>NC_080108.1:18334510-19534510 GCF_950005125.1 Chionomys nivalis | reverse complement strand
ACTAAGATACAATTCCACTTCACAAGATTTCTTTGGAGGCCAAAGACTTTGGAATCATGGATGCTTTGAATCTGCCAGCATCAGCCTTCAGGATCTCAGCTCTGTTTACTGTTTTGTATTGGGGTGAAGATTCAATGTTTGGGCATTAGTAATTTGACTTTGTGGAAGGGTTTGGTAGGGTGTTCTGGGGAGAACCAGCTTGAGCATGGTAGACATACGCATGTTCACAAGCATGTCTTTGGACTTCTGACATGCTAAACATTCATCCTGGCTCATTGCCAACGGACCAGTCCTCTTATTCTAGGCCAGTGTCCACCCTCCTCTTTGTACCTACTCTGTTCTTTTTGCTTGCCGTTATCTTACTTTCCTCAATTACTCCTTGAAACCCCCAACCCCGGAAAAAAAAGATTTAAAAAAATATCCCACCCTCCTTCACTGTGTACAGTTAACTCCTCTTCTCTCAGGCTCTATGTGGACTGGGCCAGACTCTGGGGCACCCTCCCTAAGCCCTGGCCCAATCCCCTGTGTCTGCCCTAAGCAAATAGCATTGTTTCTCTGAGAAGGGGCCGGGATTCCGATAGTTGCCACACTCGCTCCATCACATGCCTGCAGTGGCTGCTCAATGCAGGTTTGGGATGGGCACAGGGGCTTTAGACCTCCCTTTTCTGCCTGGATCTTGCACTTGAGCAGTAAAAGCCAAAGTCTGGTTTTGTTGGTGACAATGATAGTTGAGAGATTTGCTTCGGGTGTGTGTGGGGGGGAGGGGGGACTTTGGGAATACCTTTAGAGAGGTGGAACAAGCCTGGTGACTGACAACTTTGTTGTAAGAGGAGAAGTCTTGTACAAAAGGAGGAGACAAAAGAAGAGGAAAATGAAGCAAGGAGGAGCCCCAGCATTGTGGAAGGAGCAGGAACCAGGTACTTCAGGAAAACAAGGATGTGAGTGCATCCATTCCCTGGAAGGGGATTCCGAGGCCTACTCCGTGCCAGGCATGGTTCCAGAAACAGAGACCAGCTGGGGCCTTAAAGCAAGTCTTGGTTTCTGCTTTTGTAGGGATTTTGCTACACAAAACACAGGCATTAAGCCACTAGAAAACAAATAAACCCCTTAAAATCTGTGGTTGTGCTGAGAGTTCCAGGAAAGATGATGGAGTAGCAGTCACGGCTTTCCCGTATGGAGTTCAAGAGGTGGTCAGCCTTGAAGCTAGAGGAGACAGAAAGGGAAACTTCTGGACTAATGGAGCATCAAACCATGGCTCAGAAAAATGACTAAGCCGTGCTCTGAATGTATCACATGGGAAATTGTTGTAACAAAGAGCATGGACTTAGTTTCCCAATCCCTCCTGGGGAATGGGCTCCCCAGAGGCTGAGAGAGCATGCTTGTTCCCAACGATGAATGGGGGGAGGCTTTGAGTGGGTCAAACTGGAATAGTTTTGATTCTCTTCATTTAGCAAGAAGCAGCCTCTAGCTTGGGCATAACTGATTCCATAGTCTTCATCTGGATCCAGGTGGTCCAGGCAGCATCAGCATCTCTGTGGGGCAAATTTGGGATTTGTTCTTTTCAAAAAGCATTTTATGAGAGAAATGTTCTAGGAGTTCTTGGTGAGGAAGGGCTCATAGAGGTGGTCGCCTGTGTAGGGGACCATTCAAGGCCAAGTGTTTCTTTGTTCTGACACTACCACACCTGAATGGCCCCGCAGCACAACTTTACCACCACGTATTTCCCGATGCACCGTGAACTGCAAGCCCATCAAAGGTTGGTTTAATTAATTCTGGGCCACCCTTATTTATGCCAAGAGAGTGAATCTCCAGGGTGGCTGAGTCCTGGGCTGTGGCCCTTGCCTATGAACCCATCAGAAGGTCAACTCAGGGTCTAAGCTGATCCACCTGGATCTACCAGTGACAAAAGCAGCATGGAGAACTGGCTGGGTTAAGTTCTGGTTTTTCTTCTCTGTGCCTGCCTTTGCCCAGTACTGCGTTGTTCTCCCTTTGATGTCTTTAAGATGACTTTAAAAAAGAAATATCTTGCCCTCTTTTGCTTATTGGCTCCAATGGATAGTTCCACCTGCCTGGTAGGCCATTTCTAGAAGCGGCAATCTTAGTACCTTCTCCTGGCCCAGCCTAGCTTGGGGGTTTCTCACTAGCTTCAGAGATGTGCAGGCTGAAAAAGTAAAAGAGAGTTTAAGTAAAGGGCAGATGGCAGAGGGCCTGGGCCCTGGACTGAGAGCGGAAAATAGCACGTGAGTTGTCACCCCAAGGGCCTGGAGTTTGCCCCTTTCATCACCTGGCAGACAGGGCCAGGCCAGGAGAAGAAGCAGACCCAAGAAGGTCCCCGAAGGAAGCTCTTGCTGACTTACGGCCCCGCCCCGGGTGCTGAGGTCTTTCTTTTTGTCTAAAGATTTCCTTGGCCTTGGACTTTTATCAGTTTTTGACGTGGAGGAAAAAAAAACAAAAACAAACAAACAAAAAAACAAAAACAAAAAAAGGAACAAAACCAGGCTTCTGTCCTGAGGAATATTGGATGGAGACCCCATGCCATCTCTGGTCGTCCCACAGCTCCTGGGAAAAGCATATCCATTCAGTCTTTCAGGGAAGCTGGCCTGGGTAGTTCTGCTAGCATGGTGCCGCCCCAGTTCTGTAGGTCAACTTTCAGTTTGTAAGAAGCTTATCTATCTACTCATTCATTCATTCATTCATTTCACAAATATTCACTTGAGCACCTACCACGGGCCAGCTCCAATGTTGGACTCCAGGAATGTGCCAACCCCCAGCCTCTCCTAGGCAGACAAATATGAAAATAAAGCCCTGCTCATCCGGATCCCACCTTTCCGGAAAGGCTTGCTTCAGCTCTGTGAGGGTGGCTTTGGGGACTTTTTCCTTCTCCTGTGTCTTCTGGGTGGACTTTTCTTCTCTTTGTGCTGCAAACCACCTTTCCCCCAACACTTTCCTTGTTCTTAGGCCAAGAATGAGTCTCTCCAGTATCTGCTGCTAGAGCAGGACGTCTGGAGTCTCTCCAGCTCTTCTCACTCACCTTCGGAGCTGGGGACCGCTCCTTCTACCCAAATGATACCCGCAAGATAGAGCAGGTCGTGTGGAAGCAAGAGGCTTCTTTTATTGAGAGGAGAATGCTGTGCAGCATTGAGGAGGTGGGCTGCCAGCTAGCCATCTAGATAGACAGACAAGAGACAGCCTAACTTATGGCCTAGACAATCTAGGTACGGCACAAGTTTAGAGAGACCAGTTAGCAACATCTCAGGGCTCAGGCGTCTGATTTCATCAGAGGGCAGACATTGAGAAAGACTCATTCAGCCGTAGTCTCTTCTGGACATCTTATTTCCAGAACATGGATGCAGAAGTGTCATGTGCTTTCGATGTATTTGCATTTTTGCAATGCAACACTTCTCAGAATATCTACTGAGCCCACACAATGTCATCAGGGAAGCTGCTGCCCAGGAAAGTGGCGGTCCCCCAAATCCATCCCTCCTGCCAGCCTTGGCACTTGCTTGCTGAGGCTGGTGAACTGGATCACTTTGCTCCAGGTTCCAGATCTTCAAATGCCAAAGCACGCCTTTGGATTCTGGTCGTTGAAGGAAAGGAGCTCTTACTGTCCCCTGGTTTTAGCCTTCTGCTTGAATTCTTGATCCGTGTGTTTAGAATCGAGAAATACAGCCAGCCCCACATCTTCTCCCCAGCCATTTCAACCACATAAACCTTTGGATTTTATGCTTGACTGTTGTTTCAGATGTCTGTGTCGGTCCACCTGACAAAATGTCATCTTTGTTCCTTTTTTGAATGCTATCACTGCCTCCCTCTCCCCTCTGCCTTCCTAGGGTTTTCCCCTTTGTTAGGAAGAACAAAAACCAGGCCTCTGCCTTAAGCTTACCACCTGAACCACTACTGATGCTCAGCAAAGTCAGGGTGCTCGAATTCACCAAATCCACCCTCCCAACAAGATAATCAAAGTTTTGATTGGAACCTGGGGGCCAGAAAGAGCAAGAGCTACCGGGGTGATTATTTTACACCCCTAGATCTTGCATATCTTTTTTCCCCCAGTGCACATTAGAATTTATTTACTTCTGTGTAGTTATAGAGTAGGCTTTATCCCAATCTTGAATATCTTCTCAATGATGTTTGGCAGCCATGCCTAGACACCTACAAAGCTATGGGTCCAAGAGCAGCAGCTCCCTCAGTCGGCTTGGAGACAGTCTCAGGGAGGGGGAGGCTAGATTACCATCCTATCGCCACTGAAGACAGGAGAGCCCCTTGGGTCTGGTGAAGTTTCTGTGTCACAGAGCTGGGGATAGTTTGGAGGGGCAGGGATGGTTCCTTGCTTTTATTAGACAAGATGTCCTCCTGTTTGATCACTGGAAACACCCCCCTCGGCTGTGAGGTGAGTGCAGCATCAAGGCCTGCTCAAGGCAGAGCACCTAGAAGCCCTGTTCCAAGCCCAGTGAGTTTCTGATAACTTCATTCAGATTTAAACAGAGGTGCTGGGGAGCTCAGGGAGCTTTTCTGAGGTACACTGCTAACTCCCTAAGGAATGTTTCATACCCCAGGGCAAGGGGAGCGGTTCCCTTTTGTTTTGAATACAGTTCCTTTTTAAGTAGTTGGTCTCTTTGAGAGGTTCTTGGGAGGTCTGATAGGCAAACTTTTGGTAGAGCCTTCCATGGAGTGACTTTCCACATTGGCCTTTTAATTTCAAATGGTGGGTTAGCTTAGCAGAGGAGGACACCTCCACAGGTTTGTCATTACGTAGCCCTTTATTTAAATGTCCACCTAGTTTTCAGTTTCAAAGGTTAGAACTGTAAACGGCTGGGTAGCTAGTTATGCAGTCTAATGGTTAGGGTCTTTGAGATCGTGTTAGGTCAGCAAAGCTGATGTTGCAAGTAGATATGAAAGATCATTATCCAGACATGATCAGCGCATATGTATTTCTTAAAGCACAGCACAGGGAATTGTTCCAATGGTTGGCCCTCAGGGACTGGGCTGATATGGCTCTGCCCCATTCAACAACTCGCTTCCCAAGCAGTTAAGATTACTGTCACCATCAACCCAGTTCATAGGACATAGAGGGGAAACACAAGATTTTATGGCTAGAAATGGCATTCACCTCATTAAGAAGGTATTATACCACTAAACGAAAACAGTAGCTGGTCAGACACACAACTAGAAGACACCTTGGAAACAAAGGATGAAGTTGGGTCTGAAAAGGGGGACCTGCAGACCTTGAATATGGGAGAGCTTAGGTGTTTCTCCAAGTCCAACACAGTATAGATACTGACTTTCCAGGCCCCGGGCACTTCCTGCCCGTTGGTGTCTCAGCTGTCTCTTTGATCTGGGAAAGGACTAACCGTCAGGCCCCTCTCTTCGAAGCCTATTCTACAGTGTGACAAGGATGAAACGCACGGGTGGAAGAGATGCGGAGGCATTGTCTGTCCTCTACGGCTGCAGGAAGTCCAGACGGCGCCACCTGCAGGCCTTTCTTCTTCTCAGCCATATAAAGCCGTGCGACATCGCCAATGATGCTCCAGGACCTCCTGAGTCCACTGCAGCCACTCCAGTCATGATTGCTGCTTGTAACATTTGTATTTCTAGAAGAATCCTGTGTGTGATTCTGAAGAAATGCCAACATAAATTCATTGATGTTTTAGAAGGCCTCCGCGAGTCTTAATTGCTGATTTCACAAACTGTCTTACTTGTTTTTCCTTGGTTTGGCTGAACCAGCTTCCCCACAGCTCCTCCTTCCCTCTTGTTCGAGTCTTTCTGTGCTGACCTTCTGTATCTTAGGTCCTCTTTAACTTGCATACTCTTACCACTCCCATTGAGCTATCATTCCATCTGTCTGTGACGATCACTGCAATTGTCCCACCTTATCTTGTGGGCACTCATCCATCGCTTGGATTGTTATATCTATTTCCCCCAATACTCATGTCTACCCAATGAGATGCTGGGGGATTGTGTACATAACAGAAAATGTTCAGCACCTTTTAAAATTGTGCTTGGTTTTCCTGGTTTCATCCGAACTGATCCGAACACGTCTGTAGATGATAACAGCTGTATGTGAGCTCAGGAGACTGTGGTGTCTTGAGCCTGAGATATGGATGAATGTATCACTTGCTTAGTAGTGACTGATACAGTCCTCTGCTGGATATGTCCCAAGGCGGCTTGGAACAAAGGGGAAGTCTGAACAAGAGGAGAGAACAAGAAAACAAGAAAAGAAAGGGCTCTCAACCTGTAACTTATTAACTACAGTGAACCAGCAGCACCTGGGCCAATCAAGAGTCTGGCAATGCCAGAGTGCTCGGAGCCTGTGGTGATATCCCTGGAAACACTTGGCTCAGCTGATAGAAAAACAGCATTTCTCAAGACAACAGGGTGAGGCAAGACAAGGGCACCGCTTCTCCTAACTGCCCCAATGCCTTTGAAAATTTCCAGATTAAGACTTCTTGTCTTGGGAAAGGTAGAAAAGTAGAGGGTGGGCCAGATTGGGGGTCCTCTAGTTCTTGGGTGTCAGAGGAGCTCGCTTTACCCTCTGCAAGCTGGGATTGAACGGACATTCAGCTGCCCTTCAATTCCAGCCCCACAGGAAATGCCTGCTGAGCCCTCATTAATTTGAAACCTATGGGATTCCAGGTCTCTTTGAGTGACTGGCCTATGGAGGTAAAGTATGTTTAGCAAGAGAAAGGGTACATGGGAAGGGCTGAAACAATAGAGTCTATACTGGGCAATTTAGTTTTGAACCTAAATGAGACCCCGGGATCAGAAAAGTGTTTGCTTTTCCTGTAAAAATTTACCCTGGTAGCTCCCCTTCTCTCAAGGGATTTCCCATGGGCACAGCTGCTCACCGTTCTCACCCAGAGACCTTAACATTTGACCTCTCTACCTAAAAAGTGACAGAAAGTATGCAGAAGTGAGCGGCAGTGAGATGTGGGTGTCACCTAGACTACTCAACTGTGATGGACTGTACCCTCAAACTGTGAGTAAAAATGACCCCTTTGTCCTACTTTTTTTAAAGGGTATTTTATCACAGCAACAAAACAAACAAACAAAACTAGTGCCTAGTTCCAGCTGGTAAATCTACAACACAACTCCTGTACCAAAGGGGTCCTCGTGAAAGAAGGGATGGTCAGGGGATTTTCTGTGGGATCGTGTCTCCTAGAAATGCTAAGTGAAGCTACACCCATGAAGTCTCATCAGCATAGCTGACTAAACAGTACCCAATGAAGGAAAACACAAATAGGTAGGATGGCTCCAACCCTAGACAAAGAACTGCAGGCAACTAAATGATGAGATTGGGGGAAACAATATTCTCCAGGGAAGGGATACCAATTGGTATCCAACCAATACCAAATGGTCAGGCCTGAAATTATAGACATACAACATTATACAGTCCGGGAGTGGTTGTATTTATATACTTAGTATTTATATACTTAGGAATCCATACATATGTACACATACATTTGTATATAGAATTAAAATACTGATTTTGATATATTTATTTTGTATCCAACCATATTTCTATTCCTAATCTTTCCTCCTTCTCTTTCTTTCTTGTCCTACCTCTTTTTTCTTCCTTTATTTTTCCTTTCTTCCTTCTTTCCTCCTCCTTTCTCTTCTCCCTTTCTTCTGAGACAAGAGTCTTTCTCTGTAGCCCAGGTTGCCTCCTGCTCTGCTTCCTGCCTCTACCATCTGAGTGCTGTGATTACAGGTGTGAGCTTCCATGCTCAGTTTGTAATCCTATATTACTCCTGCTTGTCAGCCAATTTGTAGCATCTCTGGGCATTGCCATAGTCTATAGAGATAGTCTACACAGAGATAGATCCCATTCTCTCAATCCTTTTTGAGTCATTGGATTTAACTTGGAAATTCCATATTGCTTTAGAGGATTTCTAAGTCTTTTTTAATTTCTCAAGTTAAGGATGGGTTTGAGACGTTTGCATACTGCCACTTTGGAGCATCAGATGACCAGGATGACCTGGGGCATTTCCCTGCTTTCCTGAGCTCAGTGAGTATATGGTAGCTGATACATTCTACAGCGCTCTCATGGCATAGCGCTTGAGCAGGAGGCCTGCCTGGAACAGCAGGAAGGATGTGGGTTGCAAGAGCTGGGGCAGAGCAAAGCCTACAGAGGCAGGTAGGGTCCAGCCTTCTGGAGCCTTGGTCGGAAATCACTAGAAACAAACCCTTCCCAGCACGCAGTGCCTTTCATCTCGGAGATGTTTCTTAGCTGCTGGGAGGCATCAACCTGTGAGACTTGTGGAGGGGTGCATTTAAAAAGCAATTACCTTTAAAGCAAAGCATGAGGGTCCTGTGCATTGGGTTGGACAGCCCAGGGATGCTCTCAGCATCTTTGAGACAGACCTCTCAGTGGCTCAGTGGCAACTGCCACGGTTCCTGTTCATCCTTTTGGTCTGCCTCGCTTTTGTTCTAGAACAGACTTAGTAGCTGATGGTAGGCAGCCAAGGCAGCCCTCGGGTTTGGTGTCCATGATGCAGGACTGAGGCGTGACAACAGGACTGTTAGCCATCTTCCCTTAAAATCCTCATTTGAAAAATTCAAACTACTTTTCAAGAGACCTCAGGTACACATTCCCAAGAATAGTGTTCAAAGGGCAAATGAACAAGTATTTCAGCAAAGTCAGGATAATAAGCTTTCTTTGAGCTGTGTGCTCTAAGTAGAAATAGAACCTAAGATTCTATATTATCTAGAAATAGAACCTAAGATTATGAAAATATGCTCTTGGGGACTGTAACTTTCTGCAATTAAAAATATACTATGAAAACAGTCACAGTATACTTTTTTTTTTTGAGATAGGGTTGTGCTGTGTAGCCTCAACTGGTCTGGAACTTCTCAGAGGATTGACTAGCTGGCTGGCCATGGGCATGCTATGGTATTCAGAAATTCTTGGCATTGGTAGATGCAGATGCAGTTCAGTTTCAATCAACAATATACGTACATTGGAGTGACACCATGTACCTTATGAATACATATAATCTATATTTAAAATTCTTATCAAAACCCTCAAAACCTAGCACAACAACTCAATGTCCCAACCCACCCCGCCACTACCAAAAAACCCCATACTTGCTGACTATACTTCTTCTTCTAGCCCGAATCATTCGGGGAAAAAAGACGTAGCCAAATGTTCCTCCAGCCCCCATCTCTGAAAATCACTGTGAAATGTACTTTCCTGGGTCCTTCAAAAATGCATTATTTTCAAAATATCACCCCAGTGAACAGCCACTGGCACGCTGTCTGGGTGTCCAGTCAAGTTATGTGGCAACCTTCTAGAAGTAGGGTTGTTTGCCCGTCCATGCGTTTCTAACTCACAGCAGGGAGCCATGCCACACTCTCTCCCTTTGTTTATGGTTCTACTCCCTATGCGTGCCGTTGAGGTCAACTGTCAATCCTATTATATTATAACTGAAGAACTTACGTTCTGAGTAGTGCAACGAAATCTTGTGGTGTTGTCCTCCATGCTGCCCAGACTGTCAATCACCACTTTGTCCCGCCTACTCATAGCTGCTGTTCCTTGTTCATCAGCTCCACGGTCACTGTAATAAGCTATGGCGACAGCTTATCGCTTGAATTCAGGGAACTCTCATGTTAATGGCAGCCTGAAGGCATGACCCTATTGATACTGACGCCTCACAAGAAATTGTTATGTTCCTTTGCTAATCTCTTGCTGAGCCTAATTTCAAGGTAGAGTTGCATGGATAAGAAACACACACTCTACTTAACATCTGATACTGTGTCCGCTTTCAGGCATCACTGGGAATCTTGGCACATGTTCCTGAAGATATATAGGGAGCTTACCACACCAGTACAGAAGGGACTCAATTCTGTGTACCAGCCTTGTCTAAAGGTATCAAAGGTAGGTAGTTCTTCTTACCGAATAAAAGACAGTGTCCATGTGCCTTTTTTATTTATTTTTATTTATTTTTATTTTTTTAGTAAAGTGGAGATTTCCCATGTATACTGATAGAGGGATTTGAGCCAATTTGTTCAGCACATTTCAAAGCATGCCTGACTATTGACACTCAGTATAAGTGACTCAGCCTGATGGTATCTCCCAAGACCTCCCCTTGGACCATGATGCTAAATCCTGGTTTCCAGTGTATGACATCAACCAAAACCAACTCTGTTTAAATTTAACCAAGAAATGGCATTTATCAAACCTTTAAAAATTCAGAATTACAGAAGTTTGAAGATAACTGTTCATGTCAAATGTGTATGCATTAGGCCATGAAAACTTTAACGGGCCAGCACCCTATCCTTTCCTCTCTCCCCAAGTTACTCTCTACCCAGGTCTAACACAATAAACTCTACTTCTTCGACAAAGACTTGCTTTTATGGCTAAGAGAAATTTACGAATAATAATCTCATAAAGGGTAGCCTTTACCCAGGACCTTTTTTCTTTGGCTGAAGGCTGGCTCTCAATAGTTCTCCAGAAGTCAGCCATAGAAGTACAATTAGAAGGACCAATGACTAGTTGGACAGCTAGAGAAGTCTGGAGATTTTTGGTGTTTACGATGAAAGAACAGGGGCCAGCAAATATAGGCTATCTAGGCCTCCAACAGATAACATACTGCAAACATGTAAGCAAGTGATGAACAGAGGCAAGCTTGAGACGATCTGTATGATCCTGGCCCCAGAGTAGAAATGATGTTTGTGTTTTCCAGACTTACACTATGTACATCATATTGAATATTACAGCTGCTACTTGTGAGACAGAGAGTTGATGGATTTTCTGTTAAGATTCTGTTTCTAGAATAGCAGTCCAGGGGAAAGTATTCCTTCCGACTCCAAACATGGAGGGCTTCGTGGAATAGGACAAAATCTCATAGAGGTCTGGTTAAATTTGATTTGATAAATCCTGAGTGAACTATGCGGGCTAAACTGAAGATCATCATAGGTGACCATATTCCCCATCATGGCTCCCAAACACATACAGAAGGAATAAATATCTTTGGCTTCAGTTTAAAAAAAAAAAAGTGAGAAGTTAGTCTCCTCCCTTAAACAATTCAATCCTCTTAGTTATGAAGCGCCGAGTGTAAGTACTCATTTAAAATGTATGGAGAATGTTCCAGAACCTAGTCTGACAAGCCTCAAGTCATCTGCAAACCAATGACATGAATGCTAGGAATGAGCTAGGGTTTTCTTGGGAGACTACAACTGCTAGCTGCCAGTGATCAACCAACCTTGGCTTTCTGGGATGGATGGATGTGGGGGTGTGTGGACCAAATCAAGATGCGGAGCAACACCTGAGGATGTGCTCCATTTAAGAGTGTCGTCATTTGGGAGATTCCTATATAGGGTGTGGAAGGGGTAAAAAGCAGCCCCCCACCCAGCCACACAACACAGGTGTGCATCTCAGATATGTGCTACAGCTGTGTGTGGAGTACCCCCTGGTTTTGTCCCTCTGGGCCTGTCTTTTTTTTTTTTTTTTTTAATGAAAGAAGACTGGCAAAGGAGTCTGGAGACAGGGGCCCGATCAGTGCTCAACAGTGCCACCACGTGGCAGATCAAGGCCTACAGCAAGAGAAGGTGGGTCAGCATCCAACTTTCTCCTGGAGGTTTGAACCTCAGTCCGCTCTCACAAAGAGGAGGAACACAACCCAAACAAGGCTTGTTTGAATCAAACTCCTGGCAGTCAAACTTTGTGGTCAAATGAGGGACTTCTCGAGGACTCTCCCTGGGGAAGGTGTGCTCAGCACAAAGCCAGAACTGACTAGAGATGCAGTTCTGTGTATCCTGAGAGCTGAGTACTTGCTTGCAGGGCCAGATTTGCCTGAGGGTAGCCTGGGGCCAAAGTCCACTCAGATCTACCTTGTGTATACTTAACCTACAGTTAAGTTTGACTGTTTTCAGTTAAGATCACAAGTAAGGGCTAAGGGATATCCAGATTGCCTATTGAACACAACACAGGACTTCTTTGGCAGAATTTATCTTTCTCCTTCGTGAAAAGGGACTCTGGGAAAACTCAAGCCAGAAGAAAAATACAGAGTTTCCAAGTCTGGAAACTTCTACCCACCCTGGGCCAAGACACACATGCTTGGCTGGTTTGACACTGTTTCCACATTTCTTTTGTCATCGTTGATTGGTTCAGGGCAACCAGAAGGAAGGGACGAGAGGTTTGCCCGAGCCTTGGGTGCCTTAGGCTGAGCGAGGGGACAGTTACCATGCCTTTATAAAAGGTCACACAAAGATATGGGTCTTGTATGTATCTGGGATGGGAGCTAAAGGAGATAAAAAGACGAAGAAAAAATTTTGGGTGATTGACACTCACTAGGAGACCTGGGGTGAGGGCCACCCCCCACGAAAGGACACTTGAGACACCACCTCTCGGGTCTTCCCCCAGTTCTCAGTGTGGAGGGTCTCACTGCTTATATTGGAAGGAGAGAGAGATGCTCAGATGAGGTCAGAGCCAGTCTCTAATGGTGATCCATAAAACAACATGTGCTGTTAATTCCCTGACTATATCCTCCAATCATATCCAACCCCACCCCCTCAAACTGAAAACCCAGCAGACAATTCTGTAGCACAACCAGTACAGGCCAGAAGGGTGTGGTGTGTTAGGGTTTGGATCTAAAATGTCCCTCATTTTAGGTTTTGTGTAGACTTGATGACCAGCGGATGGGCTTTGGGTTCTGAATCGATGGATTACTCCACTGATAGGTTCATAAGTGATGGACTTTTGCTGGGTGATGGGAGCTTGTGTGACAGTACTGATTTGAAGTGGTTCAGTCCTTGGGGGCATGCTCTGGGAAAGCACACGACTTGGGTCCAGCTTCTTCTTTCTCTGCTCCCTGGAGTTGAGTAGCTGAACTCTACCATAATGTTCTGCCTCAACACAAGCCCACAGAGATGGACAAGTCACCATAGACCAAAACCTTGGAAACGATGAGCCAAGTAAACCTCTTTTCCTCTCAAGCTGTTTTTCTTGGGCATTTTGTCAGAGCAATGGAAAGCTAATATAGGACAAGATGGAATTGAGCCAGGACATTTGTTTTCTCCCGCACTGAGTTTGAGAGTGGATTCAAGTGTATCAGTTTAGGTTGATAAAGGAAAAAGGCATAGACTTGGACCTGGCTCCAACTCATGAGGGAATGCCACACACTTTAGGCTGTTGCTTCTGTGTCTGTCTCTCCAACTGCACTGTGCCTGGCATTGAGACCATATACTCATTAGAAACACCCAGCCAAATGCTTAGGAGATAGAAATGACTCTCAAGGGTATGCCCTCGCTGCCATTCCGGATGTCGGGGCTGGGCTGCACTGAACCTTGACATTTAAGACATAGGGCAAATGGTGCAAGAAGAGAAAGCTGCCAGGGCTTCAAGTGATGGTTCACCAAAGCTGGTGAGCCATTTAGTCCACCCTGTCCAAACATCAGAGCTTTAGATCCCAGGCCACTGAAGCCGGCAGGGGCATCTGCATTCCATCCCTGATGCCCCCTGGCTTTCTGAGATCGGGTCCAGTGAGCATCTATACCCAGTGTTGATCCTAGTGACCAGTTCGTCTTAGCCTACAATGGCTTCCAGACCCTTAGTGGAGCAAAAGTAAATTTCATCAGAGGAGTCCCAGGCAGAAGGGACTTGAGCTGATGCTCAACAGGGAAGTGAATCTGTATGGTCTGAGGATCTGCTATCAAGACCAAACAAAAGCCAAGACACAGAGGGGCTGACTTCAGGCTGCTTTGTCTCCCACTCAGCTGGACAGAAATCCTCGCTGCTTAGCTCGGGTGCCACTCTAGAAGCAAGAGGGCCCTAGGGTGCTCTGGCAGTATCAAAGAGGAGAGATAGGAAGGAACCTCTCTTTGAGAACAAAAGTTGAACCCCAGGGTGAAATGGCTGGGCTCAGGTACTGAGAGAAGCATCTAGGTCTCTAGAAAAGGTGGACTGTCTTTAAAGGCAAAGAGGGCTAAGAGTAGATAGATAGGCCATAGGCAAATATGGCTGACCCTGTTCCTAGACACCCACAGTTTTGCTGCTATCTACCACTGATGTCCCCGGTATGCTGATGAGAAAGGCATTTAAGCTAAACCCAGAGAAGTAAAGCCATAGATTTCCTGACTCTCATGGAGGGAGGAAGAGATAGGGGAGGGAGGAGTAGGGAGAGAGAGAGAGAGTTCTTCAAGGACAAAGTTCATGGCCCAGCAGGGCTAAGGCTGTCCCCGCTGGCCCCTGCCAGCTACAGTGTGGACCCCACTTCTACTTAGGTGATCTGGGAGAAATAACCAATCAGGAAAGTGATGCGTGACACTCAGGCCCAGGAAGCCGGTTCTCTGATGCCTAAAGAGAAGGGAAGGGAATTTGATTGTGGGTAGAGGGCAAATGGCAGATAAGCTAATTCATCCTTGGCTAGGACACGGCAAACAGACATACAAAGAACTCTCTTTGGGTTGCACTTTCAAATCCTGGCCTTTCTCTCATTGCAACGTGGCATTCAGTTTTCTCAACCTGGGAAACCTGGATGTCACCTTTGACCCTAACACAACCGTTATTCAACAAAGCATAACTGTAGCGCACCATGCCTGTCTGCGCTCAATGCGCTGCCATACAGTTCGTGAACCAGGCAAGGGGCTGGAGATTGAAACATACAAAGACTCAGAGAGAGACACAGGTCATCCTTGATGTCAGAATGCCCCCTTTATTGTATCCAGGGGCAGCTTATATAGATGGATAGCCACGCCCCAGCCAAACCCACCAGAAACCACTCCCCTGCCATCAGGAACTCCTGAGGGTTTCGCACTCAGAACAACTGCAAGCTCAGAGCAGAGGAAAACAAGTTGTTTACAAGAAATCCAGGATCTGGGGGTTCACAGCTCCCAACATCATAGCAAATCCCTTCTTGAGCCCTGAGCCCCGGGTTTGCACAGTCTGCTTCTGACTCACTGCAGCCTGCAGGCTCAACCTTTTTTTCCATGGACCTGACAGTCCATTCTCCTCTGCTCCCACTTAGTACCTATATCAATTCCCTGCTTCCCATGGCCCACAGGTTAAAGTCCACACTCTCTAACTTGGTGTGAAGGGCTACACTTCTTTCCTCATGCTTTGGGGCTCCCGTCTTCTTCCCAGCCACCTTCCAGTCCCTGTCTGGAAGTGTCTGCATTTGCTTCTGGGGCCTTTCTGTGTATTCTCACCTCCTTTGGCATGTTGTCTCCATTGCCAGAATTGAATTTTGCTCAGATTTCCGCTTGAACCCTCCTGGACAGAGGCCAATGTCTCCCTTCCCTGTCTCAGGCAACCCCAATCTGTTTCCTCCCTTGCAATCTTGCCTGCCTCTGTCCACCCTTCTCCCCTAAAGACACTGTAAATTCCTTGTGGGCATGGCTTGTGTTTCGCGGCCCTTTGAAGCTTTAGCTTTGAACAAAGGGCCTGGAGCCTGTGCTTGCCACTATTTTGCAGGTTTCAGGGTCTCCTGTGTTCCCCAGCCACAGACCTGGGGGAGGGAATCCTCACAATCCAGGCACACTCCACACACACAGGTCACCTCTGCCCTGGAAGAACACACCTGGCTGAGAGGATATGAGCATAGAGATACCAAGAGGGGAGAAGAGAGTGGAAGCCACTTTGTTCCGGGTGGGTGGGGGTGGAGCATGGGAACTTCTGTACCCAAAGATCAAGGAATACCACGGTCAGTATGGCAGCCCCAGTATCAGAACGGCCCGAGTCAGCATCTCCGCGTCAACTCCAGTTTTAAGGTCATCGTGGGTGGCCAGAGCACCGGGTGGCAGGTCAGCAGGGAAGGCAGCAGGGATCCGCACAAGTGCCATACGAGTAAGTAGAGTCACATGCAAATACAGGAGTCTCCATTCTCCAGGGCAGGACAGGGGGAGGAAGGGTACGTGTGCGCATGAGTGCTGGGGCAACTTTGGGAAGTGGCAGCCGAGGCTCCTACCCTTCCCCTAGTCTGCTCATTCAGACGGTAGCAGGATGCCAGGGCAGACCAGAACAAGTACAGAGTTTCCTGTATAAGGGGTTCCGGGTGACTACAATTCAGTCATTTGGGGCGTAGGTGAGAGACGGCCCTACCTCTCACTGGATTCTCCGGGCCAAGGATGGTCCCTCTTGCAGAGAAGAGTTTTCTGGATGTGAGAACATGGTAAGTGATTTGAAAGATGTGTCTTTGGCATGACTGTGGGAAGATGAGCAAATTGTGCTGAGATGTGCCTGGACTGTGGTGGCCAGGCAGCCCTTGTCCCCCCAGGTTGGCAAAAAATACTGGCTCTACGAGGGAGCAGAGAATGACCTTCCATCCTTCTCCACATTTTCTCTGCTTACTCAGTCTTCCCATCAGATGGGTACCCGTCAGGCCCCAGCCACCTTACAATTTCCATCAGTGGGAGGAGCTGAATGGGGAGGAGGTGAGAAGACAGCCGAGAGAGAGGGAGAGAGAGAGAGAGAGAGAGAGAGAGAGAGAGAGAGAGAGAGAGAAGGAGAGAGAGAGAGGATGCAGCCTGTGCCTTCGTGCCCTCCATGAGAGCTTGCTAGGTGCAAGAATCCTCCGCATGACAGAGCATGCCCTCCTCCCAAAGGCCCTGAAGTGGAGAGGGACCTCTTGGGGGCATTTCAGGTTTGGAACTTCCCCCCATTTCCCTTGAAGAATAAAAAGGCGGTGTGGAGGGCAGGGCCCAATAAAGCCCATTGCCTATCTCATACAGCAGTGTTGTTTATGCTCTCGGGCACGAACCATTAGTGGGTTGTGAAATCAATTTAGTGGTTTGCAGCCAGCATTGGGAAATGAGGATAAAGACCTACTTAGGTATTACAAAGACCGTTAGAACGCCCTCCCCCAAGGCCAATCACCTATCTGTGCGTGTGTGCACTTACACTGTGCGCGTGTGTGCACTTACAGTCCTGTACTGTATCCTAGCACCTGCATGGATGGCAATGCAATGTTTTAAAAAAAAAAAAAAGACTTGAGGTGACCTCTCTTCCAGAAGCCTACACCCATGCTCTGGGCATGTCTTTCTTCTTGAGCACTTGTCTTTCTTTTGTGCTTAGAATATATATTATTTCTTTTCATAAACTCTTGACTCTGCTTTAAGAACTTAAAAAAAAAAAACCACAACTCTGAATAAGATACTGTCCTCTGAGCTCAGTTTGGGAGGAGTGAGCAGGAACAAACTCCACGGGTGAAGTCAGAAGTGAGTCACACGGTCTGTTTTAGTATCATGGACCCCAAAACGGGTCCTTCCTGGAATCAAGTGACCTCCTTCAATGGGTCTTTGGACAAGACTCTAGATCTCTACATTCTGTGGCTCTTCCTTGCTTTGTGTATGATATTAGTTTTGGAGACATTCAGACTGGAAAAAAAAAAAAAAAAAAAAAAAAGGGAGCCCAGGGAAACCAGAGAATGTTGAAGCAGAACGGGAAAACAGAAAATTTTTAGCAGATGTTCATGGCTTTCTGGGCGGTACTGATGTTGATCTTGGCATTAGGCCAGAGAATTAGTAGGTGAACCAGAGAGGTAACAGCCCCTTTGAAAGCATGAGAAATGCCAACGTTTGGGACCCTCCTACCAGAATAAAGCCAAAGTGTTCAAGGAAAAGGCCAATATCAACAACAATCCAAGGTACTGGGAAAGGGAGTGGGTTCTTCAGGATTCTGTCATCAAGCAGTAGCTTCTGCTAGCTATGCTGTGCCTCTGAGGAAGAGAAAATAGGGCACAAGCATGCCATTCATTGCAGGGATGTGCTGTGAATCCTGAGGTGAGCGAGAAGGAACGCGGTTGTGTCTGCACATGGAAAGCTGTGTGAGCTATAGCACTAGCCTGGGATGGCTCACTTGGGCATTTCTCAGTCAAGCCTGTATTGAAGTGACCCAGAGAGGTTGTGTACTTCACTTTACAGTTACCAAGTATCTTAAACACTGATTTGAATATTGTCACATGCTTACTTTAGCCAGAAGACTGACGTTAGCAAAGATATAGAATTGCATTTGTGAGTTACAGTGGATACCAGAGGGCTATCCAAAGATGCCTCTGGGTTTAAGCAGCATTTGGTTTAAACTGAACTGGTGACTCTTAAGTAGAAGCCCCAACTATTGCAATGCACATTGGAGTTCCCCCTTCTTTGTTTCTTTCTAAACTCCCTTCCTCCAATTCCCTGTCCCCTTGTCCCTTCAAGACCATCCACTCTGTGCTCCAGGACTACAGTCTCCCTGGTATTCAATACACAAAGGGAAAGTACACAGATTTGGGTTTTGTCCCTACAGCTAAGTTGACAGTCTTGGCTACTTCCCAGACTTGACCTAGAGTTCACTCCTATTTGAGAAATAAGTGATTCCAAGCAGGGGATTTATTACTGAACTTGTGCAATAGAAAGGACTGTCTGGCATTGCCTTGTTTCCCGCGTCTCTTCTCACAAGGATCTGTGGGAGCACCTGTCTCCACTGCTCAGTACCGTATCCAAGATGGGGATTTGAGCTTTTGGCCCCTAGTGTATTCTGTGTTGTCGGGAAAAGACACAGAACGGAATAGGAGATTATAATTCCTAGGATGAGAACACACGGGGCACCTGCAACAGGATGTCCCTTCTGTCATTGCTTTAAAACGAGGTCAGCTTTGCAGTTTAAACGTCTGCGTGCGTGGGGAGAAATTCAGAGGCCTTTGGAGGAAGTGTCCCTCTAAATGCTTTTATGTTCACTGTGGCCTTTAGTTGACTAAGCCCTACTTCACATAAACTTTTTTTTTTCTTCAAGATGACAGAGATTACTGAGCTGGAGAAATAAAGCAACTGACTCAGAATCCATGTCATCAACATAGCAGTTGCTTTTTGCAAAAACATCTTATTCTACAAAGGTTTGGGGACATCATATCTTTCATTGCTCTTGTAGAAGGTCCTGAAAGACACGAAGGTTTGGGGACATCATATCTTTTGTCACTCTGGTAGAAGGGCCTGAAAGACACGCCATTCCCCGTGAATCCCGGTCAATGGTTTGGCATCCTTAAAATCTGTGATCAGGTGCCTCAAACTAATAGGAGGGCCAGAGAATAATAAGATTTCAAGTGGGCCTCAGTGACATCTGTAGCACCTACACTATCCAGTCAGGTAAGCCTATTGAGGGAAGTGTCAGCTGTTTTCATTAGCCGGGAGGCTTGGCAAGCCTCCAGTGACGCTGTGACTTGAACTAAGACTGACCCACCAACTGTTGTGTCTAGTCCACCATCAGCATGGACACAGTGGAATGGACGTACGGCCAGGCAGATCCCTTCCCATTCACTCTTGGTTTTGCCCAGCTTCTTTGAACCCACCATTGCTAATTTTTTTTTTTCTGATTAAAAAAAAAAAGTTGCAGGCTCGGCATGAACTTCATCTTGATTTACAGTAGTCACGTATAATTCAGCTCCAAAGATCGCTCATCCCTATCCATTGGATTATAAAGAGCTGGTTCTTTTATGAATGACAAACCAGATTTGTCTCTGGGTCCATGAGGTAACAACAGGCTCTCCTCTTCCTGTTTTTGTACCTCTTCTTCCTTGCAGGCCCCTGGGGCCAGGTGAAAGCCTACCCGTCTCCTCCTGCCATCACTTTCTCTCTAATACACACCTGCACCTTGCCTAGACTGTGGTTCTGTTCTCTTAGAGCTGTGCTGTATGACAGTTGTTTTTAACTGCCTTTGGAATGTTCTCAACATTCTCAGCAGTTGGCACCCTGGTTCTATAGCCAGGTGGAACCTCAGCTCTCCAGGGCTGTGGTCCAGATCCTTTAGTGGGTCCCCGGCAGTTGGGTCACTGGGAATGTTCAATCTGCTTAGTGAGAATTCCCATTACAGGCTTTAGGGAGGTCTCAACTCCATGTGAGACCCTGGGGTCACCGCCTTATCAAAAGTCTAGCTAAAGAAAAATTTGATATGGGAATCCTAGTGTGCCAGGCAGTGGAGGTCTGTGGCTTTGGGCCCTTGGCCTTGACACAGCCCTTCCTCCGCCCCGGCTCTTGCTGACTCTTTGCCACGGTTCATGGTTCACGTACTTCCAAGCAGATAGCAGAATGCCTGCTGCCTCAAGAGAAGGGGCAGGGCTCTGTGGGGATTTGAGTGCTGGATTTTAGCTAAGTGTGCTCCCCTTTGCCCAGCAGCAAGGTAAAGAGACTAATGTCCCAGAGGCTCACCACCTCTGGCAGCTGGCCACTGGCAGATATCTTGGCTCAACTTAGCGGGGCTGCTGGCTTCTTCTGCCTTAGTGCTTCAGTCCTGTGTGCTGGGATTGGGAGAGCATCATAAGAGAGGGCTAGAGAAGAGGCTGCCATGGCCTTTGGCACTGCTGGGAACCTCTGCAATGTCACCTATCTTGTATCAAGACCTGCAGAGAGCGTCTTAGAGACTGTGGCCTTTCTTTTTAAAGGGCATGCATAAAAATTCTGTGGCTTCGTAAGGCCTCATTTAGAGATTGAATTTTTGATAAAGCCTTTCTTCTCGGGGCACTCTGGGAATGAGGTTCAGGACACAGGGTTCACTTGTGCTCCTCGTTACACCCACATATCAGGTCTGGACACTTTTGGAGGGGGTCTCCTGCCAGAGTCTCACTTCGCCTCTCTTCTGACAGATTAAGGCTTTACAGACTGTTTTGTGACTTTGGAGACTAGGTCTCTTGGCTGGCTTGGGCTGACCTGCAGGCAGAGTGACCCTCCTAATAAGGGAGATTATAATACAAGCAAATAGATGTCTGCAGAAGCTTTCCACGCAGGCCTACAAGGTCCTAAAAAAGAGGTCCATCAGTAGAGTTTGCTTGGTGCAGGTTTCCTTCTCTGGTGATGAGGGCTACGGATTCATGGCCCCCAAGTGCCTGCACAGGTGAAGCCTCTTTCAAAGTGCACAGGCTGTGATGATGACTACCTACTCAGAAAGGCTTGTCTCCACCCCACCCCCACCCCCAGCCAACAAGCAGATTTGGAAAAAAGCCAGGTGCAGTAATCACTTGACTCTAACTGAATGATCACACTCCCTTGACTGTGATGAAATGACAGAAGGCCATCTCTGCAGGGTCCGTGGTCATTCCAAGCCAGATCCTGGAGAAGAAAGGACACAGTCAGACCTGGGCTGTGGGGAGAGGTCTAGATTGGGGACCTGGCTCGGGCGAAAGCACAGAGATATGTGAGCTAGCCGAGGTGAAAAATCTGGGAACCAAGGGAGGGGATGTTTGCACAGGAAACTAGGAGGGGAGACAATGGGGATTTAGTTCACCCTGGATTTTATCCCGTAGACTCTGGTGAGCAGCTGGGCAGATGGAAGGGTTACGTGGACTTGTGGGATGCAATGCATTGGCCCTGGACTGCAGGGGACAGATCTAAGGGGTCAGGATTGGGGACAAAGGAGAAGAAAGGTTTTGGTAGTAGAGTAAGCAAGAAGTCTCAAGGAGAGATTGTGTGCATGCAGAGGGAGGTGAGGGGAAGGTCCCAGCATCTAAAACATTTGGAAATGAGTTGGCAGGTGTTGGGAGGGGGCAGACTAGACTTGACTTTTGTGACCTCAAGTCATGAAGGCATTGTTCTCCTCACACCAGGCTGAGTTTTGGTGGACCTCTGTATCCAGGGGCATTCCCTAACAAGAGGACAAGGGCAAGGACAGATTCCTGGGGACATATGTGTGTGTGTGGGGGGGTGGCAGTTGAGGTGACCAGGAGCAAAGGGGAGGAGGAGGTAGGTAGCTTGGTGGGGAACCTAGGGAGCATGGCTCTTTATAAGAGAACTGACCTCCATACGCTCAGAAGGGCCAGTACCCACTTCCTCCTGCCAATGTGTGAACAAGCTCCTTGTTTCCCAAGATGCCTGACAGTATGTCTCCCACACAGTGCTTGCTAAATTAATGTCTGGACACAGATGTAGCAGAGCAGGTGGTAAGAGGCCCGAGAGTCGTGGAGGATTTGGCAGGGGTGGGATGGGATGCTGGGTCACCGATCAGACCGGTTTGGGGCAAAGAATGAGTGGTTGGAGGGAGGAGGCAGGATTTGGGGGCAGAGCTGAGTATGGAGCGGAACAGAGGAAGTCTGAGACAGCCTTCCCAGCTGCTTCTAGTTTCCCCAAGACAGGAAAGGAGGCCTGGAGGATGGAGCACATTTCAAAAGTGAAAATGGATGTTTGTTGACTGCCTCAACCCCCCTGCAGCACTGCATGTTCGGTGTAGAAAAGGGACAGATGTGTAAGGAAGAGAGCAAAAGAGATTCCTCGCAAAAGTGAAAATGGATGTTTGTTGACTGCCTCAACCCCCCTGCAGCACTGCATGTTCGGTGTAGAAAAGGGACAGATGTGTAAGGAAGAGAGCAAAAGAGATTCCTCGCAATCCCAGCCACGGTGCTGGGCGTCATTCATACCCTGGGATGCACGTGGCCTTGGGTGGCACGTGGGACACACCTGACAGTGTAAAGCCGTGGTTGATTAACTCCTCCCCAGGCCTCTCTTTTCTTTCCTCAAATTTTGGAGGGTAGGAGAGGTGTTACTAAATACCTTTATTTCACAACGTTATGTTTCTCACTTGAAAGTTTCTTGAAAACGTGTCTATATTCTTCTGAAACATCCCTTATTATTATTTTTTTTAACAATCTCCATCATTTGAGATCTAGGTGGCTCAAAAAGCAATAGCTCCTGAAGAACATTCTGGGAAAGGCTTCCCGACACCTTCTGCTTTGGAATCACCAGGCTTCCTTTTTAGGTTGTAACTTTTAAAAAGAAGTCCTGGTATGGACGTAACCTGGAAATGACTGCAAACAGCCAGCCATGTTACACATCTAGATACTAGGCCTTATTCTAGTGTCTTTGAAACTATTGCAATTATCCTTCTAGTCAAATCTTGGTGCACATAACTCATTTTCTCAAAAGACATTTCTAGAAGCAGCAGCCGGTCTAAAGTTGGAGAAACATGTTCCTAGAAGCAGCGGGTCTAGGAAAGAAAACTTCCAAGGTCATATTTTCCTTCTGAGGAAGTGTCTCAAATGGCTCCTCTAGCCCCAATCCTGCCCTCCATCCTTCATCAAAAGCCTGCAACAGTGCCCAGCTCAGTGGGAGGGGAAGACTCCAGCCAGCACCTCTAATCCTCACCATGAGCTAGCTGTCTCTAGATAATGCAAGTGGTGTCTTTGCGGGAGTGGGAGGTGGCTGTGGGGGATAGGAGACAGCCAGTGCTGACTCGAGGGAGCATCACTCCCTTGGGAGAGCAAAGCTGAGGTGATAGCACTGTGAATAGAGGCTGTTGCAGTTGCGCCACCAGGAAACACAAAACCAGGGGACAAGGTTTATTTGGATCTTTTTCTAGAAACCCCTGCCTTGGGGGCAGGGGGCAGGGGGCAGGACTGCCACTGGCTTGCAAAGTGGACTATTGTTGTTGGCTTTTTCCTCTTGCAGAGACAACGTGAGAATTCTTTTTTGGGCACCAAGCAGGGATGGGGGGATTGCTCTAGGTGGGTGACTCCAACGGTTATAGACTTTGTCTCCTGCTCGTCTCTGAGGGAGGGAGCTTGCACCCTGCCACCTTCTCAGGTAGGACTGCTTGAGTCCTGAAGGCAGAAGAGAAGCCTAGGGCTGCTTCCTCATCTGCCTCTGGGGTGGGGTGGGGGACGTGGGAGGCACAGGAAGATTGTCTTTATTTCTGGGTGATCTTTAGTGCTAGATTTGGTAGATTATCCTTTTCCCCTGCGTTCTTCATTCTTAAAAATTCCTGCGTCTAGCAGACTGGTTAGTGGAGAAGCTTCCTTATGTCTTTCTTTTCTGTGCTGTGGTTGACTCAGTGTGAAGGGGAGGTTGTCTTCCCCTAGAGAATGTGTGATGACCAAAGAGAAACAGTCAAAGGGCCTTGGCTTGAAGCGTGAAATTTCTTGCTTGGGTTGGCATTACCAGGGAATCTCTGTGATGCTTACCAACCCAAGTTCCCCTTGTTCAATGAGCGTCCCCAAGTCCTTGAAGGTCACTGCTTAGCTGGACTCGGAGTGAAATGGGAATTTGAAGTCGTAACTGGATTTGTGAGTTGCAGCTTGCTGCTACAGTTGGCTTGACCTCCAGTTAGTCCCAGTTTTCAAATATTGTTCTTTCTGGGACATGAAGTGCAGATTTGTCTCGGGTATCAGTTCCAGGCCCTGAACTCCAGCTTGCTCCTTCATTTGTTTCTGTGTTGGTATCCTAGGCTTGCTGCCAACAGGTCTCTACAAAACAAACAGTTCCAGACAGCCTAATTCTTCTCTCCTGGTTCTGGAGACTAGAAGTCCAAAATCAAGGTACTGACAGGGCCAGTGCCTTCTAGGATCTTTGAAGGAGAGTTGATGCTAGTTCTCCTTCCCAGTTTCTGGTGGCTGCAGTCCTTTGGGTCCCTCTCTTGGGCACGCATTGCTCCCGTCTGCCCCTCTCCACAGCACATGGTGCTCTCCTCTGTGTTTGTCTTTGTGTCCTCTTGCAAGGACGTCAACGATTGCATTTGGAGCCCAGCCTAACCCAGATGCCTTTGCTATCTAGCTAACTATAACTGTAATGACCTAGCTTCCAGATAAAACTCTGGGGAACACAACTCTTTCGAGGGGTTGCTATTGAGACCTTTGTAGCTTTTCTACCTTCAGACTTTCCCATCTAGCCACGTAGCCCACAGGTTCAGCTGCTGTTTTTCTCAGACCTCACTTAATGGGCATACCTCACCCTTGCTCCCCAAAGCCTTCAAAGGCACTGCTGACAGACTAGAGTCCTACCTCTCTAGTTCAGTTTTAGAAGACCCATCATAGTCTGGTCCCAATGATGTTTTTGACCATGTCTTTATGCTTCTACGCATATCCTCCAGGTCCATGGGAAAAGTCTTCTGCACTGTAGATTTTGTTGTCTGGATCATGGACTCCCTACCCACACTCTGTCTGCTGCTTAGATGCTTTCCTTGAATGCCTGTGTCATGGTTTTCTCGGGAGAACATTTGTAAGCTGCTCTGAATGTAGACTGACTATTGAATACTCTGTCCCATTTCTTGTTTGGAGTGATGCTCCAAATGGGGTCTACATTTTACCCGAAGCTCATTTGTTATACTTTCTTAGGTCCTTGGATTTGGCCACAGTGTCTTGAATCATATGAAATTGGAAGCCAAGAGACACTGGGTGTAATAGAAAAAGTATCTGTGTGGGGAGCCACCATCTCTCCTCATAGGATCCTTAGCAACACTAGTAGCCAGAGTGAGGATCAAGGAGGTGAAAGAGGAGAAGTAACAAATTGAAGAACATCAATACCTTTCAATATCAGCCCTGATAGACGCTCTGAAAACTTGAAAGTCACAAAGAGGCTTTTCCTTGCAGTGTTGGGATCAAGCTTGGGGTTCTGGCATGTGCTGCACCTAGCTAACCTACCACCCCTGCCCCCAAAAATGTTTTACTGCTCTTAGTGTCTTTTGGTAGCTCTCAGTAAGTGCAACGACTTTGGAATCTTTGGCGCTACTAGAGCCCTTCCTTGCCAGGTCTTGGCAACAGTTTTATGAATTGGATGTAGAAACCCGGGCTAATGCAAACACCCAGGTAAAACTACCCGTGTCCCCAAATCGTTTATGGATAGTTTATATGATGGCTTTGATCTCATCAACTTGAAAGAACTTTGCACCTGTGTCCACTTTCACCTTGCTAGATTATGGTAGAAACAGGAGACCCTGAACTCCATTAAAAATTCTATTTTCTTGGATTCACAACAGTTGCCTGCTGATTTCCTGCCCTGTGGGTATTTCAGCCTTCACTGCTCTAACATGAGAAGAGGTATGTGAGGTGGATTTTCCTGTCAGTGAGTCTTCGCTGCTACACATGTGTCTCCCATGGCAATCTCATTCACGCTAGACCATGAACACAATGGCAACAGCTTGAATCCAAGTTTGTCCTGGCCATCTGCATACAGAACACACCAGACTTTGAAATGTTTTGAGACTCAGAAAGGAGAGGAACCTGAGAAGGGCACACTGTTGTGATTCCGCCCTTAAACTCTGCTACCCCCACCCCCGCCCCATCCAGCTTCCTGTTTCTAGGATCTTCCTTGGAACTTGAACAAATGCACAAAGAACATGCCACACAAAAGTAGAAAATGGACGACTTCGTGTTCTTGCTGGGGCTCAGAATTACTCGTTAGGGCAAAACCCCTCACACCATGTGAGTTAACAGCCAGCCTGCTGTCATTGCTCCAAAGATCCAAGGTTGAAGTGAGTGTCCTTCACAGGGGCCGTCTGGATCACCCCAACTCTAGCCTCACTTCTGAAACCAGGAATCTGGGATTTCTGCATTTTCTTTTCCAACTAGACAGTGACTCAGTGGCTGGGGTAAAAAGAACACTGGAAAAATAGTTTTGTTTGGAATGGCAGGAGTTAATAAAAAGCCAGCTCCCTATAAACAGGACACCAGGTACCCATTTTTCTGGAGTGCATACAAATATTTGATAAGAGGATTCTGGCTCCACAGTGGGGTTGGGAGCAAGAGCTCCATGCAGGAGACGGAGGAGTGATAGGTGAGAAGCGTTAATGCTGATGGCAGGTTGCAGAATAGATGGAGGGAGATGTGGGCACTGATCTATTGGCCACTGATAAAGCCTCAAAACTAAAACGGTCCTGCCCAACTCTAGCTTAGTGAACCAGTAAGTTAATTGGGGTTACTTAAAGAAGTTAGTGGAAAGCAGCTGCCTCACCAGAAAGCCCATGGCGGCAGGGATACAGAGCCTGACTTGCAGGTGTACCCCTGGTGGAGGAGGTCTTCATTTCACGGCACCCGTACCACTCTTAGGACCTTGGGGAGGGCCCTGTGGATTTCATAAGGAGCTTGCTGAGCCTTATAAACTTCATGGATGTCCTGAGCAGTGTGAGTTCCTTTACCTTGCTGCGGGAGCTCCTTCCGCTCCTTCAGCCAATAGCCTTTAAGATACCAGCCCACTTGGGCATGGGCTCTGTGGCTGAGTTGGGCGCCAGGTAAAGGAGTAAGTCACAAAGCAATCCCACACCAGTTTGGAATTATGATTAATAAAAGGGTATTTATTTAAAGGGAAAAACTTACAGATCACTGTCCTAGACAACAACCCCCTGCACAACCAGGAAAAGAATCTGGTAGCCGGAAGCAGATTCTGAAAGCAAGAGAGAGCGTGCACGGGCACACGCTCGGCTACCACTATTTTTTTTTTCACAAGCCAAATAGACCACAAAAAGTGGTCTGGTATCTTAAAGGCTATTGGCTGAAGGAGCAGAAGGAGCTCCCGCAGCATTATCTTCCAGGTCTCATGAGCCTCTCTCCTCCTTCCAGGAGGGAATTCTTTGAAGGCAGCGAAACAGTTTCCCAAGGAAGATGGTAAACTTGTTTCTAATGTCTGCCAGAACAAATGACCATAAAGGAAATGAACTGAAACAGTAGGAATTTTCTCTCTTTCAGACCAGGAGGTCAGAGGCATGAGACGCATCTTCCTGGACGACTTCCAAATGTGAGCCATACTGTGTTCCGTCAGGAGGCTCCAACATTCAAGTGTGAACCATGCTATGTTCCTTTAGGAGGCTTCAAGGGGGAATCCTGCTGTCTTGCCCCAGTTTTTGAGGTCACCTGCATCTCTTGGCTCCTGGTCCTTTCATCCTCTTCAAAACCGGAGTGTTAGATTTGTCTTTGATTTCTTACTATACCCTGTGAACCTCCTCTCCCTTTTGAGGGCTTCTGGAATGACCATGGGCTTGGCCTGCCCCATCCCGATGATCTCCTGCTCTCAAGGTTTTCAGACAGGCAACTGAAATCCTACTCACTACTTCAGTTCTCCCTTGATGCAGTATACGCATAGGTTCTGAGAGAAAGGACGCACACAACTCTTGGTAGGAAACACTCTTTTACCACGAGGAAGGCTCCCGATGGTCACTGTAGTGTCAGCGTCCTTGTTCGATATCGACCCTTGAGGAAACTTGGCCTCAGACAGTTTATGTGAATTCCAACTGTTGACTCTACAGGAGAAAAAAAAATGTCCCTGAGCCACCTGGGCCATTTGCCACAAAGTAGCAAGCAAAACCCTGTTGGAGGCTTGAGGCCTTTACCCTCCAGATCACTTTGCTGTACCTGGGCCTCACCTTTGTCTAGTCTTAAGGAATAGTGCTACTCCACAGATTCAGAATGGATTTGATCCAGCGATAAGGAATCGTGCCTGTCCACGGACTCAGAATGGATTTGATCCAGCCATAAGGAATCGTGCCTGTCCACGGACTCAGAATGGATTTGATCCAGCCATAAGGAATCGTGCCTGTCCACGGACTCAGAATGGATTTGATCCAGCCATAAGGAATCGTGCCTGTCCACGGACTCAGAATGGATTTGATCCAGCCATAAGGAATCGTGCCTCTCCACGGACTCAGAATGGATTTGATCCAGCCATAAGGAATTGTGCCTCTCCACGGACTCAGAATGGACTTGATCCAGCTGTAAGGAGTTTTATTATTTGAACAAGGGCATAGACTTTTAGAATTGTACTTTTTGAGTGCCCAGTTGGGAACACTGAACTTTAGTGATCAAGGGCTCCAAAAGCCTGAGATCCTGTATGTTCCCCTTAAGAACTCTACAAAGAGGGCCTAAAGAGTGAGTACCCACAGCAATCGTTTCTAAGTGGCTGCTGTAGGTTTTGCCATATGGTTACCATGTTGGATGAGGCTAGGCCCTAGAATTAAAGAGGACTTTAGCCACTGGGTACTCATAGTGATGGAGCTGGCGACTCTGGTATATAGTTCAAGTCTTAAGACAGAAGGTGGTTCAGTGGGCGATAGAGGATATCTTCAGGCAAGGTCGGTGATGGAGGGGAAGCCACAGGAAGACTTTAGTGCATGATTTTTTCTCTTGGAAAGAGCAAATCATGATCTGGGGAAAGAGACTCCCAGAGGAGGCATCCGGATCTCATTTTGAAAGCTACCACCCTCTAAGTCAGCGTATCCTGTCAGCTGTCTAGCGGTTTACCCTACCCTCCGTACCTAAAGATGGAAGCTGGCCAAGGACAGGATCTAAGGCGGTCCTGATTCCTGGAGGAGCATCATAAAGGAATGATGGTTGAGTCATGGAAAAGTCACTTTAGCATAGTACTACAGAGTTTCCTTTCAGCCCTGCCAGCAGCAGATGGAAAGGGGAATCTTGACCCCCACCCCACTCCAAATGATGAACAAAGCTCAAGCAAGACACCTGCATCCAGGTGAGAACCAAGGTCCTCATGACTGAGGTCTGGGATCACCAGGCCTGCACTCCTTTTGTATTAAATAGGGCAAGTCTTTCACACAGTGGTCTCTGAAGCAGATGGAGCCTAAGACTGGGAAGGACAGAGGGGCCTCTGTAGCAAGGTGTGCGTGGACAGATGCTGGCAGAAGATACTGAAGTACTGGGAATTTACTGAGGAGTTCTAGCCTCTGTTTCTAGTACATGTAGGGGATGAGAGAGGGAAAGAGGATGATCGTGGTTAGCAGAGAGGTTTTCGTTGGAAAAAGATAGAAAACTTGGCCACCAAGGTCCTGTGGAAAGCCACTATCGATGAGGAATAAGATTTGGATTCTTCTTCCAATTAGACTGGTTACCAGCCTAAAGGGCATTGATTTTGGGAATGACTCCTAGCTGGGTAGTAATGACTGATAGTGGTCCTCCCCACCAAAAGGATGCCAAACCCCAGGAGGCTCTGGGGAGGAGGGAGACTTAAGTTTTTTTGTTTGTTTGTTTGTTTTTTTGAACCTGCAGCTGTAGCTTGGAGGCAGGTCCTTCGAGGAGGAGGCAAAGCACAGTAGCTTCCCTGGGGCTCCCTGCTTCTCCCTTCCACAGGTGTCTCCAAGGAGGCTTCCCAAGGTGAGTCGGCTCACCCATCCTGTCCTACAGAGAGAAGTCAGGAAGGGAGGGGAGGCTGCCAGCTGCCAGGTGCTAGGTCAGGACGTGACCCACAAGTCACCTGGGTTCCAGTGCTCCCTGCAGGGTTCTCAGCGATCAGATAGATTCCTGGGTGCTGGCTTCTCCTTTCAGGAGGTCCTGGGTGGAGAAGGCTGAATGTGATCTTCTTTTAGGAATCTGACTTAAGCTAGAATCCCTCACGGTCCCAGACAGCTTCTAAGATGTGTTAGACCGGATGCTTAAAAAAACGTGGCAAAAATGGAGACAGAAACAAGAGGTAAGAAGTAAGGGTTTTTTGGGGATCTGCATGTTTGTTGGGGGTGGGAGGGACCCTCAAACTCCTTGCCATGGTGGATGAGAATGGGAGTGTCCTGGAGAGCCCATCCAAGAAGTTGTGACGTCAGAGGAACAGGATGGAGAACTTCCCCACTGGGCCCAGTCTGTGTGTCTCAGGGAGACCTTGGTGACCAATGGGTACGACAGCAAGAGGATGAACACTGGGTCTTTAAGGCCGATGCCATAGGTCTTTCCCTGTTGCTCTCCACCTTATTTGAGACAGGGTCTCTCACTGGTCAGTGCACCTCTGGCATCTTCCTGTTGCACCTCCCAGGGCTGGCGTTATAGATACGTGCACCACATCTGGCTTTTTTTTTTTTTTTTTTAATCTGAGTGTTAGAGATCTGAACTCAATTCTCAGGCTTGTACAGCAAGCACTTTGCCTACTGAACGGTCTCAGTAGCCCAAAGCTTTGAAAGACCTGCGGACTTGGGTGACTCCAGGAAATACATGGTTCGAGCCAGGCATTTCTGCAGGTGGGAGAGCCTTGGCTGAAAAGTACCAGTGCTCAGCACACCCATTATCAAGCTGCTGTCAGTTACTAGAAACCAAGGACGCAGGACCAATGGAATCCATCCGTCTTAGTCAGTGCAGGCTGCTGTTCTGGATACTGTAGGCTGAGTTGCTTAGAAAGAACAAGACAATTACTTTAGTTCTGGAGGGTGGAAGTCTGAGACCAGGTACCAGCATCATCTCTTATAGGGACACCAATCCCATTCACACGGGCTCCATCCATATGACCTAATTACCTCACAGAGGCCCCGCCTCCAAAAGGGGATAAAGTTGCAACACACCGATTTGGGGGCAACATATTTAGTCCATATCAACATTTCTAGAATTTCTGTTTGACACCACTAATCAGGTTTCTGGCTTTTTTCTTTTTTATGTGTATGAGTGTTTTTGCTTTCATGAATGTGTACAATGTGTGGGCCTGGTGTGCTCAGAGCTCAGAAGAGAGAATTGGATCCCCTGAAATTCGAGTTACAGATGGTTATGAGTCACCATGTGGGCAATGGTCATCGAACGTGGGTCCTCTGCAAGCACAGCAAGTGCTCTTAGCTGCTGAGCCACCTCTCCAGCCTGTGCTTCTACTTTTTTTTTTTTTTTTTTTTTTTTTTTTTTTTGAGGCAGGTTTTCTCTGTGTAGCTTTGGAGCTTGTCCTGGAACTTGTTCTGTAGTCTGGGCTGGCCTTGAACTCAAAGGGATCCTCCTGCCTCTACCTCCTGAGTGAAGAATTAAAGGCATATGCCACCACTGCCCAGGTTGCTTTTTTTTTTTCAAGACAGGGTTTCTTCTGTGTAGCCCTGGCTGTCCTAGAACTTGCCCTGTAGACCAGGTTGGCCTTGAACTCAGATCTGTGTGCCTCTGCCTCCCAAGAGCTGGGATTAAAGGTGTGCACCACCAGCAACAGGCTGTTTTGTTTGTATGCTTTATTTTTCATGTGTATGAACATGTGCCCCTGTGCCAGAAGAGGGAGGTGGATTGATGCCTTGGAACTGGTATTACAGGGAGTTGTGAGTCACCTGATGTGGGGGTTGAGAATTAAATTAGAGTCCTCTCGAAGCAGGAAGTCCTCTTAACTAACTTCTGAGCTGTATCTGGAACCCCATTTTTCTGTGCTTTTTTTTTGTTGTTATTTTTTCTTTGTTTTTGTTTTTTTTTGTTTTTATTTTTAAAAAGGTTTAAGATTATAATTGCATTTCTCCCTTCCCTTTCCTCCACCAAACCTTTCCATACCCCCCTCTCCACTTTCCTTTCACAGCCTTTTCTTTCATCGTTACTGCACATGCGTGAATACATAAAAACATATATATTCCTCAATACAAGCTGCTCAGCCCACATACCATTGCATGTGTGTTTTCAGTTCTTATTTTTATTTTTTTTATTTTTTTTTTTTTTGGTTTTTCGAGACAGGGTTTCTCTGTGGTTTTGGAGCCTGCCCTGGAACTAGCTCTTGTAGACCAGGCTGGTCTCGAACTCACAGAGATCCGCCTACCTCTGCCTCCCAAGTGCCGGGATTAAAGGCGTGCGCCACCACCGCCCGGCCAGTTCTTATTTTTAAACAATGTAAAGTTTAAAAAAAATTATTATGTATATAGTATTTGGCCTGCATGTATGCCCACCAGAACTCATTACAGATGGTTGTGAGCTACCATGTGGTTACTGGGGATTGAACTCAGGACCTCTGGAAGAGCAGCCAGTACTCTTAACCTCTGAGCCATCTCTCAGGCCCCCAGTCACAAGATGATTTTAAAATGACTTAATATGTCTACTTGACTATTCGCTTATTTCAATGGTTCTCAATGTGTGGGTCACGACCCCTTTGGGGTAGAACCACCAGGGGCCCCCTAAGATCATCAGAAATAGGTACTGAGACTCCTCTATCTCCAGGTGGATCCATCCACATACAGATAGTCCCATATATGAGTGCACAGTGTGATTGCACACCCCGAACAAATGGCTTGGGGCCACAACATGCTTCTGTGTCATGTTATACACAGTCACACACGTGTAGAGAGCAGCAACTGTGTTGAAAGCAGCAGCGATGGAGGCAAAATGACCCTTCATGAATTATAATCACTGGGGAAATGTAAAATGAGGTACTGTCAAATTACCAACGACTGCAAAAAATTATGGGCACCATGGGAATTTAATCTGTGTGATGATTGGTCTTTTTAGAGTCAGCTGTGTTGATGTGGATACTTGGGATAGTGACAAGTATGTAAACAAGACAAAACAGAATGGTAAATGCCAGGAAACTTCAATGAACTGAACCGACTGCACTATGAACGATATATATGAACACATGCATATACATATAAACTGTGCCATCTTTTGTATTATTAAAGCTACTGTTACATAGTTTCGAAACCATCACATGATGATGGATAGTATAGAGAAAAGTGTTAAGAAAAGAAAACTTGTTGTTTTTTTTTTACAGCATGGTTTTACCTCAATAAGTAGGGCAAGGTTTGAGAAACTGCAACGTGTTAACCGTTGTGAAGTTTTATCAGCCAAATCTATGAAGCAAATGAACTAAAATTTTGTTTTAGATCACAAGCACCCAAGCTTTGCCAGTTAGGATACCAACTATGTTAGAAGTGAAACTGGTGGACACAGAGAGCCAGACTGAACACTGGTGTCAAGGACCACCACCAAAACTTAGCAGCCACTGAAGCACTCGGAATCGCCAGAGCTGCGAAATCTCATACTATTGCCAAGGATTTACTGCCTCCTGCAACCAAAGACAGTGCTCGTGTTATGATCGGGGGCGAATCTCCTATGCAGATGAGTGCAATTTCCTTATTTAACGACACTGTCAAAGAATAATCTACTCCACTTCCAATGTTTAGTATCCAGCTTGATGAATCTACAGATGTTGCAACCTGTGTTTCTGGTTTATGTGAGGTATATTAGTGATGGCGACTTTAAAGATGAAGTTTGTTTTGCAAACCTCTTGAAACAACTACCGCACGCAATGTATTTGACACAGTGGGTTCATTTCTGAAAGAGTGGAAGAGAAGATCTCTTGGGAAAAGGTTTGTGGTGTTTGCACAGATGGTGGTGCTCCCGCTATGCTAGGGTGTCGATCTGGATTTCAATGCTCTGTACCGAATGAGTCACCAAAAGCCATTGGTGCTCACTGGATGATTCGCTGGCAGATATTGGCAATGAAGACAAAGTCACACGAGTTACAAGAAGTAACGAAGAGTGCCATTAACTTCTGACAGTTTTGTAAAGGCGAGTACTTTACTGTGCAGCGGGTACCAACAAAGTTCTGCTATTTCACACAGAGCTGCAAAGTGAATGGCTGCCCAGAGGAAAAGTTTTAAAATGTGTTTTTGAGCTCGCGATGAAAAACAGTTTAAAATGTGGTAGTTTGAAAGAAAATGGCCCCCAAAGGGAGTGGCACTATTAGGAGGTGTGGCCTTGTTGGAGGAAGTGTGTCACTGTGGGGGCGGGCTTTGAGGTCTCTTTTTCTCAGGCTTCTCTGAGTGTTGACAGTCAGTCGACTTCCTGTTGCCCACAAGATGTAGCACTCTCAGTGCCGGCACCACCCCTTCCGGCTCGCTGCCATGCTCCCCATCATGATAATGAACTGAACCTCTGAAACTGTGAGTCACTCCAATTAAATGTTTTCTTTATGAAAGCTTCTGTGGTCATGGTGTCTCTTCACAACAATAAAAACCCAAACTAAGACAAAGCAAGATCGCAGTTTAGAGCACTTTTCAGCAATAAAAATGAATTGCAGAAAATAGCTTACTTGACGGACATCTTTGCCATCTTGCATGAGTTAAGTTGATCACTGCGAGGACCAAATGCAAACACCTCGATTTGTCTAAAAAGATCTGCTCATTTCAAATGAAACTTCAGCTTTGGTGTGTGTTGTGCATGTGTGTGTGTGTGTGTGTGTGTAGGATGAAAATAAAATTTGCATGTTTACCCATCTTATCTTTTTTTTTTGGGAGGAACATAAAATTGAACCCGATCGAAGCATTATAATAGTTTTTGTGAACAAAAGAACACTTTCACAGGCTTGCAGATAAAACTTCATCCGATTTTCCAAATCTACCTGACACCCTATGTGGACCAGCCATTCACAGTCAAAGCTGAAGATGTTCCTGAGACAGCACAAGAGGAGGTCTTTGAATTGATTTCTCTACCAGGCCAGTCACAAAATTCTGGATCAAGTGTTCGCAGCCATATCCTGGTCTGCCCGAAACTATTTGTGCTGCCTTCATTTCCAGCAATATATTTTTGTGAAACTGATTTTCAGCTTGTTGGTTATCAAGCCTAAATATGGAGGCAGACTTGCTGTGGAGGATGAGCTTGGTTGTGCTCTTGCAAAGACTGCCCTGAGAGTCTCTGGTCTGGTGGGAAAGCAATCTCCACCTTCCAGCTGGCATTGGCTTTTTACTCACTGTCGCAAAGGTGACAGTGTAGTTTACTGTTAAGACTGATTCCCATGAAGCACCATGCGTCAGGAAGAAAATTTCATTTATTTGTAATTAGAAATAAATATTCCACAATACACAATTACACATTGTTTTGTGGTTAATCACTAAGCTTTAGTTGTGTTTAATCTGTAACAATGAAAATGCATCTGGCATATCGGGTATTTATATTATGATTCATAACAGTATCAGAATTACAGTTATGAAGTAGCAATGAAAGTGATTTTATGGTTGGGGGGTCACCACAACGTGACGAACTGCAGTAAAGGGTCATATTAAGAATCTTGAGAACCACTGTCCTAGATGAATTTCAGCATGACTTGTGAAGGTCAGTCATGTGATCATCACTATTAACTAGTGCTGCATTAAACCTATGAATTGGCTTTAAAAAATGGGTTTGGAGCCTAGTTTTTTGAGCCGTGTGTCAGAAAGGTGGTGTTCTACACAGAGTGTGGGGGCCACTGCCGGGGTTGAGAATTTTGTGTTTAAGTGTGAATTTAGGTAGGTTATTTGGCCTCAGGTTCTTCATTGGTAAACAATTTTTACTTGTAAGCAAAGATGTTACAGCATCTTAATGTGTTGCGATGAAGACTGAGTTAACAGATAAAATACGTAGAACGGTAGTTGGCGTGCACTGAGCGCGCATCTTCAGGCCACGATCCTGTCCGACGTCTGTTCTTTGAAGCATGGCATCTTGAGCAGAGGGCCTCACCATCAGGTTTTGTGGGGGCGGGCGGTCACCAAGAGCCATGGAATTGGCCTGTAAAGTCTTTTAGAGGGGGTTTCTATGGGACTCCACTGGTTAACACCTGGAAAAGTGGTACCCCATATCTGGTACTGGACTTGTTTGGAAGAGGTATTGAACCCCCCCCCCGCCCCCGCACCACTTACAGTGTAACCTCAACTGTGTGTGTGTTTGTGTCTGTCTGTCTGTTTTAAGGAAGCTTCTACAGTAGTACATTTCCATATGGCTTTTCCAAAGGTCTTTAGTGCTGATCCTTCCCCAAGCTCCACTCTCTTTCCTATCCTTCACCTCCAACTTAACCCTTTCTGCTCCATTCCCCCTGCTACCACCTGCTTTCTGTCCTCTTCTCTCAGGAAGTCCCCCTTCCTCAGGGCTCCAACTTTTCTTCAAAATGTAGTTTACTGAATACAGACTTTAACTCAGTTTATTTCTGTCCCTACAGCGCAACCAGGAACAGGATGGTCCATGTTGAGGATGGATAGTTATGGGAAGATGCAAGAAGAGCGCACAAGGCGATGGGAGCTTCCAGGGCCGTTAACCCGTACCTTGTGCCTGTCCCTCTTTCCAATGGGATGGACTCAGCAAATGCCTAGAATGTCAGTACATTTGCCAAATTATTTGTGGTTATTTGTAGGACCAGAGCCCATGAAACATGATTGGAAAGGAGTTGAGAGTCCACAGTGTCTTTCCCACGGGCACTCTGTTTTTTTCCTGAGCTGGGAAAGCGACGCACGTGAAAGGAACAGTGACAAATAAGAGCCAAATATACTGATGCACATGTGTGAAAATGTCACAACGAAACCTAGTGCTTTGTATTTGAACCCCCATATTATGGAGCATGTAGTAATGCAATAAATCAAACTGAGAGGAATTATTTTCTGCCTTCAGAGTCCTCTCTGCATCGCCGCCTACGTTGCTCGCACCTCTGCAGGGCGCAGGGAAAGGAGTGAAGGCAGGCACCATTTCAGTTCATGGCTTGGCCCCTCCTCACCAGCCCTTGGGTTTAGTTTCAGCCTAGACACCAATGCGGGTTAAAGTGGGAATAAGAGAGGCTTAAACTGTCTCAGTGGTTATTTTCTCCAATCAGGGAGATAATATGTGTAAAAATGTTTTGAAAGGAAAGTGTGAAAAGTGGCAATTGGCCTCCATGATAAATAGAACCATAAATGTCAAAGATTCTAAATGGTACAATCTCCATTGCTCAGGACAAGGATTGGTTGCATTTACACATTAAGATTTTACTGGGCCCAAACTATCATTCTTCAGGGGTTGTTATGACAAAAGCCTTCAATTTGTTTAAAGAATTAGGTTTTTTTTTCCTGAGACAAGGTTTTGCTATTTAGCCCAGGCTGGCCTTGAACCCACTGCATAGCCCAAGATGGCCTCCAACTCTTGATCCACTTGCCTAAGCTTCCCAAGTCATAGAATTATAGGGCTGCCCCACCACTCCCGGCTAGTGCTTTCAAGGTTGCTCTAGGCAGCAATGCACTGTGTCTCATTCTGTGGTAAACGGAAGTGAGCGATCCTCCAGTCCCAGTTCTCTGCTCTCCTACAGGGATTCTCCACTGGATCTAACCTTAAAGCCTCCTCCCTTCAGTGCATCTTCCACAAGAAGGTACAAGAAAATTCCGCCAAGCTGGCAGAGGAGGGAATGATGGTATCACTGTGGTAGCGTTAATGTAACTGGCTCCCACAATCCTATAGTCTCACTGGGCACTATTAGGAGGTTTGGCTTTGTTGGAGGAAGTGTGTCACTGTAGGGGTGGGCTTTGAGGTTTCCTATGCTTGGAATACCTCCCAGTGAGTCAGTCAACTTCCTGCTACCTGCCGGATGTCGCACTCTCAGCTCCAGCACCACGTCTGCCTGCATACCTCCATGCTCTGCATCATGACAAGGACTGAACCTCTGAAACTGTAAGGGAGCCACCCCCAATTAATTGTTGTACTTCGTAAGAGTTGCTGTGGTCATGGTCTCTTTTTACAGCAACAGTAAGCCTGACTGTGACGCCTAAGAACCACACAATGAGCAGCACAGCAAGAGATCCATAAAGGAGCAAGAAGTGGGACTCACATGTGGGTGGTCACCAAGAGCTAATCGGACTTCAGGCCAACTCAACAGGAGGAAACTCAACAGAGGCCAAGGGCATCAGAATCTACCACCTACTATCGCCACTTTGGTAGACCAGCGTGATTCCTTGCTCCATCCTAAGCATGCACAGGTAATACACCTGCCACCCCTCATCAAAGAAGCCTTTCTTTATAGCAAACGGAAACCATCACAGAAAACTACAACCGGACACAATGTAGGGATCAACAGATTGCGGGGAGCCCAACTCCGATGGGTGCATTTACATTACAGCTCTGCGTCTGTGGCTCAGGGAACATTGTGAAAGAGGGGAGGGGACAGGAAGATTGTAAGAGCCAGAATACAAGGAAGCTTTCTGTAAACCAGTCTGTTCCAGAAACTGTTACACAAGACCAGAACAATGGGTGTATCAAGAGACATTGTACTGAGGAAATTACTGAGAAAATTTCACAGGGTCCCATTCCTAGACTAAGAACTACTAACTAAGCCTAATGACTGCTGAGAGAGGGGAAATTAGCCTCACCCAGGGATGAGCCCCCTTCTTGGTTGTCCAAAGTGGTCAGCCCCCAAATCAAATACAAGAAAAATAGACTCAAAAGGTTGTATTTATCTATTTGTGCATCTGCATATGTACGAACACACATATTTATGTGTATGTGCACATATGCAAACATGAGTAAAATCTAGGTCCTATCCACGAGAGAAAGCAAATGTTTTTTTTTCAGGGTCTAGCTTATTTTGCTTAATAAGATGATTTCCAAATCCATCTGTTTCCTGAAAAGGACACAGTGATGTTCTTGTTTGTGTGTGTGTGTGATATTTTCTTTATCCATGATTCAGTGGATGGATACTTAGAAGGCCGATTCCACAGTTTGGTTATTATAAATGGTGCTATAGTAAATGTGGACACACGTGGGGCCCTATACTATGCCAAGATTCCACTGACTGTAGTCAAGCAGTAGTATAGCTGAGTCATATATTAGTTTTATTCTGAGGTTTTTGAGGAACCTCCATACCGATTTCCATAGTGATGGCAGTAGTTCACAATGTCCCCACTAGCAGTGTATAAATATTCCTCTCTCCTACGGTGTCCCAGCATCTGTTCTTAGCCATTCTGATGGGTGACAGAGACTCTCAATATAGAGTCTTTATTTCTAGATCAATCTCGTCAGTATGTAGAGTAATAGATTTTCTTATGGCATTCTCCGAACATATCTGTTGTCAGATTTTGTTTTTGTTAACTCTCCTTTCACACTGCCTTCCTCCTGGTCCCAGTCCCTTCCTTGTCTTGCCCCTTCCTCCCCACGGTTACTCTCTGCTTCTGCTTTCACACCATACATGTCTCACTATGAGGTTTTTCTTTTTTTCTCTTCCAAGACAGGTTTTCTGTGTAGCCTTAGCTGTCCTGGAACTTGCTTTGTAGACCAGACTGACCTTGAACTCACAGAGATCTGCCTGCCTCTGCCTCCTGAGTGCTGGGATTAAACGTGTGCTACCACTATGCCTGGCCCCATTACCATCTTTTTTTCCTCTCTTCATTTTTCCTTTGTGTCTCTTCCTCAGTTCTCATTGTCCCGTTTCTGTTTCATCACACACACACACACACACACACACACACACACACACCTCACATGGGATATTGTCTAAGCCTGGCTTATTTCATGTAGCACAGTGATCTCTAGCTCCATCCCCTTTTCCTGTTTCCTTTCTTCCTTATGGTTGATTTGCATTTCCCTGGTGGCTAACAAGGCTGAACATTTCCCCCCATATCTATTGCATACACACACTCTGTTTTCTGAGAAGTATTTGTTCATTTCATTCACCCAGTTCATTTAATTGGATTACCTGCTTTTGGGAACTGCTCAAGTCTTGAGCTATTTCTACACATGACACAACATGGAGCCAGAAAAGGCAGCTCTTTCTTCCATGTTTGGCATTGTCAGTATCTGTGGGAACCAGTAAGGAGCTGGTACTTCATAGCAGGTTTTGTTAAGTAACCTACGCCTTCAAATTTTTGCAAAGTAACCTTGGCAACCATTGTCATAACTCACACGTCTGAAGTTCTATCTCCAAAAAAACTAGTAGGAAGGTAAGAATTCATTGTTCAATCGTATGAGTGATTTTTTTTTTTCTTGGTTCAAATAAGAGCAAATGCCATGACTTTTCTCATAAAGATGATCTAACATTTAGGTTGACTCTGGGAGTTTACTAAGAACTTTAGGGATGAAGTTTCTCCTCACTAACAATCCCAGTGGTCTTCGTTTATCATTTATGTGGCCCTTGTGAACCCCACCAATTTTAGCTTGGGATATACAGCCATTAAACTCCGGTTCCATGGAAAGTTCTGCCGTGAGTCTAAACTAACCTGGTGCTTCAAGACGAAGCTGTTGGAAATGCACTTTCTAATGGGCAGCAGGCTCGGCTCCTACAGTCTGTTTGCCTTTTGTTCCCACGTGGTGGTCCTACCTGTTATCTCTTCCTCCTGCTGCTTTCAGGACTCCCCACTCATCGTTCCACAGGTGATTTATAGCGTGCCTTGGTGTGCAGCTCTGCCTTCGATTACTAGGAGTTTGCTGAGCTTTCTGGGTGTGTAGATTTGTATCTTCCATTATGCGTGGAACCTTTTGAGCCATTTTTTTCTTTGAATCCCCTCTCTCATTCTTTGTTTTTCTTTGCCTCTGGGATTCCGAGGAGTGCGCTACTCCCAAGCCACTGATGTTCTAGTCAGTGACTCGTTTTCCCTTTTTCCTCCTCCAACGGGACAGGCTGAACTGACCCATCTCCTAGTTTGCTTTGGCCCTCCAGCCTGCTTAAGTCTGCTCTGGAATGATTTAGAAAAATTTTCAGGTAAGATGCTGTAATTTCCTTTTTTTTAATTGAGCTATAGTATTTGTACTTACTTGTGGGGGCAGTTATGACAATTCAGTACACTTAACTGATATGCAATGATCAATTTAGGATAATAAGCATGCCCATATTTTCAAATATTAACCCTTCCTATGTTGGCAATTTTTGTACTGTTGTTTTATTAATTATTTATTAATAAATTTATTAATTATTAATTAAAATACACCATATATTGCCCCGACACTAATGCCCCTGCTGTGGTATAGTAAACTGATAGTAATTTTTCCCCTGCATCAGTGTTGTGGCTCAACCGCTTTCTGTCCATCTGTAACGTATGTTCTATTGGTAATGGCCATGTGCTGCTTAAGTTTTTTGAATGCTTTCTTGGTCACTTTGCTGTTGCCGTGATAAACGACCCGACAAAAGCAGCTGAAGGGAGGAAGGGTCTATTTTCGCTTCTAGTGCCGGAGGGGCTACTGTCCATCATGATGAGGAGAGCAAGACAACAGAACCACGAGGCTGGCTGATCATCCTGCATCAGCAGCAAGGAAACAGAGAACAGGAAGTCGGACCAGGCTGTGAAACCTAAAATCCCGCTCCCAGGCTGTGATATAAAATGCCTATGGTGGGAATGAGAAGGCTGAAGCTCACCCACGGAAAGAATGCCCTGCTTTGCCAGGAATTCTACTTTGGGACCCTCAGCGCGGCTCCAGCAGCGCGGCTTCCCTAGTTGTTTCTACTCAGTGGTGGTAAGCACTTAATTTGATGATGTTATATTTCTATTGTTATTTGTTCTTCCCTTTGGAAGACACTCTACTCCTGGAAATCGCTCTGTAGACAGGGCTGGCCTCTATCTCCTGAGTGCCGGGATTAAAGGCGTGGGCTACCACTGCTCAGTTTACCTGGGACTCTTGATTGGGAACCCCTCCTGGCTGCCTCCCTAGGGCTTCTCCAGTCTGCAGGATGTTTGTAGGTCCTGGTCTGATAATGTTGCTTTTTCTTTGCTCTCTCAGAGGAGCTATTCCAGTCATCTCTGCTGGAAGTTGTGTGTGTCTAATTTGCTGGCATTTTTCTATATATCTGTTACTCATTTTTTGTTCTTTTACTTTTGTTTCTTTTCTGTTTGATAAACGTATTCATCACAAACTGAAAGCTCGGCTATGATACATCATTCTCTACATCATGTAGAGCACCACCCTCTTCCTTGGTCTTTTTCAAACTCTATGGACCACTGTTCCCCTCTGTTCTGTGATGCTGACATTTTAGAGCTTCTATAAATGAGCAAGAACAAGTGATATTTACCTGCGTCCATGTGTCTTACTCCACTTAACATAATGGCTTCCAGTTCCACTCGCGTTGATGCTAAACACAGGATCTCATTATCTTTTCCACGGCTGAGTAGTAGTTCTTTGTCTGTGTGTTCCACATTCTCTTTATCTGCACATCCATTCTCTGGTTTGGATCTGGAAGGCTTCCTAAAGCTTCATCTGTTGAACACAGTGGTTGTCAGTCCACAACTGCTCTGCATTAGGGCTCTGGAGAAATAGCTCTATTATAAGATCTTGGATGCATCGCTGTGGCTATTCACCGAAGGGTGAAGGCTGTTGAGAGTTGATGGATTTAAGAGCTGAGACTTAACTAGAGGGAACGAGTCCTTGCGGATATGACTGTGGGGACTCCATCTTGTTCCTGTTCTCGTCTCTCCTTTTGCTCCCTGGCCACTATGATGGTCACCCCCAGGCTCTCTGTGCTGTCATATCTGGCTTCACATCAGGTTCGAAATACCATGCCCTGAAATTTCTGAAAGCCCAAGCCACACATTGTTCATTGAAGGTGTCCTGTCACAGTGGTGGAAGGCTAACACATAGCTTCGGATGGCTCCATGTCTCGGTTGCCGGGAGCAGTGCTGTAGTGCTCATGTCTTGTGGATATGTACTAGGGATTGTCAGACAATCTGGTAGCTCTATTTCTGGTTCCCTACAAGAAATCTCCGTATTCTGAACAGGATAACCAGGCTGAATTCATTTCCATTTCCATCACAATGCCTTACAATCTTTTCTTCGTAGTCTTCTCCAATATCTTTTTCTCTTGGAGATAGAGTCTCACCACGTAGCCCAGGCTGGCCTCAAATCTCCCACCTCAGGCATCCGCTGCCATTGCTGCATCTCTTAAAACTTTTGGTACATGATTTCCTCCAGCTGCTTTTTAAAATCATATTACATATCAATGTCTTTGTCTAGCAAATCTGATATTTGGCCTTTCTTGGGGAGAGTTTCCCTAATTTTTCTTTTGTGTTTGAATAGTCACAATTCTCTCTTATCTGTTTGCACACTGGTTTTTGTTCAATTACTAACAAACAAAACAAGACTGTATCATAAATAATTTAACATGGTAAATATGGAAATAAGCTTCAATAACATCTCTCGGATCTGGATTTGTTACTTATTGAGAAATATGGTTGTTTGTTGGGTGATTTTTCTTTATTATGTTTATAAGTGTGGTTTTGTTTGTGTGCACGATCACTTCTCTTCGGAGTCTAGGTGTCCCCTTCTCACAAGAACATCAATCATCCGGATTAGGACCCAAGCTCATGTCTGCATTTCACCTTAGCTTCCTGACTGGAAATTCTCTCTTCAAATAGAGCCACATTCTGAGGCACAAGGTATTGACTGGGAATTCAGCGAAGGGACATTTTGGGAACACCATTCATTTCATAACAACCAGTGGGGAAGAGGACATCCAGGTCTCCCTGTCCCCCCTCAACACTGCGGGGAGGCCAAGGGCTTCACAATACTTTTGGAGTAGGTGAAACTCCTGACTCCTACCCAGCCGTCTCTAACACACCTTAGTTTCAGATGGTGGTTGGCGTGGCACAGCGCAGGCTTTAGAAGGTGGGTGTTACTAGCCTCTCAGGTGCCCTCTGGTGGCCCAAATGGGTAGGATCACAGTTTTTTCTTTGGCGGTGGTTCTCAGCGTTTCTAAAGCTTTAATATAGTTCCTAATGTCATGGTGACCCCCAAACATAAAATGATTTTCATTGATACTTCATAACTGTAACTTTAATACTGCTATGAATCATAACGTAAATATATGGATTGCAGGATATCTGATATGGAACCCCTGTGAAAGGGTCTTTTGACCCCCAAAGAGGTTGCAACCCATAGGTTGAAAACCACTGCTCGATGGCGTTTGGCTGGAGTAGATGAGTTCCTGTGCAGTGTTTCCCATCTTGCTTCCCTTTTCCTGGTCTTTAGGTGAAAAGGGGAGGCTCTGCTTAGTATGTCAGAGACAGTAGAATAAGCCTTACATTTTGTCTCAGTTAGGGTTTCTATTGCTGTGAAGGCACACCATGACCACGCCAACTCCTATAAAGGAAAACATTTACTTGGGGCTGGCTTACAGTTTCAGAGGTTTAGTCTATTCTCATCATGACGGGAAGCATGGCAAGGCACAGGCAGGGATGGTGCTGGAGAAGGAGCAGAGAGTTCTACATCTTGATCTTCAGGCAGCAGGAAGTAAACTGTCTCCCACACGGAGGCATATCTTGAGCATAGGAGACCCCAAAGCCCGCCCCCACGGTGACACATTTCCTCCAGTAAGGCCACACCTCCTAACAGTGCCACTCCCTATGGGCCAAGCATTCAAACACATGAATCTGTGGGGGAGGGGCATTTCTATTTAAACCACCACAGGTGACTTTCATCTGCCAAGTGCCGCTCTTGGCTGGGGCGGCTCCATCCTTCAGTTCTTTCCAGGCCTCGATTATCATCCTGTCCATGCCTGTCACACCTGTGACTGTAACCATTCCTGAGTCTCACAAACTCTGTGGTGTGTCCCCAGTCTTTTCATCTCCCCGAAGGCACCGATCCTCTGGGTGCGACCCCTTTACTACACTTCCTTCACTCTCCATTGCTTGCTATGGTCACCACTCCCTGTCTGGCAAATGAGCTCCTTGCTCCAGGTTCCTTTCTGCTCCTGTGAGGAAATAATCTGCCCAAAAGCAACTTCGGGGAGGAAGGGGTTTCACTTGCTTACCATCCCAAGTTCTGGGTCGTCATTTTGGGGAAATCAAGGCAGGAGTGCAAGTAGCTATCACACGACATTCACAGTCTAGAGTAGAGACAGAATATAAATGTTTACTGAACAGACTGATGCTTATGCCCAGCCATCTTTCTTCACTTTTCATACTGTCCAGGGTGAGTCCATGAAATGGTGCCACCCACTTTCAATTAAAATCAATTAGCAATCATCACGGTCTCCCATAGACATGTCCACAGCCCACCCTGACCTAGATGTTTCTTCAGTTGTGATTACCTTCTTGGGTGATTTTAGTTTGTGTCAAATTGACACTTAAAACTAACCAGCACATTGCCCAATTGATCAGGCTCCTATGACCAACCCTCCAGCATCTCTCTCTCTCTCTCTCTCTCTCTCTCTCTCTCTCTCCTTTGCTCTCTCTTCCACCCTCATGCTTGCAGGATGATGCCATTATCCATTCAGGATTGTGAGGACCACCTCCTCACTGTGCGCTGTGAGCTGGAAGGAACCCACTTTCTTGGAGGAGTGTGTGGAGCAAGGGATGTGTGTGATAGTCAGTGAGTTACTCAATCTTGCATTCTTGGATCTTTATTTCCTTATCTGTGGAGTGGGTCTTAATACCCTTTCCTGCAGAGGCTTGTTATGAAGATAAAGGGAGATAATCTATGTACAAGTGTTTAGCCAATGCATGAGAATAGAAGGGGGCCAATAAATATTGGCAATTTTGCCTGTAATGAAAACTCCAAACTTTTATACCCCTGCCGCGAAGATGTACAACTTGCGTTTACTTTCCTCCAGGGAAAAATAACACCTGAGATTTGTTGCCTGTGAAGTGCTCTGACGTTCATTATCGTATTTAATCTATGCAGCAACACTGCCAGGAAGGAGGGGATCACATGCTCCTTCCTTTATCTTGGTTTTTTAATTGGAAAAGAGGAGTCATGGAGCAGGAAGCAACTTGCAGAAGCATATCTACCTAACTTTCTCACTAACAAGCACAGGAAAGCCTAGAACTCTGTGACCTGACCTCCACAGGAGAGAGCTAGGCAAACACATACCCTTCATGAGAAATTCTGTTATATTTTCTGTTGAAGTGATTGGGAAAGAGAATGTCTGGAGACAGGGTGCTAGAGAATTAGCTGGGTACCCTACACATCTTATCTCACAGGCAAGAGGAAGTGGTCTGAGACACTGGACTGTATCTTGAACATATATGAGACCTCAAAGCCCACCTCCTCAGTAACACACTTCCTCCAACAAGACCACACCTGCTCAACAGGGCCACACCTCCTAATAGTGCCAATCTCTTTGGGGGCTATTTTGTTTCAAACCACCATAGTAAGTTGTTGGGCCAGTTCGTCAAGTAGCTTGAAGACATACAGTAACCTCATGAGGAAAGTGCTTAATGTCTGAAAAAATTTCAACAAAAAAATCATATATACAAGTTTTATTATTCTATTGCCATTTGCAGAGGAGACCAATAGATTTTTACAACCCTATGGAAATCTTTAGAATTGAGGGGAAATCATCAAATATAAACTGTCTATTTGAGTTGTGGAGAAGAGTTCAGCAAGTACCCTTGGCCCCCTTTCTCTCCTCTCATCCTGTCTAAAAGTTCAATTGAAACAATTTCCCAAAAGATAGAAAATGAAGCCTGAGTCAGGGAGCCTGTTAGAGAAATTAATGCATCCACACTCACTAAAATGGAAATGAGACAAAGCTCCACTCTGCCCACTGTCCTGGTCCTTTAGGGGGTGGTGGCCATCTTTCCTCTCTCAAGGACTCATCTCATGCTTAAGAAAGCATTCTCAGGGAGAAAAACAAGCAGGGTGGCAATTGTCCCTAGGACAAAAGCCTCCCTTATCTGGGCATACTAGGGGGTGCTACTACAGTTACAGCATCTTGAAAGCTGAGGCAGGCCAATCTCAAGTTCAAGCCCAACTTAGACTAGATTGCAATACCCTGTTGTCAAACAAAACAAAGCCTTAAAACCTCAACTACAGCACCCCCCTCCATGCCCTTCAGAGCATCCACACAGAAGCCCCAGGTGTCTGTGTTACATGAGGAGCAGATGATGTTTCTATAGGACACCACCTACTGACGCTCGGTTCTCTCACTTGTCTGCACGGGCATATCAGCTGAGGAGATCCACAGGTGCCCATGCCCAGTCAGCGGTTGAGAGCAATCACCTTGGAGTCTCTGGGGGTGGGGTCTGGACATCAGTTTTCCTTGTCCAATTTCCATGGAGAACTGTGTACAGATTCCTTCATCTCGGTGCTGGGGACCGAACCCAGGGCTCTGTCTTTGTGAGCACTGAACTGCTCAGCTAAATTCCCAGCTGTCACTGCTCTAGTGTGTGTGAACCTGGAAGAGAGGAGCCTAAAAATGAGCCTTTATCCTGCTTCCTGTCTACAATTTGCCCCTCCTCCTCCGAACGCCACATAAACAGAATAATAATACAACAGTTGTTCTTCCTGGCCTGGCTTGTTACACTAAGCATCCTTTTCCTGAGGTCCAGCCCTGAAGTGTTGCAGCATATCTAAAACCTTCGTTCCCTTTCATGGCTGAATGAGAAGCAAGCCGCGTCTCAGGAGGTACCCCGGGGTGATTCTGAGGTGTGCTTTGAGTCAGAACTGCTGGCCTAGAGCAATGCCTTTCAGATATTATCCTCCACAGCACCCTTGAGGAGCTTGTTAAAAGGCAGCCCCGATTCATTAACTGACTTATTAGCAGGTTCGTTGGTGCAGCTGAAGATCCTGCACTTCTGACAAGAGCTGCGTGCTGAGTCTGAAGACTGCCGGTTTAGGGCAGCCAGGCTGTACCCAGCTCACCAGGTGACCACTCAAGGGAGGGTCAGTCCCACACAGCGAGGCAGAGGCTGGAGTTCATTTCTCACCTTGTTAATTAAGTAGACAAGGACAAGGACAAGGTCCTGAGCCTTAGAGCTTCAGCCATGAAGAAGATAACCATGGGCCACCCCCGGATGCTCGGATAGGGGTAAGGCTGGAATCTGGGAGCTTTTTTAGGGCGTGCAATGCTAACCATCACATACGAAAACAATACAGTGGGTATCCAGAAGGTGGCTTGACTCTCTTCTCACATGTGTGGCTGCGAAGGAGGAATGGCAGAGGTGAGGATGGCCGAGTCCTGGGATGTGATCTCAGAATTGAGGGGCAGGACTGGGTCTGGGCAGGAGGCCTGGCTCCTCCATCTTTCTTCCTGGCTGATTATATCTGTCGTGACTGGGTGGTGCAGAGTGAACAAAGACGGGCAAAGCTTCAGGACCACTCTTCCTTGAAATGACGCCAGGCTTAGGTTTCTGAAGACACAGCTAGTCACCTCTGGGGTTATCCTCTGCAGATCATCCTCCACCTTGGCTGTCAGCCTGTGGGGACATCGTCAGATAAAACCACCAGGGGCAACCCCAAGCTGACTCCTCAGCTGTCCTCTATATGTGGTCTCCCTGTTTGGAAGCAGTGTGGTAGGGCAGAACCCTGTAGGAACTTCTCCAGTTTGTAAGAAGAGTGGAGAAAGGGGGAGAGGTGAGCGATGAGGAAATCATGGTTTGTTTCTACAAACAGTGTTGTTGATCTGGAAGAGGTGCTTTTCAGGAGTCTTTGGTGCTGTTGAAAAGTGTTCAGGATCAAAAAAAAAAAAAAAAAAAAAAAAAAAAAAAAAAAAAAAAGAAAGAAAGAAAGAAAGAAAGAAAAAGAGAAAAAGTGTGACCATGCCACATGTTTGCACAAAAACACATGGCTTTAATTGTATTTACATGTTCTTGGGAAATTTGAAGCATTACACATGAAGAAAAAAGGAAATATACTAAAAATAAAACAGTGGTGTGCAAATAGTTTTAATGTCAGCTTGACACAAGCTAAAATCATCTGAGAAGAGAGTTCCTCAATTAAGAAAATGCATCTTTGTTCGGGGAATTTTGCAGAGGGGGTGGGGAGGATTTTGGGAACCAGAGGGGTCAAGAAAAGCCACAGAATCTACTAACCTGGGCTCACAGGGGCTCACAGAGTCTGAAGCTATAACTTTGGAGCCTTGATGGGACTGACCTTTCTTAACATTCTTTAAGAGATTTATTGATTTCCTCCAATTTTTTGTTTGTCTTCTCCTCGATTTCTTTAGGAATTTTTTTTTCCCTTTAAGGACCTCTATGATCTTCATAAAGTTATTTTTAAGATCATTTTCTTGTGCTTCAGCTACACTGGAATGTCAGGTCTTGCTGTTGTAGGATAGCTGGGGTCTGGTGGTGACATACTGCCCTTTTTGTTATTATGTTCTTACACTGACATTTAGGCATCTGGATGTGGTGAGGGCTGCACCAGAGCAGTGGAACTCCTTCAGAGTTGGGGACAGTGGCGCTGGTGCTGAGGTAGGAGGTGGTGGGCAACAGGGCAGGAGGATCACTCACTGTTTGTGGTTGATGTGGTCTGTGCCTCAGTGGTGGAAAAGACTGCTGGGGTTATGGGCAGGGCCCAGAAGCAGCAGGGCTAGGGATAAGTTGGGATGGCATGGGCCTGGGGAAGGGTCATGGGGGGCAGAATCCAGGGAGAGGGACATTTGTATTGGCAGGCTCACCTGTTCTGACTGGTGTTGTCTGTACCTCAGTGGTGGAAGTCTGCTGGGGTTGAGGCAGAGCCTAGCAGCAGGCCGACATGGGTTGGGATGGCCATGGGCTGGGGGAAGGGTTCCAGGGAACAGAATTCAGGGAGGAGTGCAGTTAAGCTGGCAGGCAGGTCACTTATCCATTCTGGCTCAAGGCATTATTTCTTAACTGGTAATTGATGGGGGAGAGCACAGCCCATGGGAGGATGGAGCCATCCCTGGGTTGATGGTCCTGGGTTCTATAAGAAAGAAGGCTGAGCAAGCTACAAGGAGAAAGCCAGTAAACAGCACCCTCCAAGTAGAACCCTCCAAGGCTTCTACATCAGTTCCTGCCTCCTGGTTCCTGCCCTGTTTGAGTTCCTGTCCTGCCTTTCTTCAATGATAAGCTATGATATGGAAGTGTAAGTCAAACAAACCCTTTCCTTTCCAACTCACTTTTAATCATGGTGTTTTAGCACAGCAATAGAAACCTTAACTAAGGAAAGTAGTTATCATCGAAGGATGGTAGAGAAGCGTTTGGTTCTAATTCTCCAGTTCTCCATGCTTGTACTTCCCAGATCTTTATACTGGTCTCATCATCTTTACTAACAATTAAAAGAAGCAGTACTGTGGGGGAAAAGCACACTACAGGAAAATCAGTCAACATAGAAAGGTACATTTGTGTGTGTGTGTATACTTTTTATGTATTTTTTCTTTTTCAAATCTTTTTATTGTCATACACAGTACTAGGTTTCCTTATGATATTTTATACATACTTAGTTTTGGTTGATCCCCTTCCCAGGCATCCTCCCAATCTCCCCAAAGATACACAGTTTCTCTGTCTCTGTCTCTCGTTTCTCTTTCCTGCTTGTGATCGAACCCAGGGTCTTTTACATCTTTTCAATCTTAGAAAACATCAGACTGTATTTTTGGAATATTCAGTGGTCATCTAAGCTTTTCAAAGGCTCTTCTTCCCGGAGAGAAAGCTGTTCTTGTTGGCAACCTCAGAGCCCCGCCTGCTCCTCCCTTCCTCCTCATTCATCCAAGCCAGGCTGGCTTCCTTGGACTGTACCAACGATTCCTGCTGCTCTTCTGCCCCAGGGCCTTTCCACTAGCCGCAGGGTCTTCCATCTTCTCCCAGATGTGTGCTGAGCTGTTATTGTTACTTCCTTCGGGCCTCTTCTGTAACTGCCTTCTCATCAACGCTAAACTCAGAAGCACTGTAACATTTTGTATTTCCCCACTCTTATTTCTCGTACCAGCAAGCACTGTTCTTGAACATTCTCTAGATTTTATTTTTGTATTTCCTTATCACTTCTCCTGCTCACTACAGTATGAGCTCCACCGGTCAGAAATCTTGTCTTTGTTGCCACTCCTATTGCTCCAGAACATTCAAGAATAACGTCTGGCACTGGCACTAAAATTAGTTGCTGAATAAATGAACAAGAAAATGAAGACTCTACTTTTAGCCTATGAAATCATAAAGGGTAGAGCTCTTGCAAATAACTCCCCCAATTCTACTCCCAAGCTAAACAGGAAACACTCAGAGTCAAGGCACTTGCTGGGTTTTTTTTTTTTTTTCTGATAGTGTGCATAGTTGCTTCTGCCGCCTTAGTGGCATATGGATTTCATTTTCAAGTACTCGGAATCTATACAGTCATGCCAGGAATGCTGTATTATTTGGTGGGCGTGCTCAAAAGAACGGGCAGCTTAGTTGTGGAGTGACGTTATGGCTTGTTAGTAGGGAGTCAATAATGGCTTCCTGGAAACTTCTTGAGAAAGTTGTAAATACCAGTAAAGCATCGATTCCTTTAGCATCATTCACTGAACATCTGTTAGGCGATGGGATCTGGTCCATCGAGTGATCAGGAAACCACGCCTTGCCCGAGGAGGTGCCCAGACTGGCTGGGCTGCAAGTGGCTAAACAAGAGAGGAGCGTCTAGGGTTTGGAGCTAAAGTACCCTCCAAAGGCTTGTTTGTTAAAGGCTTAGGCTCTGACTTGGTGGTATGTGAAGCTGGTAGGCTCTTTAGGGAACCCTAAACACACATCATTGTGGAGCACCTTCAATGAAGACACCAGGACCCTAGCTGCTTCCTTGTCCTCTCTCTCTTTACCTTCCAGCCATGACTGATCTCCCATGCTTCTATCATGATATAACACTACAGCCCAAAGCCAACCAATCATGGACCGAAGCTTCTAAAACCAAGAGCCCAAGCAAATCCTTCCTTTTCATAAGGTGGTTATCTTGGGTACTATATCTTGGCTATATAATAATGGAAAGCTGACTGATAGAAGCAAATGGCTATTAGGGAAGCATGAAAGAAGGTCCGCTCACTCAGACTTGGAACAGGGGGTTTGCAAAGGCCATCTGCTGCAAATAAAACTCGGAGGAAGTCAAAGCAATATGTCACGTGGTTAGGGCGGAAGGGGTCATGAGCGGGGAGGCTGAGAGAGGTTGTCCCAGGAAAGGCCCAGGCATGGAGCAGAACACGCTGAAAGTAGCTAGAAGCCTTAGTGTGGTTTGAGTGCAGACGTTAAACTATGTGTTATGTTCCAAATTCAATTGCTTCTCATCACCTCCAGCCATCATCTGTGCCAGTCACCCTCCTCAGGCTTCTGTCGCTCCTGCATAACCAGCTCACTGTTTCTACCTCCATCGCCTTAATACGGTGAGAGGAAGAAGCAGCCTCCCCCCCCCCCCCCGACACACACCAAGAATGAGGAGCTGGCATGTCACTGCCAGTGGGTCGTTGTGTTTCCGTGCTCTGGCCTGGCTCTGAGGACCTTTGGTGTTCTTCTGTGTAACATAAACAAATCACAGAACAGCACCAGACAAGGCCACTCTTTGACATACCGCTTGGGTAAGTCATGTCTAAACACAGGCAAAAAAAACATACACATTGTCCAAATCATAGACATACCAAAGAGCCTCTACCTCTGCCATCGAGTTACTGTTAATGTCTTTACCAGTCAGTTTTGGTTTTTATTCCTTTCACTTTGGATAAGATGGATTGATTGTCACTGCTTCCTGGAGACATCTTAGCATGAACCCCAGTTCTTGAACTTCTTTAGAATCCCCTAAGATAAGGCCAAATCTTCGGTTTTCTGCTCCTTCCTGTTATGGCATGTCGCGGTTCTCCATGATCATGCTCCCCAGTGGCCAGGGAGATGGTTGGTCTGTAACGAGGCCCTGAGTTACATCCCTTGCATTCATGTAGAAAGCCATGCATATCACCTTACTAGACCGGGATGGAGGTGGGTGGTCCTTGGACTTCCCACAGGGCAGGGAACCCTGATTGCTCTTTGGGCTGACGAGGGAGGGGGACTTGATTGGGGGAGGGGGAGGGAAATGGGAGGTGGTGGTGGGGAGGAGGCAGAAATCTTTAATAAATAAATAAATAAATAAATAAATAAATAAATAAATAAATAAATAAATTTAATTAAAAAAAAAGCCATGCATAGTGGCACACACTTGTGAGCCCGGAGTTGGGAGGTGGAGGAGACAGGCAAATCCTTAGCAAGCCCTAGTCCTAGTAAGAGACCCTACCTCAAAACAAAACAAAAGAAAGCATAACAACCATAAAAACCAACCACCAAACAAACAAACAACCAAAACCAAAACAAGACAGATGGCGCCTGATCTTGATCTTCCTGGCCCAAACAGGAAAGTGCCTAGGTCGCTCTGTGCCCGATTTAACAGATGCTTCCTTTCATTCTCCCAAGTCAGTTTGCTCGCTGACTCATAGACTTCCTCACAAACTGTCCCTTTGGGTCTGCGATATGTTGGGCACCGTCCTCCATACAGGTCCATGCAGGACTGCTGGGTAAAGAACCGGTTGAAGAGAGAAGTGAGGACAGGGGCAGCTTAGGTGCAAGGCTCTTTCAGTACACCCAAGCGACAGGAACGGAATTGGGAGGGTGCGCAGGGCAGAAGAATACAGCAGGGCGGACGTTTTTTCTGGTTGGAGTGACTGTTCTGATATTGTGTCCTTTGCCGGGAGAGGGAGTGTGGTGAATGTGCTAACAAAGAGCATAAGAGAAGTAGTCCCTCAGTGGGCTGTCTTTCGAACGGATCTCCACTCCAGCCCCAGAGATTGGGAAGTCACTGGGTCCTTCCTCTGACCTGTGAACTCGGGCCCGTCGCTGCAGGAAATAGGGTGTGAATAATACAGCCATTGCAGGTTCTGGCTTATGTGTTTAAGGGAGACATATTTCAGCGGCGTCAGTAACTTCTTTCTTATGGCCTTCTGGGCTTAAATAAAATGATGATTAGAGTAACTCGGGGTCCATGAAGTACTGCGAGAACAGCTGCCATCTGCCAGGGCTCTCGTTGGTAACTCATTTACTTTTTATAATAGGCTTGCACATATATGAATGAGGTTAGAATGTGCCACTTGTGTTCGGAGGAGCCAATAAATGGCTTGCTTTTGTGTTACAACTCTCAGAAGCAAATTTATTCAGTATTCATTGCTTGTAGGGCCTAAAGAGAAACTAAATTTATTTTGATTCCTCTACTCTCCTCTCTTGGACATGCTTTTAATGTTCCCGTCCCAGAGACTTTGCCGAATTGACTAATTGTGTGTTTTGCATATTTATAAACACTTTGTTATTTATTAATGGATCATCTCAGAGATAAAATTAGCACTGTCTTCACATCATAGCCATTTCTCAAAGGCGCCCTGACTCTCAGCAGCGGGTTTGAGATTTGAGCACGCATAATGAAAGCCCATGCGATTGTTTTCTCAAGTAAATCCCAGCAAGGGGCAAGAGCTGCCCGGATGTAATTTATCAGGCTGGCTCTTCAAAGCTGTGCCGTCCAATATGGCTTTGTAAAATTAAAATTAATTAAAGTTAAATAAAATTGAAAAATTCAGCTCCGCAGTCATACCCATAATGTGTCAAGTGTTCTGTAGCCATGTGCACCCAGAGGCTTCCATCTTGGAGAGGGCAGGGCGTGTCTGTCTGTCACCGGATTTCCATTGCACAGTGTTGCTCTGTGTGTTGTGGGAACTGGTCCTTCTGTGGCTCCCTGGATAGATGATACCAGGTTGTGTGTGTGTGGGGGGTCCTTCTGCACCAACTGGCTAGAAAGGCAGAGGGCTATTGCTTGCCGGGTCATGTTTGCAATTCTGACTGTGTCTAGGGTTTGGTTGCATCCTACTAACTATTCCCGGGTTCGATTGCTGTTCATTCTCACCTGGGTTTAGTGCCACAGCCTTCTAACAGGTCTCTATCTTTTGGTCTCTAAGTCCTTCTTCACATGGCCGACCATCCAGCGGCTTTGGGTCTAACTCATAGTAAAGGCTGGAATCCTTCCAGTGACCTCCAAGGCACTCTCCAGCTCCCAGCAATCTCCAGATTTCTCTCTCTAGATCCCTGCTTTCATCCCCCAGTCATACTGGCTTTTCCCCTGGCAAGGGCTATACCCTGTGCCCATAAACACTTCTTTCCCAGACACCTCTGCATGTATTATTTCTCTGCACACTCCAGATTAGAAGAAAACTGTCCCTCGGTGCCCTGTCTATAAATTTAGCCCTCCCCTGGCAACTTTGCTCTTCAATTCTCTTCCAGGCTGTGCGGCATTTCTCAATTATCACAATGCCATGGCTTACTTACTGTTTTGTTTCTTATTTCTCCATGAGAGTGTTGGCTCCACCGGGCAGGTGTTTTGTCTGTTTTCCTCCCTACTCTGCCTTGGTTCTTAATTCGGTGTCTGGCACATAGGAGATATTCATCAAATATTTATTAAGCAAATGAAAGAGTCCTATAATTCAAGAACCCAGAGGGAGAAGAGAGGGAATAGGTGAGTGAGGAGGCATGCTACCTCATTCTAGATGTGAAGTTTTAGCTATGTCACTTCAATTCTTAGAGCTCATTTTCTCCCCTGTAAGACAGAGATGGTGAGAGCCGCCCGGAAGGCTTGTCATTGGGATTAATCAGGGCATCCGTGGTAGAGCTTCCCATACAGTGATAATTCAAGGCCTGTGAGATTTGACCTGAGCTCTTCTTTATCTGTATCTATGTGAAAACAAAACAAAGCAAAACACGTTAGTGTTTCCTTTTACAGTGTATTTTCAAACAGCATGCCTTTTTTTTTTTAAAAAAAAAAAGAAAATTGCATCTTCTCAGTGATTACCATACAGATAAAGTTTGGCTGTGAGATCATGATCTCATATGTGCAATACTTTTTGGATGTAAAGGACTCTTGTTAATGATCATATTCTTGGAGAAAAAAATTAAAATTTACATTGTGTGTGTGTGTATACCCACAGGTGCTATAGCATGATTTTGGCAGAACTTTAGGAATGAATTCTCTCCTTCCGCCATGCGATCCTAAGGATTGAACTCTGGTCAGTAGACTTGGTGGAAAGTACCCTCATTCACTAAGCCATCTCTCTTACCCCCATTAAAGATTTTCTTTTCATGTTGATAGTCTAGAAATGAAAATTCTATTAATGTTCCGACAGGGAAAGGCAGTGGGAGAATGGAGGCCTGCTGCATGATGTGGTTCTGTGTGATGCGGTGGTATGAGCCTATACCTATATCCAGTGGCTTGACCAATATGACATTTCAAGAGGGAGCTGGTGCCAGCACAGATGTAGTCTGTTTTCTAGGGTTAATGCCATCTTGAGTATTAACATTCTTATAGAGTCCTATGCTTGCAGAGTTTATACCTACGGTTGCATTTCTATACATTGGAGAATGTAACAGAATTTCACCAGGGAAACAAAATGCACTGCTACTCTCTGACGCAAAGGCAAAGTGGATGCAGGGGGGTTGGGACAGCAGATAGGAAGGCTATGGGAAGATGAGCTGCAGTGGGAAGCCACCCAATAGCAGGCTCGAAGGACAAGGGGGGCCGGTACAGGTGTCACTAGGCAGAAACTGAGATGACAAAGGGCCTGTCTGGGAGGGCAGGATTCATGCCAATGCTGCTGCTGTTTCCAGAGAAACCACAAAAACACCCTGTCTCAGTTAGGGTCTCTATGGCTGTGAAGAGACACCATGACCATGGCAACTCTTATAAAGGAAAAACATTTACTTGCGATGGCTTGCATTGTCAGAGGTTTAGTTCATTATCATTACGACACAAGATGGTGGCATGCAGACAGAAACAGTGCTGGAGAAGTAGCCGAGGGTCCTCCATTTTGACTTGCAGGCAACAGGCCTTGATCTGTCTGTCACACTGAGCAAAGTTTGAATGAAGGAGACCTCAAATCCTGCCCCCACAGTGACACGCTGTCTTCATCAAAATCCATACCCACTCCAACAAAACCACACCTCCTAATAGCGTCAGTTCCTTTTGGGGGGCCATTTTCTTTCAAACCACCACACACCCCAAATCTCACCAAAGCATATCAAGCCTAAAGAAGAATTCCCTTCCTCAATAACATTTCCATTGGCTGAATCCTGACATGAGAGATGGGGAACATGGCAGGCAGAGAACATGCCCGTAGGGAAAAGCCCCTCCCATTGCATATGTTGTGTATATGCATGCACACATATGTTCACACCCACACATCAGCAATATGGAGTACAACAGGCTGAAGAATGTTTCTAAAGGCAAGCTCAGCAAGAAACAGCACGGCTAACTCTACAGAGGTGGGTTCTATTTCCTGGCATCCGTTCTCTTCCCGTCTATCTCTGTGTAACAAAGTGGGTTGAACAATACCTCTAATTGCATAGGTGGGCTCTGCTTAATATAGATGCCCAAACCAAATAGGGTACAGAGCCTCGCCCCTTGATAGCAAAAGGCAATGTAAGCAATGGCCTAAGAAAATGACTGCCAGCCTTCCTTCCCTAGGCTTGAGTGACAGATGCAGGGATAGTCGGCACAGTGTAGCTCCCCAGACAGGAAAGCAACAATGAAAGGCATACACACCAGACATGCTTCTCAGGGCTGTCATGCTAGGCTCTGGAAAGATGCAGAAATTAGAGCCGGAGCCTGGCGGTCATCACACCTCAGGGGTTTCAGATGTCTCCTTGTTGGAGACTGTTGGAGTTTGGCTTTTGGTGTCACTAACACAGTAATAAAAATAATTTAACCAACACCAGAGGACAGGAAACAACAGAAAGATAGTGGGGTGTTTAAGGGGTACTCCTATCATTTGCATACAGGAAGCAGTAGTTGCTCCTTCATAACTGTGCATCTTTCGATCCCCTCAGATGAGGACCACGGATGCTACACGGAGCAGGGAGGCCAGGCAAAGAGGGTTGCTGCAGCAGCTGCTCTCAGGTACACACCGTGTTCCTGAACCACAAGGAGAAACAGAAGCATACTCAGATCTATAACGGCTGTCCAGAGAGCTGTAGGTATCTCTTCAAAAAGAAGAGACATGGGGAGGTGGTGGAGTGTGGGGGTATGTGTGTGTGTACGCGCGCGCGTGCATGCAGGGTGGGGGGCTCCGCTTTCAATAATGTGGGCTGAAGATGGGATCAAGACAAGGGGGAAAGGGGCCACTGCTACCATGTGGCCATTCTCTCTGTAGCTGAAAAAAAAAACTATTGCTCTAAACTTTAAACAGCTTAAAGAAGTTGTCTCTTTTTTTTTTTTTTTTTTTTTTTTTTGGTTTTTCGAGACAGGGTTTCTCTGTGGCTTTGGAGCCTGTCCTGGAACTAGCTCTTGTAGACCAGACTGGTCTCGAACTCACAGAGATCCGCCTACCTCTGCCTCCCAAGTGCTGGGATTAAAGGCGTGCGCCACCACCGCCCGGCAGAAGTTGTCTCTCTTAATAGGAGACAAGACATATCAATTGGCTCAAATGTCCGCTCTGAAATCCCCGAAGAGAAAAGCCCAGCGAATTACTGCCTCCTCCCAAAGAAGGCAACAGGCCCTACAACCCTGGTAAGAACTCCAAGACTCAGCATTGTGGGTGGGGGAGGAGACTAATGGGTTTAAATATCTCTGAAGCTTCTTGTCTCGACCTGGTTTTGGTTTTTCGAGACAGGGTTTCTCTGTAGCTTTGGTGCCTATCCTGGAACTAGCTCTTGTAGACCAGGCTGGCCTTGAACTCCCAGAGATCCGCCCGAGTGCTAAGATTAAAGGATTAAAGGATTAAAGGCGTGCGCCACCACTGCCCGGCTCGACCTGGTTTTGATGGCAGGCTTCTGCCTGCTCTAGTGATTCTAAGTGGAGTCCTTAGGATTTATGCAAATGATCTTCAAACAGGAGACAGGGTGAGCCTTAGTCCCTGATTCCTCCTGGAGCTAACTGTGGCCAGGGGTCAGCTTGGGGAATGGGGATGTAGAGGCTCCCCTGCTGTTGAGAACAGAAGGTTCTTCTTAGAGTTCACTGTAACACACTGACTGGGCTGTAGCAGGCAGAGTGGCTCTTTCTGTGTTATTTCCAGCAGCTTGCTGGAGAGCATTTGCATTTGGCCTTAAACCCTTCTAAAGGGTGAGCATAGGGGTCTCTCCTCTCTTCCCTGACCTGGGTTCTGTGAGTCTCTGGATCAGACTTTCTGTGGGGAGCAGTAGGCTTGGCAGGGAGGGTTTTTATAACCTTGGACATTTGAGGTTTATGAGGCTGATGGGTGCCTTGGACCAGCTCCCTTATACTGTCCACTGGGAAGGTTCCCAGGTGGAGCACTTTTCAAGTCTCAGTGCCTCCTAACATTTCATTTCCATTGGGGAGCACTTCTAGGGCAACCAGTGACTAAACCCTGTTGTGCCCATTGAATGACATGTGGCATCTGCTAACGCTGGTTTGTTCCTGTCTGGTGGTTGTCAGGGATAGCAGGTGGACAGGCCTTAGCTGTTAGCTCATTCTGTGCTGTGTGAAACTGGGTCACATGGCAAAGTGGTACCTGTCCCAGGTGAGTCTGGTCCAAGGCTGAGTGTGTGCCTTAGTGTGTAGCATACAGGCAGAACTTCAGTATCCACAGATGCCCTGGGAGAAGCAGTATGCAAGTGCCTTCGTTGTGTGCCTTCTGGTCATCTGTGACTTGCAGAAATGAGATTACTGCCCACCCCTGTGACAATGAGGGACTCAGAAGTGTCTCAGTAACACTCGGAACTAAGGCCACAAGGTTCACTCCTGGAGCAATTACTGAGCCTTGGATCCTTAGTGTTCCCATCTGTCAAATGGGAAGAAGGGCACCCAGTCTTCCTTTACATGGATGTAGTTTATGCCAAATGCAGAGAATCTGTCAATCTGATTTTGAATGGACTTCATCTATTGAAGTTCTAGGAACCAAAGAATATGCTAAGAACCTGTTTGAGCAAGGCATGAAGGTGTGGGGAGATGGCTAAGTAGTGACAGTGTGTGTAGGGTGGTCATAAGAAGAGATGCCTGGGCAGTCAGTGACCCCATGGGCTGACCTGTGTGGGTCCTTCAGGGCATCCTGGCAGCACTATGCGCAGGTGAATGGCTATTGAGGCAGGTAGAATCTGCAGTAATAATCACTTGGGTTTTGGGATGAATGGCTCCGAGTGACCTGGCATAAGAGAGTGTAGCCTTGGAGATCTGGGTCAGGCGCTCAATTGGAGCAGTGTGGGTTTATTCAGGGGGTGGGAAATCCCGAATCACTAGATCAAGCAGGAGTTGATGGTTGTGATGAACAGGTATCTGAGGTGAAAGGGAAATCGACTTTGCTCCCAGGGCCGAGGAGACTCAAACCGGAAAGCACTTAGGACCTTGCTGGACAAATGGGGTTTTGTCACTTGACAGCAGTGGTACTTTTGGTTTGGTTCACATTGATGTAGAGTTGTTTTTGTGGAGCAACTGGCCGCCCCCTGGAGTACACATGGGGAGCATCAATCCATGGCTGAAGGGGCAGAGGAAGTATAGGTGCTGAGGGGGCAGAAGGACTTCAGAGCAAGGGACCTGCACATGGGGTTTCCTTACTGTGGTAATTTGAGTGTACCTGGTCCCCATAAGCTCACAGGAAGTGGCACTATTAGGAGGTGTGGCCTTATTGGAGGAAGTGTGTCACCCTGGGGGTGGGCTTTGAGATCTCCTATGCTTAAGATACCACCCAGTGTGGGGCACAGTCTCCTTCTGCTGCCTGCGGGTCAGGATGTAGAACTTTCAGCTCCTTCTCCAGCACCACGCCTGCCTGTGCACTGCCACGTCCCTTATGATGATCATGGACTAAACCTATGAAACTGTAAGCCACCGCAACTAAATGCTTTCCTTTAAATGGGTTGCCATGGTCATGGTGTCTCTTCACAGCAATGGAAACCCTAACTGAGACACTTACCGTGTAGAGAGGGTTCTAGAACAGCTACCAGCAGGCCAAGGCTGCACGGTCACAGACGGCTTTCAGCAGGGTGAGAAGAGGCCAGGTCACTAAGAACAGACCTGCTTGCTCCTGCCATGTCCCTTCATGCCTTCTGCTGAGAAAGCTAACCTCATAGATACTGTGAGAATGGCATCATGCTTGGCATCCTATATGGCGAAGGCCCCCATATTACTCTCTACTAGCTTCCTGATGGGATATTTTGGGGGTGGTGGTAATTAATTCTAAATGATTATTTTTTTAAAAAAAATGACAACCTATGCCTTTTGGGTGAAATTTATTTTATTGAATTTTAGAAAAATATTCCAATGTCTCATATGTGCATGTAAACATGTGAGTAGCAAGAACATTTATAGAATTAATGGAGCAAACCAGACCATAGAAAATTATGAATCTGATATCACTAAAATATTATCTATCTATCTATCTATCTATCTATCTATCTATCTATCTATCTATCTATCTATCTATCTATCCATCCATACACAAAATACATAGGAAAATTGGAGAATGATGGAGGACATTTCTCTACTAGTGTCATGGATAGTTTTTTTTTTTTTTGATAGTTTTTAAATGAACTCATCTCTGGTTTGCAGCTTCCTCCTATGGGCTTGGATGACTTACATGAAGGATGGAGGGAAAGAAGGGATGAAGGGAAGAAAGAAGGAGAAGAGGGAGGGAGGAAGTGTGAAGGTCAGCACTGATTGTCACCTTGGCAGCAACATCTAGATCAGCTGTTCTCAACCTGTATGCCACAGTCCCCTTCACAAGGGTCACCGAAGACTACTGGAAACACCTGTCCTGGAACTAGCTCTGTAGACCAGGCTGGTCTCAAACTCACAGAGATCCGCCTGCCTCTGCCTCCCGAGTGCTGGGATTAAAGGTGTGTGCCACCATTGCCCAGCAACAAGAATCATTTTACATGGGAGCCACCACAACACGAGGAACTGTGTTAAACGGTCACAGCATTAGAACAGCTGAGAACCCCTGAGCGAGAGTCACTGAAGAAACAAGTCCTTGGCATGTCAGTAGGCTTGTCTGGGCTGTTTTAACTGGGGTGTAAAGACCCACTCTGAACACAGGCCGTGTGGTTGCATGAGCTGGGGTCTCTGGGAAGGAGAAAGAGCTGAGAAAGGAAGCATTGCTGGGCTCCGTTTCACATTCCTGCTACCACACCTCCCACCACGACAAACTGTCCCAAAACTGTGACCCGAAATAGACCCTTTTCTTCCTTAAGTTGCCTTTGTCCCAACAGCATATAAAGTAACTAATACAGAAAAAGAAAAAAGAAGGGGGGGGAGAGGGAGAAAAGAATGGAAGGAGGGCGGAAAGGGAGGGAGGGAGGAATGAAATTGGTTGGTAGCGCAAAGCTGCAGCTTGATAGGAGGGTGAGTTCTCGCGTCATTTGTGCAATAGGCTGACGCTAGTTAGCAGCAAGGAAATGCCTAAGTGCGTAGTTTTAAAGCGTGAGAACAGAAGAAGTTGAACAGTTACCACAAAAAATGACAAATGTTTGAGGTGACGACTGCGCTACTTACCTTCTGAGATGACTGCGCAGCATACGCAGGAATCAACATATCCCACTGAGTTTCACACGGATGTACGGCGCATGTGTCAATCAAAAATAAAACGGAAAGAAAGGAAGGAAGGGGGAAGGAGAGAGGAAGGAGAGAGGGGGACACCCAGAGCTAGTCCCAAGGGTGGTAAGCCCAGCAAAGTCAGCAAAGCAATGTCTGGTGAGCGTCATTTTATTCTCTTTCCGCTTTAAGGGACTGAGTGGGAGCAGCCTTGCTCGCCCCGCCCCACGAGGCGCCATCACTGCACCCTCAGGAGCCTCTGTTTGTTTTCAAGCTGCTTTGCAGTCTTCCTCAGGCTGCAGGCTACTCTGCCGAGCTTCCCTGGTGGGAGGTTGGTGGGTTGGCAGGCCTGGCTTGTTTGCCATAGCTAAGCAGGTTGGACTTTTATTAGCTATCAACCCAGAGAAAAGTCTCCACCTGAAGAAAGGATTCTATTTAGAGCCGAGAAACTGGGCCACGTCTAAGATCGGTGACCTACATTCTTCATTCCCTGCTATAGAAGCCGAAGATGAGATGGTAGCGGCTGTCTGGAGTGCAGGCCTTCATCAAAGACTGGCGAGGCAGAGCAAGGAAGGAAGAAAGGGAGGCAGGGAATGATGGCGGGCTAGCATCAAGCTAGGGATGGTTGATAATGAGAGTTCTGACTGTGCATTTATTTTCCTGGAAGACCAGTGTTTGCTCAGTGCTGGCTTCTACAGCAGGTTAAAAAAAAAAAATACACTTCTGTTCTGAGGCCTGTTAGAAAAATGACAGTTGTCTTTGTCATCTGCCAGCCACTCAGAGACAGAGCCTGGTGTCACATGTTGGACACACCAGCCTTCTGCTCTTTGCTAGAGACTTCTGAGAAACGGTTTGCTTAATCTCATTGATCTGGCTCTTTAGACCAGCTCCTACAGAGCAACTGAGGTTAATAGGCTCTCGGGGGCCCGAATTCCCATGCATCTTGGTGTGGCGGGAAGGGGTTGTCAAGAGGAACAAAACGATGTTGATATGTGGTTCTTTTTTGCCACCCACAGCTCCTTCACCACGGAGGCTGGAGGGTCAGGCCGACATTTGGTGAATGATCAGGACAAAGAAATCTCGCAGGCCTGGGTCAGTTCCTTCATCTTCATTTCACAGTAGGACTCTTTGTTATTGTCGAAGTGCACAGGCCTAGAGGTCGGTGATCCCACAGCTGAGTGCTTGTTCCTCGTGCCTCCTGATGTCTGGTTCTCTCCTAATTCAGCTTCGCTGAGCTCTGCAGCGTCCTGTGTCAGTGGGTCAAACATTTACGCTGCAGAAGTCAGTCAATATACACATGCATTTGAGTGTGGATGCTGGGTCCTCGCCTCCCTGCTCTGGTGCCGTGGAAGAGGAAAGCATCAGAAGAGGGGTACAGCTGTCATTCTGGGTTCTAGAGTGAAGACCGCATGGAACAGAAACTCCCCACCTCTGTGCAGAGTTGGTGACAAATGGCCCTTACTGTAGCCTGTGAGATGTGGAGACAACTGATAGGCTTAAGGCAGACTTGTGTCAAGCCCACTCCTTGCGGTAAGTTATAGTTTTTGTAAATTGGCTAAAAAATAAAAACAAAAGAAGCACACGACTACCTAACACAGCGTATGCTTGCTGTTAGACACGACTTGGATACAGCGCTTGTTGCTGCCCTAGACACATGGTCTGTTAGTGACTTTTCAGGCCACTGTAATCAAAATACCAGACAGAAATAACTTAAGGGAGAGAAGGCTTATTTTAGTGGATGGTTTCAGGGAGATATCAGATTATCATGGTAGGGGAAGGCATGGCAGGTGTGTGTGTGTGTGTGTGTGTGTGAGTGAGAGAGAGAGAGAGAGAGAGAGAGAGAGAGAGAAAGAGAGAGAGAGAGAGAGAGAGAGAGAGAGAGAGAGAGAGAGGAGCTCTTTTGTTCACGGTTTCAGAGAGATATCTGATCATCACGGTGGGGGAAGGCGTGACAGGTGTGTATGTGTGTGTGTGTGTGTGTGTGAGAGAGAGAGAGAGAGAGAGAGAGAGAGAGAGAGAGAGAGGAGCTCTTTGGTTCACGGTTTCAGGGGGATTTCAGATCATCATGTTGGGGGTAGGCATGACAGGATGACAGGTGTGTGTATGTATGTGTGTGTGTGTGTGTGTGTGTGATGGGACTTCTTCAGCTCACAGTTTCAGGGAGACATCTGACCATCACGGTGGGGGAAGGCATGACAGGTGTGTGACTGTAGCTCCTCCCTGGTGGCTGCAGTGTAACTCTGTCCTCTGGATGTGACATGGCTGTCACTGTCTTGTGATGAGAGCAGCAGTGATTACTCAGACAAGGCTCTTGCAGATGATGGGAAGGAAAAGGCACCAGCTCCTCACCTGAGGTTTCAGCCCCACCTTTTCCTCCTGCCCCAGTGGCCTGTGGTATAGGGATGAGTATGCTAGAGTTTGTAAGGGGCAGAAGGTGGGTGGGGAGGGAACTTTAGTGACACAGTTTTTTGACTTGTCACCCATGCTGAGGTGGGGCTTTTGCTGTAGTTGCTGAGAACCAGCCGTGCTCTCCTAAACAATCCTTCACGAGATTCATTGATTCTCTAAGCTGGACTCCAATGGAATTGTCTCTTTGGCTTGTGAATGTCTGGACGGGAGTCAATAGGCTTTTCTGTATTTCTCCCCAGGGAAGGTCATACAATAGTGTTTGACCAGGAAGCAGCGAGAGTGGGGGTAGGGGCAGCTAGCTATAACCTTCAAAGATCTTCCCCTAGGGCCTTCTTCTGCTAGTTATGTCCAAACCCTAGAATCTGGGGAGCAAACTCTCAAAACATAAGCCTTGAGTAGGGGTACTTTTCTGAATCAAACTATGGCCACATAGCCTTCTGCTCTGCTTCTCGAATATCTTCTGACCTTTCTCTTAACAGAACTTTGTCATTGAATATCAGCCCTCTTCGAAGACCCAGGGTGACCTCAGGACCCTTAACTGTATCTAAAAAGTCCTTTCTCCAAAATATAGTAACACCAACTGACCTCATATAGGTGGGCATACCTTTTGGAGGTCACCATTGAACCCAGGCCAGGAATATGCTAAGTCTGTAGGCATATTATTGTGTCCATTTAAACAGCAACAAACTGAGTTTCCGTGGGACTTACTGTAGGTCATATGATGGCAGGGACCAGGAATTATGTCTAGGTCTTACTCCTAACTCTGGGATTTAATATAAGCCTGCATGTATATGTATGATGGCATTGGTTAATGTTGGTAGCAAACTTGAATCACCTGGGATAGGGCTGTCTGGGCCTACCTGTGAGAGATTACTTGATTGTGTTAATCAGTGTGAGAGGAGCCATCTTAACTGTGGGCAGGAGCACTCCCTGGACAAGGGGATCCTGGATTACATATAGTGGAAACAGCAACCAGGATACTAGCATGCCTACACCCATCGCATTCTGACTGTGGATCTACTGTGAGCAGCTGCTTCAGGCTCCTGCTGCCTTGACCTCTCCACCGTGATGGACTGCGTGTTGAGCTGCGAGCTAAAGTAAGTCCTTCCCTCCTTAAATTGCTTTCGTCAGTGCATTTCATCACGGCGATGGGAAAAGAACCCAAGACAGTATGTGTAGACACAGTCCCATATACATCCACATTCACATACAGTCTAATAAATGTTCATTCTCTCCACTGTTGCTTAAAAGGCTTCTGGAAACCCCTTGCCCTAAACTGCGTTTATAAGCCATGCTGGAAACATCTGCCTGTTTGCATTATTATCACAATTTGAATACACACTGTTTTAGGCAGTTTTATTTTCATATGATGTAGCTCCAAGATTAAATTCTGCTTACAATGAACAGGCCGCGGCATCTGATGGATCGCAGCCTATGGCTCCCTCGAAGGACTAATTACTCAAGATTAAATTAAACTGGTAAAGCGGAGCCAGCGGCTTTGATATCTAATAGAGAGGTCTAGGTAGAGATGAGAAAATGTGAAATGCCCATCACAAGGCAGGTGGGCCCTGTGTTAACTCCTCCGGCGGGTGCCATGGTGTCAGGAAGGTATGAAGACAGGGCTGATTAGCCAAACCTGCTGGAGTAGAGACCGTGTGTGCACCTGTACAGAACACATCTCTCTTTTTTGCACCAGGTTCACCGTCAGACACCACACAGTGTTGGACCCATCTCCAGCAGTGCCCCCTACCTTAAACATACCCCCTGGGGTCAGCTCCTGATGGAGAAGTAATGGCTGACCCAAAGGTGCAGAACAGCTGTGCTTAGAGCTCCCGACCTCTGGAGTCACTGCAAGACAATCCCGGCTTTATCCGAATCCTGTGTTATTTACTGCAACAGTCTCTTGCCTGATGGATATGGTACCATGCATTGTGTGCGCAAGGAGCTCTTCGTAGATGGTTGCGTTTAATTCTCACAATGCCGTGAGGCGGGCATCCCTATTGTTTCCGTTTTATAGATGAGGGCTCCGAGGTGCAGAGGAGTTAAGTAGTGTTCCAAGAGCACGCTGTAGGTAAAAGGGTATCATTCTAAACAGAATCCTGTCCTTTGTTTGGAGTGCTGTAGAGAGAAGGATGTTTCAGTTCTGATCAGCTAGCCAGGTCTGCAGAGGGCTCTGGCAAGATCAGAGGAAGTGTGTGCACTCTCTTAAACCCTGTCTCTGTATTGAGGTCGAATGGCAGTGGAGTGTTCTACTTTGAAGTTGATTTTGCGGTCGTTGCCATTCCACAGAGTGAAAACCAGGATATGTGGTACAAATGACAATGTGCCTGTGTTGGGTGGTTTACGGTATCCCTCGCCATCCTCACATTCAATTGCTGGAAAAGCCTGGCTGCTGTTACGTTAAGGGTGAGCTTTAACTTCTCCCGAATTAAAGGCTGCAGGGTCATGACTAATTGATTTTGATTAAATGGGATTTTACCACTATCAATCGTCTATTTCTATAAACGTTATTTCCTAACGAAGGCATTCTGCGAACTGAGGCTTAGGAGAAAAGGCGATCAATAGCTTACCCAGTTGCTGGATTTCTAGTTCCTCCTGAGCTCCTGGCTGCATTATGCATTACTGTCCCCATTTTGCTGCATCTTCCCTGAAACGGTCTTTGAGTAACTTGTGGTGTCACTGGGAGCTGAGATTCTGGTCATAATGGTTCCTGGAGAAACAACGGAGTGAATGCACAGCCCGGGGAAGTACCCAGAATGGGATAGCTTCAGTGGCCTGGAAGTGGGTTTCTGGATAGGGGTATGACTAGGGTTGTGTGAAGTACCCAGAATGGGATAGCTTCAGTGGCCTGGAAGTGGGTTTCTGGATAGGGGTATGACTAGGGTTGTGTGAGGTTTGGTGGTTCTTGAAGTCACACTCCCAGTAACTCAAAACTGTCCCTGTTGTACCCCTCAAGGTCCTGAGTACTTGCCAAAGCACACAGTGCCCTTCCTAAGGCTTGCACAGGCTTCTTCATCTTCACAGAACACCATCCGTCTTTACTTCATTTCTTGGTTTCCTTTCAAGCATCAAAGATCTGGATCTCATTTGCTCTCCATGGAAACCATAAACTTTTCTTTGGGGAGTTTTCCATTTCTAAGCGTCTCCTGCGAATCGGGCTGGCTGGGGGAGTTCATATTCGTGTTTAGACTCATTTTAATTCTCTCAGTGGGTCTCTTGCTATTTTAAAGATGGAGAGGACTAAAGCCAGAAGATGGAGTAACGTCAACATTTTCCTCAGTGTGAGAAAGTAGATTTAGTTCAGGTCTGTCTGAAGTCCTACCTGTGAGATGTCCTCATCTGACCCGTGACTCTTGTTTTCTCCTCCTCCTTCCCCTCCACAATAGCTGCCTTTTGCAGGCTCTATTTTCCTGGGCCATTATCTTTTATTCTTGTTGATTTTTCCCAGTCCACCCTACTCCTCAATGGTCGTGCTGCCTCTTTACAATAAGAGTCCAGTCAGATTCCTCCCTCAGTACAAACTGTTTGTGTGTGCCTATTGCTTTCCGGATGGAAGCTCTCGACCTGGTTGGCCTCTGTTCCGTGTGGTCTCTAGCCCATTCCTAGCTAGAAGCATGCTTGTGCTTGCCTGCATCACTGACCGTCGCGGGACTCCTTTGGTCCTCTTTTACCATCATGCTTTGCTTTGCCCTTTTTAGTTCTCCTTCCTACAAACAAACATGTTTCTTCTCATCCTTAACTGTTCTGTCAGAAAGCTACTTCTCTGGGAAGCCATGGGTCATCCTACATAGGACAGCCCTAATGACAGAACAGTGACCTTATCTCTTCCCTGTTTACCTATCGCCTGTCTGTGGGGAATCCTTGTAAGATCTACTGATGTCTGAGAAACAAACCATGACAGGCAAGAAGGAAACCTAGTTCAGTACAGCTTAACTGGGCTGCTGGTTCAAACTTCGGGAGTCTGACCAATTTATTTAAAAAAACAAACATTTTTTTTTTACATATTTCAACACAATACAACTTTAGAAAAGAGTTCCCTCATGACAACTCTCACAACAAAGCTTAATGCGTGACTGCATCAGAAGTCCTTTGCAAAGTTCATGTCTTTAGCAAAGCACCTGTGACTTCTTCTACAGGAATGGGTTCTTCTGACTGTTAAGCAGTGCTCAGGATTAAGTCCAGGGAGGAGGGGTTTGTAGTAAGCATAAAAGTAAAGACCTTTTGCAATGTTCATGGGACCTCCTTCCTAAGGATGGGCCATATTGATTGAGAAACAATAACCAGGATAAGGGGATTTGGAGGAAGGCTGGCTCCACAGAATAGCACAAGATCACCAGGCTATTAGACAAGATCCACTCCCAGCCTTCTGGATGGAAAACAAAATACACACCCCTTCCATTGATGACAAAAGCCTGCGTGTTCAACAGTTCAGGTTTCTCTATTGCTCTCTGTAAGCCCAGGGGCCTCACTTCCCTTTATACCTGTCCACTTCAAATAGACCTCATCTTGGGTATCAGGACCCAGAATCATTTGTCCAGATGGTCTAGCTTCTTCCTGGGCCTGAAAAATGGGCTGTGCTCTCTAAGGACAGAGGGACAGACAACTGGAGGCCACATTGAAGAGGACAGGTGTTGTGTGTGTGAATGAATGGAGCCTGAACTTACAGATACAAGCACGCAGAGGGGGTGTCTCGCCATGTCTCATCAAGCCCGAAGGAAAAAGAGGAGTTCAGCTGGGGATCAGAGCACCTTGTGTTTAATCTCTAGTTCCAAACTCAGCACCACCACCCCCGCCTCCTTTTTATGAAGAAAATCTGAATCTAACCACTCTGGGTCCCTTAGTTCATTTCTGAGCTGAATTTTGATCTTTGGGGAATGGTCAGGGAATTGAAGGGTCCCCTCGATGGCTCTCTTATAAGGAGGCACCTGGGTGGTATACTAGCGGGAAGGGGTGACCTGCTGCCTGGTTGGAGAGTTTCTCTGATGCCTCAGTACTTCTGGGTTGGGTGAAAGGCCCCTGCCTCCTCGTGCAGATGGACTTGGTACTCATGTTCATGCCTAGGCAGAGGTTTCCTTGGGTCATGTTGGCTCTTGCTGGTTGTTGCTTCCTGGGCGCAAATTCCTTTCAGAGGCGCAGACTCAGTTCTGTTTAGCCTGAGCATTGTTTGTAGACATGGTAGGTCCTTTCTGTGCCATTGCTAACGCTAATGTTCTAAGTTTAACCAAGTGATGCTAGATCCCTTCCATGGACCATACACTCAGGATGGAGATGATGGTTGGTCCAACAGCCAGCTCTCTGTGCGTACTGGAGAAGAGTGTATTCAAGTAAGACTTCTGCCGTCAGCGTCTGAGATTAAGCGGAGGCATGACCACTTGTATTCGGAGTCATGTACAGTCACAGGGAGCAAGGGGAGGAGATATGGGATTCTCAGTCTTCTTTCCAGTCAGTGGTTCCCCATCCCCCACCCCCGCCATCATTGCATATGCATCATCATACTGCATGGATTTTTCCTGGTACACTCAGGACTCCTAGGTTGTTCGCTTTCTTTATAGATGTTACCATCAATGCTTCTTGCATGTTCTTGTAAATGTCTCCTGGGGCTCGCATGGAAGAATCTCTCTAGGGTTATTGTATGGCAAAGAACTTATTTTTCTCAGTTTCTGACACAGAGCTTAGAAAAAAAAAGAACTTGGAAACTTCCAAGTGTTAGGAATATCTTTGTCATGCTGATACAGTGATTCCTGTAGTCCCTGACTTCAGGGAGAGGCTCCCATCCAGCTGGGATGGGAGTGGAGCTGCCTGAACTCTGAGGGCAGGAGAGGACCAAAGATGCCATTCATGCACACTGCCAAGGGCTTATTGATCACCAGTAAAAACCTCTGGTTGATGAAGCTCACCGGGGCTTCCTGGTTGGGACAATAAGCTCTGGCTCAGAGAGGGCTGGAAGGCTCTGATCCCAGGACCCTCCCAGCTTACTTTGTGACCCTCCCTCACTGTGAGTGTTAAGTCTGCCGCAAACACTATGCTCTGGAAGCCGTTCTAACAAATGGTCAAGCCAGAGAATGGGTTTGAAGAATCCGTGCTTCCTAGCCAATTGCTCCTAAGTTCCAGTGGCTTCTGGATTGGGTCCCCTGGTGGACTTTGCCCTTCTCTTGTGGGGCTTTGTACTGACTTTGTATGGGTACTACTGGGGTTGCATTGCAATAGATCCAATTGCAGCACTCAGCTCTGAAACAGTGCAAGCACATATATATCTAGGAGTGGAATTGCTGCCAGGAGGGTTCTTAGAACATCTGACCGACTCACAGGCAGTGCTTGGCCACTCCTGGCCATTGACAAACGGTGACTCTTATGATATATAGTGGTCTGGTGGTTTTATTGATTTCACACTGTGGTTTTTATTTCAATTTCCATATTTCCTAAAGAGGGCGAATAGCTTTTCACGTTTCTTGACTGTTCAGTTTCTTCTATAAAATGCCTGGTCCTATTTTATGTTTCTTTATGAAGTTGTCTTTTTGCTGCAAGTAGATGATAGCATTTTCTGTGTTGGCTCTGCACTTTCATTTTGATGCCTTTGGAAGAATTTTAATACACTAGTAATTAGTCATTTCTTTCTGATTTTAGTTCTTAAAATTTTTACATTTAAGTGTTTAATCTACCTGTGATTTATTGTTATGCATGATGTATGGGCCTAACTTTTCCACCTTCCACATTAACAATGGCTCCAGTGTGCTTATTGACCTGTCTTTCTTTGCTATGGAAATGCTATCAATCAGTTTTTCATGTATGAGAGTTTGTTTCTGGCTGTGGGTTCTGTCTCACCATAGGCTCTATCACTCTGGGTTCTATCTCACCACGGGCTCTGTCTAACCATGGGCTCCATCTCACTGTGGGTCTACCTCCCTGTGGGCTCTATTTCCCTGTGGGTCTCTCTCCCTGTGGGTCTCTCTCCCTGTGGGCTCTATCTCCCTGTGGGTCTCTCTCCCTGTGGGTCTACCTCCCTGTGGGTCTACCTCCCTGTGGGCTCTATTTCCCTGTGGGTCTCTCTCCCTGTGGGTCTCTCTCCCTGTGGGCTCTATCTCCCTGTGGGTCTCTCTCCCTGTGGGTCTACCTCCCTGTGGGCTCTATCTCCCTGTGGGTCTCTCTCTCTGTGGGTCTATCTCCCTGTGGGTCTATCTCCTTGTGGGTCTATCTCTCTATAGGTCTATCTCCCTGTGGGTCTACCTCACTATGGGTCTATCTCCCCATTCTATCTGTCATTTGGTTCCAGTAATACAGAGAAATTGAAGTCTGCTCTTGGGATTTGGTCTTATTAGTAAAAGGATTTAAGAATGGACTCAATTGGAAACTTGAGGACAATTTTATTTAAGTTTAAAGTACACCCTGGGTGGTGGTGCATGCATGCTATGAATCTCAGCAGCTGTCTGGAAGAGAGAAGGAAAAAGCCACATGTGGAAGGCAGCCACATGAGGGAAGGGGAGCTTTAGAGAAAGAGCAAGGAAGCTTAAGACATTACAAGGTATTAGGAAAAGAATACTTGGTCTCGGGGGCTGGAGAGATGGCTCAGAGGTTAAGAGCACTGGCTGCTCTTCCAGAGGTCCTGAGTTCAATTCCCAGCAACCACATGGTGGCTCACAACCATCTGTACTGAGATCTAGCACCCTCCTCTGGTGTGCAGGCATACATTGAGGCAGAATGTTGTATACATAATAAATAAATAAAAATAAAAAGATTTTAAAAAAAAGAATACTTGGTCTCTGGCCAGCATCCACTGTGCGTGAAAAAGTGATTTGAAATAATCCTTGATTATTTGATGTTAACTGGTAATGTCAATCCATGAATACGGTATGGCTCACCATCTATTCGGGTATTCCTTAGTAACTTTCAAGGTAGATTTTGCAGTCTTCTTTCTGCCTGCAATGGCAGGTTTGTATGCTAGTTAGTTAAGTTTTCATGTATTAGAACCCACATGTGACTTGTGTCTGAGTGTATGGTGGGTGTGTAGCTGTGCATTGCTTGGGCCTACTCCTTTCACTCTGTGCTCCCTATTTACTTCCAATTAGTTTGTTTCCAGTACAGAAAATGCTTTTTAATATGTTAATATGGCAATGTGGGTTATCTTATTATCGATCATTATTAAAAGACCCTTTCTTTACTTTTAAAAGATGATTTGCCTGTCCACGAGTCTATATTCGTCCACATACATTTAAAATTTATTTATTAGTTTTAAAGCCAAGTGGTGGTAATGCATGCCTTTAATTGCAACACTCGGGAGGCAGAGGCAGGCGGATCTCTGTGAGTTCGAAGTCAGGCTGGTCTACAAGAGCGAATTCCAGGACAGGCTACAGAGAAACCCTGCCTCGAAAAACGAAAAAAGAAAAAAAAATATTACTTTTAAAAGTTAAGCTTATTGAGTTTCTATGGAAGTTCAAAAGAATTTTGATATCTTTATATTTATACATTGGTTTGGACAGAACATATGTGTGGATAATGTTAAGTAATGCTACTCAGGAAAATGAAATATCACATGTCTGCATTCATTTCAATATTTTAAAGTGTTCTTTATTGGATTTAAAAAGTATCCTTGGCACAGCATTTCTTTGGGTTCTTAAAGTTTTTAAAAAACATTTTTATTATTATTATTTATTAATGCAAGTGTGTGTTATAGTGCTCAAATGGGGATCAGTGGATGGCTTGTAGAAATTAGTTCTCTTCTACCCCATGTGTTCTGGGGATCAAACTCAGGGCATCAGGCTTAGTGGTAAGCACCTTTACCCACTCAGCAGTCTTGGCTCTGTAGGTTGGTTTTAGTTGCATTGCTTTGAGGTGCTTTGCTTTATTTCATATGTGTCTATAAAAGTCATGCTACAAACTGGTGAGTTTTGTAAGCAAAGCCTCTTTTCTGATCTCTTTACGTGGGTATGGTTTTATTTCTTTTGAGACAATCCCTACGATTATTTGTTTGGTCGCTGTGTTATGCAGAAAATCTATGTTTAATTGAAACCCCACTGCCAGTATGTTTTCTAAGATGACTAAAACCACTTTGTAGTAGCAACTCATGAGAGCTCAGGTTGCTCTCTGTCTTTGTCAGCACTTGAGATTGTCCATCTTTTTAAGTTTAGCCATTGAAACGGATATGTAGTGTTTCTGATAGTTATTTTCAATTTCACTCTTTGGAGTGGTCATTTGTAGAAGTTCTATTCACACCTTTTCAAATCCACTCCATCATTTTTTTTTTTACTTATTTATTTATTTTTATTCTTTTTTAATTAAAATTTCCACCTGCTCCCCATTTCCCATTTCCCTCCCCTCCTCCCAAATATTGCCCTCCCCCCACTTCCCTCCCCCATCCCCACTCCTCTTCTCCTCCCCCCACTCCATTCCCCCTCCCTCTCGATACTGAAGAGCAGTCCAAATTCCCTGCCCTGCGGGAAGACCAAGGTCCTTCTATCTACGTCCAGAAAGGTGAGCGTCCAAACAGGCTAAGCTCCCACAAAGCCAGTTCATGTATTAGGATCGAAACCTAGTGCCATTGTCCTTGGCTTCTCATCAGTCTTCATTGACCGCCATGCTCAGAGAGTCCGGAATCAACCCATGCTTATTCAGTCCCAAACCAGCTGGCCTTGGTGGGCTCCCAATAAATCAGTTCCACTGTCACAGTGGGTGGGTGCATCCCTCGTGGTCCTGATTTTTTGCTCATGTTCTCCCTCCTTCTGCTCCTCATTTGGACCTTAAGAGCTCAGACCGTTGCTCCAAATTGAGACTCTGTCTCTACCTCGATCCATCGCCAGATGAAGGTTCTAAGGTGATATGCAAGATATTCATCAGTATAGGATAGGGTCATTTCAGGTTACCTCTCCTTAGTTGCCCAAGGTACCAGCTGGGGACATATTCCTGGACACCTGCGAACCCCTCAAGAGTCAAGTCTCTTGCCAACCCTAAGATGGCTCCCTTAGATAGGATATATACTTCGCTGCTCCCGTATCCATCCTTCCTATATCCCAACCATCCCAATCCTCCGAGCTCCTCCCATCCTCCCCTTCTCATATTTCTCATCCCATTTCCCCTTTGCCCCATGCCACCTCACCCGCAAGTTCCCAGTTTTTGCCCTGGAATCTACTCCATCATTTTAAGGCAAGTTTGCTCCTTCCCCATCTCTCCTTTATCTTCTCTGCCTTCTGAGGCCTCCTTGTTTCATTTCTGGAGCAGTTTTATGCACAGTAGAATTGTCTGCCGTACTCCTGTCCTCGCGTGGGCACAGCCTCCTCAGTTGATACCCTGGACCAGAGAGGTGCATTTTTTTGCAATCACCTACAGTGCTACATCAGTGTCACCCACTGCCACAGTCTTGATCCTGTCCATTACGTAGGCTCTGGCAAATACAGAACAGACCTGCCAACCATCACGGTGCAGCACAGAGTACTGCCCATTCATTCCCTTCTCAAAATCTTCGGCCCACCATTCTTTTTACAGTGCCTATCATTCTTCTTTCCCTAGTGTTATGAATGTGGAATCAGGCAGTAGATACCCTTTTTAGACTGGCTTCTTTCTCTCTGCAGGGTGTATACTAGCCTTCTCTCCTTTAAAAACAAAACAGTAAGTGCAGCTGGAGCAAGATGGCTCCATTGGTAAATGCTTGCCACGTAGACATGAAGACCTGAGTTCAAACCCAGATATCCATTAAAAAAGCTTGGTGTAGTGGTGTGTGCTGTGCCCCCAGTGCTCAGCTCAGCAGAGACAGGAGGATCCCTGGATCTTGTCATTGAGCCTGCCGATAGTGAGGGCTGCAGCGAGGACTAGGTTCAGTGAGAGACCTTGCCTCAAAAAGTGAAGTGTGGTGTGATAGGGGAAGACACCCAAAGTTGACCTATGGCCTCCAAATAATTTAGCCCAAGCACAAGAATGCATGCATTATATGTACATATGCACACAGGAATATTCAGACACATACACAGAAGACAAAATAGAAGCAGAAATAATGACATGTACTTCATACGAGGTATGTGCTAACCCACTAACGAAGGTGATTTCAACTCTCATTTCCTGTCTATATTTTCACCTGCTCTGGCTCCCAATTCCTTGTTGACCGTGAGATTATTATTTGGACATTTATCTGAAGGATTGTTTTGAAGGTTGGCTTGAAGATGACTTCCTTCAGATAAAGAAGGTGTTATTTGCTGTCACTGTCCTGAAGAATTTCCACCCCAGGACTATTTGAACTGAATTCTCACCTTGCGGTTTTTAAAGTCAACCACACAGTTTGAATTCAGCCTGTGAACTTGAATGCATCTAACCTGAGACTACAAACTCCCGGGGGAAGGTTTTCTCTCTTTGGCTCGTCACAGAGTCTTTAAGTTCAACAGAAAGCTTTCCTTGGACTACTTGGAGAAGTGGATTTGCAGTCTTGCAGCAGATGAAGTGTGTAAGATCCTAGCTTTTACTTGGGGCGGGGTGAGGGTGAGGGGGCTCTCCTCACACCTGAAGGAGCCCCTGAGGTTTGCTGCCTCCCCTAAGGAAAAGCAGGAAGGATGTGGAATTGGACAAGGGATCAGCATTCCGCGCTGCTAATACTATCTTAATAAACCTCCTGTTAGTGTCGCAAATGTAACGACATTGGATAGTGAGAGAAAACACGGGCTTGGAGCAGTGACCGCTCCCTGCGGATTCAACCTGAAGATGAAGTTGAGGCAACTCTTAGGTCTCACAAACTTCCTTCTCCCTTAAGATTCACTGATCATTTCCCCATTCTAGAACAGTCTCTGTGTTTATGTAGCTCATGGAGGTCACAAGTGACACATTTAATTTATATAGCTATAGATATTTCAGCTGAAGATATAACTTAGTACTCACCCAGCATGCACAAGGCTCTGGATTCACACTCCAGCACCACACACACACACACACACACACACACACACACACACACACACACCAAAAACAAAATACCAATCCAGACATAGATATTGCTAGCATGCATAAAAAAACCACAGCAGAAATGCATACGCTGCAAATCAGATGTAAGCAAGCACCCGGAGCGTCAGTCATTCCCAGTGCTGACAGAGATGGAGTGTACTCTCAGGGGAACGATGCTCTGTAAGCACTCTGCTCGCTCGCTTGCTGTCTGCTTTAGTACATTTTGCATTTGCTGTAACGATATACCCAAGGCTGTACTACTTCATAAAGAAAACAAGTTTATTCAGGTGCCCGCAATTGGAAAGGGTTTTGTGCGTTATAACCTTGCGTGGATGGAGTTATTACAAGATGAGAGTACATATGATAGAGAGAGAGAGAGAGAGAGAGAGAGAGAGAGAGAGAAGACTAATTAGTGTGATAATAACCTGCTCTTGTGGTAACCAATTCAGTCCTTTGAGACCTAACCCACCCCTATGAGATCCAAGGGTGATAACTCCTCATAAGCATCTCTTAATAACCTCACCTATTAAAGGTTCCACCCCCTTCTCAGTATCGTTACTTTGAGGGCTAAGTCTCCAGCACAGGAGCCTTTAGGGAACAAACCATATCCATGCCCCAGCCCTGTCTTAGGAACTCATTAAGGTAAGTTACTAGGTGCGGAATCATGGGGGAAATGTAGGCTGCTTTTCAATTTGGAGAGGCATTACTGAGTTTTTCTTCAGTTATTCTCTCAGCAGAGTGTGGGAGTTCCCTTTCCTGAATACCCAGCCAATACTGGTTATAATTAATTTTTTTTTTAAAAAAATCTCTGCTCATCTGCTAGCTGAAATATTGTTTTAATTTCCACCCATGTTATTACTAGTGAGGTTGAACATTCTTTCCAATTTGTTTTTTCTTAACTTCCTTGTGCATGCTCTTTGCAAGTTCTTCCATTAGGGTAGATCCACCCCGGCCCCTGCTCCCATTCCATGGGTGATGGCGGATCAGTGTCCTGCTTGAGAGACTCCGTGTTATTCTGGATGAAGTTACCGAAACTTGGCCATTGTGCCCTTGTCATTCAGTCTCCTCTTTTTAACCTCATTTCAACTACACCCTCCAGGGGTGGGCAGGAGAGGCACAGGACCGGATGACTTGGCATGATGAAGTAGCCAGGGAGCCCAGGTGTACCAGGCTTTCTTTTGGGTGACAAACCAGCTCCCAAATCAAGACATGAAGACTTCTTATTAGGTATGAATGCTCAACTGGCTTTATCTTAGCTCGTATTTAATCTGTTTCTCTTTATATACATTTTGCCTTGGGACTTTTTACCTCCCTCCCCCCCTTCCTCTCTCCCTCCTTCCCTCCCTCCTTTTCTTCCTCCCTTTCTCCCTTCCTCTCCCTCCCTCTTGCCCCTCCCATCTCTTGTCCTACTTTTACTGCTTCTCACATCAGGCTGATTAGAGGCTTCCTGGCTTCCGGCCCTGGACATGTCCCCTCTCTTTCTCTCCCTTTCCTACATTCTTCTTCCTGCTTATTCTGTTTGCCCACCAGCCCCACCTATCCCTCTCCTAGCTATAGGATGTTCAACTTCTTATTAGACCAACCTGGTGCCTTAGGCAGGCAAGGTGAGACAAATGCAACACATCTTTACATAATCAAGCAAACACCGCATAAACAAATGTGACTCATCTCGACATTGTTAACAAAGGCAGCAGAAACAAATGTAACACCCCTTTACACAGTTAAATATTCCACAGATAAACAAATGTAACACACCTTTACACAGTTAAAGTAATATTCCACAGATAAACAAATGTAGCACATCTTTCTTTACACAGTTAAATATTCCACAGATAAACAAATGTAACACATCTTTCTTTACACAGTTAAAGTAATATTCCATAGCATAAACAAATGTAACACACCTCTGCACAGTTAAATATTCCACAGATAAACAAATGTAACACACCTTTACACAGTTAAATATTCCACAGTAAACAAATGTAACACACCTTCACACAGTTAAAGTAATATTCCACAGATAAACAAATGTAACACACCTTTACACAGTTATAGTAATATTCCACAGATAAACAAATGTAACACACCTTCACACAGTTAAAGTAATATTCCACAGATAAACAAATGTAACACACCTTCACACAGTTAAAGTAATATTCCACAGATAAACAAATGTAACACATCTTTACACACTTAAAGCAATGTTCCACAGCACCGAGGAATCCTGTGAGGAGAGTTAGCCAGTGTTATGGGGTGCTTAGGGGCTACTGTTCGACTTTGCAGGCGAGATAGATGCACTGATTATTGTTTTTTTGTTTATTTGTTTGTTTTGTTTTTGGAATGTCCCTTTGAGTTTCATTAACCTTCTTTATCCTTCTTGGGAACTTCTATCTTTGCATTTCACTGGATTAAAAAAAAAAGCACAAAAGGCTCACATGACCTGATGGTTCACTGAGACAGGTCCATGAAGGGCAGGCTGCAACTGTTTTCCCTAATTTGTTTTTGTTTTAGTAAGTACATGACCTTTGGCCACCTAGGACTTTTGTTTTTGTTTTTGGAGACAGGGTTTCTTTTGTGTAGCACTGGCTGTCCTGGAAGTCTCTCTGTATACCAGGTTGGCCTTCAACTCAGGAATATGCCTGCCTCTGCCTCCCAAGTGCTGGGGTTAAAGGTGTGAGCCACCACCGCCTGGTGGAAAAATGTTTTTGAGCTTTAGCTATTTAAAAATAGTTCCTATTATGTTTTTCCAGGTTAGCTTGCTCTTGTCTGCCAACAGCAGACCTTACAAGTGCCACAGAGGCACTTAGGCCCTCACCAAATGTGTCAGTTCACATAAAAAAGATGTCAAGTGGCCAATGGGCCAAAGTCTTGGATGCCTCCATGTTTTGGGTTAGTGACATCTGAAAGCTGATGGTGCTTGTGGTTAGAGGCTGCCTGCCAGTAACGGTCATCCTTCATTCTCCCTTGCTCAAGCTCAGAGGCAAAGGGAGGGAGAGAGAGATGTCTTATTTGACTTGTGACTGTTAAGAAGTTTTCTGCTCAGTTCTCTTAGACATTGCAAGTATCTTATCTATGAAGCCATTTTAGCAAATAGGAGAGGGATTTTTGTCAGGGATCCTCGGAGACTGGTCCAAGGCTGTCAACACCAATCCTTTGAGATGAAAAGAATTTAGAGCCACTTCTCCAACATATTCTCTTAGAAATACTGTATGAGTTACTTTGTGTGTCACTGTGATAGAACAACTGATGGAAACCATTTAGGGAAGGAAAGATTGATTCCGGTTCATGGGTCTGGGGATATAGTCCTTTGCGAGCAGGAAATACACAGCCATGGGTATCTCTCAGCTGGTGCACAGTAGCATGAGGTGGACGGTTACCTTGCTGTTGACTGTAAGGGGCCAGGGTCACCTATAACCCATACGGTCTGCTTATTCCAGTTAAGCCCTTCTGCCTATAGTCTCCCAAAACAGTGCTACCAGCTGGGAACCACATGTTTGAACACATACATCTATGGGGGACACTTTACGTTGAAATCGTAACTGGGGCTCCACAGGTGCTTCTGATGAGTTGCCACATTGAGATACATTGACCTCCTGTAAGAGCTGTGTCACTGCGTGCCCCTTGAGTCACATAGGGTACTGGAGGGAGGGCTAGGCTCCTGAACAAAGCGGAAGTTCTATTGGGAGAGAGAGGGGCGGCAATAATGTCTACTGCATGGATCAAATTGTACTTAATTTCCAGCCCGGTTCACCCCGACGTCTAACCCTTTAAACTGTAAAATGACCGTATAACTATTGTACACTTTTCTAATGGCAGAAAAGCATAGGTGGTGGGGGCGGGGTTGAGGGGAATGGGGAGGGAGCTCAGTCAGTAAATCACTGTCTTGCAGGCACAAGGACCAGAAAAGCTGTGTGTGATGGTGGATGCTTGTCGGCCCAGCCCTGGGTAGGCTGAGCTAGGTGGATTCCAGGGACTCGTCATCCAGACAGCTTACGTTACATGTTGAATTTTAGGCCAGGAAGAGACTCTCACCTCACCAAAGGGGTGCGGGGACCTGAGTAGCGACATCAGGTTGTTTTTTTGGTCTTTACACTTCTATGTACACACAACACACACACACACACAGGGGGTAGCTTAAGTGGACACACAATGCTCATGATTTCACATTTGCTTTTTGTGTTTAATATGCCAGGGAGATCATTTATGTCAGCCTACCAATCTTGCTCTTTGTAACAGCTAATCCTTTCCTTGAGCATTAGTTACACTGTTGATTCAATTGCTCTCCTGTTGGAGGACCTTTACACCCCTCTGCTCTTTTACCAACAATGCTGCAGTGGCCATCTGTTTCCATAGATTTGTGTGTGGGAGTCGATAGGCAGAAGTGGAATTTCAGTCTAAAGGGTGATCATTTAAAGATGATCGCTTGGTGTGGTGGCATATGCCTGTTGTTCCAGCACTCGGGAGGCAGAGACAAGCAGATCACTGTGAGTTTGAGGCCGCCTGATCTACATAGTAGTTCCAGGAAGGCATGGCTACACAGCGAGACTCTTGTCAAAAAAAAAATAACAACAACTCCAAATTGATAAATATTTGCAAACTGTTCCCTAATATAATGGGAACAGTTTACCGTCCTTCCATGAATACACGAATGCTTCTGTTTCTTCATAGGCCCACCCCACGGACTTTGAGTGCTATCTTGTTTCTAGACCTTTGCTTATATGATAAACAAAAATAAGATTATTTTAAGGTACACCAGTTTATTTGTGAATTAAATGTACATTTCCTTATTTATGGAGGAAGTTGGCCGTTTTTCATAGCTTAAAATTTATTTACTTATGTTTTTATCTTGTTCTAGGGACTGGTCACACATAGTTATCTTATGGGTGGGTTTTCCTTGAAGGTTTCTGGCTTTCACATCAAGCAAAGAAACATTTTCTCAGCACCAAGGTGTAAAGGTAGCGTTCTACCAGGATGGAGACTCCATTGCATCTCTGAAGTAACAGTTGCCAAGGTGACTCCATCTGCAACTGTGTAGCTTGTTCCCAACTTTTCAGGGTTGCATTTCTCCCATTCATGTGAATGATTTTCCCACCCACAGACCTGCTTAGAAAGTTTGTTTATCCTTCCATGGGGCAATTAAAGACGGCTTCATTTCTGATTGTGCGGTGGAGGGCTAGGTTCTTGGCAGCTCTAGGCTGCCCAGGGTCTGGTGGCATCCCCTGCAGGACCCCTGCTCTCTCCTTGATGTTGGTGTCTCCTACCCTGGCACCTAGTTGATCCTCTGAAGGCGGCTTTCAAATGCCAGCTCCACTGGGTCTTGTTAAAATACCTTATCAGTGGCCATCTTTCTCAGCAGGAGTGACCTTTGCCTCGGCTTCGCTGCCACTACCTGACTTGGATAACCTCCAAAGGCAGGTTGCCATGGCGATTCGTATTCAGCCCAACCAAATCTGGCTTCTGTATCTTATTAAATGTTCCCTAAAAAGGAAATCACACTGTGTGCGGAAAGAGGAGCGCCATTTACAGGGAGCAATAATGTTCAGCGGCCCTGTCCTCCCACTGTGTCCCACTCTGGGACCGGTCTATCCTTTGCCAGAGTTGACTGGTTGCCCCACTTGTTTCGGTTCTTCCTAATCGCCGTTGTCATGGTAAGTACTTAGATTTTAGGGGTGAGAGGATGGGAGGGGGTGGCTGTGGCAAATGTCAATCAGCCATTCAAAAGACACTTTTACTGTTCCGATCCACGACACTAACAAGCGTCAGGATCAGGTGCATAATGAGGCCGCGCTCGAGACACTAATTGGAAGGGCCTTCTTTTCTTCTCCGTCTTCATTTTGTTGTGATGTTTCACCCGTTTTTCTCAGAATGCAGTCTTCACAGTGACTCTCATTAAATCCGAGCAGATAATCTCCTTCAAACTACTGCTCCTTGCCCTGGAAGAGGAGTGGGTGGACCCAGTGGTTGCTGGGAACTTCCAGAAGGTTGCTTTGTGTTCACCCCTGGTTAGAATAGAGGGGAAGGTGAGAAACATTCCACACCCACAGAGCCTGCAGACGGGGCTGTGCTCTCAGTCCCCCAACAACAGGCAATCTGGGGAAAGGGAACACTAGATGTCAGAGATAAAGTCACTTGTAGAGTGGGCAGGTGCCGCCACAAATCTCTGGGCATGTCAGTGGCCCTGACCTCTGTAGGCAGAAACCCCAAGTCTGCTTTGAATGGACCGCCATTCATTCACAACAGATCGTTCATTTTTCAATTAAACCTCCCTGGAAGTGCCACCTCAGGCATGTTGCAGATGCATCCTCTGGGTGATTCTAAATTGGTCAAGCTGACAGTGAAGATTGGCTGTCACAAGGCACACGTCACATGTGCACAGACCAGTGGGATCTTCTGAGCAGTGTGGACCATACTGCTTGATCCTGAGTCATAGCTGCTGTGTGAACCTAGACTGCCTCCCAAAACCACTCTCTAGACTACTCTGGCCATCTTCTCCCTTCTCTCCAGATGGCCAGGGTCCTGGGAGATGGTTCTTCTGTATGAACTTTTAACACTCACACCTTAGAGGTCAAGATTGATACAGAAAAATAACATCAGTTGGCCATACTCCAACTCCTCAAGTTGATAGAGGGACCTCAAGAGCCTTGGAGGGCCTGTCCTGCTGGTAGAGGAAGGTACCAGAGGCAAGGATTGGGGGTGTCTCAGAAGGCACAAGTGACTACACACTCAGATACTAAGGGGAGGGCAGCACTGCTGTGAAGTGTGTGTGTCTGTGTGTGTGTATGTATGTATTTATGTTTGTGTGTGTGTGCTTGTGGGGCTGTGTGTATGTGTGTATGGGTATATGTATGTGTATCTGTGTGTGTGTGCTTGTGTGTGTGTACAAATGTGTATGTGGGTGTATGTATGTTTCTGTGTATGTGTGTTTGTGTCAGGATGTGTATGTGTCTGTGTATGTGGGTGTGTGTGGGTGTATGTATGTGTGCTTGTGTGGGGGTGTGTATGTGTGGGTGTGCGTATGGGTGTGTGCTTGTGTATGTCCACGCAGTTACATATGTACATTCCTGCCTCCCATTTCAACTCTCATTTTGCAAACTAGAGTGGGACCCTGGTTATCCCCACCATGACCACAGCTTCCTTGGATCACCTTCCTGAAACTGAGTGGAAGCCAGTTTGTCACCTGGGCTCCTAGGGCTTCTAGTAGTATGGCACCAGGCTTTTAAAGGCTGGGAACAGTTTAAATCCTTGCTAACTCCTGCTGTGCCCGAGGCCATCCCAATCCTGCAGCAGCTACGAACAACTTCAACCCACAGCACCTAGCAAAGCCTGCCTGGATCCGATTGCATTTTCAGGCAGCATTTTAGAAACGACTTGGTTTTATTTTAGTTTGTGTGTGTGCATGCATGACAGTCGGCTTCAAGGACAAGATGGTGTCCCCACTACTCTACATGATGTGGTATTCAGGACTGGAGCACATCCCTGAGGACATGAAAGAATTCTGCTCTGACTCAGTTGGACTTCTCTTTTACATCCTTACAGTGAAATGATGGCATCACACAGAAATAAACTTGGCTTCTGATGCAGCGAGGCAATCTTTGTGACCAGGACTCACCATCAACGACTGTGATTCAGGCTGCACACGTTAAGATCAAGTCCTTTCCTTCAGGAGGCGGAGCCTCGGGCTTGTTTGCCAATTGGACATTGGAAAAGTGTGGAGAAGCTTGTCTTATCTAGGGATTTGGGGGATACAGACATGTATGGGGCAGGGGCAGAGTATGACCAGAAGAAACAGGCATCAGAGGCTACTGTTTGGCCCCTCATCCCTGGAAGGGAGTAAGCAGACTGCGGTCAGCGTCTCAGCATAGGGTAAATGGCCATGGATTTGGGCTTTCTGAAGCCAGTTTTCTTTTAAAAGAAAGAGATGGCTCTGCGTGTGGGCAGCCAGGCCGTCTTGCTGGGATCAGCCTGGCACTGTGTCTCCGACTTCACATTGCTTCTTTACGTTCACATTCATGCCTCAGCCACCCGCCTGCCTTGGCACTTGTTGGGTCAGTCACTGGTGAGTTACTCCTCGGTGGAGATCTGTGATACATGAGGGGTGATACAGGGGAACCAGAAATGAATTGTGCTAAGCTTCATACTGAGTGACAAAATGAAGGATGAGAAACAACACATACACACACATACAGAGGGAGAGAGAGAGAGAGAGAGAGAGAGAGAGAGAGAGAGAGAGAGAGAGAGAGAGAGAGAGGCCAAGAAAGTCCCTGGTCCACTTTCTCATGGAATCCACAGTTTATTCTTTGTTTTTCCATTTGGAATTTCTGAGTCAGGGTCTCACTGTGTAGCGCATGCTAGTTTCAAGCTTGCAATCCTCCTGCCTCAGCCTCCTGTGTACTGGGTAACAGGCCCACACCATCACGCTCAGCTCTCGTGGCTTGTTCCTTGTTTCCTGAGTGTGCACACACCTATGTTCACATCCCACACAGGACAGAGGTTAATGTCAGGTGTCTCTCCACCTTCATTGCTCTCCACCTCACGTTTTTGAGATACAGTTTCTCATTCAGTGTGGGACTTGTTGATTCATCTAGACCAGTGGTTCTCAACCTTTCTGATGCTGCGACCCTTTAATATAGTTCCTCATATTGTGGTGACCCCAACCATAACATTATCTCTTTGCTACTTCATAACTGTCATCTACTGTTATGAGACTGACTGGTGTGTACCAGGAATGACCTTATCTCCACATTCCTTAGTGTTAGAATGTCAGGCTTGTATCACCATGCCCAGCTTTAGATAATTTTAAAATCATGTATCTGGAGGTCTGAGCTGAGGTCCACATGCTGATGTGATGAGCATTTTGCTGACCGAGCCATTTCTCCAGCCCCTCTGGTTTGCTACTTTACTCACCCTTTAATACCCTTCTCCTTTCCTGCCCCATCTAGAAAGCAGCATGTAAAAAGTTTTTCACAACCTCCTGCAAATTCAGCCGTGAGGCACAACCGCCTTTTGTATACCATGTGGTCTGCCATGGAAGAAAGTCCATGACTGACTAGAGGTTCCTCTAATACTGCCTCTGAGAAGTGATGCAGGCCAGAGCTCCCTTCCACTCCTGGATGCTGCATTTCATTTAACATAGGACCTTAGGAAGATAATGTTTAATAGCAGGCATGGCGGCTCTCCAAAATAGCTCTTCTGTCTGAGTAGAAGCCGAGCACTAGGTGGCCGCGACAGAGTCTACCAGAATCTTTCCACATGGAAGGTGAACATGGGTCTAAAACAGTGGATTTCCGGTGATGATAGTAAGAGATCTTAACTTCCTCAGAGTCTTAAGTGTTTGTTTTCAGTTCTGTTTGCCAGTTTCATTTGTGCAAGAAGGTTGTTGAGATAGGTCTAAAACCGTGTAAAAACAAACAAACAAACAACAACAACAAAACCAGAAAAAGCAGGGTGGTGGTAGCACATGCCTTTAATCCTAGCGCTCGGGAGGCAGAGGCAGGCAGGTCTCTGTGGGTTTGAGGCCAGCCTGGTCTACAAGAGCTACTTCCAGGACCAGCTGTAAAGCTACACAGAAAAATCCTATCTTGAAAAAAACAACAAACAAAAAACACCCTGTGACTAAACAACCCATGATGGTCCCTAAGAAGCAACAGCTTTCACCCCTTAGGGAAGATTGGCAGGTTGGTGTGTTGTGCAATCTGGCCTTGTGGGGGGTTTTAGGGCACTAGTATATTGGTCTGAGTCCTACCACAAGCCATTAAGGCCACAGTGCAGAGACCGTCTTCTCAGTCATGACCTGCTGGGACTAATGACACTGGACTTAGGGTCAAGCCCCACCCGTTGTTTTCCGCCAGTCCATCTGGGCTCGCTAGTAAGCCTCACACCAGCCCAGCCTGCCATGAGGAGAGATGAGGCAGTTCTGGTTGGTGGCCTGCATCAGGGAAACCAAGTCATCCTTTCCTGTCATCTCAGCACGGGCTTTGTGGCAGGGTCATCATAGTTTACGTTCTACCTTAGTGGTGCAGTTTGGACAACTCTGAATTTCAGCATCTTCTTCCATAAAGTGGAGTGCATGGTGCTTAGCTCCTAAGGGCATCACAAGAATTGGAATCAGACACTTCAACTTGTAGAGCGGGGTCTCTCTGCATTAAATTACCACAGCCATCATGATCGTCACCACTCATGACTGAGCCTAGTGGTCATGTTCATAGCGTGGTCCAGCTGCCTGTTAAGTTGGAGCTGCACGTGACATTTTAGTGAAATGGGCTTCATGGGAGCGCGGTGTTGTCTCTCAAAGATGAACTCTCAGCTCACTTCCTCGCCGCATTCAGGAAGGGTCTGTGGGTGACAAGGGGTCCCTGGAGGTCTATGGCTTTCCGCTAGGGTGCGAACTGGTTTCCCACTCACAAGGTGACTCCATTCGGTAAGTTTAAGAAAAGAACGTGGATGCTGTGGGCCATGAAGGAGGGACCAGCTCTGTCCGGTTTTGTGAACCTCTTGACGCCTGGCCCATTAGAGAAGCCAGAATGCTTGGTGGATTTCCTGGGAGAATGGCTGCCAATAACTTAACAGAGAGTGACTTGAGAGAAGTGGAGAAAAGGCGTTTTGTTCTCTCAAGGAGCCTACCGAACGCTCAGTCCAAACAGCCCCATAACTAATTCATGACTTTGCACCACACAGACATCTTTTAAATTAGGCAGAATACAGATGAGTCTTGTTTTGTGCCATTAATTTCAATGGTTTTACACAATATTTGAATCGCTGGCTTTTCTTCTTCTTTGGAAGCAGACCAAATCGGGCTGAGTCTCCTCGCACTAAAAGCCATTCACGAGACCCAGCCAGCTCCATCTTGCAGATGGAGCACCATATGTTTTGGCTCAACCTCCATATGGAACGACAATATGCAATCCAGGGATAGAAAGCCCCGTTTCTTCCCGTTCACGCTCACGGTCACCTCTAACCCGCAAGCTCTCCATTCTGCACAGAAGTAGGCACATTCATCCACAAAGGAGCCAGAAATATGCTGAACGCTGCAAGGGCTGGGTTTTGTTTTCTCTTGTCCTTTTACACACAAAGACATCCATACATCTGGTGCTTCCATGAGGTGGCACTTGGAAAGATTCCATTTTCACGTTTCCAGGAATAGGTTAGGCCTTTTTGCTTGAACACACAACACATAACTTTTTGTAAACATCAGGAGACTCTAGAAATAGTGAATTAAGGGTCTGGACTGTGCAAAAGCATTTGGATATAATCTAAGGCTTCCTGGAAGGGGTTTGTTGTCTGGGAGAGAGGAGTCAAGTAGAATCTGGGCTTCATTGACAACTAGAATAAAGGCTTCAGGTTTCAGAGCATCTTCTAGGGAAAGGTGGGTCAAAGTTATTAAGAAGTAAGGGCTCCTTTTCCCATGTATCCAGAGCGAGGAGGCCAAAAGTGCTGAACTGAGAGTCTGGCCTTTTCTCCATTATTAAAGAGCCTTGTGACCTTGAACAAATGTCAGTGTGACATTCCTTTACATGTAAAGGGTTTAGATGATCTGATGATGGCTACAGAGCCCATCTCTCATCCCATCTTATGCTGTAGGACACAGCTGTGGGGAGGCTCAGCAGTCAGGGTGGTGGACATGAAGTCAAGGCTGATTGGATAGTAGATACGCTCATCATGTATTCAAATTGAGATGTCCCTCCCGGCAATGGCATTTGGGAACCATAATTCAGTTTGTTCGCATGAACCTGTGTGCAGTTATTAACTCAGGAAGCGGATCTCAACTTCCTGGCATGTGGGCACACCACAAAAACCTCTGTCCACACTTTGTATCCACCTGCCTTTGGCAGTTTTACTTCCTCGCTAGGGAACAGCAGTAGCGCAGACCCCTGGATGTCACAGAAACACAGGTGCTTCAACCCTGGAGTTTTGATTTTGATGTGATTGTGAACCAGAGGTAAGGGGACAGATAGCAGAATCTCAACCTTGTTTTGGCCTGCGAAGATGAGGCCCACATCTTCTAGGTATTTATGTCTCAATAAGCTCCAGTTGTGACTGGAGTTACCAAATGTCTTATGCTCTGGGACCCTGGAGACTGAGTTCCAGGAAATCTAAACCTCCGAGATTGCCTGAGCCTTGTTAAATGAGTTTCCAAGCAGCTACCCGTGTAGTTTTCTATGACTGGAGGCTGCAAGGGGATGCTCTGAATCTCTTCAACTGAGCTGTCAAAAAGCAAGGACAAAAGAACAGCTATGAACTTTCACATTCCAAGCTCTGAAACCAAGCTTCTGTGCAGAACTTCCTCAGATTGATCTGACACCAGGGTCCTGACCCTTAGCCCACTATCTCTTCGGTATAAAGAAATTGAATTTAGAAATTCAAGAAACAAAGGGTATGTTGATGGGCAGGTTTGTGTGTGGCGTGACCCGCCCTCAGCCCCACCCACACAGCAGGGAACAGGAAGCAGAAGGAGAAACACCTGGAGTTGGAGGTACAGCAAGCTCCTTGGGGTCTGAGTCATATTTGAGTTAGGCACGGGTTCTCGGAGAATTAGCTGGAAGGTAATGCTGTGAGTTTCCCATGATTCAAATGAACCCAAGGAAGAGAACTGACCTGGAGATGTCTTAGAGGGAAGTTTGCGCAAGATGTACAGTTGGAAAAGTAAGGAGCCCCTTGTTGAGGGTGTCCGGAGGGTAAGCGCTGGGTCCTCAGGGGCTAACACTGGAGACATCAGTCAGAGCAGCCGCCTGCCTCTGCTGGGCTTGGGGGAGACTGTGGGGAGCTGGGAGAGAGGGACACGGGAGAGAGGGATGCCGAGTGTCCGTCCCTTCTCTCTCCACTTCCTCCCAGTAGGCTGGTTTGTTTGCGGTTTTAGGGTTAGAACCCAGAGCCTCTCCCATGTCTGGCAATGCTTTTCCACTAAGCGACAACCCTAGATCACAGGAAGACTTGAAAGCAGTCAGGATAGGAAAGGACACCTCTAGATAGATTCACCTTTGGGGACAGCTTCTTTAATTGCAGAATCGCCTTCTATGGCAATACTTGTTAATAATTTGTCTGCCAGCTCCCCAATTGATTAAGGCACGGATTGTTTCCCGCTTGAGGCTATTAGGATCAGAGCTGCTAAATCCAAACATTCTTGTGCTAGTTCACCGTGGGGACACGGGTCTCCCATCCTCTTGATGAGGCACCCTGGAGGGCTCTGCACGTAACTGTGTTTCACTGCTCAGTGCAAAGGTCAAGATGTTTCACCCCGCCTTGTCCCGTCTCAGTGCACACACTGACAGAGTGAGCTCTGCTTGGTTATTCTTGATGCTCATTTTCTGGAAAACTTATTTGCGGAGAATTTTTTTTTTTTTTAATTTTTTCCAGACAAGAATGAAAGCGCCTCGCTTTGGAGAATATTTACCTAGGCTGTTGCTAGGGGCTGGGGCGTGGAGGACACTGCCAGCCTGGGATCCCTTTCAACTTCGTTGTGGCTGGAGGTTTGTTTTGGACACTGTCCAGGTGGCGCACATCTGGGCTAACCATCTTGTAAAGGCCAGCTGTGGTCACTCCACTCAACGAGGGCCTTTAGATTTTTGTCTGTTTTGCTTCACTGAGCGTCAGGGTCTCTCTCTGCAGCTCCTAGGCAAGAAGGAATAGGTTTCCTTCTATCTCTGCCTTAGCCTGTTGGCCTGACCTTAGTCTGCTTGTGGAAACTGAAGCTCAGTTTCACTTAGCATGACAAATAGCTTCAGGGAGAAGGCAACTTGAATTCACCTCCCTCTGTCTTTACTTCGCCTTTGACTTTACCTCCTCAGAGTGCTTTCGTTTAGGCTTTGGGATGGGACATTTGCTACTGTCTCGCCATTGCTTGTACGAAGGTGTTTCTAGTGTTTTATTTGGGTTCTCCGTGATTTTTTTGTGGAGAGTTAGTTCGCATCTCAGCTGGAATACACAGACACAGTAGAGAGGTGAAATGCTGTCCTCGGGGAGCAACAACCATTGCTCTCTTCACCTCAGCAGTCAGTCCTGACTCTTTGTGAGCACCCTCCAGATGGGCCTGTCACCCATAGAAGGAGGGGGTGGAGGCCCTTCGACCCTCACCTGAGATGTCAACCACTTCACCTCCAATCCTGGTTCCACCTGGTTCCACCCAAGCAGTGTGTGGTCTAGTGTTAGAGCAGATAGGATGCAGAAGGCCAGCTGGAGGGGATACCCTATCTATGCATCTATGTATGTTGGGGTGAAGCCTTCCAATGCTGCTGCTGCTTTGGGGACATCCATGCTCTTATAAGTGACCCTTCACCCATGCTGTGGGAGTGAGCCTTTTTTTGGTGTGTGGAGCTAGACTTGGTGACTCTGTCTGGTCTGTCATAGGTGTCTTGTTGGAGTGAACAAACATTTGTCTGACCATCCCAGAAAAAGTAAAGTTTGCACAAGATAAGTGTCTGTTAGCTCCTTTGGTGAGCTCTTTTAAAGTATAAAACTTTCTTCTATTCGAAAAATTATATTGAGTTATGTATTTCATAACTTTTATGTTTTCATTTGCCTTCGGTTTTCTCCAAAGACAATGGAAATAATTAGTTGGAAGATTGGCCATTTGTATCAATGCTCGAATTTTCTTGTTTCATGTCCTTTCCTCCCCCGTTTTGATCTTTTTGCCTCATTTTCTGGGAGAAATTCTCCATGCCTGTTTAATGATTTTATTGAATCTTTACATTTTGCAGTAGTGTTTTTAATTCGAAGAGCATTTGTTCTCATGGTTCTCTGAACAGTTCTCTCTCATCTAGCCCTTGTGGTCTGGTTTCCAGAGAGAAATATCTACTACTTCAGTGGTTTGGCTTCCCTGGCTGAGTCACTCTCTCCACAAACTGCTGTCTTCTACTTGTCTCCTCTGTGCATAGGAAAGGACCCTTACGATGCCAGGTCTTCAAGTGCTTATATTTTAATCTAGGCACAAAAATGGTTATCGAAAACTGTGTGTGTATGTGTGTGTGTGCTTGCATGCATGTGCACATGTGTTTTTATGTATGCACAAGTATGTGTCTATGTGTCTGTATGTGTGCATGTGTATAGATGCAGGCATGTGTGTATGGATATGTGTGTTCAGCCATGCTCCCCACCATGAGGATAACAAACTAAAATTCTGAAACTGTAAGCAAGCCCCAGTTAAATGCTTGCTTGCTTTCTTTCTTTCTTTCTTTCTTTCTTTCTTTCTTTCTTTCTTTCTTTCTTTCTTTCTTTCCTCCCTTCCTCCCTTCCTCCCTTCCTCCCTTCCTCCCTTCCTCCCTTCCTCCCTCCCTCCCTCCCTCCCTCCTTCTTTCCCTCCTTTTCTTCTCTCCTCCTCCTCCTCCTCCTCCTCCTCCTCCTCCTCCTCCTCCTCCTCCTCCTCCTCCTCCTCCTCCTCCTCCTCTTCTTCTCCTCCTTCTTCTTCATAAGAGCCACCATGGTCATGGTGTCTTTTCACAGCCACAGAACACTAAGACTGTCTGGTTCTAATGCTGGTACCTCTTGTGGTTTTTCTCTTGAGTTGGTCTGGGTCTCAAAAGGAGTCTCTTCTAATCGCCTCGCTAGAGACAGTCAAAACTCTGGAAGCCGAGATGAGGAAGGAGGTCAAAGCCATGGGTGGTGGGAGCGATTTCATATGCAGTAAATATGTAGGCCCTGGGTACCTTGTTATTGGTTGTTGCCCCTGCCCCTGGGGTCTAGAGTTCTTTGTTTCTACGCTCCCTACAGTTCTGTTTAGGAGAAGACGTCCTCCAGTTTCCCAGAGGGGAGGCGGTCTGACGATCGAGTTGTTCCTTTAAAGTTCTTAAACCGGCGTTCTCATTCTCAGCCTCCTCTTTGCTCCCACATTCATGAGCACCTGGTAGCATCATCCTTGCTGCCAACTTCAGCGTTGACAAGTCAGTGCTCACTCCTCTACTTCTTAGCTTCCAAATGCCTCTTCCTGTTTCCTCTCCTGTTCCTTATGAGCCATTGGATGCGTGTCATTGAAAAACCATTTTAATGTGGTTCCTGGGAGGGGGTGGAGCAGAGGTGAATAGATGCTTGCTACTCTTTTCTTTCTCTGTCTTTTGACAGAAGGCTTATTCCCACAGCATTGAAAGTCTCTTATTGGATCACCATATTTGGACTCTTAAATGCAAATATCGTCACTCCGAGCTATTTTTAGTGGAACCTGGGATACTTTTGTCCAACTATCACTTGGGAGAAGAAAAAGACATTGTAATTCACCCTATGCTTTTTTTCTTTGGCAAATGTGGTCAATACATCTATTAGCTTGGGGCTTTTTTTTTTTTTTTTTTCGAGACAGGGTTTCTCTGTGGCTTTGGAGCCTGTCCTGGAACTAGCTCTGTAGACCAGGCTGGTCTCGAACTCACAGAAATCCGCCTGCCTCTGCCTCCCAAGTGCTGGGATTAAAGGCGTGCGCCACCATCGCCCGGCTTTGGGGCTATTTTTGTATGTGTATTTTGTATTGATTATGAGTAGTTCAAGGAAGCTTGGTGTAGAGCAGAACCATTGAGTGTCCAGAGCAAAACTTGATCCACCCAGCACACCCTCAAGACAGGAGACTGTTCCGCTACGGACCTTCAGACCATGGCTTCTAGAAGAGGCACGGCATCTCTTAATGTTTTGTGAGTTTGCATAATATCTAGTTACAACACATGGGAGTTATAAAAGACCCAGCATCTGGAAACACACTGTAGCTTAGGTATTATTTTGCTAGGAGAATTGGGCAAAGTAAGGAAGACTTGGGGGGCATATGTGGGACTCTTGGGCAGTTTGTTGAGGCTGTAGTCTGAAGTGGGCTTCTATAGCCTTTCTTTGGGCTCTGATATAAATGGACAATCATTTTTGTGTCTTCCAAATGGGGAAAAACAGAATGCTATGTGCTTGGGTTTAGCTTTGAGTCTTGACACAGTGTTTAGAAGGGTAGTCAGACTTAGTTACCCAATACCCCCTTTACCCTCCTTCCCTCCTTCCCTCCCTCCCTCCCTCCCTCCCTCCCTCCCTCCCTCCCTCCCTCCCTCCCTCTTTCTCTCTCTCTCTCTCTTTCTTTCTTTCTTTCTTTCTTTCTTTCTTTCTTTCTATCTTTCTTTCTTTCTTTCTTTCTTTCTTTCTTTCTTTCTTTCTTTCTTTCTTTCTTTCTTTCTAAGCAAGTACTCTATCGAGTAGACCATATCTCCAGCCCTTCTACTATTGCTTTTCTGTCTATGCTAGATAGTTCTTAGGCACCTTGGGCCTATCCCCACATACCCAATTTCCACATTGTCTCCCCTTGTCGGCAGAGGTCCTGTGCAGACTTCCAGGCACTTCTTGGAGAGGGTCTTGGACTCTATCCTGGCATAACAGAAAGTCTGTAATTTTTCTATATTTATCAGTGTGATTGTCTGTATACTTCTGCTTGTGGGTACTACCGCTACTGTGTTCTCTTATGCAGGTTTAGGGAAAACACAAAATTTTATTTTAAACACAGAGTCTGTTGTCTTATTTTTAACAGGATCAGCTCGATAAAGGAATAACTATGGAGAGACTTTATGCAGTGACAGGAAAGTGTCTCTTCCATTGTCCGTCGACGGCCACTTGAATAGGGGTAGAGAGACTCAATGTCTGTGTTAAGTGTTCTATGGTCATTTCTCATGTCTGAGCTGTTGCTTTTCTTTGAGGTTTGATGCACTTTCCCCTGCACTAAGCCTGATTAAAGATAAAGTGACTAGGAGGTGGGAGCCAGGGCATCCCTATCCTTGGGTTGCCCAAGAAGAAAATGCTTCAGCGAGACCTGCCATTCTCTGGCTCACTGTACTGTTTCATATGGAAGACAAGTTTCCAGAGAAGACATAAGTTAAGATGGGACATGTCAAGTGAAGTGGAGGAGGAGCAGGCAAATGGAGACCTTATGTCTGAAGATGAGCTCTAGTGAGGCAGTGGCTAAGGAACTGGAAAAGAGTGGGCTCGGAGCTCAGAGAGACTGAAAGACTACCAGAGACAGAGGGACTTGGCGGGCGCCAGGCTGGGCTGCACTTTTTGTGTGCCTTTTATTCATGGCCTTGCGTTCCCATGCCAGACTGCAGGCTTCCATCTTTAACTCCAGCTTTCCACTGCTCGGTAGAGCTGATGAGATAATCTGGTGTTTTGGAGGAATCATGCATAGTAGGATAAGTAACAGACATGTCTCTGCTTAGTAATGATTTAAGGGATTTGCGAAGGTGTAGTATAGTCTTTATGTGTGGTCATCGTTTTGTCTGTTATGTGGTTAGAATAAAAAAAACTTACATAGACCCGGAAAGCAAGTCCTGATCAATAAGGGAGGAGACTGGAGGGAGTCACAGAGCACAGTCACAAGTGAGGAGGTCCAAGAGCCCGGGTACACAGTGATTGTGGAGAATGCAGCCAAAGTCCCCCTGAGCAGGCCCCACCCGACCTGCACCCATTACTATTGTTAGAGAAAGTGCAGGGTCCTTCTTAGAAATTTATGGAGCACCTGCTCCTTTCCCCACCAGATTTCCCTTCTGGACTGTTGACTCCCGTGAGGAGACCAAATAGCTTCTATCTTCCAGGAGAAAGACCAAGAACAACCGATGTGTGCATACATCAACAGACTAGGCAGTTGCCTGCTGTCCTGGGAAACTGCAGCATGTCCTTGAAGACAGGCCTGGAGTCTGATGCTACAATGAGAAGGGCTGGGAGGAAACCAAGGGAAGCTGATAAGCAGCATTAAAATTCCTCTGGTGGAACCTCGAGAAAAGGGGCATTAGAAGGAGGACAAGTGTCATGGGAACGTGATCCGGTCAGCCAATGACGTTTGGGGGTGACTTGTCATGGGCGTGGTTTTCTCTGAGCACATGACCCGATAAACTGGGGAAGGAGCATGCGGTCACTCTCTTGGTGTGGTCCTAGCTGGAGGAAGCTGTGGTTAGTGTTCTTCACCCCTGGGCAGAACGGAAGGACAAAGACAGGTGGATAGCAGCTCTGTCTGCTTTGTTCTGTATTTGCAAGTTTGTCTTTTCATTGCACCTTTTAATAATTTTTTTAATAGACTTCTGTGGGTTCCTGCATCAGACAAGGGCAGGAGAGACAGTCTCAGAAGAAAATATGCAGAAAGTGAGGATCTCTTGCATGTCACATAGACACTCAGCTGTCTTTCCATTTTGGAATGGCTGAGATCACTCTCTAAAGGTCCAGGGTCATATGAATCCAGTGCTGTGACCTCAGCTGGGGCATCATCAAGATCTGTAGGAGAGAATATATAGGTGATAGCCGGGCTTACTCCCTTGGTGGCTTTTGAAAATTGGTAGGAATTAGCTTCCGTGTGATAGCTGGCTGCTTGATTGATTTTCTTGTCCATTGCTGCTGCTAAGGAGGATAAAGCCTTCCCAGAGGGAGCCGGCTAGAGAGTCGAGGTCCAACAAGCAAAGTCCCACTCCATCTTCCAGGCCTAGCCCATCTGTCATCGCTCCCATGAATCCTTCTCTGAATATTCCCAGTTCCTTGAACCAACATTTCCTTTTTATTTTATTCTGCCATCCTTTGTGTACCACTGTTCCTCCCATTATCTTTAAGCCTTTCTGAGGCTGGAGCTATGTGTGTGTGTGTGCTCCTCAGAGATGGCCTTAGTGCCTGTGCCTTTCAATGAGGTCTATAAAGTTGGATGAACAAGTGTAGATATTCTAGAACACATAGAGACTCCTCCTTCCCCTGCGTGGCTCACTGGTGTTCGTGGTTAGTCCGGAGTCCTGTATCTGGAAAGGTGCCTGATTGTAGAGGTGGCCATGAAGACCGGGCTGCCACAGCCTTCTCTCTCCCTCTTTGGCCCTTGTGTCTGCAGAGGAGAGGAAAGGACAGCTGCCTTCGAGGAGACATGGAGCTGATTCTTTCCTTGCACGTTTTCCCTCTCTGGCTCTCTCCCCCCTGCAATGTCCCTATCATTGCCATACCATATATCCACTTTTCTGATCACAGAAACCTCACCCATTCCAGCTACTGGACTATGGGCCTTGCAAAAGCCAGGGCCCAGTGTTATGTGGCATGCCATCCAGTGGCCATCCATTTCCTTGAGTGAATGCAGAAAGAGATTTCTAGACGGAACAGTTCTATCCTATTAAAACTTATGCGCTGAGCTATTCCACTACAGTTGTATGGAGGTCAGGCCTTTAGAGGGTAATTCTATCATAAGAAGACAACTTCTCTGATGATGTTAGTGTCCTTATAGAATGGCACACGAAATCCAATTTCTCTCAATTTTCTCTCTGCTATGTAAGGGCATAATTGAGTGGTGTGTCAGTCAGCTCTCCACTGCTGTGATAAAATTCTGGAGGTAAATCAATTTTGGGGAGAAAAGCTTTATTTGTGGCTTATGAGCTCAAGGTTTCAGTCCATAGCCGGCTTAGTTGCTCTGCGGCCTACTGTGAGGTAGAACCTTGTGACGTTGGGAGAATATGTTAGAGGAGGGACCATTTCATAGGGGCCAGGAAGCTAAAAGGGAGAGCAAAGACATAACTGAGGAAAAGATTCGTCCTCCAAGGGCAATTCTTCCTCTAGGTAAGTCCCATCTCCTAAAGTCTCCACTGTTTCTCATTAGACCACATCTCAGTTACTTTTCTACTGTTGTGACAAAACACCAGGACTAAGACAATTTATTAATAGAAAAAAGTATTTAATTTGAGGGCTCACAGTTTCAGAGGGTTAGTGGCCATGGTTATCATGGTGCATAGCATGACCGAAGGCAAGCAGGCATAGTGCTGGAATAGGAGTTGAGAGCTTACACCTGTCTGATCCACAAGCAAAAGCAAAAGGCAGAGAGAGAGAGAGACAGAGACAGAGAGAGACAGAGAGACTAACTGGGAATGGTGTGGACTTTTTTTTTTTTGACTTACTTCCTCTAAAAAGGACACACCTCCTAATCCTTCCCAAATAGTTCCACCAACTGGAGGCAAAGTATTCAAATATAAATATATGAACCTATATGGGGATAATTTCTATTCAAGCCACCACAGACCATTAAGCTCCAAATCTACAAATGATGAACCCATTCCTGAGGCCTGCCTCATCTTATTCCCAGACCCTGAGTCAAATGGCCATAGTTCATGGAGGAAGATGGGAAGACGATGTTCAGCTTCTGGTCAAGTCCAAAAGGCAGCAGCTGCAGTCATGGTGTCTGTCACCTACACCCTACGCTGCACTAATGAACATCTCTACTTGGTGCTTCTGGCTCAGCAGCCAGGAGCAGGGGTGGCTGGAAACTGAGCCTGGGGCGGGAACAGGACTTTGGGAACCAGCTGCATCAAGTCATGGCCAAAGCTGATGCAGCCCTGGGGACCTGGTGAAGTTTAGGGATTATGAGAACTTGGGTTTAAACTATAGCTCAACCTCTTCCTAGGGTTTTGGCTTTGCGAAAGTTAACCAACCCCTCTGCCTCAGTTTCCTTGTCGATGGAACTGGAAAAACAACAAGCTACACAAAAGAGGTAGTTCTGAGAAATTGGAGTTAGTTTATGGGACCCATCATCCAGTCAGTACACAATTAACAGTTGCCTACTCCGGATCCTGGCCACTCCATCAGTCTCCAGTCCCCCTCCAGCACTCCCTTGTGTGCCCCAGATAGTATTTGAGGCAGCCATTCAACCAGTTATCTGTCCTGACACACTGTCAGAAGACGCTTCTCTTTCTTGTGCCTCTCAGAGCTCTCCTAACTGAATTTGCAATCTGTGCACACGTGAGCTACATAGAACGTCTGCAATGGGTCAAGCATGTGTCCATGCCAAACCAGAAAGAGGAAAGCCTCTTCCTTCTCCAGGCATTTCTATCACAGAAACACCACGGAGGGATTCTCTGGTATCCTCTTCCATGGTTCAAACACTGCCAAAATCCCTTCTGTCTCCTAACATGCTTATAGGGCCTGAGGGATCAATAAAATGTTTGACGTCCCAGCAGGGCCCCAGATATGAGACCAGACCATGACTGCAGTGCTGGAGCAAGGATCCTGCCTAGAAAACACTTTAACACACACTGCTGTGCATGTGGGTTCTGAATCTATACCCGTCACACTAGCGGGGAGAACCAAATCAGAACAGAATCTTGGGGATGGGGTCTGAGTGGTAGAGTCCCATCTTCCTCCCCTTCTGGTATGGATTCGTGTAATGATCAAATGTTTGAGAGATGATGCAATTAGATGGCCTTCGATGGCTTTGGGTAGGCTGGTGTGAATGGTGTTGGCAGATGATGTGAACGGTGTTGGTAGATGGTGTGAGCAGTGTTGACATGGTTCTCAGGCTATGCGTTCATATTCATGAACTTTGGCATCTTGGACATATTTTTCATCTCAGAGAACCTTGGTAATCCAATCTAATTACAGCACACAGAGCTGTTGATAAGGTTGAACATTGCACGAGGTTCTATGATTTGAGTCTTAAATGTCTCCAAAGGCCCAGGCATTAAAGACTTGGTTATCAACCTATGGCACTTTTGGGAGGTGATAGGATGTTCAGGAGATGGGACTTAGCGGGAGGAAGTTAGATCATTGGGGGTGTGCTTTTAAAGGATGTGGAAAGCTAGCCCTGCCCCCTCTACCATCCACCATAAATAAGCGGTTTTCCTCTGCCATGTGCCACAATGTTCTTTAGTTTTAGGCCCAACAAGATTTGGTCAGGTTTCTATAAACTAAAACTGGAAATTGTGAGCCCAAATAAACTTTTGGGTTTCTTTTTGGTTTGGTGTGCATGTATAAGCTCATGTTTGTGTGTGTGCACATGTGTGTGGAGGTAAAATGCATATGTGTACTAATACAAGGGGCCAGAAGACAACCTTAGGTGTCATTCTTTAGACACTGTATACTGTTTTTGTTTTTTTGTTGTTTGTTTTGAGACAGGCTGGCTGTGTAGCCTAGGGTGCTTGGCTAGGGAGCTCCCGGGGCTCACCTAAAGCTGTATTTCCAGTATAGATATTACAAGTGCATACCACATACCTTTTTTTTCTTAGTCATTGGTTCAGTCAATCAGTCTCTTCATCCTTGTGCTTGCAATGAAAGCAATTTATCCATTGAACTACAGTCCCAGCCCAACTTTTGACCTTTGTAAGTTATTTCAGGTATTTTGTGGAAAAGTGGGACTAATTTTTCCTCCTCTTGAGGAAGTTCTGGCATTTTTTTTTTCCAGAGGTAGGTGTGGTGGTTTGAAAGGAAATGGCCTCTACAGGGAATGGCACTATTAGGAGGTGTGGCTTTGTTGGAGTGGGGTGTCGCCTTGTTGGAGAAAGTATGTCACTGTGGCGTTGGGCTTTCAGGTCTCCTTCCTCAACCTATGCTCAGAGTAGCACATAGACTGTTTCTTTTGCCTTCAGATCAAGATGTAGAAGTCTCAGCTCCTTCTCCAGCCCCATGTCTGCCTGCATACCACCATTAATGGACTAAACCTCTGAACTGTAAGCCAGACCCCATAAAATATTTTTCTTTGTAAGAGTTGCGGTGGTCATGGTGTCTCTTCATAGCCATAGACACCCTAAGACAGTAGGCTTCCTTTCTCCCATTCCATGGGGTCCATTCCAGTTGGGCCCATATCTTTTTTTCAAAGTACTCATATCCATATTCCACATTCTGCTTTCTTGTAATTTTGTCCATGCAATGGGAGTCCGTGAAGCTCTCACTGTGGGCCAAGCATAGTTCAGTGGCTAGAGATATCTCAGTGAACATGCCAGTCAAGACCTCCATCTTCACAGAGAGCTAGGCAATATGTCAGTCCTTTATTCCCTCTGTAAGCACACATTAATCCAAGCAGCAGGGGCTGGAGGGATGGCTCAGTGGTTCTGAGAACTGGCTGCTCTTCCAGAGGACCTAGGCTTAATTCGTAGCACCCAAATTGTAACTCATAACTGATTGTATCTCTACCCTCTTCTGGTCTCCACAGGCACCAGGCACGTACAATACTGCAGAGACATACATGTAGACAAACACCCATATACATTTTAAAACATCCAAGCAGCAGCAGCAGCAGCCATAGCAGCAGCAAACAATGACCACATAAACCAAGGAAGGAAAACCCCAGTAACCAGAAAGAATGGAAAGACCTCAAGCCAGGATCCAAGAGGAAGCCATAGAAGAGTTCACAAGAGTTCAGGAAATGGCTCTGGATAGTGGTTCCTGGTGAGAGTGAGGGTGTACCCGAGTGCTCCATGGAAACTTCTAGAGTTATCAAACTACAGCTTGGGGCCTGAGGGGGGGGAAACATCATCTGTGAGAAATTCAGTGCTTGCCTTTGATTCTTGAGAGTCAGGGAATGGTTACATCGGAGACAGAGACATGAGCTACAGAGGGTGGCTCCTTCCATGTTCACGAAACAGACCTATGTGCCCCCTCTGCACACACATCCCCAGAACATTTGAGAAGAGTAGCAGAGAATAAACAAGGGAACAATTGACATATACTTGTCCTGTTTTATGTTTAGCTGTTGTTTATTTCTTACTATGCATAATCTATAAATTAATGTTTGTCATAAGTTGGCATGTATAGAGAAACCAGTACACATAGGGTTTGATATTGTCTGTGACTTCAGGTGTCCACTGGAGGTACTGGCATGGGTCTCCCAGGGATATGGGTGTAATTGCTGTAGTTTTTGAAGCCACCTACTAGGACAATTGAATTTATAATAGAAAGTGATTAGCTGAGAAAGACCAGGACTCCCCAGCATATGACATCCAATTTCAGTCCTGAAAGGTTACGGTGACGAGGAGGCCAAAGGTAGAGAGGAATCAGCTCTCGAAGCAGAGGGAAGAGCAGACACCAAATCCCCGAGACCAGAATAATTCAGAAAAGCTACAGGAAACTAAAAAAGGCTGGGTGTCCGGAATGATGAGTCAGAGGTAGGAGAGGTCAAGAGTTGTGGTACAGGGCTTGAGATTTTCTTCCCTGGGTGGAGGAGAGCCTAGAAGGTCTGACCAGGTCAGGGGCCTGATTGGGTGTTGGTAGAAGCCTGAACATCTGTCAGAGCTTTGCTCCACAGAGCTTCACTTTCTGACTCTTCCTCATGCCATTTCCCTATCTAGTGCATCCTGAATTTGTATTTTCACAACAACACCACAAAGGAATCATTAGGTGTCGTCTCTAAGTCACAGTGGCCCAATTCTGATGAACAGTGAACCCTGCACCGGCTGTTTAGTGGCTTCACTGTTACAACCTCACTTAAGCAAAGGGAGCCGCATTGAAGGGTGTTTTCTTGCACCGGCCTTGACTTGACTCATCATTGCTGTCTGTTGTCTGAGAACCTGCTTGTCTCTGTGTGGTTTGCATACCAAGAATAATCCTCCTACTCATTGGGTCGTTGTTTTCTAACAATTCCCTGATGATTGACTGCTCCTACCTGGTTCTGCACCAGCTCTGTAGAAGCCTTTTTATTATTTGAAGCCTTTGGATCTTTCTTGACAGTTCTTGGAGGCCCATTTCCCTGCTAGGTTTCTTGCATGGGAAGGTGTACTGGCTCAGGAAGACGGAATGAGACAGGCCACAAAGGTCCTTAAGTGTCTGGTTGGGTGACTCTCCTGGGCTTTGGCTGAAGGTGACTAGAATAACCAGACTGTATATGCACCAAGTATGAAGATTCCCCACCACCTGGACCGCTAAGAATAAAAATGCAACTGTCCTTATAATGCCCAAAGGCGACCAACACTGATTCTAGACGGTAACCATGGAAACCTCCCATTGTTGTGAACAGCCCACCACCAGAACAGGAGCCATTTTTTTCCTCCCTGAGGGATGGTGTTAAGTGCTTGACCTCCTCTTTTCCTCACTGTCATCTCTCAACACCTCGGTTAGGGTTCAGGTATCCAATAATAAAAGCTGACACTCAGAGCCAGGGAATGGTTACTACAGAGACAGAGACATTAGCCATTACCTCAGGGGGTGGCTGCTTGCTCATTCAGGAAACAGACCCGTATGACCCCTCTCCACCCGCGCCCCCCAACATTGGAGAAGAGTAGCAGAAGGGAGGTGAAAGTCCGGGGATGGAGATGGCCAAGATGGCGTCCAGAGGGCTGGTGAGAGATGGTGGGTGGGCTGGGCTGTTGGTTAAGGGTGTTTACGAGGCAGCATTCGTGTCTGGAGTCCCGTCAGACTGGCATCAATAAACGTCTCTGTTCCATTCTGGAAGGGAAGCCTTAATTAGGCCTGAAGAGATTTATCAAACAGCGGCCTCTTGGAGCCATTGGTTTCTCTGCCATCTGGATGGATGGTTTCCCACCCTGCAACCACGGCCATGGGAATGATGAATGAGGTCCCACAGCTCAACGCCCCCGGGGTCTGAGAAAACCCAAATGGTGTTTGTCCTCCCCAGAAAGGGTGAAAATCAGCCCGTGTCGATGGGCACGTGTGCTGGCGTTCATACTAAGCTTCGCCCAGTGAAGACCAAGGCCACATCCAGCTAAAGTCAATTTTTAGTTTTACAATGAGTGCTCCAACCATATGGACTTCTAGAAAAAGCCCGACCGTGAGGGCAGAACTGTGGTGAAAATTCCATGTAGGCCTCTGCCTCGGTTTAATGACCTACTTATTCTGCTTATGTCCAACCCACGTGACTTTTTGGAAGGTTCTTGTGATATGATACGCGCAGAAATGGCTTCGCTCACTAAGACCTCTCAAGACACCCAGGACTTAATCCAACAAACATTTATTGAGCAACCATTGTGTGCTATGCACCACGCCTAGCACTGTGATGGATACAGATGAACAAAACAGAGCCCGCCCCTGGCAAGCTTCCAGTCTAAGAACAGGCCTCGGACAAGTGCACAAGTAGCTATAATACAAGGCAGAGCATGGTAAGTGCCATGGGAAAGGGACGAATAAAGTGCTGTGGTGGTTCCGTGGAGGGAGAGAGCCCAGCCTCGGTGGGTCGGGAAGGGCTTCATGGAGGATGCGGTCTCTGCATGGGCCTCGGGAGGAACTCAAGAGTGATCCAGAAGACGAGGACTGTAAGGCCAAAGGCACAGAGCCAGGAAGCATGGCACCTTTTCCAATAATGACAACTCTTCTGGATTGGCCAGTGCAGGACATGAAGGGACCTGATTGGGTGCTCTGTAATGTCAGGATAAAGACAGGCACATTTTTGTGGGCCAGAGGATCTTATTGCAGGTTTGCGAAGGACTGCGGGGACTGACCATTGCGCATGCTCGGGGAGGTCTGGGAGAGGAGAGCACTACTAAGGGGTCCACGGGACTAGTAGCGGTGAGGTCGGGACTAGTTGGAAAGCGTAATGATGGAATGCACGGAAGAGTCAGTGGTCACCTTAGGGTCCCAGATTATGTTGAAAGAGTCATTGGTGTTCTGGTGGGAAGATAAGGGGTCGTGCAGGGAAGATGGTCTATTGAGCTTCAGATGTGTTGAATTCAAGATGTCAGAGCAGACAGTATGTTTACCAAGCAGCGTATCATCCGGGGGGCTGGAGCGTCCAGTGGAGCTAAGCGGCTAAGGGGAGTGGAGTGGGAGGCCGTCTTTGGGTGGTGGTAGCTAGGTCTGAAGGGAGGCGTGGAACTGCCGATGCAGCGGGCATGGGCCCGCGGGGAGGATCTTGTGGTACAGGGAGAAGGGAGGGGGAAATGGGCAGATCGTCCTTGGGTCCCTTCTCGGCTCAAGGTAGGAGTGCCAATAAATAACTCATAAATACATAAATAAATATATAAATAAATGGTCATGGAGGTTGGGATCGGGAAAGGGGTAAAATCTTAAGAACACAGTATCATGCCCAGGAGAATCCACGGAAGAACTTTGCAGTAAGGGTGGCCTTTCGAGTTAGCACTGAGATGTTGGTCCCAGGAGTGGGCTAGGAGGGAACACTAAGGTGTGGTCAGGGGGGATTGGTGGCAATAGGGCCTGGAGACCCTGCCAAGGTCTGATAGTGGAGGAATTAAGTGAAGAGGCTATAGGAATCTGACTGAATGCAAGAGGGCCGGTGGAGAGACTGAGGGTATGAGTGGGGAAAGTCCTTGGCCAGAGGAGGGACCTCACTCACTCAGAAATGGGAGACTTAAGGTTATAAATGGAAAGGAGAGGCCAAGAGAGTCTGAGGAAAGGTCTCATGTCAAATGCTTAGTTTTTTTGTTTTGTTTTTTTAAATTTGGTGATGGCAGAGGTTAAGGGTGGAGTCTCTGGAGGCTCAAAGTAAATGGAGGTCTGGCAGGCATAGGTGGGAGGACCGAGGAGGTGACTGACAGCCAAAAGTAGAGGGGATTGGCTGAGGCTGACGGGATGCTAGGATTGACTGTAGTGGCAGCAGACAAGTCAAGAGTGCAGGCTGTGCCTCTTGGGGAACAGCCAAGGTCAGCCAGCCTACGCTAAAGACTTCAGTGAAAGCCAGCCCCAAGTGACTTCTCAGCAGGCAGTCAAGGGCAATTGGCTGCTGACTGTGAGTTTGGCTGGAGGAGAACAAGGAGAGGGGAAGCTAAGGTTCATAGAGTCCTTGCTGCTCTATGCCCAGATCATGTTGATAGCCAAGGACCTGCTGAGTCAGGGAAATGGCATATCCGGGTAGTCCTGGGATTGCTGACTTTTCCTGGTTTAGGTTACAGCCTGCTTAAATCCAGTTAGACAACTGGCCCTCTACCTCCTCTGCAGAGAGAGGACGCTGGGTGGAGCTCAGGGTCACCTCCAGAACCTGACCTCTGGGCCGCCACATGGACTAGTCTGACATCCAGGGGCTTTACTAATGCAAGGCCCTGCTGGTGATTTTACCGGTTCCTCCAGGGCACCGCAAACTTTAGAAATTAAATGTCTTCTAGAGCCTTTGAGATCTTTAAGATGAAAGGCTCCGGAGACATGTAAAATATGATGTTAATTATTTCCACTGCTCATGGGGAAGGCTGAACCACTCAGTTCCCCGGGTGGCTGTTAGGGCTGTTGCTTTTTTAAATATTCATTTTATGATGCAAATCCCAAACCAAATCACACGCTTCGTACTGCAACAGGAACGAAGAGAGGAACGTGGAGGTGTACAATCGTCATCCTGGCTTGGGGCTGGAGGACGGTACACGGGGTTACCATGGTTAATGGTTCTAGGGTGTCTCCATTGTCTCTGTTCATTTCCCATCAGCCACTAATTTAGAGCAAACCTTGTGTTCTGAATGGCTGTTGATTAATTACGTCAGGCCTCATAGGCTTGGGAACGGCTCCTGATTACTTTCCGTTACTCTGTTCACCTTCCAGATAATAGTTTTCTTTCTTATCTTTCAAACATGGTTTAAAAAACCGTTATTTATCAGGCGAGGGACTGCATCTAACAAATCAAGCTGGATAAGGCTTTGCTGCGTGTGACCTGTAAGTCCAACCCCTAAGTTACTGGCACTGAGCCCAGATTTCCCCTGGAGATTATATCCCATGTTTCTGTGTTTGGCTTTGGGCTTTTACAACAAAAACAAGTCTTAAGTGCGAATCTAAATAGAGGGGGGCAAGGATTTTTGCCGAAACTCTGTAGTCATTGCTTGTGTAGGGGGGTGAGGGTGGGCAGGTGTGTAGAGTGAACATTAGAACCTCTCCCAGAAGAGTTGAAAGTCTCCACGGTGGAGCTTAGCGTGGCAGGTACGACTGTCAGGATGGGACAGGGATGAGAAGGTGACACCGACATGGCCGTCTGGCTGCAGGGGACCCTCAGAGTGCAGGATGTGACAGAGAGACCTAGAGCCAGGTGCTTCATAGTCTTCCAGGTGTCCCGGTCTGGGTCTCTGCGTGGCGCCTAGAAAGGCCTTCATGTGCCATCGTGTATGTTTTGAACAGGATGAGACTATTGTGACTGTGCCTTTTCAAGCATTCGCTGTATCTTTCTGGCGGTAGACAGGACAGTAGAGTTCTCCCGTGTGACAGTCTTGGAAGATGGGATGCAGGCTAACCGGGAAGCTGAAGTCCCAGGACCACTTCTTCCTCAGTGGGGCTCAGTTGCTTTAAAGCACACCCAACAAAACGACCATATTTTGGACACTCTTTTGTTCTTTTCTGAGGCAGAGCAAACCCCTGGAAGGTCTCAAGCTTCTAAAACCATGATTTATAACACTCTACCTGTTTAGGGCCATCTGCCGATCCACCCTACTAAGTCCTGGGTGGTCCTTGTCTAACCGGGATAAGGGGCTGTCGAGTGGGTTTCCTCCAGCCTGTCTCCGTAGCTGGGAAGGCCTCTCTGGGACATAGGTGCTGCCCATGTGTAGTTTGGGCACTTACACTCTCAAGTTCATGAACAAGGTCCTCAGCTCTGTTGTGACCTCTGATGTTTGGTCTCCTTGTGCCTCTTTGCCCAGCGGAACTCTCCAAGTCTCTCCTCCATGAACTGCACCTCTTTAGACTGGTTCAAACTCTCCTCTCTGGGTCTGGGCTACCCAGAATCCACATCACTCAGAGGTTCGGGGAAGCTGACAACAGGTGGCTCTCCATTCATCCATGAGCCCAGAGATCCGTCCAACCCAGGAGGCGGGTTGTCATCCAAAGTCATGGGACTGGCTTCCTGGCCTGTCAAGTCCTTCTGCCCCTAAAGGTGGACCGAGTCTCCATCTGGTCCAGGTGGGTTTTCCACACCTTCTTCATGTGGCTTATCTGCCTAACGCTAGATGAACACCACACAGTTATAAATACTCAGGTCAATATATATATGCAGGTATAGATATATATATTCTGGTCACTGTTTTACACTTTAACAAAGGAAACCACTAGCCTGCTTGTTCTATTGTTTGTGCCACCCCGACTCCCATCTGCCTGTGGTGTAGCTGGCAGGAAAGTGAGCCACTGAGTCCCACGGGCTGCCATCCTTACGTAGCCCCGTCACACTGGCCGACCGTCAGTTTCAATGCTCCCTGCTCATGCAGGCTCTTGAGGGCCTTGAATTCCAAGGGCATGGTGTGGGGGCTGGCCTGGGAGGTGTAGCCATACTTGAGGCTGTCATAATAGTGGTACTTGACGGGGTTCTGATTCTGATCCAGTGGAAAGGGCCAGAAGCCATAGAGGTAGATCTGATTGCAGAAGCGTGTGGCCAGGGTGTACATTAAGAGGCCAGTAGTTGGTCTTTTTATGTGAACTTTGTTGGTCAGCCAATATCTGGATGAGAAAAAAAAAGTTAAGAAAGATAATAAGATCTGGGAAGATGGCTCAGCTGGTAAAATGCCTGCTTTGTGAGTATGAGAACCTATTTGGATTCCTCAGCACCTATGTTAGAGAAAGGCATGGTAGAATATACCAGCAACCCAACTGTGCAAAGGTAAAACACACACATGCAAGCATTCATTTGCACATGCACACATGGGTGTGCACACATGCATCCACTAACAATATACATTATAAACAAAGACACACAGAAACATTAAAGAAATGTGTTTGTGAACACTTCCCAAGAAGAGAGAAATTCTATTCTGCCCAGCAGCCCACCTCCTGCCTCCTGTGACCTCAAGTCACAGATCCTAGGCTTCCTCCTCGGGAGATTGACAACTACTGCTGATTAAACCTGGACTACGCCTTGAGTTGGAGCTTTCCTGTGCATGCGTCTATGATGTCTGGGGCACCAAGATAAAAACTGGCACCCCAAGGTCACCCATGTGGGAAGGGGCAGTACCTTGTCTTGAACACAGACCCATTGACAATTGAAGCAGGGTTGGCAGTTTTCTATAATGGGCTGGGCGATAAATGCTTTTGGGTTTGCAAGTCTATGGCTTCAATTATGACTATGCAACCATGCTGTAGTTAGAGCATGAAAGAGCCACCACCAACATACACAAATGTGTCCAGGCTTGGTCACATTTTAAGGAATGTTTGTTTGCCTAGTGCCCACACTGCCTTACAGACGGTTATTAGTCTTCTCCACATCATATATAGGTAGACTTCTTTCCTACCAGGGTTCCCAGAGGCCCCACCCTCTGGGGCAGCTGACCTTCCCTGACCATATATATAACTTCTCTGCTGAGCCAAGGAGCTCTGGGCGCGGGGCTGGACTCTGTCTACACATTAGTTCCAAAGATCTGTCACTGGATATTACTAGCCATCTTGAGTAGGGAGCCAGTATTTCCTGCCTTTGGGGCTCTGTCAAAGAGAGATGGGAGGAAACATGGAGAAGGGCAGAGAGCAGGTTGTTGACGAGACAGCTCAGGTCAGTGGAGTACTGTGTGTCTCTCTGTGCCTTAGCCAGAGCAGGGAATGGGCCATCTGCACTCTGGATGAGGAGCTATGCCCGGAGGATGGAGGTCTATAACTCAGATGGCTCTGTTGTTAGCTCTCTGTGTCTTTGAGAAAGTCACTTCTCTCTCATGGACCTTATTTTTCCTCACACACAGTCCAGATACCTCCAGGTTCAAACATTCCACAAGAACCTAGAAAAATCTCTGCAAGTGAGAACCCTTCTGCTTGTTATTCTTGCTTCTTGCTATATGGATGCAGAGCTCACCCTGAGTGGTCCCCACCTGTTTATTCGTAGTTAAAGCTCTGTTTGACTCTGGCTGCGTGGCTCTAATAGCCAGGCTCCTGTTCCAGTGCAAAGGCAGGATTGCTGACCACTGAGCTGGGCCAGTGTGTCTCTAAACCAGACCCAGATCACTATTTTCTGTCTTAAAACATCTCCATGGGACTGCATCCCCTGGGCTCAGACTTGCCACTCTTCCACTGAAGGGAAGGCCAGTTCCTCAAATGAGCCGATTAAATTCATGGAAGTGGAAGGACACTAGAACAAAACATTTACTTATTGTTGATTGTGTGTGTGTGTGTGTTCTTTGCAGTGACTTTAACTGGCGAGAAGGGGTGGGGATGTAAAGGCTTCTGAGAAGTCCAAGAAAACCCTTTACACACCATGGCTTTTTCTGCAGCTCAAAAAAGGAACCCAAAAGATTCCAGAGTCAACCCCAGAGGAGTTCCTTGCGTCTCTGTTTGGAGGAAGCACTGGCTTCTGGATCAGATGAAGTCACAGATGCCTAGAAACCCATGCAATTACAGTAAAGTGTGCAATATTTCCAAGGTTTGCTCAAAAAAAAAAGAAAAAGAAAAAAAGGTGTTCTGAGGACTGCCACAATCTGCCTCTCCAACAGAACTGTCTGTCTGGTGTGATCTCAACGTCACTTTGGACCTTGAGATAGGAGGCAGTGGTCCAGACGGTCACAACCAGGCCTATGATTCTTCTGGGCACAGGGGGAGCTGGGCGGTCCTTTGGACAACCATGGTTCTTCTGTAGGCCTGTCACTTGGAGATTCTTGTCCTTGTGTCTCCTCCTATTTTATGCTATATGAACCTAGAAATGTCTTAGCAACTGATTTTCCAACAGGGAATCAGATGGAGTGAGAAAATGAGCCGAGCAGCGGCTCTGGTAACTGCAGGCACAACACAATTGGAAAACAGCATGGAGCAAGTCTGTGAACACAATACAGACCTGTCCTTTCTTCCCCATACTGCTCACGTTTCTATGGTGATGGTCGGCCACTGTCCTCCAGCTCCCTCTCACAGCCTCCTGGGCAGCTCTCAGAAACCTCTCCCTGTTCTTCATGCATTTAAATTCCACAGTGGGTTCTCTGCAGGACCCTCCCTGGCTACACCCTTAGCTTTGCCTTTCTCTTGCGGCACCAGCCTTCCCAGTATGATTGGCCACAGCTCTCTTCCAAGGCCCTGTGCCGTGTCACAGTGTGTCCCCCCCTATCAAGATGCTGTTGCTCTTTTGTTCTGGCCTCTGGGCTGTAGCTGAGGTCACCTGCGTAATGGTTTCTTTCCCAGGCTGCTGAATTCTCACGGGACCATAGGGCACATGCTTGCTTTTCTGTTATATGCTGGGTTCTCGGGGGGTCATCTGTCTTGCTTGCTGCCTCTGTACTGAGGCATCAGGATTCCTGAAGAGGTGTATTATCATTCAGGAGGAGGGAGGGCTGATTTGAGAGTGGCAGGGGGCGGGGCTGTGTTTAGTCTTTCCTCCCCTCACTCTGAGATTCCACAGGGCTATTGCCTACTTTCTGTGGGTTAGGGTAGGGGCAAGGGTTGGGGTGCCACTTGTCTGAAGGAAAATATACTGAGAATGTGAGGGGAAGCCTATGTGTTGTAAGCCCCACTGGGGTCCAGGATGGGTTAATTGACGTCCCTCAGTGGCTGGGAACTTCTTCCCTCTGGTCACAGGGAGGCCTGGGTAGACTGAACACAGAAGCAGTATGCTGGCCTTTTGTGTCTGCTCTGCTCCCCATAATGCAAATGGGCCTGGAACTCTGAGGGGGGAGGGTCTCCTCCCTAGTCCTCTTGAGCATAGGAGGCATCAGTCAGGCTGAATTCACTTTAAGACCCACACCGTTTGGCCCTGGGCATATCTGGTTCGGAACTGATGGGGTAGGTAACATCAGCCAGCCTTACTATAGATGAGAGAACTCCACGGGGGACCATGAAGCTGGAGATCATAAGCCAAGTGGGGAATTATTACCACTATCCCAAGAATCCACAGGATACACGAACCACTATTGTGGGTGTTTCTAAAAGGCTGTGTTTAGTGATGAGGTTTTCTTCCAATTGCCTCACATTGCCATACTATTCTGAGTTCTTGAGAAGAATTACATGCTTCTAAGTGTCCATCATGTGATCCTTACCCTTCCTCAACTATGATGACTGTTCTTAGCTGTCAACTTGACTACATCTGCGATTAACTAAAACCCCCCAAATGGGGCACATCTATGAGGGAGTTTTGTTTAATCTGAAGCGGAAAGATCCATTTCTAATCTGGATCTTTGCTGTGGGAAGACACATCTTTAACATGGATCTTTGAGTTGGGAAGATACACCTTGAATACAGATCTTTTGAAATGGGAAAGACCCACCTCCAATCTGGGCCATGCCTTCTTCTGGAAGCCTATATAAGGACATGGCAGAAGGTTATCTTTACTCTTTATCTGCTTGTTTTCCCTTTGCTAATAAACCCATTCCTTCTACTTCCTCAGGATTCTGGCGTATGGTGAAGACCAGCTGAGACATCCAGCCTTGTGAGCTGAACAACTACTAGATTTGTGGACCTTCTATTCATAGACAGTCATTGTTGGATTAGCTGAACCACAGCCTGTAAGTCATTCTAATAATAATAATTCTCTCTCTCTCTCTTTTGATTAATACACCAACCACTCCACCCTCCATTCTGCCTCCACTCCCCTTCCATTGTTTCTCCACTGAGATCTGGTCCCGACTTCAGTAGCTCGCTCTCTCAGTGCCCTACCCCTCACCCAGGGTTCCACATAGTGAGGAATTAGACAGGTCTCAAGGAGCAGGCAAGGTCTTACTTGGTGAGGACTTGAACTGGGGCTCCCCTCGTCAGGTCCTCTGATTTCATATTCGCGGTCTGGCCCTAACAGTCCATGGGTGTCCAGGGAGGAGGCTGGTGCTAGGGTGTGGGTGTGCTCGTGGGACTACCTATTTACTCAGCAGCTAACAGGAAGGAAGCATGGTGGTGGCCTGGGGACGATTGATGCTGAGGCTGGGGCTCCTTGGCCACCGTGGCACTCTCTGTGCTCAACAGGGCTATGAGATGGGCTTGGGAGGGTCCTGGGGGACAAAGGCAGGGAGGCTGTAAAGAGATGACTCCCAGTGGGTCTGCGAATAGGTATCAAGGGGTTTTTAGTCGTGATAAACATCTTTAAAGAGGGGTTGTACTGAAGATTTCACAACTGTATGTTTGCAATTCATCAAACTGTCCTCATAGTACGTGAATTAGTAGGCATTATTTATACTTCAATAAAAGTTTTTTTTTGTTGTTGTGTTTTTATTTTATTATTATTTTTTTAAAGTTGACACCCGAAAGGACAGCCAGTAATGGCAGGTCCTCCCACACATCCTGGGGAATGTTCATCTGCCTTAACCGACACACATTCATACTGGAGAGCTTGCCCTTTGCTAAGCAAGCCTAGTATGTCTCAACCCTGATGCCAAGTTTCTTAATTAGTTGCCTACTGTAACACCAGGAGCTTCAGCAGATGCCTAGAGCCCACTCCCATTAGCCTGCCCACGGAGATCCCTACGGTGCCCTCCATTAAATCCTGCTCTGACTAGGAGGTGGATCAGTAGAAAGAGCCAAATATGGGTTACATTTGGAAGGGAAGGGGGGACAGAGTCAGTGTAAGGACAGATGAGAACTCAGCCAGCTCAGCAGCCTGGCAGAGGTAAAATGGAGTAAACTGAGAGTCGGGCTATAGGTGAGAAAAATGCGTGTGCAGTCTCAGTGCTGTTGTATAAAAGGGGGTAGTGGTGACAGTGGCATCTCCAGGAATGACCAGTTTAGGGTTGCACTGAAGGCTGACACTAAGATTTTCTGATTTAAGAAAAAAAAAATAGCACTGATATTCAGAGTTTTTTCATATACATTCTCCAAATTTTAAAATGTTGGTAACTAATTAAAACGCCTTTAGAACACTGAGTGTATTCAGTGGTGGAGCACTCCCCGGCATGCATGAGGCTCTGGCTTTAACTTCCAACACTGCCAAAACTTTATTTCTTTAAACTATCATGTGAGGCCTTATTGGGTGGGTCAGATAGAATAGATCTGAGGCTAGGACAGCAGCCTTCTGAATTAACCTGCTCTTCCTCTTTCGGTGAGCAGAGGCAAACGTAGTGGACAAGGGAGGTTTTCTAGAACAGAAGCCAGATTCATAAAGCACACAATCAGACAGGGTTTGGCTATAAAAATGTGTGTTTCCGAGTCTTGGCCTCTGGGGCATTTTTCACCCTGTGGTGATTTTGTATGAGTCAGGGTTAGGGCGGCATGGCTATAGCTACAATTAGCATTAGCCAGAGGCCATCGAGCTGTCCCTGACATTTTCCAGGGACACGTAAGCCACTGGTGGTGCCCTGCGCGTGGGTTTATTGATGCTTATTCCTTGAGCTAAGGCCGCCAGATTCCATCCTAGGGATTTGTACTTTGTTTACTTTCTGATAGTAGGGCCTTAGCAGGGGAAGGCTTTCAGTAATGGATTTCTTTTTAGGTCAGTAGTGCTATGTCCAGAAAGGGGGTAAGGGAAGAGATGAGTTTAATCAATGGGACAGTCACCCACGGAGCAGGGGAGGGTGACATATTCACGCTGGGATCTCCCCCACCCCATACCTGTCTCCACCTCTGCCTAAGCTTAGTTTCCCCAAATTAAGCGCATGCATTTCACCTTCCTGGAAACGGTCTCTGTTCCCTTTGTTCCTCTAGCTCCTCCCTGGCTCTCAACCTGGTAATCACTCTACCTGATCACCATGAGCTTTCCCCCTACTCCTTTTCGGTGCTTAGCAACTGGGGCCAAGGCTTACTTAGATTCCTTTGTAGGATTCAGTCATCCAGCTCTCCTTGCCTACTGTACCTGAGGACCTAGACAGAGACGATAGCACGTCTCCCCCACACATCCCAGCATCCTTGCGACTAAGCTGGGTCATACCAGCGGTTCTGGTGCCCAGTCGACAACAAGAGAGGCTTCTTCTGCTTCCTCTTTCCTGATCTGGAGATGGGTTGCCTAAAACAAGATGCATCCATCACGGATCTCCAGACCACTGATTGGAAGAAAGCCTTGAACAACTCGAACACAAAGACCGCTGGGACTGGAGGCTTTGTCGTTGTAGCGGGTCTGGAAATGGTGGTCCTGCGGTCTCTGTGTGCCAAATATCTTCTATACAAATAAAACTGAAAAAGGAGAAGATGTAGGGACGCAGAAAGGGGACGCTAGCAGTGTGCACAGCTTTGGAAGTATAAACAACGGGGACAGGAAGAGGACACCCAGCTCTGAAGATCCAGTGCCAGATTTTCCACCCAGAATTGCTAACTGGGGAAGGTGTTAATGGCCCACAAGTTTCCAGCATAAATCGGAAGTGTGGTGGCTCTTGGCAGAGGGACCTACTTACTTCCGGCTCTGCCTCCAGGGTAAACAAGAACTCCTGAGTCACATCTGACAGGGACACAGGGGCTCTGTTTAGTGAGCAGCTTGTAATAGAAGCTGACTGTGTTATGTAGGAACACATCATTCTAGATTTCTTTTCTGTCTCCTCAGTCACTCTGGCCAATTTAGAGACTGTGCGTGGCTGACTTGCAGAGGATTCCGTTCCTTGGGATAACAACTGGGTGTTAAAACACAAATTAATTTTGCCTTCCTAAATGAGGTTAGCTGGGTGCATCCAGAGAGTTGTATTGACAATGCACCTTTAATATCCTAGTCTTGAGATTTTAATTAGAAGGCAAAGTAATCTCAAAGAAGGCAGTAAATTATTTTTCCAATTGGCCACCCAAATGACTGTGACAGCTAAGCACCGTATTTTATGAGCATGGACAACAATCAATGATGATTGCCAAAATCTTTTCATCTTTAAAGTGCCTCCTTCCGTCCCTGGATTTTTGGATACGGTGAGAATAGTGGCTGCCACTGGTTAGCGGTTGTCCCTCCATATGGGACAAAGAGGACTTTCTCCAAGAAGCCAGTAACACTGTGGGACAGGGTCTGTAATGTCCTTGAAGGGTAGGAGTGTCTCACAGGGAGATGTGAAGGGCACTTGGTGATGCTTTGTGTAAGCCTGGCAGCAGACTATGGAAGGGAATTCACCAGCTAGGCTACTGCATCCCCATCTTCTGCCTCAGCACCTCAGCCCTGATCTGAGGGTACCACAGCTCATTGCTGTCCTTTCCTTGGGTGTACACTGAGGTTTCTTTTGCACCCTGGTTTATCTCAGGATAAATCTGCCCATTCCGCATAACAGGTAACTTCTGGCTTTTATCTTAGAATTTGGGGCTGTTGTCAAGAATTGGTAAAAAGTTCAGTTGGTAAAGTGCCTGCCTTGCAAACACGAGAACCTGAGCTTAAACCCACAAAAGCTGAGGGTTAGCTTAATCTTTGAGTCTTGAGTCCTGTGCTGAGACACTCCCTCAAACAAAACAAAACAAAACAAAAAAACAAAACAAGTAGGTTGTTGATAATCGAGGAAAGGCACCCAAGGTTGGCTTACATACACACATATGGATGCATACACACACACACACACACACACACTCACACTGCTGAAGCCACAAGAATGAGGGAGGCTTCTGGTCTCTAGGTGTCTAGGTATCCAGGCTTACTTACATAAATGTTCTACCTAAGCTCACGTATACCTGAAACATGACTGGACTACCGAAAGTTTCAGTGACCCTACGAGCACAGGACAAAGGCAATGGCTAGTCAGGTTGGATACACCAGTGATCTGGGCCTGCAAACCATCCTCATCACGACTCTACCCAACTGCAATTGCGGCGTCTTGGTTTCCAACGAAGCCCTTTCCTAAGGTTTTTTGCTTAACTGCTCTTGAATGCTCTCAGTTGCCACGCCTCTTTCTGCTGAAGCCTTTGGAATCTCCCTGATGGCTCTGGTTCTGTGTGCTCCTTCCCCTACCACAACACTTTATTTGTTTGCCTCTTATTTCCTCCCTTCTCAATTCTGTAAGGAAGTTGATTGACTTCCTGTGTCGGTGTCACCCTAGATCCTAGCATAAGGCACACATGAAGTGCACACTTCCCAAATCTCTAGTGATGACTGGCAAGCTGAGATCATGGGTCACTGTGGGAGCACTGCCAGGAGAGGTGTGTGGGCTCACTCAGCTTTATCCAACACATTCAGGTGGACCAGGACTGTGCATGCGACAGGCTACCAGTGTAGACCACACATTGTCCCAACAAAGGAGTAAAAAGCATGATGCTGGTTATTTGAGGGGTCCCTCCTGTTACAGCACCTTGCGTGTAGTGAGACTGTTTTTCAGACTTAACTCTCACCCGTGACCCTAAAGGACTCCGGAAAGACAATTTGTTGAGCTTAAATTTGTGGTCGGATTCTAGAGTTTAAACTGATGCCACCTGCAAACAGATCTTATTCAATCTTGTTCATAATCAGTGAAATCCAGTTCCAAACAATAACCAGCTGCCAGTTTTCAGTGGCTTGGTAGAGACGACAAATGTTGATAGGACATAGTCTGGAGAGGTTCTGGGGAAGCAGGTACCTTCAGTAATTGTACGTGAAAGTAAATTGGTCCCTGCTGCTAGGGAGGAGACTTTGGTTCTGTCCATAAAAATCAACAAGGCATGTATCCATCTCCCCGTTTAGAAGACACGTCTAAAGAGCAAGCCCACAGATGTATAGGTGTTAGCAGAACTCATTGTAAGTGATGGATGGATGCCTGATTACTGCAGCCAAGACTGGGAACAATGCCTTTGCCTGTACAGGTGATGCGCCAGATGTACCACGTCTGGCCAGGCAGCTTTGTGGGACCATGAGGTGGTGTGTATCCATATGGAATAATTTTGGGCATTTAGAAAGGTGTGAGGGAACACACATTCCCCATGTGTGAAAAGAGACATAGATACCAAGAGCCAGTTTCACTGCTTGCCTCCTAGAGGAAAACAAGAGATGAGGAGTTTAACTTCCTATCAACCAAACTTCTCTCATATAATTTAGATTTTTCTTTTTATAATGTGCACTGTCATTTAACACACACATACACACACACACACCCCATTAAAAATGAACGAGGCTGGGAGATATCTCAGTTCTTAGTGTGAAGATGTGAGCCTGATCTCCAGAGCCTGTGTTTAAAAAGTCAGGTGTGCTGGGACATGTTTGTAATCCCAGTGCTGGGCAGAGAGACAGGGAGACCCCTGGGGTTTGCTGGTCAACCAGTATAGCTTAATTGGTGAGCTTCATTTTCCAGTAAGAGACTGGGCATGGGGAAAAATGTGGATGATTCTTGAGGAATGCCACCTCTGGCATTACACACACACACACATATACATACATGCACCCACATACACCATCACTATTCACCACCACACAAGATATACATGTACACAAATAAATGCCCAATACTATAGACTGTCTTTCTCTTCTAGAGATGGTACTTTCAGAATGATAACTCTAGTTCCTTGGTTACCTGCCCACTGGAGCAGACTGGGACCGGCCGGGACAAGGATATGGACTAGGAATGCACACTCTAGCCTGGGGTGGCATCCCCGGAGAGAGTGTCGTCCCTGGGCTGGGGTGTCCCTTTGTTCTTTGCACCTTCTACCCTCTCACCCAGCCCTCTCTCTGGCCTCTAGGCTTCTGTTCACAGTGACAGGTGGCAGGGCCCCTCCCTTGACTGTTCCTTCTAAGCCCTGGCAGGAGGGGACCAGACTCAGGCTTAGCATTGCTGGTACTTAATTTGGCACCAGTTCACAGGGTGTCTGATGTGGGATTTCCTGCTGTATGCTGTGATTATCATTGATTAATAATGAACACTGCTTTGGACCTATAGCAGGGCAGAATTTAGTTAGGCAGGAAAATCTAGGCTGAATGCTGGGAGAAAGGAGGCGGAGTTAGGGAGAAGCCATGTAGCCCTGCCAAAGACAGAAGCCAGAAATTTGCCAGTAAGCCACTGCCTCCTGGCGATACACAGATTAATAGAAATGGGTTAAATTAATATGTAAGAGTTAGCCAATAAGAAGCTAGAGCTAATGGGCCAAGCAGTGATTTAAATAATATAATTTCTATGTGATTATTTTCGGGTCTAAGGTGCTGGGCAGTCGGGAAACAAGTGGTCTCTCCTTACTACAGGTGTCTGCTCAGGACAAGCAGGCTGATGCCCCGCCCAAGGCGTGGCCCTCTCTGTAGGTCACAGCCTCCCTTGTTGTTGTAATTGAATTAGAACTATTCATGACCAACTGCTGAGGAGTTTCCCACTTACTGTGCCACGCTCAACTGCCTGGCTGGCTGTCCACTCTGCTACTCTCCTTCCTGACCACAACAGCTAGCCAGGGCTCTGGGCCACTCTGCTGGCTCTCAAAGCCTTTGGGAGAGCTGCTCCTCCTGAATCTTTCTTGGTATTCGAAGGTAAGTCTGCCAGTTCCAGGCTTTCCACAGTGCTCTCTGCTTCTTGCAATGCCCAGGCCACTCTCTCAGCTGGGCTGGCAGCTGCCAAGTGTACTGATTCATTGAATCAAAGAATTCTGGAGTGGGGTATAACTGTTAGGGACTGAATTGTATTCCTCAGATTCATTGGTTGGAATTTGTCCTAACTCTCAATACCTTGTCATGTGACCTTATTTGATGATAAGATCTCATAGAAGTATCCAAATTAAAATTAGTCATAGTCAAATTATAGATAGTCAAAATTAGAATGGGCTTTAATGGAAACGTTTGTGCCACTGAGTGTGAAGACAGCCTTCCTCTGACAAAGAGAGACCAAGATTCATGTTTCATAGCCCGCAAAGGGGACCGACCCTCCCTACATTTTAATTTTTGGGTGTCCAGCCTCTAGAGTTATGAGACAACCCATTTCTACAGTTTGGCCATCTCAGGCTGGTACTTCGACCAGGCAACCCTCACTGAACAATGTATCAATTCTGTGGGAATGACATGGATTTCCCTCCTCACAGCCCCAGAAAGGGAGCTCACTCTGCCCAGACATTTCAAAAGACACTGAATTCATCATTTCTTAAAGGCACTACCTTGTTGCTGAGGCTCTCAGGTGTTGGGATTTTTTTTACCTTGGGCCAGATGGTTTCCTCCCCCCAACCCCTTTCCCTCACCTGCCCTGCAGCTTCACAGGCTCAATCTAGTGGTTCCTCAAGGGCTCTATTTCACCAGCCTAAAGCACCCTGGGAGCCTTTAAGTGTCTGATGAGAGCCGCTGACTGAAGGAAGATACTCTCGTGCTCCCTAGCTCCTTCTCTCCCCAAAACGTTTCAAGTCCTTGATTTTTCTGCTATTGTGGTCCTTTTACAGTTGGGTACCCCCAAGTGCATGTGACTCTTCAAGTGGGATCTGGCCACACAGAGTAACAAAGCGATCCCTAACCTCCCTACCACGTAAAAGATGTCAAAACATCCTCCGCTGTGCCCAGAGAGCATGGGAACCTTTGGGGTGTCAGGAGCCATGTCCCTCCCCCAAATTATTATAGGGAGCATTGCCTTGAGAAGTTTGCAGAGGGCCCCACTTCCCAATTGTATTGAGAATTGTTTTATTGACAAAGCCTATCCCACACCCAAATTAACTGTTAATAGAGAGCTATCTGTTAGTGGAACCCGCCTCACACTCTATCTAGCGAACTAGGTGTGTCAACTTGTGAACTCCTGGCAGAGGAATCATGACCTGACCGATCGTAACCTCTTGGCCTACGTGACCGGCATGGACCACATGGCAAGATCCCGTGCCCCAGACCCCCAAGCTCCTCATCCAGGGGCTATATAAGCTGCAACCATGATTCTAATAAACGGAGGCTTCGACAAATTTGCCTAGCCTTCTTCCTCTTATCAGCCCATGTCTTTCAGGTGGTACCTCTCCATGACCCTGGAATAACTGACCAACCAGGCGGGTTAGAGACCCTAGACAGAGTAACTTGCCAAGGAGGTCGACATTGGGGTATCCATCCATCCACTCAGTTTCAAGCCACCATTGTCTTCAGCCTAGCTGGAGAGTTTGAGATTTGTCAGAATTCTCAGTTTCTTCCCTCCGATTGGCTTAGGTTTCACTGTGAGACTCTGAATATTGAGACTTCCGCTAAAATCATCTCACTTGCGAATTTGCTAAGTGAGCCACTGGCAAAAATGGAGACAGGGTCTGAGCCTGGCTGCCGGGGTCACAGAGGTCGCGATAAGGTCAACATAAACGTATGAGAGGAATGAGTGTCCTCGAAGGGTCAGTGGATGGGTCGGTGGAGAAGGGTTGGTCGGTCTGGCATGGCTATGGGGAGGTGGTGGTAGGATATGCAGACATCTCAATCTTAAATAGGCAGAGACCAACTCTGGCTCCTCTCTTCTCATCTGTAAGAGAGACACTTTACCTAACATCTGAGTCTTGATTTCCTTCTGGGTCAAAGGTATTCTATCCACAAGGCTGTTCCAGCAGAAAACTAACATTTGCCCCTTTTTATTCTCCTGATTGTTAAATGGGCTGCAGCTCTTTAAGTTGCCACGAAGAGCCTCATCACCACAGCTGACTGATACTCTGTGTAAATAAAGGGACTACGCAGATGGAGCGTACCTGTCTGCTCTCCCTACAATCAGGGACCCTGGGACAGCACACCGTGATATGTTCTGGTGAGCACTCCTACTTGCAATGTTTCTTTCTACCTCTCTTATGAATCCCTGGATGGATAATCTTTGGATAATCTTCCTAAACTGGGCTCACGGGTGTCTGTAGTTTTCCCACATCTAAAAACAAATCAGAGTCAAGATGACTGTCCCCATTGTCCTTCCAGTGCAGCTCAGTTTAGAAGAGGCCACGGTCAGCGGATCATAAGGCCTAATTGTGGTGTCATCTGGTCTTCATTTATTGATGGCAACGGTTCTGAAATTTATGCCGTGCACCAGAATCAGGCGGACCTGTTAAAACATAGATTGGTGTACGTTTTCCTACGCCTTGCGGTTCTGAGCGTCTGAGGTGATGTGAGCATTCTGCCTCTCTAACAAACACCCAGGTGATGCTGATGCTGTTCATCCAGGGTTTACATCGAAAGCCGCTGGGGCAGCAAATGGAATTGCAGGTCAGGGATCAAAGATCTCCTCACCTTGTCCAGGCCACAGATCCACCACCACTGTCTTTGCAGAGAAAACAGGAGTTGAGGGTTTTGTTTTACCTCTGCATTTTGTTTTTATTGTGTTTTTGGTAGTTCTGGGGATCGAACCCAGAGCTTCATGTATGCAGAGCAAGAGTACCACACTCCCAGCCTATCTTTGTCCTTTGTAGCCTCAGTACCATCTTCCTCTATTGTTTGCTTGTTTGTTTTGTTGTCTGCCTGAAAGATAATGCATTTTTTTGGTGTTCTTATTGCTTCTCTTACTACTTCTACAAGCTGAAGCCCATTTTGGCTTTGGTAGTCTTGACTTTATTCTTCTAGAGTTCCTTTGCCATTTCCTGGTCATGTGCACTAGAAGTAAGCAGAAGCTGATGAAGAGCAATGGAAGGGTCCAGAATCCGTCCCTTATGAGGCAGCCTTGGGCAAATGGGTTACTCTATGAGGCTCAGTTTTTCCATCTTTAAAATGGGGATAAGGAGACTAAGTTCAGTCTTGTGATTACATGGGACAAGGCTCAGCATGGCGTCTGGCCCCTAAGCATACTAGCTATGATAGCATGTGCCCCACATCTATTTTCCCGTTTTTCATTTCGGTTCTGCCACAGCACATTCAGAATGTGTAATGGAACTGTTGACGTCTACGCATGTTTGCTTCTCTTTAGAAGGCTGTCTCATGTGCAAAGAAACAGCCAGGTGAGTCAGGGAAGACAAACCCATCTGGTCCAGGGATAAGAAGGTTTTAAGAAGATAGTATCCCACTAGATGCTATGTGTGTTGCAACTCTGAAGTGTTTGGACAGTTCACCTTGTCCTGCCTGTTGGGAAAGTTGCCCCAGACCCTGGATAACTGCTGTGTGAACACAGATTCTCTATGCCAGGGCGATGCTCCCAGGCCCACTGAACTTTTCCGGCCCCTGCAGATCTGGACATGAAGAGGCACAAGTCCCCACTGCACCTGATACACTGGGAGGCAGATGGCACGGTTCTATTCTTGGTTGTGCGGCTTACTGGCTGGGTCACCGTGTATGGATCGCCGGACGTTCCTGAGCGTTAATAAATGAAGATGCTGGCATGCCTCAAAAGTCGCCTCTCCTTGGAGATCTTCACCAGCGGCGCCAGAGTGCCGGATTCTCCAGGTCCTCACAGACACGTGCTGTCTTCTGGCCACTTTATTAATTTGTTTGATGACAGCTATGCTTCTAGGTGAGAAGTGGTACCCAGCTGTGGTTTTATGCTCTCTGCAGTCATCCGCGATCCTGAATGGCTTGTCATATGCTAATTATCCATTTGCGTATCTTCTGTGGAGAAATGTCTATTCAAATCCTTCTCCCATTTTCTGAATTGGGTTGGTTGTGCTTCTGCTGTTAACGCTGTAGGAGTTCTTTACAGGTCCTGGATGTTCATCCCTCACCAAACTTACTACCTCTAAATATTTCTGCCTATTCTATAGGTTTTCTTTTTCACTTCCCCAATTGATCATCATTTATACACAATTGGTCCCCTGCCTTCTTCTCCACCGCCCCTCGGACATTTCTCTCACGATTTCACTCTGCACCCCTTGCAAATATGTTCCTTCAGTTTCAGTGAACCCCAGGTAAGGCCAGAGATGGAGGCAAGTCCTTTCCCAGGGACACAGGCTGCCCACGTTCTCACCCCAAGGCATCTCTTCCTTTCCCTCCTCTCCTGGCTCAGAGCTGGAGGTGGGGCAGCCCACCTGTTGCTCCTGCAGTACTCCCTCTTGGACTGCTGGCAGAGAGAGCTGCCTTCTTCCCCGGATCGACAGCCTGTTTGTTTAAAGGGCTCATTATTGCTGCTTAATGCTATTTTGACAGATGAAAGTGAGTCAATTACAGCTAAAAATAGCTCTGGCTGCAGAGGTTTCTTCCAGGTGGCTGCCTGGCCCACCCAAAGGACTTTTGCTCTTGTTGCTAAAGTTGTCTGCCCTAGGTTATCTCCCTGAATCTCCAAATCAACTCAGGAGGGGCCTCCTTCTAGGAATAAAAGGCCTTCAAGGCTTGGGGCCTAAGGCCTGGAGAGCGAGGTTACTCTGACACGCCCACTCTGAGAGAACTCAGTGAGAAGATGCTGAAGAGGTTCCCCGGGTCCTCTGTGTCCCTCAGGGGTCACTCTGTCCCTCCAGCCTCGAATGTGGTTACCCTTGTGGTTTGTTTCTTGAGATCTGTCTTGGGACCAGGATATTCCCTGTGATCACACATAACAAAATACGCCCAATTTTGGTCATAGCCATGAATGTCTTAGGGTCACCTTTTTTCACGAGCATGGGTTCTATGAAGGGGATTCAGATGGCTTTCCAGTTATTATGTTGAGGGGCCACCGAGGAGCATCGCCATGTGCCTCAGTTGGCAAGAAATCAGTCCTAGGGAGCTTCCACTGTCTTTGGAGTAGGGCTGTGATTGGCCTGCTGGTTGGGTGGACAGTTGGATAGGTCAGTAGGTGACACACATTCCTGACAGACATGTCAAATCTATATCTAGGCAAGTATCCAATTCCTCAAAATCTACTCCCGCCCCACCACCTAGGCTTCCGTAGGTTCTCTCATATGCCACCTCCACCCTCATAGTACCACCCTCCACCCATGTGCTTAAGCTCTGCCCCCAAAATGATGTGACGAGAGATGCACTCAATACCATCTGTCCCCAGTGCTCTGTCCCCCGCCACCATCTGACTGCACCTTTGCCTAGAACCGTCCAGACAAACTATTCCTGAGTTTCCAACTAACAGCAATTAGGAAAAACACAGGTACTGTTTTTTTTCAGGATTCTAAGTTTTCGGGGTGATTTCTAACCCTGTGATAAATGGAACTAAGGGAGTGAGGGCTTACCATCCAGCTCTGCTGCCTGCTGTGACTTAAGGTGTAACCCCAGGAAGTCTCCTGGCCCAGAGCCCTGGGGGGTGGGTCTGTGCCTGGTCTCACAGTTGGAAAGAAATAAGCAGGAAGTTAGGAATTACCAGTCTGGCTGGGCTGTTGAAAAGCCCAACTGGTTCAATGTAGATTTAATCAATTTAATTTTTTTTTTTTTTTTTTTTTTTTTTTTTTACTGCTTTGAGACAGGGTCTCATGCAGCCCAAGCAGACCTTGAACTCACTTTGTTGCTGAGAATGACATTGAACTTCCGATCCTCCTGCCTCCCTCCAGAGCTTTCAGTTACCATGCCCTGGTTGTGCAGTGCTGGGGACTGGACCCAGGGCTTAGTACAAGAATGAAGGATAGCGGTGACAATAGTGTTAACAATGACAGTGTATCTGTATTAGTTGCTGTCCAGATGTTATTTCATTTAGTTTTCACACTCCGGCAAAGTTACCCTTCCCACTCCTGCTTACTGATGAGGAAATTAAAGTCTACAGAGCTTCAGGTGACATGTTGAAGTCAAAGCCATTTGTTCCTGGTGGAAACCACCTACCTGAGATGGCGGGTATGTGACATACCTGTCACCATCTTCCTCCCCAAGTCCATTGCATCTGTTCCCATTGAGCCTCAAAACAACCTCCAATTATTTTCTTAAGAGCACAGGGAGTAGGGAGCTCACCCAGATGAAACCCATCTGCCAACCGCCCTCATTGCTGATAGAGTCTCCAGAAAGGCCAGGGAGCTTGCTAAGAGCATTCAGCTAATGGGTGTGGAGATGGAAGCGCATCTGAGAGGCAGCCCTGTTTACCACGCACACCCAACCCTCCGCAACGATGCCACACTCACCCTCGGACTGCGTGCAGCAGGCGCAGGGAAGGGTAAGCCGTGCGGACGTTGACATGATGCTTCAGGATGAGAGCGTTGACCCACTCCACACGTTCTTTGCCACCCCGGGCCATAAAGGCAGGTATCCACAGGATGCTGCCGTTGAGGCCATGCAGCCGCTGGAGCAGCTTCTCCCGCCAGGTGGCGTTCACCAGGTCCTCAAAGGCCCGCTGGATGACTGAGGGGTTCATAGTCACTAGGTCTGTCTTGAGGCCCACGTCCCGGGCATACTCCTGAACTGGAGCCAGGTTGCACCTGAGGGATAAAAGGCAACCTGGTCATTTGGGATGATCCTTCTGACATGAACTTTACCCTGCCCCCTGCCTCTTCTTGCTTCTTTCTTTCTCCTCATAGATGCATCATGGGTACTTGACTGGTCCCAAGCATTTCCCATCTCTTCCTTCCTGTCTCAATGTTTACCAAACCCCTGTCATATCCTTAAATACAAAACACCACTGGAGGTCAGTGTCTAAAAGAGGAAGCACAGTGCTGGTCCTCAGCTCCACAATGAGGTCGCTGTTGGTAGGTGTGCCCTGGCCCATTAGGTGACACCTTAGAGTGAAGACTCAGAAGACAGATTTCCAGGTTCAGGACTCAGATCTGACACACTCTGTGTGGTGACTTTCTCAGCCTATGCTTCCCGCAAGCTTCCGTGACTTTGGCTGGTGGAAGAGACCACAGGAACAGTGGGTACTCAGGATGCTGCTGGACCATAACGAGAACATAGCCCATGGTAAGTGCTGTCATCTTTCTGTTGGGGTAGGGGACTATCAGGCATCAGAGCGGGGAAGGGAAATCTAAAGGATGGATGAGCAAAAGAGCAGTGGTGGATAGCGACGGAAGAAGAGCTTGTCTCCAGTTTGTAAAGTCAGAAGATTCCCACAGAGACTTGTTAAAAATAGGATTCCCCAGGTCCTGATTCAGCAAGCCGCAGAACTTAGGAATTTATATGTATATATGTATATGCATGTGCATACATAAACTTTCTAAAAATCTCTTCCTCTTTGGGTTCCAAGCAACTTAAAAACAAAACAAAACAAAAAAAATCCCATGATGCTATGGAATCTGAGGCACAGGAAATTTGCCCGAGGGCAGGGAATGTGAAGAGCATGGGCGTTCAGAGGAGGGACATGAATTGGTCTGACTAGCGCGGATTACATCGGTGAGACAGGGAACAAGAGGGAAACCAGATGAGACATCAGGGGCTGGATATGCAAGGACTTGGCTCCCAAGGTGGTAGGAAGCCATCTGAAGGGTGCTGGGGGAAAGAGCAAATGGGCCGATCTGTATCCTGCAATCTCTTGCTGAACCAATCAGCCTGCCTATTCCCCGAAGGACCGCCTTGGGTCCCTTCCTCCAGAGTTCTGGCCCAGGTGTCAAAGGGCCCCTGGGACTGAGTCTGCAGGTAGGAAGCGCTTACTGTCTTCCCTGGAGACGTGGATGGGAAGATCAATCTTTAGATCAGTGGGAATAAATGGAGAACCCAGAGCAAGTATGTGCAGTGTGGAGGCTGACGGTGTGTTAGTGAGGGGCCAGGCGCCATGGCTTCACAGTGTAACACAGACACCATTTGCCTTTAAGCAACAACCTCTCTTCTTTGCCTGGGGAAGAAAGCCAGTTAAGTGGATAGCACACTGGCATCGCCGAATCCTGGGCTACTCTGGCCACATGGCTAGTATTTTCTCCCTCCTACAGGTCGGTTCATTTTTACTGTGAACCTGTATTAATAACCCCATTTTAGAGACAGAGGAAGGAAGTCCTCAGCTACCCAATTAACTTGCCCAAACTCCCTGAGCCAGGAAGGGAACTATTAGGATTTGGAAGCTTGTGATCTCTTGGGAGCCTCACCCCACCCAACACCAAGGACCTCTTCAGATGCCCCTGCTCCATGCCACAAGAGAGTGGGAGATACTTTTAGCACAGTGGCCTGTCTGGGGCCACCCATATCTCCCGATTACTCCAAGGTCAGCTGAGCCAGGCTTCCAAAACTTGGCTGATTAAATCCCCACCCTCAGGCTCACTGGAGATCACCACTGCTAACTGTAGTGGGGCAAAGGAGGCAGCACGGGTTGAGTGGGTGTCCAGCAGATTTGAGGGCTGCTCAGGTGGTGGGGAACACACTGACTGATTACTATCATAAGGACCAAAAAGGCCTCTGCTGGAAGAGACATCAGTGTATTTGTGCCCTCTGAGGGCAGGGCCGTTCACAGCAGTGGCTTCGCAACCTACATGGGGTTGGGGTGGGGAGTTGGGGGGTCTGTGGGACTCAAGCTTGCCCAGTGATATGTCTTAGTGAGGACATTGCCACTAGGCATGTGTGTGTGCGGGGGGTGAGCAGTTGAACCACATGTGGCCTCTGGAAATGTTCCTTCCCACTGACATAGAATACATGAATTTTTTTTTTTTTTCATTTAAGTGGGGTCAAGTCCTTTCTGACTTTGGCTCTAGCAGAGGCTCACGTGTTCAAAGAGAATTCTAGGGGAAGAAGCTGCACTGTAGAAGGGACTGGTTTCTGGCAGGAAGGGAGCTGGTCCCTTTCAGAAATAACTGTATCCACAGGTATATGTAGAATAAGCCTCAAGATGAGGGGGCAGTTGTGGCTTCGAAGCCAGGCTGCCAGCTCCACAACCTAACCCTACTGTGTAGCTAGTCACCGGGATCTGGGCCATCCGTGCCTCAGTTTCCTCACTGGGAAGTGCTGAGAGTTAAATAAACTCATAGGTGTGCACAGGCCAACACCAGGTGCCATGAACATGTTATTACTAACGCTCTGCGGGGACAGCCTATCTAAAGGGTCTATGCTGATGGTGATTTCCCTGTGTGTGTGTGTGTGTGTGTGTGTTGCTAAGAAGAAGGAAGCTGAGAATGGCATCTCTCCTCATCCTGGCATTGTAGTCTTGTGTCATCCCTTCAGGTCTAGCTGTCCCAGCCATCTCTGTTCCCAGAAGCTGGCATTGTAACCAGCATCTGCTCAATATAGTCTCCCGGACTTGCTTCCCCATCCTTCCCCTTGTGGTCTGCTCTTCCTTGTAGGAGGCGGTGCACACTGCAAGTTCACTGTGTTCCACGTGTCTTGTAACCTACTAAGACTCCTGGGGTCCTGTTCCTCCGTGGTTTTCTGAGAAAGTGGCCATGTCCTGTGTGTCCCTCACATGGAGTGGGGCAGAAACATAAATCAGGAAAACTAATTTTGCAGACTTTGATAGATGGAGACAGGCATCCGTTAGGAGGGACTGTTTCAGTATTTGGCATTGGCGTCTAGGCCTGTGGAGCCCTGCTGTGTGCTAGGCACACCAGGACCTGGAGATCAGGGCACAGCCACAAAAACTCCTATCATTTCAGGAGCTCGCTGTCTGGGGGTAAGGTAGTGCAGTGGAGACACAGGGTTTATAGAGAATGAATACTCAATGTCCCATCATGTGGGGGACACAGGGCATGCCCACATAAGTTATTTCACTTAATATTCATGACATCATGTTCTTCTGATTGTGTGTGTGAGTGGAAGTGTGCTTGTGGATATGGGGGTCAGCAGAGCATGCTGAAGTCTAGGCTCTTTCTGTGCATCTTGCATACAGTCATTGTTGCATCTTGCATGCATTTGTTGCCACATCATGCATAAAGCCCCCTTCTGGTCTTGTGGGAAACCCAGAGACTCAGGCTTTCTTCCTATCTCACACCTCTGTATTTCAATAAGCCAACAGCTATGCATCCACATTAAAGTGTGGAGAAAGCTGACTTAGCATCTGGAGAGGCTTCATCATGGGAGGACCTTAGAATCAGCCAATGAAACCCAAACACTTCACAGATGAAACCAAGGCCCAGGAAATGGGAATGTTCTACTCCAAGTCACTTGACAAATGATGATTGGAGCCAAGACTGAGCTTCAGAACCCATACTGGGAACTATGGGCTGACCCTGACCATGACTTCTAGAAATTCTTTTTCATTCAGTTTGGGAACCCAGCTCATAGGAGAAGGCCAAGCATCTTCAGGGTGAATCTTTTCTCCGCAGTTAGGAGTGGGGCTTAGTGTGGCTTGGGAAGCTGACTGTCGAAACGCATTACTCTGCCTGTCCTGCAAGAGTTATATGAGGTTGGAGAGACTTCCTCACTGCAGGCTGCACCCTGGAGGAGAGCTGACCCTGGAGGAGGCTTTGCCCTCTGTCCTCCATTTTAACAGCCATGCTCCTACCCCTCACCTCTCTGGCTTCCAATCAGACAAGTTCCACACATTTTCCTTTCTTTTCTTTCTTGGACCCTCTCTTTAGACTGGAGGGTTTGGAAATGTAGGGATAGAGGTATTGGCTCTGCTAGCCACAGAGAGACCTGGTCAGGGGAACAAAAAGGAAGTAACTGGTACCCAGGCCATTGTAACACCTCCAGTCTCAGGGGATGCAGGAGTGATTATATTCATTTCTTCCCATGTCCTCAGGTTCAGGGAACTCTCTGGCCATGATGCTCCCAGAACCCCAGAATGAGAGATTCTCTTTGCACAAGGGCAGTCCTAACAGAAATGTGAGATGCAGCACATATTTCTGCCAGGGCTGGGAGCACTTTTGGATGAAACTTGAGGCACCATGTGTCCTACTTTTGTCTAGAAGACAGCGATACCTTGTTTCTGAGTTTGTATGGCTCGAGGGTTAGGTGTCAGGTCTATGGGTAATTGTCACAATGTCCCCAGTGATGGCAAAACAAGAGCCGATGTCACAGAGAAAATGACTGTTGAGTTTCTTTATCACTCTTCATTTCCTAGGTTTTGACTACAGGATACTAAAGTTACAGGTGGAATACACCTTCCAGAATACTGGGAAGACTTTTATGGCCCCGGCACAGGAACTACCCATCCAGATTTTCTTAATCCCCTTTGTGCCAAGCTCTGTCTAGTGTTCAGAGAACAAGCTCTTTCTGTAAGGGCCAGACAACAGATATATTCAGCTTTGCAGGCTGTATGTGCTCTGTATTGCTTTAGCCAAAACATCCCAGCTTTGCCCAGAAAGCTATTAAAGGATGAGGGTTGGCCTGAGTGGCTGTGATAATAAAGTTTTATTTACAAAGCATATGGGGGGCCATAGTCTGCCCACCTCTGAACTCTTCTTTCTGATTCCCAACTTTATACTCCAGAATCACCTGGACTCTTTGGGTCACACAATGCTCCTGTCCTGTCCCTGTGGTGACTTAATAGATTAGATGTGCATTCTGATTGGAGATAAGGATCCCTGTGACAAATCTTCATTGTCAATCTGATTGAATTTAGAATCCCCTGGGAGACACACCTTTGGATATGACTTTGAGGAACTTTTCAGAGAGGTTTGACTGAAGAAGTAAGCCCTGCCTCAAATGTTGTTGTTCCATCCTAAGGGCTGGGTCTTCAGGCTGAATAAGAAGGGGAGAAAGGAGCTGAGCACAGACATTTATCTCTGTTTCTTAACTGCAGATGTGATCTTACCAGATGCCTCATGCTCTTTCTGCCATGCCTTCTCCATCATGATGGACCCTCAGACCACATGTGCAAACAAGCTCTCGCTCCTTTAAGGTGCTTTTGTTAGGTGTTTGGGTGCAGTGATGAGACAGATCATTAATGCTCCCCCAAAGCAAGTATGACAAGCAATGGAAGTTGAGAACAGGATGCACCTGACAAATATGTCTTGTTTCAGTCACCTGACTTAAATATACCTGCCACTTAGGGCCCAAACCTTTGCCGCAGATGGTTGGTTACCTTATGACGAAGCTGTGTGTGTCAATCTCCTGCCCACAGCCGCTGTTCAGCAAGACCCCCGAGTTGCCCACGATGGCACAAGTCTGGAAATGCTTATTCTTCAGGGGTGAGGTTCTGGGAAGGAGTTCGTAGAGGTTCTGGGAAACGTTCATTGTGCTGTCTCGATCAAAGATATAATGAATAATGTCTCCGGGCTTCAGGGTCCCCTTAAGGACGGAAATATCCTTCTCCGCATCTAAGAACTTTAAAATCTGCTTCCTGTGGAAACCAAATGAAAAAAGTCTCCATGCTGTTAGATGCTCTTAACAGGCTCAGATGTTCTACTCCATGTCACCCTGCAAGTATGCTACCACCCAGCAACCAGGTGAGCACACCGGAGGCTCAAATGCCTTCAAGGATGCTCTCTGGCTTTGCAGAAGGCCCTAGATGAAAGGGTGCTGCACCAATGCCAGGAAATCTTCAGTAGTGGGCAAACCCAGCCCTTTGGCTTAGCCTGCATCAAACTGCCTGTCTTCGGGGAACTTTCATCTAACAGGGAGACAGAGTGATGTGTGCCCTGATTCCCCATTGGCCTCTGCTTTTCCTAGAAGGCTTCTACAGGTGACCATGGTGGTGGTGGTTGGGGGAGGTGGGGTGTAGCAGAGGTGACATCCTTCTGTAGATGGGTCTGTGGAACTGTGATGGGGAATCACTACTTCCACTTGTAATATTCTGTGAGTGTAGTCTCCTGGCCTGTGTCCTGGCCCATTTTGTGTACTGCCTCTTATTTCCCTAGTGTTGTCTGGTGAGGGTTGTGAATCATGACATCTCCTTGGTCCTACAGAGACAGGATCCTCTGTGTCTGTTCAGAACAGTGTGATCAAAATACAACACATCATTCTCTAGGTTCTGGGGTTAAGTTAGATCTAGAGGGAAAGTTCTAGAAGAGCACAGGGAAAGGCTGGAAGACACTGGAGTAGGTGTCTTCATGAAATCACAAAAATTTAGCCAAACACAGCCTGTCTCTAGGAGTCTGAGCACCAGTGTGAGCTCTACTTATAGAAACCTAAGGATTGGAGCAAGGATGACACCCATAGGCTTGCTAACATGGAGGGGAGGGAGAACTCTCATAGGACCCACAATACTAGACAAGGAACTACAAACAACCAAGCAATACCGAAAGCAGGATAGTCTCCCCTGCTGGTTATCCAATGCCAAGTGGTCAGCCCTGAAGTCATACACACATATAAGCAACATACAGACTGAGCAGGTTGTGTTTATATATTTAGGACTATAAACATTCATATATAGATATATGTGTACACGTACACACCCGTATGTAACCATGCTATGAGTTTGAAATGGCGGCAGACACACGAGGGAGGCTGGAGGGAGGAAAGGGAAGGGGAAAATGATGCAATTATATTTTAATTAAATTTTAAAAAGAACTGCTTAAGGAGCTAGAGAGACAGCCGAGTCGGCAAAGTGCTTGTCATGCAAGCTTGAGGGCTTAAGTCTCATCTCAGGAACCCACATTTTAAAAAGCCAGGCACAGTGTCATGTGCCTGTCATCCCAGGCTGGGGAGATGAAGATGCACAGATCCTTGGGGCTCCATTGCAAGCCAGTCTAGCTTACTCAGCAGGCTCTGGGCTAATGGGAGACTGTCTCCGAGACCAATGTGGATAGCTCGTGAGGAACATTGCCAGAGGGTGACCTCTACCTTCTGCATGCTCATGCCTACATACACACACGCACCCACAGATGACAGACAGACAGACAGACACATAAAACACCTAAGCCACCAGTTTTAAGACATGGTGGTGATTGCAGTCATACAGAGAAAGGAGCTGGGTGCTCAGGTCAGCTGGTCTAGTTGTATCTCCTTCAGCAGGTCCCCATTTCACCTTTGAGAACCGAGCCAGGGAAGCTTGTCTTCCATCCACAAGTGTTCGTGTGGCTTGCAAATGTGTGCACATCTTCTTGGATGTGCACTTGGTCGCACTGAGCCCTGAACCTGCAGAGCACCCTGAGGCAAGTCCTAAGAGGTTACAAGTCTGTATACTTGAAAAGGAGGAAGAATCTGGAAGCTGTAGCTGACACTGTGGAAACCTGATTCTGTGGGGGTCTGGGTCAGATGATTAATATACATCTAGGTCTGGGGTGTTCTGAGACAGTCAAGGGGGCAGCCAACACCCCTTGGGGATGGCACGTTCCATCTTCTAGCCACTGCCCTTTAGTGAGTGGAGTCTCCAGTTACTGCACAGGGAGAAGCCACCTTGGCTGAGAACCTCTTACATCTTAGCAGGAAACAAAAGCAACTTATTTACTCCACTTCACGAAAGACTATACAACTTGACACGCTAATATACTTTGTAAATTGCTAATATCCCTTGCAATTACTTACCCCAAAGTATTAAAAGCAAAGAGAGCCCCCAGAAAGCTCATAAATAAATACCTCTGTGAGGGAATTAATTTCTAACTAATTATGAGAAATTACAATCAATTATTAAATATCATTCCAAATCACTCACAGAATCTTTTATTGTGAGTAATTTTGGGAACTAATTGAGTAGAGGGAGATTCCTTTTCCCTCTGGGTGGAGGCATATTGTTCCTTCTACAGTGACTGCTGTCTACAGGCTCCTTACAGAAGCAATGGTCTCCTCTTCTACACAGACAGGGTGTGTGTGTGTGTGTGTGTGTATGTGTTATGTGTGTGTGTACACGCATGTGCACAAGTGTGTGTGTGTGCGTGCATGTGTGCATCCACAACTGTGTATGTGAGTATGTGTGTATATATACATATGTGAGTGTGCATGTGTGCATACATGTGTGTGCATGTGTGTGTCTCTCTATTCCTCACTGTCTTTTCAGAGTTCCTACAGGAAAGGTCCAGAAGGAGCTGACATGGGTGGGTGCTGGCAGTAGGATTTTACCTCAGGTGCTACAATGAGGAACATGAAATATGGTGGCCAACCCAAAATATATGGCCAACTCTGAATCCCTGGAACCTGTGAATGTGATTTTACTCAGAAACAGCATCCTGGCAGATATGATTAAGGATCTTGAGATGAGATCATCTTGGATTCCCTGTGGGCTCTAAATCCAGTGACAATGTCCGGTGAGAGATAGAGGATGAAGTTACACCGACTCAGATGAGGAGACAGAATAGATAGAGATGGAGGTGATACAGCCATGGGGACATCCAGGGCCCCAGAAATCAGCAGAAGCAGCAAGGAGGGCTCTCCTGGAGCTGCTGGGACAGCACTCAGAACTGCGGCTTCTAGAACCATCCAGAGGAGAATAACTGCTTGGCTTTGGCCTTAGATTGGTGGGGGTTGCTGCTCTGTTAGCTCCATGGTACCCAGGGGAAAGGATGTGACTATTAGGACAGTGCAACAGGGATGGGTCTCGCTTGGGTGACCCCAAAAGAGGTGCTGAGAAAGACGGCCTGGTGGCAGCTCCTCCAGGGGGCCTCTCAGTGTCGGGCTCCCAGATGGCAATGCTTTTTAGTCCCACACCCTTTTTCTCTCCCCATGAAGCATCTAGAGCTGTGGGGTAGAGTCACTGGAGGGGGCAACTTCCTGCTTTGTGTGATAGTGTATGTGTTCCTTCACCTTTCCTGCACCATGCTGATGGCCTGGGGAATCAAACCTTTCCTTACCTGGTCCTGGCTGCCTCATTCCCATCCCCCATTCCCCGTCTTCTGTTCAGTGTTCTTTCAGCCCTGGTCACAAATCACATATTCAGAACGTGTGCATGCAGGATGCGCATGGTGCACCTGATAAACTCCCACTTACCCTTCAAAACATACTGTTATAGGTCAGCCTTACCCAGTAGTCTTCTTGGATCCCTTAGAAAATGAATGGCTATGGCTCCCTTCAGTATAATCTCCTTAGCTTTACCTATTTGCAAGATGCAGTACTGTCTGGTGTGAACATCCTACCATGTTGTCCTGTCTCTGCTTATTTTTGTATTTTTCTGCCTAACTTGCCTAGTTATGGGCCACAGGTCAGTGCTTGGAAATGAACATCAGATGGGTCAGTCATGACTGCATCTGAGCCAAAGTCCCAAGCACCAAAGTCATCATTTTCTCCATGTCCACCACCCAAGGATGACTGTTGTCTGAGGGTGCCAAGGCCAGGACAAAAACTTTTCTCTGACTTAGACAGATCAGTCTCTTGGAGGTCGACCAGATGTCAGATCAGTTCTGTGTCTCTCAGCTGTAGTTCTGCGTTTTCATGTGCATGGAGGTAGGGAGATAGTCTTTCATTCTTTAAAGGCTATGGGAGGTGGCAGACAAGGTGAAGGACTGTCACAGATTGGGGACATAAGTACCAGGTAAAGGCAAACAAGAAACAACTCTTTATGCCAGAGAAAGATACCTGTGGCCTGCACTGTCCAGAAGCAGATTCCCCGACATAAACTGATGACCCTAGGGGGCTGGTCACACATGCCACCTCTCCTTGCCCACATGGCTGCATATCCACATGGGTCAGGTGACTGGGCTTGTCCCAGATTTTGATTTCTAATTATCATTTAATAGATGGAACCTGCTTCCTCAGGAGGAAAACATTCATTTCTATCCTGGCTTCTTCAGATAACAGTGAGTTGCAGTTTGGTGACTCATGGTACAGAAAGCCAGGCCTGCGACCCCCACCTCTCTCTCTTGTCCTGTAGGTAATGACCCATACCTGATCCTCAGAGAGAGTGTCTGGTTGTGTCTCCATTTGGATGAAGCCGGCTGGATGCCGTGTTTAATGCTCTCATTACTTCTGTCAACAACAGCTGGCAGTGAAGACCCATTTATTACAACCTCAGCTCTGGAAAGGGGGAAAAAAAAACACGAAGGTAGACATGATCTGTGAGCCTGCCCATGACAAGTCTGATAGCTTTGTTTTTGCACGGGCTTGAATGTAAACTTCACAAGAGCGAAATTGCAGTTATTACCGGAGAAGGGAAGTCTATTTATCTTCGAGAATGCACGAACTCGCTCCCTCAGGAATAGCCTGCAGACATTGGTTCTTAGAAGCAAGAGGTGGGGGCCCTACAACTTGCTCTTCCCTCCTCCCATCTCTGACCTTCCAGGGGGAACCGGCAGTCTCTGCCCGGACAGTTTCCCTTCTCAGTACAGAGAGGAGCATCCACAAGAGCAAGGTGCCAGCTGTTACATGATGGCAGGCAAACATAAAGAGATAGCTAAACCCCACGCAGGACAATGTCCTTAGAGCCTGTGGCTCCGCCCTCCTTCCCTCATTCCTCTCATTTTCTTCTTCGTAAAACCTTTTCAAATACATTTGTGTTTGTATGTGTGTTGTGTGTGTGCACACGTGCGCGTACGTGTGTGTGTGCATGCGTGTGGGGGGGTCCATTCTCTTTTTCTATTATGTGGGTTCTGGGAGTTAAACCCAGATTATCAGCCTTTGTGGAGTGTCCCTTTGATTTCTATGCCATCTCATTGTGCCCCCCTTTCATTGCTCATAGAAAAAATACCCATCTGTGACTGGATTATTAGTCTTGTATCTGCCTGTCTTACCAGGCTTCCGGTGTGGGATTTTTCTCCTATGTCTCCATTTCATAATGGTTTAACATAGCAGGGGTCCTATAAGTAACCACCTGTTGAATTTGACGTTGAACTTGGTCCTGAGAAGCCTGGTGTGGAGGAAGGAGCTGGCTGGTTTTGTATTCCTGAGGCAGATCCGTAGGCTGGATATAAACCATCTTCCTGTCCAACTCAGGGACAGCAGGCACGGGAGGGCTTTTGAACGCAGATACTTGAAATCTATGCTAGTAGGTTTCTAAGAAACCAGGCTCCACCAGTAGCTTTGAAGGCAGTCTAGGAGCCAGCCTGCCTCCTGCCAACGCACACAGATATATGTGGGTCACGTCCCAAGTTCCTTTTGTCTAGCCGGCAGCACATTCTCTTGGCTAGAATGATAAGTGGGTTTGTAAGGCTGGATTCTAGAGCTTTTGAGAGTTCAAACCAAACACCTCTGTCCTCTACATTTATCTTGGAACAGCCAAATTCAGAAAGACCAAATCCTGTTAGTGAAGCCTGAACTCAATACTCTGTTTTGCCTTATGCAGGCAGAGAAGAAATTCTTTTCAGGGGGCCTATCCTGCATGGCACCCTCGCTGCATCTGCCCACCTCCATCCCTCCATATTCCTTACTCCTCTGGCTCTCAGCACTTGTCTTGTAGCTTTGCAGGGGATAGACCAGGTAACTATCTATCAGAGGGGCTTAAGGGATCTTATGAAAGAGAACAGAAAGTCCAAACTTCGGAATTGTTATGATTTCATGGAAGGAAGCAGAATATATTGTGGAGGTATTTCACAAACTGGGCATCTATGGGCAAATCGCCTAACCTCTCCAAGCCACAGTCTAAGTATTTACAGAAAGAAGGGAGCTAAGAGGAACGCACCAGGCTCTGAGGTTCTAGAGTTCTTAAAGGATGGCTATGTTTCCTACCACCTCTCAGGGGTCCAGGGAGGCTGGTGTGGCTGCATCCTCTCTGATACTGTTCCCTGTCTCTGTCTCTCTCTCTCTCTGTGTAGGATGCCAGGTTTCTTCCTCAATTATTCACCTATTATTATTATTGTTATTATTATTATCATTATTATTTTGGGTTTTCAAGACAAGGTATCTGTAGCTTTGGAACCTGTCCTGGAACTTGCTCTGTAGACCAGGCTGACTTCAAACTCACAGAGATCCACCTGTCTCTGCCTCCTGAGTGTTTGGAATTAAAGGTATGTGCCACTACCATCTGGCCTATCTTCTTGTTTGAGATAGTGTCTCTCACTGAACTTGGAGTTCCCTGTTCGTCTGAACTGTCTAGCCAGCTGCTCCAGAGGCCTACCTGTCTCTGCCTTCAAAGTGCTAGGATTACAGGTGCACACTTCTGCACCTGGCTTTAATTTTGGTTTTGTTTAATATGGGTTCTTCAGATTGAATGCATCTCCTCAGACTTGCTCAGCAAACACTCTCCCCACTGAGCTGTCTTCCCAGCCCTGGTACTTACTGCTTCCTTATGTGTGTCTAGAGGCCAGAACAGTAAACTCAGGACCATGAGTACAGTGGTCACATTCCAAGGCCTCCAGTATTCACGGCAACTTCCATTAGTAGGGAAATAGTTTACTATTTGAGATGGGACATGGTCTTCTTAAGAGCATCATGACTGGCATCTTGTAGTTTTAGGTGGATTTGGTCCCTGGTGATGCTCCCTAAAGACTGGACATTTTGCATGGCGTCAGGCATGCTCAGGAAGAAAGTATCTGCAGAGCTCTGGACTCATGGAGACTTGTAATGGAGACCTACTCGGAAATCTCTAGGTGGGGTCTCCAGGCTTCTCCTGGGCACAAGGTGGTAAAAGAAGGATCCAGGCACTGATAATGGTAACATGTCATTCTGATCCAGGTTCCTAGCTATCAGGGAAATCTTGCATAGACATCCTTGGTGCTGAACTTTAATCCTGGCTCTGTGACTATCTAACTAGAGGGCATGAAAAGGTCGCCTCAGGCTCTTGGCCTTCTCCTTCATGTCTATACAATAAAGGGGGCAGCTTAGCTATTCTCAGGGACAGCCTCTGTATAGATGCTTCAGAAATTCTGCGCTATCCAAACCCAGCTGGACTGAGGGAGATTTGTTCTCTTCTGTGAATGTGCCCTTCAGGGCCCAGGATACTTCTCTCTCTAACAAATGCTACAGGTACGTTTTTGGATTGAGTTGCTTCACTTTCCACTCTTGAACTTTGCTCTCAGTCACCAATCTTCGAGGCTATTGGTATATCCAGTGACAGCGGCAAACATCTACTGAATGTCTTGGTCATCTCAGAAGATCGGCTATGTAGAGCCTTAGCATCATTAGTTCAAAGCTGCTGCTTTATCATTGTTTGAAAGGTGAATGCACTTGCCTGAAGCCCTACCTAGAGAACCCAGGGTTTGAATCCAGGGCTGCCTGGTTTCTGCCTAGTTCGCAGACTCAATCTGACAGTACCTCTTCAAGTTACCATGGAGACCTGGGTCTTGGGGACAGGGTCGCCTTTCTCCAAAAAGGGGCATCTTTCCGTAGTAGAACAGAAAGAAGTATAGGACATGTGACTTTCTTTATTTCTGCCGGATTTGCATGTTAGCCAAAAGATTCACTTCATTTGAAATGCCATAGGGTCGAGGCCACTGGAACTGTAGAGGCGGTGAGGGCAAGGATAGAGGAAACAGTTTCTCAAGCCAGTTGCACAAGGTCAAGATCAGACATACTTTACAGGTCGGATATGGTCAAAAAAGACCTAAAAAAACCACAGAAGAGTAAATAATGAAACTGAGTGTGGTGGCCTCTGGCTGTTGTGAACCTCTCAATCCCAACAGCAGCAAAACAGGACGTGGAGGAAGTACCACAAGAACTTCAGTTTGAACAGTAGCCTCTGTTCATGGCAAGCATCTTGGCTCCTTATATGTGGGTTTTGCGACAGAGGTCCTAGCTACGGTGCACTCATCCTTTTGTGGAGAACGGATAGGGGGGAGCGCGAAGTACCTGCAGCATGCCTTGCAGAGTGTTCGCACTGTTCCCTGCACCAGTCTCCCCCCACCAGCTGGGGACTGTCCCAAAGACTTCCAGTCCCACAGTTAATTGATTCCAGAATTGAGACTGCAATCCCACAATTAGAGTTATCATTACTTAATTGACTTCCTACATATTTTAAGATGTCTCAGCAAAGTTCTTGAATGCTTTATCCCCATCTCAACCTCCCAGACAAGTCATCAACCACAGTGAAATTGGATTAAAGTCCTGGCTTGCTTCCGGGGCTCCACTGCTCAGCAAAAACGAGGGTTCTAAGAAAGTTGGTGGGAGTTCAAGCTCGACGAAGTGGGTGGGCTCTTTGCCAGAAGGTAACTTGTGCCCACCTGTGTTTAGCATCTCTGTAGCCTCTCTAGCCCCACGGACCATTTCATGTGATCTCCCACTGACAGCTCCTCTCGAAAGTGATTAAGGAAATGCAAAACCAAAGTGAAATGAAACAGATCTATTTGCTAAGTAAGAAGAGCACCACCCAGCAAAGAGGAGAGGCAGATTAATAGCTGCCTTACAGCAAAAACAAATGAACACAAAATCTAATTTACAAACCTATTAGATTTGCTATGTAAGCTGTTCACAGCTGATCTGATTGTACCTCTGCCTCCAGAATTCCTGCAAGACAAAGGAAATGCATTATTTATCAGCGCTTCTCTTCCTTGCAAAGCCCTCTTCAATCACCAGGAGACCCCAGAGCTCACCTGGGGGACCACAGAAAGATGACAACATCTGACTCTGGACTTTCTCTAATGGGCCATGTCTTGTTCTCTGCCATAGCCCAGGAATCTGATGGGATATTTGGGTCTCTCAGAGCCTCCCATCTCCCAGATGAATGCGTCCAACTGAGACACCCATTTGAGATTGGTGAGAGACTGCTTTGGAGACATCTCCCTTGGCTAATCTGTGTGATGACATGATTCAGCACAACGTGGCATTGGCACCAGCTAACCCAGCAGCGCTCACTCTCGTCATCCCTTGCTTTCATTCATGGGTCGTGAGATGTTTTCCCTCACATTCACCAGAAACAGAAGCCACCGGAAATCCAACAGAGGCAGCAGCATTAACTCGGCAGTGCCTCTAACCAAAGTGGTCTATTTTTTCGTGGCAGGATGCACACTGTTATTAGTGTTACTGTGTAGCATGGATGGGACAGGAGGCAGGTGGGCAATGAAGAGTGTCCTTTGTCCTGGGGAACAGGCTCTTGAAAAGCTCAAGACTTTAGGTAAAACCTGAGTGCATGCTCTTGGCGCCCCACTCTGTGCCCATGCTGTAGAAAAGTCATTCGCAAGGCTATTTTTCTTTATTAAAAATTTCCCCCCGATTTATAGGCAATGCGAGTAAGAAGGTATTTTGAATTTTACTTGTATGCTAAAGTTCTACTGAAGCCTTCAAAGAAGGGGTTAGTATACAGCAAAGAAACAATTAACATCCCTGGGGAAGCTATGTATTGGGGAAAACTGTCATAAAATAAGAAGTCTTTGGGAAGAAGTTATAGCAAAGCAGCACACTGGATTTATACAGATATCATCGTATGTGCATCTGCATGTGTATACATACATATATATATGTGTATACACACACACACACATATGTGGTAAGTTTTTTTCTGATCTGTTGAAATGCAGTTTCAACATTCCTGACTAATAGTCATTAGTCTTCTGTTTCATAGTCGGATAATTGGAGGTGACATGAGGGTCTCTAGGATGTCCCCACCATTGAGTTTTACCCCTCCAAGCCTAGTTCTTTATGACACAGAGTAACATCACACTTAACTCTCATTTATTGTCTAATATTTAATTCATTTGGTTTTATAGTCTTTCCATTCTCTTCGGAAGGCAGAGTTCTTGACCTCCCGACTGGGATTCTGAACACCTCACAGGTCCCAGTTCTGAACCACAGTTTGGTTGACCCTAAGGGCTTCCTTCGGTGTGGTGTCCCCACTATCACTGTCCACTCGCACCCCCTTCTCAGACCCTAGCCATCAAAGCAGCTGTCCTCGAGGGACGGCAGAGCTGCTGGGCTGAGTAGTAAGTCAAATGTGATATTTAAAGTGCAGTAATAGTTCAAGACTAGCAAAAGGTTAACGAAACTGAAGAGATTGTCTAGCAATACCGTGTGCATAAGAACTGATACATGACTTTTTAAAGCATTTTCAAAGGGAAATTAAGTAAATGGTTTGGAATAATTGACTAACAATCTTGGAAGAAATAATTTGAGCACCTTCCTATGGATAGCAAAGCGAACTTTAGATGGGTTTAGCTGGTTATTCTAGTTCACATCCGGTCGCTGAGACAAAACATTGGCCCAAACCAACAAAGGTGGGAAAAAAGATTTATTTCTTCTTACAGCCCCCAGGTAAGTCAAGGCAGGAACTGAAGCAGAGGCCATGGAGGAACTCTGCCTACTGGCTTGCTTAGCCTGCTTTCTTATGTATTAATTAAAAAATGTACCACAAGCTTGCCCACAGATCAGTCTGATGGAGGCTCTTCTCAATTGATGTCCCTTCTTCCTGGGGACTCTGGTTGATATTAAGTTGACAAAGCACTAACCAGCATGCAAATGTTCCCCAAACCAGTAATTCTTATATCTCTATAACCAATTTCCTTGTCATCTAGGGTACCATTTATTTAAATTTTAAGATGGATTCCTCTTTAAAAATGCACCTTTGTCTTAAACAAGACCACCCAAGAATCAGAGGTATGAAGTTGGAGCCATGTGCTTATTCACAAAAGCCACAGAAGCATCGCTAGGAGAGTATCTGAAGAACTTCTCAGATCATCTCACATCACCACGGGGAATAGCGGGGATGCTTGCATCTCCCTCTGGGGACGACCAGACAAAAGAGGAAAATGCTTAGAAGGAAAAGCAAACATGAATTTGGAAGCACACGTGGCAGGCGGGGTCCACCAGGAGTCGAGCAGGGAGCAGAGAACATATTGTACCCACATATGAAAGTACCAACAAAAGAAAGGCGAGAAATGGGTTAAAAATGGCGGTATATTTAGGAAGTGTTTGATGAGGGCCCAGGAGTATATGGGAAGGGTAAGATGAGATAATGGATTCCGGAGAATGCTCTACCTTCATCAGAATCTAAAGCGCTGATTATTTAAAAGGCAAACCCAGCTCACGGGGGCTTCCATCAAACTTACAAGGGCTCCAGGTGAGGTGAAGGCTGCATCTGATTTAACTTTTAAAAATTATTCATTCAACAAAAATATTTGAATAACATCATAGCTGGGTTGCTTGCAAAGCTGAACACATACAGTTCCCGCCCTCACGAAGTACAGGGATACCGCAAGCTTTCTTCATTTTCTGCCCCTCTTCTTCTTAAGTTCCCAGTTTACCACTGGCTTCAAACACACACACACACACACACACAGAGAGAGAGAGAGAGAGAGATAGAGAGAGAGGATGCTTTGTGTTCATGGATCCTACATCTGTGGATTCAACCAATTTAGGATAAAAAAAATTCCTGAAAACTTTTGTGTCAGACAGGTGGTGGTGGTACATGCCTTTAATCCCAGCACTCAGGAGGCAGAGGCAAGTAGATCTCTGAGTTCGAGAGCAGCTTGGTTTACAGAGTGAGTTCCAGGACAGCCAGGACTATTACACAGAGAAACCCTGTCTCAAAAAAAAAAAAAAAAAGAAAAAAGAAAGAAAAAAAATATGCTTACTGAAGCTGAACAGACATTTTCCTTGTTGGTACCCAAACACTACACTAGCACTTACAGTGTATTAGAAATTAGCAGTAACAAATCCAAAGTATAAAAAAGGATGTGCATAGGTCACAGGCAAATATTGCACCACTTTATATAAAGGACTCGAGCACTTGTGGAATTTAATAGCCGTGGGAGAGTCCTAAAGTGTGTCCATCATGCCCATTGTGATGCCTTGATATATGTATATATACATATGTATATCTGCATACATTGTGAAATGATTAAGATAATTCCCATACCTATTACCTCATATAGTTGTCTTTTGTTGTTGTTATAAGAACACAGAAGACCAACATGATAGCAGTTTTCAAGAGTACATTATCGTTGTTGTTATTATAATTATTCAAGCAAAGTCCCGCCATGTTGCCCAGGTGGATTTGGATTTGCCATCCTTCTGCATCGGCCTCCTGAATAGCTGGGACTATAGGTGTGAGACACTGTGCTTGGCTACTTGTGGTATTAGCTCTGGTCACTGTGCTAACAAAACAGAACTTCAAATCGCCCCACTGATCTTTGTGCCTTAGACCAACATCTCCCTCCTCTCTTCCCAGCCCCTGATTGACAGATTCAGAGGGACCAAACACTTCACCAACACCAGCTCCCAGCCTTTCCCCTTTTCTACCTCAGGCTAGGTCCCAGAGAACACGGAATCCTGTAGATGTTGGCTATCAAATCCCTGTACTTTCCCTTATCAATCCTTTCTCTAACTCAGGGCTTCCTATCCTCGACACTCATTCAGGCAGGACAGCTCTTTGTCGGTGAGGCTAGGAATGAGACAGCTATCTCTATATTACATCCCTGATTTTTTTTTTTTTTGAGACAAAGTCTCACTATGTATCGTTGACTGTCCTGAGACTCACTATGTAGACCAGGCTGGCCTTGAACTTACAGAGACCCATTTGCCTCTGCTTCCGTCTCTGTTGGGATTACAGGCGTGCGCCACCATGCCCAGCTCCACCCTTGACTTCTGTCTACTGCCTTCTAACAGTAGACTTCTTCCTCATCTCCAAGGTGTGGCAATCAAAAATGTCTCCAACTATCACCAGCATCCCCTGGGATGTGGGGCAGAGACTTGCTGCTGGTCCAGAACCTGCATCGTGCTATCGCTCTCAGTCTAGTGTCTCCCAGGCAACCAGATGGTCCTTATCATGCTTCCATGCTAGCCCCCAAGCCAAACACCTGCGCCTCCCTCAGAGCTACCCGGGGTTTGCATCCTCAGCCACTCTATCCTTCTCCTTAGAAAGCAGCTGCTTCTCGGCATCTTTTCGCATCTGTCTTCTCGCAGTCTGACCCCTCCTCTTACTGCTGAGTGAGCAGCCGGCCGAGGTCTGAGTCTTTGTTCGGGTTTCAGAGTCCTTGTCTTCTGCACCCTCTGCAACGTGTTTCCCTTAAGGATGAACAGTAACCTTGTATTTTATTTTCCATGTTCTGATGTTTTGACATTTGGGTCTTGCTGTCTCTGCAGAGAGCATCCTTCCTAAGGCTAACTAACCCTGCAGATAACCAAGGCTTGCATGGTCATGAGTCCTTCAAGTACCAGCCAGCCATGACATGACCCACTTGCCATCACCTCATTGATGGAGGCCCCACTAGAGGTCATTATTCCTTTGTGCAATAACCCTAAGAGCAGATAGGAGAATCCCAGGACCACATCCTATGCTCCACAGCCTGCAGACATTATTCGCCCTAGCCTGCTCACCAGCTTTGACCATCACCTTTTTACAGAAACCACACTAAAGGCTCTTGCCAATCTGTTCCTCTTACTGTGTCTCCCGGCTTACCCAGTCTTTTCTGTGTGCCCACATGCTCTGGCATGTGTGCCCTCTCCCCATGAGAAATATTACCATGAAAAGCTAAACAGGATGAGACCCTGTTCTGTTCAGTCCTGCAGCTCATAGAGTGTCTTGCCCCAGAACTTAGTGAACTAAGTTAGACTTCAATGATGAGATGCTCAGCTGGGAATTTTGCACGCCTGATCACACACCTTCATTATACCCATTTAAGACACTGTGTTGTCATAATCCCTAGGGCAGGGCATCACTCCCAGGGAGTCTGAAGGTATTTGGCTTGAGAAGGAAGAACACAAACTGATGAGAGGTTTGTTTTCATTTTATGATATTTTGCCTCAAATGTTATTAAAAATAAACTCATACTTGCTTAGTTAAGGGAAAAATATGATGATCGGGTGAAAAAATGCTAAAAATAATTCACAAAGTGAATTATAAGACCACAGATTCTTAGCCTATCCAAATCAACAACGACAACAACAGCCACCCCTGAGAAAGTACTTTGTATACCATAAAGCCTCAAAACCGAGCCCAAATATCAGCAATGGCAAGTGTCCGTTTGATCATTCTACCATGGTCTCAGCTAAAATGTTGACACAGTTTGGTCACTTGAAAGTTTTACAGTTTAGGAAGTGTTTGCTGCCACAGCTGTGATGTCCTCTAGCAGAGTACACGGTGACTAAGACAAGAAAGCGAGATGGCAGGTTAGCAAGACACAACAAAACCACGTGCAGTTGGATCCGTTCCGAAAGCAACTAGGAAGCACACCGAACGGAATTTCTGCTCAGCTTCTGCATCAGAACCCAGATATATATATATTTGTGAGACAGGGTCTTTCACAGTCTAGGCTAGCCTTGAACTCATAACCTAGGTTATCTTGAATTCCTTATCCTCCCACTTCTACCTCTTGCGTTTGGGATTACAAGTGTGCTCTACACACCTGGTTTCTGTAGTGCTAGTGACAGAGCCCAGGGTTCATGCTTGTTAGCAAATACTCTGCCCACTGAACGACAATTGCAGACTGCAGGTTCTTAAATTTTGTGTTAACTGTTGTTTTTCCCCACAGACAAGTAACAAACGTATCCGTTAGTGGGGCACAATGTGCTGTTGTGGTATGTGAACATTAGGCGCCATTCTTTATACTCAAGGTCATGCCCAGTGTCTATCCGTGTTAGAATTATCCGCATTTGCAGTTCCTCACCGGAGAGTTAGGCTCGGAAAACGAACTTTCAGGCGCTGACAGCTTTAATTAAGAGTCTGGACCCAACTTAAACAGTTGATTAATCTTGAGAGTAGAAGATTAAACTGAAGAGCCATTCCTGAATTTGTAGATGATTCACATTGTTGGGAGGGTACTGAGTGCCTTTTACCCAATTCCTACATGAAACCCACTGAGCTCCTACCTGCTGGCTCCCAGGGGTACACTAACATATGGTCCTATGAGCATATGCTGGGGAAAGCGGTGAGGGAAGGGACAATTTGGAATTAGTCACATGAGCAGACCTGGGGTTCCTACTGAGGGTCAAGCAAGGGTTTTGATTTAAGGACGCCCTTTCCTCTGTATACTTGACACCACTGTCGTCATTTGCAGCAGTGCAGGGATATTAAAGCACTAATAAGGTTATTACCCTTCAGCATGCATCCCCAGAACATCTTATCCCAAAGAGAAACTACAGTCAATAAGCAATCCTCACCGTTCCCATAGCTTTGATTCCACGGTCTGTCTTTAACAGTCTTATGGATCTGTCTATTCTAGATATTTCAGGTGGGTAGAATCACACAACATCTGGCTTCTTTGACTTCATGTCATGTCTTCAAAGTTTATCCACCTACCAGTGTGCCATGGAGACCTGGCATTTGATGATGGAGGTCTGGGAGGCAGGACAACACAAAGATGCTCTGTATAGGGGACAGTCCCACCTGCCATGTTTGTGGCTTGAACAGGAGCAGAGGTCCTACCTTCTGACCCATATATGATGACTCAGGGACACCATTGCCTGGAATTTTTTGAATTAGTTGCCAAAAATTAGCTGCCTGTCTCTGTCTTCTGAAAGGTTGGATATCCTTGCTCATATGAGCAAGAGACCCCCGGCTGATTGATTCAGTACAGGTCTTGAACAAAAAGTTAGCAAACATAATGACTTTGCTTACTCTGAGTGGGAGGAGGTTCATGTGTGCTTGCCTGGGCTTTTGTAGTTTGGTTTGGGATGGTATGTTAGGGTTTCTATTGCTGTGAGTAGACACCATGACCATGGCAACTCTTATAAAGGAAAACATTTCATTGAAGTGATGGCTTACAGTTTCAGAGGTTTAGTTCATCATCATAGTGGGGAGCATGGTGGGGAGCAAGGCATGAGTTGCAGAAGGAGCTGATACATGTTGATATGCAGAAAACGGGAAGCAGAGTGTCTCACTGGGCATGGCTTAAGCATATATGAGACCTAAAACCCGCCTCCACAGTGATCACATCCTCCAATGAGACCAAATTTACTCTAACAAGGCCACTCCCTTGGGGGGTCATTTTCTTTCAAACCACCACCAATGGTCACATCAAGAAGAAAGCCTTCTTCGGGATATGGTTTGAACCAGGGAAGACTTTGCTCTAAGTATCCCATCCCAGTAATCCTGGCCCAAGGCATCTTCATTGACCACCGCTGGAGAATCCTTGATGAAGGGCGTATGCCTGTCTGCAAGCTAGACTATAGTGATGTAACTGCTGGCATCGGCAGGAGACAAGAAGTTCAAGGTCATCCTTCCCAAACTCTAAGATGTGGACGCTCTTGTGACCTTGCCCTTCACTGCCTTAAAAGTGGAACTGGGGAGATGGCTCACTGGGTAAAACTATTGGTACACAGCCATAAGGATCTGAGTTCTGATCGCCAGAACACACATAGAGAGCCAGATGCAGTACTGCATGTCTGTAATCCCAGGGCTTCTACTGAGAGACAGGAGCATGCAAACCAGCTAGCCCAGCATGGGGAGTGGTGAACCAGGCACTTGATCTTGAACAAGCTGGAAGTCAAGGACCAACACCTGGGATGGCCCTTTGATCTTCACAGGTGTCCTAGGGTACGGGAGTGGCCAGACCCACCTTATAGTTGACTTTTCCAATCACATTCCAAGTCACCTCCAAGGTTTTGTAGCCTCTGGGGTATGAGTCAGTTAAGATTTCCTTTAAAGAATCAGACAGTTAAGTATTTTAGGCTTTATGAGCCAAGAGGAAAAGTTAAAGATATGCACACCCTTCAGAAATAAGAAAGAAAAAATTTCCACAAATGTTTTATTGATGACATTAAAAAATATAATAATTCAGTAGAATCTTTTTTGCTCAAACGTTCCATCAGTCTGCTGATGAGAAGAACGTAATTCTCCTGGGGGGTGGAGCAGGATGGATAAGGTTTTGCTTAATTAAAAATGGCTCCTGCCATTGTTACGGGTAGGAGGCCTCATTCTCCTACACTCTTTCCATAATCCTCTGAGATCCGTTGTCTTTCCTCTGTGAACTCATGTCACCCCTTAATCTTTCTGTTGGAACTTAGGCTCTGCCCTTCCAGTAATTTTCTGATGGGGGGAATCATAGATGGGAGATTCTTCTCCATCCTGCTGGTCCAATTGGATGGTTTCTCTCCATTCACCCGGTCCCTGCAGCCGCTTATAAAATAACCACTCTGTGGCTTAATATCAGTTACAATTGTTTGGCCAATGCCTTAGGCTTCTTACTGGCTAGTTCTCTCTTATAAATGAACCCATTTCTATTAATCTATGTATCACCACGTGGCTGTGGCTTACTAGTAATACCCTGGCAAGTTACTCCTTTGGGGGCTTCATGGCATCTCTCTGACTCTGCCTTTTCTCTTTTTCTATCTTTGTTTCGATTTCCTGCCTAGGTATATTCTGCCTGGCCACTGACTGAATCAGCTTTATTCATTAACTAGTAATAGAAACACATAGTCACAGTATACAGAAGGACAAGGACATCCCACACCAGGAAACAAGCTAGAAGAGCAAGCTCTAAGGTGAAATTCCAAGTGTCTGATTTCTCCAAGAACTAGTCATTAGCTGTTTGATCTTAGATCATCCCTCGACTATCTAGAAGCTTCTATGTGCTTGTATGTCTATAGATTGAGTAATAGTATCTGGTTGGTATGATCATTGAAAAGGTAACATGATCTAATGCAAAGATCCCCTAAACGCAGAGCACACTGCAAACCATTGAACATGAATGTCGTTCTTTTGACTCTTTTCCATCCTCGCCCTAAGGACCATGTGGTGGTTTGGATAAGAAGGGCTCCATAGCCTTGTATGTTTGAATATAGTCATCAGGGGGTGGCACTACTTTAGAAGGGTCAGGAAATGTGGACTTGTTGGAAGAAGTGTGTCGCTGGGGTGGGCTTTGCAGGTTCAAAAGACCAAGTCAGGCCCAGTGGCTTTCTCTTTTCCTACTGCCCGAGGATACAGATGTAGAACTCTCATCCATGGCCCTGGCACCATGTCTGCCTATGTGCCACCATGATGGTAATAGACTAAACCTCTGAAACTGTAAACAAGCCCCAATTAAATCCTTTCTTTTGTAAGAGTTGCCTTATTTATGGTGTCTCTTCACAGCAATAGAACAGCGACTAAGGCAGAAATTGGTACCAGGGAGCTGGCCAGATTTGACCTGCTGGCTGTAGAAGGTTGGTGATTCCTATCGTAGGATGCAAGATGCGCCTTACAGTCTCGGAGACATCATTGCCACATTTCCTCCCGAGGACTTCCTTATGCTTATATGTGGCGTTCACGGGTCTAACATAGGTCATGAACTCCAGCAAGGCCAGCTCATCACCAGTGCGGAACTATCACGATCGTGCTGGAATTGATCGGCGTCATTTCAGGAGGTAGAGTGACAGCATGAGACATTCCTCCCAGCCGCTTCAGCTTCACATTTTTTGTCCTTGGCGCTGCCCATGCAGACTGGCAGTTTCTCTCGCAGTTGGTTCTCAGGTCGGGAATAACAGTTTTACAATGTGCTCGCCAGTATTTGAGACTCCTTTTCTTGTAGTGGACTATTTAAACCCCATAGACAGGGAGGCTTCACAGGACACACAAAGGCTGGGATGTGTGTAGGTGTCAAATTGACAGTGTTACTTCTGTAACAGTTGAGGTCTCTGGCACTGGGCTTCCAAGAGTGTGTTTGAAGCTGAAGGTTAACTCAGCTAACGAGGCCGGCTGTCTTCTGTGCCCTTGAGCTCTCCTTCCCCGCTTCTCCACATTCCTCATGTCATCCCGTCTTCTATTTTAAATACTAGCTTGATTTGATTTATACATTCGCTTTGATTTCAGCCAACTTTTTTCCTTGTCAATCAGTTTCCCTTGCTGTACAAAAAGGTACCAGCTCACTCCTTGCTCTCCCCTCTGCTTCAGTTCAGAAAACATCCCTGGGAACCCAGAGCTTTGATTATGCTCCAGCCAATTTCCCCAGACTTTATATAAAAGTACTTCTAGGCATCTGCACATCAAAATGCAAGTAAACAAGCCTCTTGGATGCCAGCATGCCACGCCAGGCTTATTCCGGGTCTTTCCTCTGTCTTACGTCTAGCCAGGGGCAGACGGTATGATTTATCACCCCAGCCAGAGTGATTCCAGAGTGAATGGAGGTGTGGACCTGAGAAGATGCATAAACTGGGGTTACCAATTCATGTGGGACTCGACCTCCAAATTGTTAAAGGAGACAGACTTTATACACCGCTATCTAAAATAGTGCTGCACCTTACAGTCCCTGCGGTTCCGAGACCCAGATAACAGCACTTAAAACTCAAAGGTGGAGGCATCTGTATTAATAAATGAGTTGAAACTGGTGAAGAGTGGGAAAGGCTTATAAGAACATTCTATTTTTACTTACATGTATGCGTGTGCTAGTTTGCACATTCACATGCCTGTGGGTGTTCACTCAGGCCAGAAGAGGGCATTGGATCCCCAGAAACTGCAGTGACAGGCTATGGGTGACCTACTGTGAGTGCTGGGAACCAAACTCTGGTCCTCTCTGAGAGCCAGTAATGCTATTTAAGTAGCGGGCCATCCCTCTAGCCCCAGTGACTTTTAAATGGAAGGTATTATTGTGATTTGACTATGAAGTGTCTTCCTTGGGTTCGTGTGTTCTATCCTGTGGTCCCCAAAAGGTGACACTGTTATGGAAGGTATGTGGAACCTTTGGGAGGTGGAGCCTGATGAGAGGAAGTGGGTCATTGGAAGGAGGGTCTTGAGGCTGTATAGTCTGCTTGCCGTTTGGTGACAGGGAAGGCAATGTGACCAGATGCCTTCTGCTCCTGCTTCCAAGCCTTCCCCGCCATGAAAGGCTGTATCACTTTTACTGTGAGCCAAAATAAACCCTGCCCTCCTCAAGTTGCTCTGGTTGTATATTTAGTCAGCAACAAGAAAAACCAACACGGTGTTCATGGCTACAAAGCCTTTTCTGAGTTCATGCATCCTTATTTCCTACAAGTCAGGGCCCTCCTGCCTTCCTGTTCTAGTCTATTTGCAGCAAGGTGCTCTCTAACTCGGTTCCCAGTGCCCCCACCATAGACCATGGCCAAACACAGGTCTGGGGTCCTGCCCATGCCACTATTTTCATAGGAAGCACACTTCCTGCATATCCAGTGTGTTCTAGGAATGAAGAGATGAGCCAAAACAGTTGCAGGTGCCCCTCTTCTACAGAGAAGGCTCAGCTTCCTAGAGCAGGGCTTGGGGAGGAAGGATGGAGAACTCAGACGTCCTCCCATGCTCTTCTACCTGCATCCACCGGGCATGCTCTGGTCTAGGGCTTCGCGTTAGCTGTGCCTTCACCCTGGGATGTTTGCTCCAGGGAGATCCCCATGGACCACTTTCCCGCCTTGAAATCTGTGTGCAAATGTCATCTGTGTAGCAAGGCCTTTCCTGACCACCGTTTAAAATAGCATGGACTTTCTCTGTGCCCCCACTGTGCTTCTCCTTACTCCCCATCACCACACCTGCTTATTAAAGGCACTGTCTCCCTCTACAGTGGTAGCCTCATGTTGGGAGCATGTCTGCCTAATATTGCCACCCCCAGTGGTGTCGGTTCCAGCGCCTCCAGGGTTCAATTAATATTCGTTAATGGAGGAACTCAGCTTCCCACCTTTCTCGTGTTACAACAGAGGAACCAGCTGTCTCCTTATCCAAAGCCAGTGATCTACGTTCTGAATCGCATCCCTTCTGCCTTGAGGCTCTCTAGCCACCGTACCTTCCATCCTCCATGAACTCAACAATTCCCACTAGCTGCATAATTTGATATGTATCCCAGGGCTCTTGTAAGTCAGGCTAAGTTCCACAAATCTTACCTTACCTCACCGTTGCCTGCCTATAGCCCTTGAGGGAGGAACAGACGTCCATTTATACAGAAGAGGACTCCATGCCCAGGCACAGGGAACATGAAATAGCATCAGAGCCACATAGCAAGTGAGGACCTCAGGATTTGAACCTAGAAAACTGGTCAAAGAGCTCAGCTCTGAATCACCATCCATGTTTTAGGCTCGCCCACACCCTTCTGCTCTCATTTCAATATAGATTCACTTGATCTTGCCTTAAATTTAAACGGCCCTTCATTCCCTATTCTCCTCAGCCAATTCTATATTTCTTCCTATCACTTTGCAAAGATTTTCAAAGTCTCCTCTCTATTAGCCATTTCTTCCTTTCCACCACGTTCTCTATTTGTCTCCCTCTAATCTCTCGTACTTCTAGTCAAAGAATTCTTTTTTAAAAAAATATTTATTATGTATATAATTTTCTGTCTGTATGTAGGCCAGAAGAGGGCACCAGACCTCATTACAGATGGTTGTGAGCCACCATGTGGTTGCCGGGAATTGAACTCAGGACCTTTGGAAGAGCAGGCAATGCTCTTAACCACTGAGCCATCTCTCCAGCCCTCAAAGAATTCTTGTAGGATCACCTAGCAACAGAATTTCTCAGTCCATATCTGTCTTGGTGTGCATTTTATTGCTATAATAAATGTCATGATCAAAGGCAGCTTGGGGAGGAAAGTGATTACTTCCTTCACAGTTTATAGTCCACCATGAAGGAAGCCAGGGCAGAAACCTGGGGGCAGGAACTGAAGTAGAACCTACGGAGGAAAGCTGCTTGCTGGATTGCTCGCCATGCCTTGCTGGGCTTGCTTTCCTATACAACCCAGGACCACCTTCCCAGGGATGGTACCACCCACAGTGGGCGGGGCTCTTCCACATCAATCATTGATAAAGGAAATGCCCCTGCAGACTTGCCCACAGACACTGCTTGGGACATTTCCGTTGAGACTTCTCTTCCCAGGTGACTCTGGCTAGTGACAAGTTGACAAAAACTGACTAGTGTGCCATCTTACTCGGCCTCCAGCAGGACTTGCCAGCAGTAGCTGCTTCTCTCTTCCAGGACAGAATATTGGGGGTTTCCTGGGTACAATTCTTACCCTCTGCCTGGCTCACTGGGTAGCCCTGAACAGACCCTCCCTCCCCTAAAAGACACATGAAAAAACGTCATCCTTGGGCACACCCCGGAGGAAGCTTGCTATTAGGAAGAGACATGAAACATTATTGCAAGGAAAGGGGTCCTTTAGAGTTCACAGGACATCTTTATCAGTCCTTCTGGCTCAGAGATGCAGTATTTTAACTTGTTTTCTTTTTAATGCCTTAAGGTTCTATCTGCAGTGGCATAAAATCCCTCCTTGACACTTTCTGGTGCCCAGGCAGATGGTGTCCACATTCTTGAATTCAATTTTTCTTTATATTCACACCCAAGCAGATTTTGCTTAGAATTACCCATCATTTTCCACAAAATTTGGATTTACATTTCCAAACACAAATTGTTAAAAGAGTGTGTAGGTACGCATAGTCTTCCCTTCAGAGCAAACGGTCTCCTTCCCACTACCAAAGTTCCCTCCCCAAGAGCCATGTCTTCGTTATCCCAGGTGACGTTCTTGTCCATTGGCCATGTGGACAAAACGCTGCTTAGAAGGACATGAAGATCCCCAGAGTCATTAAAAATGATCATGGCTTCATATGTGGAATCTTACCCCATGCCAGACACAGTACCAGAAATATGGTATGCTCACTTCCTTATTTCTCACTCTTTTAGAGATAGGATTCCAAAGCTCCAAAAAAAAAAAAAAAAGCTTTAGTATTTGCCCAGGATCACCCAGTGAATAACCCCAGAATAAGAGGTTTCAGGACATCATCCACATGCAGCCAGATTCCATGCATCTATGAAAGGAGGCCTTGTACCTCCCCTTCATTGACTGTGGGTAAGGATTGAGTGCAGTCCCAGGGATGCTAGTGAATTTAGCAGAAGCAAAGGTTATCCCAGAAACCGCAGCGGGAGAGCTAAGCAGACGGTTCAGGAAAATATTCGAGTTAGGCTTCCTGCTTGCCTTACGCTGATCGGTAAGTGTGGTCCAGTCATTGCAGGCTACGCTTGAAAACAGTTTGCTAGGAAAACACACTCGGTCTGTGACCCAGTTGTTTTGCATCCGTTATTGACGGCCCTTCCACTGCTTTAACCTTGGCTGCCATTCCCCTCTCTTTTATTGTAGAAGAAGCGTACTACTGCAGAACCCTAACCGGAAAGCTGACAGCCCTGGAAACTCATTTCATTCATGTCGTAGGGTGTGGATAAATCCATGCTCTTTAAAGAGAGGAGCAGAACGCCCGTCTGATGCGCCACACTTTGCTCTTGAACCTGCCAGGCGGCTACTTGAAAGGCCTCCATGTTCAACCAGGCTTTCTTCTTCTTCTTTTGTTCCTTTCTTGATGGCCTTGCATTCAGACGCGGCAGCGTTCCTATTAACGTCAGCTGCTGCCTTTTCATGACAGAATTTCTAGAGGACACCCGGACAGGGAAGACTTTGAAGGTGCTTTTCTTCTGGGGGCTTTGATGTGTCTCCTTGTGACCCTGCCTGGTCCAAGGACAATGGCCATTCCCTCTTCCTCAGCAGCAATGCTGGTCAACACTCAGGAAGTCTTACTGTTAGCTGTAAAGAGGTAGAGTGGAACCACTGGATAGGGGCCGGGAGCTCTAGCTTCCCACAGCTTCTGCTCTTACAGCCCTGAATCTTTCTTGGTCTTGATATGCTTCTTGTAAGTCAGGTCTTATAGGGTTCAAATAGAAACCCCTGTGAGTGTTTGTTGCAGTGTTATTGAAGGTGATAGCCACTGTCCTTCAGAACAGAATAAACCAGATATTATTGCTTGCTGAGCTTAAGAAGTCTCTTGGGACTGCTGTGCTGTTTTTCCATAGTGCAATCCATTAGGGTACCATTAGAAGCCATGAAGGAAGGACAAGATGGTTAGCCATAGTAGGATCAAGCTTTCTAATGTTCTATGGCCTCCTCAGATGTGAAGCTGGGCTTTATCCAGAAGGAAGGGCTGCTGGAGATCATTTTTGTGCATTTTTCTTTCCTTCATGTAGGAGACACATCTGAATGTCACATGCCCATAGTTCATGGGACCGTGCAGGAGAGAACCCTTGCATAGAGAGGCCTGATCCCACCTTGAGTAGGCACACACTGGGTACAAGCCAAGTGTAATAGCTGGTGTTGTCAACTCAGTTGAAGCTAGAATGACCTGGGTGAAGGGTGTTTGGTTGTGCAGGGTTATCTTTGATTAATCCAAGTGAGAAGAACCTGCCCACCATGAGAAGTATCATTCCCTGACTGGCATTCTGGATTGTCTAAATGGAGAAAGGGGACTGAGCGGAAGTTTGCATTCATTGATCTCCTTTGATTACTAGGGCACTGTGATGAGCTGTCTGAATCTCCTGTGGCCTTGAATTCCTAGTCATGGGAGACGGTAGAGGGTAACTTTAATTATGAGCCGAAGCAAGCTCCTCCATAAAGTTGCTTTTGTCAAGATAATTTAACCATGGCAATGGGGGAAGGAAAGGAAGACACCAAGTATCTGCATTTCCCACGAACCAAACGAGACTCTAAAACATGCCAGAGACCAGCCTCAGCTGTGGCAACACTTTCTCTGGTTTTTTCCAGAAACTTCTTTTTCCCCATTTGCTTCCAGTCCTGCCTGGGTATTAGGGATATGAGCCTAATACCTGTGATCATGGCTCTGAGAGACTGTCTTGAATGAGGACTGACATGGGAGGGCCCTGTTCAGCTGACTTTCTCACATAACCCAGACCCATCTCCTAGGGTGGGCGTTGCCCACAATGAACTGTGGTTCCCTGTTAAAGTACCTGCCCTGACTTCCTTCAGTGACGGGCTGCGCCCCCCCCCGCAAATGTGAGCTAAGTAGACCCCCACCTTCCGAAGCTGCTTTCAGTAAGAGTGTTTTATCACGGCAAAAGAAAAGCAAACTCAGATGATACCCAGTGATTGACAGCCAAGGAGAGAGCAAGAGGCAGGATTTGAACCGGGCTTTCTAAAAGACTCTCTAAGTGGTTGGAGCCTGAACTAAGTTAAAGCTGAGAGTCAGTATAAGAGCACACTGAAGAGGTATCAGAGGGCGAGACGAAGCAGTCAGTGTTCCTGGTCACTGTACTCCAGACAGATGCCGAAACTCATTAAGTAGAGAAAGAGGAGTGAAAAGCCACGTCGGGAAGGAGGCGGCATGCACTGGAGTGGGCTGTCCCTCTGACTCGACTCCCCTGTCTCTTCGCGGACTTCTGGCCCTTCGCTTTGGATACTTCCAGAGGCTTCTGGAAGGAAGTTCAGGCTGGAAGGTTGTTTTCTGTCTTAAACACCCACCCTGAGAATAACCAAGATGTAGCAAACAGTTACACACACACACACACACATACATACACACACTCAAGCAAACATCCTCCTGGCCTTAGGCATGGAGCTGTAATTTCTACTCATGCCTTGGGTGCTACTGAGAACACATATAAAAAGCAGGAATGGAGGAGACCTCAGTGAAGTGTGTGTTTAGAGTGGACTGGGAAGGGCTGTTTTCTAGAGGACTAGGGGAGCCAGACTCCAAATGCACCATGGAAAAGACTCTCAGGTTATTGTCTAAAAGCACAGCCCAGCCTTGTGGCTCGGTGCATTCCAGTCTTCCCTTCTGTAAATAGTGTTTCTGTGCCCCCCTACCCCAGTACGAGCTCACTGCATTAATCCTCTCTGTCCTCTCTCCCTCCCTGCTGTTTAGCTCCACTTCATTTCAAGGTTGTGGCTCTGTCACAGGGCCTCTTGTGCTTCCTTTCTCTTCCCTCACGATCTTATTTTTAAACTGTGAAAACAACATATCTGTGTGTATATGTGTGTATGCATGCATGCATGTATGTGCATGTATGTGTGTGTGCATGTGTGTATTGCGTGTGTGCGTGTGTATATGTGTGCATGCATGCAAGTGTGTGTGCATGCGTGCATGCTAACTGTCTTCCAAGGTCCCAGGGTTCTCTCTCTTCCCTCCTGCCTCCCATTGCACAGTAGAAGCCTCCTGTTGCAAAGCTTCCTGTGCTGCTCTGGTTTCCTTCTGTTGTTGTGACAAGCACCATGACCAAAGACAACATAGAGAAGGAAAGGGTTCATTTGGCTTACACTTTTGGGACACAGTCCGTCACTGAGGGAAGTCAGGGCAGGAACTCAAGCAGGAACTTGAAGTAGAAATATGGAGGGATGCTCCTCGCTGGTTAACTCTGTGGCTCACTCACAGGCTCATACTTAGTTAGCTATTCTGTTTTTTGTTTTTTTTTTTTTATTTTTTTTTTCTAACACAGCCTGGGATCACCTGCTCAAGGAATGATGTGAGTGACAGGGGGCCTGGTCCTTCTATATTAATAACAACATTAACATTCCCTGACCCCCGACATGCTCACAAGTCAACTTGATCTAAAAGCTATTTCTTGGTCAAGGCTTTCCTCTCAGATCAAGACTTTCCAGTCAGATAACCCTAGGCTATGTCAAGTTGAGAACTGAATCTAAGTAGACATATATATATATATGTGTTCTGAGGATTTGAACTCAGGTCCTTACACTTGCCTGGCAAGGCTTCTTCCACTGAGCCATCTCCTCAGCCTGGCTTCTTTGGAAATCTACATGTTTATTTGTAGACTGTTTCCCTTCTTCTGTCTCCTGCTCTTTTCTTCCTTTTCAGTCCTCTGGCAAGGCCAACCTGCTGTCTGTAGAATCTCACTCCACCTGACCGCTCTAAGCAAAGTAGTCTCTCAAAGTCACCACGCTTGATGATGACCCAACCTAAGGACCCTGGGCACCCTCATCTTTAAAGGGTGCACATACTGGCAGCATGCCTCCCTTGCTCTCTTGTCCTGGTCTCCCTCATTGGCTACTCTGCCCTTTGACCTCTGCCACCTGGCTTCTGCTCCGACTCTCCAAGTGAGGCCACAGACCAAGGCTTATTTCTGGAGCCTTTGCTATGACAGAGGTTCATTAGCACTATGGCTTTCATGCAAAATTGCTTTTCTCTCAGCCCCAATTGCTCTACAAAATGCAAACCAATCAGCTCCTGATTCTTACCACTTAGGGGACTCTGGACAAGTCATTCACATCATATAATTGTTGCTATAATAATAATAATAATAATAATAATAATAATAATAATAATAATAATAATATTAATAAGTGGCCTCCTATGTCCCTCTTTGCTCTAATAGCTGGTGAACTGATTTTTTTCTGGCTATTTCTCAGGTGTTCTGTGCACTGTGTTCTGGTTCACCCATCTTCACCACCACACAGATGGATACCTCTGTCTAAAATAATCAAGTGTGAAACCAAAGACCAAACCCACCCAAGAGTCACACAGAACAGCTTCCTTTCTCCATGCCCTCTCCCCTCCCCCCATTTGTTTGGATTATTCCCTAACTCTTCCTGTCTTTGCATGGACATCACCCCAGGTAGACCCTTCATGCTGTGGCTCCCTTTGGTAGTGTGGGTGGTCCTCTCAGCTCCTTTACTCCCCGTGCCCCCTAGTAAACTGCTCCTTGTTGGCATAGTCTTTTTTCAAAGCACTCAGGGGTCCATGATGGTTCCTTTTTCTTTAAGAATCCTTTGAAACATATGGACCCTGTGCCTGTCATCTGAAGGGGTTCACAGAGCACCTAAGACCCACTACAGATTCTCTAGGGCTTCTGACTCCTCAGTCTATGTCAGAGACCTCTAACTTGTGCTGTGTGCACACTTGGTCAGAAATAGATGGCTTTTTGTTTCTTCTTCTTTTTCCCCCCAAAAGACAGGCTTGGGGTACATTGTCCTCACTGGTTTCTCTGAGACGCTGCCTTTGAAAAATAGTCACTGAGCATATACAGAGCCATACACTGGGTCCATAGAAATGAGCACGCACAGACACGAACTCCTTCCCTCACAGAATATGATCTAGAGTGAGATGAAAGAATAAAAAAGAACGAGAATAAAAATAGACCACCCCTCATGCAGATGGAGCGAGGCTAATCCCTGCCTGCTTCTAAGAAAATAAAAACAACGCTGCACAATGAGACTTGGATGAAGTCTAAAAAAAAATCTAAACCCCAACACGCTTCACTCTATTTTATCTCAATAGATCTCAACTCCCAAATATCTGAGCTTCAAAAGGCAAGATTAGATACCATTAAGCCAGCCTGGCCAGCATTGATTTAAAAACCCTCTTCTATGCCTCAGGATTGAGGAGGTTGTGGACCTCTGTTAATCTTCTTGTTATCAGCTGGATCTCAGCCTGCCAGGAGCCAGCATGCTTGATTCTCAATTCTGGCCACATCCCTCCAATCTTCTGGTTTCTGTGTATGACGGCCGTGTGGAACCATGAAGCAGCTAGCTAGGAATACTAACTTCATCCGTGGGCTGATCTTTCTTCATGGAATTGGGAGTGAGAAGGCTTACTATATTAATAAGACAGAAATCAACATATGCAGTAGTTAGCTTTGTTGTGTTGTGAACAAAATATCTAACAAAGAAGAAAAGATTTATTTTGCTCACTCTCTCAGAGGGTTCTGTCCACAGCTTGGCAAGGGTGCTTATGCAGAATCTCATGGCAGTGCAAGCATAATGAAGAGCCTCTTCTCTTCAGGGTGGACAGGAAGCAGATAGTGAGGAAGGGACTGGGCACCGGGTAGACCCATCAAAGGCGTGCCCCTGTGGTCTGCTTTCTTCAAGTAGACTGTACCTCCTAAGGTTTCTGGTATCTCCCCAAATAGCGCCACCAGCTGAGACCGAGCCTGTTGGGGGCATCTCATGTTCAAAAAGTAATGATAAGTTTCATATCAGATGGCTGCAGAGCCCCATGTAATACCTCGCAGGTTTCCTCTTCTCTGGTAGCACAAAGAGGTATTTAAAGGATCCCAGAATGTATTTGACAGGACCTTGCTGGAATTAGTTCCCTCTCCTTTCTTTCTCTGCCTTCCCTCTTCTTTCCTGGGTTTTCCAAACCAGCACACATTCTCTATGAGGCACTGGATGGATAAGGACCTGGAAGGTCAACACAGCACAGATCTGAAATGGTCCTGTCTCTCGGTGAGCTCCTGGGTAGCTGCCATGAACACTACCACATGATAGATACGAAGTGGTACCGAGGAGAGGCAGGGCATTCCTAAAGAATGGCAGCAGGCATTGGCCTGGTAGTGATGCAGAGAGAGGAAGGTCTTCTTGGACCTGACTCATCCTGACCTTCTCTTGTCCAGATGGTACTGCCTGGAAGGTGATGGTGCTTGAAGATTGCATGAGTGTGCCAATAAGCACGCACACACACACACACACACACACACACACACACACCCCACTATTTAAATCACCTGCATGATTGTTTCCTGGGAGGAGTCTTCCATTGGGTACTTCCTCAAGTATAGTGAATGGATCATTTCTGTAACCAGGGATCCTTCTAGGGAATTAACTCACTCTGTATAGAAATGCCTCAAGGAATTGTTTTGGCTTCACTACCTTTGGGTTGCTTAATGGCACAGGGAAGAAATCAGACTAGTGTGTTTCCTACATCAACCATAACATTTTTTTGGGGTCTATTCTCCTGTATTTTGCTAACTCAACTTTATTGACTCAACACTTGCCTTTAAATTGACTCACTTAAAAACTTAAATGAATTTATCACAAAAGACATCTTTGTATCACTACCATAAATAGAATACCAATATCCCTTGCCCTAAATAGAAGATAATAGCAAGAATAAATACAATTAAATTCTTGGCTGCCATCCTGCTCAGGGGCTCTCTTTATCAGGAAGAGCAGATGGGTTTTAAAAGTCTCCCCTATACTTAGCCTTCATCACCCCTAGAGGCCTCCCCTCTCCATTCACCACAGTGGTGTTTGGAATTAGACTACAGGCTGGGCAGCCCACCAGATCTGCCGAGGAAGCCCCAGACCTCTGGAGGAACTACTATGGCCTGTGCCAACTGTGAAGTCAGGCCATTTGCCATCTGAATGATCACAGCCAACCAACTCACCAGAGAGCTCAGTGAAGCTGAGGACTGCTTTGCTGTCCTGCTTCTCCAGAAATTACCATCTGGTACTACAGGCCTAGGTCAAGGCTGTGCCTAGATGTACGGGAACCTCTTTAGACTCCTGAGTCAGGTCAACCTTTGGTGATGATTCCTTCTGGCTTTACCTCATGGCTGAGGAACGCAGCCAGCTAGACGGAAAAATGTTAGGTCCCTCTTCTGGCTTTATGAAGCAATTACTGTACTCGGGTTTCAGTTACCAGTCAGGTTGCTCTTACAGGGTGTGTGTGTGTGTGTGTGTGTGTGTGTGTGTTCACCATAGCACAGCCATGGAGGTCAGAGGACAACCTTGGGCAATGGTCTTCACTTTCAGTCTCATTTGAGCTGGTCTTTCTGCTGTTTTCCAATGCATACCCCTGGCCTTCCAGGTTCTGGAGATTCTCCTATCTCTGTCTCCCAAATTGCTGTAGCAGAATTGGGATTAGAGATGTGTGCTACTGTACCTAGCTTTACATGGGTCCTAGGGATTCAAACTCAGGTCCTTGTGCTTGTCTGATAAGCAGTTTGCCCACCGAGCCATCTCCCCAGTACCTCCTGTAGTGTTTTTATAATATATGTGTGGTCTACATAAAAAGCACTTCATATACACATGGGGATCTCCCTTGTGCCTGGAATGAGTTACTTCTTTTTTTTTTTTTTTTTACATCCATTGGAGAGTCACTCAAGGGCAATTCTGTTTTGGGCAGAGAGACATAGACAAATTCTCCCTGGTGAGTAGGCACGGGTCACTACAGAAGGCCGGGAGAGCAGTTACACTGATGTATCCTTTAGTGACCGGGACATGCCTGCAGAAATGCATCATTAAGCGATGTTGTGGGAATGCTACCAAGTATTTTTGCAAACACGGGCGGTGCAGCCTTCTGTCTGCTGACTGTATGCTATGGCCTATTGCTCCTAGGACCAAACACCACGTTTCTATACTGTGTCCTACAGACAAATGTGTTTATCCAAACACAGGAAAGGCGCATTGTTTTTCAGCTCCATTACAACCTTAGGGAGATGCTTTGGCATGTGCAGCTTGGGGTTGAGCAAAACATCATTTTGTGGTGTGTAACTATATTGTCGTGTGTGTGTGTGCAAGTATGTGTGCAAGTGCACACACATTGCCCGGGGCCTTAGTACATGGCAGATAGACTTAGCAGGCCTGAGATTCGGCATGTCTTCCGTACCTCTAGGTGATATCCAGAGTTGATGGTCTAAGGACCACACTTTAAGTGAAAAGACCCTAGCCTAGTGTATCTCAATTCCTCAGAGGGCCTAACAGTGACAGGATCTCCTGGAACTTGTCCAAGATGCAAATTCTCTGGTTTGGACAAGCCTTTGAGGATGTTCTTTCTGGTTCGAGGGCCATTTTATGGACCTCATACTTTCCAGAAGCCATACCAACTGCATAGTCCCATTTTCTTGCAGGTACTATATGGTGTGAGCCTGACAAGAAAGGGACCACACGACTTCAATTTTCCTAGTCTTGTGGTTGCCAAATCAGAAAATCCAAGGTTTTAGACTCTTGTTGAGTTCATTCTTGTGCCAAAGGGGGGCAGTTTCAAGACATCCACCCCCCTCCTGCAGAGACAGAGCAAGGGAGAGAAGGAAGCTGTACAAGGCACTGGGAGGGGTCTGAGTAGCTTTGGCCTCCCTCATCTCCACCACTGCACTGTGCCTTCCATGAACTTGAGTGTTTATGGGACCCCAGGGACCCCCTCCACTGAATTTAGATAGGCAGGCAAGCCAGCAAGTGTTTACACAGTGGCCACACAGAAAAGCATGAGCCTGTACTTCCCATAGTCCTAAATCCCAAGGGCTAGGGATTTGGGCCACGTTCAGCAAGTCTAGCCAAACACACTCATGCTATAGTGATGGTGTGTGCTTTCTAATTCTCTGTTTCTGCCACTCCCTCACTCTCTGGCACGATTGCCTCCCTCCCATGCTTCTTGGCATCGTATTACCTTCCAAATGAAATAGTACCCTCATTGATGTTGCTTTGTTAAAACCACACCATGCTCTTAAAATAAACCAACGTGCCCAAGCACCTGCCAGGCATTCCCTCATTTGTGTGTGTGTGTGTCTGTGTGTGTGTGTGTACGTTTTCAAAAATTGTAGTAAAACATATTCAACACATACTGTTTTGAACTTGTTTGAGTGTTCTGTTCAGTGGCGTTTAGTACATTTCTGATTGCTGTGCAATCTTCGCCACCATCCCTCTATAGAACTTTTTTCATCTTGCAAAACAGAAACTTTACATTCATTAAATCATAACTCCTCACTCTCCCCCCTACCAACGGTGATAATCCCCATTCTGTGAAGAACCTGGCTGTTGTAGGAAGCTCCTGTATGAGGAATCAGGCACCGGCTGTCTTTTAGTGACTGCATTAATTTCACTTAGTTTAATGGCATCAAGGTTCATCTGCGCTGAATGGAGCATTGTTAGAAGTTCCTTCATTTTTAAGGCTGAATAGTATTTCATTATATGTGAAACACATTCTGATGGTCCATTCATCTGCCAATGGATACGAGCTGCTCCTACCTTTTGCCCATTGTTACTGACACCTCTGTGAACAGTGGTATTATTGTATACCTATCTGTTCGGGTCTTGGCTTTCAATTTTTATAAAGCTTTGGGTGATTTTATTTATTTCCCTTTCATGCGTATGAGTGTTTTGCTTGCATAGATGTTTGTGTACCACATGTGTGCTAACCCATAGAGGTCAGAAGAAGGAATCGAATTCTCTAGGACTGGAGTTGGAGATGGCTGTAAGCTGCCATGTGGGTGCTGGTACTTGAACCTGGGTCCTCTGGAAGAGCAGCCAGTGCTCTCAACCACTGAGCCGTCTCTCCAGCCACTCTGTTTTATACATACCCATTAGTGAGATTGCTAGACTGGATGGTATGGAGTCTGTATTAGGGTTTTGGGGAGAGACTGTTCTTTTGCTTTCCTTAGAGGCTGCAGCGTTTTGTACCCTACTGTCTGTAGTCTGCACAATCATGAGGAGGCTGTGGCTTAGGGAACTGAGGTTCAGAAAAGGGGGCCACTTCCTTGAGGGCACTTGGGTAGTAAAGGTTTCTCCAGAGGCCAGCATTTCCACCACCCAATAATAGCTCCTTGTTGGTACTAAGGTGGAGCCTGGTGTCCTGCATCAGGGGCAGCAAGTACAGCTCCAGCGAGAAGGCAGTGCAGAAGTAAGGCTCTGGGTGGCATCGATTCATATGAAGACCCAAGACCCCACTCTGTGAGGTCAGAGCCATGGTTGGCAGCATGGGTAGGAAGAGATTTATAGGAAGACCCAAGACCCCACTCTGTGGGGTCAGAGCCATGGTTGGCAGCATGGGTAGGAAGAGATTTATAGGAAGACCCAAGACCCCACTCTGTGGGGTCAGAGTCATGGTTGGCAGCATGGGTAGGAAGAGATTTATAGGAAGACCCAAGACCCCACTCTGTGGGGTCAGAGCCATGGTTGGCAGCATGGGTAGGAAGAGATTTATAGGAAGACCCAAGACCCCACTCTGTGGGGTCAGAGCCATGGTTGGCAGCATGGGTAGGAAGAGATTTATAGGAAGACCCAAGACCCCACTCTGTGGGGTCAGAGCCATGGTTGGCAGCATGGGTAGGCTGTGGGAAGGCCTGCAAGCCATGACTGTTTCCTCACTGTCCAGAATCTTTTTTGAGGCCTTCTTCAAGCATGCCTAGACACAGCCAGCAGTACTGCCGTTCCTCTCACCTGTCTCTTTGCTTCTCAGAAATAAACATTTTGCTTAGGGCATTAGCTTGGACACCTTGCACAGTTCGCTTAAAGTCAAGTCTTAGGAAGGCACTCTGAGTGCCTTCGTGACCTACAAAACAGCAAGCCAAAGCCACCGGCCCAGGCAAGCTCCCTCTCTCCAGACACCCTCTGCCTTCACCTCTATTATTTAAACTGTCCTGGCAATAGCGTGAAAGAAGGCATGAGTTACCTGAGGTATCGCTCTCCTGAGTGAGGCCAATGCGCTTAGCCTAGAAACTAGAGATTAGGAAACCCAACAGCAAACACTTAGGTCTTACTGGGCAGAAAGTCCAGGAGCGTCTGCCCTTTCCTCAGCCTTGGCTGAACCGCCAGACCCCAGCGATATCACCAGGCTGCTAGTCTACAGACCGTCCATGAGTCTCTCCTACAGACTCAGAAGTTTCCAGTATCCTTTTACAAACCTGCAGTGTGGCACAGACAATGGAACAGAGTAGAGGAGGTCCAGGGCAAGACCAGAAGGGCGGTCTAAACATCTTCAGTACCAAAAAGTAGCTAGGAGCAGCGAGCAGAGGCCAGGGCCAGATGAATGCAGCTCCTCTTGAACTTGCCGTGTGGTCACAAATTCCCGGGACCTCTCTGAGCCTTCAGTACTTATCTGCAGATGGTCAAACAGCACTATCAAAGTGAGTTCTCAGGGGGTCAGGCCCTGGAAATGGGGGCACCCTGGAACGTGCCACCTCCCTGATGAAGCCCATGTTTCCCTGCTGTGTAGCTTCTTAACCAGGCTTCCCTGACTTGGGGCAGTTGGCAATGTGAGCCCGTCCTTTCTTCTCTGGAAGAAAATTCCTCCAGGCCTTCACCATGTGCCTTGCTTCTCCTTCCCTCAGTGAGTCAGTCAGGCCCCCCTCCACAGCCTCCTCCAGTTTCTTCCCTAACATCTTCCACAGCCACTCTGAAGGGAGCAGCTTAGGGGCAGAAGGCTGCTGGAGGGGAGGCAAAAGCAGTGGTGTTTTTGAAGCTTCCCCCCTTCCCCATTGCGTATGGATCTTTCCAACTGTCATGGCCCATTATGTCCTGGGCACCAGCAGCCCACCCCTGAAAACCTCCCCCAGCCTTGGTGTGTCTGCATAGTCCTCTCTCACACAAGTATTGCGGTTTTGGTGACTACTCCCTTGGAGATAAGTGCATGCCCATCTCGTCACTGGATGCCACTCAATGCACCACTTTCGCGTGGTTCTTGCCCCCTGGGGTTGGGGTTCAGGTCTCACTTCTGCCCTTTACTAGCTGTGTGACTCTGGATGAATTGTTTGATGACTCTGTGACTTGGTTTCCTCACCTGTGCTGTGGGGATGATAATGACATCGACTTTATCAGATTGCCGTGAGGCTTAGATATCTAGCACCCACAAAATGACTTTGTTATTACTGTCTATTGGCACCTTCCCTCTGGAGGAAAAAAACACAAAACTGTGTGTGGAGGGGGGTTGTGGCTTCCGGTGTGGTTCCCACCATGAACCGTCATGAACCAAATCCCAGAAAGTAAGTTTTTAAAAGCTGGTAGCATTAAAAATAAAAACAAAACAATGAAACAAACTGGGGTTCACAGACACTGGTTCCCAACCCGTTTCGCCAAAGAAGAGGATGATTGGGTCATCTTCTAAGACTTTCTTCAAAGTGTGGTCATCTTAGTAGCCCCAAGAAAAAGAGAGCAGCATCTCAGGGCATAGAGGCTCTGAAGCAATGGCAGCTGGTAACTGAAAACTGCCTAACTGCTCTGGATACATTGCGCCTTTTCTTTCTTTTTTATTCTTCCCTTTTGCATCCTTTGTCCTTTCTGCACATCAGCATCTGGGGGACCACTGGTCAGGGGCATCATCTGGATCCCTAAACTATGTATTAAGAAGCTACAGGAGCAGAAACTGCATCCCTGAAGTTTGGGGTGGGGGTTGGGGTGGCGGCGCTGGCGCAGGGAAATCCCCTTGACAGAGTGGAGAGCCTCCTTCTTGCAATGCAGATTTACAACTCACACAGCAAGCCGGGCGTGATGCAGGATTTTCCAGGGAAACAAATCAGCTCCCCCAAGTGCTTGTAAGTGTATCTGGAGGAACACAGCTGCCTGTGTGTAGCGCAGCCACGCTCTCTGCTCTCCTCGACTGAAGCCATCCTCTCCGTGTTACTGTGCAGTAGGTGACAGCTGAAGCCGAGCACATTCAGGGACAAACAGGTCCCGTCAGGACACTGGACAGCCTCCTGGCTGGGTGATGAATTGTGGACAACTGGGGAGAATTTAAAACCAGCCCAGCTGCCACCTAAGAGAGTGACTAATCTCAACACTTAAGGACGAGACTAGCACAGCAGAGATAGCAAGCCAGACCCAGACTGGCAAGAAGGCAGCTACTGGGGATGTCACCCTGACAGACCTCTAGGGAGGGACCTGTCTCCATCATCCCCCTCCCTCCAAAAGGAGAGAGACACAGCCATGGGCTCAGTGGGCCGTGGAGTTTCTGCTATCTGCCATCTGCCTGTCTAACTCAGTTTTGCTCTGGGCAGATGTGAGATCGGATCCTCCTGAGCTTATCTAGATCTGTGCAGCATCCCCAGCCTTGACGGGTCATCATGATCCCCTAGTTTGACAGCGCTTTAAAAATAAATGCACTACTTTTAAGTATCCATAAAGAACATTTGGAGACGGTATACATAAGGGTGGAGGACCTTGCATTTCTATGTGGGCTGTGTCTCAGAGATGTCACTTTCAGTGTCCTTCCCAGGCTGTACCCTTCATGCTGCACATGGCAGACATACCATGACTTTCTCATTAAGTGGGGGTGTTCAACTGTTTGTTGAACAGTGGGGATCTTTTGAGCCAGAGAGACTAGGACCTGACTTCGCTAAACCTCAAACCTACGTTTGTTCATTCAAAAGGTACTTCACGGGTTTCATTATTCCAGCTTGGAGTCCTGGGCCACAAGCACCCCAGGACAGCTGCGAATGCAGCTCACTCCAAACTAGCACACTACCTTAAAACATTACGACTTTTGAAAAAAGTGATTTGTTTCAGTAACTCGATCAAGTGACTCTTGAGGGCGAACATGTAGATGGCAATGTCATGTTTAAATGTCAAAAGGTCAGGTATTCCTGGGCCATATACTTCTCAGGAGGAGCTCAGACATAGGCTAAATAAAACATAATTGTGAACTCTGTCTTCATAGGGCCCTTGCATGATGGGATGGTCAAGGTGCACACAGGGTGAGCAGCTAAGGAAGGTGGGGCTGGGAATGTGACGCCAAGGAGGTAATGGCAGAGCAGAGAGGAAACGTGTGTGTGTGTGTGGGGGGGGTCATGGGAAGGGGGGCAGGGAGAGCAGGAAGGCTAGCGTGAATCGGAAGTCCCTGAAGGGGGATGGGCGTGTGCAAAGGGATAGAAATGGGCAATCATGGAACAATGCAGAAACTTGTAAGCAGTATAGAAGGGAACAGGTAAAGCCATGGAAGGATGAACAGGAGGCCATGACCAGGTGGCAGCCACTTCTGCGCATTCTCTCCTTAAAGAAGTGAGAAGCTCTCCAGAACCCCACTCTTTGTGTCAAGTAGTTATCATTTTTCACTTTTCACCATTCCCAGATTGTGAAACCTAAACAGTTTTAAAACCTAGCAACTCTGTACTACAAGGGGAGAGAGGCCTTGCGCACTGAGTTGGTTTCCAATATGGATATCTATTTACAATTCAAATTGGATGCTGGAACAGTTGGCATCAAGGACTCAGAGCAAGGGAGTTAAAACCAGAACGTCTTTCTCTTCTATTTTATCTTTTAATTGTGTTTATGCTTGGGTGAACTATACTAGGATGGTGGAGGAGGAAAAAAAATGAATGCCTCCCCCAATGACAAGGACCACCTTGAATAAACACAAACTCTTCTCACAGAGCGGAGGATGCAGCTGCCCAAGGCCATGTTCTTCTGCATCCACCCAGACTCTTCCTCTGAGAAGTGTATTTAACCTTGCTGGCCCTGGATGGCAGGAGTCACTGCCTGCTCACAGACCGGGTCTCATTGATGAACAGCGCTAACTCCTCCTCCTCTGTTACTTTCCTAGAAATGATTTGACATTTAATATGGTACCAGGACCCTGGCATGATGTACTAGATGGCATCAATTCTGACCACTCAGATAGCCATTCTAACACATCAGTTCTCAAGATGGATCGATTTCTAAATATCTTCACTATCACCCCTGCTCTGGATACCTGGATACAATCAGGAAAGTCTAATTCAGCTGCCACTGGAGTCTAGTTCGCGAGAGAATGAGAACGCTACCTCCTGCAGAAGATTTAGCCCACAGTCTGCCTGACCTCTGACCTATGTAGACCCAGGGTCAAGTACTAAGCGCTTCATTACTAGCGAATTAACTCACAGCTTCAGTTTCCTTCCGGATAAACTAGGGGTAGCAGCAGTCCCCGCTGGAGATGGGTGGAGTGACGGCTCAGTGAACAGATGCTCCCAGGTAGTCATCGTGGGCCTGGTACACGGAGCTCAATGAACAGAAGTTCTTGGTGCCCCTGGTTGCTTGCCGTTGGGGTACCACAAGGATAGAATATGTTAATGTCTTGGACAGCCAAGAATAGCTCTCAGCTGGTACTCAGTTCATGCTAACCATCATTACCACCCCCCTTGGTGCCACAACTGGAATTGTTAGGGTCACCAGCTATGCATTTATCTTTTAAACAGAGTTCTTTAGTGCTCCTGGGATTATAATGGCTCACCTGGTGACTACAGCATTGGATGGCAAAGGTGGAGATCCGTATGAGGCTGCCTTACATGGAAACAACCACGGTATGGCTTAGATATTTGATACTACATCAAACAAAGCCTAACTCATAACCCAGGGAGCTGTTTCTACAGGAGAAGCCCTTTGTGGCCTGAGGACCTCCGAGTGCCACCTTGCCCAAGGATGTTGTGTGCCTACCTGAGACAAACTGGGAAAACCCATACCTCTTGAATGACTTCTGTGGGCCTGTTGTGAAGACAATGTGCTTGACACAACAACCATGAGCCACACTCCTACGGAGGTGGAGGTGTCACACTCAAGACTAAAGCCCAGGTGATAACCAGAAGGACTCGGTTTACCTAGTAGGTGTGTCAATGGTGCAGCCCACAGGTGCTACGCACACCAAAGGAGCTATGAACCTAGTCCAGCGCAAACTGTAAACTTATTTAAAATGTTGTAAGTTTTTGCTTTGCCATTTCTTTTGGTAACTAGATAGCATATTGTGGACTTTGCAAATAATAATGTCATGTCACAATATCTAAACGCTGAACATGCCTGATCCAACATGGGCCAGCCGACGTTAAAGCTCAGGAGGTGCTCCTGGGCTAGGTATGTGGCTGCTTCACCAAAAGCCCCATTCAATTGCTGGCTCAGAACTCGCCTGTGTTCTTTGCTCTCAGGCAAGCCTCCTTGGGTGCTTAGCAGAGAATTTGGCTTTGTACATGTTTTCCTGCCTGGTGCAGTCCCAGCTGAATGAGAACTAGAGGGTCAAAAGTGGAACTTGGAAGAAAATCACTCAGAAAGAAGAGATGTCTCTCAGACGAAACCTCTGAAAGAGAGCTTTACCCCTGGCCAGAGCATATGTAGTGCAGGGGGCGGGTCAGAACCATGGATGCCACTAACCTTTGATCTCATCTTCTAAGAAAGCATTGAGAGACTTCTGAAAAATGGGTCTCCAGGCCATGCGTGCGTGCATGTGTGTGTGTGTGTGTGAGAGAGAGAGAGAGAGAGAGACAGACAGACAGACAGACAGACACACACACAGAGTTGCTTGCTTCTTTCACTATCCATTCCTTAATTCTTGGTAAACCTATCCCTAAAGTGACTCTCTGTCTTGTTTGCCCGATCACTAGATCTCAGGTTCCCACTGTCTACTGCCTTCCAGAATCAGCATCCCCAGCACCTCTGGACCATGGTTCTCTCTGGCGGGTAATTGGCTATTCTTTCTAGCAGAGGTAGCAAGGGCTGGTACAAGAACACTGTGGTCCTGAGTAGGATCCCAGGCTATCCTGAAAAGCACAGGACACGGGAGAGAGTCCTCTTGACAACCCTCCCCCGTCTCTGTGATGGGTCATTTACCTACACCTTACTATTCACATCCGAGGTGGTCCTAGGAGTCAGTGACTGTTCTAGGAGTCAGCTAAGGAGTGAGGTTTTAACAAGTGGGATTCCCATCCTCCCTGCCCACACTGTTCTTTCCTTTACCATGCGTGGCCAATGCAATAAGCCTCCTCCCCCCAGGTTAAACACGGATGGGACTGACTGCAAATGGAACTGGTCTATCGATGCCGATCACGTGGCATAGATATAGGACCAAGGTGACTACATCAAACTAGGAGAAAGTCATAATGACTGACCAAGCTAAATGTCAGTCAGCCCAAACGCCAGAGTCAGCGCACAAGGTGCTGCAGCAGATGTCAGTATGGGCTAGGTGGAGGTTTTCTTCAGGTAAGGGGCGAAAGAAAAAGAATTCGGGATCCCCAGTTGAAATATATCACAGAGGATATGCTCACAGCATCGAGCCCAGTATACATCAGTGTATACTGAGTTTCAGTATACACTCTAAATGTAAATACTGCTCTGGAAACTCCTGATGGCCTGCTGGAAAAGTCTGACTGTGGAAAGTGGAACTTTCAAAATGCCTTTGACAGGAAAGAGAGACACTACGTGTAACTGATCTTCTCATTACATTTTAAAAATTAAAAGTCCCTGGCGAAATAGAAGATACTCAGTAAGAAGTTTAGCAAATTGACGAGCAAGGGTGTTTGCTTATGGGAGAGGCGGCACATGTTCCTAGAACTAGTGGGCATATGGGCCCTTCGTTTCCCCCTCGCCAAAGGTCACCCAGTGGTCTGGGCCAGGCAGAAACCCGGAAGTGCAGAAGGCCCATCTTAGCATCATGGTCTCTTCCAGTATCCCAGAATGTGACTTCACCAACTTTTGTTGCGACCGGTGGTTCTCTGGCCACACACCAGGAACACAGCTATGGGAGAATAACCTGTTTCTGCCTGTGCTTAGGCGCTGGCGGCACATAGTGTGTTAACTGAACATCGGTGAAAGTTTTCAGAGCTCTTGGGGAAACCGAGGATGAGGAGAAGAATAACGCCGAAAGGGGCTCATGAAGCATAATGGAGTCCACAGGATGTATTGTGCGTTACAGAGAGAGATAGTGTCAGAGCGAAAGCAAAGAGCGGGAAGAGACACCTGCCTGCAGGCTAGGGTCCCCAGGGCTTCAGCATTTTGGATTCTGGTCGCTCTCTGTTTTGGAGGGGCCTGACAGCACGGCGCATCCTCTGTTCGGGTAGATAATGAAGTTGGACAAAGGAGGGGCGCACGCAGCATGGGACGTCCATATGTTTGGCTCCTCACAAACCCCACAGAGGACCGGATTCACCCACTGCCTGCCATCCTCTCTGAGATCTCACCCTTTTCCTGAAGGCCACCTCAGAGCCCTGCTTCCCACATGTCCACCATGCTTTGGAGGCTCCGGACAGGGGTCGGGCTCCTCGTGCAGTAGTCTGAAGGGCCGGGCGCCAGCCTCAACCCAGGAGGCACCCCGATGGTGTGACAGGCTCCTTCAGAGAGCACATTCCAAGAAGTCCCGGACCAGGAGCAGCTCGAGGTTGTGGTCCCGCCCACCCATGAAGAGATGGGGGACAAGCTGAGATCGTGCGCTCTTGGGGACCCTGGAGCCCACTGGCCGGCGATGGAGACTTTCCGGCAAGGTCTCCATCTCTCTGCGCCCGCTGAGAGCGCACAGCAACCCGGGGTCGCCTGGGGAGTCGCAGGGTTAGCTGAACCTTCAAAGCCAGCAGAGAGCCCGGGTCTCCAGCCCCGCGCGCCACACCTTAAGCAGTGCCAACCCCCCACGCCGGGATCCTGAGCTGGCTGGCGGGAGGCGTGGGAGCGTGCCTGTGTGTGTAGAGCATATTCCCCTTCTCCGGAGTCAGTGCAGGGTCTACCTCACTCAGCTCCCGCCAGGGGATTCCCCTCCCCCAGCTCAGAGATCCCCGCGCGCCCCCTGCCCACTTTGCCAAGGCGAGAAAGCGGCCGAGCCGGAGACAAAGAAACTCCTGCCTCCCTCCACTCTCCGTCCTTCTACCCGCCCGAGACACTCCCCGGCGCCCTCCCTCGACCCCGGCGACACCGGCGAGCGCAAACGCCAGGGGAAGGGACCAGGGGACAGGGAACAGGGTGGGCGAGTCCGCTTTCTCCACGCCGTGCGGCTACAGCTGCCCGTGTACCCCGCCCGGGGACACCTCTAGGCAGCCGCGCCCCCATCATCCACTCCCCAAAGCGTCCCGGGCCCCTGACACTGCCAACCCCAGTCCAAACCGCCAGCCCCATCCCTCCAGCGGAGCGACAGGGGGGCGCGGCGCACACAAAGCGGATGGGGAGCGCGGTGCCTGGGGAGGGGAGGGAGAGATCCCGCCGGAGCTCGCGGCACGGGCCCGGGGTGGCTATTTACCCGATTTCTTCTTCGATCTCCGAAATGTCTGCGAAGATGAGGAAGACCACAAGCAGTGTGAGTGCGGCCAGCATCCAGCTCCGGAACTGCAGCTGCATGGTGGGGTCGGCGCCCCCGGGACCCGCGCGCGCGGGCCGGGGCCAGGAGCTGGGGCTGGAGGAGCCTCCGCGCTCCAGGCGCAGCGGGGCACACACCCTGCGCTCTGGGCGAGTCCGGGCCGGCGGCGGCCAAGGCGACAGCGGCAGCGACAGACAGGGGTTGCTCAGGCGCGGCGAGCCCTCTCTCTCTCTCTCTCTCTCTCTCTCTCTCTCTCTCTCTCTCTCTCTCTCTCGATCGCTCTCCCTGCTCCTGCCCGCCCCTCCCCTCCCTCCTCCTTTTCTCCCCTCCCCACGCCCCACACCGGGCTCCGGGCTCAGTTTGACAGCTTTGCTCCGCGCCTTGCCTAGCCTCCTCCCACTAACTCCAGCGGCCAGCCAGCTGCCTTTGCAACTCCCACCCGGGAGGGCTCAGAGAGTCTGCCACTCCTGGCCTAGGCAGGCTGGGCTTGGGCTGTCGAAAGCGATCCGGAGATTGGCCTGAGCCCCGGGGTAACTCGGGGCACTGTGGCTGGCTGGCAAACGGCCTCCGCCTTCCTCTTTTTGTCCAGCGCCCTCCCTTTCTCTCAAAGTTTTCCCGACACAAAGACTAACACCTGGGGACGGTCTCCAGCGCGCTACGAGGAGGCGGTTTCCTCTGGGCTATGTTTCAGCAGTTGACAAATTGGGAGGGGAAGTGGGAGAGAGGAGGGAGGAAGAAAAGCCTAAGACAGGTCAACTTCAGCAGAGATGCTCATGGTAATTTGTGGGCGAGGTACTCAGCCTGAAAAACATCACCTCCTCTATGGGCGGTCATATCCGTCCATTTTTAGACACCCAAACCTGGGAGTCTAGAGGTCCCCGAGTTGTTTGAGGTCTTGGCTAGAACCCTCGGATCCCCGTGTAGTACCTGTTCTACCTCCAATAGCAGGCATAGTACCCTCATTGTGGCTGATGCTGTATGCGCTTCATCTCCCTAGCTCTTGTTCTTTTCTGGTCTAATCAATAACCCCCTGGAGTCCTATCATGATCAAAGGCCTTCTAGAAAAATATGGTTCCCACAAAGGAAGATGCACTTTCCCACACCCCATATGGGACTGTTCCCTCCTTCACACACTTCAGCTCACGTTGCATTTTGCACTGCCACATTAAGTGAAAGGACCCATTCATTAAGTTTTACTAGAACTAGATCACAACAGACACACACACACACACACACACACACACAGCGGTACATGTAACTTTCCAGGAGCAGATGTCTTTTCCCAGAGGAGGGCTGTGTCCCTTCCACAGTACTCCCTTGCTTTCCCTCCCCCTTGCCATGATCGTGCATGTCTGTTCCCTTCACAATGAGTCCCTGAGAGTAGCACCCCCCTTTTGTCCCCGGACATCAGAAGAGGGTATCTCAGAGCTGAGGAGGTGGCTCAGTCAGCAAAGGGTTTCCTGTTCATAAAGCAGGAGCACCTGATGTTGGATACCCAGCACCCAGGTCCGCAGCTGTGAAAGTAACCGCATCTCTACCTCCAGTGCCAAGGGGTAAGGGCAGAAAGACGCGGGTCCTGGGGCTTGCTGGTCAGCCAACGTAGCTGAATCGACAAGCTCCAGGTTCAGTGAGTGACTCAAAAATTATGTCTCAGAAGTTAGGGTAGAGCATTACTGAAGAAGACAGCTGGCATCAACCTCTGGACTCCATACACTCATACGAGCATATATGCATGCATTTGTAATACATTGTACACCCTACATGAACATGAGCAATACAACACACACACACACACACACACACACACACACACACACACACACACACACACAGAGCTACCTTTCCTGTCCGTGTGACAGGATTTTCTAAGCACCTTTCTCTTTCTCTGATTTGATGGGCCATTCAAGAGGTGTGTGTTATTTTTGACAATATTGTGTCTTGTTTTTCTCCATTGGCCTCATTCATCCAGCAGTAGTTACTGAACTGCTTGCTAACGTGTGCCAGGTTCTGTGCTAGAGACTAGAGATAACAGGAGTCAAGTTGTTTCCTGTCCTCTAGTAGCCGTCTGGGTTCAGAAGGAAGGCAAACATGCAAGTGTCTGATTGTGGCATAGGGTAGGAGCTGCAGTGGAGCTGGGGTCTCCTACTTGTAACTAACTGATTAGTAAAAACACTCCAAAGAGCAAGAAGACATCAGCTTGGCTCTGATCTTTCTCTAGCTATACATTTTCCTTTTTTTCTGCTTTGTGTGTGTGTGTGTGTGTGTGGTTTTATATGTGTTTGTATGCATATGTATGTATGCATGCATGTATGTGGAGGTCTGAGGTTGATGCTGGGAATGACCTTTGATCAATCTTCCATTTTGTGCAATGAGGCAGGGTCTCTCCATCAAACCCCAAGCTCACTGATGTAGCGAGCCTTGCTAGCCAGGTTGCCCTGGGAATCCCTGACTCTGCCTTCTGAGGCTGGAACTACAGATGGGCTCCTATACCCACCTGTAATTATGTGGGTTTCTGAGACTCTCAACTACAGTCCTCATGCTTGCGCAGCAAATGCCTTACCCACTGCACCCTCTCCCTTGTCCCCAACGATTCTCCTTCTTGTGACAGAACGTCATGAGGTGGTGCCACGGTGCTCAATTCATCAGGTCGGGAAACCTCACAGCTACAAAGGCTATTACAATGAAGTCTTTCCATTTTCTGTTCTGTGACTCATGTTCTCACTTCAGGCTCAGCAGTATTCCTCCTTTGCATCCACTAGAAAGGAACCATTCCGAGTGGCCAGCAAGCAATGGAAACTTGCACCAAATACCATTCCTTATAGAGATATTCATGTGCCCAGGCTTTTGGAGAAGGCATCCAGGGCATATCTACTGGGGGAAAAAAAAAGAACTTAACATTGTGGAGGCTCTCCTTCCAATGAGTCATTGAGGTGGGATTTGGCTTGTAGTGTAGTGTGGGACCTTGTAACTACACACCATAGAATATTATTTAAGGCATTTAGGCACTCTTCTTGTGACCTTATCAGTGACCTGTGTTTTTTTTCTGCAACCTGAGTTCATTCCTGGAATTTGGAATGAAAATGAATGATCAGATTGGCAGCAAGTGTCGGTAGCTACTGCCTTAGTTAGGGTTTCTGAATGATCAGATTGGCAGCAAGTGTCGGCAGCTACTGCCTTAGTTAGGGTTTCTGAATGATCAGATTGGCAGCAAGTGTTGGTAGCTACTGCCTTAGTTAGGGTTTCTGTTGATGCAACGAAACACCATGACCAAAAGCAAGTTGGGGAGAAAAGGGTTTCTTTGGCTTCAGCTTCCTTATTGTAGTATATCATTGAAGAAAGTCAGGACAGGAACGCAAACAGATAGGATCCCAGAGGCAGGAGCTGATGCAGAGGCCATGGAGGAATGCTGCTTACTGACTTGCTCATCATGACTTGCTCAGCCTGCTTTCTAATAGAACCCAGGTCCACCAGCCCAGGGATGGCACCGCCTACAACGGGCTGGGCCCTCCTCCATTTGCAATTAAATAAGAAAATGCCCTACATCTGGATCTTATAGAGGCATTTTCTTAACTGAGGTTCCTGCCTTTCAGCTGACTCTAGCTTGTATCAAGCTGACACAAAACCAGCCAGCACAGCTACACAGCACATGCTTGTGGTTGCTTGATTTGACACGCTGGTCCCTTCTCTTTTTCCATCTCGTTTAAGTGGGTCCCCTTTCCTACACTGGATTTCTCAGGAAAACTGGATGTCCTGCAGCAACCATTTTATTTATTTATTTATTTATTTATTTATTTATTTATTTATGCCAAGTCATTGAATGCTTCGGCTAAAATGCAGGACTTATATGGGAGTGTCAGCAAATTAAAAGTTATTACCACTCATTAACATTTTAATTCGAATTAATAGAGTCTATTAGCTGTTCAGGCAACTCTGAGGGGCTGGGAAGTTTGTGTTAATGAGGGATAGCATAGAAGGAAGCTGTGCAGAAGTCTGTAGCACATGGCAGTCAGACAGTCCTTTGTCACTATTCGGGCTGAGGGTTGCAATTGTCCTATGAGATGCCAGCCTCAAGAAGCGGAACTTACCCAGAGCTGGAATTTATGAGCATGCTTCAACTTCGCCATCACTTATCTAACTAACCCTCTTAATACAGACTGGCTCTGGAAAATTGACACTTGAACACACTGCCTAGGGACATGTCAGGTGGGGGCAGGAGCGTCCGGTAACGCACCGACATTTATGAGCACACGTGACTGCAAAGCAGGCTGACAGGCATTTCCCTTCGCTCTCTCAGACTCCCTCTTTCATAAAGAGCGTCATCTCCACTTTTCACCAGACAAACTCAGGCTCGGAAATGCTAAATTGTCTAAGTGGCTCAGTTAGTGGAGGGAATTCCAATTCAGATGCTTCCACTATGATCCTGGAATGCCAACGCTCCCCCAGGACTCTGGTAGTCCTAAATCTGTTTGTAAATAGCTTCTCCTTTGATTTGGACTATATCCCCTTAGTTTTTTCATGCCTGGGGCTTGGGGAGCAAATCCATCTTCACTTTTGCACAGCCTCCATCATCGACGAGACAGTAACCATAAATCTCCATTTTCGTCTTTCCACACGGAAAAGTCCTTTCAATCGTTACAGAATAAATAATGATTATCCAACATTTGAACATCGTACCTAACACCCTTGGAGCCACAAAACACTGATACTTTTGCTTGTTCATTATCTCTGAAAGAGGAGAGAGAGAGAGAGAGAGAGAGAGAGAGAGAGAGAGAGAGAGAGTTGGAAGAAGATAGCCTGGGAGGGGAGTGGAAAGAGGCAAGATATCATAGTCTGAGTAGATTAATAAGTTAATGTGTTTCTGCACCTTCAATAACTGAAAGAGCCTGCCTTTTCATTTGAAATTTACACTACATTTGAGTGTTCTCAAAAAACACCACGCTCCCCTCTTCCAAATCCAAATCAGAGTGGTGACAATATAGAACCGGGAAGGGGCACATTTGCATCCCATCCATAACTTTCCTACATAGCAGAATTGTAGTTTAGCCAGGGAATGGAAAGAAATATACTCAGGCAATTGTTGCAAATGTCTCGGAAATGATCAGCCAGCGATGTGGGGAGGCCATGGGGAAATGCTCCACACTGAGCTGGGAGGGAGAGGAGTGTGCATGTTGGGGGGTGTTGTTGCATTTTTTTCCCTTTGGGATTTTGACAAACCCTTCAGTGGAGGTGAAAGACGTCTCAGAGCCGAGCCGTGAAGACTAGTACCAGGTGGCAGAGAACAGAAGAGAATGTTCCCTCATGGTACTATAAGATGACCACCGTGACTTCTGAGTCCAGCCTCTCAGCCTGCCAGTTTTCCCTGCAGTCCAGTGTGACATCTCCATCCTCAGGCATCCAGGGCTAGGCCATGCTGGCCATTCTTGGGTCCATTTCGCATCTCTTCCCTTTGCTTCCATTTGAATTGTAGATCTCTCATTCATAAAGCTGGTAGTGTTTGTAGCAATCACAACCCCTCTCCATTCACACACAGGGTTTTTTTTCATTACTGTTTTGTGTCTGAAACTGCTGACAGCTGGGGTGTGGTGACTGAGGCAGGTGGACTTCTTCTTGATGAAGTCTCATGGGCTTTTCCCGATCTCCAGATGTTTCAAAACTGAGAACACATTTCAGCCTGCTTGTCTCTGATCAAATGCAATATTAGTTTTCTCTCATATACACCAGGTCCTTTCATTTGTTTTCCATGAAATTTCAATGAAATTAGAAACTTCCAAGGGATAAAGATATATATTACTTTCTGGTTCCACACTGTGTTGTACAATGGACGAACAATATAGTTTTTTTTTTTTATCATGACCTTCTTCAAACCATCATAGCCATGTTGTTAAAGTCGTAGTCAGAAAGAGATATGAGTGACAGGCACACCATGACAGAGCATGGCTACCATGCCTGAAAGTAATGAAAACATCTCAAGAATACAGAAACTAGTAAAGGGTTAAAAAAACGAGAAAGTGATAGGTTCTAAGTGCTCACTGTTTCTGTTTCTGGTACATTTTATTGAACTGAAAATTTATGTATTCCATGTAGGCTAATATTTAATATTATTTAATGTACTTAAAAATCTATTTCCATTACATTTATTGTTATAATATAGATAATTAATACATTACATTGCAAATGTAATAATGCTTATTATTACATTTCTATTTCATGTGTGCATGCCACTGTGTGTATGTGGAGGTCAGAAGACAACTTCCATGAGCTGTTTCTCTCTTTCCACCAGGTGGATCTCAGGGATTGAACTTGGGTTTGTCAGCCTTGGCAGCAGCTGCCTTTACCTTCTGAACCACCCTGTTAACCTCATACTTTGGTTTTTTTATGACTGCACCAAACAGTGAGAACAAGCTGTTTCTAGCATAGTATTAGTTGCCAGGGGCAACGTGGAGTGGCCACACTTCTGAAACTTGAGAGGCATTCTTAATGAAATACCATCTCTAAAACAAACCCCAGAAGGGTTAATCTACAATGGTATGTCACCACTGACCGCACTACTGACCTGCCAGCATGAGAGCACACAGCCTTGTGCACCTGAGAGAGGTCCTAGGCTCCAGCGTGGTTTCCTCTATCATTCCCTTTGGGAATTCCCTTTCCCGTTTCTCCTGCTCAAATACAGTCTGTAAGACTGCACATCAGCACTTACCATCCCTATTTTCCTTGACAAATGGCAGATGAAGGACTACAGAAAGATCTAGGGATGCGTCAGTTTGCTTGCATGAGTGTTTTAATTGAAACTTGTGCCATCCCTAATAGCAAGCCCTCTTTTTCATGGCTCATTTCATTCAATTTCCAGGTAATAAAGTGGGGGAAGAGATAAGAAAGAAAGTTACTTCTGTCTGGAAAGCTTAAGTGGCACAGCTAGCTGCAAGGGAAGCGGGGACTCGCTAGCTGCAAGGGAAGTGGAAAACTTGTGTTTATTTTAGGTTTTATGTACTCAGCTGAGATTCTATCAGAGGAGAAGGGATACATGGGTTGGGACAGCCACTGCAGTTTGCCACAACGGGAGAATCAAAGACACGTTTTACACAGTGCAATCTTATTATTCTTGCCTTTTGTTTGTGTGGGGCAAGGACTGATCAGAGTAACAGACCATGAATAACTGAGCTATTTGTGGAGCTGGGCATCAATGCTATGGTGTCTTCATAATGCTTTAGCATCCTTATTTTACTATTTTCACACATGGGGGTGGGTCTAGTGATTTAAAGCAATGCTTATCAAGAAATTTGTGGAGAAGAAACAGGTCATTTGTTCTTAAATGTTTAACCGATTGTAGAATGGTATGTGTCCTGGGACAGTGCCCAAGCCTCTTAACCAGCAGGAGTCACTGATTTGGGGAAGAGTTTTGTGAAACCTGCCAAGGCTTCCAAATGCTGCTCAGTTTTATTCATCTCCGAGTCGATGCACGGTACACGGCTCCAGTATAGATGAGTCCTGTATAGATCACACATGAGTGCTGGACTCTGGGCCGCACGTTGAACTGTTCCAGTTTAGACTTGTTCCTGAGGTCATACGCATTAGGGTTCAGAGCCTTCTTACTGTCTGCTCTTGGTCTAAGTTTCTTGATGCTAAATGGAGACGATTGTAGTACTTAACTCACAAGCTTCAGTAAGAATCAACTAAAATCATATATCCAAACTGTGTATAAAACTAGCATCAACTAAGTGTGCGGCACAAAGAGCTACATTTATTATTTAGTATGATACAAAATATAAAGGACATGTTTATATACGTATATATGAACAAATAATATCTCCTACATATGCAGTATATGTGTAACAATAGGTACCTCTATGTTGTGAAATTTGGAATGGTCTCGATTTTTCTTCACACTATTTTCTGCCTAAAAAAATTTTCTCCACTGTTCACAGATTACTCTCCAATCAGAAAAAAAGCCATTAAAATTTGTGGTGTCTATTTTCTCTGCACTGATATTTATTTTTTGGCAGGGTTTAATACTCTTTCTCAATAATCCAATATAAACACACATATTTAGTAAAATTGGTTTTGCAAACAGTTTGCAACCTTCCTTTGCTATCTTGTAAGCATCTACCTAGACTTCACAGTGCGATTTCCAAGGGAGGAAAACACAAAACCTTCTTCCGCTCAAATGACCGGTTCTGGAGGGTGCTTCAGGGTTTCCCACTGCTGTGCCCTTTTCTCAGCCAGTCCGAATGCCATCCGACTTAGATTCTCCTGCTGCCGGCTTTGCAGGTGAGTGGGCCCCATCCAGAGGGCCTGGGTTTCCTCACTGCACACCGTTGCTTAAACTCTACCTTGGTGATAGTGCAGGGGAGAGGCAAGAGCCTCGACTTCTCAGATTGTCTGCGGTAGCGCCTTTCTTGAGGCCTCCGGGTCATCTTGCAGGCCTTGCCGTCTCCGAGAAGAGTAACCCTCGTGGTGAATATAGCTTTGAAACTACCATCCATTTAGAATAACTTCTAAAAAGATTGGCTAGGAGATAAAAAGGAAGACCACATTTTAGTTTCCCCAGATAGCTTGTTGGAGATGTATAAAAAAGGCCAAATTGTCTTAGCCTTTCCGAATTCGAAGAGGACAATATGGCTCCTTAACTTTATTATTGTTAACATGTTTGGGAAGGCTGTTTTATGACCTGGTAGTGTCACAAGCTCTTCTGTTTCAAATATTCTTTAGAGGACATTGGAATCCGATGTGTCACCGAAGCTTAGAGTAAATGTTTACTAACAGGGAGATAATTTTGGCAAATCTGAGTGATTACGGAGCTCTGTGGCTGTGCGTCGGCCTTTATGTCAACATGTTATTGCTAATAGCGATGATTTATTTACTTCCAAGTCCTCAGTCAGTAGCAGCGCCTCCAGATAGAGTCTGGGTCCAGTGAAGAACACGCAGTCTGTTTCTGGAAATCCACCACGATGACAAGAGAGCTCTGGGCTGCTCCTCTCTCCTGAAAGCAATTTAATACAATTTCCTGAGTGGCTCTGGGAGAAGCTGTGGCCTCAAGCCATTTAACAAACCCAGGGTTATCTTGGGCCTGTCACAGCAGCCCCTGTAGTCTTTAAGTTACTCAAACACTGAGTTATCAAAAAACATGTAGTTTTTCAATACAGATCATGGGTCTCAGGGATGGGAAATTCCACTGCCTGGACCCCAGGAGCCCATAGTCTAGAGACCTGTCCCCAGTGTGGTATTATTGGAAGTCCTGTGGAACCTTAAGAGGTGAGACTTTGTGTAAAGTCCTTAAGCTATTTTGAAGGTGGCTGTAAAAGGGGTCGTGGGACCTTGGTCCTTCTTAGTCTAGCTCCTGATTCCTGCTGCCCACTGTGGGTATCTAGTAGCTTTATCAGAGGCACAAAGCAAACAGGAAGGCCAGTATCTCTGATGGAAACCTCCAAACCCATCAACTTAGCAGCAGTTTTCTCTTTTTAAGTTCATTGCCTCGTAGCTCATTAATACAGCTAGTTCTGGCCTTTTGTTTTCTTCTGGAGGGAAAGTTTGGGGCAGGGGAGTTTAGATTTAGGGAAAACATCTTTAGAGGACTACCATACCTAATTAAATAAACCAGATTTTTGGCAGAACTCTCTAAATTTTATCGGAGCAATCCACTTCCTGTGACCATGGAGGTCAGAAGGAGTGGAGAACCAGATAGCTAGGGCACTTGGGGGGACTGACCATAGATTCTTCCTTCTCCCTAGTAATAATTTCTATTTGGATCATTTAGGATCCTAAGTTTAGGATCCTGTGGGTTCAACCAAAAGAATAGCAAAAAGATTAGAGGAAAACAAACGACACATGTACTGAACATGCACAGACCTTTCCTTCCTTCTTGTTCCTCCCTAAATACAAAGTAACAAACCATGTGAATTTATGTTACATTGTGTCAAGTTCTGTCATCAAGAGATGACGGAAGGAATGGGAGAGGATTTGGGTGCTGTATCCATAGCACAATGTTTCCTAGAAGGAATTTGAGCATCCACAGACCGCGGCAACTACGGGGGTCCTGGAACCCATCTCTCATGTATCCCAAAAAGCAACTGTATTTATAGTGTGGTTTGTGGTGTGTGTGGGGGGATAGCCACTCTTCATCTGTCATTTCCTGGTGACGGTCCAGGTTTCCAGCATTTTCTTTCTACCTTTTCAGCTGGATAAGTAACTTTCTAGCCCTCTTGTGTTTTTCTAAAGCTTTCATTCCCCTGTCCCGTGGCTCATTTCAAAGGCTGCTAACAGCTGATGATCCATGGCCTAGCGGAAGGGGTGCGTTCTCCCTTCCCCTTCTTTTTACCTTCTGTTTGCCAGCCTGTGGAAGGGGCCTGCCTGCAGCCTGAGGGCCCCTCAGCCCACACCACAGCTGGCCTCTGCCAGAGGTGTGCCAACAAAAGACGAAAACAAAAGCTGAGCTGCAGTCATTTCAAGCTCCATTAGGGGCATGTGTTGGGCGAGGAAATGAATGGGAAAAATGAAGCTGCCAGGGAAAAGACTTTTTTCCCTCTGTAGAATGGGATTGACCACAAATAATGATATGGCAGAAATCACAAGGCAAGAAGATTAAAAAAAAATCACATTCAGCAATTTAAAAAATGTATTTCTGAAGCTTAGGGGCAAAAGAAATTGCCACTTTGTTTAGTGTTTTTCTTTGCATTACCAAGTAGGAACTGGGTCCCAGGATAGCAGCACACGGCTAGCCCCTGCGGATGGGTGCTTTAAATAAAACAGGAATTGCCCTTCTGCGGCTACTGCAGCCATTTGAAAGGATAAACTCTTAAGTATCAATAATATTGATATCCGTCCTAATGTGTGGCTAATCGAAGACCATTTTACAGCTTTGCTTCCAGAAGCCAGTCAAGAGAAGGGCTTCCACGGGGACTTGTTAACTCCAAATTCATCACCATCCTCTGACAAAATACCATAAAGCAGGTATTTCGAGAGAAGATGCGGGCAGGAACGTAGTTGTGGTTTTCGTAAATAGTCTATGGAGAATCAATTCTTATTCTGTCACTCTGTTTTCATATAACTTGGGCACTTACAGGAAGGGTTCCTTTCCTGTCATTTGATTTCTTTGATAAGCTTAATTCTGGGTTTTTCAGTTTTCTCTTGATAGCGTTTCTCTTTGTTGTCTTGTTGCGATGACTGGGAGTTGCCACCAGGTGGCACTGTGCCAGACGAGGCTCTCGGAGAGCAGAGAGGGAGATTTGCCGGGTTTAGCTCCCATCAGGAAAATTCCTACCTAGGGAAGACTGAAGGAGTAGATTGGGACATGAGGAAATGGAGGGGAAGTGGATAAAGCTGCCTGGAAGGCAAGCATCTTGCATTTTGCCCATGGACTGATCTTGGTGAAACTGACGGAAGCCACGTAGCTGGAATTGAGATGAAAAGGGGGCATATGGTCTGTGGAAATCAGTATTCAAGGCAAAGGAATTGGGGCGAAAAGCTTGTGGATTACCCAAGATTGGTTGGAGAGTCCCGGTAATCTCTACAGAGAAGCCCTTTCATTTACACTCCATCTAGCCTTAGTGAAGAAATTAAATTTGAGCAGTTCTTTAAATAATCAATACCAAAATCAATAACAGATTGACACCTTGCACTGTCCCCGATGTGGGCAAGGCTATAGTAAATGTGTGGTTCTGGCTGTTTCAATTTACAAGCTAAAACATAAAATTGTCTCCTCTTAGTGCTGTTATTTATTTATTTTGTGATTAGACCAAGAGTCTTTTCCTTAATGCCTCTCACCCCATGGAAAATAAATATACAAACCAGCAAATCCACCTCTCCAAGGGATGCTAGAAAGGGCAGCATTAATATGGCATTTGTATACTCGAAGCCCACACACCAAGCACCAGGGAATTATAAAATAATGAAGAACCTTCCCCTATGTGCCCAGGCCTATGCCCAGCGATCAGGGAGTTAAGAAACAGAAACCATAGTGCCCCAGGTTTTTGCAAAAAAGCAAACTCTCCTGACTTAAATGGGGTGTGCCCGTCACACGTTGCACAGATATAGCTGTACCCCATCTCTCATTAACTTAAAGGATTCTCATTGTCAGTCCTCTGGGGATGTGGAGTTGAAGCCCCTAAGTTTTGTGACAAGCATGGGTGTGTTTGTAAATGCGTCTTCCTACTCCCTGGCTCTGAAAGCCACAGCGCTCTCTCCGCTCAGGAAGGGAGAAAGGGGAAAGTGGGTACGGTGGCAGGTAGCTGTCATCATCATCCTCACCTATGCTTTCAAGTCGCCCCAAATGAGAGCTGATTAAGCTGCCTGCTCTTTGTCCGTCTCGGCTTTCCTGCTGGCCCGTGGCTTGGACTTCTGTAGTTTAGACTGATCACAGGCCACTGATGGGGCAGCAAGCTTTGCATAGGGAAAGCTTTTTTTTTCCTCTGTTCAAAGTCGAAAACTCACTCTGGGTGTGGTGGTACATGCCTGTGATCCTAGCTCTTGGGAGATCCAGTCACGGGGATCATGACATTAAGACTGTTTCGAAAATCAGATAAAAGGGCTGGAGAGATAGCTCCAAAGGTCCTGAGTTCAATTCCCAGCAACCACATGGTGGCTCACAACATTGCATCTGTAATGGGGTCTGGTGCCCTCTTCTGGCCTGCAGGCATACATACAGACAGAATATTGTATACATAATAAATAAATATTTAAAAAAGAAAACAAAACAAAACCAAGTCCTAACCAGATGTAAAAATTTTAAACAAACAAAAAAAAATCAGATAAAAACATAGCCAATAACTTAAATTTTTATCGGCTGTCTCTCAAGGGTGATCATGAGCCACGAACTTATAGTTCAGACTTGTTTATTATTTATGTGTGGGTGCATGTTTATGCGTGTGTTCATGCACATGTGTGTACATGCATGTAGTGGCCAGAAGACAGGTTTCATTTCTCAGAAACACCATCCAGTCTAGCCAGGTATTGAGACAAGTTCTCTTGTTGGCCTGGAGCTCTTCGAATTGTCTGTGCAAACCAACCGGATCCATGCGACTCTACCTCCCAGGGCTGGGATTACAGGTGTGGGCCATCACATGTCATGTTTTGGCTTAGGTTCTGGGGTCCCAGTTCAGCCACTCATGTTTGCAAGGCAAGTGCTTTGCCCGCTAAGCCATCTCCTGAGCCTTCATAGCACATGTTAAAGACACACGGTTGCTTTCATGGAAACCACAGCATTTAAAGATGTCCTGGAATCTGAAGGCTTCCAATGGGCCACAGGCACCCCAGTTCTCAATAGCTTGCTTGGTATTTTACATTTGGTCTAGTTCTCATACTTGAGATCTCTGGCTGGATCCTGTTGCATCTCACAAGCGGATCAGCCTGACACACAGATGTCTGTCCTTTGCTGGGAGTAGGCACCCTTACTCATAAAAGATTTAAAGAAAATGGGGACAAATCTTCCACATCGTTCACACAAGGGTAAATTGGAATGACTTCTGTAAAGGAAACTTTGTCAACTTGAAAGGAATCTTGATATATGGGGACCTGGTCTATAGGGTGATTTTGGTAGTTGGTGAGAAAGGAATCCTCTAGAACTGTGAGGAGGAGGAGGTCTGCCCTTCCTGCGCCTCTGGTACACTCTGGGTGTGGGCCTTTCCCACTGGGAAAAGGGGGACTCTTGACAATCTAGCCTATAAACAGAGATCGATTCAAACTCCTCACCCCACCGTTAGAAGTTCATCTAATTGTTGGTGCTTTTCAGTTTATGCAGGGAATAGACGCTGGCGCAGGCAAGGACTTTCTGAACAGAACACCACTAGCATGGGAGTAGCCCTGGTTACCAACACATAGGACCACATGAGACAAAACTGTCTCTGCTGAATGAAGGAAACTCTCAGTACAGCACGCAGCAGCCCACAGAGCAGGAGAAAAATTTTACCAGCTCCCCTCGGACGAGAGGACAATAGCCAGAATTTATGAAGAATTGCATAAATTGAATACCAAGGAAATAAAACTGCCAATCAACAAATGGGCTAATGAAAAGAGAGTTTTCAATACAAAGAACAGAAACGGCCAATAGCTATTTTTAAAAGTGCCCAACATTCCTAGTCGTTAGAGAAAATGCAAATTAAAATACTCCAAGATTCCTCCTTGCCTATTTCAGAATGTCTTCGATAAAGGAATCTGACAAGAAATATTGGGGAGTTTGTGAGAAAGGGAGGCTCCCTTACTCACTGTTGGCGGGGGTTCAAGTAAACACAGCCGTTGTAGAAACCAGTTTTGAGGTTCCTCAAAGAGTTCAAAGCAGTACTACCTTACGGCCCAGCTATTTCACTCCTGAGCCTGTACTCAGGGGCCTCCATACCACAGAGATATTTCCACCCCATTTTATTTCTGCCTTACTCACGGTGGTAAAGAAATGGAGCCAACCTAGTTGGCTGTCAACAGCTGACTGGTAGTGAAAACATGATACCGTCTTTGTTTCCTATCGTCATGGCAAACACCATGACCAAAGTAACTTAGGGAGGAAAGGGTGAATTTGGCTTAAACTTCCATATCACCAGTTTGTCATCAAGGGTGGCCAAGCAGGAACCTTGAGGCAGATGCTGGAGCAGTGGCTGAGGAAGAACACTGCTTACTTGCTGGCTTGCTATTCCTGGCTTGTTCAGTTGGCTTTCTTAACAAGACAGGATCACCTGTCAAGGGGAGGCACCGCCCACTGTGGGCTAGGCCCTTCCACATCGATCATTAATTATAAGGGAAATGTCCTCACAGACTTGTCTACAGGTCAGTTATGTAAAGGCAATTGCTCACTTGCCGGTCCCTCTTTCCAGATGGCTTTAGCTTGAGTTAAGCTGACAAAAAAACAACAACAATAAAAAAAAAAAAAAACAAAACCAACCAGTACAGGTACATATGCAAAATGGAATAATAAATACTATTCAGTGCTAAATAACAGTGAAATCACAAAATTTGTGTGAGAACAGATGGACTTAGAATGTATAATATTAAGCGAGGTCACTCAGTCTTAAAAAGGAAAGAGCGAACATCCTCCCTCAAACTCAAATCCCAGTCTGTAATGTATGCATGTATACATGCAAACAAACGTACATCTGGGTAAATACAACACACAGAGAACAAGAAAGGTTGAGGAAGATGACGAGGAAGGACAGAATGCAGGATAAGTACATGTGAGCCATGAAAGAGGACATATTAAGTCAACTGTTTTTCTAGTTTCAACTCTGATGTGGGAGTGTCATATATCAATCTGTTGATTTCATTGGTTAAGTAATAAAGAAACTGCTTGGCCCTCATAGGTTAAAACATAGGTGGGTGGAGTAAACAGAACAGAATGCTGGGAGGAAGAAGAAGTGAGCTCAGACTCAACAGCTCTGCTCTCTCCCGGGCAGACGCCAGGAAGCAAGCCGCCAGGTCAGACATCCTGAATCTTTCCCGGTAAGACTGATGCTACACAGATTATTAGAGATGGGTTGATCGGGATATGAGAATTAGCCAGTAAGGGCTAGAAACTAATGGGCCAAGCAGTGTTTAAAAGAATACAGTTTCTGTGTAATTATTTTGGGGCATAAGCTAGCCAGGCTACCAGGAGCTGGGGTGGCAGGAACACAGCCTGCAGCTCCTACTACATAACTCTCATGGATTTTTCTTTCTTTCTTTTATTTTTGGCAGGTAAGTGCATAAAATATAATAGTAGCTAAAAGAGTAAAATCCAAAGCAGCACCCATGGATTCAGAATGGCTCTTCTAACTGCGTAGAGATTCCTTTTGGAGGTGGATAGACTTTGGGTCTGACAAGTGCTTATTTGAGTGGCGATGTTACTCTGTCTGTGTGATATTTTCCGTAAGCAATCTCTTAACAATAAAGTTATAGATACACACACACACACACACCAATCCACAAAGTAGTAAGACTCTTAAAATCACAACAGCTTGCATTTCAACCCAACAATTCCACCATCTTTAGGACTTTTTTCATAAGAGAATGTGTAAATGAGTAGGGAAATGTTTAGATACAAGGATGTTCATAAGAGCATCATTTTTAGAATTATAACCGAAAGCTGACATTCCAGCAGTAGGGCTTTGTCAATAAATCACATGACAGCCTTCAGTGGGATCCTAGGCAGTCATTACAAATGACACACTGTGATCTTCTGGGATGGAGACTCCTTGCATTTTTCTAAGCTAAAAAAGACCCAAGTGTTTTGTTCGCATTTGCATCTGCATATATACTTATGTGCATGTCTGGAGTGATGGACGGCCTCTGAACTGGAACTGAGCTGACATGGAGCTGTAAGCTCACTCATGATGAGGTTGTGCACGTCGTGGCTTCCAATTTGCTCTCTGTATTAGTTATTTTACTTGTCATGTGACGGAGTAACAGATGTAGGGACTAAGAGAGAAGACTGATTTTGGCTCGTGGCTTGAGGGTATCGTCCACCATGATAGGGAAGAACAGGAAAGCCATGGTAATGGGAGTGTCTCTCAGTTGTGGCAGGAATGTGAGGATGCTCGTTCCCATCCAGGAAATCAAGAAGCAGAGAGGGTGATACCAGGACTCTCTTGGCTTCCTGCTTTCTTCCATTGTTTATAGAGTCTGGGCACCCAGCTCATGAAATGATGCTTTCCATGTTCAGGGAAAACCTTTTTTTAATTTAAACTTCTCTAGAAATGCCCTCACGGCCTTTCCTTGATGTGAGTTACCTAGGTGATTTTGAATCTAGCCAAGTTGGTGGTGAAGGCTAATCATCACACCACGGAGCTCTCCCTACTGCCTTCTTGGTTACTTATTTTGATGAAACCAGCTTCCACACTGGAAATGCCCATGTGGCGAGGATCCGAGGGTGGTCTTCAGCCAACAGCCACAGGGACACTAATGTCTGTCCCATAGTGGAAGGGAACTGAATTCTGCCAGCAATGGAATGAGCTTTGAAGTGACTCTTTCTGGTTGCATTTGGATGAGAACCCTTTCCAGTCAGCACCATGTTTGCATCTCTCTGGACCCCCTGAGGAGACCCCAGCCTAGATGTGCAGGTTCCTCACCTTTAGCCCCTGGGGTGAGCTCTAAGTTTGTTTATAGTAAATGTTGACTCACACTTAAGGCAAGAGGTTCGGAGTTCTAAACTATAATGTATTAGATATTGTTACATCTGGGTGGCACAAATACAGCATCCATAAAATGTTTGGGGCCTAGGGATTCCTTCAGTGTGGCACTGGCCCGTCTTTTACATTTATTCTATTGAGAACTTGTGATTTGACATTGGCATTGAGTAAACATTTAAAAATAAAGGGTGACTTAGCAGCTTACAAATTTATCTGTCTGATTTCATATACTTAAGACAGAGGTATTGCAGCTCTGAGACACACTCTGGATCTATGGATTATTTAAGACACATAGGGTGTGTCTTAGCGTTTCTATTTCTCTGATGAAACACCACGACCAAAAGCAAGTTGGAGAAGAAAGAGTTTATTCAGCTTATACTTTCACCTTGCAATCCGTTATTGAAGGGAGTCAAGGCAGGAACTTGAACAGGGCAAGGACCTGGAGGCAGGAACTGATGCAGAAGCCATGAAGGAGTGATTCTTACTGGCTTCCTCATCATGGCTTGCTCAGCCTGTTTTCTTACAGAACTTAAGACCATCAGCCCAAGGGTAGCCCCACCTACAATGGGCTGGGTCCCCCTTCATTAAACACCAGTTAAGAAAATGCCTTACAACCAGATCTTAAGAAAACATCTCAGCAGAAGTTCCTGCTCCTCTTTTTTTTTTTTTGATAGCTCTAGCTTGTGTCCGGTTGACATAAGGCTAGTCAACACAACACAGGGGTTGTTAAGATGTATGATTTGAGGTGACTTTGATTCACATTTTTGTCTCTCTTTTTGTTGTAGGTTGAGCTCTTGGGAAGCTGACTCGGATGTTCATGGGCACCACCATGTGCAAAAGAGGCAGGCAGGGAGCAGAATGGAGCCAGGAAAGCTGCATGATGGTACTCCCTACGACTCCGTGTCCTAAATGGTCGGGCCTCTGTAGTCCTGCCTCCTTCAGCCAGTGGATGCTGGCTGTTCCCAGAAAGGGAGTGACCTTGGAATATGTGACACTCTGCTCCTGAGACAGCCCTGAGACAGGCTGGCCACCGAAGACTGTCTTCTGACTATATATACTTCCTGCTCTGGGCAGTAGGTCTTTATTTGAACATGCCTGTCGGTGCTTCATTTCTGAGTAGACCTCAGTGGAAGAGACACTATAAGTTCAGAGCTTGGCTAGGAGAGGATTGAGCTGCTCTTCAGACCTAACAAAGGTTTGTCCAGCCACACAGGGAAGCCTGGAGCATATTGGACCCAGGTAAGTTTCTTCTCATTGGGTGTAAACCCTTTGCAGTGGGTCAGTGCCTGCTCATAGCCATCAGAATGGGTAAGCCTGTGGGGGAGGCAGGTTTCATTGGCAAGGCGGATCACGAAGGATCTGGCAGCCAGACCCCACCACCGGGACAGAAAATCCTTCCTCCTACAAGTACCTGGGTGTACATTTCGGTTCATAGTCTGCCGTTTTCACATCTGACATTCTTCTGTATTTGTGTTCTGCTAGTAGCTTCTCTAGGATTGTAGCAAGCCTCATCTTTTTTTTTTTTTTTATGTTGGGTTGTGCTCCTCCCCTGATCCTTACTGTGGTACTTGTGTCCATCTGGCTTCAGTATTTTATTGCTCATGGTGCTACCATGCTCACTGCCTTCAGGAAGCTTAGCTCCAAAACAGCCCCTCCTACCACCTGGGCTTGCAGAAGACAGTGATATTCTGGTGCCGTGATCTCTGTACCCCGGGAACGACATTGTCCCTGGACTGCACTGAACGGCGATCATCTACTGAATGTACTGGCTTTTCCTGGAGCCTGGTGTCTCCCAGTGTCTCTGCTGGAAGGCTGAGCACCTCAGCTCTCCTTGCTTTTACTGTCATGAGTTCTGTGCTTTTAGACGGCGTCCTCCCAGCCACTTTGCATCATTCCTTGGGGTCTTTGACAGAAGGGATCTTGGAAGAGAAATCTCAAATCAATAACCCCCCTGCCCGATCCAGTCTTAAATTCTGACCCTATTGATCAGCACTAATGAATAATTCCTGGGTCTTGTTGGCCCAGGATGGCTAGGCTTGCAGTTTTGGGGTGGTGTGGTCTTTCTCCTTTTGTCAGGCACAGTTGGTCCATAGCAGGTTATGTGGTAATTTAGACAAAATAACAGCCCTAATGGCAAGAAGGAGACACATGCATGATGTCTTGTCAGGAACTAGTATCTTCACTGAGTCCTAAACCATATCAGGGAGGGTGAAGATTTTTCTGCGAACTGAGAGAGTTCAGAGGAATCTGCAGATTAAAAATTGTAGAAATATCTGCCTAAATATTTTCAGCGTTAAAGTTTTGGTCTATTTATTTAGTCATCACTTGCTCCTATTCATTCATTCATTCATTCATTCATTCATTCATTCTGTCCTTGAGCTTGATATAACAGAGCTGTATAGGTTGGACTTCTCATGATATTTTCTTTTTTGTCTCTCAAAAGACACATGCGCGCGCACACACACACACCCTGGGTGTAGGTATGTGTACAGTGTGCATGCAGTTCTCTAGGAGGCCAGAGAAGGGGATCAGATTCTCTGGAACTGGAGTACTTGTGAGCTACCCAGGGTGGGCACTGGGACTCGAACCCAGGTCCTCTGGAAGGCAGCAGTGCTCTTAATTTCTGTGCCATCTCTCCAGCTCCAGGAGTTCACTTTCTCTTACCGTGAAGTCCTGAGCCTATCTCTGCTTCTTTCTTCCCAGCTGAGGCTATAAAAACCTCTTTATTAAGAGCCAGGGAGGTCTCGTGGCTCTCACAATTGCCTTTCAATTGCTGATCTAAGTATTTTTCTAAATATAAATGGTGCTTATCAATACACTGTTGTTGGAGTTACGACCCTGTGGAAAGCCGATGAAGTCCTGAGAGAATGTGTCTTGTTGACATACATGATCATGGCCATGTCATATTGAGCACCCCCATGCATGCCTAAGACCCTCAAGAAAGCAAAGCCTTCCCTTGGTCCATGTGCAGATGTTGACAGAGTGTGCAGATGTATGTATTCCTCCCCCTGGATGTTTACAGACTGAGGTTGCTCCCTTAGAGAGATCTCGAACTGAGAGATTAGTTAAGTCCCTCCTTGTGCTGTATATCACAACGTTGCTGAGTTTCTGGGTTGTGTAGTAGGCACCCTGCATTAGAGGAAGCACAGCCTACTGAATCCCAGCTTTTCTGTATCTGTGTCTGTCATTTCTTCAGTGTCTGTCATTTCTTCATTCCTGGGTCACACTCATCAGATTTCCAGGATCACACCATGCTGGACAAGACATATCTCCACACCTCTCCAGGACACATTTCTGATAAATTGCACCAGCTACACCATTCCTTTCCACCAGCATGCCATCCCCAGCTTATCAAGAATAAAAGGTTTAACAATTGGATTCTCATCTCATGCCAGAGGCTCTTCACAGCCCACCTACCACTGAAGATGGAGTCACGAACAGCCAGCCATCAGCAGGTTTGCTCCGTTGCCTCCGTCACTGCCTCTTTCTATGACCTTCCAGTAGAATTATTCCTCATGGGACAGGATGGCTAGCTTCTTGTCAACTTGACACAAGCTAGAATCATCTAAGAGGAGGAAGCCTCGACTGAGAAAATGTCTTCATAAGATCAAGCTGTAGGCAAGTCTGTGGAGCATTTTCTTAATTAGTAATTGGTGGGAAAGGGCCCAGGCCATTGTGGGAGGTTCCACCCCTGGACTGGTGGTCCTACAGTTTATAAGAAAACAGGCCAAGCAAGCCATGGGGAGTAAGCGGCAAGCAGCACCCCTCCATGGCCTCTGCATGAGCTCCCGCCTCCAGGAGGAGTCTGAATTTCTGTCTTGACTTTCTTCAGTGATGGACTATGACGTGGACGTGTAAGACAAATAAAGCCCTTTCCTCCCCAACCTGCTTTTGATCAGTGTTCCATCACAGCAGTGATAACCCTAACGAGGACGCCAGGTTTTCCAGAAGCAGACGATGATATGGTAGTTTTTATGGTGACAAATACCAGTGAGAAGGTTGAATAACTGGGCTAAAGAGGGAGTGGAGACAAGCGTGTAGCCTTGAATAAGACCTTAGCCCAACTCCTGGGGAGCTCTGGACTGAAGAATTTCATGCCTGGTGTTGGGAATGACAATCCAAAATTTTTTATTTCGAAGTGAAATTCAAACCACATCTCCTTCCTCGGCTTGCTTTGTGGGAATATGGCATTTGGTTCTAATTTGAATCCATAGCATCTGTTTAGAAGTGAGCTAATGGCCAAACTGATGTCCTAAGCTCCGATAAGTCAGGCTATCAGATGTCCTTAGCGAAGACAAGGAGCAGCCTTCTCCTGATCCCCATCTTGGTGCTGGGTTGACTGACTTATGTTGTGCTCACTTTTGGAGTTATTTCCTCTCCGCTGGTTTAGATTTGCGCCTCCATTGAAGTTGATCCATCCACAAAAATGCTAGCTTATTCACCTGCCATGATCAGAAGGAGAGAGTGTCAATCTTTCTCCCCCTTCTCCTCTCTTTGAAAGTCCCGCTTCTGTGAAGGTGCTTATGGAAGGGAATTAGTGATGGATTTTGTTTTTAAAGCTATAAACACTAGCCCGAGGCCTCATTCCCGCTTCTGTCTAGTATCATCCCTTTTCCAATAAGAAGTCCCCTTTTGACAAGAGGCTTTGAGACCACAACTAGGGAATTTAGTTTCTTTCCTGTAACTTAGAAAAAGCAAGCCCCCACAAAAGACAACTTGAAACTTGTAAAAGGTCCGCGGGAGAGAAGACAACATGGGGTTCGGTGACAGTCAGCCTCGGGGGTGGATGGATTGAAAGGCTGCCTCCTGCTATAATCTATCATTATATAAACTCTCAGATACTCAGTTTCTTCAGGTAAAGATCATAGCCCATTTCTTTTTTGTCCTCTTTGTAGTAATGCCCTTGAATGGATTCTGTCTCTTATGCTCATGCATTTTCCTAACAATCCCAAACAGCTCCATCCTCATGGTTCCTCAAAAGGTCCGTGTTGACCTCCTGCTGTGTGAGATGGTTTCCTAGGGAGACACAAACAAATATCTATAAAGACCTAATGGACTGTAGACAGTGTAATGATTCTATCAATGTCTGACTTGGTGAACCAATGAGTTTATGGGGTTATGTACAGGAGCCTGGACCACTCAAAAGTAGCCGTATCATCCAAAAGCCCTGGTTGCTTGTGTGTTCAAGCATGGAAGATGGAACCCTGGAGCGCTCTGCATGTGATGTGTCTTTCCCCACCAGTCCTTAAAATATGCTTATATAAATGCATGTATATGTATATACATACATACATATATATATATGTATATACATACATACACACACACACACACACATATATATATATATATATATATATATATGCTTCTATAAATGCTTATATATTTAGAGGAAGGAACATTGTGAATTTGGTAAGTTTCAGGGATTTGAGATTTGTGAGTTATTTATTTCCTGAGTCTTAAGGAATCTCTCTCCAGTGAGGCTTGTTTCAACTCAAAGGAAACTGCTCCGTATCTTGCGGGACCGATAACCTCCCAGTCGCATCTACTCAGGTCACACTTTCCCAATTCCAGGTTTCCAAGCAACCGCTTCATCTGAAACATCCCGTTCTACTCTGGATCCTTGGCTCTTGTTTCTCCTCTGGCCTGAGCTGAGTCCCTGAGTATCTTGTAACTGTGTGTCCGTCTGACGCTGTCGTCTTGGGACTCTGAGGTTTTTGATGCCATCCATGTGCTGAGGACCCTCACATTTAGATCTTCAGCCTGACCTTGCCCATGACTTTCAGTCGCAGAGAGTTAGTCATTTATGTCACATCTCTTTTGGAGTGTGCTATCTGCACTCCAAACATAACTCCTTACTCCTCCACTTCCCTACCCACAGCACCATAAAGTCTGTTGGAAAGCCGATGTTTTTCTTCCCTTTCACTCTCTGTCCTTTCCTCTAGGGACTGGAATTGACCAAGAATGTTTCTCAGAATCCCTGCCTATGTATATCCCATTTCCTCAACACCCTGCGATACTCTCCCTCTCTGCCAGGAGAGCAAGCTGGTACTAGTGCCCTCCCATGGCTTGTGCTCCTTCCCTCTTTGAGAGGCTTTTTACCCCCAACCTCAAATGCCTAAAACGTCTGCATGCACTTCACTTCTGAGCCACTCTCTGCATCCCCCATCCCCGTGTCACCTTGCACCTAAACAGAAGAATGGGAGGCACTGCTGTGTTAGCCCAAGATCCAAACCCATGGAACTAAGCCTTTACCATGCACCTATGCAACTTCTTAGGCCAAAAAAACATAAGAATAGTTGATTCCTCTCCTTCATCATCAGAATCTCGGTTATTTAACGATACACCTGAACTTCTGAAGGTTTAAATAACCTGGGGGAGGTTCCATGTAACTAGTGACACTATGAGCCATTTATCTCGGAGGCTAAATGTCACCAAACACATGCTCTCTCTTGACGGAACCTGACTGACAGTGTTTTAACAGGGAAAACAAGCTCTTATATGCATCTTGTTCTCAATGAAGCTTACAAAGAAGTATCTGGCCAAGAGAAATCAAAGGTTTATCAAGTGCAGGGTTGGCATGGCTGCCATGTACAGGACTCGAAGACCCTGTGTGCTTCCTGTACTGTTTCTGTGGGCTGCCTACTTGTGATGGGGCTTTCTTATAAAGTAAGGGTAGACTACGGGGGGAATACTTTTTGTTCAAACCTACTGAGCAAAAATACAGACATTGATGGAGGTCCTAGCACCCTAAGGAAAGATTTTAAACACTGGCATCACAGAAGGGTGTTTTTCTTTCTAGAAAATGTGGCTTCCTTTTGCCTGCCTAGGAACATCCCATTGAGGCCATCGCTCTGCAGAAGCACCTCCACCACACTTGATGTTGGGCACCTTCCTTCCTGAGGTTTGTCCTCGGGTTCCTAATCCTCACCACTGCAACCCCACATCTAATCACATGCAGTTTTACCTGTGACATGGTACTGCTAAACATGGAAGCAGAGGCAGTGGGTAAAAACAAAATGATAAAATAGATCCTCTTGCTTATGGGTTCAGTGGGAACTGTGAGTCAAAATTATGCATTTGGCAACACAGAAATGATACTAATGAATGCAAAACATATGAATCATATGCTTTTCAACCCATCAAACAACTCTTCAAGTGGAAACACAACTCTGAAATCTAGTAAATTTGTCTAAGCCGAGATCCATGGTATATTCATGCATGCCTACCCCTGGTACTATTCCAAATTTTTAACCCTGAACATGAAAGAAAGAAATCTTTTGGATTTTTAAGGGGGTGATATCACACAGGTCCTGTTGAGAGGAGACTTGAGGGTCAACCTAAATCCATCTATGGGGATGTGGTCCTAGCGCTGATGTCAGAGAGGGAGCTCAGGGCATTGGGATTAAAGGCTGGTACAGGTGCAAGAGCGTGGATGTGGCCCCAAAGTCCACCTTTCCTCAAGAGTCTTTGAATGTGTGGTAGCTGTTGGCTTCCTATTGTACTGACAAAATCCCTAGGATAAACAAAGAAGAAAGGGTTTTTGTTTGGTTGATTTTGTTTTTGTTTTTTGGCTTACAGTTTCAGAGGGCTCAGTCCATGGTCAGCTGTCTCTGTTGTCTTAGGTTTGTGGAGATGCATAGACACAATGACAGGAAGCTGTGGTGGAGGAAATCAGCCCAGTTCCTGGTGGCCAGGAAGCAGAAAGAGCCAGAGAGGAAGTAGGGATAAGATACACTTTTCAAAGGCATGCCCCAGGGGCTCACTTTCTGCTGGGAAGCCCTTATCAGCTCATTCCGCTATGAACTCACTGATAGATAAGACAGTTGATGGAATGGGCACCCTTATGATCCTATCATTATCCAAGTGGTATCACCAGGTGTAGTCCAAGCCTTCAACATGCGAGCCTTTTTAGGGGACAATTTTTATTTAGATCCCAGCACTATGTCATCAGGTGCATGCTCCATCTTTAGGATTTCTAGATGACATGGTGGACATGGCACTCAGTAGCTGCAGTGGAGAGGTATCAGATGAACGGCATTTGAGCGATGCTCTGTGATTCCAGGGTATGGGAGATGCAGACGGAAGGGCAGTTCTGTTCTTATAGCCTGCTCAGATGGTGCTTTTGTCTATGAAGTGGCTTGTTGGAGGGTGGGGATAAATCTAAGGTGTCTCCTGTAATGATTTTGTGGGAAAGAGACTTTGGCGGCGGGTGGGTCCAAACCACTGCAGGCGAGAGCCCAAGGTGGATGAGGGACAGATATGCCATGCAGACAGAGCTTAGTGGGGAGTTTTATTGACATAAAGAATGTGGGGGAAGGGAAAGGAGAGGGACAGATATGCCATGAAGACAGAGCTTAGTGGGGAGTTTTATTGATATAAAGAGTGTGGGGGAAGGGAAGGGAGAGAGATAGAGAGAGAGGGAGAAAGACAGAGAGAGTCAGAGAGGCAGGCAAAGACCTACTTGCCTCCTCAGAAGAACAGCAGGAAAGAGCAAGAAAATTGGCAGATCTTGTCTCTTAAACGGACCTTTTGAGCCTGCGTACAGACTATGTAGTGATGTAGCAGTTGTGAGCTGGCCAGGGTACCGCCTGAGTGCATCCTGCCAGGTGACAAGCAGGCTATTTCCTGAATCCTAACATCTCCTGCATGTCCCATGTTGAGAGCTCTATACTCTTTAGCTCAGATAATTTTGACAAATATTTAAGAAGTCTCACTATATTTGACAAATTTGAGACTCAGAAAGGGAATGAGCCTCTCCTCCATCAGGCCCCAGCTAAAGAATAGCGTGTTTAACTGAATCCAACACCAACCCTTGTGTTGAGGCCCCAGCCCTCCATGTGATGGAGGGCAGTGAGGATTCTGGGAGATGATGTTTAGGTGAGGTCAGGAGAATGGAGCCTTCATGATGTGATTTGTGTCTTTTCGGGATATCACTGGAGAGTTTACTTCCTTCTCTTTGTCTCTGCTGTGTGAGGACACATCGAGATCACAGTCTATAAGCCAGAAAGAACATCACTTATCACCAGAACCCAGCCATACTGGCACTGTAATTTCAGATATATAGCTTCCAAAACCACGAGAAAAGCATTTCTACTCCTAAATCTGTCTAGCCTGCCCCAGAATACCCCCACGGCATTGTCTGACTGCCGGAGCTAGGATACTGAATTTCAACACAGGTCAGTTGGAATGTGGCCTGTCCAGCCCGGAACACTGTGACATCTCTCCAGGGCCATCTATAACTTTACCTTGTCTTTTAGCTAACCACTCAGTGACACTGAAGAAACTCACAATGAAACACACACAAACTTCCTCATCTGAGAAGCCTGTAGCACATAGGGGGGTTGTTTGTCGTGTTTAATTATGACGTTGGGGTATGGTTCAAAGGCAGGTATTTAATTTTCTTCCTTTGAATCCGTCATCTCAGGAAGCCCAGGCACATTGCACAGTCCTGGGTTCTATGGAGCTGTCTCTCACAAAATTACAAAGTCCAACATAGCAGGGGGCACTCTCTCAGGGAAGCCGTCCTTCCAATATTCACCAATTTTTGCCTTTAGAAAACAGGCTTGACTGAAAGGAACACTAGGCTCATTCTGAGTTGATCAGACATCTGTCAAAACATCTAAAAGCGAAAGCCATATTAAGGGCTTCTCAGAGAACACAGCAGCTCCAAAACACCCACAAAAAGCTGAAAAGTGCCCCTTGTAAGAGAAAGGGGACTGAGTGTTGTACCAAGTTCATGTTCTGATTCTCTTCTAAAATAATCTTGGATTGAAACCTTTGCGCAGAGGTGGTTTCGCCACTGGTCATTACTTCAGGGTTCTCTCACCAAAGGGGTCCTCGGCTCTCAACTGTGACATCCTACCTTAGTTTAGGTCCAACCTTTATAACTTCCCTCTGTTCCTTAAGTTACGGCTTGGAAGATCAATTCTGTTCTCTGTCTAACCACCAAGGCACCGAATGGAATTAAAGATCTGCGTTCTCAGAAGATGTCCTTCTGTGGGTAGAGGAGAGATGGTAAATTTCCCTTTGAACAAATGTATTGAACGCTTGAGCGCCATGGAAGTCACGGGCTATCTACCTCCACTATGTGGGTCCTGGGGCTGAAACTTTGGCTGTCAGACTTGGTGGCTGTGCCTTGCTGGCTGAGCCATCTTTCTGGTCCAGGAAATTGCTTTGTTGTTTAGTTGTTTGTTTTTTAAATAATTATGTGTGTGCGTGCATATGTGTGTGTGTGTGTGTGTACGCGCATGCGCGCAGGACAAGAATCATGTCAAATGTGATTGAGGAAGTTCAATCACTTCCCACCTTATTTATTTTGGGTACAAGTTCTCTCTCTGAATGTGGAACTCAACAGTTTGGCTGGAGTAGCCCCAGCGATTTTCTGTGTCTCTCTGTCACCCCACAATGACTGCCAGCCCACAAACAATAACCCGGAGACTTCTTATTGATTATGAAACTTTGGCTTTTAGCTTAGGCTTGTCCCCAACTAGCTCTTATAATTCAATTAAGATTTTTTATTAATCTATATTCTGCCATGTGTTAGTTACCTCTCCTCTGTACTATATGTCCAACTTCTTCAGTGTATGGCTGTGTCTCTATCATGCCTGGATTCAGAGGTTCTCTCGCTGCCTGGAAGTTCCACCTCTTCTCTCCTGCCAGCTATTGGCCATTCAGCTCTTTATGAAACCAGTCACAGTGACACATCTCCACACAGTATAAACAAACATTCTGTAAAACTCCCCCCTTTTTGTATAAATAAAAAGGGAAGAGTTTAACTCTAACACATTAAAACTATATATAATAAGAGCAATTATCAGGTAAGAATTACATTCACAATGTCCGCCCGCCCGCCCGCCCGCCCACCTGCCCATCCTTTTGTTTTTTTGTGGAAACAAAGGGATAACTTTTCCCTAATGCAACATATTTTCTGACTTCCATTATGAAGTTAAGACTTCTTAAAATATATAAGTTGATTTAATTTAGTGTTTTTTCTACAATCCAATGTTTCTCAGCAGCGTTTGCCCTTTGCTCATCAGTATTCAAAAAATTAAATTCAACAAAGCAACATACAGGATCCAGGTACCCTGTGTATTTTACATCCTTATGTAGCTATTATAATTACTATTATTATTACTACTACTTTACTCTTTCTTTAAAGCCTTTCTTATTTTAAACTATTTATTTAATTTATTAATTTACCTTTTATGACTGACTATTCATTTCCTCCCCTTTCTTTAGCACTTAAACTTAAGTATATTTTCAAGCACACTGTAACCTGTTCAGAGGTTTTTGTTTTTTTTTTCCTGGACCTGGCTTTTTTTTTTTTTTTTTTTTTTTTTTTTCAGCTGCAACATTTCTATGACTGCTGTATGGTACATGATGCTGGTGACTGGCTTGACTTCCTTCAGGTCCTGTAGGCAGTGGCAGAAGCTACACCTAATTGTTCCAGCTCTGGGAAGCTGCTGTGTCTGCACCATGGCAGAGTAACACAATTGGCTGCTCACAGCGGGGACTCTTAAATGAGCCATGCCTCTGTATCCATAAGCACTGGGCCTACCTGGTGGTTGCCAGGAAACCACACCCAACTCTGTGTTCAGAACTTTTTTTCCCAGCTTTCCCAGGCCCTATGTGGATTCATATGCCATACGTTGAGCATAAAATGTAGGCAGTACTTTTTCTGTCGGGACTGCCAGCCCACAAATAATGACCTGGAGACTTATTGTTAGTTACCAAAGTTTGGCCTTTAGCTTAGGCTTATCTCCAACTAGCTCTTGTAACTCCAATGAACCTGCTTTTATTAATCTACATTCTGCCATGTGGCTCTGTTATCTCTGCTCTGTACCGTATATTCAACTTCTTCAAGGCTCACTGACATCTCTCCACCTCTCTTCTACCTAGAGTTCTCTCTGTCCTTGGAAATGAGCTATTGGTCACTTTAGCATGATTAATAAAAACCCAGAGACAGATATTGGGGTTCAACCTGAAGGTCAGAAAAGCAAAACAGCCAGCCATTGACTCTTATTACCTCTACCTCAGTCCAAAAGGGCGATCCTGCCTTTAGGAATCCTCAGAATTGCTCTGCGTCTGAGAGCTGTCTTATAGTCCTCTCTAGGGCTGGGATTAAAAGCATGCACCCTACTGCATGGTTTGTATGGCAAACTAGTGTGGCTACTGGGATTAAAGGTGTGTGTCACCACTGCTTGGTCTGTAAGACTGACCAATGCAGCTCTTTTACTCTCTGCTCTTCAGGTAAGCTTTATTTATTAAAATACCAATGAAATATCACTCCAGGTTGTTCAGCTCTTTATTACACTAATCACAGCAATACATTTTTATCCTGTGTAAATATCCCACAAGACCTAGCTTTTTATATGGGTGCTGGGGGGGTCAAACTTGGGTTCTCACACTGGTATATCAAGCCCTTTACCAACTGGGGAGCAACCCCTCCAGGCCCTTTCAAATATTTTTAAGGCACTTAAAACATCTACAGTATGAATTGATTACACATGCATGTTTATATTCTTTATTTTTATGAAACACGTATGCTTTCCAGATTATCATAGCGACGTCATGCAGTATGTTTTAATCACTGCAGAGCCAGAGAAACAAGGACACCCATTATCAAGGAGGATGCAAGGCTTTAGAATCAGATTTGTCTTCAGCTACATGCAGCCACTTAACAGTTGGCATGACGTATTTTCTCTTTGTGCCTCTGTTTTTTCATTTTTAAAGTGAAAGAATTGTTTACCTCTTATGGGCATGGTGTTTCGCTGCCATTCCCAGCATAACTACAGAGTGGGAGCGTGGTAGGGAGTAATTCTGTAGCTCTTGGGTGGTCTGTGTGGTTTGTCTTCCCACTAACTCCTGCTTAGCAGGCCCGTGATTCTCTGTGACATTTTCCTGGGACTTTAAGGAGCCAGCAGAATTCTGGTTGCTGCCTTAGTCGTGGTACTTCTGGGCAGCTGTTAAACAGGTAATCATGAGAACAAAGGTCCAAGCCCTAGGGACTCAAGGAGCAGCTGGCCTCTTAAAATGCTCCCGGAGAGTTTGATTCTGAGAACGATGCCTCTGGACTCTAATCCAGGACCAGGGAGCAGCACACGTCAATTTCATTCTCCCGAAACAGGTCCATCAGAAAATCCAGGATGCCTTCTGAGGGGGCAGGCTTTGCCCTAAATAGGGAAAAAGACTAGGGCCCTGATCTTGATAGAGACCTGGAAAGCAAAAACTAAATACATTTCACAGAAGCTCAGCATTCAGGAAGTGGTGAGAAGCAGAAAGGGTCAGAGGTTGGAGGAACAAGAGTTGGATATTTTGCACTGTAGGGCAGTCAGTCCTCCTGTACCACCCATGACCAAACCAGTCATTTGGTTAGAATGTTTCAGAAGAAACAGGAGCACCAAAGCTAGTGGGAAGGAAAGTAGATAACGCATTTAGGGTCTTTCCAGGTGGAGGAAGTTATGGCTCCTGGTGGAGGAAAAAGAAGCAATCTGAGCCAGTTCAGACTTCCAGGTTGGGTAAGGGTAATTGAATCATCCATCCATTCATCCATCCTTCCTTCCTCTTCCTTCCCTCCTTCCTTCCTCCCTCCCTCCTTCCCTTCCTTCCTTTCTTCTGTCTCCTTCCTTCCTTCCTTCTTTCCTTCCTTCCTTCCTCTCTTTCTTCCTTCTTTCCTTCCCTCCCTACCCATTCCTCCCTCCTTCCTTCCTTCTGAAGCAGGTAAACACAGGAATAATTTAGTAACCTGGCCTTTAAGTAGACTTCTAGAAAGAATCTCTTCTGCTTATGCATAATTAGATATAAAATCAGCTGCAGAAAAATGATTATTATGACCTAATCTATTAATCAAAGCAGAAGCACCTGCATTGTGCTCCTCAGGAACCAAGCTCCTCCTTCTCCTGGCCCCAGATGCTAATCAGGGCCCCTGAGTAATTTCACTCCTCTGACCTTCCTCCTCACTGTAGTCTATTCTGAGAGCTTCTGTCGCTTTGCCTTAAAAACTTTTGCAAATTTGTGTGGGCTTTTATCTCAATTAATAAAACAAGAGGACTTACCTCACCACAGGTTACGGTTAGCTCCTTTTTTTCCTTCCTTCCCAACTATTTCTCTCCCTGCTTCTCTCTCTCTGTATTTCCTTCCTTTCTCTTCCTTTGTTCTTTTTCTTTTCTTTATAAATTAAAAAAAAATATGTGTATGATTGCTTTGCCTGAATGTAAGAATGTGTACCACGTGGGTGCCAGGGGCCCCTGGAGGTCAGAACACATCAGATCCCCTGCCACTGGAGTCACGGATGGTTTTAAACCACTAGAATGTGGTCTAGCCATTCAGCTCGGTCTCAGACTTGCTATGAAACCAGCCTGGCCTCAACCTTGTGATCTCCTGCCTTGTCTTTCTGGGCACTGGTATTATAGATTTGTGCTCTGACTCTGTGTTCCTTGAAAATGCTTCCTGTATGATTTCCCTGGGCAGTCAGGGGTCGAAGCTACCAATCTGGAGCATCCCCCTTTTGCTCAGTAGTCAGCTGGTAATTCTTTTACTTGTATAGGTATTTCTTAAAGCCTGTTCCTGGACCCTGCATGGAATACAGATTCTTGGGTCCTACCCGGGACCTACTGAGTCAGATTCTATAGAGTGGTCAAAGGATGCATTTGAACACACACTGTCTTAGATCATCTGTAAACGCCCTTAGATTTGAGAAAGTCTGACTAAAAGATCAACTCTCCCCCATTTCATGCCACCCTGCACTGATGATCCTTATATCTTCCTAATAAACGCAAGCTCCTTCTGCTTGCCATTACAAGCTTGAGACTTTAAAACGGCACAGCGAAGACCTTGGAAGGAAGAATCTCATTTTGATGTAATGCAGGCGGTTGGATGAAGCCATTTCTTTTAGTTCTGACACTCTGTGATTTTATACCATTAGATCTGTCATTATGATCTGTGAAGCACAGGTATGAATTGGTTCAAACTGTAGCTACCGCAGACAGAAGGGCAGGCAATAGCTCCAAGCGGGGTTCACATATTCCCACAGGTCCTGCCTTGGACTTTAAATCAAGCTGACCAATGGAGCTATGGACACTGCAGGCCTTCAGGACTGAGCTGTGTCTCCACCAGGGCATGCGCTTGTAGCCACCATTGTGGATCATTGTGGCTCTTGTTTCTTAGTTACTTACTTGCTGTTAGCATATGTCTGTTGTGCAGAATGGTGGGCCTTGGTATGACATTCTCACATTCGCGTGCATTATGCTTTGTTCTGATTCAGTGTGTGTCCCGTAGGTTTATCCCCCCCCCCCCTTCTGCCATTGTTTGAACCCATGTGCTCCTTTTCTGAGCTCTTGGCTCTAAGTCTGAACTTCTTTCCTACTACTGATCCTTTGAACTTGAGGTTAACATTTGTTTCCCCCTGAATGTTCATCTTAGTTCTTCCTGGTGGACTCTTTTTTGCCTCACCTGGGGAGTAAGTATCAACCCTGGGTCAGGTTGCTTATGGAACTGCCTCAACAGCGCCATAACAACCGTAGGGAGAGACAATTCCATCACGACTTTTGAAGTGGGACAGAGAAGTCAGATCTTTTCCCGGTGCTCCCCAGGGGATCCCAGCGGGCAGCAAGGATTGACAACCACTTAGAAGTAGACAGCCACACCTCCCTGCGGCGGTGTGCGCATCTCCCACCTCATCACAGCCCGGGGTTGCGCTTCTTCCTTCACCTCTCTGTGCCATGGAGAGACTCTTTTAACGACTGTCCCAAGCCATTCGTTATCGGAGAACATGAAATGTGCCACCAGTCCCGAGGATGCAGGCTGAGGGAGAGGCAGCTGACCAAAGAGAATAGAACTCTCACAGGGGAGACTCCCAGGCAGAGCTGGAGGGCCATGCGGAGCAGATCGAGGAGCCGTTGGCCATAATGAGCAACCTGCGGCGGGCGCTTTGCAGAGCAATACAGTTGATAAATACTTGGTACTTAAAGTGAACTTTGAACAAATGCACGAGCAGAGATCGAGTGCTTTGTGCAAGGAGTAGCACATTAAGGGCTTGTTACAAAGAAGCCGTGTCCCTGCCGCGTAGACTGAAGCGGAATAATAGCCAAGCTGGGGACTCTGAGATGACTCAGTGGGTAAGAACATGTACTGCTCTTGCAGAGGACCCAGAGTTCAGTTCCCAGCATCCATACAAGGCAGCATACAACCACCTGTAACTCTCGCACCAGGGGATCTTCTCTGGCCTCCACAGGTGCCTGCACCCATGCGCGCATATATGTGCATACACATACATACTTAATTAAAAACAAAATAAAATTTAAAAGTAGTTGCAGACTCAGTGGAAGGTGCCCAGAAAAACTCAGGCAGAAAAGTACATTTCCTCAAACCCTGATGATTGAGGTTTCTGGAAGGTATCTAGTGATACTGAATTGGTGGGTCACAGTGTTTTCAGGGTGAGATGGAATTGGAGGTTCCTGTTGTGAGCTCACTGTGGGTTATTTGTAATATGTGGGCTCCACCCAGTTTAAATTGTCTGTATAGTAAGTCCTTTTTCCTTTTAATTCCAGAGGACATTCATCATTTTTAATTAATTCTTTTATTGTTGCTATGAATCCCAGAGCTAAGAAATCCTACTACACTCTTTTATAGAAGCGTATATGGGAAAGAGAGTTTGGGTGCCCAGCTTGGTGACTGGGAAGGGAAGGAGCTCCTGCCGTGGAACTGGTACCTCAGCAACATTCAAATTCCTCTCTAGGATGCTACACCCAGTGCTAACACCATCAGGCCAGAGCATACACATCAACTGTGAGGCCCAATGAAAAGCCATGGGAATCATGCATCTGGGAGGTTCTGTAATGAGACAGGAGCCGGAAAGATGTGGAGAGCGCTCCAGCTGTCAAACTGGAAAGGTTGGGGGATCAAGTGGAGCATTTCAAAGCAGTCATCCCTGCTTTTCATTAAGATGAAAACCCGCATACGCTCGTCCCTCACAGAGTCAACTGATCTCCACAAGACAGCCCAAGCTCGACGGCTCATCACTTCCTATGGTGGCGTGCCGGCGAGAATAGGATCCGGCTCCCTTCATCTGCTGGGTCTGAATGTTGATGGGAGTTTCTGATGGGAAGAAATCAACTGTGTTTTTTCTCTGCGATTTCAACGGACCTGCTTGAGAAAGAACCATCAGAGCAGAAAGTAAACCCTGGCAGCCGGAGAATACACTGCCTTCTCTCTGTCCTCTTTTTTCTTTACTGGCCAGGAGGCACGTGACTCTTAGAAGTCCTACCCCTGGTGATTCTCTTTTGGAAGCGCTTGTTTGGAAACTCAGCAGAGGAAGGAGTTCAAGTACATTGCCACTGAAACCAGATTAAAAGCCAGTGATTACCTGGGAGCTGGGTGGATGTTAAACCTACCCTGGCAATATGCTCCCGATAGCAGCAGGCAGACACATGTTAAGGTCTCCTTGAATCTCCTCAGAAGAGGGCAGATTAAAAGTACACAAAGGGATAAAAAGCCCAAACCTTAAACAGCTAGAAAAAAGCTGGGTGGGCCTTTGCCAGGTCCCATCTCTTAGAACTTTGAGGCCAAATTCCATTTCACACCAGATTTAACAGAGAATTTTTCTGAAGGTCAAAACTCTGCCCAGTGCCTTTGAACATCTTCCTCTAAAGTTGTGTTAATGAGCTTGACTATTTCAGGACCATGGTCCCTCCCTGTGGCTCCTGCAGGCTTGAGTCTACCCAGGACCTGGTCAGGAATTCTCTCATTCGGAGTTCCAGTTTTATCACGGACTTCTTTATTCCTTTATCTGAGAAGAAAGAAATATTTAGACATGTAATTGGCATATAATGAGATAACTATAACAAGTTAATTAGTTCTCAATTAAGTTGTATTTGCCATACTTCCTGGATGTGTTCTCAGCAATTAGGGACATCTAATGATCTTGGAGGAACTGCTCAGCTTCTCACAGTCAGCAGGAAGACGAGAGCATCTCTCTTTGAGTCAGAGGCAAGCAAAGCTTTTCCTTCTTGAAGCCAGCATCAGGGAATGCAACCAGCCTGTCTCAAGATCGGCTAAACAGAAGAGCCAGCCAAGTCAGCGAGACAGTAGGCTGGAGCAAGAAAACATGTCAACAGAGTGGCGGATTAGTGTTAGTGTCCTGTAAGGATCTTTGCCTGTGGGAGCCCAGAGTTATGGGTTCAAGTCCTGGCTATTGCTTTTTAGTTATGTGATCGTCATAGTTCGTTTTCTATTCTAAAAATTCTTGAGAATGAGTAATCTCCAAAGAAGAGGATTTTTAGTCCTCAGAAAAACAGAAATGAAATCTGCATTGAGAGTCCATCTTTCCCCTGTAAGGATGGCTAGGATGAAGAGAATGAATGATCGTAGTTGCTGGAAAAGATGTAGGGCAAAAGTTAGTCACTGGGGTAGGGAATGTAAGCTGGTGAGCCACTATGGAAATAAACAATCAAACTGGAACAGCACGATCCAGCTATGCGGTTCCTGGGTATATAAACCAAAGGTAGTTAGGTTAAGACACCACAGAACAATTTGCACATCCACATTTAGTGGAGTATTGGTTCCAATAGTCAAGATATGAAACTAAGATAGATGTCCAGTTAACGAACGAATGGATAAAAAAATGTGGTATATATACACAATGGAGTTTTATTCAGCTGTGAAGGGCAAAATTAGTTTATATGGTCTGGAATAAAACTGGAAATCATCATGCTAAGCAAAATAATCTAGACTTAATAAGGGCAGATCTTATGTTTGTCTCTTAGATGCAGAATCTAGATTTAAACATACACACACACAAACACACATATACACACACTTATACACATACATACGCATATACACACACCATACACACACAAATACACACATATACACATATCATACATATCCATACATCATAAACACACAGACACATACAAACCACATGTATACTCACATACATACATCATACACACACAACCACACACAAACACACCCAAACAAACATCATACACATACAAACATACACATACTCACACACGCACACCATGAAATAAGCTTGGAACTATTAATGTTTGGCGAGAGAAGGGAGACCAATGAGAGACAGCAGGAGGAATGATGGCGAAAGAAAGGAAAAGATAGGCAAATAAAAACAAGGTCCATGATGTCCACGCACGAAAGCACCATAGCGAATCTCATCATCTGTGCACTAAAAGTCCTCTTAATAACACACAAAACTAGGACGGTGTCTCTTGGCAGTGTTCCTCTCAACAACAAACAAATAAAAAGATTGTGTCCCCGGTAGACCTGTTGAGAGTCTTCTTACCACACCATGCTACGGTGGAAGGCATCACATGACGAGGAAGCGCAAGCAACACTGGAGCTAATGTTTTTATGATGAAGACACTCTTGAGGAAACCAAATACCCCACCCATTAGCCTCCAAACGAATGAATCTGCTCACCTCCCAAAAGGTCTCTCCTGAAATGCCATTAATATATACATGTGGGGATGAAGTTGCCAACGCATGGATTGTGGAGGACACTTTCAAACCCTAGCAATGACTTGGGAAGAGCCCCTCAAATTCTCCAGCCTCCACGTTTATGCTAGATCTAACAGTGTAGAACTCACATGGTTGCTGCGGAGATTGACCGGAGTATGAAAGTTTAAACCCTCTGTTTTCCACACACAGGAAACTTGGTCATTCATCACTAGACATTTCTCTGTGACTTCTGTCATTCAGAGGGTTTGACAAAGATTTTACTTGGATAAGTCCTAGAGGAAGGGGTCAGTTGTCATAGCTGGAACCCATCACCCCCCACCCAGGGCAAATTTCAGTGCAGTGCCAAGAGGTGAAGTCTTCGGGGAAAAGCATTATCAGTACACAATGAGGTGCCCAGGTAGCCAAGGAATGTACATGGAGAAGGTCAATCAGTCATTTCCCCGTTAGGATCACGCCACGCAATGAGATTGAGATAGGAAAAGCACTTTGAGTTTATCTATGGAGCACCTTGTAAGAGTAGTAAAGTGATCCTCTCTGGGGAGGACACAGGTGTGGTGGGGTAAGGAAGGGGTTAAGCCGCCATAGCAGCATACCCTACTGAGGGCGACTCTCCCTAGATATTCCTTTCTATCCTCCCAGGGCGCACCTCATCTTTCGCACCAGCTATGATTAAAAAGCCACATTGAGAAATCGTCAGAAGGAGGGGGAAAAAATTTACAAACTAATTTGCATTTTAATGAATTTTTAATTGAACCCAAATCTGTTGTTTCTGTTTAAAGATGCAGGGCCGACTCTGTGGTCTCTGCGGCTGAGGGCCAAGTGGGAGCAGCGTGTGATAAAAACAATAATAATGCTCAGCTTAATTAGCTTTGAAGACTTGTCTGGAAGGGCTGTGCGGAGTCTGGGAATGTAAGTGTTTCCTAGCAGTGGGTTAAGAAGCAGGATTGCATGGGTGGATGCTTCCTCCCCACAGATCAAGATCTCGGCTCGGAGAAGCCGTGAGCCCTTTGCGTGAGGCAGGCGACTGGGGGTGCTGGCGATGGTGGTTTTTGTTTCTAGGCACAGGTGCCTGCCAAATTAGTCAGGGGTAGGTGGGGCATGAAATTCTACACTGCTTTGGTGGTGTGGTACCACTTGCAACTGCTCCTTTTCCTCCTTTCTTCTTCTCCCTTCCCTATTTATTATTTTATTTCTTCTCCTTTTATTAAGAATTTTTAAAGCCGGGCGGTGGTGGCGCACGCCTTTAATCCCAGCACTCGGGAGGCAGAGGCAGGCGGATCTCTGTGAGTTCGAGGCCAGCCTGGTCTAGAAGAGCTAGTTCCAGGACAGGAACCAAAAGCCACGGAGAAACCCTGTCTCGAAAAATCCAAAAAAAAAAAAAAAACCCAATTTTTAAAATACAGTTTTTTCTCATTTTACATAGCTATCCCCATTCCTACTCCCTCCACTCCTCCCACCCAGCCCTTCCCCCCATCTAATCCCCAACAACTCCTCAGAAAGGGTAAAAGCTTCCCGTGGGGAGTCAACAAAATCTGACACTTTCCTTCACTTCAAGGCATGACCAAGGCCTTTCTCCTATATCTAGACTGAGCAAGGTATCTCTCCATAAAGAATGTGCTCCTAGATGCCAGTTCAAACACTAGGGATAAATCCTGGTCCCATTGCCATTGGCCCCATTGACTGCCCAAGCCCCACAACATCCCTGACTTTCAGTGGTCCTAGTTTGATCTTATGCAGGTTTCCTGGCTCTCAGTCCAGAATCAGTGAGCTCTCCATAACTCAGGTCAGCTGATCCTGTGGGTATCACCATCATGGTCTTGACCCCTTTGCTCCACCCTTTCTTGGATTGGTCTCCAGTAGCTTGGCCCAGTGCTTTGTTGTAAGTCTCTGTATCTGCTTCCATCAGTTGCTGGATGAAGGTTCTTGATGACAATTAAGGCAGTCATCAATCTGATTGCAGGGGAAGGCCACAGAGAAAAGATGTCCTCTCCACCATTGCTTAGAGTTTTAACTGGGGTCATACTTGCAGACTCCTGGAAATTTTCTCTAGTCCCATGTTTCTTGCTTGCCCTTTAATGGCTCCCTCAATCAAGACAGCTCGTTTCCTCTCTGAACGTCTGTATTTTTGAGCATTCCAGCTCCCTCATGTTCTCCACGCCCTCCCCTTCTCTCTCCCCTCTTCTTCTTCCCTCCCTTCTACCCCCCACACTCCCAACTTTTTCAGGAGATTTTGTCTGTTTCTTCTTCCCAGAGTAATCCATGTATATCTCTCTTAGGGTTCTCCTTGTTACCTAACTTCTCTGGGAGTGTGAACTATATGCTGACTATCTTTTGCTATAATATTCTCTTATGAGTGAGTACATACCATGTTTGTCTATCTGAGTTTGGGTTACCTCACTCAGGATGGATTTTTTCTAGTTCCATTCATTCAAATGCAAATTTCAAGATGTCATTTTTTTTTAACCACTGCGTAGTACTCCATTGTGGTAAATGTACCACATTTTCTTTATCCATTCTTTGGTTGAAAGGCACCTACATTGTTTCCAGGCTCTGGGTATTATGAATAATGCTGTTATGAACATAGTTGAGCAAATGTCCTTGTGGTATGAATGTGTATCCTTTGGGCATATACCTAAGAGTAGTATTGCTGGGTCTTGAGGTAGATTGATTCTCAATTTTCTGAGAAACTGCCATATTGATTGTTGTAAAAGTTTTCATGCCCACCAGCAATGGAGGAGTGTTCCTGTGACTGTACATCCTCTCCGTGATCTTAGCCATTCTGACCAGTATAAGATGATATCTCTGAGTTGTTTTGCATTTCCCTGATGGCTAAGGATGCCGAGCAATTCCTTAAGTGTTTTTAGGCTATTTGAGATTCTTCTGTTGAGAAGTCTCTATATAGATCTGTACCCCCATTGGACTGCTCCTTCTTCTATCTCTATTATCCTTATGTTTGTTCTTTTCATGGTGTCTCAGATTTCCTGGTTGTTTTGTGTTAAGGATTTGTTGGATTTAACGTTTTCTTTGACCAATGAGTCTAATTCCTTTATCATATCTTCCACTCCTGAGATTATTCTTTCCATCTATTGTTATCTGATGGTTATGCTTGTATCTGTAGTTCTTGTTCATTTACCCATATTTTCCAGTTCTAGAATTTTCTCGGTTTGTGTCTTCTTAATTGACTCTATTTCAGTTTTCAAGTCTTGAACAGTGTGAACTCTTTGCTTCACCCGCCTGATTGTTTTTCTTGGGGTTCTTTAAGAGATTTCTTGATTTCTTCCAATCTTTTGTTTTCTTTAAGGGAATTTTTCATTTCCTCTTTAAGGGTCTCTATCATCTTCATAAGTTTATATTGAAGGTTGTTTTCTTCTGCTTCTTCTTCTTTTTTTTTTTTGTTTTTTTTTGTTTTTCGAGACAGGGTTTCTCTGTGGTTTTGGAGCCTGTTCTGGAACTAGCTCTTGTAGACCAGGCTGGTCTCGAACTCACAGAGATCCGCCTGCCTCTGCCTCCCGAGTTCTGGGATTAAAGGCGTGCGCCACCACCGCTTCTTCTGCTTCTTATGCGTTAGGATGTTCATGTCTTCTTGTAGGATCACTAGGTTGTGGTGGTGCCATATTGGCCTTTATGTTGCTGGATGTGTTCTTACACTGCTGTCTGCTCATCCCTTCCTCCAGTTGGTTAAGGTGGGGCCTGTGGTTTAGGTGCCAAAACAAACCACAAGCATGGCCCCCATCTGCAATAGATGTTGGGAGCTGTGAACCCCCCAGTGCTTTTATAAAGAATTTGGAAAAAATTTCATACTAACCACTTAACAACACACCTGAAAGCTCTAGAACAACAACAACAAAAATCAAACACACTCAAGATGAGTAGACAGAAGGAAATAATCAAACTGAGGACTGAAATCAATAAAATAGAAACAAAGAGAACACTACAAAGAATAAATGAAACAAACAGTTCGTTCTTCGAGAAAATCATCAAGATAGACAAATCCTTATCCAAACCAACTAAAAGGCAGAGAGAGACTTTCCAAATTAACAAAATTAGAAATGAAAGGGTGGGCATAACAACAGACATGGAGGAAACCCAGAAAATCATCAGGTCATTTTTCAAAAACCTGTACTCCATAAAACTGGAAAATCTAAAAGAAGTGAACAAATTTCTTGATAGATACAACATACCCAAATTAAACCAGAATCATAAAAACTCTTTAAACTAACCCCTGTTTAAATCTGTTTATAATTTAAACCTATAAGGAAATAGAAGCAGTCATTAAAAGTCTTCCAAACAAACAAAAAACCAAACCAAACCAAACAAAACCCGGGTCAGATGATTTCAGTGGAGAATTCTACCATATTTTCAAAGAAGAACTAATATCAGTACTCCTCAAATTATTCCACATAATAGAAACAGAAGGAACATCGCCAAAGTATTTTTTTTATTGTTTTTATTCAGCTATGTATTTTCTCTGCTCTCCCCACTTCCTCTCCCCTCCCCTTCTAACCTTTCTCATGGTCTCCATGCTCCCAATCCACTCAAGAGATCTTGTCTTTTTCTACTTCCCATGTAGATTACATTTATGTACATCTCTCTCAGGGTCCTCTTTGTTGTCTATGTTCTCTGGGATTCTGAATTGTAGGCTGGTTTTTCTTTACTTTATGTCTCCAAGTCATTTATGAGTGAGTACATGTGATATTTGCCTTTCTGGGTCTGGGTTACCTCACTCAATATGATGTTTTCTAGATCCATCCATTTGCCTGCAAATTTCAAAATGTCTTTATTTTTCTGCTGTATAGTACTCCATTGTGTAAATGTACCACATTTTATTTATCCGTTCTTAGGTTGAGGGGCATTTAAGAATGGCCAAGATCAAAAACACTGACTGCAGTATAAAAGCAACACTCTTCCATTGCTGGTAGGAGTGCAAACTGGTACAGCCACTTTGGAAATCAGTATGGTGATTTCTCAGAAAATTAGAAAACAATGTACCTCAAGACCCAGCAATACCACTTTTGGGTATATGCCCAAAGGATGCTCAATTGTACTGCAAGGACATGTGCTCAGCTATGTTCAGAGCAGCATTGTTTGTCATAGTCAGAACCTGGAAACAACATGCATGACAAATTCTTTTTATGAGGCTACAGTTACCCTGATAGCCAAACCACACAAAGATGCAACAATAAAAGAGAATTACAGACCAATTTCTCTTATGAACATTGAACAAAACTATTCAATAAAATACTGGCAAACTGAATCAAAGAATACCATGATCAAGTAGGCTTCATCTCAGAGATGCAAGGATGGTTTAACATATGAAAATCTGTCAATGTAATTCACCATATAAAAAAACTGAAAGAAAAAAAATCACATGATCATGGCTCGTGCTGGTGAGGCTGTGGAGCAACCTCCACTGTTGCTGGGAGTGCAAACTTGTACATCTCATTTGGAAATCAATATAGTAGTGTCACAGAAAATTGGGAGTCCATCTACCTCCAGACTCAGCTATATCATTCCTGAGCATATACACAAAGGACACCCTACCCTATCACGACACTTGCTCAACTATGTTCATAATATCTTTATTCATAATAGCCAGAAACTGAAAACAACCTAGATGCTCCTCACCCGAAGAATGGATAAAGAAAATGTATATTTACACAATGGTGCATTACTCAACTGTAAAAAGCAAGGACATCATGAAATTTATAGGCAAATGGAGGGGACTAGAAAAAAATATCATCCTGAGTGAGGTAAGCCAGACCCAGAAAGACAAACATGGTATAATTCATAGGTCATTATTAGCTGTAAAGTAGAATATAATCACACTGTGGTCCATAGACCCAGAAAGGCTAAATAACCAGGAAGTCTTAAGAAGGACACAAGAATCCCCTTGGGAAGGGGAAATAGAACAAATTTTAAGGGTGGTCTTGGGAACAGGAGAAATCAAGGGGGGAATGTAGAAAATACTGGGAGAAATGACTGGAATTGGGGGTGTTTAGTGGCCAAGGTGGAAACCCAGTGCAATGGAAACTCTATGGAATCTATAAGAGTAACCCTAGCAAAGACTCCTAGCAATGGGGACACCAAGCCTGAACCGGCCATCTTTTGTAACCTAGCAAGACCTCAAATGGAGGGACTCGGATGCTAACTCAGCTACAAAACTTTTGACTTACAGTTAGTCCTGCTTGCAGAGTATTCTGGGACCGGAACCTAGCATAATCTTCATTAAAGAGACCAGAGAGACTTCATCCAGTTACTGATGAGAACAGATGCAGAGTCCCACAGCCAAACATTAGACAGAGCTCTGGGAGTCCCGAGGAGAAAGGGGAGGAAGAATAGGAGAGTCAGAGGGATCAGGTACACCATAGGAAAACGACCCACAGAATCAATTTACCAGGACTCTTAGGGGCTTGCAGATATCAGGTAGCCTGTTGAGATCTGACCTAGGTCTTCTGTATATATGTTTATGCCTGAGTAGCTTGGTGTTAATGCAGGATTCCTAACAGTGGGAGTGGAGGCAGTGGTTGACTCTTTTCGCTACTTATGGAACACTTTTCTTCCTACTGAGCTGCCTCGTCCAGCCTTAATGTGCTTGGTCATATTGTAGCTTGTTACACCGTGTTTGGTTGATGTGCCTGGAAGGACTGCTCTTCTCTAAGGGAAGACGGAGTGTGTGGATCTGGTGGAGAGGGTGGGTAGGAAAAGGAGAGGATGGGGGAGGGGATGGAGGGGGAAATTGTGATCTGAATGTAATATATGAGAGAAAGGAGAAAGAGGGAGAGAGAAAGAGAGGGAGGGAAAGATGGAGGGACGGAGAGGGAAGGGACTTATCTCAAGTATGAACATATTTCATGGTTTTTTAGATTCTGGTATTATAAACCAGAGAAAATTTTTTTTTCTTCACCTCATAATCTGTTCTTCACTTTCTTTCATATTCCTGCTTGAGATAACAAAAGCACATAGGTTCTTGTGTTTCATGAGGCTCCTGGTATGTCTTCAACCGTATGTTGGTTATGGCTTACCTACAGTGACTCACTCCTAATTCATGGAGGAAATCATGTGCAGAGAATCGAGAACCACCTGGCAAATGCAAGGATTTTAGAAGACCAACAAAACTTAGGCTGCATATAAATGTATGCATTCTCTTTTTCAGTCAAAGAAATCACTTGGACACTTCAAAATCAAAACTCATCAGCATGACCCAAGATATAACTGGATAGCATACAAAAATAAGAGGCAAATTACATAAACCTTAAATTATGCTTAGTAATTAATGTTTCATTATTCCTTCTTACTTTGTAAAATATCTAGATACCTAAAAATACATTAATTAGCTTGGTATTTGTTCAAGATTTCAATCCACCCAACGATGTTGGAAATTGTATCTAACCTAGTTCAATGTGAAACATAATTACTGTTGATAAATTTCGTCAGACTAATGATTCAATTTGGTTGAATACAAATTTATGATTCTCATCATGTTAAACATCATTTATGAGTAGCATTAGCTTACTTGATTAGTAAACCTGTATAAATTTAGTAGAATTTTTTTTCTTGAGCAAACAAACCCAAGGAAAATAACACACACCACTGTATTATATTTAACATTAAAAAAATTAGAAAAATGTAGCTGCTTGTTCCTTAGATCAATGTGATTGTTCAAATTTTACTTAAACTATGAAAAACTGGATCCTTAAGATGTAATTGACCTAACAATTCATGGCAGAAGAACTTTTCAAACATCTTCAGGTTTCTCATTTCTGTGTTTTTACTTTGTGGGATTTTTAGGATTTTTTTCATGAGTACTTATTTATCTTTATGAGCTCATTAGAAAAGGGTTATGTGAAGACATTATAATAAATCAATGCTCCCAGCTGGCTGGAGAACATTTTATGTGTCTACCAGGAAACACCAAGAACTTTCCCACCTAATGATAACCCTTTGCATAGAGATGGAGCTTCATCTCTACAACATTCCCGGGAAATTAAATGCAGACAGGAATATAAAAGCCATTAGTCCAGATCTCAAAGGGTTAGTCTTCTTCCCACTGCTCATGCCATTCTTCACAGGGTTAGTACAAATTTGACAAGTTGATCAATGTGCAGGAAAGACTACCACACTGGACAACCCACCGTCTCTTACGTAGCAGAGACTTGGTCAGTATTATCTTTTCAGTGATAACCAAATGGCTAACATGTAAGCCAGCTTGCCATTCCTGCAGCAAATACCTGCAGTGCTCTACTTACCTTAAGAAAACAGTCATTCAGCTCATGGTCTCAGAGGTTCTAGTACAAAGTTGGCTGGCTCTGTTGCTTAGGCTCTTGTGGGAGCTCCTTCTGCTCCTTCAGCTATTGGGGCGTGGTCTCTCTCTCTTTTAAAAAACCAGCAACTGCCCTCTGTTTGCTCTCTTGCTTCCAGCTCCGCTTCCAGCGACTAGTCTCCTTTCCTGATTGCGTAGAGGGCTGTTGTCTAGGACAGTGATCTGTAAGTTTTCCCCTTTAAATAAATAACTATTCTATTTATCATAATTCTGAACCAGTGTGGGATTGTTTATGGCTTATGCCTTCAGGCTCTGTGGTGAAGGGATATATCATGGCAGGAGCATGTGCTGGAGGAAATGGAAGAGAATACAGGGTCTCCAAAGGCATGTCTCTAACTATCTACAGGCCTCCCACACAGCCCCACCCACTACAGGTTCCAAGGCCTCCTAACACCACCATGCTGGAGACCATCCCTTTAACATATGGATCTTGCAGTGGGGGCATGCAATGACCAAATAATAGCAGTTGAGCTATAAAATCAAATCTGTAATCTTTAGTGCTAGCATGGAGGAGCAATTTACTAATTACACATCCATCAAAGACAAACCCAAATGTACCAGGTCAGTAGAACGGAAACAGCTTCTCATTTTGCCTTTCTTAATGACTAGCCCCTCTGTTCATAGGTTTCCTATTACTGTGCTCTGGGTCACACAGGCAGCTCCAGGCTGAGCAGATGGTTCAGAATGGCCCTTCACTGATGGACAGCAACATGGCAAGTTGGATGCTGTTAGCATGACATGCCAACACCAAAATGAGAGCTAATTGCCACATGCCTGAGACTTGAGGCAATTTAGAGGGTAGCAGGGTTTGCCACAGATGCAGGTTTGGATGAGATCTTCGTTATCTGCCCAACCACTGTTCTCACTCGCTAGAGGACAAACTCAATCTCTCTGAGGACGAGGCTCTTGCTCGGGATTTCATGAGAAGTTATTGACAGAACCAAGACCAGGAATGTAGAAGCCTTCCAGCTTCTACAGTGGGTGATGTTTACAGTAAGCTGTATCTTACGCCCATTTGATATTTGATGCTGAGTTGTGAAAGCTTGCCTAACTTCTCAGCGTGCTAGTGAGCTGTCTTCACACTTTCATCACAACCATGGCTTTGACTCTGTCACCGTAGAAGATTTTAAGGAAAGCAGGTTCCACGTACTGAGAAGCTGTTTCATTTTTACATCAAGGCACGGTAAAGTAGACATTCTAAAAACAGATGTGCTCATAGATGTTGACAGAGCGCTGTGCACTTATTAAACGTGCTTGGTCAGTCAGTTTGATATCCCTTTCGTCATGTGTGTGCTGATTTGTGCATACAGCTATGACCGAAGTCAAGGATGTCCAGAGCTCTAATGCTGGATATTTCTTAGGCTGGCACTCTAAATCCTCACAGCATTTTGACAGGAGCCCTAATTCTGAGGTGTAGATGAGGACACAGATAATTATCCAATGCCACAGAGCCAGCCTTCCAGGGAAGAGTTGAAACCTGTTTGGCTGCAAAGTCCGAGCTCATTGCAAGACATCAAAAAGCTTCATTAAGCCCACCTACCAGGGACAAATCTGTGGAGGTAGAAGTCACACTGTGAAGGGGATTAAGATCCCAGGAGGTACAGAGACTGGTTGTGGAGGGACTGAAAAGGGCAGGCAGTGGTTCTCATGACAGGGACAAGGGAAGAGGGTCTGGGAAAGATGCCTGTGGTGACCGCCCTTTGCCAGTGAGCCTGTGGTTCAAATGATGAGGAGTTTGGATGTAGGGAGATGGGGAAGAGAGGGTCTGGCAGGTGGTCAGTGCTTAGAAATTTGGATGCATATGGCAGAATATGAAGGAAGACAAGCAGATTGGTTATGGTGAATCACAGTGAGTTATCAAAGGGACTTTAAAAGATAATCATAGTAATAGAAATTCATCGAGCCCTTTTCTGTGGGCTGTATTCTCTACTGTGGGCTGTGCACTTGTTATCTCATGCAATCCTTCAACCACAACTCTTCAAACAGATGTCATTGCCACTTATAGCTAGGGAACTTGTGGTACAGAAAAGAATAGAAATGAAGCCAAGGTTTGATGATACTATATTCCAGTGCTGGGATTTGAACCTGGATCTTGAGCCTTATCTCTTAACCACTATATGTTTCATTTCATTTGTATTTTAATAAATAAAGTTTGCCTGAAGATTAGAGAGTAAAACAATCCCATCGACCAGTCTTACAGACCAGGCAATAGTAACATACACCTTTAATCCCAGAAACCACACTAGTTGCCATAGAAACCGTATAGACATGCCTTAAATCCCAGTGGTGCACACCTTTAATCCCAGCCTAGACAGCTCTCATTCTGAGATTCCTGGAGACAGGATCACCATTTCAGACTGAGGTCGAGGTAAAAGTCAGTAGCTGGCTGCTTTGCTTTTTCTGGTCTTCAGGTTGAACCCCAATTTCTCTCCCTGAGGGTTTTTTTTCTAATGATACATCAACTATAACTACTATTGGAGAACAATATTATGGTAGTATTTTAGAAGGTTTTTAAGAATACAGGGGAGATAGGCAGGCAGAGAGACAGAGACAGAGAAACAGAGACAGAGACAGAGGGGGAGAGAGAGAGAGAGAGAGAGAGAGAAGGAGAGAGAGAGAGAAGAGAAGAGAAGAGAAGAGAAGAGAAGAGAAGAGAAGAGAAGAGAAGAGGAGAGAAGAGGAGAGGAGAGAGAGAAAGATTTGCATACATTCCCTAATGAACATTCTGGAACCCACTCATCCAGCTTGCCAGGGTGTCTTCAATCTTCATTCAATTAAAGAAAGTAATTGTCTCGAACCGTCTCTTAGGACAAAGCAAAGTGCTGGGGTTTGTGGTGGTCTAGGAAGAGGAATGGCCTCGAGAGACCCACAGCAGGGCAGCTCCTGGAAAGAGTGATGCATTGGCATTGAGAAAATCAAAACATGCTTGTGAAATCCTGAGGTGAGAGAATGGGGTGGAGTAAGGCCTTGGTGTGTTGGGCTGGGGAAGGGCAGCGGAAGAAGAAAAAAGGAAGAAGAAAAAAGAAAGTGGCAAGACAACAGAGGAACTAAAATGAAGGCTTGGATCCTTTCTGGTCTGCTGAAAAGTGAGGACGTGGGAGGAGCGATGGAAATAAGGGGAGTGGGTATGTGAGGCCCGAGTTTGATCCTGAGGACCCTAAACAGCAGCAACTACAAAAGCCCCCATGCACCAGGAGGTGGGGTATGGGGGGGTCTTGACAGTGAGGCCTTCAGCTTCTAGTCGCAAGAGCACTATGACTTGGTCAGGCTACTTCCCTCCTCTTCCTCAAGTCCCTCTCTTTTATAAAATGGAGACAGCATTGCCTAACTCACAGAACTCTCGACAGAGATAATGTGGGTAAATTTAGCAGTAAACCTGAAACAGTCAAATTACACCAGTTCCCAAGAGCTATTTCTCCTAACTCCATGTCAATAGCTCCACGATCATTTAAAACCAGCCACAGTTGCGATGTGTACCCCATGGAAGGAAAATGCCATGAGTCAGGGTATTTTTTTTTCAGAGACTTCACAGTGCTGCATGTGCCAGACGATGCTGCACAGAAAGCCCAGTTGGTTAGGAAAGGTTATTTTTATGTGAGTTTAGGGTAGGAGATGTGGAGTCTGTGCCAGTTAGGTTTTGTTTTGTCAACTGATCACAAACCAGAGTCACCGGGAAAGAGGAACCTTCCATTGAGGAAATGCCTCCCTCAGACTGTGGGAAGGCCCAGCCCACTGCACAGGTAGTTGTGGGTTGTATAAGAAAGCAGGATGGGGGGCTGCAGAGATGGCTCAGTAGTTAAAGTACTGACTGTTCTACCAGAGGACCCTGATTCAATTCCCAGCGTCTGCATAGTGGCTCACAGCTGTCTGTAACTCCAGTTCCAGGAGACCTAACACCCTTATCCAGACACACACGCAGGCAAAACACCAGTTTATATAAAATAAAAAGCAAATTAGAAAAGAAAGAAAGCAGGATGAACAATTAATACATGAAGAGTAACCCAATGGGCAATGTTCCTCCACCATCTTTGCCTCAGTCCTGCTTTGAGTTCCTTCCCTGACTTCCCTCAGTGATGGGCTTTGATGTGTAATTGTTAACTGAAATAAACCACTCCTCCGCCCCTCGGCCCTGTGGTCATGGTGGTTATCACAGTTGGGGAAGCCAGGAGAGGCTCTCCAGGAGGTCAGATGAGATCTTTTCTTACAGGAAGTCTGCTCTTCCAGGTCTTCCCAAAGGAGCTAAGGAAGGGCATTTGTAGTTGGATTTACCCATTCTGTGACAAGGCACATAGCCCAGGGCTCTGGACCACACCCACTAATCAGAAAACCCACACGGCCATGAAAACCACCACCGAAGTGACTTCACACTAGCACAATGCACTCTGAGAGAATCTAGTAATCAAATTTATGGATGTTTTCTAGTAAATACCCCCAGAACTCCCGGGCACTCCCACTATATGGCCCAGCCTCGCTTTGGGTTTCTACAGCCGTGATGGATGTGGGGGACCAGGAGGTTCAGGCCTCTAAGCCAATTTCCTTCTCCTCCTCCCCGGCCTCCAATATAACAGAACTCTCAACTTGAAATTCAGGACAATGGGAATAGTGTGGTGCCAGAAGGGGGGCAAGAGAAATATTTGTGGACATTTAGGCATTCTGTATATATCAACTTATTTATCTATTTTGAGACAGGGTTTCTCCTGTGCAGCTTTTGGAACCTGCCTTGGAACTTGCTCTCTAGACCAGACTGGCCTGCCTCTGCCTCCCAAGTGCTGGGATTAAAAGCATGTACCACCACTTCTAGGTTCTGAGTTAGATACTTGTATCTCTATTTACTGGTGAAGAAATGGAGGCCCAATGATATAAGTAATTTGCCAGTTTCCCTAGGGAGTATGAGGTCAGGGCTTGATTCTGGATGAAAGAGATTCAGGGAGTTTTTCTTACCGTATATTGTTCCCTTGGCTCCCCAAAATCAAAACCAAATATTCACTTCCCGTTCCAGGAGCACCATTTTTCTCATGCCTAGGGGCGGTTTGTTTATTGATTAAAACAGTGGACAGCAAAAACAAAATGCTGAACTCAGTGGCACACACCTAATCCCAGTGCTCAGGAGGTCGAGACAGAGGAACCTCAAGTTCACAGTCACACTGGGCTACAGAGTGCATGTGGCATCCTGTCTCAACAATAAATGAATAAAAGAAAGTAGACAAAAAAGATGTGGGCTGGGCGTGGGTGGAAACTTGATGCAACTCTTTTTCCATCTGCTAGGTCTGAAAGTGTGACTTCAAAAATTCCTGTTGAAACTTAAACCTAAAATAACAGAATTAAGATGTGAGACTTGAGGGGATGATTAATCCACGAGGACTCCACCCTCATGAGTGCCATTAATGCCTTAGACACGATGAAAGCGGGCAAGTCCACAGTTTCATCTGTTGTGGGAACAAAACCTGTGTCCCCTCTTGAGGACACAATGACCGAGAGCTATCTTGAAGTAGAGGATATCCCTTAGCTGACTCTGACCATGAGGGTAAACATCACCTTTCCATTGTATATACATTATCCAGCCGGAGCATTTTGTTGTAGAAGTGCAAACAGATTAACATCATTGCAGAGAGATCTGGGGCTTAAGTAGCACCCTCCCATCTATGATAGTGAGTGGTTTGCAGACTACAAAGAACCCTAACCAGGGATAGACATCAGAGACCCAGGGTAAGGATGCTGGCAGACTCAAGGCAGAAGTCCCTCCAGGGTCTGTGCACCAACCCACTGCCTCTGCATGGATGCCAACTGTAAACATGTGTGGTTCAGAAACATTGACTCCCACCCAGCCAGAAAACCAGAGGGGTCGGAGCCAACACTCATTACCCCTGGGGCTCACAGCTCTTGCCCATGCCAAGGTTAAGCTAGCGCACCCAGGGAGGTCATTGATGGGAGAGTTCGTCTCCGTACCATCGAGTACTCCACCACCAGGGGAACGCTTAACACACTGGGAGGCCTTTGGCTCACTGGTCTCATCACTCGTACTCATTTCTTGTTTTTCTTGGCAACTGCGCTGGTGTGTTTTGTTTCTTTCTTTACATCTCATTACGCTTTCTTTCCATGATCACAGACCGAGCAGGCTTCTCTGGCTTGTGGGTGGGCCTTGCTCAAAACATGCCTAATTGGGAATGTGTCTTTGGACCATGGCTTTTGTGAGTTCCTTACAAAGCAGTCGTCAAAACAAACCAAAGCAGCAAGTAGTGGGCACATCTGGACGAGCAGTCTACTACCCCTCCCCCAGTGAATGGGCACACGTGGTGGAGGAGGCAAGCAAGGGCTTTAGAACCAGGAAGGGCAGATGGGATGCCTAACCTCATGTCTTGCTGCCTGTGTGACCTTGGACAGGCTACTGACCCTTCCTACAGCCATTTCCCAATACCAAAAAAAAAAAAAAAAAAAGAAAAAAAAGGGGGGAATGTTATCATCTTTCTGCACTGGGCATGAAAAGTCAAAGGGGGCATAGCATTCAGCAAATATTAGTATTTAACATCTGCCCACGGGGAGGGCTTGGTGGGGAGTATGATTGGCTTCTGCCATTGGCACACATCTCTTTCAATTTCACTTCGCTTTTGCCAATGAGTTAGTACCTAATCATGTCCGGTGGTTCTAACAGCCAGGCAATTGCCTTGGCTTGCTTATCCAGATGTTCCAGCACCAGCCACAGCTGATTCACGTCTCCATGCTGGGGATTTAAATGAAAACTGCCCTAGTCTTCCTTTCTAAAGAATATGTGCTAATTCTCTCAGCTCCAGAAATTGCTGGGCTCCAGACTCTCCCTCCAGGGAGAGACTTTCAGCAACGTGGCTTAGATGATAGCTCGGCTAATGTTTAGTGAACACCTGCTATGTGCTAGGCTTTATGCTCTATGCATTCACATGGTGTCTCATTCACACCATAGAAGATGTAGAAAACATTCTAGAAAAACCACACTCTTACACACACATGCGTACACACACCTGAATATATATATATATGTATATATATATATGTATGTATGTATATGTATATATATATATATACACACAATCCCAATAGGATGAAACTTCCCTGTCTTTTTTCTAGATACTATGCTTAAGATATTTATCAATGAGTATAACTTGGATAGCATCCGATCAAGATTAGGCATCAAAGGATGGCACTATTTGGGGGATTAGAGACAGAGGGTGTTTATCAACCAGACGAAAATATTTCAACAGTTCAGTTATTTAATATTTTGACAATTGCCCTGGCTGATCTAGACAACCTGGATGAACATCAGCTCGGCTTTCTTCCTAAATGCATTGTACAGTCCAGGGATGGTAATTTTCTTTTATATAAGGCAGTTGCTTTGGAGGGGAAACATGGCATGTAAGGTGTTAGGGAGAGCAAACGCCAGGGCCATGGCTTCTGAAATTTGGAGGCATGCACAGGCTAGATGGGCCCATCAACCTAGGGCAATAGAGGAGCCAGCAGTTGTGACTTTGAGTCACATGGGCCAATACTTGAGGCTTCCCTCTGTTTCTTATAACTGTGATGCTGGGCTTGCTGGCCCTCGATTTCCTTACTTATATCATGGTGTTAGCAGTTCCACCTCACCGGCTTTTAATATATTTCATAATGAGGCACACAAGTCTCTAACATTGTTACCAGGTATTAGTACAATCGGAATATTATTTTAAAATAGCGTTTCAAGTTTTCCTCACTTGTGTTGCTTTCTCATTCATCCAGTTTTCTTCCTTTGGTTTTCCTTTCTCCGCCTTCAGTTCCTTCTGTGGGGCTCAGGGTGGGATGGGGGACAAGTGTACTAAGGAAGAAAGATGTGGCAGAAGGCAGCTACTGCCAGAGAGGAAAAGGAAGAGGAGTGAACGTTCCTCCTCTGTGGGGAAGAAAGAGACAGCGAACACACAGGAAGACGGGGGTTGGAAACACATGTTCTTGATGTGTCTCTGTCTCCCTCCTCCAAATTCTTTGGAAGGCTGAGGACAATTTACAGAAACATCTATACCATTTGGGGGCATTTCCAGAATAATATGGCTTGTTTCTTGTGTCCCATAACGCAGCTTGTGAGAATTCGTCTTGGCACTGGCTTAGAATGGAGTAGTCTGGAAGACGGAGTGGGACTAAGAACACTAGGCACTGAGATAGCATCCAACTCCCCAACTACCCCAGAAATTCCTGCATGCCCCCGTGGTTGATTTCAGAAGCTGAGAAATCCTGCATTTCCAAGAAGGCAGCTATAAAGAGACCCACTCCAGGGAACGTCTAGTGCAAGCTCATGACAAAGCCTCCAATTTTTACCTTGGGTCTTAGCAAGGTATCCAAGAAATAGATGGTAGCCCTTCCTCTCCACACCTAAACCCTGGCAGGGAGGCAAGGGGAGGGAGTCCTCAGCATGAGGCTGTGAGGACAGTGAGTGAGCCTATGGCTTTGCTCCCCTCTTCTCCCACATACCAGCTTGGGAAGGAAAAGAGAGAGGAGGGACTTGTCAACAGAGAAAGTAAAAAAAGAGCCAGACAAGGAACATTTTGGCGAACACAGAGATTGCCATCTTTAATCAATAATGATGCGATTTTCCTCCTCTGCTGCTTCTTTAAAGGACAGCAGTGTTCCCTCAAATGAGGGTTCCGATGATGCTAGGTACGGACATGGCAGTCTGTAAGTCTGGTTTGCTCACACTGCCTGTCAGTGGTAGCAGACAACAAAGCCTGTGGTCTCAGGTCTGGCAGTAGGTGTGCAGGAGGCTGGCGTACACAGCGTGTGTACAGCACTGAGAGCTCTTGGCATTTTCCACACACGGAGACTCATCATGCCTTGCTGAAGACAGTCCTGGAGGCTGGAGGGCCACGTCTGTAGAAAAGCGCAGTGGTCTCAACTCCTCCTATCTCCCCTCAGTCTCTTTAACTGGACCTGTTGGGATTAGTGGCTTTAATTGATGCTCTTTTCCCTCACCCTGACTACACACTGCCTTTGACTGTCTCCAGTCAAGCCCTAAAAGGATCCACATCTGTTCATGCCCCACCAGGGTTCCCCCAAAGGAAAAAGAATACCTCTTTGAAGCCACGGTATTTCAGGCAACCCATTCTCTGAAACCCTTGCCTCCTTCCCCAGTTGCCCCGGTTTCTTTCATCCTCACTCTTACAGCCCATCATCTGAGCTATCTCTCTCGTCCCCCTTCATCAGCAACCCCCCATCCTCCTTGCCTTCCTTTCCAACTTTGACCAGAGGGCCTCTCCACAGCATCAGGGCTCTCTTGCCAGCATCCTCAACATCCGGCAGAACTCTGGTCCTGGATGCTGCCTTTCGCCCTGCTCTGGTAAGAGGGAGGGGTACTATGATGCACACATGGACTGATAGCAATGTTCAACTCCATGCAGGACTGAATCATGCCCTGCACTGCTATTTTCTCTGGGCAGGTCCCTGTCCTGCCTTGTCCACAGGGACTTCAACTGATTATGCCAACACGAATCTAGCCTCAGCAAGTGACAAGACCCTCGGTCGCCAGAGAAAAACAATAACAGCAAACATCTTGAGAACTGCACAGTCCTACAGACTTGTACAAGGGTCCAGCAATTTCTCCTTCCCCTCAGCAGTCATGACTGCCAGTCGGCTTCCTCTGCCCTGGGCTCCATGCCTAGGACTGCCAACTCATCCCTCAGTCCAGTGACTTGCTACACCTCCATTTTTTCACTCATTTGTAGTGATAGTTTATTTGTATTTTAATGAACAAAACTTGCCTGAAGCTCAGAGAGTAAAACAGCTGTACTGATCAGCCTTACAGACCAGGCAGTGGTCACACACACCTTTAATCCGAGTAGCCACGCTAGTTTGTCATAGAAACCGGGTGGTAGTGGTGCACGCTCATAATCCCAGCACTAGAGAGAATTATAAAACGGGAGGAGACAGCTCTCAGATAGTCTCATTCTGAGGTCCCTGAAGGCAGGATCACCATTTCGGATTGAGGTAGAGGTAAGAGTCAATGGCTGGTTGTTTTGCATTTCTTACCTTCAGGTTGAACCCCAATTTCTGTCTCTGAGTTTTTATTAACCGTGCTATACTTATTACTGCATATTCATTGTATAAACAATGAATTAATAATATTTTCATGGAGTCATATTATATACTTTGTATTCACACACCATTGCCCTGTTCTGTAGCCCCCTTCCCTTCTCATGGGTCCTTTTTCTTCCCCAATACTTCCTCTTTTGCTTCCAAATCATATGTGTGTACATGAATAGTTATAATATGTAGGTTCCACGTATGAGAGAAAACCTGAGGTCCATCTTTCTGAGTGCAACTTATTTAGTTTGGCTTCATGGCTTCCGGTTCCATCCATTTTCCTGCAGATGTCATAATCTCATTCTTTATGACTGAATAAAATTCCACTGTGCGTGTGTACCACATCTTCTTTACACTCGCACCTGCTGATGGATACCTGGGCCAATTCTATAACGTGGCTACTATAAATAGTGTGCAATAAACATGGATACACAGGCATCTCATAGATGCCTTTGGTGTGTTTCCAGGAGTAGGACAGTTGGATCAAATGTAGTTAGTTGTATTTTTAGTTAGTTTTTAAAAAATTTTTTATAAAGAAATCTCATACTGATTTCCACAATGGCTGCCTCAGTTTATTCTCCCGATCCAGCTAGGAATAAAGGCCCGTGGCCCATATCCTTAGCAGCATTTGTTACTTCCTGCTTTTAATGACAGCCATTCTGACTGGCGTGGGATTGGAATCTGTGCGGTTTCTACTTGCATGTCCCTGAGGGTTAAGGATGCTGAACATTCGGTTCCTATATTTATTGGCCATTTGCACTTCATCTTTTAAGAGGGGTCTGCTCATTTCATTTGCTCATTTATTGATTGGGTGTTTTGCCTTTAATTTTTTTTTTGAGTTGTTTATACAGTCTAGGTAGTAATCCCCTTTGAGATGTATAGCAGGCTAAGCTAATTGTTTCCTTTGCTTTGCAGAAGCTTTTTAATTGCACTTGTCAATTCTTAAGATTATTTTCTGAACGATTGGACTCGTGTTCAGGAAGTCCCTGCTTATGCCTAGACCTGGGGGTGCTTTCCTGCAGCAGCTTCAGAGCTACAGCAGTCTGTCAAAGCCAGACTTTATGGTGTCTGACCTACTACTGGCAATAGCGTTACTCCCTTACCACCAACCAACCAAAAACCAGAAAAATTACAAAGAAATACCATCCTCTTTGCGTGCAAACTTCATGCTTTCCTGGGTCTCTGGGAACTCTATGGACCGCTTCTACTCGTTTCTCAGGAGAGGCTCTGCTCTAACTGCCCTCTAAACCGGCACTTCTTAGATGCATCCACACCCCTGCAGGGCCTGCGGCCATGCATCCTCCTGGGCTGGACATCTGGTTTCTGAGTTGGTCTGGCGTGAAGCCTGGGGTTGACAGTCTATCATGGTTCCAGGTGTTGCCATTGTGTGAGCTTGGGTATTACACTTCAAACTCTCTCTCTCTCTCTCTCTCTCTCTCTCTCTCTCTCTCTCTCTCTCTCTCTCTCTCTCTCTCTTTTCTTTTTTCTTTTCTTGGTAGTCATGGCCAGAGGCATTTGTGGTACTCTCTCCCCTGCTCTCTGTATCACTGGTTCTTGACCTGACTTGTATATTAATATCACCTGGAGGCTTTTGAAACTCCAGCAAGGACCAGGTTAATGAGCCTCTCTGGGAAGGGTACTCACCCAGCGGCTGTTGGGTGGAAAAGCATCCTAGATGACACAAACAGGCCACCAGGACTGAGAAACCCCAGGCTAGCCCTTTGTTCCCAGTGTTCTAGATGTTAATATGACTTTTATTCCTCTGACTGTTAATACCTTACAAATTTCAGACTTTAGCCCAGACTTTGGGCCGCAGCTCCATCCTTTTGTATTCAGCTATGCCCACCCAGACATCTGCTTTGCAGAGACCTCACTCAATAGGCCACTCTTGAACCCATATCCTGCGTCATCCTTAGCATTCCGCAACTCTGTGAAGGTTTTTTTCCCCCACCTAGTTGCTCTCCAGATTGACTTATATTTTGCTCCAGCTCAGCATTCATTCCTTATGGCTCCTGTAGCAACGTTTTATAAGATCGTAACTTCAAGTAATAGAGAAATTGTTTTCACTATCTCAGAGAAATGAGTCTGAAATAAAAATGCCAATAGAGTGTGTAATGGCCTGTTCTGTCCCTTTAACAGACAAGCCCCACCCACTCCCCCCATGTCCACTGAGGCAAGCTGATCTTCCTTCCTCTTCCAGCCTGAGACCTCCTAGCTTTCTTTCCATCTCTCTCCTGAAGAGGCAGTTTCTGCCTCTCTCCCTTCTACCCACTTCTCCCCTTCCCCCCTCTATCTCTCTGCTTCTCTCTCTCTTTCTGCCTCTCTCTCTTTGCTCTTCTCCCTTCTTCCCTTTCCCCTCCATAACCCACTAAATAAATATCCACTTTCTCTGCATGGTGTATCTTTGTCTCTCACCCTTCACACGGTTCCCTGCCTGGAACTGGCTGCTTTCGTGGCCCAACATGGTATTGTGCCTGCTGCCCACTGCCGCCACTTGGGGACCTGCAGCGTTTTACCATAACAGAGTGGTTCTCCATCTGGGGATTCTTGGGAAGTAAGCTGTCTCTTCCAGCCCCGGCCAGCATCCCTTGGCTTGTGGTAACATCGCTAGAATCTGTGCTCTATATTCTTTTGTTTTCCCCAACTGTGGGTGGTAAAATCTGTTTCTCTTTTATGAAGGTGTTTGCGATTGTCTCTCAGGCTCACCTAGATACTCCGTGATAATCTCCACCTATAAATATCAATAACATATAAAGGCCTTAGGGCTTGATATCTTTGAGGGCCATTATTCAGCCTTAACATGAGATCCTTCATCCCCATTCACCATCTACTATTAATATGCAAACGATAGTTCCTAAATCACTCCGGAGTCCTGGACTTCTTTGCTATATTCAGATCCACATTTTATTGTCTCCTGCCTGAACTCCTCAGTGTTAAAAGGAAAATGTCTTAGACTAACTCAATTTAGTAGTTATTTATTTGAGGGAAACATAGCAAAAATGAAGATGATTTGTGAACTGGGCAGCTCCCAGAGCCATAGGTCTCAGAGCCTTAGAAAGCGCTGAGAACTTCTAGCCAAGTGATCTTGCAGCCTTTATAGAGAAATAAAAATGAAGTGTAGAGCCAGGCGGTGGTGGTGCACGCCTTTAATCCCAGCACTCGGGAGGCAGAGGCAGGAGGATCTCTGTGAGTTCGAGACCAGCCTGGTCTACAAGAGCTAGTTCCAGGACAGGCTCCAAAGCCACAGAGAAACCCTGTCTTGAAAAACCAAAAAAAAAAAAAAAAAAAAAAAAAAAAAAAAAAAGAAGCGTAGAAAACAACTTACTTGCCCACAGCTTAGTCAGTTGACGGGTCAACTGGTTACACATCGCTTAACTATTAGCTGTTTGCAGCTTAGCTAATTGGTGACAGAGTCCCCTGTGTCTGTGACTGAACACTGGGTTCATTTGATGTGCCCAGCCAGGTGCTGTGGCCAAAACCGTGGCCTTCCACAAGCAGTGCCCCTTCAGCTGATGCCATCCTTTCCTGTCTCACTAACGGCGCTGCTTAATTTTTGTCGACTGTACAAAAACTCGAGTCACTTGGAGAGACAGAACCTCAGTTGAAGCATTAGCTCAGTCCGGCTGACTTGTAAGCATGCGTGTAGGTCCTAGCTGAGAAAGCCAGGAGAAGCAACTGATGGCTTCTGCATCAGCTCCTGCTTCCATCTTCCTGCCCTGTTTGAGTTCCTGACCTGACTTCCTGCGATACTGAACAGCAATATGGAAGTGGCAGCCAAATAAACCCCTTTTTCCCCAACTTGCTTTTTCAGTCTTGGTGTTTCGTTGCCACAATAGAAACCTTAATGAAGACATTCCCCAAATTACCTTAGTCAGAATTTAATCACAGCAACAGAGAGATTAGCCAGGACTCCAACCCTTCCCCCATAATGATCCCACTGCTTTATGTCTTCTGATGTCTGTCTGGGTTTCACACGCTGCCATTCACCTGACTGCAGCTTTGGGAGTTCCTTTCCTGCCTGGGGCCACCCATCTACATACACACCCTGCCTTTTATGACAGTGTGACTCCCCCTGCCCATATGCGCCAGTCTCTGTGACCTTGTTTCCCCGGTGTACACTGTTTCTGTTTGGAGCATCCTTCATACCCTTGCAAGGCCCTCCCTTGGTCTCTGGGATAGGTTTCCATGGCTACCTATGCTTGCACAATGGCAGGCCTGGCCACAGGTCAGTCGTAACTGAGGTTTAATTTTCTATTTCCCAACTGGATGGCAAGCTTCAGGAGAGCCAGGCTGTGTTGGTATTTGGAAATAAAAGTGAATGTTTTTCTCTGTGTTCTCAAGCTCACATCCCAAGCATGACCACCGGTCGCCAAAGTGCGGGCGGTGGTGAATTTTCCCAGTGAAGACTGCAGCAGGCACTGGCTGGGTGCTATGTATCCTATTTCAGTTATGTCCTTGCTGCCCTGGGTTCGAGGGAGACCCCAGAGGCAAAGAGTTCAATCCCATAGAGTTCCACACACTTCACATTCCAGGTAGGGTGGCCTATGCATTGACCAACAGACTATATATCTGGGCTGCTGTCTTTTTGTCCTCAGGGCTGGTGAATTTGCTAGGATGGTTTGCAGAACACAAGGAAATAGGTAGGCTTACCACTTACTCTTAAGGCTGGCATAGAGGACGCAAGTGAACAAGGGCAGGGAGTGGTTCCTGCAGAGGGGGGAAGGGCCGAGTTTCCACACATGGTATCCTGCGAGCACCTGCATGCCTTTAGTCATCCAGACACCCCATGAACTCAGCCTTTTGGGGTTCTTAGTGAGGCTTTATGGTATAGGTAGGATTGATGACATCATTGTCCACTAATGCTCAACATAAAATTCACCCCCGTCTTGGTCCCTGGTTCTAGGTATGTGTAGTAAGGAGGCTACTAGTTAGCTCCCAGCCCTTTTAGCCTTGAAATAATCACACAGAAACTGTATTATTTAAATCACTGCTTGGCTCCTTAGCTCTAGCTTTTATTGCCTCTTACATCTTAATTTAACCCATTTCTGTTAATCTGTGTATCACCACATGGCTATTGTTTACCTGCTGAAGTTCTGGAGTCTGTCTCCAGCAGGGCTACATGGCTTCTCCCTAACTCCTCCTTCTTTCTCCCAGCATTCAGCTTAGTTTTCCCCACCTAGCTCTGTTCCCCTATAGCTCTGCTATAGGCCCGAAGCAGTTTCTTTATTTATCAATGGTAATCACAGCACACAGAGGGAAATCCCACATCAGGTATGAAGCATCTAGTCCTCCATTCACATGGTTGTTTCCCTGGCAACAAGCCTTGATTCTGAGGCCATTTAGGAACCCACCAAGAGTCACCTCATGAGGACCAAAGGTGCCAGGATCACTTAGGAAATGACAAAGGTCTTGTGAGCTCTTTGTTGGGAACTGAGGTCAGAGACCAAATATTTAAAGAAAAAAAAATCTCCTAGTTCTCTTATTTATATGGATTTTAGGAACTCCAGAATAGGAATCAAATGTATAATATAAACTAATTCTATAGCACGTATATCAATACAGCATACACAGACCACTATACATATAATATTTAGTATAATAAATATATAATTATATATAGGCCTTTCTATTACTTCCTATTCAACACTGAATACAGAGCCTGACTCAGACTAGGCATCAAGCTGTATTTATTGGGTTGACTACAATGGACTTTCCCACAGCCCATTGCCCTTCAGGGCCCAGGGCCACCATTCTGATCATTTAGACAACACCAGAACACAATGGAAAATCAGTCCTGTTTGCAGAGGCTCAGGTACACATTTCTCCACATCACCGATAGGGCTCCCCTGGGTACTCTCTCTATCACATGGCTCTGTGAGAAGCCAAGTTGGCATAATGCTGGTTTTCCCTGCCTGGCTAGGGAACTATCCTGCATCTGCTATAATATCCTGGCTCTGGTTCCCCTACTTATTCCATGCCCTTGAGCAGGGCTGGAGTCTACAGAACTGTAGCTATGAACTCAAATGATACCATCTCAACAAGATCCAAGCATTATTCTCCTTGGAGCTCCTTGCTAATGTATTTCTGGATACTAACACTTGCATGTATGCAACAGTACACAGGTTATATGGTGTTTAATAATAAGTGAATCGCAGTTACGGGGAAGGAGAGGGGACCAGTCTACCTCATTGGTAGAGCATAGGACAAGAACCCTGTGGAGAACAGGATAAGGGTCCCGACCCTCTTACCCCTCATCCTTCCTTCCACTATGTCCCATGTGCCCAGATATATGGGTGATGTGTGTGTGTTTTTACATGTGAAGCTTACAGGAGTAGAGGTGAGATTACAACCTTGGGTGTCAGCCTTTGATTTCCTCTTGGTTTGAGTAAGTGTCTTTTGTTTGCTACTGTGTATCAGGCTCACTGGCCCATCCTGCCTCCCCAGAGGTGTGCTGGGATTACAGTGGCTGTTACTGCATCTGCCCCACATGGATTCTGGGAATCCAAACTCAGTTCATCATGCTTCTGTGGTGAGCACTTTGCCCACTGAGCTATCTACTAGGCATTGTGTTTTGAGACAGGATCTTTCTATGATGCTCAATATGGCCTTGAATTTGTAATCTTGTCTCAGCTACTAGTGCTGAGATTGTACATGTGCGTCCCTACGCCTGAACTCATGTGTAGACCTAGAACTTGATAGAAGTGCAGAAGACCAATGAACCTGGAAGACTGTGATATTGGAGCTCTTTTGGAGACACTCTCAGTCAAAAGCCTTTCTGGTTTTTACCTCCCATCCTAGCTCCTTGTCTTCCCCATTGATCTGAGAGGATCTTAGAGTCTAGTTCTTATTCTCTGCTGGATAGATGTCAACTCTCCAATTCCTGGAACTTCATAGTCTTGCATCTTGCTGACCCCCAGCCTTACGAATTAGGCAGGGTAAAGGGATGTGTGTGTATATATGTGTGTGTGTGCTCGAGAGTGCACACATGATGGGGAGTGCCTGTACCTGTGTGTACGTCAGAGCAGAAGATTGCATCTACAAATTTTCCCCTTCCTTTACCTCCTGATTAACACCATCAACCAGGAAGATCTTCTGAGTCCAGCTCTTTATTTCACTGGCTTCCCTTCCCTCCATGTTCCTCCTCTACACTGCTTTTTAGGACTCATTACCATGCATGGCTCATCTCCTGGGCATGCTACCGTCTCTGTAAATTCCCACCCATTCTTGAAGAAGCAGGTCCAGTGTATCTTCCTCCCTAAAGCGTCTCCTATCGCTGCTGGCGGTTAGTAATTTCTTCCTTCGCACACTTTCACATCACCGCGTTCTCTCCCCACCCAGAAGAGCACTTGCCAGATGACCTGACCAGTGCCTGCTTGCTGGTCCATCACCATTAAACTGTGAACTTGTTCACTGGATCCATTCATCTTTTGATTGCTTACGGCTGACCTAAAGCCCAGCAGATAATTGCTGCTCAACATTTATCTGTTCCAATAAAGGAAGGAGTAAAAAGAAAAAAAAAAATCCATCTATCCAGGTTGGAAAAGCCTCAGGCAAGTGGGGTGAGTGGTCCAGGGAGAATCCAACAGAGGCTCCCCTCCCCGATGCTCCCACTTCTTCTGTGATTTAATTGGGATTTGGCACTCCAGCCTCTTGGCTGGCCCCTTGGAAAAAAGAGTCATCAGCAGTGAGAGCTCTCCATGTTTCCCGCTTTACACCTACGGGGCTTGCTGAGACGCCACCTCTGCCCCCCTCACCCCTCCAGCACCTGAGCTGGAAGCCCAGGGACCCTGCGAAGGACTGGATGACACACAAAAAAAAGTACTTCAGAGATGGCCCTGCACCTGGCAGAGCCTTAGCCCAGCAGTCTCAGAGCTTAGGAAATTAATGAAAAGGGACTCGCTTGGATTTTAGGCTGGCCATCAGAGGCCCCAGTGAGCCCCTGAAGCTGGCAGTATTACAGGGCTAATCTGCTGACCGCAGGAGCTCAGTTGGTGTCCATTTGCTGGGCTTGCTTCTCAGGGGCAGCCAGGCCCTGCGTCCGTATGCCAGACAATGAGCTGCTGCGGGGAGGCAGCAGACACACTGCTGTAAATGCCAAGTAGAGCCTGCAGTGCCAGGATTCAAGGGAGCAACAATTCCCTGGCAGCTTACTAACTGAACCCTTCGGGCTCCCCTCACAGATTCAAAAAGAGATCTGGAAAAAGCTGAAATGCAAAGAGGCCCTTTGGAGGGATGGTTTCTTTTGGTCCACCCCAGACCTACGGGAGCCAATGTCTGCTGTTCCATCTGAAAAAAACAAAAAACAAAAAACCAAAAAAACAAAACAAAACACTCGGGGCTCCCAACCAAGTTGCTGCTCACAGTAAGGACCACATCTTCACTTCCTACCAGCTGTGCCCTGCAAGATGATTCTTGACCAAACAGGACTGTCCATGCTCTTGAGCAAACAGGCTGTGCACAGGGGACCATTTCATCCCTAGCATCTTAATTCTTTGTATCTAGAGGGATTCTCTGTGGGTCCCTGCAGTTGCTGCCTGCTTCTCAGTAGAAACGTTGGGCCATGGTCTGAGGAGACGGCTCAGTGTGGTGACGTACTTATAAGGGAAGCTTGAGAATCTCAGTTCAATCCTCAAAGCCTGTGGGGGGAAAAGCCAAGCATGGTGGCAAATTCTCGTAATCCCAGTGGTGGGAAGGTGGAGACAGTTGGATCCCTGGGGCTTGCTAGCCCTCCAGTCTAGCATACTAAGAGTCGTAGGTTGCTATGCTCTGATACCATGGCCAAAAGCAACTTGCGGAGAAAAGGGTTTATTTTAGCATGCAGTTCCACCTCACTGAGAGAAGTCAAGCCAGGAACGTGACTGGAACAGGAACCTGGAGCTGATGCAGAGGGCATGGAGTAGTGTTACTGACTGACTCACTTGCTCATGACTTGCTCAGCCTGCTTTCTTAAACCATACAGAACCATGGTCCAGGGGTAGCACAAGCGACATTGAGTTGGACCTACACATCAATCATTAGTCAAGAAATGCCTCCACACATTTGCCTACAGGGCAGTCCTATAGGTTCTCTGATGACCCTAATGCGGTGGTTTGAATGAAAATGGACCCCATTATTAGGAGGTGTGGCCTTGTTGGAGTAGGTGTGGTCTTGTTGGGGAAATGTGTCACTGTGGGGGTGGATTCTGAGGTTCCAGAAGCTCAAGCCAGGCCCAATGTCACTCTCTCTTCCTGCTGCCTGCCGATCTGAATGTAGAACTCTCAGCTACCTCTCCAGCACAGTGTCTGCCTGTATGCCTCCATGCTTCTTGGTGTGCTGATATTGGACTAAGCCAGCCAAACAAAAAATTGCTCTGAGCTCTAGGAAAACGTCTGAGGCTTTGTTTGTTTAAACTCCCTGGCACCGATGCTTATAGGACCAGAATTTTACAGGCGTAAGGCAGACAGCTTGATTGGTTTGTTCCCAGCTTATAGAATTGGGACTCAGAGGTCAGAATCTTCATGGAATTTCTTTAATTAAACAAGCACCTCCAAATAGCCGGAATTCTGGCTTTAGTGGTTCCTTCTTCCCCCACTTAGCCACTATCACCGTCCCTCTACCCATTCCTGTCCATCCTGCAGATCAGCCTTCCTAAACCGGGTCATCTGCTTCTTCCCAACTCTCAGGGGGCCCCTTCTGCTTAGAGGATGGATTTTCTGTGAATAAAGTTACCACTTTATCCAAAAGTGTTTCTGCAGCATGATTGCTCAGATATCATCGCCATCATCACTACTTGGGAACGGATGAGAAATGCAAAAACTTGAGGACCCCAGCTGTTTACTACTGAATGTGTATGGCATCCATTGGCGTGTGTGGGAATAAGCCCTATGGGTACTTCTGATCTGGGCTAACGTTTGCCCTATCCTGACCTTCTTCGATCCTGACCTAAGATCTCTTCATCACCACCCCTTCCAACTAATTCCACCTCAGGATACTTGTGGCCACAGGCCACTTGTCCTTTGTAATTGGTTGTCCATCAAGCCCCACCCCCTTCCTTTTGGGGGTGGATCTACGTTATAAAGATGGCATTTGTGCCCAGTTGACAATTCCTTTCTTTCTGTAACTAGAGGAACCTGGTTACGTTCTGTCTCTTTGCTGCTGATGGCTTCCTAGAATACAGATGTAGTGGCCTACACTAATGCAGCCTTTAGAGACTGTGAGTTCATTAGCTTTCGTGGGGATGTATTATCCAAGAGAAGCAGAAAAGCCCCAGGTTCCTAGTAAGCATGGAGCCAGCATAGTGGCCTTGGACATCTGACCTCTAGAGAAATCCTCACCTGTACCGGCCATAGAAATTACATTTTTTGTGACAAGGAACCCAAGTGTTTTTGAATTTTGAATGTGTGCAAATATTCCATTTAAATATTCATCCAGCTTGTGTTTTAGGTCCGGCTTGTATCATGTCTTTCTCATATAATTAGTTCATTAGCAAATGACACCCCACACTGACGAGACTGGGGATGTGTCTCTCCTCTGTCTCTAAGGACAAAGGCTCCAGACTTACCCTCTTTGAGTCTTCAGTCTCTGAGGTCTGAGGTAGAGCTTGGTACTTATTAGATGCAATGTACGGTCCCCCACCCCAGAACTATGACAGGGTTTTATGGACCACAAGGTTCAAAGTAGAAGAAACATTTACTGGGTGTGGTAGTTTGAATGTAATTGGCTCCCATAATTGCATAAAGAAAGGCACTATGAGAAGGTGTGGCTTTGTTGGAGAGGGTATGGCCTTCTGGAGGAAGTGTGTCCCTGTGGTGGTGAACTTTGAGGTTTCCTATGCTCAGGATACCATCCCGTGTCTCAGTCTGTTCCTGTTGCCTGCGAGATGTAGCCCTCTCAGCTATCACTCCAGGACTATGTCTGCCTGCACGCTGCCATGTTCACTGACATGATGGACTGAACCTCTGAATCTATAATCCCACCCCAATGAACTGTTTTCTTTATAATTATTTGCCATGGTCCAGGTGTCTCTTAAGAATAGAAACCCTAACTAAGACCCTGAGTTATCTTCTGCATGCGGCCTTGGTGGGTATTTTCCCCATCTATGGTTTCATTCCTTCTTCCCACCCCCCAGCAACAGTGGGCTGTCCCTCACTGCTCGTCAGGCTTTGTTGAGAGGAGGCTAACTCACTGTCTTACCACAGACTAGCTGATCACTGAGGTGAGTGAGGTTCAAACCCTAAAGCAACATTTCTCAAGCTCTGGGTCGGGACCCCTTTAGGGGGTCACATATCAGATAGCCTGCCTATCAGATATTTATATTGTGATTTATAACAGTAGCAGAATTACAGTTATGGAGTAAAAATAAAATAATTTTGGGGTTGAAGGTCACCACAACAACTATATTAAAGGCTTGCAGCATTAGAAGACGGAGAACCTCTGCATTGACAGGACACTTTCTGTTTTTGTTTTGGTTTGTTTTGATTTTCAGGAAAGGGTGTCTTTGTATAGCCTTGGCTGTCTTGAAACTCTCTCTTTTGACCAGGCTGGCCTCGAACTCACAGAGATCCGCTTGTCCATGCCTCCAGAGTACTGGAACTAAGGCTTCTTGTGGGCCTGTCTCCCAACTCCCCTTGCCTTTCATTTTTTGGCAGACTGTATGGTTGAAGGTAGTTCAGCAATGGGCCCTCTAAAGGTGAGAACATGGGATTGCCTATCTTGTTACTTTCAGTTGCAGATACGGTGCAGAGGTGCTGCGGGCTGGATCCAGGTGTCTCTCACCACTAAGTTCCTGTCCCCACCCCAGAGCCTGGCCTGGAGTAAGAGCTCAGCATAGATTCACGAGATGCTGAGCTAACAAATCCAAAGGCCTCCTCCTGTTCAGAACACCCATGGCTTCACAGATTTCCTCTTACACATTGTCTCTACCCATGGTGGGAGATCTGTCTACTTGTCCCAGATGGAGTTCCTGCTAATGCCAGGGTTTCGGGCAAGCGGGGCTTGGTTCTTTCTCACTAAGGACAGCATGACTCAAAACTGAACACGTAATTCAAGTGAGATCACAGGAAAGCCAAGACCCCTGTGAACTCATCCTCAGATGTTTGGGACAGTCAATTGAGGAGCGTGCATTACAGCTTACCTTCTAGAATTTCAGATCTTGGCATTAGCCTGGGATCACATCAGAGGGCTAGAGTTCACCCAGTCACCACAAAACACTCTGTTTTTGTCTAATTTGCTATGGCGAGTCACCATCCATGCGGGGGAAAAAGAACCCTACATTTTACGGCTCAAAATAGCGCTGCCTGTCTCTCCTCTCTCCACAATCAGCAAGGGCCAGCCCTATGTTCCTCATGCTGTCTCCTGGCAGAGCCTTCTCTGAAGAAGAATGTTACTGTCTCTGAAATGAGAACAAAAATGTGTGCCACCTCCTGCCTCTGAGAGATAGCACCGCATTTTCTGAAACGCTAGTCTTGACCTGCGGTAATGGTTGTCCTCAGATGATGGCCGCTCCAGATAACTGGGTCCAGAGCTCTGGGAAAGCTACAAAACCACACTGAATGAGGCCACTCAGGAAATGGGCCTGATCTGGTATTTTAATCCTTTTAGGAAATTATTTGAATCAGTGTGAAGCTCATTCAGGATAGCTATAATACACACAGGCACCTTTATGTACCTAAAGAGATTCCACTGACTACTGGAACCCACAGGATAGGATTTATGTTTGCTTGACTTGTGTGTGTGTGTGTGTGTGTGTGTATGTGTTCATGTGTGTGAATGTATGTGTGTGTATGCATGCTTTTGTGGCAAGCACTTCACTGACAGTTCTCTCTCCAGCTCCGTGACTGGCTATTGATTCAAATCTTGTCTCTATTTGCCAATTGCTTTTGAACAGCAAGCTAGTTCTAAGTTCTATAGGTTCTGTGAAGACTGCCAAGTACAAGAGATACATTCCTCATTGACACTCTGTTCTTAAGCAATTCTAGAGTGGGTCAAGATGACAATTAAATCCAATCATCTCAGGAGGCTTCTCTTTCCATGAGAAGGTTATAAAACAGACAAGACAGACTTTTCTTGTTTGTTTGTCTTTACAGAGGGTAGTCTATCTGAATGGTTCACTCTTTGTGCTGGCTAGTTTTATGTCTACTTGACACAGACTAATGCCATCTTAAGGGAGAGAATCTTAATTGAGAAAATGCCCGCATAAGATCCATCTGTAGAGCATTTTCTTAATTCATGATTAATGTAGGGGGGGGGGCAGCCCATTGTGGGCAGAGAGACCCCTGGGCTGGTGATCTTGGGTTCTGTAAAAAAGCAGACTCAGCAAGCCAGTAAGCAGCACCCTTCCATGGTCTCTGCATTAGCTTCTGCCTCTATGTTCTCTGCCCTATTTGAGTTCCTGCTCCAGCTTCCTTCAATGAAGGATTATCACATGGAAGTGTAAGCCAAACAAACTCTTTTCTCCGTAAGTTTCTTTGGTCAGGGTGTTTCATCACTAGGGCACCATCAGATATTTAAGGATGGTTTTTAAGTCTTAATATTGCCATTGTCAATAAGTAGTTCAAAGTATGAACTTTGGGAGCGGAAGATCCCTGAATTCAAAGCTGAAATTTAGCTTTGTAGCTAGGACTATTTAAATGTCACCAATAGGTAACATTTCATCTGTAAAACAGGGACAACAGAACAAGGTCCTTAATATACTGTGCAGATTAATTAAAATATTGTACATGGATGGGCTAGTCCAAGACCTGGCACACACCGACTGTTTAGTAAATGAGTGTGATATGTTCAACATGTCTGTGAAAGAGTCATATAATTACATACACTAATGTCACAAGACTGAGTGAAATCTGTCTTAGGAAGCAGCTGTCATCTTTGATCAACAGGTGGAAATTAATGCGTAAGTTCTTGTCATAGCCCTCACTTGGATGATCCAGCGGGAAGATGCAGCTGATCATGACCTCTTGTTCTTTAGTTTCCAACTGTGAGCACATGTTATGTTTGGGGGCCTGGATCCTGCGAGATTGTGGGAAGAGCTCCGTAACAACCCACAATAGCCATGGATCCTAAAACTGTGGTTTAAAGGAGGAAAGATGTGCTTGACCCATAGTTCTTGGGTCTGTGAGGTACAGTGTTAAAAGCAATATCTGGTGTGGTCCTTCTTGGTGATAGGGACTCTGAGGGGTTCTGAAGCTGTGTAGTACATTGCATGATTATGAACAAGAGATGAGACCAACATCCCACAAACCCAATATATGATGAATGGACCCAGTCCTCACTTCAAGGCTGACTCTCACTGGGAAGGAAATTTCAATGCCAATTTTTGTGGAGATTTAAACCACATCCACGACACAAGGGATTCTTAAACACCAGCCAGACACTTAATGCCACAAATGACTCTTCTAATTTGATACCTACAAAAGACATCTAGCATTTAATATGACCATGTTTCCAAAACAAAACTGCAAAAAAAATCACATTTCTCTCATTTGCAGAGTCTCATATATGAGAATCAAATGAGAGAAATGTGATTATTTTTACAGTTTGGTTTCTTGTATTTATATTTGTTATACATGTATATATAAATATATCTAATGGATTTTCTGTATGTGGCATATAAATAAGTATGCTGTTCTGGAGAGGATTCAGGAAGATGACTAGGGAACTAGAGAAGAGTGGCTAGAGAGGGTACCAAACTTCCTCCGGGTGTTACGAGTGTTGCTTTAATGCCAAGCAAGTTGACCTATGTGATTCTCTTTACTTGTATCCAACACTCTGGAGGGACATATGGAGTATTTAAACAGGATAGAAATTTTGTTCAACAAGTTGTTATAGGGAGTCCACCAGAGAAGACCACTCAGACACAGTCTGTAGAAAAATGAAAGTATTTTTCCCAGCTGGCTGGGACTATACTCAGCTATTCAGGATCCAAGCATAGACCCAAGTGTTTAAAGTAAGGAGCTTTTAAAGACAAAGTCCACATCCTGTTATACTGTTTGGCAGCTGTAGGGGTGGGGTGTGTGTGCAAGAAAGCAGTTATTGGACTCTAAGTTAGCTGGGGCATCCTGATCTCAGGTTCCTAGAATAGAGCTGGGTGTTTTTCCATGGGGGCTTCCCATCAAGGAGACCAAATTCCAGTTAAACCTAAAATGGCATTAGCAAGACTATGAGATGGAGGAAGCTCTGTGCCGTATTTTCCTGTCACAAAGCGATGGCGGAAAGAGAGTTGAGGGGTTTTAATAAATTTATAATGAGGATCATGGGTTTAGGCTGAGGTTGAAAAAGGAGAACTTAAGAAAAGAATAAGTAAGTGTGGGCAGGCCCAATAGACTGGAGGCCTTTGTGGGGCCAGGAAATGGCTGGAATAAGGGTAGAAGAGTAAATGATGACAGGGTGGGCTGTGTGATTGCACTTATAATACAATCTGGATCAAGATGCATCTCTCAGCTTCCTCTCTGCCTAATCCCACACCCTACCTTAGTTCTTTCTGCCACACCAGCCTCCCTTTGAGTTCTTGAACAGGTTCAAACTCCCACCACCACCACCACCCAGCCACACACACACACACACACACACACACACACACACACACACACACACACCTTCTATTGACTCCCTATTGTCTGCTGTAACTCTCCCCTTTTAGTGGTCTCATGACTTACTCCATCTTATTCATGTTGTCTATGAGCCCTCTGTCTAATGTAGTGATCCGTGTCATCCATTATCCAAGTTCCTCTTGACCATAACAACCAGTAACACTCTGCTGAACTGGATATGATCTCATTTGTTCATTCACTTCTTTGTTGTTATCAAGTAGAAGACCTAGGAAAGATCACCATGGGTCTGATTCCTTGAGGCATTCTTAGCGCTTTAACAGTGCTTGGTCCAGGAGGAGTTTGGTTAAGAGTTGATTAATAAGAGCCAGATGTCATTTTACAATTTTAAATTTTATTGATCCACAAGTGTTTTGTCCTCAGGAGGCTCAGGATTTTGGTTGAGCAGTGCTCAACAGGGGCAATTGAATTGAGTCCTCCCGGGACACTTGGCAGAAGCTACAGGTATTTTTGGTTGGCATCAAATGAGTAGAAGTCATGGATTTCGCTCAACATCCAGCAATGACCAGGACAGCCTTCCACAACAAAGAAGGACCTGCCTTGAAGAGTCTATCCATAGTGTTACAGTTTCAAGTCCTGCCATGGGCAAGAAGAAGACCCTCCTTCCCCACCGAACTGTTACCCAGATCAAATCTAAGTAAAACCTAAAGGAACCTCACAGCATACAGAAGCAACATGTGTGAGAAATTGGGGGCCCATGCCTTCCATCCTGCCAGTGAAGCAGAATCTGAGCGATGGTATGCATCCAGGATGGGTAACGGTCAAGACAAACAATCCAGAAGTTATTTATTTTCCTCCAGGAAAGGAGACAACTCAGCTCTGGCTCCGTTGCTTAGCTGGTTAAAGCGCCTGTCTAGAAAGGAGACAACTCGTGGCAGACAAGCTTGGTAGCTGGTTTTTCTCCACCAACTGGGACCCTGACGGCCTTGAAGTGGACAAGTACACAATTATGTGGAAGTGGAAAAGCACAGGGCCTTGATGGCCCCTACATAGTGAGTGTTTCTCAATTCCCAAAGCCCTTTCTATTCATTTGGAAAGACTCCATTTGCAAAACATTTATTCAAGGCTTAATTGCTAATAAGTCCCTGCATGGGGCCACTCCATTGAAAGGCTACACAATGGCATGGCCTGATAATCAATGTCCCATTCATGCACTAATCAGTAGAGACAAAATGGATGCAGGAGAGCTTGCCCACAGACTCCAGGAGACTCCCTATCCCTCTGAGTTCCTCTCTAATTAGGGCCCTGTCACATGCTAATCAGAGCTGGGGTTCCTGGAAGTTAGGGAGAGCCCTGTTGGAGCTCTGCTCCGCTGAAGGCACATTCTGAGAACCCACAAATTACCTCCAAATTGAAGCAGCAGCCCAACCAGCAGGAAGTCTGTTTTTTAACTAAGCTGGAGATTGTCCTTAAGGTGACCTTCACCTGTAAAGATGGGCCATCATGGACACTGCAGGGACAGTGTTCTATTTAATTTTAGTCACAAATCTAGGGCATGGTTTTATCATTGATATCTTTATGATAGAGATGAGAAGACAGAAGTTATCTGCCTTTTCCAAAATCGTTTTGTGAATAAGTTGACCGAAAAGTCTTTAGGAACTGGAGCTGTAGCTCAGCTGGTAAAGAACTTGCCTAGCATGCCTGAAGCCCTGGGTTCAATCCCCAGCACTGTATGAAACCAATTATGGTGGCATATGCTTGTAATCTCTGCACTTGGTAGGTGGAGGTAGGAATTTTGAAAGTTCAAGGTGATCCTTGGCTACATGGAGAGTTCAAAGCCAGCCTAGGCTGGAGACCTGGTCTCAAACAAACAAATAAGCCAAAACCAAAACCAAACAAACCCCTGTAACTCACCAACAAATTAATTTACTTTTAGCACCCATGCTCCATATAAAATATTAGCTAACTGATGCCAACAGTGTATATAAAAATACATAGTAAACTCCATGTGGGCACATAATAAATACTGCAACCCAAGAGAAAGACAATTCAGAGGATGTGAACATATAATTTGTGGAAGAGAAAGCCAACAGTATCTCAGGAGATAGTCAAAATTATGAATAATCAAAGAAAAGCAAATTACAAGCCAATGTGACACTTCCTATCTAAGGAGGTTTAAAATGACAGAAATTCTGGAAAGGTCCGGTGTTGGTGAAGATGCCAAGATGGGAACCTTGGAGACTTCTGGTGAGTGTGGGTGTTCGGCAGAACTCAGAGGTTTCTCTGTAGTGAAGTAGATGTATGCAGCATGACTCAGCAATTCTATACCTTTCTGTGGTATCCACAGATATTCCTTCCACAGTTCTCCAGGAGACATATATTCGTTTTGGCTTTGGTTATAGTGCTAAGAAACTGAGGGCTGTATCATGCCAGCCATGATAAGCTAAATAGGAACAGATCACCCAAATGTCTGATTACTTCCAACCATTATCACCTGCCAGTGTAGGACTCAGCAATCAATAACTTTAATAGAGGCCCAAGTCTCAGTAGTTTACCCTGAAGAAATATCTGGTTGCAAGAAGAACCACAAACTAAGATTACCTGAATACCACCCAAGAATAGACCATCCAAAGGAAATGCCTCATGTTCCAACCACTGTAGATAGGAGTACCTGCCAGCACACACTTACCAGGACACCCCTAGATAAATGTCAGCAATCAGGGGTCCTGAACCTCAGAAACCCCTCACCCTCACCTTTACTACTATAAAAACCCAACTCTACCTGAGCTTGGGGCTCTCTGTTTATTCCAATATGTTGGACATGCAGAGAGACCGAGTTTGCAAACTTGCATAAAATAAAGGCTCTTTGCTTTTACATACAAGACACAGTCTCCTTGTTGGCTTTTGGGGGATTTCACGGATTTGGGTATAACAGGGACCAAGTGGGTGTTATCTTCTGAGCCACTAGATAAGTCAATGTGCAGGCGGTGGCATATGGAGTATCCGTGTAAAACAACAGATTAGCCGTAGCCATAGTTACAGGTATGAACCTTTTAAGAAACTGCAATAAGTAAGAAAGGTAAGATGCCAAATGAAACCCAGTAACATTTGTGAGAAAATTCAAATAGATGCATACTAAACAGCACCATTTTGCAAGAAATACATAAATAGAAGCTCAGAGGATTGGTATGCATTGTGGGAAATGGGCAAGGAGGGACTTATAGCAGCCACAGAAGAGCTGGCACACTGAGAGGAAGATCATTCAAGATAAGGACATTTATAAAAGTGTGGGTGCAGAGAGACGGCTAGAGGTAGCATAGAAACCAGGGTTAAAGGTGAAGCTATGATTTCACCTTTCCCAGCCCTGGAGAGCGGTTAGCTAGTTACTGAGTCAAGAAGGAAGAGTTGTCAGGAGAACCATAATGGCTTTCGGTGGTCCAGGAACCCTGCTAGGGTTCCTGACCTCATCTTTCCCCTTCCCTAGTCCTCCAACCAGAGGTTCACATTGGCCTACCAGCAGAGAGCCAAGGGTCAAAGGAAGTCAACAGCGTGTCCTCTCAGACCCGTAGCAGGAGGACTGATGAAAGGTCAGGTGCAAAGAGTGGGTGTTAGAGATGCACATGACAGCCATATTACTGATGAACCGTGAGGGAGAAGGAGTCCAATTCATAAAATAAATGAATATAAACATGGGGGAGGGGCTGGCAAGGAGACACAGAGAGATACAATTCCCTACCTAGCAGGAATCTGAGGCTAATAATAAAGTAATTGAAATGAAAAAAATTAAAACATTTTTCTAATTCATTATTGATATCCTCCATTGTATGTGCATCTCTGTACTTTAACACAGGTGAACATACCATTTGATTATTATATAAAACTGGTCAGCTATTTACAGTGTGCTAGCAGACTCTGATACTAGCAACATTTGGGGCACATAATCTTGAATGTATACATTTTTTACTAGACTTTTGAGAAACAATAGAATATAGAGAATTTATGAGGCAAACTTTTATAGAATTTCTGTTGCCCTGCAGTGCTCCCCTGGGATTCTAGTGTTTTAGAGTCCCTCCCCAGGGCTGGAGACTAAAAATCACCTTCTTGGACTGGTCATGTGGGATAATAACCATAGGATCTTCATGACTCAGGGCAAAAGCAGGATATTGGAGGGGATTTGAGGGGAGGATCCAGTAATGGTGGTGCGCCAGAGGCCTTGAACTAGACCAAAGACTCATTGCAATGAACGTTGTGTGGGCGGGGCTGATTGGACAAAAGGGTTACTGCATGCCACACCGAAGCTCCCAGTGCCGATAGGATGAATGAACAGGTGTTGGAAAGATAGATGAGTGAGGTGCGTTTTTGTTGTTGTTGTTGTTGTTGTTGTTTTGCTTTCAATTGATTTTTTTGGAGGAGGAATGGGAGGATGCTGCAGGGGTGAGGTGAGGATATGGAGGGACTCAGAGGTGAGTGTGATTGGGGTGCATAATGTGAAATTCCCAAAGAATCAATAAAGAGTTATATTATAAAAGAAAAAAATTACCTTCTTGATTGAATGCATATCTCTCTGTGATTACCTAACCTAAGCCATCAATCTCCATAATGTGTCCTCTTTCTGGGATTCAACCTTTGATTAATCCAAATTTCTTCTAGCTTCTTTTAGGAGTATATTAATGTTTAAAATGTCATCATCTATAAGAATGCAATTAAGTGGTCTCTGGAAGATTCCACTCCTTCATGGACTTGAATGATGGGTCTTCCACGAATGACTTGACCGTAATGTCATCTGAGATAGGCTGCTTTCTTGCTTTGTACTGCAGTTGGAAGTTAGAAGTGGTCTTTTTGTACCATAGGGAATTGGTAGGTAAATAGCAATGAAGTCTGGACTCTAAGATTAGGAAAGACTTCCCACGAGGATATGGTGAGGAGTCTTTGGGAAAGATAGCTAGTACCATGAACACTTCCTCAAAAATAGGAGGAAGCAACTGGGGCTTGAGAAAATCCCTAAGTTAAAAATTCCAGTCTTGTTTGAGTTCGGAGTGTGGCAATGGAGGAGTTGATACAATTCAGAGATACTGGCCATAAGGTTCTGATAAGGAAGGGGCTGTCCCACGCCCCCTCTGACCCACACTACACACATCTCAGAAGTAGGGAGAACTTTCAAAATAGCTCCAGGTATCTGGAAGTCCAGTGCCAGGCTTTTTGGAATAAAATTGATTTGGACAGAAAAACCAGATAGAGTGGCCACTAAATAGAAATGCCAGAAGTTCTAAAGCCTGGAGTTCAGGTCTGAGCCTTGATTCTGATGGGAAACAGGTTTGGATGAGGCCTGCTTCATACCAGAAATGAGTGACTACTTCTGCTTGGGCTGGTGTGTGGTATATTTGGAAATCTGGGCTGAGAAATCGTCTATCTTGCATGCCTGATTGCCTTGTGCTTTCTCTGGGTTTGTTTTCTATATTTTCTCTCTCTCAGTATCTTTCTCTCTCTTGCTTGTACTCTCATGGAATAATGATTTTTGTGTCTTTGTCCACTTAGGATGTTATAACATAACACATATGTTGAAGGTTTGAAGCAATAGACATTTATTTTTTATGGTTCTGAAAATCGATAACTCTGAGATCAAGGTATCAGCAGATTGAAGAACTTCCATTTTCGGGTTCACAGATGGGGCCCTCCCACGGTATCCCCTCATGGTGGAAGGGACAAAAAAAACCCTTTGAGGTCTATTCTAAAGTCACCATGATGTTTGGTCTTGATGGCCAACTTGATGGGTCTCAGAGATGCCTATACCTAGTGAAGGGTACCTCCGCATGCGTCTGCAAGTGTTTCCAGAGAGGACTGACATCTGCGATGGAACTGAAGTGGACAGACCCACCCTGTGTGTGATCAGCACCGTACACTAGGATGGAGGTCCATGGAAGAAAGGACTTGTGCTGCATGTGTCTGGAAGCTCCTTTGCTTCTTGCTAACTGTGAGCACCAGATGCCCCAGGCTTTAAATTCAGACTGAATAGCTCCGATCCCCCAGGGCCTTCCAGGCCTTCAGTGCTGGAGTGGAGGTAGTAAGGCACCAGGCTTTTGAGACTGAACAGCTACTGAGCTCTCTGTCTCTGCAGCCTTCGGACAGTTAATGCTCAGCTACCCAGCTCCAACTGTGTGAGTGAATCCAACAAATCCTGTTATTTCTGCTCTGTGCTCCTCTAGTCTGTCTGTTCCTCTATTATATCTGACTAATAAACTGGCATTCATTAGGGCTCCATCCTCAAAACCCATCCGTTTTCCACAGATCCCACCTCCCAATAAACATATTGGGAATAGGGGTTTCAACATAGGAACCCTGGGGGCGGCATGCATACTCAGAAAACCATACTGTAATCCTTGAAGTACATGAGTCATGGGCGCAGAAAGGGAGGTGGGACCTCTGAGGTGCCTGGTTGGTATGGTGATGAGAAGTCCAACCGCACGGAGGCCAGAGAGGTCTAATGATCTGGAGGTCTGACTTCTGGAGCTGTGGGATCTTCACAATCACCTGGCTGATTCCCAAAGGCAAAGTAATGTACCCGTCCAGCAGGTCCAGTTATTCCAGGGTCTGAAGAGGTGCTACCTGAAAGAACATGGGCGAGAGAGAGAAATGGAAACCAAAAGAAATTCTCTTGTCAAGGTCTCAGTTTATTAGTGTAATGGTTGCGGCTTATATAGTCTTTGAATGAGGAATTTAGGTTGGGGTGGGGGGTTTTGCCGGGGTAGCAAAGGTCACTAGTCAGTACACCTGGTCAAACAGCTCTCAAGGTGACTGGGATATGGGGGCTCTTTGCAAACATTCTTAGGACAATGGTCCCTGCTATCATCTTGGGGAAAATGGCTCCTGACAAAGTAAGTCCCTGAGGAGAACCATTCTAGCTGGGCCTAGCTGGACCTGTCTTCTCTATCTGGGCCCCCTCCCCAGTCCCAAGCAACTTCCCAGGAGACTTCAGGGCATCTATTGCTTTCGTGAGCCTGGGTGAAAATTTTTAGTATGTCAATCTTCTTAACCTTGTAGGTGAGGCAGGATTTCTGGAAGCCGTGGTATATCTCATACCTTATACAAATAATGAAATATTCAAATTGTCCCAGTAAATTTCACATGGGAAAAGACTGCCTCTGTAATATAGACTCTATATTTTCCTTTGCGCTTTTACAATGTATGGCATGTAATATGTGACAAATAAATATTTGTGGACAAGAGGAGGGAAGAAGAGAAGGAGAAAGAATGGAAGAGAGAGAGAGAGAGAGAGAGAGAGAGAGAGAGAGGAGAGAGAGAAAGGAGTAAAAGGAATCAATATAACCCAATGATGCAATCTCCAGACACTGCCTTCACATATTCTAAAGGTTTTTTTATTAGTTTGTTGTTATGATTAATTATTAAATTGATTTACCAATATTTACAAGAAAAATGTATGTAGTAGGGACTCAGACTTTAAGATTTTTAGAAGCAAAGGTGAAAACAGAGTATTCAAACTCCTCTGAAAATTAGGAGGTGATCCATTGTTATTAACTCCATTTTTATTAGTGATTCATTGGGTCTAGATCAAGACTGTTCTTTATGCACAGAGTTGGAGAGTTTCCCCAGGAGAGAGCCCGAGAGCTGAGTGAAGCTCCGGGTCTGTTTGTCCAGGTATTCACCCAGGTCTACAGGCAGTAAAGGAGCTGCTTCCCTAGAGGGGCACAATGAACACCTTCCTTCCTAAGTCTAGAAGAAGAAACCAGCCATGGCCTATTCTAAGAGCAGCTAGCTATAGTTCTTTCCTCCCCTTCCTTTCTCCCTCTCTCCGTCTGTGCCTTTGTTCCTTTGTCCCTCCCTTCACCTCTTCTTCCATCCTTTCCTTCCTCCTTCCCATCTCCTCTTCCAACAATGTGTCCATTCTTCCTCTATTCATTCATTCAATAAACAGCCATTTAATTAAAGGCATGATACTAAGCTGGGAGATACAAATATCACTACCCTGGGTGGGATAGGCCGAGAGCCTGAAGTGGCTCCAGAGCAAGGTATTAAGCATGGTGGTACATCGATACCACTTAGATGGTTTAAAAAATACAGATGTCTGGATTTCCATACCCAGCGACTGTGGTGTGAGATACAGAGCTTTTTGAGCATAGCCCAGTGGAGTCTAACACGCAGCCAAAGTCAATGTATCCTTCAATCCTCTCATCACTGTGACCAAGTACTTGACAAGCCAACTAGAGGGAGGGAGGATTTATTTTGGCTCATGGTTTGGAAGGATCCAATCCATCATGGTGGAGAAGGCGCAGGGTCAAATGACTCTGTAGAAATGGGAACATGTGACTGATACCTGCTCACATCGAGACAGATCAGGATGCAGTGAGGGGGAGAGGAACTGGAGCTGGGCTATCAATCTCAAGATCCCTTTCCAGTGCCATTCTAACCTCTAAGAGGTTCTATAGTCTCCCCAAATATGTTTACCACATGAGCAGGCACAGGGCATCCCATATCCAAACCATGATGATCGAGACCCACTCCTGACGATGAGTTTGACTTGTTGGAACAGATCAGAGATAAAAATAATCCAGAAATAAATATATACAGGGTTGCTAAAACACAACGGAGTAAGTTTGCTTTCAAGGAATAGCAAAGAGTAGCCACGTGGGAGGAAACAAGCTGAGCTAGTGGCACATTGTGAAAGAAGAACCGGGAGGCTAAACCTGCCATCCGGAGGACTTGGAGGGACGTTTGCAGAGGGCGAGATTTAGGCACTCCATCCTCATGGAGGACAGATACGTGGAGATGGAGTGAGCTCTCTCCAGATGGAAGGGCAAAATAGACAAGATAAAGTTGTGGTATCCTCCCACGACTGGACTGGAGTTCCAAGGTCAAGAGTGAAAGAGCCACAGGGTGAATGATAGAAAGGTTAAATCAGAGAACAAAGTTAGGTCACTACTCGGGTGGAGAGTTGTTAGTCCTTCGGAAAAAGGGAAATATCAAGACGTTGTTGTGTTAGACTTTTCCCGAAGCACAGAGAACAAAGCTGCTGGGAAGTGGGAGAACACCAAAGGAAGTTGACGGATAACATCCAGGCTGTAGACTTTGCATGTCTCTAACATGGTCAACGGGTGCATTATTTTAGTCTGAGTAAGAGACATGTTCTTACCCTTTAGAGTTCAGAAGCTGATTTAAGTGCAGAATCATTGAAAAGATCAATTTTGAAATTGCTGTTGGTAGAAAGTGGCTTGTGGAGGTGGAAATGAAGATGCCAGGGCAGAAACAGAGTTGGGTCTTTATAAAAAGCCCTAAGGCTTGATGAAATGGGGCAATTAGCAGAGGATAGGAGATGTAACTTCTAAGTGCCTGTTCCAGGAAGGCAGGGGCTCCAGTGCTTCCCTCTATCTGTCTTTCAGTTCCCAAACAATTGCCTGGTTTCCCTAAATATCTGGAAATGGAAAGCTAAGAGGACAGCAACAGCCAAGCAGACACAAATATAGACAACTCTGACCCCCTATGAGTTGGCAAATGGAAAGAAATAGGGCTACTGAGATGACTTGGTGAAGCGCTTGCTGCTCAAGTAAGCACCTGAACTCAGATCTCCAGCACCCACATAAAAAGTTGTGTACTGCGGTCCGAGTCTGTAATCCAGGTTCTGGGCAGGTGGAGACAGGAAGATCCCTGGGCTTATTTGTCAGGCAGTCTAGCAGGATCAGTGAGCTCAAGAGTCAGACCCTGTCACAGCAAATAAAGTAGAGGGTGTTTGAGGAGGATACTTGACATCATTCTCTGGCCTTGACATATGCACACACAAGTGTACATATATAGGGTACACACACAGACACATGTGCACACACATGCTCGTGTGTACTCATGAACAGGAATCTTGGAAGACAGAGCATGATGTAGATGAATTGACCTGTGTCACTGTCCCCAGGTACCTTGCAACTGTGTCAGAACTGCCTCCTGCCTACCTGGGAGCAAGAAGGGATGAGGAAACACTGAGAAGCCCCTGAGCTCTCAGCTTCTTAGGTGATTCTCAAAATGTCTTTCCTGTGCCTTTCTAAGCAGGACAGGGTGTGTGTGTGTGTGTGTGTGTGTGTGTGTGTGAAATTTAGCTTGTATTCAGGCTGACATTTCCCCAGAAGCACTTGTATAGATAGTTGTGAAGATACTGAACGGCTTTCTTAGAAATTGGAGAATTGCTACTGCTGCTTAAGTGCCCTAGCTGTCATGGCTTCTACCTTTGGATATTACAATTAAAAAGTCAGTACAGGGCATTCCAGGCTCCCAGTCCAGTTTCGTAGTTTGAATGTCAACTAGGAAGGAAGGTAAGCCAGGCCAGACTTCCTTCCTGAGAGCTTCCTCCATGCCCTCTTGTTCCCTTCCCAGCAGGATGGGAGGCACCTTCGTTCCAGGGCCCTGACCCTTGCTCTTAACTCCCCTACTTTCTCTGGCATCTCTGCACTACACCTGGTTCTCTATTCTACACCGCAGCTGTAATCTAGCCTTGAATTTCATGGCCGTGTCATCTCTTTTCCCAGGACTGCTTCAATTCCTGGTACGGATCCAGCATAGAACTTCAGCTAGTCAACACACTGTGGAGCATAGGTTTCTTCACTAGGCCTTCAAACACCAACCTTGGGTCATCTGGTGAATTTCTTGTCTATGATGCGCCTCATCCAAGACCCGCCCACTTCTGCACCTTCCTCCAATGCCATTAGCTGGCAGCTGCCAGAATGCTGGTGCCCCCAACATCTAAGCATCTCGTAGTGAGGACAGCTGTCGTGTTACATAGAGGACCTCAAGTACCTGCAGATGTTCACTCTATGGTAAAGAGGGATCCTTTGCTAACATAGTTGAAGGAAGCCTGAGAGGAGGAGGGGCTAAGAGCAAGACCCGTGGCAGTGATGGCATCATTGGCTCCTCTCTTCTGGTGTCTTTGTTATGGGGCTAATAACCCCCTATTTGGTTAAACCTAAGTTCGAATTTCTGTAGTTAAATGATGAACCTTACCTGATATACTGGTTCGATCCCCTCAAATGAGGATTGCCACATAGAGGGTGGCAGGTCGGCATGGAGGATAATCCTGTAAAAGAGTCAGGATGCATCACACAGCCCCTCGCAGCCACAGTGGAACCCAGAGGTCCAACCGTGTGCTTAGACTGGAGGGATCCAGGACTGTCTGGTAAGAAGCATGTTGGATGTGATGGACCCGGTTTCACACTGAGTCTTTATTATTATTTTTATCTGTTTTATTTTTTGCAGACGCATAAAGTGCTTATAACAGTGCCAGGCTCATAAATAAGTATTTATTATGATGATTTTACATGCGTGTGTTATTGTGAAATAATAGATATACATAAAGGGAACATAATAATAGGTATCTGAGAGTTTAATTTTTGACAAGAGAGACGTCTCATTAAATAGGTGCCTTTGGAACCAGACAATGGAATCTGAGGCCTGGTCTGTTGTTTTGCTGGTGCTGTGAGGGAATCAGAAAGGAAGGGAGCTTAGGAACTCCATCAACACAACGCAGAGATAACAATGTAGACCAAGTCTAGGCCAGTTCATGGGAGAGAAATACGGGCACTGGATTTTTGGCAGAATTCCCACACCCTGCTGAGCCTCAGAACCTGTGGCCAACTCTGCAGTTGCTGGCCTTCTGGGGCCACATAATGATGAGTGCCACCGGGCTGACGTGTGTTCTCTGCCTGGGAAAGACAGAAATTGGCTTGCCCCCAAAGTCCTGCCTGCCTTTTGGATCGAGTTCCTTCGACCATGCAGGACAGCCACACAGAGCCCTTTAAAAGGCACTTTTGATGATTTAATTAAATCTGACAGATTTTTCTTTTTTTAAAAAAAAAAACCCGCTAACTGGAGACCTCAGCCATATTTCTTTTCTATTTTTTTTCTTGCTTCTAAAGGTTAACAGCAGGCTTAACTCCTTCATTCACCCAGAACTGTATTTGTAATGAGTCTCCCAAGGGAACATCTTTCCCTCCCTCTGTGATGGAACCGACTTCATCTACTTGGCTGGGGTGGAGGAAGCGCAGCAGCAATCTGTCATCTTCTGGATGGAGCTTTGGATCAGGCTCAGCATCCACAACCCCCTCCGAAGCTATGTGCAGTCAAGATGCCTTCAGAGACAGAATAGCTGCCTCATCCACTCCGAGTGGTCCTTTTCACAGGGATCTCATGAACCCTACCCGTTAATTATAAGTTCATGGATGGAGATCCCCAAGGTCAAAGATAGTAGTCGGTCTGGCTTTGGGACAAGAATACCCCAAAGTCACCCGAAGGAAAGGCTAGGGAAGAGACAACAGAGAAATGAGATTCTTTCTTAACTGGATTCAGCCTGGTTTCTCTATCCCAAGTGTGAGTGGACTGATTACTATTAACAGGTTACTGTGCAAAGAAAGGAAAGAATGGAGAGGAAGTCTGCTCTGGGTGAGCATGCTCACATGGAAGTATCTCCCCCAACCCCAATTTAATTCTTAGTGGTCTGGCTCCTACTACTATGACGACACAAGGTTTGCTTTCATTGGATGATTTGACTAATCCCATGGGTCAGCAGCAGACCCAAGGCTTGGATATAGTGTCTTTGACATGTCTGGTGTTTTCTCCTATCTCCCTTAGACATAATCTGCCCAGGGCCTCTTCAACACTCAGTGAATTTTCATGCTGCTGACATCTCTCCCGAGGTCCTTTGCAAACTCTGTTCTTCCTTGTCAGATCCTCTTCCATTCATCTCCTGGGTCCCTATCACTAGCTTCCAAACATATCCCCCTAGGACCCTTTCTCTCAGACTTCTTTATAGGCCCAAGAGAATGCGCATCATCGGACAGGAAGAGAGCACACGCCCCCTGGTGGGGAAGATTAGAATTCTCAGAGAGAGAGAGAGAGAGAGAGAGAGAGAGAGAGAGAGAGAGAAGAGGGGAGAGAGGGGAGAGGGGGAGGGGGGAGAGGGGAGAGAGGGGAGGGGAGAGGAGAGATAGAGAACTGAATTTTGTGGGGAGGGGACAGAAAGAGGGAAGGGGAGGGGAGGGGAGGCGAGGCTCATGATGGATGATGGACAGGGTCAAGAGTTTACAGATGTTCCTCCCTTGATGAGGATGCTATGTCTAAAAACTCCACACGTGGTACGTGAGTGCCACAGCTTGCAGCACTGAGCCCTCCTGAGGGCATCACTGGGAGCTCTGACTTACTCCCACCATGGAGTCAAGCAGCAGAACTGAGAAGAAGCAACTCCCTCTTCGTAGCCTGGGGAGAGGTGGAAAGTCCTAGACCCAGCCATGGTTTTTACCGGGTGGCATGTCATCTGGCTAAATCTGCGCCGTTGTAAAGCAGATCAGGAGCGGAGCCCGCCTAAGCTGGATGGACCTCTCTGTGTGTCAAAATCGCTTTTCAGCATAGTTTAGCTACTTTGAAATTTCAAGTAAGTCTGGAGGCCACGCAGTTTTTATATTTGTCAAGAGAGAGCTTGTATTTACAACTGCTGAAAATGCTGAAATGGCTATGATGATGATTTATGTGGCTCACATTGATGCCTGTATTTTAAAAGCATCTTGGAGTAGGCTTCCAGATAGGACCACAGTCTCTCCCTGGGTGATCTGTAGTCACAGTGATTCTCTCATGCCCGGGGACACCATGAGGGGGGATACCTTTGTCTTTAGATTGAGCTATGCTACTCTGGCTTCCCCAACCTCTACTGGGGTGGGAGTCTTTCCTAAACACGTAGCCTTTCATATTGTATCCTTTCTCTTTATGGGAATTCCCAAAGTCAAAGGACCTCCATTCAGAGAGCCAAAGAACTAGTGAAAACCCAGGAAGACTCAGCAAAAATATTCTGGATGAAAATTATACATATCAGGAGGATATCGAGCGATGTGCGGTTCTCTCCATACATTTCCTCAGGACTCCCTCTTTTTCTGCCCCTAAAGTGGGGACCTCCATGACTTCTGTGGAGGGACAGTTCCTGAAACCAAGAGACAAAGGCATCACAGAAATGAATAACAACCATGGGCTATATACAGTTAAGAGAAGTTGTAGCAGAGTAGCTACCAAAGCTCCTTTTTTCCTCCCCTGGATAGAGTTACAAATAGTTTTGGTCTGTAGAATAAAGAATAATAGAAGGGAGAGAGTAAGTGATGGTGATTAATTCATATATATTATATATAATATCTATCTATCTATCATCTTCAAGGCAGGGTGGTAAACTGACTTATATCTCCTAGAATGATACATAGAAGTCTTAGTTCCTAGTACCTGGGAATGTTACTGCTTTCAGAAACTGGGTCTTTGCAATCAAGTTAAAATGAGTCATGCTGAGTTAATATCGTCCCCAATCCAGTGATTAATGTCCCTAAAAGAGTAGATTCGGAGACCGGAAAGATGTTCTGTGGCTCAGTCATTGACTGCTCGTGCAGAAAAATGAGTTTGGTTCTCCGCACCCAGGCCAGGCAGCTCACAACTGCCTGTGACTTCGGAGGCATCACTCATGAGGACGGAGGGGGCTAATCAATGGCATTATCTGCCTGCCACCTAACTTGTTTTTGTTTTTTTAAATATTTATTTATTTATTTATTTATTTATTTATTTATTTATTTATTTATTTATTTATTTATTTTGTATACAATATTCTGTCTGTGTGTATGTCTTCCCGGCAACCACATGGTGCCACCTAACTTGTTAAAGCATCAAAGAAGTCTATCAGTCCTAAGTCTGACTGTCTCGGTGACAGAGAGGTGCAATGTGAAACTATGACAGAACACAGTGGAAACAAGGGGCTCAAACGCCACACACGTGGGCTCCATGGATAAAGAAATCAGAGAAGGAAGAAGCCAGCGGTCGTCCTTCCCGAGGAGGGGGCTGGGGAGCAGGTGCTTTCTGCAGAGCTAAAGCCAGCAGGGCTGGAGCCTTCTCTTAGATAAATGACTGAAGCTCTGCGAGAGAGGCCTGGCGCATCACACTGGCTCAGCAAAAGCTTCTCCGCTTCGAAACGGGGACTGAGAGAATGAATTCCTTTCTTTCATCCAGGGCCATCTCTGAGATGCTGCACAAGGCTCCCCGGACTGTGATGCCACTCCTGGGAGAAGGCAGGGAGGAAAGTGGAAATGTCTGCCTTGAAATTTGACATGTTAAGTTTGCCCCCAAATTGACTAAAATTGCATTTTCTGCCTTCAAGCGGAATGAGGTTTCAAACGGAATATGTGCTGAGCTGTAGTAAAATAAAACTACATTTCTTGCAAACCCGAGTTCTATGAACTAGATTGATAGTTACTGCATGTAGTGTTTGCAAACAGTTACACTGGGGCATTTTGGGAGGCTAGTGCATCACAGGCCATGACCTTCCAGGTTTGGTTTATCTGAGCTCTTGGTGATATAATTGCAGGCCACGGGGCTCCAGCCATTGTGCAGTCCCTCGAGCCCTTTGTGTATAGTGCCTCCCTTCCAAGGAATCTGCAACGCATATTTTCCTTGCACAGAGGACAGTAAAATGTCTCTTGGTTCTTAGCAAGAATAGAGGATGGTTTTGGTCCTCAAAGCAACCTGCTAATTTGTGTCAATAGCAACCCAGAAGAGTAGGAGTTCCCAAATGCATGGCCCCAATTTGATAGTCAGGGTGGGAGTTGGGATGCACAAAAGATTCTGTGGATTCTTAAGTGTCCCCGAGACCAAGATGCAAGACTCTTCTTCATGTCTCATTTAATAGCTTTCATGACTGCCCTGCTCATGTCAGGACCAGAATCAGTGGAGGAGCTATTTGTAAACACACGATGCATCTTTCTGTACAGCATAAGATTCTTTCAAGAAGGAAGTGTGCATACTTGCATTTCTAACAATCTCCATTGGGAGTTTTGCCTTTGTGGTTCTTCTGCCTCTCCCTGTGGCGTAAGTAGTTTGTCCTCACCATCCTGCTTATCCTGGGTTCATAGGCTGTTAGGATGTGACTGTCTTGTGTGTTCACAGTTCTCACAGACTGGTGCACATATGCTTACCTCCCATCCTCCACCTTCTAGCATGTGATGCTGCCATTGATCCAGAAAGATATGCTCTGGTGGGGGGTGGTGGTCCTGCACTAGAAAGAATATATTGCACAAGAGTTTGACAACTGGTTGATGTTTCACTCCCAGAAAGGCAAAGAAGAGTTGAATGGAGTGTTTTCTCTTTCTTGGTCTTTGGAACAGACTCTGGCTCCTATGTGGCATTGATTTGGGATACACAGAAGACAGTGATGCATAAAAGTTGCTTATGTTTTTGATACAATTTAAGTCACATTTGTGGAATGTCTGCTTTGCGTTATACCCTCATGAGGTCAGAGATTGCCCAAGACCAGTCTGAGTCTCTTCAGAAAACTGCAGGGAACTTTCTCGGCACACACACAGACATGTTAGCCACATCTCCCACACAGAGCAGAACTTAGGACCATAGCAGGTTCCAGGGAAGGGAGAAAACAGCCAAGCAGAGCCTGTGTCATTTGGGGATTTCCAGTTGGGAGCTGTTGCAGCTGCATCTATTATCGGACTTCAAAAAGAAAAACAGTACCCCCACCCTAACTTGTCCCAGAAAGGCAAACTTATTCCTGACCCTGGCTGAAGGCAAGACGAAGCATGTCCAGGTGAGTTTCATCAGGAACCTTGCTCGCTGATGTATGAAAGTGTTTCTTTGGCTTCGGGGTGAGAAGCTTTGTCCAAGAGGATAATGAAAGATAGGTCCCCCTGCATCAGATGTTTCCATGCATGGTATTTTTATAACCACATAGGCAAAATCAGATCACATTTTCAAAATGCCATAGTCTACTCCCCCTCTCTTATTTATGCATTTATAGACATTTATCAGTCTCTTTATAGCTACCTATTAAAAATCTATTATTCTTAGTCTCTCTGCAGCAGACAGAGACCATTACAAAAATAACACATCCAATCAAAACACAGAGCACAAGGTGCCGCACAGTGCTCAGTCCGACTGATAGATCTACAACACAACTCTTGTAGCTAAGTCTCGGGGATCTAGTGAGGGGAGAGGAGATGGAAAGATTGTAAAAGCCAGAGGAGCAGGAAGTTTGAACATCAAGAGATGGCTGTCATGGAAGGGGGCAATCTCTAGAGGCTTTAACTCTAGACAAAGGACTACAGGCAGCAAAGGAATGCTGAGAGCAGGAGAAATAAAAATAGTCTTCTTCAAGGAACAGCCCCCAGTTGGTTGCCCAGTATCAAGTGGTCAGCCCTGAAAACAAATGCATATGAGGAACGTACAGACTGAGTAGGCTGTATTTATAGATTTAAAGACACACACACACGTGTATCTATCTATCTATCTATCTATCTATCTATCTATCTATCTATCTATCTGTAGATACACATAAATATCACATATATATATATAACAATTTAAGAAAAAGAAGTCATGAATTTGAGAGAGAAAGAATGTACATTGGAAGGGTGATGGGGAGGAAAAGGAATGGGGAAGATAATACACTTATATTTTAAAATTAATTTATAATTAAAATTATATTTTAAAAATTAATTTAAAAATTTGATTGTTGTATTATTGGGTTGTCTCCAATTTTTTTGTAAGAATAAGTGAAAATATTAACGACAGCTTTGTGAACCAAATTTTCCTCTGATTTTACCTTTTATTTTATACTGTCGTTTTTATTTTTAATGTGACAGACTACTAAATTTTAGGCTGTCAGATCCACCGATCTGTATGCCTGCTGTGTGTCCTCTTGCTCCATCAGGACCACTCCAGGGTTTTAAAGCTACCTAGGCACGGCAAACCACAGCCACTTACCCGAAGCTGAGTGTAAGAAGCCACCTACAGAGTAGTTTACTGGCAGAAGTTCCTCTGTGGGGCTGACATACTTTGTTTCTTATCTGGACTTCAGATAGTTTTGTGAATTATGCCCTGTGGGTCAGGAATTGAGTTGTTCTTGCTTCTTCCTGCTGTTAGACCCTACCTGCTCTTGCTACCATGCTCTGCTGGTTTTCCACCCCCTCTTTCCCTCCCGCTGCCCATTCTAAGTCTTTCCCGTTTTTTTATAGGGTGCCTTTTGAAGCTCGTAGGGTGCCAAGGATTTGCTTTCTGAGCTACTCTTACTCGCAGAAGGTTTTAAGGGGCAGCAAGCCTTATTCTCGCAGTTCTAGAGTATGGTTGCAAAGCTGCTTATTAGGATTGGATTCTCTCCTCCTCACAACTCCTTCCTGGGGCTCCAGTTCCCTTTGACTGAAGGATGAAATGGAACCCTCCCCTCTAACCCTCCATGTTAGGCCCGGCTCCTTTCCTCAGCTCCTCTCAGGCTTCCTCTTCCCTCTTAAGCACTGCAGCTGAGACCTGGGATCCATTCTCAGAGAACAGGACTGCCGGGTAACTGAGTAGATAGACTCACAGACTACACGCAAGGATCTCAGTTTTCAGTGATCAGAAGCTCACTCTACTCCTAAAGTGAAGGAAAAGGCAATATAGTCTATCATTAAAGTCAAACAAATAGATAAGAATTGCTGTGGTTTATTTTATAGAGTGCTTAGAAACATCTAAAAGGCTGGCTTTAGAAATCTTATCACTTCGTTTTCTAAAATTCCTAGTCTTTAACAGCCTTCCCTCTCCCACTCATTCGAATCTGTAGTTTCTCAGCCCGAGTTACTCTCTGTAGTTTCTCTTCTCTACTAATAAAAGCTGTCCTTGGCCTAAGCTCAGTCACTTTTCCTTAGGCAGGTCACCATCCCTCGCATCAGAGGTCTTGTCTTCCAGGATTTGTGGGACCTGAGCTAGCATGAGGCCCAGCCAGGATGGCTGATTAGCAGCGCTTGCTGAGAGAAGGTGAAGACAATGAAGGAGGGGCGGGGGCTCTTAAGAGAATGTGAATTCATACGATACCACCGGGAGTCATCTTACAGGGGACTCCCGTACGTTCTCTGTGACTTAGCAAGTACGTATGTAAGTATGTGTGTGTGGCTAGACCTTTATGTAGAATGGGCACACACGTGGGTGTGGATGGGTGCGTGTGCTCACGAAGGATCATGCATGTGGAAGGCAGGGGGCAACACTGGGTGTTGTTCCTTCAGGTACATTCTACATTTTATTTGAGACAATCTGGCATTGGCCTGGAACTTCGCCATCTAGAGCAGGCTAGCTGGTCTGGAAGTTTCTAGAGACTTTCCAGCCTCCACGATCCGTCTTACTTACTATGACTGGCTTTTTAAGTGGGTTCCAAAGATCTGAACCCAGGTCCCCATGCTTGGAAGGGAAGTGCTTTATTTGCTGATTCGTCTCTCCAGGCCCCCTCTCAAGCATTTTTCAGATCACACTTTGCACAGAGGCCTGGAATTCTCACGGGAAGAGATAAAATTTCCCCTGGAGCTTACAGTGCCTTAAAGCAGGATTTAAATAGGAATCTGGCTGATCCTTCCAATTTTTTTCTCCGTCACCAGTGTCTAACAATTTATTTAACCCAGCTTGTAATCTCAGCGCTTGGGAGGTTGAGGCAGGAGAATCCTGCATTTGAAGTTACTCTGAGTTAAATTGCAAAATCCTGTAAAAAAAAAATGATATGATATATCAAAAAGAATCTTTAAGAATAACCACACACACTTACAAAATGCCTAAACATATACACATACACAAGTTTTTTCCCCAACAGCTAGGCGATCAGGAAGACATGCCCTGTTGTTGGTACTTTCTTCTCTGCTGTGAGAGTAGGGGAAGCTGCTTGGAGATGTTAAACACGCTGAAAGACCCAGAACAAAGAGACACAAGGCCATGAGCCTGACTTGAAAGTCTGCCTTATGATCACTCTGCTCCCTGATGGTGGGTCAGAGACAGTAAAGAGGAAAATGAATCTCCATCCACAAGACTAGTTCTGCATTCATTCTCAACTGTGCTTAATTCTTTGGCCAACACGCATCTGTGGTCACATTGGAGGCTACATCAGCGCTTTTTCTTTTGTGGAATGGTCAAGGGTTTTCATTCCATAATTCACTGGTGGTTGGGTTCTGGTCATCAAGGTAATACAATCTGTTCCCAAGACCTGGCCGATTGTAAGACACATGAAGAAAATGCTTCTTGTATTGCTGGTGCTCTTTTAGCCTTTGAAAAATAAAGAACAAAGGCCATTACAATGTGAAACATAACATGATATATCCAAGTCTTCACTTCCAGAGACTGTTTGGAAATTAGATCTTTGAAGGCTTAATTAAGTTAGAAATCTTGGATAAATTCATTGACTAGTAGATTTTTGTTTGTTTTCTGTTTTTCTGAGATAGAGTTTCTCTGTGTAGCTTTAGCTGTTCTGGAACTCTCTTTGAAGATCAGACTGGCCTGGAACTCTGAGATCTACCTACCTCTGACTCCTGAGTGCTGGGATTAAAGTTGGGCACCACCACCTCCTGACTTGAGCCAGAGAAGAGCTTGGTAGTGGTGGGGACCGAGTGAAGGTAGAGACAGAGACTGCAAATATGCCACTGTTAGCTAGGAAAAACTTGGGGCCACTAGAAGTGGGGTGAAGGGAAAACGGCATCTCTCCAAAGAGTACAGCCTCTACTAATGTGTCCATTCCAGATTCTTGCTCTTCAGAACCATGAGAGGATAAATTCTTGCTGTCTTAAGTCAGCAACTCGTTATAGCATCCCAAGCTCACATAGATATGGTACAGGGAATGTCATGTTGCTGTCACGAATACTGGGAATAGGAAATGGTTTTGAACTTGATCATGCATCCAGCTGAATGACACTTGAGAAGCATGATCGAAAAGCCACACATTACCCATGTGCCATTTCCACCCAGCTGACCTTGGGAAGCTGCTGAGCCCTTCAAGGAGATCTCATTGTTGACATCAGTAGGCAAGTGTTTGCAATTCCTTCCTCCTTTCTCTTGTAACGACACTAGTCACTGAATTTAAGGCAAATTCTAAATCCAGATGATCATACTTCAAGGTCTTGATTAAATCTGTGAAGACCTTATGTCTAAGTAAAGTCCTGTTTCAAGGTCCTGGCAGTGAAGACTTGGACATATCATCTAGCAGATGCTATACATTGTTACAGCTGGTGCCACCATGTGGCACATTCACCCTGTACATGGAAAGCTGGCCTTTGCCCTCAGGCCTGGTCTTTTGTGCCCTCCTGAATCCTGAGAGATTCCCAGTGCATCCCTAGGTCTTGACTGGTCCTACAGAAAGTGGAGTGCAAGGTCCCCATTGTCACAGTCACTTACAGAGGTAGACACAGCTGGCACAAGGCAGAATGGCGATCAGGACATAGGTGGTGGTAACCCATGCTTTGGGTGAAAACTGAAGGGTCTTGGCTCAACCAAAGCATGCAGGAATGTGTAGCCCTTTGCAACATGGAGACCAATGTGGTTCAGAGAGAGGCCGGCTTTTGCATCACATCCACACAGGAAGGGACTCTTATTATGCAGGGTGCTGATTCCACAATCACAGGCAAGTTACTGGTTCTACCTGAACCTCATCACTGTCTGCAAATAAGGTCAATCGCACATGACTTAAATAATTACCATAGCAATTAAATGAAATAACAGAAGCGGCCATGTGGTAACGTGCCTAGCCTGACACCTGGCATTTAGTGGGCACTTCATTAATGGTTAGGTTTCTTTAGCCATTTTGTGTGGGGCTTATTATTAAGGTCCATTTAGAAACCTCATTCGGTGAGCTCTAACCCCGTATTATGCAAGTGTAGTTGCTAGAAGGTACGCATATGACTCCAAGGGAAAATGTCCTTACTCTTCAAAGAAATAACAACAGAGTAGGGGAGACTGGATGTAAACGGCCAAAGAGCGACAGCATGTCCTGCCGAAGTTTACAGTACACACGGAGAGAATTTTTATCCTGCTTTCTCCAGTGCCTAGCCAATACGTGTGTCATTGGAGAAGTGGAAAGGAGCTTCCCCAGGGCACCGAGAGGAGGGGCATTCAGCTCATGAGCTGAATGTAGGGATGTTCTGCAGGACTATCCTCCAAGTCAGCCGGCCCCCATCTTCAGGATTTCTGCTTGGCCTGCTCATCAAAGCTGGTCCGATTGACAGTTTCACTTCCCTCATAGGAGTAGGAGGGGGAGCCACAGGACCTCCATCTGAGGATTCAGTCTCCCTTTCCAAACAATGGAACATGATTCTGGCCTGATTGCACATGGTGTTGGGAGAGGAGCTAGATGGGGAAGAACGAGAGAAGGGGATTAAGTCTATGCAGCCATGGGTAGTCATCATCCCTGCTGGGTGCAAACCATCTACTGTGGCTCATAACCCCTTCATTGTAATAACTAAGCCTAATCAACTCGTTGGTTCTCCTTGGGTGAACTTCAGTGGAGTCTCAGTTTGTGCCTGGGACCTTAGCAGGAGGAGTAAACGTTTATATTTCTTTCAGCGAAGGAATTTTAGCACCAGGGCGTCTGGAAGGAGCCCTGGATGGCTACAGGGTAAACTTCAAGGTTTTCTAGCAGTGTTGGGGGTTGGGAACAGTGCAAAGGGAACGTGTAAAGACCTATGCCTTGTGCCAGTGTTTCCATGAAGGCTTGGCAGGACCTCCATGCTCAGACATGCCTTTAAGGGATTCATACTTGCTCCCTAGAGGAGGCAGGGCTAGAGTTGAAGGGGAGAGGTAGCAAAGCTGCTGCGACCGTGGCTTAAGGAGCTCGCTATGGTCTGTCTTGGGTACCAGGCTACCATGGAGTGACTATGAATTCCTTCTTCATGTTGGATGTTTGTTTGTTTTTTGTTTTAGCTGACCTGCAATTCCTGAGTTCAAGCAATCCTCGCTCTTCATCGTCCTAAGTAGCTGGGACTACAAGAACATGTCAGTGGGCCAGCTTCATGTTGGATTTGGATTGCAGACGACACGAGGTGGTGTCAGCAGTAGAAAATGTTTGGGTCATAGGAGAGAGCTTCTCATGGACAGACTAATGTCATGCTCACAGGCTCACAGGTAAGTCCTCGCTGTCATGAGGCTGGATGAGTTACGACTAGATTGCAGTTTTAAAAGTAAGGTCATCCTGCGTGTCCCTTCTCCTGAAAGAACTTAATTGCCCTTCTGTCAAACAGATGCAGGGGCACATCCCTGAACATCCCAGCCTCTGGAACTATAACCCCCCAAAATCCTCTCTATTATAAAATGTCAAGTTTCAGAAATTCTTTTACAGTAACAAAAGCTACAACTAATGCCACTCCCGTATACCCTTGAATCAGTGGTTTTTTGTTTTTGTTTGTTTGTTTTCTTTTTCAATACACCTGCAGGTACACTGGGGAATTGTATATAATTGCCTGGGGCAAGGGGTGGGCAGCAGTAAGTATCTGCTTGCTTTCCCAATTAGTCCAATATTGCCACCAAGGTCAATTAATAGTGCAAATAACTTCCTGGAAGCTTGGCTCTGCCACATAGAAAACAGGGCGGTGACTCTTCTTGAGAAAATGAGATAATGTGTGTAGCATGTCTTGATACCGTTATCTGTGACTTCTGGAAAGGTAGAAGAGAAGAGGCCAGAGTTCCACACTCAGTGCCCCTCCTCTTTCTCTGATTGGGTTTACAGTGAGAGGCTAGATTGGCAGTGGGTTTGATCTGAGAGTGTATTCATGGTAAACTCTGTTCTAACTGCCAAATGTAGCCTGAGAAATGGGGTCTTCTCTTTACAGCTTTATCCCAAGGGCGAGTGTAAGCCTTGGCAACCCTTTGTCGGAGTTTCTAAGGGACATGCCACCCTCTGATATCCACTGCTAACTGGATTGGGGAAGTGAATCTTTACAATGCCCAGATGGCTTGGAGCCTGGGCAGGATAAGGTGGTGGGTGGCTGTGTAAGTCCTTTGAGTGGATTAAGTGTAACTCCAGAGCTGACTGTATGTCCGCTTAACCACTGTTTGTGTTATAACTGATGGCAATTTTAAACACTAAGACTCATTTCCAGTCTTGCAACTGTGTGAAATTGATTTCATTTTATAAATGTTTTCCTTGGTCTGTTCGCACGCCTGTATGTGGGCAAACACATACATATATTTGCATGCAATTTTACTTTGGAATGACATACAAAATATTTTTCAGTTTGGAAGGTTAACATTCTAATGTTGACCTCTCTGCCATAGTTTTCCTAATTATTGCTTTAATAAGCATAAGTTATTTTCTCCAGACGGTATGTTGCTTTCTTTACTTTAGGAACTAAAGGACATTTTTATTTATTTTTTATTATTAAAAAATTCTACTATACAGTATATATGTTCTTTCCAGGAATGACTGCCTTATGGAAAATCCAGACTAGTCTGGAACTTCTGGGCTCAAGTAATTTTCCTGACCCATACTTCCAAGCAGTTAAGAGCACAAGGGTGTGCCAACAGACCAGCTTCATGTTGGAATGAAATACAGGAAAGCAGTAATGTGTACAATGAGAGCTCTTGATTCCGGTGGATAGAAAAACAAGTCCTGGTTCTGTTTATTGAGGGTCCCACTCTAGCTGTGTTGCTTGTCTTCCATCTCTTTATCTCATGATCAGTATCTGTCAGGCATTGCTGCCTAACAAACTGGAAATATAAAATAGCAAGCACTATAAACCTTAATATGTGCTTCTTGGCTTATGAGGAGGAACTGGAGGGATGGCTCAGTGGTAAGAACCCTTTCTAATCTTCTAAAGGACATAGGTTCAGTTCCTGGTACCCACGCCAGACAGTTTGCCTATAACTCTACTTGCAGGGGGATCTGATGCCCTTTTCTGGCCTCCATGAACATTTGCATGCATGAGGTACACAGACATACATACACTTAATCTCTCTCTCTCTCTCTCCAACACACACAAGCAATGTTTTTAAAAGATGCATTAACAAAATGAGACTCTCTAAGGTCTAAGAGTGTTCCGTTGGTACACTATGGTTATATGTCTATACTACATCCTTCATTGTGAGCTTCATGCTTAGATTATATAATGTGCACATGCTTTATAATAAAAAAATAATAATTCTACTAAAAAAAATAAATAAAAGATGCATTAAGCATTCCTAAACTGTTAAACCTGGTAGCTTGGCAAGACGGTATGCTGCCTCTGCCAAAGATCTTTCAAAAGAACTGTGTTGAATATCGCTAGTCCAGCAAAAGTCATGATCCAAAATCCAAAACAAATTTCGATTGAATGTGCATTGCTCTTCATGTCACTGTAATAGAAAAAAACCCTGAGAAGTTGGGGGGCCTTCTCGTAGGGATTGGGTGGGGTCCAGCAGATCTGGAGAGAGCTCAGTTTGGTAACTCTTATCAACCTCTATGAGTCAGGAGGGATGCTGCCGTGCCGTTTGTCTTTCTCCCGCTTCTGGCTTACAGGAACCTTTCCTGATTGTGATGCCCACTCGGGAAATTGAGCTTAAGCACTTTGCAAGACTCCAGTCAATACTCTTAACCTCTGAGCCATCTCTCCAGAGCATTGCCTGCTCTTCCAAAGGTCCTGAGATCAATTCCTAGCAACCACATGGTGGCTCACAACCATCTGTAATGGGGTCTGGTGCCCTCTTGTGGCCTGCAGGCATACACACAGACAGAATATTGTATACATAATAAATAAATAAATATTTTAAAAAAGACTCCAGTCATGTGTACGTTAACATTTTATTAGCCAAGTGTGCTGGTTAGTTCTTGTCACCAGCACAAGCTAGAGTTTCCTGAAAGGAGGGACCCTCAGTTGAGAAAATGTCTCTATAAGGTCCAGCTGTAAGGCATTTTTCTAAATTAGTAATTGATGAAAGGGGGGTGCAGCCTATTGTGAATGGTGCCATCCCTGGGCTGGTGGTCCTGGGTTCTACAAGAAGGCATGCTGAGCAAGCCAGCGGGAGCAAGCCAACAGGCAGCACTCTTCCATGGCCTCTGCATTAGCTCCTGCCTCTAGGTTCCTGCCCTGTTTGAGTTTCTGTCCTGACTTCCTTCAATGTGGAAGTATAAGTCAAATAAATCCTTAACCTGCTTTTGGTTCTGGTGTTTTATTACAACCATTGTAACCCATAGACGCTAAAAGCAAGTCACGTGGTCAGGTTTTAAAACTGGGTCAAAGAAATATATTCTGAATCTTCAGGGCAAAGAGCTCTAGTCATTTGTCGAAAAGAAGGGACACAGACAGGGCTAAAAAGAGGGAATTACTGTGTTCTACCACTATGTGTGAAAGTAGCAACTGCAGGTGCGTGATAAGAGCAAAATGGTGTAACATTTTAAATAGTTAATGAATGTTACCTCCAAGAACCGGGGGGAGGGTGCGCTCATTGTTGTATATTTTTATACATTTGGTTCCAAAGCTCTTAAGAGTTCTTGGCATAGAATAAATACCTGAGAGTTAAAAAAGTTTTTTTTTAATTAAATATTTTATTAGCCCCATGGATAAACCCTCTAATGTAATCCCTGCCCTTGGTGCCACCCCTGACCTTTTTTGTTCCGCTGACACTTTGACTAAAATCCCAATGGAATCCATTCTATTCAGTCATATTCCATTATTTCTCCATCCTCTTGCCTGCTGAACAAGAGTTGCAAGAGAGATGGGTTATGGCGTTCTTTTATTGTAATTTTGGCAGCCAGACACAGCAAATGCCATGCTCATAAGAGGAAATAAACTTGCACTGTTCATGCTGGCAAAATGGCTCAGTGGACAAAGGGAACTTTGGTTAAGACTTTAGTTCAATCCCTGGCACCCATGTGGTGGAAAGAGAGAACCCCCAAGTTGTCTGCTGATGTCTATACTCACGCTATGTCATTTATATGCCCCATCCCCAGCACATTCAAAATAAATAAATGGCCTTCTTGGTTTGTATGTCTTTTTCCCATCCCTAATATTGGTATTATTATTATTATTGTTTGGGTCTTATAGGTCCCCTAAAAACTCCTGCTTCATATTTATTTCCTCTCCCCATCCACTCCTCCTCCATCTCCACTGAGAAAGGGGCAGGCCTCCCATGGACTTGAACAAAGCATGGCATGTCAAATTGAGGGGGGACCATTCCTCCCCCTGCATCAAGGCTGGGCAAGGTAATCCAGCATAGGGAACAGGTTCCCAAAATCGAGCTAAGCACTGGAACAGACAGGTCCTGATCTCACTGCCAGGAGCCCCACAAACAGACAAAGCTACACAAGTGCACACACATACAGAGGGCTTAGGTTGGTCCCATGCTCTCTAACCGTTGGTTCTGAGTCCATGTGCTCCCATGAGCTCAGGTCAGCTGTCTCTGTGGGTTCTCCCAGCATGACCTTGACCCCTCAGGCTCATACAATCCCTCCTCCCTTTCTTCAGGAGGACTCCCAGAGCTCTTGTCCAGTGCTTGTGGTTCTCTGCATGTACTTCTGTCAGTTACTGGATAAAGGCTCTCTGATGACAATTCGGGTAGTCACCAATCTGATTACAGAAGATGTCTAGTTCAGGCACACTCTTCACTATTGACAGGAGTCTTAACTAAGGTCATCCTTGTGAAATCCTGAGAGTTTTCTTGGCACCAGGTTTCCCCCAACCCTGGAATGGTTCCACCCATCAAGATGTCTCTTGTGTTACTCTCTCCCTCTGCCCCACCCCCAACCTGCTTTCTATGCCCAGCCCACCCAACCCGCTCCCTCAAGTTCCCTGTCCCAGTTTACTGAGGAGATCTCTTCGATTTCCCCTTTTCAGGAAAATCCATGCACCCCCTCTTTGGGCCCTCTTTGTTATCTTGCCTCTCTGGGACTGTGGATTGTAGGTTGGTTATCCTGTGCTTTACTCCTAATACCCACTTATGAGAGAGTACACACCATGTTTGTCTTTCTGGGTCTGGGTTACCTCACTCAGAATGCTTTTTTTCTAGTTCCGTCCATTTGACACAATTTCTTTTGCAATATAATATACATAATGTAACAAAATGTAAAATGGAATCACAGGAATGATACGCATTTATTTGTAGCTCCTGCCCACACTTCTCAGAGAAGTTCTGACAGTACATGAGCACAGGAATGGGAACCAAAGGGCCCGCCTTAGAATTCTGTCTATTATGGTCCTAATTTCTCTGAAAAGAAAAAAGTGACTCTTGATCTTTTTTGCTTATGATCCAGATTTCTGTCAGTCACATACTTTGATAGGTCATTAAAAGATAGTTGAAATAACAGTGATCAACAGCACTGAATTTTCTATTTCCATTGTAGTAAACTTGTCTGTGTTTCAGAGCAAACTATTGATAAGATGTTTATGCCCCTGAAATTCATGCGGAGGCCCCCAACTCCCAATGTGTTGGCATTAGGAAATGAGTCCTCTGGGGGAGGTAATAGACTTGAATGGGCTCGTAAGGATACAGCCCCTGCGATTGGATTACTGTGCTCATTAGGAAAAGAAGAGACACCCATGTTTTTCCTCTACCAAGAATGCGGCCATCTGCCAGGCAGGAGAAAGTTTCTGCTAAGAAATAAACCTTGGCACTTTGATCTTGGGTTTCTCAGTCTTCAAAACTAAGCAACGAATAGCCATTCTTTCAGCCACGCAGTCAAAGTTCCTTCATTAGAGCAACCTGGCATCATCTTAATTCCAGCTACTTTCTGATTCAGCTGTTGCTGTTGTCTGGATTTTGATTTTTCCCCACTCGGTTCCTTTGTCATCAATGCCTTGTCATAGATGTCAGGGAACACAGGGCTAGTCAGTTTCTGTCCTTTTCCACCTTGTTTCTTTTGTAAGGGAGAGCAGAAGCACTAGGCGAGCTGGAGGATGGCTTCTCGGATCCAGCCTTTCTTTCACTGATGAAATATTTATGCAGACACGTTGCCTAGCAATGGTCACCAGAGCTGCCTGCATATACAAGAGGGAAACTCAAGGGGGCATTTCCCTTGGAAACACAGCAAAGAGAAGGCCCAGCTTAATGAACACAGCTCCTGCTTCCTTGATGGAATTCCTCCCAGTGTCAGGCAAAGAAAATGTTTCTTATGGGGAATGGTTGTGTCGGCTAGAATAATTTAGCAGCTGGTATGGGAGTGGCCCAGGAGGGAGACCTTAGGGAGATAAAAGCAGACAGAGTGTTGGGAAGCACTTAGCCCCTGTGTAGCTAAATGTTTTAATGTTGTCACTGTCTGCTGGTGTGCACCTGATAGCGATGTCCTCCTACCTATTTTCTCCCCTACTGTGCTGTCAAACTGTGGGTCCCCTAAAATCCTCTGGATTTCAAGTCATCAGACTAAATTCAGGAACTATTTTTTCCAGGGTTGTTGACGTCCTGGTGTTTGGGCACTCTAAAGAGAAGAACTGGAATGCATTGTTTGGGTAGAATTCTGTTACGAAGAGTGTTCAAAGATACCAAGTGCCTACCAAGAAGTGATTCTTCTCTTCCTAAATGTTAGCCTCAGACTACTGGATGCCTAAACTGAAAGGAATCTTTGAACCCTTTGTGACAGAGTCCCCTTTCTCCTCTTCCCCTGCATTTTTTTTTATCTTTTATTGAAGGCTGGGGATAGAAGTCAAGGGCTTGAATATTTAGGCAGCTGCCACATCACTAAGCTACATCCCCAGTTCCCTCTCTGCATTTTTAATCGCCAAAGACATTTCTTCTATCTACAAGGTGAGGAAAGAGGAGATCTCAAACCAGAGTAAATCACCGAGGGGGGATCCCAAGCAGACTATTCTTCATACCTACAAATTGTATTTCAGTAAAATGCAAATATGCCTTCAGAAAAACGTCATGTCTTTATTCAGTTTAAAGAGATTTTTGAAAGGTATTGTCCCCTAAACAATGTACCATGACAGCTATAGACATAGTGTTTATGTTGATGTATTATGGGTAATCAGAGAATATGTAAAGCCTATAGGAGGTGACTCAGATTATATGCAAATGCTTTGCTGTCTTGTACAAGGCTCTTGAGCACCTGTAGATTCTATATTTGGGAGGAGTGTTCTAAAATCAATCCCTGAAGCTGGGTGACCCACCTTGGACAATGATCGGTGGTATGGCTCACTTCGTGAAAGCACGGTCGTCTTAAGGAACTTAACAAGGTTCAACAGCTCAACCTAGAGATTCCGTTTAGTTGGTCCAGGTTGGGGCTGATAGCACGGGTTCTAATCCATACATGAGGTAAGAGATTGTGACGGGTTTCTCACATTGAGAACCGCTGGGTGGGGATCTTCTACAGAGTGCTCTAATTCTCGCTCCACCCATAAAACTTCTTAAGCACCCGTGGCAAGCAGGCTAGGCTATGGTGCAAGGTGCTGGCCTCCTCTCTGGATGATGCTGGGAGCCTCAGCATCACTCAACACTGAGCAGGAATGACAGCCTGAACTGCTACCTTCTGTGAGCTGTGACAGACACTCATGTGGCTGAGGGAGTGCCCTGCAATCGAAGTGATGTCTCCTTCCCAGACCTCAGGGCAGAAGATGATTCCAGTAGAATAAATGTCTTGTCACTGGACCCGAGTATAAAGCTAGTCCCTTCCACCTTCTCTCATCTGGATGAGGATTCTAAAAATACCTCCATGTACAGTCCTCTTGTCTGGCTTGACAGTCCTGGAGTCTGTTTCCTGCTTTTTTAACCAAGAGGGATCCTTCTCAGCTTAAAGATGCATATTTGAGAAATCAATAGCCGTCCCCAGGTGAGTGGAGAACTGGTAGGGATTGTGTTTACTATGAGAGTGGGTGCTTGTAGGAGGTCCTTTTATTTGTGTCTCTTTCATTGGTTGAATAAAGAAACTGCCTTAGCCTTTTGATAGGGCAGAACTTAGGTAGGCGGAGTAGACAGAACTGAATGCTGGGAAGAAGGGCAGACAGAGAACCGCCATGGAGCTGCCAGAATCAGACATGCTGAATCTTTCCTGGTAATCCATGACCTCAGGTGTTATACAAATTAACAGAAATAGGTTAAATCAAGATGTGAGAGTTAGCCAATAAGAGGCTAGAGATAATGGAGCAGGCAGTGATTTAATGAATACAATTTCTGTGTGGTTATTTCGGGTATAAGCTAGCTGGGCAGCCAGGACCAAAAGCAGGCCCTCTATTCTTCAACAGGTGCTCAGCCAATAGGTGGGAAATACTTGTGACATACACCAGAGAACCTTGCTCTATTTGCTGTCTGGGCTGTTGCAGAGAGGTACCATCCCTACATTTTAGTTTCTCATCAGACCTGCAGAGAACGTTATGTGTTGTTACATTGGAAATACTCAGCTAAGCCCGGGGAAATATTTATTGGTCTAAATCTTTTGAGTCTGTGTTGTGTAGAAGAATGAGACCCGTTGAAGGAGGGTTTATACAATATACTATACTCAGTGAATCTGCATATAAAATGGATTGTATGATCTATTTATACCTACCATATCTACCATCTAACAATCAATGCTGCATCTATCTAGTCTCTATCATCTACCAACTGTATTTATCTAGCATTGACCTATCGACTATTTTTGTAATCATTATCGGTTAATAAATGGAAGAAATCTATCAATGTATTGAAATCAACAGCTGTGGGTGCTAGTAGAATTATGAAGAAACTTTAAACTCTTTATATTTTCTGAATTTACCAAACAGCCTTTAATGGTTACTGATATCCCTTGTTCCTCTGGAAAAAAAAATAACAAAAGTGGCTGAAGGAAAGGAGGCTATATTTTGGGTCACATTTCACAGCTACAAATCCACAAGCAGCTCGCACTACAATACCAGACTTTGAAGAAGGTCTTGGTGGCTCATATTAGACAGCCTTTAGTTATGGGTGAAAATTCTGGGTGAAAGGTTATTAGAATTTGAAAACTTTTAAATGCCACGTTAACCTCAGCAGGGAAATATAGTTAGTAACTTCTGGCAGTGATGGGCCTTCTGCTTTTTAAAGGAGGTGAAAGTGCTTTGAGTCTCAAGGATCAGTTCTGCAAACAACTGGATAAATCCGTTAAAATTTGTTCCAACGTGCACCAGCATTTTCCGAGAAAACATCTCAGTAAATGTTACATGCAGGAAACAGCTTCACATGGAAGTGCCCGCAGAGGCATTACCTATGATGGAAAATATGGGCATTCCCCCGCCCCCCATTTCTCTCTGCTTCTATTTCTCTTCCAGCATTTGTGTTCTGCATCCCCTTCCCACTTCCTCTATCTTTTCACCTCCCTGGTTTTCTCTTTGTACTTGTCTGCTTTTCTTTCTGTTGTTTTCTTATTCTCTGTGGCTTTTTTCTTATCTTCCATCCTTGTACAGCTTTAGGGTATGTGTGTGTGTGAGAGAGAGGGAACACTATATATCCCAGGATAGCCTTGGATGTAAAATTTTACATGACCCTGGATATAAAAGTTTATAAAATAGGTTTATAAATCAAACATTTACTGATAATAAATCCTAAGGAAGTTTATTATTAAACAATTCTTTGGCATGCATATGATTTTGCCATCTGTTAAAGACAAAAGCAAATTTGCATAGTAATGAGAAAGATACACTTGTTTATTTTTACATAATTGAATCTTGGCTAAATGTTTGATACTGTAGCATCCACAGCATCTTCAATATTTTCTACATTAATTGATATTTTGATTTTATAAACATAAATGTTGAGAACAAAGCTTTCTATAAATATGTGGTACAAAAAACCTGGCGGAAATATGTTTAGGGCCATTTCAGAAATCTTTGGAAATTCTCTTTTAATTTCAACCCAAAATTCACTTAATCATACCTTTGAATAAACTTCAAATCAGCAACCATTACAGAAAATTTTAAAGTCAAACATTCTGGTCCAACATCCAAAGATATACTAATCTGATATTTATGTGCCTAGGAATGATGGTCAGAAAATATTGTCTTTGCCATAATTGAGTCATTTTGTTTCTAGAAGAGCAGAAAACTGTTTTGGCACTAAAAACAGACCATTGTCTCACCTCCGTGTCAATGTGTTGCAGTCCGTGTTGCTTGCCATTGTGTAGCAGTACAAGGTATGTGTGCTCTGAGCTCAGAACCAAGGATGCCATTAAGCTGCGTGATGTGTGACTGCTGCCACAGACTCCTCGGCTTGGTTACACATTTGGTTTTGAATTTATTTTTTTTATCATTGCACATTTAAAACTTTTTACTGTTGTCATATGTTGAAAGATCTCCACATTCAGGTATGTGAGCCCATACAAGGTCATGGCATAACAATTTCGGATACCAGGAGGGGCTAGAGACGGCTCAGTGGTTAAGAGTGGTTGCTGCTCTTGTAGAGGGCAGTTCTCAGCAACCAAGTTAAGAAGATCACAACTATCTGTAACTCCAGCTCCAGAGAATCTGAGGCCCTCTTCTAGTCTCTGTGGGCACTTGTGTGTGAACACACACACACACACACACACACACACACACACGGGAGGGGGCGGGGGAATAAATCTTTTTAAAAAGAACTTGGAAATGGGGCATGCATCAAAACAAATTGGAAATAATTCCTTAATAAAGGCATTTGAAACTGCACACATATTAAACTCACAATTTACAATGAAATTAAACATCGGCCCCTTGAAAATGACAACCATAAAAAATTTAGTAAAATGGAAAATGCTAATGTTTCAATAATAAAAGAAAGAAAAGCCCAGCAAATAGGACTATATTTATACCGTATACCTTAATACATATGGAGATTATAAGCAATGTTTATTACTAGAGCTGTGGCCAGAAATAAATGAAATATCACAAGGGAATCATTGGCAGAGTCTGGGGTGCACTGTCGCCTTCAGCAAATGGTAGCTCTCAGTTACCTATGCGTGTAAAGATGCGCATAGTAAGGAGGCTGAAGGAAAGGCGCTCTGATAATTATTTAAGTTTTGGTAGAATTATGGTGAAATTTCCAGAAGGGATTCCTTTCTGTATTTCTTGTACTTCCCCACAACCTTGAAAGGATCATCTTTTCCTTTTAATGTATAATTAAAGTCAAGCAAGACCAAAGTTAATTCTGTTTGCCTCCTCCATCAAAACAGCCAGTGGTGGAGGCGTAGGGAGAGTAAGGATGAGGGTCCTCTTGCCTCAGCTGGCCCAGCTGTTGTGTTGGGGTGGTCTTGACATTTCACACCAGATAGTGATAGTGATGGTCTCACGCAGTACTTATAAATAAAAAAAGATGAAGCCCTCACAGACCGACTTAAAGTCTTCAAACAGAGCAAGTGTACCTGGTAATACAATTTCAGGATAGATGGGGAAAAGGGACCTCTCTGGACCCACCTTCTTCCCTCCTAAGGGTCTGGGTGCAGAGCAGAGCACTGTGCAGAATTCTCCGTCAGTTCTGGGGCACCTGACATATTTTCTTACTAATGTCTTAGTAATCATTCACTAGCAAAGCTCAATTCCATCTTCTCCAGTTTTCCCATATCTGATAATGAGCAGAGTGACTGACAAAGGTCTTTAGAGGACAGGGTAAGAATAACAATGGGTGAAAGTGACAATGGAGGTGGGGGCCTAATATTCTGAATCAAGGAGATCGATTTTTCTGAGACAATTTCATACATTTATATATAATGAATTTCCCTTATCCTCGCTCATCTCTCCTGAGAAACTCTTTTTCCTTCTAAGGCTTTCTAAGGCTGTTTCAGAAGACATGTCAACTTAGTATTTCGAGGGGTTGTGGACACAGTCTTCTTATTGCAGCTTTTTTTATCACCCAACATCTTTCTTCTCCTGTACTTGTTCCTCTTTGCTTGCGTGGGTCCATGAACTGGGAGGCTGATGTTTGGTAAAATGTTCTCTATTTCATCATTTTGATGAGTGTTTTCCATGAAATGATCCCCTCCTACTGGGCAACAGAAACCATCCAGATGAAGGTGGCTTTAAACATTGGCCTTGGTACAGGTTTTGAACCATGTCTTATCTTCATGCTGGAAGCCATTTGCTGTACTTTGGCCAAAGATGGGGGGGGGTCTCCGTTTATTCCCCCTGTCTGCACTGGATGTCAAAACAGGCACTGGAGTTGGGATGGCAGGTGGCAAGAGGCATTTGCCATGCACCCATGAACCTCTGTGACCTCCTGGAACAACTTTCTCTCCCTGGGTATCAGGGATGACCTATCTTGGCTTGGACCTGCCAGCGGATGTGGCTTTCTTTGGAACACCCATTAGGGCTCTTAAGCAAAGGTAGTCAGTTTCTCCCTTACCCTTGTGGATTTCCACTGGCATTCAGAGCTAAGGAACTCATTTCCTGCCTTGTTTAATGCAGAACCCCGAGGCAGTTTAACCTTTGATGACTGAGTTAAACTCTCAAATAGGCTGGATAATCATTAGGATTTAAATTAAGGATTAAACACTCCACAAGTTTCCCAGTGTGAACACACTCAGTGCTGGCGCTTAGGCATCTGCGGCTGTCACTGGCAGCAGTGACTGAACTCAGAGTCTCTCAAGGCACAGCTTCGGCTGTGAACACAGATTCAGTTGTTGAACCTGTAATGCAAAATCCTTGCCCCCCCCTTATTATAAAATCCAGGCACTTCCGCAGTATTCGCATGCCAATTAGCCCAAAGCAGGGTTGGCAAGGATTTGGAAAATCCAATCTCTTCATTGAATGCATCCAAGCTTGTTCCGCCATTCCTACATGTACTTAGCATACCAGGATTCTGACCCCAGTTTCATGCCCAACTTGCTGTGGGTCCTTGGGCCAGCCACTCAGCTTTCCTGGGCCTTCAAAGACGACACAGTTAGATCAGAGGAGGGGACTTCACAGTCTTTATTTCTCCCTTGTGTATGCTCCTATGACATCACTGATGCCCCCATATACCCCCTCATTTAATAAGATACTCAAAATATCGACAGACCTAGTTTGTTGAATCTCAGCCACATGAACAAGCAGTTTGGGGGGAAAAATCAGTCATAATCTCTGGTCACTTGAAAGACAATTATTTTATAATATTAAATACATATTTGAGAAAAAGAAGTTTGAATTGAGAAATTATACTGCTCTCTTAAAGATGTCCGGTGGACACTTAGTGATCTGCGCGGTCCTGCTTGACTTAGTTTAACCAGCATATCTGTCTTCCAAAGTGACTAAACACTGGTCTTGTTGGTTGACTCATGATGACTTTGCCACTTCACTGCCCACTGTCTCTCTGCTTTCAGCAGAGGGCATTTAAGAGCCGTCTTGGATATGACTCATTGTTGATTAGACTAGAAAGTGGTCCTTCACCCAGATTCTGTTGATCTACTCAAGTGGTGTATCTTTGGTCTTTGACTCCCATGTTGACTGAAACAGCAAAGAATTATCAGGCTGTGTTGGAAACAAGACCAGTTGGTGAATGAAGAGGAGTAGTGCAAAGTATCTCTATGGTCACCCTGATACAATTTGTTCTTTGGGTTAGCTGTCCATGTATTCCTGAGTGGTGTGTGTGTGTGTGATGTGTATACACATGTGCATGTGTGTTTACCTGTGTATGGGCACACATATGTGTTTATAAATGCATGCAGAGGCCCAGAGGTCTCTATTGCTTTCTGACGCTGAGATTATAGGTGGGCTGCTATGTCCACCTGGCATTTCTGTGCACTCTGGGGATCCAAACTCTGATTTTCAACCTTATGTAGCAGTCACTTTAACCACTGCACCTTGTCGCTAGCCCTCCTGGGACACCTCTTTAGTCTTATAGTAAATTCTCCTTTTCTGCTTTTACTGCTATGAGTGATTTCTGTAACTCACAATGGATAAAATCTAATTTATTTTTTATTTTTTAAGGAATTCCTAATAGCATTTCCTTGAATCTGCAAAGTAGTACACAATGATTTCTTTCAGAGCACCTTGGCAGCAACTGTAGGCTGAGCCAGGAAGACCTCTAACCGTAAAGGCAGGGGCATAGCAGTCTGGGCACTTAGCCTGCTGGTTTGTGGGAAAGCAGATTGTGTTGTAGTCTAGTTTCATTCCTGCTGCTGTGGTTAAATGCCCTGTCAAGAAGCGAATTAGGGGATTGAGTGGCTTATTTCAGCTAACAGTTCTAGGTTTAGCCTATCATTTGGGGATATCAAGGCAGGGTCTCCAAACACACACAGGCAAGAAGAGAGCAAATACATGCAGTATGCTCACTTGTTTGCTTGTGTGCAGCTGCATTTATCCAGGTTTTACAGTTTGAGACCCCTTGCCTAGGGAATGGTGCTGCCCACAGTGGGCAGGGTACTCCTGAAGACGAACTCCTCCTAGCGCCACCACTCCAACCCAGTGCAGGAAAGCTCTCATTAAAACTCTTCCCAGGTGATGCTGGTGGAGTTGACATCGCTAACCATCGCAGGTAGTGTTGGTAAACTTCCAATTGCTATAACCAACATTACATATACTGAATTTAAAAAACAACAACAACAAAGGTTCACTTCAGCCCATAGTTTAGAAGTCCTTGTTCTTTTGAGTCCACGATGATGTAAAATCCACCTATATCACAAGCCAGGAAGCAAAAAAAAGAGGGCTGAGTTCTCAAATCTGCTGGTACCTTCTACCAGATCCCACCTCCAAATGGTTTCCATCTCTTCTCAATACCCTGGGTTCCAAGCCTTTATCTCCCCTACCTCTCTGTCTACCCAACATCAGGACCCAAATCATAGCTGGTGGTTTGGGTTCAAGTGATGTCTGAGGGCAAGTACTCTAACAAACACATAGCTCCAGCAGAATCAGGGAAGCAATATTTGGATGTATATTCTCCTGAAGAATGGCAGGCGCTCAAAAAAGCATTGATTATGTTTTTAAATTTTATGGTATAATATCTTGCAGTGGTCTTATTGACCAGGGAGCAATTTCCCTTCCCAGGATTCACTAATACCTAGAAAAAATAAACAATTTAACTGTTAGTAAGTCTTTCACATACAAACCAAGCAACTTATGGCCCCAATCTCCACCGTCTCTTTCAGCTTGCTTCCATGTGTAAAGTCAGTTTTTGCTCAAGCTTACTTGAACCTAGGCCAGGCACCAGGTAACTGGAGACAGTCTAGACTTCCCAAATCTTCTGGGATTTATTCAAGCCAGTGTTGGTGCTTACTGGAGCCTATCTTTTCCTTTTGAAGTCCAAGACAGACATGGTACTAAAGAAAGAGCTGAGATTTCTACATCTTGATACATAGACAGCAGGAAGAGAACTATGACACTGAGCATAGCTTGAGCATAGGTGACCTCAGAGCCTGCCCCCACGGTGATACACTTTGTCCAACAAGGCCACACCTCCTAATAGTGCCCCTCCCTTTGGGAGCCATTTCCTTTCAAACAACCACAGCTCATTTGTCTTTATCATTGTTATTATTAAACATTATAACATTGTTGTTATTTAATAGAGATGGCCCCTATAGGCTCATATATTTAAATGCTTAGTCCATGGTTGGTGGAAATCTTTGGAAAGGATTAGGACAAGTAATTCTCAACCTATGGGCTTGTTGTTTTGTTTTTTAAGTTTCAGAAGCCCAGACATTCCCAGTTAGCTCTCTCAACTTTCTCTCTGCCTTGTAGTTGTGGATGAGAGGCACGCTCTCAGCTACCGCTCCAGGGCCACGCCTGCTGCCATGCTCTCTGCCATGATAGTCATGGTCCCTAACTCTCTGGACATGTAAACATGCGCCATATAAGTTTTTCTTCTATAAGTTGCCTTGGTTGTGGTATTTCTTCACCACAATAGAAAAGTAACGAGGACAATTATTATTGTGTGTATCTCTCTACGTGTGGTACTGGCAAATAAACACAGGGCATGAGCACAGAGATGAGCTTTCTGCCACGCAATCTTCAGCTATAAGATTTTTACCTGCGATGTTTTGAGCTTCTTCTATAATGCTCCTGGAATGAGTCCACGCTTTCCTGCTAATGATTCAAAAATGCTGTTCAAAGATCCCCATAGTTTTAGGCCTGGGAATAGTTTCAGCTGTTTTCACTTCTTATTTTGACAAATATCTGCTTCTAGAATGGCATCAGATATCTTGATCTTCTCAATCCAGCCTCATCACTTTTAGAAACTCTTAATTTTGATTTCATCATTTCTCATCATTGTATTGGGAGTATTTCTTTAGTGTTTTCTCCTGGTTTGTTTGTCTTCTTATCAAATGCATCTAATTTGCTTCCTATATCTGTGTTGAGATTTTAATTTCAGGGAATTAAGCTTTCCATTTCTAAAACATGTCTCAATTCTCGCTTAAATTGTCTTTAGAAAAAAAATAAAATACTTTTAAAATTTTTTAACACTTTATTATTATACATTTTTGTTCGTTTTTTGTTTTGTTTTGTTTCTTGAGACAGTGTTTCTCTGTGAAACCACCCTGGCTATCCTAGAATTTGCTCTGGAGACCAGGCTGGGCTTCAGACTCACAGAGATCTGCCTGCCTCTGCCTCCCAAGTGCTGAGATTAAAAGCATATGCCACCACTGCCTGGTTAAAATACTTTTAAAAGAATTCTAACCTAAGGCCAGGGACATGGCTCAGTGGGTGAAGGGTATTGTTGCCAGGGCTGATGACCCAAGTTTGATCCTAGGACCCACGTGATAGGAGCGAGTTGATCCTGCTAATGACCATCAGCCCTCCACGTGTACGTTGTGGCACACACACCCAAATAAAAAATAATAGTGTATAATAGATTAAAAAGCCAATTGTGACCTAGGGATTGAGAAGATCACTTAGTTGGTATAGTGCCTGCTTTGCAAGCTTGAGAACCTGAGTTTGATCTGGAATATTTGTATTATTAGAGCAGGTAAAGTGGAGACAGGGGGATACCCACAGTCCACTGACCAGCAAGTCTAACCAGTCAGTCAGCTCTGGGTTCAATGAGAAACCCTCTCTAAGAAAAGAGCATGGTCCAGAAGGACACCCAATGACACATGCACACACTGTCTTGACTTAGTATACAGCTTCATGACTTCCTCCTCTGTAATTCTTTGGCAGTTTTCACAAATTCAGCTGCAGGTCTCTATTTGATTCATTTATCTTTTTGTTTTATTTTTTCCCACTGGGTTTTTGATAACCAGTCAGGGTAGTTGCATGCTGGGTTGAGGAAGTGACCCTGTGACGGGGTTTTGGTTTTGCACTTTGAGAGAGCTAGTTTTCTTGGTTATGTAGTAATGATGTATTCTCCTCTCCAGTTGGGAGTTTTCTAGTGAGTGGCCTAACTTTGGACTTTGCGTGCAGAGATTCTGAGATCATACTTTCTGAAGGCTGCTTCCCTGGTCCCTCCACACACACCACCAGTCTCCTATAAAAACAGTGAGTGTGCTCTTTTCCCAGGCATGGGCAATTGTATTGTCTTGGTTTGGAGGACGGAGTAGCTCTCTTTGGCTCCGGGTTTTATGAAGGATTAAAATGGTGTCTCTGTAGATAGACAGCACAGCTGTCTCCACAAAGTGACGTGACAGTCGGCAGATATGAGGCCCAGGGTCAGGAGGAATTGGGGAAAGAGTTTTTATTCCAGCTCTGCTGTACTGTGGTAGGCGAAGCAGCTGAGTGTCTTACCCTTCATTGCTTCTAGGAGAGTGAGTCTCAAATGTTCTCACCAGGGAGCAGGAGGGCCTTTGTGGGAAGTTTCTTGACTCCTCCCTGTGATACCACATTTTGGTGTTAAGCCCCTGATCTCTGTAATTAGCTACCCACAAGAGCCACAGACAATGAACTTCCCTTTACTTTAGATGCTTGACTCTGAGTTCCTAGGTTTCCCTTTTCTTTCTTCGTCCCCAAAGCTCAGTTGCCTGACTTTTGAATGCCCCTTTTCCCAAGAATACTGTTGGTCCTGTGTTTCTGCATCTCTACCCTTAGCCATCTCCCGTGCATTGCGTTTAAAGTTTAAATAAGATGTAAGAGCTGTCTTGATTCTGTTGTCTCCATATGCTTCCCATCTTCTGTGGGAGCTTAAACAGTCTTTGAAATGTAACCGTTGTTGAAACAAAACATTTTTATAATCATGTTATTACGTCATTTGTGACAAACCTAAAAAGAAAAGCATCTGTAAGTTTTCTTCTTAGGGTAGAAGGAAAAGTGAGGCTGTGAGTGTGGTGTAGAATCAGATAGGGTCTAAACCTTAGCGAGGTGCCGGTTTGAAACGTAAGCACAAACAGAAGGGCCACTTTGCCCTGCTGACCACTGTTAAATGGAGCTGGCACACAGTAAATCAACAATAAATATTCACTTAATGGAGCCTAAGGCAGGAGCCTGAGGCACTATGAATTTGGAGCCAGCCTAGGCTACATAGTAAATTCCAGAACAGCCTAGGCTACAGAGTGAGGCCTTGTTTCTAACTAACTAACTAGCTGACTAAGTAACTAACTAACTACTGACAAAGCAAGCCTGGGAATGTTATTTGGTGGTGAAAAGACTTGATGTGCAATCATAATACCTGAACTCAGATCCCCAGGACCCACGCCAAAGTCTCACATTACATATTACCATAGTGTGGGGATCAAGGTTGGAGCCAGGAGGATTGTGGGTACTTACTAGCATCTAGCCCATTGTACTGGGTGGTTTTCTGTGTCAACTTGACACAAGCTAGAGTCATCAGAGAGGAAGGAGCCTCAGTTGAAAAAACGCTCCTTGAGATCCAACTGTAAGGCATTTTCTCATTTAGTGATCAATGGGGGAGAGCCTAGCCCACATTGGGTGCTGCCACCCCTGGGTTCCTGTTCCTAGGTTCTATAAGAAGGTAGGCTGAGCAAGCAATGGAAAACAAGCCAGCAAGCAATGGAAAACAAGCCAGTAAGCAGCATCACTCCATGCCCTCTGCATCAGCTCCTGCCTCCAGGTTCATGCCCTGTTTGAGTTCCTGTCCTGACTACCTTCAGTGATGAACAGCAATGCTGAAGTATAAGCCAAATAAACCGTTTTCTCCCCAACTTACTTTTTGATCATGGTGTTTTGTCACAGCAGTAGAAACCCTGACTAAGACAGCAATGAACAACAAAGCCCAGTCCAGTGAAAGACTGTATCTCCGAGGAATAAAGCAGAGCATGCTAGAACAGGAGATCCAAAGATCCAACGCCATCTTCTGACTGCTGCACATGCGCGTGGGTGGACATACATATACATATACATGCATGCACACATGACACACTGTTGGTAGCAATATACAAGCAGAACCTGATGAGAGACACTCTCAGATAAGCTGAACTGTCTAGAAGAGGGTTAGATCAGATGAGCTCCCTGAACAAAGTAGAGACCAATACAGTTGCATGGAAGCTCAAACCAACTGAGCTATCTGGAAAGAACACTCTCCAACCTGATGAACTACTTCTAGGGTTCTTAGTGAATGCCAGGTTTCAGGTCTCATGAACTGTCAACCATGCTGGGGGAAGATTTGGTGATGCTACTGTCTTTGAGTAATTTTTGGTCCCATAAATAACCTCTGACCCATATTCACATAAGTAACCCTCTCAAAAGAAAATCTTCATTGGCTTACCAAGTCGTTCTGTTGTTGGGATGAGTCGATATTTGTTCATGTCCTTTAGGGATAGCATCACACACCACCACCACCATCACCAACAACCCCATCACCACCATCACTAACCACACACACACACACACACACACACACACACTGACTGAACCAACAAAAAATTCGAGAATTCTCTGAGATTTTCTATTCTTGCCTGTACAATAAGAGTAACACTGCTACCATCATTCAGTTGGAAACAGCTTGGAAGCAATCTGCTAAGTCCCTGCACCCACAATAAAAATACTGTGGGAGGTTCTAGAAAAGGAAAGACTGTATTTGGTCAGCGAGGACCATGAGAGATTCTGTGGTTTGGCTCCTATTGTTACCCCTTTATGAATGTCTAATCATCGCATCCTTGTGTGCCCTCTGTGCATTTTCTGTTGTCTGCATCACTTGGCTAAGGCTAAGAAGGCTGTCAGAATGGAATGTAGCCCTTGTGGCCCCGAGCACGGTGCTTTTATCTCCTGCCCCTCAGGATGCCCTTTCCAAAGACTCACCCCACAATCACTGCTTGTTTTCTTGTCACCATTTCACTTTAGCTGGTGGCACCTTCCTTGCTGCTGCTGTCATCTCTAGCGTGGCCTCCGCATCCTTCCAGTGCTTTGTAAAGGTCAATTTGGAATTAAGCTCTCCCCCTCCCTCACTTGCTCGTGTGACTACATTGTTTCTGCAGCATGAGGCTCTCACTGAAATAGCGTTTGCCTTTCAGCGGCTTATCTTTTTATTACTTTGTTATTTTTTTTATCATTTTAGATCTACATATGATTTAGGAGATTTTTATAAGTGGACTTTATTTTGGTTTGACCTTTGGCATGTAGACACTTTCTTTCATCTTTCAAACAATCCAATTCCGCTGGGTGATGGTGGCACACACCTTTAATCCCAGCATTTGTGAGGCACAGGTAGGCGGATCTCAGTAAGTTCGAGGCCAGCCTGGTCTACAAAGCAAGTTCCAGGACAGCCAGGACTGTTCCACAGAGAAACCCTGTCTCAAGGAAAACAAAAAACAAAAGCAATCTAGTTCCTTCTTTGTTGACTGCTTATCCTGTGTCCAAGGCTCTATTGGGTACAACAAAATAGAAGTTTCAATCTTCGACTCTCAAAAATGTATAGTTTATTTAGGTGTGGTATAAAATAATGTGTAACCAAGTTGGAAGTTCTATGCCTCAAACCTTTAAGTCTGTGTGAACCTGGAGAGGAAAGAGAGTCCTATGGCCTGGAGTTACCTTTGGAGCTTCATGGGTCTCAATCTCTTTCATGGTCCATGACAGAAAGGAAAGACTGGAATGGGCAGGAGAGTGTCACAGAATGGGGGGGGGCACGAGTAACCATGGGTCACAGAGGAAACTTGCTGTTACAGAACAGAATTTATGCTTGCTGGCCAACACGAGCCACTTAAAAAGGACTGTATTAGAGTCGGAATTCCAGGAGAAATCCTAAAAAGACACAAATTGGAAAGGAGATTAGTGTGTGCCAGTGTGAATGACTTCTAGTCTCCCGGGTCTTCTACCAAAAACCAACCACGTATATTTCAGGCACATGCCAGCCATTCTGGTTTGAGCAGTGCCTGTTGGAAAGAGCTCTCCATCCCAAATATTCGTCTACAAATGCCAAAGGTTTTTTATGGTTGCAGTATGTTCCCAAAGGGTTCATACTTTCAAATTTAGTCTACATTAACAGGTATGTAGAAGCTGACAAGCCAACAATAGTATTCAGAGGTAGAGGCTGTGGGAGGGGATTAAGTTAGATAAGGTCATCAAAGGATGGCTCCTGAAATTGAATAGTGCTGACCTTATGAGAAGGAGAGAAACCAGAGGATACATTGCATGAACTTCCTGTCTCTTGGCACATGATGCCTTATCAGGACTTTGATAGCAAAAAGGCTATCAAGAGATGTGGGCTTGTCTTAAGAAACCTCTTCACCAGTTTACTTTGCCTCAGGCCTTTCAATGTAGCAATGTGATACTGATGGATACAATGCCTTCCATGGAGAGTCACACCATTTCCGTCAACCTGTATAACTGTACCTGCTAACCATACCCAGTAACACAGACAACAGCCCTGTAAGGGCCTCCTGTTCTTCAGCCTCCACCTGCTTATCAGGGACGAGTTACCTGTTTCTTAGATTCTTTCTTGCCTCTTTTTCTGCGTTCACTGTCTGAATGCATTCTCTCCCTTCTGCTCATGGAAGGCAGGTTTGAGTGTAAGTATTTTCTACCCCGGACTGTCAGCAGTTCTTTTATTGAACCAGGAAGGGTTCCCACCTTTCTGTGTGAAGATAATCTCCAGCTGTCTTCATGGGCGAGCGTGTCAGCGCAGGTAGGGTTGGGCTTGGGCTGGCATGAATCAGGAATCTCTTACCATGGGACTGAATTTGACTTGCTGGATTTTGCTAAACTGCTGTAATATCTGAAGTAGGACGTAACGTGTCTGAGACCAAGACGCCGTGGGATGTGAGGCTGCTACTCTAAGGGCTTGGCATGAATTCCTTTGGGCTTCTTTCATTATCATGTTTTACAAGCTCTTTTTTTGAAAGCAGGAAATGATGATGGACTGGGGTGAAATGGGGGACATAGGAAAGGGGCTGTCCCATGTTGTATTTGAGTAGTCCTGTGGTAAGATACAAATTATCTATCCACATGCTCCAGGAATTTGTGAGTTTGACCTGATGTTGCCCTGGTAACCAGAGAATGGCCGAATAACACTAGGAAAACACTGGAAAGATAAATCTGTGGAAAAACCACCCTATTAATGAATTAACAGCAGGAATAATGAAAATGATGATGAGGATGGATGATGGATGGATGGATGGATGGATGGATGGATGGATGGATGCTTTTCAGACCCTTTTACCTTTGTTCTGCATCTGCAGCCTTACCTCCTTTGTTTGGCTCTGACCACTGTGGCAACATAAATGTCAGAGGCAGCAGTTACCTTGTCTTGATATTGTCTAAATCCGGACATGAACTGATTCATTAACACTTTCTTGACTACAGTTAAGAAAAGAGTCAAGAAGAGAGTGGAGAAAGCAATTGTGTCATGTGCAAAAATGAACCCAATAGCAGTTCAAGGGACCATTTTTTAGAATTCCCCCAAGGCCTCCCAACTGTGCAGAAATTACTTGGACTGAGCTGGGTCGATAGATCAGTAGGTTAGTACTTACCTACTGGAGTTTGAATTCCCAGAATCCATGTAAAAACTAGATGTTGAGCCTGTGTCGGTGATGCCAACACTCCTGCAGGTAGACGGGATGTGGAGATAGGTGAATCCTTGGCTTGTGGGACAGCTAGCCTGGCATTCACAATGGAAAAGCACAAGATCCTGAGATCCCGTCACGCCCATGGGGGAAGGGATGACCAAAACCCTCAACTGTCTTCTGCTTTCAACGTGTACACAGTGACAGGCACCTCCTGCCACTCAAACACGTGAAGTTACACACCAAAGTAAAATTAAATTCACAAAACTTTTTAAATGACTTAGGGCTGGTAAGATAGTCTCATGGGTGAAGGCACTTGCTGCCGAACCTGACAACCTGATCCCCAGAACTTCCATGGTGGAAGGAGTGAACTGACCCCCACAAATTGTTCTCAGATTATCACACATGTACCATAGCATGCAGATCCATGGTTCCCCTCTACCCATAATAAATAGGTAAGTAATTAAGTAAATGTAAATGTTTTAAGATTGCTTGTACATGTGAGAACCACACCATCCCGGCACTGCCTGTGGGTTTCCAATCAGCCATGTGCTCTGGGCCAGATGCTTGACCATTAATCTGAGTATAGGAGTTCTACCAAAATGGTGTGCTCAAGGGGCCTCAGAAATGCTGTTTTCCTGGGATCTTAGCTACATACAACAAGTGACAAATCTCAGGGACAGCAATTTGCCTTTTGATTGAAAGTAAAATTCTCCCTTTTATATAACAGATGTTTTTGACAGTCGCTTTTGCTGGTAGCGAATCCCTGTGAGAGAAAATAAGCCCACCAGGTCTGAAGGGGAGGGAAAATGTTGAATAATAAGATCTGAACCTAATTCTTTAGAAGCAGAGCAAGAATGAGGACAGATGACCTACTTATTTTTTTTTTTAAATCGCTGTGAGTTTTTGTTTTGCTTCTGTTTGGCTTCACTCTGAATAGAGATAACTCTGGGTTCGTTAACAGGCATGTGGGTGAGCAGATTTTCATTTGTGGCTTTTGTGCATGTGGGGTAGAACCTACCTGATTTCAGAAAGGGCCACGAACCTGACTTCTTCCCAACTAAATTGGCCTCTCTTCCACCCCTGGGCTCTAACTATAGACCAAGGCTGGCTGGTGTGTGGGTGAGGTTTGAAAACTCTCTTTAGATAATATAGTGTTGTTCAGGAGAAAAACCTGTTGCAATCTGTTTATATCAGAGAAATATTAAGAACAATATTGTTCTGAAGCACAGCTGGTTCGTAGTGCCCTAGTTTCCTTTCCATTACAGTAAGAAAATATCCAGACAAAAAGAAACTAAGGGAAGAAAGGGGTGTTGGGCTTCCAATCCCAGGTCACGGTCTACCCTTGAGAGAAGCCAATGATTGAACTCAAGCAGCAGTTACAGAGTCAAGAGCACAGAGAAACGAATGCTCCCATGCTGCCTACTCGCTTGCTGTATACTCTGCCAGCTCTCGTCACTCTGATAGAGTTTAGGTCCTAGCCCATGAAATGGTGGAACCCACATTCAGTGTGGGTCCTCCACCTCAGTAAACCATCTATACAATCCTCCGATCTAGATAATTCTTCATTAAGATTTTCTTCCTGGTAATAGCTGTGGGGGTGTTGCATGGGAGGAGTTGGAGCAAAGGGAGGAAGAAGAAAAGTCATATAATTTACTCTAAGTTTTTTAAATTGTAAATGATTTTTTAAAAGACTCTTTTCCCAAGTGATCCTAGGCTTTGTCAAGGTGACACTTGACACTAACCAGTCCAGAGGGTTTGAAGAAGGCTGACACACCCAGGTCCTTATGCTTCCTTACCATGTAGAATGAGAATGAATGGGTCTGTCCACATATGGTCCTTTATGTCATGATGTTCTGAATTTGCAAAGCATGGTGCTTGGAAGGTAATGGGCTGCAAATGCATTTGGGATATTGTTGGTTTCTGTTGGTCAGGGTGCAGCCCTAGAGGGAGCAGATGAACCACTTAAGGAGAACTGTCCTTAAAGAGACACACCTCCGGGGAAGTCAGTGAAGGGATTTCTAGAGAGGTTTAACTCAGGATCAAAGAACCACTTTGAAGGTAGCTGATACCACCAAATAGGCTGGGGTCCCAGGCTGTATAAGAGGGTATAAGAGAGAAAGCCAGCTGAGGACTATCATTGGATCTGATATGGAAAAAACAGAGAGCAATCCAACAGACCTTTCAGAACAGGAGGTTGCATGCCGAAGAGGCCAGAACAAACCAGAAGGAGCCTAAATGCCTGGTCATTATGGAGCCTTCAGACAAACTCTGAGCTGCCTACTTCTGAAAATTTCACATCTCAGAAATATGTGTGCTTAATAAACCTTTCAAACATACATACAAATTGTGAAGTAATTGCACAGCAAGCACTCACCATCCAGTTTCTACAGCTAACGCCTCTACGTTTGTTCCAAACATATCCACACATCCATCCATCCACCCCTCTATCACCCAGGCACCTGTATCATTTTTGGTGCATCTCCAATGTACATCAACAGTTTCACTCCTAAACACATCAGCACATATAACCAATTCCTAGAACTTAACATGTTTAAAGCTCGTCTTCCTCTTCCTCTGAGATAGCTTCAGTAGACTGTTTCAGTTTTACTGTGATATTTGATGAGATCTGGAAGACACCTATACCCATCAATGCCATCAGCATTGGTAACAATATTGTCACCCCCTCAAGGATGTCTTTACCTCTGTCCCTTCCCCAGAAGAAACCGTTGTTCTGATTCGTCTTCCTTTGTGAACCATGTGCTGGTTGTCTCTGCTCTGGAACTTCAGATAAATGGGACCGCGGGGCAAACACTCTTTTGTGTTAGGGCTTCTTTCATTCACAAAAGTGTTTTATGATTAAGTCATGTTGTCACATTTATCAGCAGCCCGTGGTTTTCTCCTGTAAGCAGTATTGTGTTTGCGTGTCTATGTGACAGTTTGTTTATCCATTCTGCTGTTGTTGGACACCCGGTCTGTTTCCAGTTTCTGCCTGTTATAAATAAACCCATAAATACAGCATTGTACAGTTAGTTTTATAGGTATTTGCTGTCATTGTCTCTTGTGGAATTGCTGGGCTTTCCAGAGAAATAGAATGGATGGGTGTGAGTGAGTGTATATGTGTGTGTGTGTCCATCTGTGTGTGCATGTGTGTGTGTCCATCTCTGTGTGTATGTGTGTGTGTGTGTCTGTATAGATTTATTCTAAGAAAACTTAGAATAAACTTTCTGTTGACAAGTTCAGATCTGAGTATAGGCAAAGCATGTCGTAGCTCAAGTCCAAAGGCAGTCTGGAGGTCTGCTCCCACTCCTTCTCCTTTGTAGAACACCAGTCTTTCCTCTTAATGCCTTCCAGGCTGGATAGGCTTACCCATTTGTCAGCTGATTGAATGTTAGTCTCATCTAAAGACATCTGGGTACCATGACGCAGCCAAATAGGCACAGAAACATCGCCATCACAAAATAAACATGCAAAATCTTGTGAGAGACCATGCCATTTCCCCGAAAGTATTTGTACTATTTTACATTCTTACCAGATTTTAGATTCTCCTTGTTCAATGTTTTCAGCATTTGGCTACTTTTAGCCTTAGCCAAAGTGTGCTGTGGAGTGGAATCTCACTGAGGTCTCATGATGGAGGAAGGTCATTGGTTAAATAATAAAGAAACTGCTTGGCCCTCATAGGTTAGAACATAGGTGGGTGGAGTAAACAGAACAGAATGCTGGGAGGAAGAGGAAGTGAGCTCAGATGCTATTTCCTCTCCTCTCTGGGGCAGACGCCATGCCGCTGTGCTCCAGGGCAGACGCGATGAAGCTCCAACCCAGGATGGACGTAGGCTAGAATCTTCCCGGTAAGCACACTTTGGGGTGCTACACAGATTATTAGAAATGGGCTAAATTATTACGTGAGAATTAGCCAAGAAGAGGCTAGATATAATGGTTCAAGCAGTGTTTAAAAGAATACAGTTTGTGTGTTGTTATTTTGGGGCATAAGCTAGCCAGGCGACCAGGAGCTGGGGCAGCAGAAACACAGCCCGCAGCTCCCACAACGGTCTCAATTTTTATTTCCCTCATAGTTAATGATGTTGAAGATCATTTTACATATTCATTGGTTAAATGTGTGTGTGCTATGTATATCTTCAGTTGCTTCTTCCATTTATTCATTTGGTTACATGGATGTTTTATTGAGTTTATATGGAATTATTGAGTTGTCAGATATTTGTTTATTTTTAAGAATACTAACATTATTTCTAATTAACTTTATTTTTAAACTTTTCTCATTTTACATGCCTATCCCAGTTCCCACTCCCTCCCCTCTTCCCGCTCCCCCCCTCAAACTGTTCCTTAGAGAGGGTAAGGCTTCCCAAGTGGAGTCAATAAAGTCTGACACATCACTTTGAGGCAGGACTGAGACCCTCCCCCCTATATCTAGGCTGAGCAAGGCATCCCTCCAAAAACAAAGGGTTTCAAAATGCTAGTTCAAGCACTAGGGATAATCCTGGTCCCACTGTCAGTGGCCACACAACTGTCCCCACATTCAGCTGGCCTAGTTTAGTCCTAGGCAGGTTCCTAGTTTGATCCCTGCTATCAGTTCAGAGTCAGTGAGCTCTTACTAGCTTAGGGCAGCTGTTTCTGTGGGTATCACCATTTTGGTCTTGATCCCTTTGCTCATATCATCATTCCTTCTTCTCTTGTACTGGTCTCTGGAAGCTCAGTCCATTGCCAGCTGTGGATCTCTGCATCTGCTTCCATCAGTTGCTGAATGAAGGTTCTATGATGACAACTAAGGTAGTCATCAGTCTGATTACAGGGGAAGGCCAGTTCAGGCACCCTCTCCACTATTGCTTAGGGTCTTATTTGGGATCATTTTTGTCGATTCTTAGGAATTTCCCTAAAGCCAGGTTTCTTGTTAGTCTCATAATGGCTTCCTCAATCAAGATAGCTCTTTCCTTTCTCTTCCTCTCTGTCCTTCCCCCATCTCAACCATCCCGTTCCCTCATGTTTTTCTTCTCTTTCCTCTCCTCCTTCCACCCCCTTCTCCTCCCTCCCATTTTTTCTCAGAAGATCTTGTCTAATTCTCCTTTCCTGGGGGATACATGTATGTCTCTCTAAGGGTTCTTCTTGTTACCTAGCTTCTCTGAGGTCATGGACTATATAGGCTGGTTATCCTTTGTTTTATGTCTAATATCCACTTATGAGTGAATACGTACCATGTTTGTCTTTCTGAGTCTGGGTTACTCCACTCAGGGTGGGTGTTTTTTTCTAGTTCCATTCATTTGCATGCAAATTTCAAGATGTCATTGTTTCTTATTGCTGAGTTGTACTTCATTGTGTAAATATACCACATTATTAATCCATTCTTCAGTTGAGGGGCATCTAGGTTGTTTCCAGGTTCTGGCTATTATGAATAATGCTGCTTTGAACACAGCTGAGCAAATGTCCTTGTGGTATGAGTGTGTATCCTTTGGGTATATGCCCAAGAGTGGTATTGCTGAGTCTTGAGGTAGATTGATTCCCAATTTTCTGAGAAACTGCCATACTGATTTCTAAAGTGGCTGTACAAGTTTGCACTCCCACTCACAATGGAGGAGTGTTCCCTTTACTTGGCATCCTCTCCAGCATAAGCTATCATAAGTATTTTTTATCTTAGCCTTTCTGACAGGAGAAAGATAATATCTCAGAGTTGTTTTGATTTGCATTTCCCTGATGGCTAAGAATGTTGAGAAATTCCTTTCAGCCATTTGCAGTTCTTCTGTTGAGAATTTGCTGTTTAGATCTGTAACCCATTTTTCGATTGAATTATTTGGTATTTTGATATCTAGTTTCTTGAGTTCTTTATATATTTTGGAGATCATTCCTCTGTCCGATGTAGGATTAGTGAAGATTATTTTTTCTATTCTGTAGGCTGCTGTTTTGTCTTATTGACTGTGTCCTTTGCCTTACAGAAGATTCTCAGTTTCAGGAGGTTCCATTTATTAATTGTTGCTCTCAGTGTCTGTGCTACTGGTGTTATATTTAGGAAGTAGTCTCTCATGTCCATTCATTCCAGGCTACTTCCCAGTTTCTCTTCAATGATGTCCGGTGTGGCTGGATTTATGTTGAGGTCTTTAATGCATTTGAACTTGAGTTTTGTGCATGGGAACAGATAGGGATCAATTTATATTCTTCTACATGTCAACATTCAGTTATGGCAGCACCATTTGTTGAAGATGCTTTCTTTTTTTCATTGTATAATTTTAGTTTCTTTGTCAAAAATCAGGTGTTTATAAGTATGTGGATTAATATCAGCATCTTAAATTTGATTCTATTGGTCCACCTCTCTGTTTTTATGTCAACAATAAGCTGTTTTCATTATTATACTGCTATAGTAGAGCTTGAAGTCAGGAATGATGATGCCACCAGAAGTTCCTTTATTGAACAGGATTATTTTGGCTATTATGGATTTTTTAGTTTTTCCATATGAAGTTGAGTATCATTCTTTCAAGGTCTGTGAAGAATTGTGTTGGGATTTTAATGGGGATTGCATTGAATTTGTAGACTGTTTTTGGTAAGATTGCCATTTTTTAATGTTTATCCTACATATCCAAGAGCATGGGAGATCTCTTCATTTTCTCATATCTTCTTCAATTTCTTTCTTCAAAGACTTAAAGTTCTTTTCGTATAGATCTTTCACTCCTTTGGTTAGCATTATCCCAAGATATTTTATGTTATTTGTGACTATTGTAAAGGGTTGTATTTCTCTGATTTTTTTCTCATCCCTTTTATCATTTGTATATTGGAACACTACTAATTTTTTTGAGTTGATCTTGTATCCTGCTATATAAATGAAGGTATTTATTAGTTGTAAGAGTTACCTGGTAAAATTTTGGGGGTCATTTATGTATAGTGTCATATCATCTTCTCAGATATTTATTTAGCAACTGCTTATCTACCTGTAACATACCGGACAGTATTTTTCCATGATTAAAAGTTTTCATTTTATTAAATAAAATATATAATTTTATAAAATTTTTCTTATTGTTTGTCATGGTTTTCTGTGACATGACTCTAAGAAACTTCCTGTTCATAGATTATGAAAGTGTTTTGGTTTCAACAAGAAAGACTATAAATTTCGTTTATAGTCACAGCTGTGATCTGTCTTGAATTTTTTCATGTACAAGGATGAGGACTTTATGGAATCCGTGTCCATTTTTAGTTGTGGCAGCACAACTAAGCTTTCCTTTCCTCACTGCATTGCTTTGGCTCCTTTGTCACAGAATGAGTGTCATTGAGTCTATTTTGGGATACTTTGACACAAAGACTTATTACTAATTATGAAAGCTCAGTCTTAGCTTCGGCTTGTCCCACTAGCTCTTATAACTTAAATTAACCCATTTATTTTAATCTTTGATTTGTCACAAGGCTCGTTACCTCCTCTCTCTGTTCTGCTCATGTGCATCCTCCAAGTCTGGCTGGCAACTCTGCCCTTCCTCTTCCCAGAATCCTCTTTGTCTCTGGAAGTCCTGTCTATACCTCCTGCCTAGTTATTGACTGTTTAGCTTTTAATTACACCAATCAACAGCAAATTTTCACCCAGAGTACAAATATCCCACAACACACTTTGATCTATTTGTTGAGTCTATGTCATATAATACTCTTTTGTACTTGAAATTTATGGTAAAGTGTTGAGTTTAGGTAATTCAAGTAGTTCAACTTTTTAGCTTTTGTAAAGATTTTATTTAGATAGATAACTTTTATATCAATAAAAATTTCAGAATCAGCTTGTCAATTTTTAAAATCTTGCTAACATGATTTGGAGCATGTTGAATCTAAAAACCAATTTGTGAAGAAATGGCATATTAAAAAATATTGAGTATTAAGACCACAAAAAATACTCTTTCTGCATTTATTTAGGTATTCATTTTCTTTCAGCCATGTTCTTATAATTTTCAATACAGAAATTTTACATGTACTTTAAAATTAAATCCTACGTACTTTATGTTTTCTGGTGCTATTATAAATTGGCATGCTTTTATTTAATTGCTTCTTCAACATTAGCCAATATAATTGATTCTGTGTACTTAGTCTACATGGCCCAAACTATTTATATAAATTTATTAATTTTAGTTGCTTTGAAGATTCCTGGGGATTTTTCTGTGTAACTACTCGTGTGATCTTCAAATAAAGACTAATTTCTTAGGCCTCTGTGACACTGATACATTCTGTCACTTGTGGCAGTATTTAATCTTATCTAATCAGGCGAGCATCCCAAGTAAGCCTGACAACAGGTAATGTCAAACACAAGAATGCTTATAGCAGCATTATTTGCCATCTGAAAAATGCTTCCAAATAAACATTCTACAATGGGGGAATTAGTTCAACAAACCCAGGGTCCGTAGCTTATGATGATAAAATACAAGGAATACTTCAAATCTTACTCTTGAATAATACTAAGGATATGTGAGCCTGCTGGTGAAGTATATGAAAACAATACAGCAAGAGAGAAACAAACAGAGCACACTAAGTTATTTTATGTCAGCAAACCATCTCAAAGTCCTGGTTTCTTACTCTAGTACACATTTATGATTGCTGTGGTTCATTGCCACTTAGGCCTCTAACTGGTTGCTCCCTCTGTGACTCTGGGATCCGAGACATGCAGTCTCAGGGAAAGAGAGCCTGGACAACAGAAAGGGAGTGCTATAGTCAACTTTGGTTCATGTCTCATTGGGCAAAATTTGTCATAGTGATCTAATCTTCAAGACCCTTAGCATAGACATGCTCATGACCAGAAGAGGGAAATAATCCAACATTGCTAGGCATCCTTTAAAAGTATGCAGTGTTATTCCAAAATGCCATTCAGATATAAGCATATTTAATATTATAATGGACAGAAAACTGTTTGTGGTCATATATACTCTTCCTTTCTACAAGCCTTTAACTTCTGATGTGGATATGCACATTTATATCTGAAGTTAGTATTCAAGATAAAAAATTTTTTTAGCAACAACAAAAGCTTTTTGAAATTACAATTATTACACAAAACAGAAAAGTCCCCAGATCAATGGAAAACCAGAAAACAATATTGTCTTTTACAAAGTTTCTGAAGAGCAAAAAGTTTGAGGTTGAGGGACATGCTCATTGGAGACAAGCATCTTTCAAGTCAATACCAGCCTGTGATGTGGAAGACAGAAAGGATGGATGGATGGATGCTGTTCAGTGCATCTCTGAAAACTTCCAGCCTCTCTCTGACGTGGCCTGGCACTGAGGAGAAACTGGAGGGCAACTGAAGGACTTTGGTGCCCACAGGTCAGGACTCTTTCCTTACTCACCAAATAACTAAAGCAAAAACGGAGGAGTACCTTCAATGGAACCAGAAGATGCCCAACAGCACTATGGGTAGATGGTAGACCAGGACTTCAGTTGCTCCAGGTGCTGCAATCAGTGTTGGAGGAAAAAGTTTCCAGCAGAGTGATGAATTCTCAGATGCCCCAAAGCACCAACCTAATGCTTTCCTGACTATCATAGTAAGAGCCACGCTGTTCCCTTTACTCCTTCTGGGGTATGTCATGACTGAATGGATTCCAAAGGCCTTGCAAGCAATGTGACACAATGATTAAGCTGGGCACAGCCACCTCTGTTGGCTGAGGTTTCTGTCCTGCCCGGTTCCCTCAGTTGTTAAGTCCCAAAGAAATACACAGAGGTCTACATTAGTTATAAACTGATTGGCCCAGTATCTCAGGCTCTTCTTATTAACTAACTCTTATAACTTACATTAGCCCATAATTCTTTTTTTTTTTCCACCATAATTCTTACCTCGGTTAGCCACGTTGGCTTGGTACCTTTATTGGCAAGGCAGTCACATCTTGCCTCCTCTGCAGCTGGATCACAACTGCAGACTGCGCTCCCCTTTTTCCAGCATTCTCGTTTCCCTGCCTCTACTTCCTGCCTAACTACTGGCCAATCAGCATTTTATTAAAAATAATACAAGTGACAGGATAAAAGACCATTGTCCCATAGCACATCTCTGAAACCTCACATATATCCCCAAAGGGAAATGTTGCTCACAAGCTGTCCACTCCAACACACATAGCATCTGTCCACACATTTAATGTCAAATCCACGTGCTAATCAGATCACGATTCGAGCTTCCAGATCTCACATCACCTCACCCTTCTGTGTTTATTAGCCTGCTGGTGATTGATGTAGCTTTAGCCCACCAGAGTTTCTGAAGCATGAGTATTACTAATATTTTCATATATACAACCTTTCTGGGGATGACACAACATTTCTGGGGGGATCAAGTGAGAAGACACTGAATGTGGGTTTAACAGAAGCTTCCAGCATACACGGCCTCGGGTTTTCTTTACCCAAGTCGAAGGCTTCAGTGACCGAATCAGGGCACAGACAGAACATAAATTATAGCAACTGCTTAAATACCTGCTTCTGTACTGCTAAGGAACCCTGAAGTGGTGATCCTGGTGTCCCTTTCGCACCTTCTGCATGTTCCCCTCACCTTCTGCCAGAACCTTTATGGTGGAATAATGGCAACCTCCTTTTCCACAAGAATCAAGTTCATAGAGGTCCTAAGCTCTCCTGTCCTTTGTGGCTGCTGCAGTGCTCTACCAGGGAAGTGAGATGCTTTCCTTCCAGATGAGGCCCCATTGGCTCCTGTTATGTAGCACTAACCTTACCTGCCCTTGGTAAAGTGCATCCTTTATTACCTACAAGCTTGTCGACCAGGTGTCAAAAAGTGGTTTCTTGAACATATATCCAAAGGCTACAATCCTACTACAAATATACTTGCTCACGTATAGTGGCCTAGATGTCCATTAATGGATGAATGGATAACCAAAGACTGGTTCATTTACACAATGAAGTAATCATCATATGCTAAGGAAAATGAAATTATAAATATTTAGGTTACGGGATAGAACTGGAAGCAGTCATTCTGTTCTATACAATCCAGACCCAGAAATACAAATGTTCCATGTTTTCTCTCACTTATGGGTGTTGGCTTTGAATCTTCAGATCCGTGTATCTCATTGGAATACCCACAGAGGCCAGGAAATTAGTAAGGAGCCAATGAAGGGAAGCTAGAATGCAGTGTTGGAAAAGAGGGAAGGGAACTTATGGAAAAGAGGGATTACATGGGATGGTGAATGAGATTACAAGGTAAAAATGGGACTATGGGGAGGGATAACTAACACTAAAGACCCTCTGAACATGTCATATGAAAAATGCTTCTACAGAAGTTTCCTAAAATAATAGCATATATCCACACAAGAAGGAGCTTAAATGGAATTACCTACAATGGGGAGCAATGACCCTACCAAGCACCACACACTAACAAATTAAAAGCCCAGTGTCAGGAATTGGTTACCTCTAGTGGAGTTGTTGGCTAGTGAGGTCCTATAGACCCCCAAACATTATAGGTACTACCATTTGCCCTTAGGTACCCTTCAGAACTTGACAGTAAGGCCCTATTGCTAAAGACATCATAAACATCATATACTTGAGTGACAGAATGGAGAAATCAAGGTGGTATTGACTTGAAATTTTATCTCTGCCGGATAGTACTATGAAAATAATGCTAGAATTGCTATGCACACTACTGGAGGAGAAAATTAATCATCCATTTTAGCTACCTGTGAACTGAAAGCTACAATAATGGCCTTCTTAGCATGATATCCCCACTGATGCAATAGTGGCATGGATACCATGGAAATAACCAACCACTTTCCATTTTGACTTAAGGTCTACTCCACGTGATTAGCCCATAACTGACGTAGTTATCAGAGTCAAAAACCTGTGGCTAGATAGGTTATAGGCCCTAAGGTAGAACCTACTATTACTCTTGCTCATGGTATTATGCCACATCCCAATGACTTCTTGTTATAAACATAGTGCACCTCACAGCATTCTCAGAGAAGCTTCTATAGTTGGTTATTAACACAGAGACTTACAGCTGGCCAAGGAGCAGAGAATAAGTGACTGTAGTGTATTCAGCCTTGAGTGGACACTTAGATCACGTCCCTCCTCTCAATACTTAATGGCCATTCTTAATTGGAGAAGTGACAGAAAGACTGTCAAGAGCCAGAGGTGGGCTACAGCCTCATGGCGGTACACTGATAGAAATGGGTTAATTTAAGATGTAAGAACTAGCTAGGAATACACTAGAGGCATTAGCCAAACAGTGCTGTAATTGATATAGGTTCTGTGTGATTATTTGGGTCAATCTGTCAGGAAGCAAAAGAGCAGTCTCTGCCTACAGGCCACTGGACTCAAGATATGAGAGATGGATTGGGCCCAATCTCCATCCATCATTTTTTCTCTGAGTGGTTGCTACGTTGCCTGAAAATGACATCAATTCAGAAGGAGGCTCATATAAACTTTGGAAGGTCTGTGTGTTACTTTCTCCTTGGTATAAAGTCACACTAAACAGATGGGTGCAGGTCACCCTGCAAATGGTATTATGGTTTGTATATGAAATGTTTTCCCAGGCCCATGTGTAGGACCCTCAGTCCCCAGGAGGTTGTACTCTGTTGAGAAATTGTGGCAACTTTAGAGTTGGGGTTTAGATGAAAAAAGTATGTCATAGGTACATGCCTCTGAAGGTTAGAGTTGGTTCCTGGCCTCTTCCTTGGTGTCTGCTTCCTGTATGCCATGAGACGAAAAGCCTCCTCCACTACCCATCTACGATGTTCTGCCTCTTCATGACCTCAGAGTCAGCAAAGCCACTGACTAGGGGCCACAGTCTTTGAAACCAGGCACCAAAAGGAACACTTCTTCCTTCTGGTTATCTCTGACAAGTAGTTTATCACAGCCGCACGAAAACTAAGTAAAGCAGGAGGTCTAGAGATAATCACAGTCTTACCTGTGGGTGCTTTATCTGGTTCTTTCTCAAAATACCCAGCTTTCTCTTGGCCAATGACTTACCTTGATTGGGAAATAGATTAGCAGCGATGGCCTCTGTCCATCCACACTTACACCCACATACACAAACATTGAAAGCCAGGACCTACATAGGAAAGAGAGCACATGACACTTGTCTATCTGAGTCCAAGCTATCTGCTTTAATATAATAATTTCCACAGCCATCCATTTTCTTGCACATTTCATAATTTCATTTTTCACAGCTGGATAAAACTCCATTATATTTATGCACCACGTTTCCATTATCTGTTCATTGGTTGATACTTTCTCAAAGTTCCATTTAGTCTTAATTATTCTGTTTGGATTAGCATCCGTAATTTGTTTTAATTTAAAAACTTGGGTGAAATACCCAGTGTTCAGAAGACATCGTGTTGCTGTGGGGGGTTCAGGCTTGGGTGTCGGGGCAACCATGTGGCACAGAAAAAGATGAAGAGAAGGGGTTCCAGGAGAGTTGTGTGTGTGTGTGTGGTGTGTGCTGGTGTGTATGTGTGGGGTGTGCGTGTATGTGTGCATGTGTGTACATGTGCATGTGTGTGCATGTATGCATGTGGTGTGTTTGTGTGTGTGTTTACGCATGCATGAAAAAGCCAAAAGTCAGTCTTGGGTATCATTCCTCAGGAGTAAGACAACTTTTTAAAAAAATTTATTTGCTTATTCTTCTTTCATATATTACACCCTGATCGCAATTTCCTCTCTTTCTTCGTTTTCCAGTTCCCCATCTCCCTAACCTCCTCTCTCCCTTATATTAATTGCTTTTAAACCATTTTCCTTCAGAAAAGAGCAGGCCTCCCAGGGATATCAACCAAACATGACCTAACAAGTTACAATAAGACTAGCCACATACCCTCATATCAAGGCTGGGCGGGGTAACCTAGTAGGAGGAAAAGAGTCCCAAAATCAGACCAAAGAACAGAGACAGCCCCTGCTCCAACTGTTAGGAGTCCTACAATAATACTGTGCTATAAAACCATAACATATATGCAGAGGGCTTAGCTCAGACCCACAGGGCTCCCTGATTGATTCTGTGAGTTGTGGAAAGACAGACTCCTTTGTCAGTCTGGAGCTCCCTGATTAGTCTAGACTAGCTGGTCATCGAGCCCCAGATATCTGCCTGTCTCAGACTCCTTGATGTTGAGATTACAGTGCATACCACTACACCTTTCTCATGTGGGTGCTGGTGGTTGAATTCAACTCCTTGTGCTTGCTACAATGAAGCCAGCTTCTTCAGACTCTTTTTGACTTTTCTGTGGGTGCAGCTTAAATCTGCCAATGAATCTAATATGCAATCTCTTCAGCCCCCCCCCCCCCGCTTGCTGTTAGGTTCCTTTGGGCAAGCTTTTAAAGGGGGTGCCCCCTACTGCTTATGTTGAAGTTAGTTTGTGAAAATGTGTTTCTTCCTAGGATCACCCTGTGGGAATGATGGTTCTGTAATAGCAGTGTTTTATTTTATTCAAGTTTTATCATTTGTATTTAACAAGGCATTCAATAGGAAATACATCTTTTTATTTTAATTGTCAATCAGCACCTCTGGTAGGTGGGCCTCCCTCTTGCTACTGCAATTCAGACATACAGAGGCTCAGTAGAGGGCAGAAATAATGACCATCCATTGAGCATGCTTTAGGGTAAGGAATAAAGGAAAATATCTGAGCATTATCTAAGTGGAAGACCACTCCTGATTACAGTGGATGGCTGGTGGCCGCAGGACAGGCAGGATGTCAGAGCAATCAAATAAGGACACAGAAACATGGGATGAAAGACATCTGGAAAAAATAACACATGGCCACTTCTAGTTTCAGGGGAGCTCACTTCGGATATTTGTCTCTCATCCTCTAGAAGGGGGATATAAGAGGGCTGGACATGAAGCAGATGTTGCTCTCTGACTCAGAAGAGGTCAGGTGTGCAGCTTACCCCTGATAAACCATCTCAGGCCTGTCTGCTAGCCATGTGATATCTTGGATTATGAATATATCTTTTGATGACACAGCCTGGCATATGTTTACCTCGGCTAATGTGGCAAGAAGAGGCCAGGTGTGCAGCTATCAGGAGTGGGGTCAGTGTGTTTGTTCCTTACCTGCAGCTATAGACACGCCATCATTACTGAGCATCCTACATCCATGGTCACAAGTGTTCTTTCTCATCCATATTCATCTACCGCATCAGGGAGCTGCTAAGTGACACAGGTGTCCTTAGGGGCCAAACTCCTTCAAACTGTTCTTTCCTTTGCTTAAAGAAATTATTTTTTTGAGAAAAGGAAACTAAGGAAGCTCAGAAGAATCCCTGAACATGGGCCCGGAAATGTTCCCGTGAACTGTTTTAACCTTGGAACACCTACCCCATGGCCTTGAGCTAAGCATGCCCAGGAATGTCTTTTCTTCTTTAACCATTACTTTAAGCTGGGCATAGAATGTATCTCTTAGACTGAGCATGCTCAACAATGTGTTCCTCACTGACAGCCAGGGAGCCTGCATGGGACTGACCCAGGCCCTCTACATGTGTGTGACAATTGTGTAGCGTGGTCTTCTTGTGGAACTCCTGGTAGTGGGAGCAGGGGCTGTCCCTAACACTTTGGCTGGCTTTGGGGAATCTATTCTTCATACTGGGTTGTTGCCCAACCTTAATACAAGGGGAACAGCTTAGTCCTACCACAACTTGATACGCCATGCTTTGTTGATACCTATGGGAGACCTACCTTTTCTGAACAGAAACAGAGAAGGAATGCATTGGGGGGGGGGTGGTGGAGAAAAGGTAGAGGGGAGGTAATAGGAGGAGAAAAGGTAGGGGAAACAGCAGATGGGATGTAAAATAAATGAATAAATTTAATTTTTTCCTTAAAAAATAGTATACTTACCTATACGAATCTGTTTATGCTCCCTAAATCCAGTATTTTGTTTAGGGAAGGCATTGCTTGGAAATATGTTGTATTCACTTGCTACTCCAAGCAATAACCCTTTATTTCCCAGGCTTGTTTGGGCTGTGGAGCTGGCAGGATATGAACCCAATGCCTTTGGTTATACAACCAGTTCTATCACAATGATTTTGGGGTGCTTCAGTTAGGGCAAGGTGGGACTCTGGAGTAGGCACGAAGGGCTGGTCCATCACCTGCTACCACCTGACCCAGTAGTATTTCTGACCCCAGGTTCCCCTGGTTCCTATGCCTGATACCTCTTATCCCAGTCCCAATGACCTGCTTGCTCCTATTTTTTCCCTCCCTACTTTGACTAATGAGTACCAGAAGCCCTCTTACTGATCCTGCACCTTAAAATCCAAATCTTACGCCTTCCCCAACCTCCCCTTCCATCACATCTTTTAGAGCTTTCACGGCTGGATGGAGGGGCCATATCCTCAAACCATTATATTATACATGGTAGCTTTTTGCATGCCTATATTACAAATGACCATTTCATCTAGGTAGGTGTCCCTCATGATAGGACAGCTTTTCACAGACAAAGGACCCCTGTGGTTTTCTTTCCTTGTGTGGCCTCTTAAAGAGGTCTTACATATGTGTTCTGCTTAAATGATTTCAAACCTATGAATTCCTTTAGCATGGCTTCCTACTGTGTATTATAAATAATTTTCACAGTTGGATTGTTAATTTGGTTTACATTTGTGAACCTCGGAGTTCAAATATCCATGAAGGGGAGGGAAGAAGAATGAATTAAAACTGAGCCTGGCTCGTTGACACTCCCACTTTTCAAGTTCTGAGCCATCTGAAGCTCTCCTCTGCTTGTCCTTTTCCACATTATTCACTGAACAAGTGCCTGGAGCGAGCAGCTGAAGTTATTGCTACCAGCCATAGGTGTCTGAGCTGAGAGCAAGCCAGTCTAAGGTTCTTAAAGTTGCCACCTCCTTTTGTCTAGGCTTCACCCCACTTTACACACTTGGCTTCAACAAAAACAAGGCCATTTTGGAATGAAAGAGAGCTCAAGACACCCCTGAGACCCCAGATACTATGAGAAGAAAAGAATCTAAGAAAAGAAAACAGATTGCAAAGAAAAGGCCTAGGAAAAGAACACAAATAGTTCAACCAAAGAGAACACAGGAATGGACTGGATCTTTTCGAGCTCATTGCATTTAGAGGGAGGGCTCCACAGCAACTAAGTAGTCTGGGCTTTGCTTCTCCTCCCCAGGGTTAGCAGGTGGAGGAGACTATCAAGATAGCACGGCCTATGAAGCATCCAATGAAGCATCTTAACCCTGAATTTGAACTGTGTCTTGCAGCAATGCTGTACCCCCTAAGGGTCCCACAAACATATTTTCTCTGCTCTCAGACTTTTTAAAAGTTAAAGCGTATTGTGCAGAAACTGATGGAGTTCAGCGTGCTGTTTCAGCACTTGGACACAGAAGACACTAATTATATCCAGCCCTTCTTTATTACAGACATTCCCAAAGGTGTGTCTCCCAGATGATTCAGAACCCGGGAAGCTGCTGATTGAAATTAGCCAGCACACTGATGCATTCTGGCAAAATTTCTAGGACTACAGGACTCAAGGTAAAAGAAACTTGTTTTTGAGTAAAGTTCTACTGTCGAGTAACAATCTTGACCTTGAACCAGTGGCACTACTTTGGCATGACTGTATAAAACAAATGTCTCTTACTATATCCCAAGCCACAGGTAGGTGATCACACTTGTGGTTGGTGCCTTCACAGCAGCTAAGCACAAAGTCATGTTAAATGATGGCCAGAGAAGTGATTCTGCCGGGGGCAGGATTCAGGTTTGCAGGTGCTTATGCCCACTCTGGGAGCTGAGTCCTACTCCTTTTGTTAAAGGTTTATTTTCATTATCTATGGTTATATGTTTATGTGGTGTGTCTTCACTCAGCAGAAGAGGGTGTTGGATCTCCTGGAGCTGGAGTTATAGGCTATTATGAGTCACCAGCATTGGGTGCTAGGAATTGAAGAACTCAGGACCCCCGCAAGAGTAGCAAGTACTCTTAAGCCATGGGCCCTCAACACCGCTCCTCTGGTGGAGTCTCCATCTAGGATGACTGCTCATTGAACCACTTACTCCCAAGTGAGAAAAGCTGTTAGCCCCATCTCTATTGCCCTTTGGTGGAAACGCTAGTTCCAGGAGAGGTGGCCTATAGAAGCTAGTTGTGGCTAGAGAATGTGTCAACCTGAGAATACTCTATTTTAGTTAAAGAATGACCCTCCAAGTATCAGGTGTACATTGTGAAGATGTGTCTTTGCCAAGGTGCCTTCTGATTGGTTAAATAAAGAGCTGAAAGGCCAATAGCTAGGCAGGAGGTATAGACAAGATTTCTGGGGAGAGATAGGAAGAGAAGAATCTAAGCACACAGGAGAGGCCAAGAAACACAGAGAGGAAACAGGAGGTGCAAGATGGGAAAGGTAATGCCAAGTGATAGAACATAGATTAATATAAATGGGTTAATTTAAGTTTAAAGGCTAGTTAGGAACAAACCTAAGTGATAGGCTCAGCTTTCATAATTAGTGAGAAGTCTCCATGTCATTATTTAGGAACTGGCTGGTGGGACAGAGAAAGAATCGTTGCACTCAGGCCCTGCCTTGAGAAGACTCCCATGCATATGAACTTCAAGTGTCCTCCCACAAACATCGATGCCCTTAATCTGTACATTCGCTTCCTTCTTAAACCACAGTAAATAAATTCGTCAACTCCCCTCCAATTCTCCCCAGTCCCCATAAATGCAATCCAATTGCTCTGAATGCATTTGCTTCTATTTTGAAAATGTAGATGCCTCCGCGTCACTGTAATTATAGAGTAATGATTTATCTTCCCTTTCACTCTCAGTGTGGTTAGCATTAAAATAACATAATTTACAAAACCGTAATTTAAAAAAAGTGTTCATTTTTTCATTATAGATTTAATGTGTACTTATTAAACAAACAGTTTGGGGAGGAAAAGAAGCAAAATTTGTAGGAGAATGACACTGTAAACATGAGTAATGGCTGCCTTTTGCAGTGCTTTCTTTCAGGTGTGCCTGGGCATGGAGTTTTAAAAATACAGCTGCGACCAAGTCTTAAAGGAAGGTTTTAATATCCCCTTTTCAGACTTAGCCCAGAAAACCCTTCCCATCATAAGACTATAATTATAGCTTAGCCTCCATGGACATAATTTATAAAATATTTATTTATTTTTATGTATACACACACATGGATGCTTCTGCAACTTTATGTGCACAATGTGCATGCAGGTGCCCAAGGAAGTCAGAGCTGTCAGATCCCCTGAAGTTAGAATTACGAGCAGTTACGAGTTACCTGATATGGGTTCGGGGAACTGAAGCAGAGTCTTCTGCAAAAGTTCCTAACTTCTAGGCATCTTTCCAACTCCCCATAGGTCTAATTTTTTTTTAGAGAGAATGATGTTCTATGGGTGCTTAGCATTTGGTTGCTGAGAGTCATCAGCCTGTCTGTGTATAGTCATGTGACTTCACCGTTTTTTATTTCCTTAGGATGGACCCAAAGTAGTGGATTTTTGATGATGATGATGATGATGATGATGATGATAAAGAGGAGTGATTTCTCTTATTTTGACATCCATTCTTTCTTTGGGTAAAGAGATAGCTGTGCACTATGTACCACAGTCCTTATAGACATCGCCTGGGTGTCAGAGACCTTTTCAATCACGGGGAGGGGCTGGAGAGAGGGTTCACTGGTTAAAAGTACTTGCTGCTCTTGTAAAGGACCTGGGTTCAATTCTAAGCACCCACATGTGGGCTCACAGCCACCTGTAACTCTAGTTCGTGGGATCTGGCTCTGTGTTCTGGTTTCTGTAGGCACAAGTCATGCAGGTCATACACCAACACACATGCAAGCCGTCACTCATATACGAATCTTTAAAAATAAATAGATAAAGAAGTAAATAAAGGAAGAAGTTTGCATTGAAGAGCTGAAGTCCTTGTGACTGGACTTAAGACAGGCCTTGAGCAGCCTATGACTAGTAGAGACAGTCACCTTAGTACAGGATGGTGTGTGGCTTATAACCCTACTGATAACAGAGGCAGTCTAAGATGGTAACTCTCAATACTGTATATCCAGCACCATAGAAATCTTATCAGATATTCACAGCTTGGGGGTCCAGTCTGAAATGAATTTTAAAGAATTTCCAGCCTTTTAGGAATACCAGAGGATGTAACTAACAAGCCAAGAAGCATGCTCATACACCAAGATTAAGAATATACACCGTTGTAGGAGAGAGAGATCTGACGTGCAGGCATTCTGAACCCTGCTACCCAAAAAGTGGGCTGCACAATGGCAGCAGCAGAGTCACCTGGGAGCTTGTTAAAATGGACCTCGCATCTGTCCCTAGACCAGCTGAGTCAGAACCACGTGGCTCTTGCTCTCTATAAACTCTGAATCGGCAGGTTTGGTGTGTGCCTCCTGAATTCCCCTCTCACATGAACTTTCAGGCGGGTTACACCTGGAAAAAAAGCAGAGCTCTGTTTGGAGATCTCCATGCTTTAAAAATATATACTAAAAATCAACCTGAAAAACCGCATCATGCTGTAAACATAGCATATGCTACACATTAATCATAACTCTCATTTATTGGTGAAGAAAAAAACCGAGGAGACCGATTTACAGAAGGATGACCTGCTAGCTAGCTCCTGTAGACGGCAGGATGTGGTACTTCTGTGTCCCACCCATTGAGGTAAGGCTTCAGCTGCTGAAAACACTCAGAACTTTAGGTAACAACTGAAACCCCGATCTCGGAGCATTCTTTAACATATGTAGATTTGTCTCCCTAGCTCTGGTTTTGGAGCTCGGCTAATATTTTATCATATAATTACCACTTTCTTCCTAAATATGGGACTCGAAAACTATTAGCTGCCTTATGAGGTGTGACTTCATCTTGAATGTGGAATTTTTTTTTTCCTGGGCCATTACATTTCCAGCTTTGCCCAACACCATTGATTTCTCACGTTACGCCCCTTGAGGACTATCAAACACACCTGGAGCTGTTAATGTCTTAGGTGTTATTTGATCAGAATTGGCTGCCGTTTCTCAGGCATGGACGTTAAGCAGATCATTTTCTAGCGGTGAAGCAGGGGAGCGAAAGGGAAGCATTTGAGCTGCTGCCTGGTGACTGGCTTGTTTTTGTTTTTGTGAATTAGCTTGATCTTCATGTAAACTCGACTTCGGTCTTCACTGCAAATGCAGCCTTGTGTCAAGGCTGATAGATCCCGACCTGTTAAGTGTTAAGCTGTCAGCACAGACCCGTGTCCAGACTCTTCTGTCCAGCCTTCTTAGCCAACAGTCGCTTTCTGGAAGGAGCAGGTTTCATTCCGTACCTGCTACTGATGTGTCAGTCAGCTGGCTGCACGCAGCCTCTGGAGCTATTACCAAGAGAGGAGAAAAGGAAAAAGGCGCATTGCACTTTTAAATTACATTTCAGGCTAAACTATCTCATTACTTCCAAAGTAAGATGAAATACAATATAATTTTGGCATATGCCTTGGCAGCCTCGTTCTTTTCAGTAGAGTTCTGTTGGTACTTGGGGGATGATGGATAAGTGGTGGGAAGAGAGACTTAGCTGGTTCAGTACCACCAAGATCTCGGTCGATATGTAGCAGTAAGTGACGGTAGATAGCTCACCCTGCCACTGTGAGGCAGTTGGACACATTCATTTACACCGACAGCCAGGGAGGTCTGCAGTACAAACAATAGAAAGGACACGCTGAAGGAATGAATGCATAGGACAATTCCACTAGGCATGTTCAGCCTCAACAACTCGCTGCCCACTTGTTAAAAAAAGAAGGGAGGGGGCAAGCCTTACTATTCCCCAGAGTTTATTGCCCAGCTGAGGCAAATTCATGCTTTAATGACTGCGGCACTCTGATTCATTCACCGTACGAATCCCTGTGGCCTGTGCTTTTAAAATGGGGTCTGTGGGGCCTGTGGACACAGAGCCCATTGTGTTTCTGAGCAAAGGAATGTGCATTTTCTGAGGATCCCTAATGATAGGCTCTCTTGAACATTATAGCACCCAATTGACACCAGTTCAATTTATAGTGTGCTGAGCAAGGCAAGAATGGACTATTTGCCTTTGTGCTTTAATTTGGACAGTTCTTGATTCCAACCAAACTGGCAAAACACAAACTACAGACCTGCTTCAAGGCAGCTGGGAAGCTGGCCTGCTGTGTTACTCTGAACCCCTGAGTTTGCTCTTTAACTCCACCAGAGTATGAACCACTGGAGCAGGAGATGTGTCTCTGGGTATTATATTGTGTGCGCCATTCCCATCCCAGACTATGTAAGGATACAGCATCCTCAGTCAGCACTCAAGAGTAACTAAGTCTTCATAGGGCATTTCAGTCATATCAACATTTAATCAGCCAACTGGATAAAGAATAAGGGTCAAAATGGTTACTTTTAGAACGATTTATTCTAATTATATATGTAGGTTTATGTATGTATGTGCATGAGCTTGGGGAGGACAGAAGAAGGTGTCAGAGTCCCTGGAGTTGGAGTTATAGTCAATTTAGTGACCGTTAAGAACAGACCCAGATTGCTCAAGAGACATTGAGCCAGAGAGAAAATGAAGAATGTCACACCAATGAGCAAGAACAAGCAAAAAACCTTTAAAACATCCAAGGAAAAGGATGCAGGTGACGGCCAATGAAGAACAACGGCCGATTTACCGACAGAAACAATGAAAGCCAGACGGCAGTAGAGTGGCATTTTAAAGGACTGGAATAAAAATTTTAAACGCCACCTAGAATTTTATGGTTAGGGGTGGAAAAAAAGCTCTGTCAGAAATGAAAGCAAATAAAGACCTTTGCAGACAGAAAAAGAGAAAGCTAAAAGGATTTTATTGCCATCAGAATCACACCAAAAAGAAATCTGTTAAAGAAAATCCTTTAGACGGAAGGAATGTGATGGCAGGTGGGCATCTGGATCTGCACAAGTGAGGAGATGAGAAGTGGTACCCAAGGGGAAAGGCAGGAGGCGAGACAGGGGCCATGGTGACAGGCAGGAGGCTAGATGTGGTCCATGGGGAGAAGCAGAAGGTTAGATGTGGTACCTAAGGGGAGAGGCAGGAGGCTAGACAGGGTCCATGGTGACAGGCAGGAGGCTAGACAGGGTCCATAGTGACAGGCAGGAAGCTAGAAGCAATATACTCAGGGAAAGGCACGACTTTCTTTTTTGTCATTTTTACATTTCAAAAAAAGAAGATAATTTACTCTTTGAAGCAATAATAATGAACGTATATCGTGGCATCTAAAACATATGTAAAAATTCATATTGATGCCAGCAGAATCAGAAAGGCCAAGAGAGAAGTGGATGGAGCTTTCTGCAAGGCTTTGTACCGCACATAAGGTGAAGCAATGGTATTGTTAAGGAAACTCTGCTAAGTTTAAGATGTGCGTTGGTATACATGTGGAGGATAACTCCGAGGCATCAGCTCTGTCCTTCTGGCTCCAGAAACTGAGCTCAGGTTATCAGGCTTGGTGGCAATCACTTTTAACTACTTGGCCATCTCACTGATCCATATTCTTACTTTTCACTGTATAAATTAATTACACAGAGTATGAAATTTATCATCTTAACCACGTGAGTGTCCAGTTCATCCACGCTCCTTTGTATTCTGGGCAGTTAGTCCCCAGAGCCTCTACTCAATGAGCAAGGACTTCTACTCCTCCCTCCTCCATCCTTCCCCACCCTAGCAACCATTCTGCTTTTCTACCTAACCTAGCTGAATGGCACAGAAGTTTTTCCTTTGATAACAACTTATTTAATTTAATATAATCAAGAATCATTCATGTTTGTCATGTGTCAGAATTTACTTCCTTTTAAATGCTGGACAATATTACATTATCTGTGTATACCATATTTATTTTATCCTTTTGTATATCAATGTTCATATATCTTGACTTTGTGCATAATTCTGAACATGTGTGCAGTTGAGTTGTTATGTTTAAATTTTCTCATATTCTGCTTGTGTAGTTTTAATTTCTCCCTCCCTCCCTCCCTCCCTCCCTCCCTCCCTCCCTCCCTCCCTCCCTTCTTTCTTTCTTTCTTTCTTTCTTTCTTTCCTCTCCAATTTCTTTGCGGCAGGGTCTGGCTTCTAGGTAGCTCTGGCTTTCCTGGAACTCTTTGCGCAAACCGTACTGGCCTCCAACACAGAGATCCACCTGCTTCCTCCTTCTCAGTGATGGAACTAAAGTCATGCACCGATGACCAGCTTTTTTCTTGTTTCTTAAGGAAGAATTTAAATGACTAATTTGAGATTTTAAAAATCCTTTCCTTTCGCTGCTGCGTCCGCAGCCATGAGTTTGCTCAGGCTACAGAAGAGGCTTGCCTCCAGCATCCTCCACTGTGGTAAAAAGAAGGTGGACCCCAATGAGACCAATGAAATCGCCAATGCCAACTCCTGACAGCAGATTCGGAAGGTGATCAAAGATGGGCTAATCATCGGAAGCCTGTGACGGTCCATTCTCAGACTCGATGCCTGAAAAACACTTGGGCTCGACGGAAGGGCAGGCATAAGGGCTTAGGGAAGCCAAAGGGTACTGTAAATGCTCAAATGCCAGAGAAGGTGACCTGGGTGAGAAGAATGCGGATCCTGAGCCGACTTCTCAGGAGATACCGTGAATCCACGAAACTGACCGCCGTATGTATCACAGCGTGCACCTGAAGGTCAAAGAGAAAGTCTTCAAAAACCAGCAGATTCTCATGGGGCACATCCACAAGCTGAAGGCAGACAAGGCCTGCAAGGCGCTCCTGGCTGACCAGGCTGAGGTTCGTAGGTCTAAGACCAATGAAGCAAGAAAGCACCAGGAGGCGCTGAAGGAAGAGACCAAGAAATAAAGCTTCCTTCGTGTCTGTACATAGTGGGCTGCCTGTGGCTTTAGGTGGATCAGTCATTAAAATAAAACAAGCCTTTGTTGAAAAAAAAACATTATCAGCATTTAATGCTATGAATTTCTTTTGATTTTCTATTTTTGATGAACCCATAAATTTTAATAATTGGTGTTTTCATTTTTATTTTGTTAATAATACCTCCTAATTCATATGATGATTTTTTTTCCTATATCTAATGGGTGAGTTAAAAGTGATATTCACAGTACAAATATTTGGGACTATCTGTTATTGATCTATAAACTTCTTTGGGTTCGTAAAACATGCTATGCATTATTTTAGCGTATTTAAATGTATTTGTGTCGGTAAACGTTCTATGTGAATGTGTAAATTCTGTATACCGTGCTGTTTAGGGCCTAATGTACCAGTTAGTTTATTCATTACTGTGACAATATGCCTGCTAAAAACGGTTTAAGGAAGGAAGTATTTGTTCTGGTCAGCAGTTCCCAGGAATACAGTCCATCCTGGCAGGGAAGCCATGGCAACAGGAACAGGAGGCATCAGCATCCAGGAAGCAGGGAACAATGAGTGCTGGTGTTCAGCTATTTTTTCCTTTTTATTCTGTGGGGGATCCCAGTTTATGGGGTGGCTCTTCCATCCTCAATCCATTCAGTCTAGAAACTGTCACAGACTTGCTCAGAGGTTTGTCTGCAGGGGATTCTAGATCCAGTCAGGTGGATACTCAAGGGTAGCCATCTCGGGAAGAATGTAAGAGACCTTAGCTCCTTAAATCTCAATTGAAAGCATTGTTCAGGATGCTTCGACCATCAAAACGCAGCTACAAGCTAAGGACGCACCTAATCATACATCATACAAATCCCAACAACAAACTGAGATGGACCATTTATCTAAATGTAACGCTGACAGTATAAAAATTTTAGAAAAAAAAATTTATAAACACAAACTGAGAGAAGATTTCTCAGCTATAACCGTAAAGGTACAAAACACGGAGAAAATATCACAGAAGACATCATTGAAATGGAAAAACTTTTGCTTGCAAGGATTATGTTAAGGGATTGAAAAGACGACGCATAGTCTGCAAGAAAATACTTTGCTCTGTAGCTGTTTCCTCACAGTGGGACCTAAGCTTGGCTGTCTGCAAGCAAGGGAGCTGCGATCTCCCACAGAGATTCCGTCAATTAACGTACCTTCGCGGAGGGAGGGGCGACTCTTCTCTCAGGAGACCTCTTGGCTCCCCAGGTTATGTTAGAAGTAAACAACCTACTGGGATGGGACTCTTTAGTGGAATTTACACGAGGTAAACGGTTAGCGGGTGGGTCCTCCAGAACTGAAGGTGCTTCCGGTTTCTCAGAGGTACCTCTGCCTCTTAGTCACTCCTCCTGCTCCTGTAAGGGACCCAGTAAACTCACTGCCTCACCAGGCTGGACTTTCTTTGGTTTGTCTGTGCAGTCTCTGTCTGAGACACACAGAAATTTCCTTCTGTCTCCCCAATGGAAAGCATTCAATGTATTTATAAACCACATAGCTGATAAAATGCGTGTATTCCAGATAGGCACAGAGCATCCAAAAGCCAATAAGGTGAAAATCTGACCAAATAAATGAACAGAGGTCTTGCTGGAGTTCATAGAGGACCGTGAAAACATCAAAGGCTGCTCAGTAACATCATTACTGGTTTCTTTATTGATTTGTTTTAGACAAGGAATTTGGGAGACTGATAGCAACATATTTTAAGGTTTGTACATGGTCAGATGTCAGATCTGTGAGTTGAGAGTTGGGGTATCTTCTTGAAAGACTGATGTGTATCACAAAGTTTCACCTTAAATCTGTTTTAGCTCTTAACACTACTACCCCAGCTTTTTTTGGTTTAGGATAAACATTAAATTCTGTTATCAATAATTTTACTTTTCAGTCACTTGCCTATGTATTAGGAACTTCTGCATAAATGCAAATCAAATTTTTTAAAGTCAGGTCAGAAAGATCAATAAAATTTCCCATGATTTTTGTCAGTATATATATATGTGTGTGTGTGTTAAATGAATAGAATAATGGGTGCCATTTTGTGGCATTTTCATGTGTAAGCAGCCGACTTTGTGCTCAGTCCATTTCCTTCTCTTACCCTCGTTCCCTTGACTCCCCTCCTCTCCTAACTGTTGCCCTTTTTAACCTTCCCACAATTTTATCTTAACCTCCATTCTCCACATGACAGAAAACACGTATTTGTGTTTCTGGCTTATTTTATATAGGACTTTGCACCATTCTCCTAAAAATGGTAGGATTGTAATTTTTATAGCAGAATTGGATTCCATTGTGTGTCTATATCAATTTTTATATGTATTTCTGTGTTGATTGCACCTATAATGATCCTGTAACCTGGCTTTGGTGAGTCCTACTATAGTACATAAAGGGAATCATGTCTTTCTATGGTAAAATCCCATGTCTTTAACAACAGACTCTGCGTCCTTCTTATTTATTGGAATAAATTGCTTGCTTTGTCTTATTTATACTATCCTCCAACACTGCCTTCCATCTTAATGTTTTTCCCATTTGGTTTTGTGTGGTTTTCCCTTATTAATAAATTATATGGGTTTTCTCATTTCATTTTTTACCTTACAGCATTTTTTGGAAGATGTTTTTCCAATGTTCTTCTTTTGGTGGTTATCCATAAAAGTCTAACCCTCATAGTTAGTGTAAATTAATCAATATATTTATCCTCCTCCTGACCAATGCATGGGCCTTAGAGTATGTATGTTACCGTCAGTCTCTCAGCCTAGCTGCTATTGCTACCCAGAGATTTCTTTTCATCTTGCTAGTACTTTTAACTCTCACTATTTCCCAGATTGTTTAGATAGCTTCATATTAATTATTTTGTCTCATAACATCTTAAATATAATTCTTTAGATATTCCTTTAATGAAGAATTACAGCCCATAAACTTCTTTCTGATTTGTGCAGAAACACTCTCACTTCGGCAATATTCTTTGAATAGCCAACTATTTCTCGCAATAAACACTTAAAATAAGTATTGGTTAAGAGAACACAAAGAATAATATGTTTATATATATTAAAAAATTAAATTAGCTTTTGAAACTCTGAAAGTAAGCTGTGAACACTCTGGCATATCTCCCTGGACTGTTTCTGTGGGCATCTCTTAAAAGCAGGCACACACTACAAAGCTGCAGGACCACAGTTATGCTGAAGGCATGGTCCAAACGTTCAATATCAGTCCATAGTTAATTGTCTCAAATTGTCTTCAAAACTCCTTGACAGTTCATGCCCCCCCCCAACTTTATTAAGTTTCCATTACTTGATTATTAAATCTATTAGTACTCATTTACCTTACTCTTATGGTCCTTTCCGTAATGAGTTGGTCTTTTATATGGAGCTGTGATCAAAAGCTTGGATTTGGATTTGTCTAGTTTCCACCTGATGTTAGATGTTAAGTTTGTTGAAGGCTCATCATTACCCTTGGAAGATATTATGGGTAGTTATAAAATTCTAGGTAGAAGCTAGATATGGTGGTACATGACTGAAATCTCAGTGTGAGGGCCAGCCATGATAATCTAAGTCTGAGCAAAAAGGAAGTTCTTTACTTCCTCCAACCATTATCACCTGGGACTCTAGCCATCAATAAATTTAAATGGAGTCTAGAGTTTCAATAGTTTACCCTGAGACAATGCCTGGCAGGCTGAGATTACCTGACCTCCACTCAAGAGCAGACCATTCAAAGGAAATTCCTGGCATCCCAAGCACTGTAGACAGAAACACCTGCCAGCACTTCACTAGGACACCCCTAGACAAATGTCAGCCAATCAGCTCAGAGACCCCTCACCGCCACCTTTACTACTATAAAAACCCAATTCTAATTGAGCTCCGGATATCCCAATATGTCGGACATGCGGAGAGACCGAGTTTGCAAACTTGATTAAAATAAAGACTCTTTGCTTTTACATATGGGACTTGGTCTCCTTTGCTGGCTTTTGTGGTGACCCACGGATTTGAGCATAACACTCAGCCTTTGAGATGCAGAGGCAGGATAAGCAGGAGTTCAAGGCCAGCCTAGGATACTTGAGACCTTGTCTCAAGTGATAACAGTGACATCTGTTTCCCCCCCACACACCAGTGCATAGAAAATATCATATTAATGATGTCTTGCATCTCTGTAGCTATTGAGGTGATGTGTCTGTTCATGTCTATCTTTGCTTTTAAAGATTCTGTTATTAAGAATTCCTAGTTGGGATCAGGTGTGATGGGACACAGACAGGTAGATCTTTTTCAGTTCAAATCTAGTCTGGTCATCTACACAGTGAGACCATTAAAAAAAGAAGAAGAAGAAGAAAAAAGGAGGAGGAGGAATAAGAAGAAGAAGGAAGAAGGAACAAGAAGAGCAAGAAGAAGAAGAAGGAAAAGAAGAAGAGGAAGAGGAAGAGGAAGAGGAAGAGGAAGAAGAAGAAGAAGAAGAAGAAGAAGAAGAAGAAGAAGAAGAAGAAGAAGAAGAAGAAAGAAGAAGAAGAAATGGCTCAATTGCTCTTCTAAAAGAACTGAATTTGGTTCCTGCACTCACACTGGAAAACCCATAATGCCCTCCAGGAAAACTTACACCCCCTCCTCTGGTCTCTACGGGTGGGTACTGGTATATATATGAAATACACTCACAGAGATGCATACATGGAAAATAAATAATACTTGGAAGCAAAAGAACTCTGGCTGATAATATTATCTTTTCTTCTGGGTTCTTTAGCTGACTTATGCTGTGCCCACGTTATGGCATGATTTATGGCATGCCCGATTATGCCATGCTCAGGTGTGCCATGTTCAGGTGTGCCATCCCTAGGTAGGTGTAGTCATGCCAAGTTATCCCATGCTCAGGTGTGCTGTGTTCAGGTGTGCCATGCCCACATGTGGCATGCCCAGTTATGCCATGCTCAGGTGTGCTGTGCTCAGGTGTGCTGTGTTCAGGTGTGCCATGCCCAGTTATGCTATGCCTAGGTGCACTGTGCTGAGTTCTGGTGTGCCATGCTTATTTTCCCCTGCTCATTGGATTTCCTGTGTCACCATTAATCCTTCCCTCCATCTGAAAACATGGGTATGGCTGTATGGCATTGTCAGCCAAAGGTTGGGTCACTCATACCTTGGGACTCATGCCACTCCCAGGTCTCAGGTTGGACACACCAAAGTTACTCAAATATTGCTTCTCCTTTGTTCCTTTTCCACTTCTTCGCAGGGTTATCTGGGCTTTGGTTGACCTTCTAACTCGATCCTTCATGGCCCACAACCCCATATTTTCTCTCAACCCTGATGCACGCTGAAATTCTTTAAAACTCCAAATTATCCCTGAGAGCGAAACATTCTCATTTGTAGAGTCAACTGAATTTCTGCACTCTCTCCTTGGCCAATCACAAGCTACTAATGAGCTAACAACTAGATTGAAAACTCTCTGCGTTTGAGACTCTGATCTCGCCTGCTCACAGAGTCAGTTCAGCATCACAGGCCGCAGCTTATGAGGGGGATGCTCAACAGAATTAAAGCACAAAACGGCTTTTCAGTCCCGCGGCGATGCCAAGAATAACAGTCAGTGATTCCTATCATTTCCCCCAAGTTCTTGATGTGGCGACTCAAGCGAAACTGCCTCTCTGTCTCCTTCTCTTTGTTTAGCATTTCCCATTCAGGCCACAGAATGAGGAAATGCCTTGCTCTATAATGTCTGCTTTTAGATAAAAAGCTGAGGATGAGTGTGACAGCTTCAGAGTGGCATTGGGAGACGTTTGTCACCAACAGGTTGCAAGGTGTTTAGCTGTTCCCTGGGTGATGCCACAAAGATCGCCGCTATGCAAGAAACAAACAAAACCCCAAATCATTGTGAGCTCCACCCCAGGAGAGGGATAACTGGATCTATGGATATGCTGTCTGTGCATCTTCCTGGTTGATTGACCGAGTCCAGTGAGGTCAGCCATGGGACACAGTCTGTGGTGGTGACTGCTGATTCTCTACTTGACAAAACCTAGACCCACCTAGGAGGAAACTCTGGGCACAGACTAGACTGGGCACAGCTCTGAGGTGTTATCTAGATTAAGGTAGCCTCTGAGAATGTCTGAGATGACTTGCCTTGATACTGTTAATTGATCTAGGAAGATACTTCTTAATTGTGGGTGGAACCATTCCCCAAGCACTGGATCCTGGACTGTATAAAATGAAGAGAAGAGAGAAAAAAAAAATGAAGAGGGCAAATTGAGCACTAGTATGTGTGCATTCCTGGTTCTCTGTTTCCAATTATGGATGTAATATGACCCACTCCCCCCAAAACTTCTGCTGCTGTGACTTCTCTGCTATAACGAACTATAATCAGAAACTATGTGTCACAATGAACCCTTTATTCCCTAAGTTGCTTTGCTTGGGTATCTTGTCAGAGCAACAGAAGAGGAAACAAAGACAGCGCCCAACACAGGGTTAGAAGTAGGCAGAGCACACAGACAGCAGGCAGATTCACTTCAGCTTCAGTGACTGGGACATCCGGACTTCAGCTAGCTTGCCCATGCAAGGCTTGGTGGGGACACACAAAGATGGGTACGGTTTTGAAATTCCAGAAACACCGGTGCCTCCTGAGCCCACCTGCTTCCCTGAAAGGCTTTACATGCCTTAAACACCAATATACCTGAAGATGGCTCAACTATCAAAGGGCACAGCCTCCTCTTAACAAAGGGCTCCGATGGGAATGCTACTACCACAGTGACCACTTCCCACCACTTCCCAGTTAAGTTTGGCTTCGAAGGGACTCAGAATGCAGAGCAGGAATTTCATCATGGAATATTTCAGAGCGCACTCAAATTTTAAGGAAAATAGCTAAAAGGATTTTCCTTTGAAGTTTAAGGCTTTTCTACTTCAAAGGGCCTGGCTATGTTATTTGATGAGTCTGATTCAAAAGTTTGCTGGGAACCTTTTGTGGAGTGGATGACACAATTTGTTGGAAACACAGGTGAGAGTTCAGCAGTGATTTGATTGTGGGTTTTCAGGTTGTCTTGAGTTTCAATATCAAATGCTTTGAAAGTTTGTTGTAAACCCGTTTATGGACTCAACTGTGTAAACAGCAGCCATGTGAAACTCCCATCTCCCCAAGTCTCCCGCCTCCTCTCTCTCACCAGCCATATTGCTCACTGCTCAATAATATTTCTCCAGGCCTTCTGCTCTAGCCAGGTCCCTTACTTCTGAGTTGAGTCTGTACCTATCCTTATGCAGAAGCCTGAACTTTTCTTTACTTTAGTCAGTATCTCCCTAGACATTTATAACTTCTGCTGTCTGTAATAAAAAACCCTATTCTGACTAGTTTTATGTTAGCTTGACACAAGCTCAAGACACTTGAGAGGAGGGAACCTTAATTAAGAAAATGTCAGAGGCACAGGCCTTTAATCCCAGCACTTGGGAGGCAGAGGCAGGAGGATCTCTGTAAAGTCAAGGCCAGTCTGGTCTACAGAGTCAATTCCAGGATAGCTAGGGATTCATAGTAAAACCCTGTCTCAAAAAAACAAAACTAAAACAATCAAACAAAAATCTCCATAAAATTGGGCTGTAGGCAAGCCAACAGGGCATTTTCTTAATTAGTAATTGTTGTGGGAGGGCCCAGCCCCCAGCCCATTGTGGGTGGCACCATCCCTGGACTGGTAGTCTTGGGTTCTATAAGAAAGTAGGCTGAGCAAGCCATGAGGAGCAAGCCAGTAAGCAGCACTGCTCCATGGTCTCTGTATCAACTTCTGCCTCCAGGTTGCTGTCTTGTTTGAGTTCCTTCCTGACTTCCTTTAGCGATGAACAGGGAGGAGGAAGTGTAAACCAAGTAAGTTCTTTCCTTCCAAAGTTGCCTTTGGTCATGGTGTTTCATCACAGCAATAGTAATCCCCTGCAAAGGGGCCGAGAGATGATGATGATGATGACTCTGATGATGATGATGACTCTGATGATGGTGATGGTGGTGGTGATGTTGATGATGATGGTGGTGGTAGTGGTGGTGGTGATGGATGATGATGACGGTGGTGGTGGTGGTGATGGTGATGATGATGATGACTCTGATGATGATGATGATGATGACTCTGATGATGGCGATGGTGGTGGTGATGTTGATGATGATGGTAGTGGTGGTGGTGATGGATGATGATGATGGTGGTGGTGGTGGTGATGATGATGATGGTGGTGGTGGTGGTGATGGTGATGATGATGATGTTGATGGTGATGTTGTTGATGGTGATGTTGATGATGATGATAACTGAGTAAAGAGCAGTACAAACATAAGGACCCAAATCTGATACCAGAACTCATGTGGAAAACTGGATATGATGATATGTGTTTGTCCCAGGGCTGGGAAGATAGACAAGTGGGTCCCTGGAACTCTCTGGTCAGACAGCCTAGCACAACTGGGGAGTTTCTGCCCAGGAAGGAATCCTGCCTCCAAAATGAAGTGGACAGTTAGTTCTTGAGGGGAAATCACACTTTACATTGTCCTCTGGCCCAGATGTGAGTGCTCAAGTTGCCTCTCAACCTGATTTAACAATAGTTTCAAAAAAAAAAAAAAAAAAACCAACAAGCATTTTTTTTCCCCTCAAAAAATGAGGCCTTGGGTGGTGCGGGTTTCTGGGGCTAATATGACACCCCTGCAATGGAGAGGACTGTCTCTCTTCATGCTTTGTTATTCCAAGCATGCGGTTTTCATCCTCAAGGCTGCCTCAGGATAGCACAATAAATGCTATTGCTACTGCCGTCCCGTTTATATTCCGGCGAGCAACAAGAGAGAGAATCACAAATGCCAAAGAGAATGCCATCTAACCAGCACCCTCTTAAAGAGCGCTCCAGAAGCCTGGTTCAGTAAAGCCAGTGGGAAGATTACAGAGCACCCTAATCGTGTCACTTCTAAATGAGAAATACTGCTGTTTCCTATCTGCACAGTCTCTAGAGCCAGGGGCTGGCGTCTCAGGCCACAGGAGCCATTCTTGCCACAGGCAACTCAGACTAAAAACGCAAGCGCTCACGTCAACCATTCAGGAAGACGCCTCTTCCTTCTCCATGTAACCATGCTACACAAGGCTCCCTTGGCTCATCTTTGGCCACGCCCACCCCACGGTAGCTGTTGACCGCCTCTCTTCCCTGGAGTCCACAGAGACTCTGTCACGGGTGAGTCTCTCACAGCCTGTTTTCTGTGCTTTACCCAGACTCGGAATGCAGAAGGTGTTTAACTTGTTGCCCATTCCACATCAAATCATAAATGCAAGAAGTTCAGAGAAATCCGTTATTGTCATCCCCTGACTTCACCTAGAGGCGGAGGCACTGTCAGAACGGTGACAACTTTTGTTGGCTGAATAAACACACAGGTATGTGATGGCTGACTTTAGTTGTCATCTTGGCCGGATCTGGAACCTATAAGCCTCCTGGCACCCCCTGGAGGACTTTTCTTGATCAACTTCTTTGAAGTAGGAAGATCCATTCTAGATGCCCAGATCAAAGGACATGGGGGACAGAAACTTTGCTTTTTGCCTGTTTGCTATCATTCTCACTGGCAAGTTCATCTTCCTATTGTTATGGCATTCCACTGCTTTTATTAGAACCAGCTTTTTCAGGGTTTCCATGTAGACTTTCCAGGAACTGTCCTTCAGGCCTTCAGCACTAGGCCTGCTTGCTATCATTCTCGCTGGCAAGTTCATCTTCCTATTGTTATGGCATTCCACTGCTTTTATTAGAACCAGCTTTTTCAGGGTTTCCATGTAGACTTTCCAGGAACTGCCCTTCAGGCCTTCAGCACTAGGCTAGGTCAGCTGAGACATCTAGCCATGAGGGCTGACCAACAGCCGGGTTCTCAGCCTCCCCGGCATGAGATAGCCACTGTTGGATGACTACCAACAACGCTGTGTAAGCCAACCTAATAACCCCCTTTTACTGAACACATGTGCCTTCCCAGTTTCGTTCCCTTAGAGAACCCTAACCCTGGAATAAGGAAAGCATGTGTCTGAGCTACTGTTCTGCTACTGTGATGAAGCACCATGACCAAGGCTACTTTAAAGCATTCAATCAGGGGTTTGCTTATAGTTTCAGACCGCGAGTCCATGACCATTGTGGCAGAGAGCATAGCAGCAGGCAGACAAGGTGGGTGCTGGAGCAGCAGCTGAGCGCTTACATCTGATCCGGAGAGAAAAACTGGGCCTCGCAAGGGGTTCTGAAACCTCAAAGCTCACCGCAGTGGCACACTCCTTCCTAATCCTTCCCAAACAGTCCACCAACTCGGGACAAACATTTCAAATAGATGAGTCTATGGGGAACAACTCAGAATGGGAAGCAACCAGGAAACATCAGAAGCCTAAGAGATTAGTGAGTAATGCCCATCAGAATAGACTGTTGCTAACTCCAGATTCTGTCGTTTACATACAGGGTTTAAGAAGCTAGATTCTTTTTTTTTTTTTTTTTTTTTTTTTTTGTGCAGCCATTATTAGAAGATGATGAATTGATGAATTCGTGGCGGATTTTATTCAAATAGAGTCAAAGTTCAGAAGAGGTTCATGAGGATTCTCAGGATTCCCGAGGCTTGCTCTCTTATCTCTTATGTGATTTGTATGTGATACCTTGAGCTAATGGTGTTAAACTTGAAATTTATCCAGTTGCCATTTCGAAAAATCGCCCTTTCCCTCTTAATCCTGCTCAAAATAATTAAGGAGGCAGCGGAGGTCAGCTACCCTCTGAGGTCAAGACAAGAGGGAGCCTGGGGGTGAGTGGATGTGCAGCGCCCCCAGCTGGACTGGGGGAACATCACACCCTGCAAGGTGTCCTGCTCACGGGAAACACTTTATTGGATCTTTCCCCAGAGTCACTTTGGAGATAGAGTGGAGAAGGAAATACTTCTGACAATGGGCTGTGTAGGATTTACTCAGGTAGCGGGATACTCCTTTGTTCTGTTATGCATAAAGAGAAGGGGAAAATGTTTACCCAATAGAGGAATGAATGGTTTTGTTGTCCCAATCAGACATTTGAATACGTAATTAGAAATTTAAAAAGAAATATTTCTGCTGAAGAGGTCTACAATCCAGGAAGCTTGAGAACCCTCTACCATCTGAGACCCAGCTGGTAGACTTTGTACCATTGTTTTTAGCCTGATGAAAAAACACAGGTGAAATCCCAGTTTGACTTTGGGGCTTGTAACTTTAGCAGTAATGGTTTTATTTCACCTTAGTGACTCAAGAGGTTCAATTTGGATTTTGTAACGTGGCTAAATCACAGTGAAGAAGGTTCATGGTGGGGTAAGGGGGGGTCAGGATGGCCACAGCTCATCAAAAGCAAGAAGTAGAAGGAGAGCTGGGACTAGTGGATGTTGGGACCATTTGGAGTCCTGGCCTCCAGCTGCTCTTCCCTGCTAGAGATCTTTACTTTCCTTCTGATTTGAGTTACTGAAAGCTGTGTCAAAGTTGTTTACCAGCTCTGCTTCACGAGCACGTGTTGCCTTGGCCTTGCGGATCAGAGGATAAGGTTTTCACCTGTTGGCCCACCTGACTGTGTTTGGTAAATAAGCCTCCATGGTGCTATTGAATAGGGGGCTTCTTACCAGTGACTTAGAGATCCGTGTCTCTATCTCTCTTTCTCTGTGTCTTTGTGTGTTTCAACCTCCAGCCCCTTTCCTGAAGCTCGCAAACTGTATGGTAGCGCATAGAGCGCAGACAGGCCATGTGCCCGGCAAGTGGGCAGTCATTATGCTCCTGAGGTGGGAATGGGTGGCTTCTGATCATCCCCCCAATAAGAGGAGGGGGTCATCCATACAGAAACAACTAAATGTAAGCGAAAAGTATTTGTAATTCTAGTGGACTGAGTCAGAGCAACAATGTGTCACATTGTTGACGTTTCTGATCATTCGAGAGCAAGCGCTTTAAGTCTATATGGAACTCTAAATTCTAAATATGCTATCTCAAGTCTTTTTTTAAATGTGTGTGTGTGTGTTGCATGTGTATGCACCTGTGTGTGTGTGTGCCTGCATGTGGGGAACTGGAAATTGGCACAAGGAATCTTCCAAAATTCAGCCCTCCCCTATCTTTGGAGAAAGGGTCTCTCACAGAACGCAAAGACCACTTATTGGCTAGACTTACTGGCTCCTCGTGCTTGGGGACTCCACCTGTCTCTGCCTCACCAGTTCCAGGGTTACAGAGATCCTTGACATGCCTGAACTTTACACAGGTGCTGGAGGGTCAGAACTCAGGTCCTTATGCTCACACAGCAGGTACTGTACTGACTGAACCATCTCCCCGGTCCTTAAAGAGTCTTAATAGGTCTGTTCAAGGTGTTCCGGCTTCCGAAGCTCCACAGTTGGTAGACATTCTTGTTATACTCGGGGAGAAATGAGCCTGCTTTCGGGAAACATGATGTATTGCTCTGGAAAAACTCCTTCATAATTGCTCTGGATTAATATGGGTTTCACTCGCCTTGGAAATCACGATGGGATTTTCAGAGGGAATAAATTAATGGCCCGTGTTTTCATGGCTTATGCTAAATGATTTGATCTTTCCTAAGTGTGACAAGTGACCTGGGCAGGAGATCCCGAGAACCTCTTTAGTGATAATTGTCCCGTTTTTGTTTTGAAATGGTTCCTGGGGTCTAAGAACTCAGAGCAGTGTCAAGCCACGGTGTGGCTCAAAGGACAATCTCTCATCTTAATGGGACAACCTGCCTAATAAAAAAAAACAAACGAAAAAACCTGGATCTTTCTTACGAAAGACTGAATTCCTGCTGAGGGCCCCTAAGACTTCAGAGAAACCCCTTTGGATGGGACTGAAGGAAGCTAAGTTCAAAGCTCCCCCTCCCCCCAAGCTTCCTCAACCTGGAAAATGGTCTCACAGGCAGTGGATGGAACCAGAATGAGAGTACAGGATGCTGGTGTTCTGGGGTGGCTCTCTCTGGTGCGTCAACACCTGAAACCTGGAACCCTCAGGCCTGTCTGTGAGCTGGGTAAGTGGTTCAATCCCTTGAAGGCAGTGGTTCGCAACTGGTGTCGGTCTGTCCCCAAGGGGACATCTGACCATGACTAGAGATAGCCCTAAATACCTGGGTTTCATCTAAATATCCTATGATGCCAAGAACAGCCTATCATGAAGAAGGATGTGGCTTCCAACTCTAGAAGTATTGAAGGCAGAAGGCCTTTAAGGTTCTCGGAGCGTGAACTTTGCCAGGAGAGAGGAACAAACACCAGTTCACCTAAGATAGGACAAAAAGACAAGACAAAGAAATGATCCCACTCAAGTCTGTCTTGGTAGATTGGTGATACAATTAGGGTTAGTTACATTTTATTAGGAGCAGGGGTAAGGAACTACTTATAGAACAGTGGGCACCTTACCAGTGTCCACACTGCTGAAGAAAACATCTCACCTTTCTTCAGCAATGGTCAACTTCCTATAAATTCTCAGAGGCAGGTAATGGAACCTCATGGGCTGAATCTTGTTCAGTTTTTGTACAGACAATCTTCGCTGCCAGGCTTTCAAGCAGGGCAGAAGCTGTCATGCCTGGAGGATAGCCTTCCACCTCAATCTAAACCTGGGTCTCCTCTTGGGTAACTATTGATTGATAGTCCTTCTTCAGGGGAGCTTCTGAGAATTGGGTACAGGGTCCTTGATGACCATTCAATAACAGACAGTCACTGTTACACAAGCCATTTGCTACTGCCTGGCATGGTTCAGGCTAGGCTGTATTTTTAATCCATACCTACTCTCTGATGCTCTGTGCCTTTTATATATGGCACTCCATGCTTTAGGGTCTGATATTTGTTGTTGTTTTTCTCTGGCACATAGATGAATTCATTGTTTATGTGGGTTCCTGTTGGGATGCTTTCCTATGCTTGACACTAGACCCCCAGGGTCTCTTAGCCTTGGGCATAAGGCTTGTAGGTCTTTTCCCTCTCAAGTGTAGGACTGAGAGGGAAGTTGCTGCCCACACCACATCTCTTTACAGTGATCTTCATTTTTTGCCTGTACCTGGGAGAGGTTTGTTAGATCAACCCCACTAGGGTGTACCTTCCCATGTTCCCTCTTCCTTCATGGCTGGGGAAATTGGTGGGACCTTGAAACCTAAGAATCTATTTGGTTACTGTAATTTTTTTTTTTAAAATTAGAAGTATAAATTACTCACCATAGTATTTACTTGCCAAAGTGTTCAGTTCAGTGGTTTTTTTGTAAAGATAGTCATAATAATGTTACCATTAACTCAATTTTAGAAAAATTTCATTCTTTTCCCTCATAAAAAACCCTACACATTAACAAGTCCATTTCCTCCAACCCAGACAGTCACTAATATATCTACATTAATATGCACATCCCCTTCTGCTCAGACAATCACTAATGTGCCTTTTTCTGTAGGTTGTCTATTCTAGGCATTTCAAATAATGGATGTAGGGAGTGGAGACAGCCCTAAGTGAGTGTAGTCCCAAGGAGACTTGTGCTGTTGTTGTGGAATCTCCCCAAAGACCCTATATCCTTGGGTTCAGAAGGCCGGCAAAGCGTTTCTGGGGACTAAGTCTGAATCTCGACAGTGTGTGCAGAAAATGATGAACTTTCTGAGTTCTGAGATTTTTCTGGCAAAGAGTGTGGACCACCTGGCCTAGATTTTGTCTCTCTGTGTGTCCATCATTTCTTCATTCCCTAACCGCCCCTAGGCAGATCAAGTCCCTGGAAGCCTTGCGTGAGTGCCCCAGTGGAGTCATAGAAAATGTTGTCTCTGTGATGGGTGGGCTCCCTCACTTAGCACAATGCTGTCAGTAGGCATCCCTATACTAGTATGTCACTCTTTCTTATGATCAAGTAATAGTCTACAGTAAGAATACATCACATTTGGTTTATTGATGGGTTGGTGGCCACTGGAATTATTTCTTCTTTTTGACTATTATGACTAAACTTGCTATGAACATTCACATTCAACTTCTGGGTATCTGTGCATGAATATATACATATAACCATGTCTCTTAAGTACACATTTAGAGATGAAATTAAGAGGTTATAAGTATGCGGGCTTTTATTTTTAACACTTTTGAGGAATTGCACGGCATTTTCAACATTTGCTGCACACCCATCACTCTGCATGCATCTCAGCTGATGCGGGAGTCTGAGCATCTTCATGGTTTTGCAAACCCTTGCTGTTATCACCTTTTAATCCCAGGCACACTAGTAGGTGTGCCATGGCAAGGGAATTTAAAAAACCAAAACAAAACTAAGTTTTTTATAAGGGTTTCCTTCTGTTTGCTCTTCTTTTTGAGTTTAAATTGTTTTGTGTTTATGCACTGTCTCATCTTTTTATCCTTCATCTCTCTAAGCCCTGCAAAATTTCTCAGACTAAATATTGTTATTGGTCGTTTTGTAATATCTACCTAATTCTTTTTTTAAAATTTCATCACTTGGTTTTATTTTCTAATTTTATATAACTTTCTTCTTATTTATTCTGTGTGTCTTTCACATCATGCATCTTGATCCCTTTCATCTTCCTGACCCTTTGTATCTGCCTTCTGCCCTTGAAACCTTCCCCTAAATAAAACAAAACAAAATAAAATTTAAGAGAAATTTAAAAAGAAAGAGAAAAGAAAAAAAGAAAGAAAAATCTCATCATGGAAGGTTTAGTGTGACATACTGAGTCATACAGTATACCCTTTTCTCCAAACATCTTTACTTGCAAGAGTTCATTGTTGTGAGCCATTGGTCTGGTTCGAGGCCTCAGGTTTCTGCTTCACCACGTATACTTGACTCTCACTAGGGCTCCTCTTGGTTATTCTGTTGTTGCCCAATGTCATGGAAATCCTGAAGCTTTGGATCTGCAGAACAGGCCTGTTCACACATTCCAGCAGACCTTGGACGGGGTGATTGTTGAGGTGGGCCAACTCATAACCATGATTTGAGGCCTGGGTAGTTGCAGGATTGGTTTGCCTCTTTCATCACCGTCTTCATCACCAGGGTGAGCTCTATGGCACTGTCCATGCTAGTACACCCCATGCAACAATGAGCAAGGGGCAAGGGCCAGTTCTCCTGTTTGCCCTTACCTACATCATTAGGGCCAACTCACTCTACTATGTTGCTCAGCAAGGAAAAGGAGACACTCTCCTGAGTGCTGCAGATGGTGGGGTCAGAGACAGCTCTTTCTCTCCTATGACCTTAGGGTAAGCTCTCCCTTGTACCAGGAGATGGTTCAGTCGGTAAAATGCTAACTTTATCACAAGCGTGAGGACCTGAGTTCAGATGCTGAGCACCCATGGGAAAAGCCAGGTGCAGTGTTACACACCTGTCCTCCCAGTACTGGGGAGGTAGAGACAGGAGGAGCATTAAAATTCACTGGCCAGCCAGCCTAGCCAAATCAGTGAGCTCCAGGTTCAGTGAGAGACCTTGTCTCAAAAATATAAAGGTGGAGAATGACTGAAGAAGATGGCCAACATTGACCTCTAACCTTCACACACATATGTGTGCACATATTTGGACAGGTCTACATGTACCTATATGAAACATATATTAGACACACACACACACGGAAATGGACCTTGCACCTCATTAGTCTTCCAGACGGTGTGAGCATGTTCCTTCTAATGACCGTATGATGCACACCTCTTTCTGACTGCTTCTCTTTTTCCAGAGACCCCGGGGCTTAGCCTGCACTTGTTTGCTGCAGAAGTTCTGGAATATTTGCTGTTCCCAGTGTTTTCTGGGCCTTCCTTTTCAGGGCTGCCCTAGATATGCTTATTTGGTGTCCCTCTGGTTATTAATGAGTTTCTAGGAGGAAGAGAAACACCCCAGTGATGCAATACACACCCGAAGTCCAGGAAAGTTTCCAAAGCAGTGAAGACCTACCCTGCCCCCTTTCTACCCTTCCCACAAGCCTTTCCCTTCCTTCATGCCATCATGCCAATCCCACCTCCTGTGTCACTTTGTCTCTCTCCTTTCACTGTGGTTAGCACTCTGAGTCTCTTAGAAAAATGCTCTCCACTTCTGTGCTTTGGGGTAGTAAAATGCCAGCCATGTCTCCCCCCAGTGCCTGTCATTTCCCTTTTTGTCCCACTCACTGACCCTGTAAATGGCATTTGTTGCACAAGAGCTGGGACGGTCATTAGTTTAAAATGACTTTTAAAAAAAAAATCGTTCACAGCTCTGAATCCTGTCTTTGAGGGAGGAAAAAAAAAAAGGTGCCCAACAGTAAATTCTCTGGCATCCTTGCTGGCCCAGCTGGAGTCTGATTGCAGAAGAATGACAGGCCCTGTATACCTTAGGTGAGTGACAGAGCACCCCTGCTGTCCTGAAGGCAGGCTCCCAGGACCCACGTGCTTTCCTCTTGTTCCTCTAAAAATGACTTTAATCTTTCCTCTAAAATCTCAAAACAAAGCTTCTATATATGTCCTGTTTGAGTGTTAGCAAAAGCAAACCATGCAAAAGAAGACAGCAAGCAGGAATGTCTAATTAAGCTGTGTAGTGTATCTTAGAACTGCCAGGGATTGAATTCAGCAAGCAGAACAGGGGCCTGTTTGCCCCCCACCCCCACCCCTTCCTCTCCCTCTCTCGGATTCTTCCATTCTGTGTGAAAACCTGAGAGACTCTGGAAACCCTTTGCATTATGCTCTTCCTTTACTTAGAAATGTTGGTTTCCTGAAGTGAAAAGAGCACACATAAGACCACTGCCCATCTGAGAAGGGCACACCTGCATTAAGCCATCTTTGATACCAGGGACATATTGTTCCTGTCTTCTCCCCTTGATTTCCCAGTTACCTTGTGGTCATGTTAGATACCAACCATCTCAATGTTTTTTGAGCTGTGTTGATTCTATCTTCAATCTTATATAGTTTTTGTTTCTGTTTTTTCCTTTTCATTCTTTCCAAAAGTTTGCTGGCTGCTAAAATAAACGCTCTGATGATGTAAGTTGTCTACTTGATTACTGTCAGGAGAAAACTGAACAAAAGAGATTAAATTCAGTTTTTGTTTTGAAAAGAAAAAAAGGGGATACAGATATGATAGGATAAAAGGGCAGATTATTGAATCTACTCTGAAAAAAAAGGAGCATATAGAAATGATAAGATAAAAAGGTGGATTATTGAATTTACTTTTAAAAAGAAACTACTAGTTTTAAATAGTTTATATTGGATTTGAGTTTTGTATATTGTATACAAATTTTTTGTATATTCATGCAAATTTAAGATAAATTTTGTTAAAACATACTGTATGTACATTTCTAATCTTGTTCAAGGTATTGTACCTATAAATCTCATTTAACAACGTAATACAAATTTCTAGTTCTTAAAAGTTGTTATTAGCAACTGTTTAGGTTGATAAGGAAATACAGATTAGTAATTAGTCACCTATTACATTTAAACTTATATTAGGTATCTTTTCAACATCAAACAGAGATACATTTTAAACAGATAAGTCATTTTCAAACACTTCAGAGATCTACAGAATATGGCATTTAAGATGTTTTAATATCATAGGTCCTTTTTTCTTTATGACAATAAGACATATCTGCTCCTGGCAGCACCAATCTACTTTAAAGGAGATAGTGGGCATGGAAGAAACTCCATATGCAGTTTACTTTCTTTGTGGCAAAAGTAAGCTCCTGGGTAAGAAAATGCCTTTGCAGCTACAGCTGACAGTATGCTGTCCTAATTGGACAAACAGGACACACAAAAGAATAACTGCCAAACCTTGTCAAGACAGGGTGGGACAGTCCTTTCAAAATCCTGCATAGAAAAATCTGTTGAATATTCTAGGCCTTTAGGCTGAACATGGGTGCTTCAACATTGCAGAGGAACTGTGAGTGACTGTCCAGACAGCCAGCTGTTTCAGTCATTTCTGTTATTTTTTGAAAGTCACTCGCTTGCACTTCCTGCTTACTCAGTTACTAGTGTTTCTTTCTTCGGTCTCTGAGATAGTTGAAAACTAGATAGTTATAGTTATAGTCTTCTCTTGTTTATGAGACTCAGAAAACATATTCACTAAAGAACTGTAAAGTGTATAAGGTTGAGAGACATCAAAAGATAGTTTTGAATGGGAATGCAAGTTATAACAGAAAGTAAATTAGATACAAGACTTTGGATTCACCAGGATAGAATAGATAATGGAATATGTTCTCTAAATTTGTCAACTGCAAATGGTCTAGACATTGTTGATGTATTTATTGCCTGTATATACTGCGTATAGTTATTGTACTTATTGCATATAGTTTTTTGTATTAATTATAGATTTCTTTTTTATTTTAGACAGAAAAGGGGAAATATAGTGATATTTTACTTGTGTTTAAGTAAATAAAGCTTGCCTGAAGATCAGAGTGCAAAGCTAGATACACTAGTCAACCATATAGGCCAGGCAGTGGTGACACACACCTTTAATCCCAGCAGCCACACTAGTTAGCCATAGAGATCAGATGGTCGTTTAATCCCAGCACTAGAGAGGAATATAGGACAGGATGAGACAGGAACTCACTCGCCTTTCAGCCTGAAGATTTTGTAGAAATAAGAACTCTCTAGTGATTGGCTGCTTTGCTTCTCTGAACCCCAATATCTGTTTCTGGGTTTCTATTAGTCATGCTACAGTGGTTCTTTACACATTGTAGCTGTAATTATAATTACACATTATTCCCCAACTCCACTTCCTGCCTGCACTTGGCTTCCTGACTGAGAAGGTCACCTGTCCCATGCCTTCCTTGTCACGGTGAACCATATACCCTGAAGAATTTCTTGCCAGGTATTTGGTTGCAGTGGGTGAAGGGACACAGCAAACTAGAGCATGTGGCTCTGGTAGGACACGTCCTTCTCCCCCATTCCGTCTGCTAGAAATCTGTTAGATAACTTCCTGAAGCTAGTTACCAAAGTCAATAATCCCTTATTTGGTCACTTTGTCCTCCTGAGGCTGACTACCAATGTCCAGCAATCAGAAGCCCCCTTTATCTCACCTATTAATATGCCCAATTAAACACCTCGTCTTATCACGGGGTTTCCCATTTTACCTTTATAAACCACCATTTGCTTATGTGCCTTGTCTATCTTCTCTATCCAGAGTCAGTCCTTTGCCCCTGCTTCCTTTCCCTTGTCCCCTTCCCCTTCTCCCTCATCCTCTATCTCCTTTACCACTGCATCCTAGATTATTCTAACACAGACGGCCCCTTCTTCTCCTCTTAAAAATTACATCTGCAAAGTCATTTGCTGCTGTTTTTCACTGCCTGAGTCAGAAAGCAGCCACTTAAGTATCTTTCTTCAAAAACAGATGTTTGAGTGTGGTCTGTGCCTAATCAGGGGGGGCTCTGGAAGGGAGCCCCCGCTGTGCAGGAGTCCCCTTCAAGAACAAAAGAAAGTCATGAATATGGCTGACCAGCCCCCAGCAGATCTTCTGCTCACCTGCTATGAATAGAAACATTGCTTTGAAATAATGTAATATTTTTTCTAGCTGTAAGTCATACAGTTCATTTTTAATGTGAAAATGCCATTAAAGTTAGAAAATAATTTGACTAATAGCTTAAAAGTAGAATAACAAAAGTTACTCTGGTAGTGTTAGTGGCTGTATTCTTTTGTGGTCTGTGTGTACACTATTATTATCTATTTTGATATATATTTTCTATTTGGTATATATTCCATACATATGTAATTCTAGACTTCTAAAATTCACACACATATATGATCACAGCATCAGTATCATACTATATAGTTTTCTGTCCCAATCTTTAAAGACTTACTGGTGTATCAGAAGTATTTTCCCATGTCATCAAAAGCTCTTTGTAAATGTATTTAATAGCAGCATAACATTCTATTTTGTAGCCATGCTGCACTTAGATATAACTCTTTTGTGTACTCGGGTTGTTTCCTGTGTCCCAGTATTGAGAATAATATCATAATGAACTGCTTTGTGTATACATCTTCGTGTTTGTTTTTGATGACTTCCTTAGGACCCACTCATGGAAAGGAAAATTACTGATTCAAAGGGATGGAAGTTTTCACAGCTCAAGACAGAATATATATGTGTGTGTGTGTGTGTGTGTGTGTGTGTGTGTGTGTGTGTGTGTGCATTGATTCTAATGGGACTGAAAACCCTTGTCGCTGGTGAATCCAAGAGCATGATTTACCATTTCTTTGTTTAATGCTGGGCCTAAATTTTCTCATCTGTTTTTGGGTATTACCATTTCATTTTCATGAAGCACTTCTTGGTGTTATTCATCCATTTCCCATCATTAGTGGGCTTTATTTCTTTTTTAATATTTATTTTGTCTCTGAGTATTTTTTTAGATGTATGTCTATAACCACACACATGATTGTACCCACTGAGGCCAGAAGAGGGAGTTGGATCTACTGGAGCTGGAGTTACAGACAGGTGTGAGCCACCAGGTGGGTGCTGGGAATTAAACCCTGATCCTCTGGGAGAGGAGCCAGTGCTTTTACCCACTAAGCCAACTTCAGCCCCATTCTCATTTCTCAGGCTATATAACAAATATTTGCTTCCTTCTTTCTGGGTTTTTTTTTTTTTTTTTTAAATTTATTTCCTTCCTCAATGTGGCTCTCCCATAGGGTTCCCATTGTTTCCTCTTGCAGATGGTGGACACTTGGGGTCATAGTTATGATTTTGTTCTGGACATTCAGAAAAGTGTATATTACCCTCTGGTTGGGGTTTAACTCTGTATTGCTGTGCTGGCTAACTTGACAAAAGCTAGGAGGGAGCTTTAACTGAGAAAACGCCTCTATAGGATCCAGTTGTAGGGCATTTCATTAATTGGTGATTGATGGGGGAAGGCCCAACCCATTGTGGGTGGTGCCAACCCTGGTGGTCTTGGGCTCACGAAGAAAGCAGGATCGGCAAGCACGAGGAACAAGCCAGTAAGCAGCACCCCTCCATGGCCTCTGCTTCAGCTCTTGCCTCCAGGTTCCTGCCCTGTTTGAATTCCTGTCCTAACGTCCTTCGTTGATGGAGTACAATGTGGAAGCGTAAGTCAAAGAAACCCTTTCCTCCTCATCCTGTTTTTGGTCATGCTGTTTACTCGCTGCGGTAGCAACCCTACCTAGGACAATTGCCCAAATGACTACTGTTGCTAATTGGGTTCAGATGTTTATTCTCCCACCTGTATTTTCTTCGTTTAGATTCTTTGGAATTATTTGACCATTTCTCTATTTGCGTATTGAGTGTTGAGGGTTTATTTATTCTTAATACACTTCTCTCCTTCCTGGGCAAGCTGTAAATGTTTTCTTGAAACTTGTGCCTGCATTTACATCCTGTAAACTGTTTTGCAGCAAGGCTTTGGTGTTGGAGAGGTGTGATTTATTGTGTTTTTACTTAACAGACTCTGCCTTTGGGGTTGTACCTATGAACTCCTTAATACAGGATCACAATAATGATCTCATTTGTTTTCATCTAGAAGTTTTATGCTCTTAGGCTGTTCGTTTAAGCCTATAATCCATTTGGAGTAAAAATTTATGTAATATGAAATACCTTTGAAAGTCAACTTCTTTGCTTATGGATATCCAGAAGTGTTTGAAAATGTTATCCTTTCTTCTAAGCCTTTGTGACTTTGTAAAGAGATGAATCGAATATATTTGTGTGGGTCTATTACTGAACTCGCTTCTATTTTCTTGATTATGTACCTAGCCATTCACGAATATTATACCATTCTTGATTGTGCATGTCAAATAATCTTAAACCCAGCTAACGTGAAACTTCTGCTTCCATTTTCAAATTTGTTTTGACTATTCTATTGCCTTTTATTTTCCACATAAATAATGGAAGTCCTTTGTGGTATTCTCAGAAGATCACTATTAGATATGCCTAGGCTTAGCATTTGTCCCATGACCAGAGTGGGGAAAAGTGACACCTTCATCTTGTATCTCTCTTAGATTTATGCGTGTTTGTGTTTGTGTGTCACATGTGTGCAGGTGCCTGTGGAGGCCAGAGAGGGTATCAGCTACTCTAGAGCTTGAATTATAAATGATTGTGAACTACCTACGGTGTATGCTAGACCTGAAACTGGGTACTCTGGAAAAGCAGCAAGCACTCTTAACTGCTGAGTCATTTTTCTAGCTCCTAATATTGTATCTTTAGTCTGTAAAAAGGGAATACATATCAGTTCATTTGGATATTGTTTGACTTGTTTCTTCAGGTATTGTTATATTCTAAATTCAAAGCCTACACCTTTTTAATTAGACTTGCACCTACAAATCTTACACTTTTTGCTAAACAGTATTTTGTCTAATAGTTTTGATTTCCAGTTGTTCATTTCTGCTGTATAGAAATATGATTGATAGTTGCATATTCATCTGACAGTCTAGGACTTTGTTAATCTGCCTTTAACATCTTCTATAAAGACTATCATCTCTGAATGAAAACAATTGTATTTTTTCCTTTCCAATCTATAACCCTTTAATTTATTTTCTTCAATACACTATGAATTTTCACAATGTTCAATAGGAAGCTGGGAGGGAACATCCTTCCTTGTCTTGGGGGAAGGCATTAAATCTTCCACTCTTAAGTGTGTTTGCTGCAGGTGTTCCATGGATGTACTTTATCAAATTAAAGAAGTGTCCTTCTGTTCCTAGCTTGTTGCCAGCTTTTATCAAACACTGACTCTGAGCTTTGCCTAACTCTTTCTCTGCCTTCCTTGATACGAACATATGGGTTTACTTAACCTGTGAATCTGGCGAATGGCATTGATTGATTTGTGCATTAGGAGTGCATCTTGTGTTCCCAGAATAAGCTACATTTGACTGCAAAGTATTCGACTTTGCACATACTGTTAGGTTCGATTTGTTAGCTCCTGAAAATTCTTTTATTTTCTACTTTTCCAGTGTTTTAAAATATCTCAATTTTTAAAAGACTCCTATATGTATACATTGTATTTTGAACACAGATCTCTTTCTTCATTCCCTACTTCCTCTCTCCTTTTTTTGTCTCTATTGCCCCCGGTTAGTCTCCTTTGCTCACCTAGACAATTTCGTTTTTTTCTTTACTATATTCACACATACTTTTGTGTAGATTTATGAAATCTAGGACCCACAATACTGCGTTTGTCTTTCTGAGACAGACGGTACTTGTCTAATATAATCACCTCAGTTACATTCATTTTCCTGCACACGGCAAAACTTCATTGTTCTTTATGGTTGAAACAGTTCCACTGGGGAGAGACACCATATTTTCCTTACCCAGCCTTCTGTTGTTGGATACTCAGGTTTGTTTCGTTGTTTTGCTATTTTGTGAATGGTCTGCACGGAACATTGAAGAATACGGCAAACATCTGTATGACTTGTTACTGAGTTAGCTTTCTCATTGCTGTGACAATATGCCTAATGAGAAGCAAATAAAGGGATGAAGGAGTTATGCTCTATAATTCAAAATGATATGGTCCGCTGGAGCAGGGAAAGCATTATGGTAAAGCATAATTAATTAAAAATCAGAGAGAGAAATTGGGGTTCATCCTGAAGATCTGAAAAGCAAAACAGCCAGCCACTGGCTCTTACCTGGACCTCAGTCTGAAATGGCGATCCTGCCTCCAGGAATCTCAGAATGAGACTGTCTGAGAGCTGTCTCCTCCCATGTTATAATCCTTTTTAGTTCTGGGACTAAATGCGTGCACCACCGGGATTAAAGGCCTGCACCGCCCAGTTTCTATGACAAACTAGTGTGGCTAGTGGGATTAAAAGTGTGTGTCACCACTGCTAGGTAGTAAGGCTGACCAGTGGGGCTGTTTTACTCTCTGATCTTCAGGCAAGCTTTATTTATTAAAATACGAGTGAAATGTCACTACATTACAACCTGTGGAGGTTTTCTGTAAAGGTCTCTGCTTAGTGTAAAGGAATCTTTACTCTGAGAGGTGGGAGTCACACTTACCTGCGGGCGTAAGAATAAGCTACAGAATGCAGCTATGAGTCGGGATGGTCTAGGAAAGTGACTGCAGTAGACTGTCTTCTGCTATCCATGATAGCACTAAGCCCAGGTACTTGTCTAGGTTTCTAGTAGCAGGCATAGCTTCCCTCATATTGAGTGGATCTTCTGCAAAATTAGACAGCTGCTGCTTACTGCCAAGATACGCGTGACAGTATTCCACCTTTAGGGATGTCTTGCCAAGATGGTCATTCTTGTAGTTCGCAGCTGGATAGATTATTGAAGTTATGCCACTCGGGGTGGCAGTGCTATCCACAAGAGCCATAGACTATATCTAATAAAACTCTACTATTGGGCACGAGAAACCTCCTCTGAGTTGTTGGTCAGGGTAGTCCAAATGACTCTCAAAAGAATATAGTGTATTGTTGTTGCCCTTCTACCTCTCAGAGGTTCAAGGTTAGCCTCTGAAGACACCACACACTTTAAACACAGGACTTAGGAGAGTTGAGTTGGATCTTTCCTACTGCAGTCTGCTTTCAGAGTTCCAGAAAGTACTATGTGAGGTGTCAAGGAGGAGGGTGGTCAACAAATGAATGATCTTTTTTTGATAGGTTCTTGAATTAGTTTGCAAGTATTTTATTCAGAAATTTTGTGTTTATGTTTATCACAGAGATTGGCCTATAGTTTTCTTTTGTTGTTGTTTTTGTGTCTTTCTCTAGTTTGGGTGTTAGAGTAATAGTAAATTCATAAAAAAAGTTTTTTTTTTCTATTCTGGAATAGTTTGAAAAGAACTACTGATAATTATTTGAATGACTGGCAGAATTCAGCAGTGATTCTATCTGAACATGGTCATTTTCATTTAGGAGATTAATTTTTTTTCCTTTTTTCAATATTGTTATTTACTATAATCTGTTCAAATTACTTATCTCATTTGTGTTTAATTTTGGCATGTCAAAATCATCCAGAAATTTGTCTGTGTATTTTAGACTTCCCAGTTCAGTGTAATGTAAGTTTTTAAGGTATATCCTAATAATTTCCTGAATTTTATCATATTTGTCATTGTGTACCTCATTTCATCTCCAATTTTACTAATTTCTGTCTTCTCTTTCTCTCTTTTGGTTAAATTGGCTAAGGTTTTGTCAATATTGGTTTTCAAAAACTGTTTCATTGAGTTTTCATAATTATTTTTGTTTCCATTTAATTGATTTCTGTCCTGATGTTAGTTATTTCTTTCTACTGATTTTGTATTTGGTTTGTTCTTGTTTGTTCAAGGCCCTAAGGTGCATTACTAAGTTATTTATTTGGGTTTTCTTTAATTTCTTAGTGCAGGTATATATAAACTTCCCTCTTAAGATAATTTTCATTGTATCATATAGACTTTGGTATTTTGTTTTCATTTTTATTTGATTCTGTGAAATTTTTCATTTGATTTTTGATTTTTCCCTGTTTGAGATGTGCTGCTTAAAATTCACACGTTTGTATATATGTTCTAGAGTTTCCCTTGCTCTTTATTTATAGTTTTGTTCGGCTATAATCAGATTTCAAGAAATTACTTCAACTTTTCTGTATTTGTCAGACTTGCTTTGTGTCCTTATATATGATTTAGCTTTAGAGAATATTCCGTGGGCTTCCGAGAACAATGTGTATTCTGTAGTGTTTGGGTAGAATTTTCTGAAGATGTCTGTTAAATCTATTTGATATGTGGTGTCGTTTAATTCAGGTGTTTCTCTGTTGACTTGTCAGTGGGCGATAGTGGAGTGTTGAATCTTGAATCCTATCATAGTGTTGGGATAATCTGTGATTTTATATCTAGTGGTATTTGTTTTATAAAATTAGGTACCCCTCTCACGTTTAATGTGTATATATTTAGAATTATAATGTGCTCTGTATGTATTGTTCCCTTAGTCAATATGAAGAGACCTTGTCTCTTCTAAATAGCTTTGGTTTGATTTCTATTTTTCATATGTTATAATGACATGTACCTGTGCTCTGGTTCCATTTTCTTGGCATACCTCATCCTTTCATGCTAAGGTAACATCTGTCTTTTATGGTGAAGTGCATTTGTTGGATGTAAAAAATAGATGGATTGTGTACTGTAATATACTAGTCTGTGTCTTTTGGTTGATGAATTAAGAATATTAATATCCAGAGTTATTATGAAAAGATGTGAGTTAATGCCATCATTTTATAATGTTTGATAGTTCTCTTATTTAACTGTTATTCTAATGTGGTTTATTCTTCTCAGTGGCTTTAAGGATATGCTTAACTTTATCTTCAGTTCAAAGGATTCCTTCAAGTATCTTTCATCATGAGTTCCTTTAGCTTGTTTTTATTGTGCAATTTTTTCCTCCTTTAATTATGAAAGCTAGTTTTTCTAAGTTGGCCTTTGTTGTGTCTAGAATTTGAAATAAGTCATTCCAAGCTCACCTTGATTTTAAAATTTCTCTCGTCAAGTATCTTTTCACTCTGGTAGGCCTACCCTTATTCATAATTTGGTCTTTCTCTCTTTTTATTAACAGTGTATTTTATTTTCTATATCTAATGGCTTAATTATGTAACAGGGGAAAGTCTTTTTCAGGTCTTGTCTGTTTGGTGTTCTAAATCCTCTTCTATCCTAATTGGCATCTTTATCCAAATTTGGGGGCATTTATTTTCTGATATGGTTTTGTTGAAGTTTTCTGTGACTTTAGAATAAAATTATTTTCCTTTTTTGATGCTTAAGGTCTTATATTTAGTTTATATATCTCAAGCATTCCAATCATACTTACATGTTATTTTTTTAATTTTTTATTTATTTGATATTCCAATCCCTCCTCCATCTTTTCAAGCACAGACAATATGTGTCCCCCTTGATCTATTCTTTTGCTGAGGTCTTCCATGGAGCTTTTTATTTGACTTGGTATGTTTTTTATTTTCACTACTTCTGTTTTTTTAAGTGCTTCTCTTCTTTGATGAATCCCTCTTTTGTAGCTTGTATTGATTTTCTCATTTCATTCAGTTGTTTGTGTTTCCTTGAAGTTCATAAGAAGATTTTGTTGTCTTTGATTTTTTGAACATATTTATAATCATTCTTTTGAGTTTTTTTTTGTTTTGTTTTTGTCTGAGATTCCTGTGGGATGAGTAGATTCTGGAGAAGTTACATTCCTGTGGCTTCTCAGAATACTTGTGTTCTTTGGATTCTAACTTATGCATCCAGAGTCAGGTCATTGCTTTATTTATTTGTTTGTTTGTTTATTTAAAAGTCTCCTTATTCTTTCATTGCAAGGATTTGAGCCTTACAAGACAACTTAGGCTATGGTAGGGTTGCAGTGTATTTTCTCACTGCTAACCTGGTGGTCAGGGCACAAGGTTCAAATCTTAGTACTTGCCTTTAATTACTGTATTACCTGCAACACCAATCACTATCAATGCATGGGCCTACTGTGAAAGTATAGTACCAGTCAAATAAAAACTAATCACTTTTTAAATTCCACCCATTTTAGGAAATAAAGGAACACTGATAGTTGTGTATGCACAGACTGTGGATAATGCATGAAAAGAAAAGAAAAAGAAAACATGGTAACACATGATAAGTATTGGGTGTAGAGGGGGAAAAATAGAGCAGGTAAACATACCTTGAAAACAAACAATAGGGACAAAGGAGAGGGAGATGACGCATTGTTAGCTAGAGATTGCCTGAAAGGGGGCAGGCAAAGGAATAGAGTCAAAAGCCCTATGCTGTTCCCTGCTTTAAGTAGGCAGAGATACAGAGACTGCTTCAACCAGGCCAGCCTGTGCTCTTTGGAAGTGAAAGATGAACAAAGAAGCCAGTGGGGGATAGGGCTAAGGTAGTGGAGTGGTTTGCTAAACTTCAGGTGCCGAACACACTCATGGGCATTCCTACAGGTGACTGTTTGCTAGTTCGGGCCCCATCTCCTGCTCCCGCCCACTCTCCATAACTGGTCTTCATCAGTCTGGCTCGTTTCTGGAATTCCCAATGTTGTTCCTGTACACAGTTCACTGGTGGAGACCACCCAGATCTGCAAGGTCAGCAGTAGCAGGGCCAAGGCCGGAGGCAGTCAGGGTGAGAGGGCCAAGGAGTGCAGGCTCTGTCTGTAAGTAGGCAGGTGAGGCTACTGCGCTGTTGTAAACAGGGATAAACAGTGGGTTTGGAGCCAAAGCGAGCAGGTGCTGTCATCGAGACAACTTGGAGCCATGGCAAGCAGGCTGTAGTTACAAAGTTGGCGGTGAGCGTGATATGGAGGATGTGGGTACCATGGTGGAGTCCCCTAAAGGGTCCCTTCACAGTTGAAGAACATTAAGGCTTCCCCTCTTGCAGGGAATTTCCTTGCTACAATGGTTAAGACTGTTCCACAGAGTGGCTTTGGTCACCTTGACTGTGTCAACCGTAGCAGTGGTGGCAGCAGAGGTGGGTGGGTATCCAGGTCCATTCCTGGTAGAAGTTTGCTGGCAGGTGGGGTGAAGACTATTAGGTGAGAAGTAGATGTAGCAGAAGCAGCTGACTCGGCAGTAGCTGTAGCAGCCCCCATCTTTCCCCTCCCCTCAATTATCTCCTACACACGCAGCAGCTGCAGCTCCCAGTCTGCAATGATGCCTAGAAGTCAACAGGTTTAAACTTTCTGTTGATGTTGATTAGAAGTTTGTTTTCCTGTAAACTGGATTTAGTAGTGCATGCAAAGCAGAATTCACTGTGGTCAGGTAGGGTTTATCCCTGGGATGCAAAGATAGTTTAATATATAAATAAATGTGACATACTATCTCAATAAAACGAAACAATCCCGTACAATAAAAGAGCTTGTTTCTCCTTCACCGTCATCACAGTGACTGTGCTTCAAACTACTGGCAACCTGACCACTAAGGCCATAGCCTGGGAGGAATTTTGTTCCCAAGACAACAGCTGAGTTGCTGCACTAAAGGTGCTTCTAACTAAATATCTATAGTTATAATAAAACTCCCAAAGACTAGGGCAGAAACCTTTGAGCTCAAAAAATCAGAGTAGCAACTGACTTTCTCTCTTTGCTCGTGTCCGGGAAGTCACTCCCTTCTTCACAGCCCCAACTAAGAAAAACACCCTGGTTCCTCCCTGCTACTTCCAGTCAACCAGTTGATAACCCTGCCTCTCTGAACCCAGGTTAATTTTATTTAAATTGTTTAATTATTTAATTAAATTTTATTCAAATACAACAAATCTTTATATAGTTAACAAATGCAGCATGAAGAAATGTAACACATTTTTGTCTGGTTAAAAAATATTCCACACAAGAGCTTCTAGAGGGGTCATCATCCCTGATTTCAAGCTCCATTATAGAGCTATAGTAATAAAAATCACAGGGTACTGCCATAAGAACATACTGCTGGATTAATGGAATCGAATCAAAGACACAGACATAAACCCATACATCTATTTTAGACAAAAAAACCAAAATTATACAATGGAAAAATGGTGCTGGTATGGTTGGATATTTGCATGCAGAAGAAGGCAAATAAATTCATATCTTGCACCATACAGAAAAGTCCAAGTTGATAAAAGACCTCAACATAAATCCAGATACACTGAACTCTGACAGAAGAGAAAGTGGAAAATAGGCTTGAACTCATTGGCATAGGAGACAACTTCCTGAACAGGACACCAAGATCAACAATTAATAAATGGAACCTTGAGAAACTAAACATTTTATGTAAGGCAAAGGACACTGTCAATAGGACAAAAAAGCAGCCTACAGAATGGGAAAAGATCTTCACCAACTCCATATCTGACAGAGGGCTGATTTCCAGAATATATAAAGAACTAAAGAAACTAGACATCAACAAACCAAATAATCCAGTTTAAAAATGGAGTACTGATCTAAACAGAGAATTCTCAATAGAGAAATCTCAAATGGCTGAGAAACACTTAAATATTCAACCTCCTTATCCATCAGGGAAATGCAAAGGAAAATGAGTCTTACACCTGTTGAAACAGCGAAGATCAAAAACACAAGTGACAGCTCATGCTGGAAAGGATATAGAGCAAGGGGAACACTCATCCACATCCACTGTCGGTGGGAGTGCAAACTTGTATAGCCACTTTAGAGGTCAATATGATGATTTTTCAGAAAGCTGGAACCTACAAACAACCTAGATGTTCCTTATCCAAGGAATGAATAAAGAAAATGTGATATATTCACACAATGGAGTATTACTCAGCTATTAAAAACAATGGCATCATAAAATTTGTAGGCAAATGGATGGGAAAACATCCTGAGTGAGGTAACCCAGACCCAGAAAGACAAACATGGTATATACTCACTCATAAGTAGATATTAGCTGTAAAATAAAGAATAACTATACTATAATCCACAGACCCAGAGAGACTAGATAACAAGGAGAGTTAAAGGGGGGGATGCCAGAATCTCCTTGGGAAGGGGCAATAGAATTGATTTTGTGAGTGGACTGTGGGCAGGTGGGGTGGGAACATGATCAATCAGCTTGGGTTGAGGAATTGGAAGGAAAGAGTACTGAAAGCGATTACTGGAAAGCGGAGAGGCATTTCATGGTCAGGTAAACCTGGCACAAGGGAATTTCCCAGGAATCTACAAGGATGGCCCCAGGTAAGATTCCTAACAATAGTGGATACTTAGCCTGAACTGACCATCACCTATGGCCAGGCAAGACTTCCAGTGGAGGGTCTGGGACACCAATCCAGCCACATAACCTTCTATTTGTAATCTGTCCTGCCTATGGGTTGTGCTGGGATTGGTGCCTAGCCCAACTGTCACCTTAGAGGCTTCTTCTAGCAACTGATAGAAATGGATGCAGACCCACCGCCGAACATTAGGTGGAGCTCAGGGAACCCTGAAGAGGAAGGGGAGAGAGGATCCTAGGAGCCAGAGGGGTCAAGGATACCACAAGAAAACCCACAGAATCAACTAACCTGGGTTCACAGGGGCTCACAGAGACTAAGGCAACAACCAGGGAAGCTGTATGGGACTGACTAGGCATTCTGCATACATGTTACAGTTGTGTACTTTGGTCTTCTTGTGGGACTCCAAACACTGGGAGCAGCGGCTGTCTCTGACTCTTTTACAGGCCTCTGGGACCGTACTCCTCATACTGGGTTGCTTTTGCCCAGCCTGAATACATGGTGAGGTATTTAATCTTACTGCAACTTGATATGCCATGTTTTGTTGATATCCATGGGAGACCTGCCCTTTCCTAAACAGAAATGGGGGAGAAGTGGATTCGGGGATAGGAACAGAGTAGGGGGAGTGAGGGTGAAAACTGGTGTAGATTGTTCTTCACTATCCTTTGAATATTTTAAACTATCCGTGCTCATGTCCATCTCTTTCATTCTTAAAACTGGGAGCCTATGTGTTTCCATTTTTGTTCAGTATTGCTAAAGGGAAATTCATTCCATTGATCTTTTCAAAGAATTGGCTTTCACTTATATTGATTTTGATGTATTCTGGTATTTACTTTGTTTCAGTCCTTTTATCTTTATTATTTTCCTCATTTTAATTTCTCTCTTTATTTTTTCCTCTTTCCCATAAATGCTTAAAGCAAATCTTATCTTGTTTAGGGTGGATTTTTCTAATACAGTTTTTTTTTTATTATTATAAATTGTTTGCCATAACTCACAAACTCGGATGTGTTGTAGCTTCATTTCCTCAGTGCAAGTCTTTCTGAGCTTCTCCCGAGACTTTCTATTTCATCTGTGACCTATTTAGATGTGTGTTGCTTTACGTTTGAATATTTACATGTTTTGCAGCCGGTTGTCTGTTAGATTCTAGTGTATGCTTAGGTAGTGAGAGGGCAGATCAGGTGCTGCCCCCTTGTGGCAGGGTGATGAGAAGAATCCCGCTTGTAAAGAGTCTCAGAGAAAGACTGGAAGAGGGGCAGCAGGGTTAGAAAGTGCAGAGGGGCACCCCTGTGGGGAGACAAGCGCTGTGAAGCTGCAGCTATTGGGGATGCTCTCCTAAGGGGAGTGGGAGGGGAAGCCTGCTCTGAAGGTTGGCCAGTCAGCCTTGAAGAGACCAGTGGTCTTGCCCATAGGGCTAAATATGGTTCCCATAAGCCTGCATCCAGCCGGGGATTCTGGTTAGAACATGACTGCTTTGTGAGATAAGCCAGTGATGGACAGTTCTGTTTTGTCTTTCCCCATGTATCCAAAGACTGTGATCAAGTACCGTGCTTTAGAGAGAACCCATTGTTTAAGACTGAGTTAGACCAGTGCTCTGAGAGCAAGAAGCAGTCCCGAAGCTGGGAGTCTGTGGTCAACACGCCACAGCCCAGAGTGGGTGGCGGCTTCAGGGAACAGTTTATAGAGGGCCAAACCCAACGCTTTCAGGAAACTCAGGTGGTCAGAGGTCCAGCTGGGGCTGTGACGGCCACTGTGATTAGTAGAGCAGTCTCAGTTGCTATGAGCTGAGCACCTCATCTAGGGAGAAATGTGGGCTCAGCTCCTAGCCTAAGATCAACAAGTGGTCCAACATTCTTCCTTTGTTTTTGAGATGCTGTGTTTGTTTTCAATTTTTTTTGTTTCTTTATTCTTATATTCTTTGACAGTTTCACTGTCAAATGTAATGGATTTTAGTCGTGAAAAGCCCTATGGGCCCCTCATCCCCTCTCCCTCTTCCACTGAATCACTTCTTCCCAGGAACCCCCTCTTCTATTTTTGTGTCGTTTTGTGTGTGATCCACCAAGTAGGCTACCTTTATGCTGCAAGGGTCACTGTCAGTGAGACCAAGAACCTGGGAGCTCCAGCAGAGCCCTGGATGTTCACAGCCTCATCCATCCAACAGGGAGGTGTAGAGCCCTGTGGGTTCAACATCCCAGATGTCCACCTGCCTGTGTGGATCAGTGCTGTTTGCTTCTCCCACCTCCATCATACTTGGGAGGCATCCCCAGGCTAGACTGTCCATTAATCTAGGGAACACAAACTGAGGAGCCTCAGGAGTAACTGCTCACCCCAGACTGCAAAGCAAAATGTGGTCAGCAGAAGCTGCTGATGGGCAAGGAACAATCCTAAAAGGCAGAGAGCCCGGCAGGCACTCCACATCGTAGAAAGCACAGCAGTATTCTGTGGCAAGGGTCCCTGCCCCAAACTGGCTAACTACAGTTCAAAGCACCAGCAGGAGGTTGCTCCAACATTCACCCTTGTTTTCTGTGCCCTTATATTTCCATTTTTCTTAAAAAATTATAGTTTGTGTATTATTTAAAACAATTTTATATTTTATATTTAGTTGTCTTCTTGCATTTATAGAATATACATTTGAAATAAAAGCAGAAGGTAGGGGTAGCACCTTGGAGAGGAGTAGAAAAAGAGAGGTGTAGGGGAGCAATGATAAGAAATGCACAGTGATAGAGATATGTAAAAATGCCACAGTGAAATCCATTAATTTTATACTAACTAAAGAATAAAAATTTAAACTGGCATATGTCTTAGGGCTTCTATTCCTGTAAAGAGACACCACGACCAGGCAACTCTTATAAAAGAAAACCATTTAATTGGGGTGGCTTACATATTTAGGAATGTAGTCTGCTATCATCATGGTGTAACATGCTGGCATGCAGGCAGACATGGTGCTAGAGAAGGAGCTGATATTCCCATATCTTGACCTGCAGGCAGTGGGCTGAGACACTGGCTGTGGCTTGAGCATATATGAGATCTCAAAGCTCAACTCCCCAGTGACACACTTCTTCCAACAAGGCCACACCTACTCCAACAAGGCATTTTCTTTCAAACCACCACAGAATATAAAACAGTTTATGGGCTGGCGAGCTAGCTCAGTGGGCATTTGCCTTTAAGTCTCGTGTTCAACCCCCAGGACTGATAGGGTGGAAGAAAAGGACAGACTCCTGTGTATAACCCTCTGACCACCACATTGCGATATCCTCATGAATGCACACACAAATTAAATAAATAAACATCATAAAAATGTTTGAACAGTTTCAGATTTGTATTTTCCTATCAGGGGCATGAAATCAGTAAAAAAAATATTAAAACACTCAGGAATCTGAAACAGTTTTGGATGCAAACATTTTGGACAAAATATACACAGCCTATCATATTGTTAGGAAGCTTGGCTGGCTGTCAACATGGCTCACCATGCTAAAGAACTATGACAAAATGGTAATGGCCACTACCTTGCTCAAAACAGTGATCTGTACCCGGGGATTTATATGCATTCGCTCGCATCCTCACAGAGGGCTTTCAAAAGTTAATATCTTAAAATTTTTTCCAAGTTTGAGTCTTGAAGTCATTAAGTACCTTTTCCAAGGTTATATGTCTATTAAAAGACATAAATAGATTTCAAATATAAATTCTTAAAAGGTGTCCAGAACACTCTGCTTTCAGAGAAGAGTGAAAAAGAACTTATTCTTAGACATAAAGTATTAATAAGCTCATCTAAGCTATAGTGTGGGAAAGTGGGGGAATGCTTGAACACTCATTTTGTTTTGAATTTGAAATTTTATCTTAGAATTAGAAACAGCGGCAAAGTGGGAAAGGCCTCACTGGGACATTGCACTGCCCAAGGCCTGAGATTCGTAAAACTATTCCGAGAGATGTGAGCAAAGTCAGGCAAACTATGGCACGGAAAATGAGATGGCTGCTTGCAGTGTGCTATTCCTAGGTAGAACACAAGGAACTCCATTTTCTAATAACTTTCCCCTTAGTAGAATTGGGAACATGGCTGACAGATTTCTCCACAGATTTGTCCCCGTCATTTTCCCACAGGGATGAATCTTGAGGAGCCCCCTGTGGAGTGAAATGAAATGAGTATGTACATGGAAGGGGCATGGTCAGCTTACTTGAGAATTCATTTTCAGTTTCCTGAGGAGCTACCAAACTATTTGCTGTAGGGGCTACACCATGTTGTATTCCAACTTGGAAATCCCAACGCATCCTGCTACACAACCGCTGAGATTTGGACATGGCTGTGTCCCCAGTGGCTCATGTGCTGGACTCTTGGGTCATGGTGTGACAGTGTTGGCTGTAGAACCTCGAGACGGGTGCAGCCTAGTGAGTAGTGACTAGGTCATTAGGGTCAATATTAGAAGAAAGCACCGTTTTGAATTGATATGCACACAAGACTACTCTTCATCACTGTAGAGGGCGGGAGGAAGCACAGCTGCAGCCGCCTCATCACCTCCACCCCTCTCTCCTCCTTTCCTTTCTTCTTCTCCGTCTTCATTCCCCCTTCTCTTCCTCTTCCACTTCTGATTCTCATTCTGCTTCTTCTTTCCTCCTCCTCTTCTTCAGTCATCATTCTTTCTCTTCCTTTGGGACAGAGTCTCACCATGCACCCCATCTCTTATTCCTCCTCTCTTTGGGACAGAGTCTCACCATGCACCCCAGGCTGGCCTTGAACCTCTTGAGTACTGAGTTGTGGGGTATGCCACCATGCCCAGCTCTGGCTTCTTACTTCACTCATTATATCTCTCCCTCTCATTCCTAATCCATTAGGATGCCGCCCACTGTGGTGTGAGATGGAAGGAGGAGATTTATGAGAGTCGATGCCATTATGCCTGGACTTTAGCATCTAAAACTGAACTAAATAAATGTACCTCTCGTCTGTATACATTACTCAGGTTAAAGCATTTTGTGAGAGCATTAAAAAACAGACGAATGAAACACTTATAATCGCATTTTAAAAACCATACCCTCAAAATGGATGTTGAGTTGTAGCTCATTGTGACTTCCTGGTCACCGCTATTTGTGTGTCGTCTTTGGTTCAAGCCATTTGCCTATTCAGAGATCACGTTATTTCTTGCTTTCTCAGTTGTGGGAATTCTTTATATAGTCTGGATATTAGTTCTTTGTCATGATATATTTGCAGTATTTTCTGCCATTTCAAAGGTTTCCTTTTCAGTCTCTTGACCATGCTTTGATGCTCAGAAGTTTTAAATTTTAATGTCGCCCAGCTAGAAGTGGACTCCTGTACTGTCTGTCCTTTTATGACTGGTTCATCTCATGGATATCCTCAAGATTTACCTGTTTGTGAGTGACATGCATCTGGGTATGTATATTTTTATTACCCAGGCAGTTTGTAGTGTGAGCAAAAAGGCAAGCTGAAATTTTATATATACATTTCCATTTCCTTCTGGGAGCTTTATAGTTGCAGCTCTTACCCTTAGGTCTTTGATAAAATTTGAGTTAATTTTTTAATGTGATGTGAAAGTCTAACTTCATTTTTTTGCATGTGAATATTTACTTTCTAAAAGATTTATTTTTATTTTATGTGTATCAGTGTTTTGCCTTAATAAATATATATCAGTGCACTGCATTCATGCCTGGTGCCTACAGAGACCAAAAGGGGGCACTGGGTACCCTGGAACAAGTTACAAATAGTTGAGAGCAGTTATGTTGGTGATGGGCTTGGAACTCAGGTTTTCTGCAAGAGCAGCTGGTACTCTTAACTGCTGAGCCATCTCTCCAACCATTGTTTGTTTGTTAGTAAAGGATTTTTTTTCTCTGTTTAATGATCTTGTCACTTAAAAAAAATCATTCGGTTCATTGGACTGGAGAGATGACTTGATAGATAAGCACTCACCACACTAATGTGAGGTTCAGATCCCAGCACCCATGTGACTGCCAGGTAGGCATGGTGGCCTGTTAACAGTTCCATCGTACACAGTAGACAGAAACAGGATCCACAGAGTCAGCTGGCTAAAGAGATTAGTTGCAGCAGTAAATTCTGGGAGAGAACTCAAAGAATAAGGGAGAGAGAGATGGAGAAAGACAACCAGTGTTAACCTCTTGCCTTCACAGTTTTAGGGATATGTGTGCACATATACTCCACCAACATGTGCCCTCACGTGCAAACATGAATACACACTATACATATATACACACAATCATTTGATCATATATTCAAGAATTTATTCATGGGCTCCATTCTGTTCTATAGATCTATCAGTGTTTGCCAGAACCATACTGATCTGACTATCATAGTTTTCCAGTGCATTTTGAAATCAAGTATTTTCTTTTTGCTTCTTTCTTGTTTTTCAAGAGTGCTCATTTTTGTTATTTGAAGTCTTGTAGATTCTGTAAGATGTGCTTTTCTGTTTTCTGCCTTTGCAAGCACGTTGCTTGGATGGTGGTGGGAATTGTTGAGTCTTTGGATTGCTTTGGACATTTAAACAACTCTAATTTCCAAAGTTCCTGGACGTGGAGTGAATGTCTTTTCGTGGGTGTCATCTTTTCATCTTTTTTATCCATATATGGATTTTTCTTTTTTTTAAAATAACCACTGCATTTATAATAGTAAAGATTGCAAACAACTTAAATGCTTGCCCTTCAGTGAGTGGTTGGTTAAACAATCCACAACCCTGGAACATCCTAGCACCAATAAGAAAAACCTGAGTTTCTTTAGCCAAAACCTGAAGAGAGAGAGGCAGCAGAGCTAGGATCCCACAGAATGGACATTATTGGGCCATCTATTGACCAGAGTGTGGTCCCAGGCAGCAGCTGGGTCTAGATAAGAGGCACATATCAGATTGGTATGAAAGTGATTTCACCCTAACTGAAATGTACTAAATAGTTTTGTCTGCCTCTGATTTACTAGGCAACTGTGAGAGAAAAAACAGAGCAGGGTTCCTCAGGGGGCAATCACAGCAGTTATGACTCAGCACAGCTGCGGTTGTGTTAAACCTAATCCATAAAATAGGCTCCACCCTTACCCACTAGTCAACAAAGGAAGCAAATGCACTGCTGATATCCTCACGATTTCTGCTGAGCCCCCAGAGAACTCCCCTGCGGAAAGTGAATCCTCAAGTGTTGTACACTAAGAGTCCACTTGAATAACATTCGCGAGATGATGAAATTATAAATACGAAAGGTTTGTGATTCCCAAGATTTAAGGGTGGCTTGAGGGCAGGAGGAAAAGGGAGTGTGGTAGCCAGGTGAACAGGGGTACTGTGGTGCTGGAAGGGTTCCGGATCGACAGTGTTGATGCTGATATCCTGTTGTGATGCACAGTGAAACCACTGGGGACACTAAGTAAGTGGTACCTGGGATTTCTGCTGTTTCCTACAACTCTATGCGAATCTATAGCCCTATCAAAATAAAAGGTATAATTTAAAGAAAAAAAGGCACAGAAGTGCACATTATCTTTTAGAATGCTTTCCATAAAATACTGATAACAAAGAGATTCCCCCACCATGCTGCTTGGGAAGTAGGTGGGTATTATAACTCACTTCTCAAGGTCTCTTGAGAACCAAGGGTTTTTGTTTTGATTTGTTCTAATGATGTTCAGAATCAAAGTGTCTTCTAGCCCAAATAACACTGGAAATTTTAGGAATCACAGTTGCTATTAGAAACTAATTGGCACTGAAGAGAAGAAGGAGAATGTGTCCAAGAGGGTGTGATGCCCTTGTCTGAGTCAGGTGGCTTTGAGTCCTGGCCCAGCAGCATGAGTGTGATGACTGCCTGCAGGCTGGTACCTTGCAAGCACTCGCAGGGAAATCTGTACTTGCACAATTAGATAGTGAGGGCTACATTTCATATTGCCCAGTCCAGTCCTAGCCCCGCTTCCAGCCTTATGTTCTGTGAGCAGAGACTGCTCGTTCGTTCCTGGCCACCCAGACCCAAATAATCACACAGAAACTATATTAATTACAACAGTGTTTGGCCTACTTGCTCAGGCTTCTTATTAACTAACTCTTACATCTTAATTAACCCATTTCTATTAACCAATGTATCACCACAAGGTTGTGGCCTACTACTGGTAAAGTTCCGGCATCTGTCTCTTTCAGCAACTACATGGCTTCTCTTTGACTCTTCCTACTCTCTTTCTTTATCTCTTCCAGCCTGGCTATATTCTGCCCTGCTATGGGCCAAAGCAGCTTTATTCATTAACCAACAAGAACAACACATATCCAGGAAGACATCCAGCAGCAATGTTCCATATATAAACATACCAGTTTCTCCATTGTATGTTGAATAAGTGGTGGAAATTTAATCCCAAGAATTCTGAAAGATTGCTAATGGTGTCTATGTGTAAGAGATTAAGCAGCTGATACCTATCTTTTCATTTGTGTGTGTGTGTGTGCGTGTGTGTACATGTCCACACATGCCATGTTGCATTTGTGGAGGTCAGAGGACAGCTTTGTAGAATGGGTTCCCTCCTACCTTCATATTGGTTCCAGGGATTGAATCTGGGTTGTCTGGCTTGGTAGCAAGTGCCCTTACCTGCTAAGGCATCTCAGTGTCCCAGCATTAGACATTTTAAGCAGGAACATATTTAAATTTCATTACAATCTTTTGATGAGTACCTTGTTATCAATTGACAAATTAGGGAACTGTGTGTTGGGAAGAGAAAGCAGATCTCCCATGAATGTTCTGCAAGTGGATGAAGATGCCAGGAAGGATGAAGATGCCGGGAAGGATGAAGATGCCGGGAAGGATGAAGATGCTGGGAAGAAGGCAACCAACTACCCAGTTTAGCCTATATTTGTGGGTGACCTGGGTGGTGAGACTTTTGGTGCCAACAGTAGAGAAGTCCCAGGCAACATGGTCACTCCTGATGGAATGCCAGCCCTAAGTTCACACAACCTCAGAGTCTTCATTCTCTCTGCTGCCCCTCTCCACCTCGCATTTTCTTAGAGACTAGAGAGAATTACATGTGCTAAGGAAAGCAAGTCAAATTGGGCTTTTAAAAGAGGGAAGTGGGAATAATGATGCTACTTGGAGGAACAAGAGAAAGTGGTAGGCAAGGAAACCTGTATTTATATTCTATTCTGTTCAGTTTTCCAAAATAATTGGCGAATAGAAAGAAAGGCAAACAATTAAACTTGAAATGTATTCAAATGAGAAAACAAGGGAGAGGAGAATGGAATTTGTGTGTTTTAAATTGCTCATGAAGTTTTAATAAATAATGTGTGCCCCTCGAAAAACAAATGCTAACGAATGAGATCTGGTGAGCGGCTCACTGGAGGTTTGGAGATCAGCACAAGCAGAACATCAATCCAGACATTGGATGAGTTAATGACTCCACAGGCAAGCCAGAGCCTGCTTCCCCGGGATCGCAGCACACACAGATTTAACCCCTCTTCTCTCTGTAACCTGCTTTCCGAATAAATGTTCACTCTGCAGGAAAAGTGTGATACGATCCTTCGGGAGCAGAGTAACACGGGAGGCGAGATGCAGAACCAGCAATGCGTGGCAGATGCCAAATCCAGTGACCACTGGAGCAGAGTTGGGTAGCAGATGTTGTGTTACCATAGCAACTGGTGGGCAGCTCCAAATGAAGAAGGGACTCCATTTCCAAGGACTGAGACCTGAGGGAGACTTTGAACTCTGCCTGTCTCTAGAGCTCTCTGGCTTTGGAAATGTTGGGGGCAAAGGAGGAAGTGAGAAGAGACTCTCACAGCCTTTTTTTGTCCCCCTTCTCTCTCATTGTCACTGTGCTGTAGGTAAAGGAGAAAGACACAGTTTTCTTTATTTTAATACCAACCTTTGTCAGGAAGCATGCTCCCAGCTGCGAATTAATGAGTTGCCTTGCCTCTGGGAAACTGGGTGATGATCTCCTACTCAGCTGAACTGACGCCGCCTCCCACCTCCCTTCTCGGCTGTCCTTCCCTTCCCAGCTTCTGTTGTTGGCAGCTGAATAAGCAGTGTTACAGAATGACTGCTAGTACCACGCAACCTTCCTATTGTCCTCCCTTTCTGCACCAGACTGCCTCATTGTGCTTTGAATTAATTTTTACTAGGAAAGCCCGAATTAGCATGTGAACACCACAATTACATTGCCTTCTGGTTTTTATGTCAAAAGCCTTGATTTAAAAAAAAAATACAAACAGCTATAATATTTCTTGATTATTTTCACCCCTTCATGGCATTCCATATTTTTCCAAAGGATTCCAAGCATCAAGAAAAGCATCCTACAATGGCCTTCCCTGGCCTCTGGAGGGTCCTTGAGTCTCCATGGGGGAAGAGCAAAGTCTCTGGGAGAGGGCAGGTTCTGAGCCTCAGTTGCTGTTGTTAAAGCTTGGGTCTCCAAAAAGCAATCCCTTAGAGTACGAGCCGCAAATAGGAAGCCTTCTGCTAGTTTTCATCTCATTCTAAAACCTCATTTTCTCAGTTTGTGTCAGTGTTCATAGCATAGGAATGCAATGGCTCATATGCATGTCTGTACAATTTTAAGCTCTGTAAATATCTGTGGAGGTTCCAGCCAATAAACTTTGTACAGACACTTTTAATTCATGCACCACACAACGTGGTTGTTTAGAACATAGAAATCAGAGGCTGGAGATGTGGCTCAGTGGTCTCATGCAGAGACTCTTGGTTTGGATCCGGTACCTGTGTCTTCTGACTCACAATTGCCTGTAACTCCAGTTGCATGGGATCTGACACCCTCTTCTGGCCTGTCTAGGTACTTGTGTGCATGAGGTACACATAAAATCATGCAGGCGCATGCATACCCACACATGCACAAATACACACAAATAAGTAAAAATAAATCTTTAGAGCATGTAAATCGATACTTTTCAGCATGCATGTGTGCAGAATTGTGTGCACGTGATCCCAGATCTCAGAACAGTTCATTCTTACAATAGAAATCCTACACTCCTATGTTTTAGTTCCTTTATATTTACTCCTGCTCCCCAGTTCCTGGTCTCTTAGATCCCGACTAACACTTGTATAAATGATTAACATAAAAGGAGGCACATGATTATGGCCTTTTATTTCTCTCTTCTTTCATTTAACATACTGTTTTCAAGGTCTGCCTGCATTGTAGCATGATTAAACATTCCATCCCTTTATATGGCTAAAGAATATTCGGTTTCACACTGTCCACAAGGGCCTCAAGTAGTTATCTTGGGGTAACTCTTCCCAAACAAGTTCAAGACCTGTAGGATAAAGACGTCAACAAGTCTTTGAAGAAAGAAATCGAAGAAGATATCAGAAGATGGAAAGATCTCTTATGCTCATGAATTGGTAGGATTAACATAGTAAAAATGGCCATCCTATCAAAAGCAATCTACAGATTCAATGCAATCCCCATCAAAATTCCAACACAATTCTTTACAGACCTTGAAAGGACAATTCTCAACTTCAGTTGGAAGTGTGGAAACCGAGAGCATGAGAATGACCCTATAGAGGACTCGTAGTAATGGAGGATGTGGTATCTGAATTGACCATCTTTTGTAGCCAGGCAAGGCTTCCAGTAGTGGAATTGGAGTTGTTGGCCAAGGGTGTCCCATGAAGATCCCTAAACAACCCAGGCTGATGCTGGAATAAGAGCAGCTTTCTGAAAACCAACAACAGGACCCCCTTGCTGAGGAAAGCTTCCAAACAACTCATTGAACAAAGAAAGGTCGAGCTGGTGTAGGCTTGGGGCCTTTATCCCAACATTCTAGTCTCTTTGGCATGAGAAGGTACACTGCAAGCAATGGAAAGAGAAACCTGGACACTAACCCAGCCACAAAACCCTCTGCCTACATCTGTCATGCTTTTAAGATGTGCCAGGGCAATGGTAATGGTGGTTTAACTGAGGCCCATGCCACAAAATGGAGCCCATATCCTACGCTGCCTGCATGGCCAAGAGCCAGAAACTGGATAGCCCAGAGACCTAGAGTAGAAGCAAACATGACTGGTTAAAAAAAAAAAAAATCAGTGAAATGGTTCCTAATGATATTCTTCTATACTCATAGATTGGTGCTTTGCCCATTCATCACTAGAGAGGCTTCCTCTGGAAGCAGATGAGAGCAGATGCAGAGACTCACAACAAGACATTATCTGGAGAGAGAGTCTAAATCGAAGGTCTCCATCAGGTCCCTTCCCTTGGAGATCAGGGAACACCATGGAAGAGGGGAAGAAAGACTGTAGGGTCAGAAGGGGAATGGAGGACACCAGCAGAACATGTCCCACTGAATCAACAAACAAGGCTCACAGAGACTAAGCCTGAAGCCCAGAGCCTGCATGCCTCTGCACTAGGTCCCTCTGTTAGCTTGGTGTTTTTGTGGGACTCCTAACAGAGGGAGCAGGTACAACTCTTTAGCCTGCTCTTGAGACTCTTTTCCTTCTGTTGGGCTGCCTTTCCCAGCTTTGATATGAGGGCTTTTGCTTTGTCTTATCTTGTATCTTGTTTTGTCCTGTTTGGATGTTGTCTCTTGGAGGCCTGCTCTTTTCTGGAGAGGAAATGAAGGGGAAGTGGATCTGGGGGATAAGAAGAGGTGAGGGTGGTAGGAGAACTAGAGGAAGCAGCAAGCAGAAACTGTGGTTTGAATGTACTGTATGAGAAAAGAATCTATTTTTAATTAAAATAATATTCTGTTGTGGTATGTCCATACCACTATGTTTTACTTATTCATCCATTATTAATCTGGTAAAATAACTAAATTTTATAATATACTTCTTATTTCTATAATTGCGTGGGGGGTGTGTGTGTGCGCGCACATATGTGTGTATGTGTGTGTTTTCACAGATTAATATTCAGCCTGGTGTGGTGGTACTCACCCGTGATCCTAGAACCTGGGAGGCCATAACAAGAGGATCATGAGTTCAAGTCTAGCCTGAGTTAGATAGCAAGTTCCAGGCCAGTGTGGTTATAAAATGAGAATTTGTCTCAAAAAACAAATGAAACAAAAATAAAAAAAATGAAGATGCTTATTTGTATCTTGTTTGTATATGTTCGTGATCCATGTATGTGCACACCTTTTCATGTATGTGAAACTCATGCCTACACATGAGTGTTACAATGTGTGGAGATCAAAGGATGACCTCAATGTTGGTCAGTGCTTTCCACCTTGTTTGACACAGGCTCTCATATTCTTTGCAGCTATGTAAGATAGGCTAGCTGGTTTCAGTATTCACTTCCCACCCCAGCATAGGAGTGTTGGGATTATAACTGTACCCCGCTGTCTCTGGATTCAGATGGATTCTTGGGACCTGAACTTGGGTCCTCACATTTGTGAAGCAAGTGTTTTAGGCAGTGATCCATCTCCCCTGCTATTGAAACGTCTTACAACAACAAGGCACTAATAGCATATGAGTGCTGGGAACTCCATAGAGCAACCCTTTCTTTGCTGGAGTCAAGGGATTGAGGGCTGGGGCACTCAGGGCAAAAGCCATCCACCAGCTCTCATGCAAACATTTCAATATCTTGACAACTGATACAGCCGTGTGTGTGTGTGTGTGTGTGTATGTGCAAGCTGAATGCTCCACGTATAGCATGTTCTGGTATATTCTCTGTGAGGTTAAAAGAAGCCATAAACTCAGAAGGGTCTGGGGTTCCTGTTCAGAAAAATGTGGCGCCTTGCCTTGGACAGCAAAGGCTCTTGTAAAAGTTTCGCTTCTCATTCTTTCTATGTAGGACAGCTCCTGCAGCTGAGAGAGTCTCTCCTGTAGAAGCCAATCAGATTAAGCATCTACAGAGAGCTCTTAGGTCTATGGCAGCTGCAGGCAAACTACTGAGACACCAGAAGGAAAATCTCCTGCATGGGTCCCATGGCACCTTCTCCAGAAAAGGAGGAGGAACCTGGCTGGAATTCGATGGAGCAGCCTGGTTATACGGCTGCCAGGAGACAGGAAGCAGAAGAATCTGAACAAAACCCTCTCCTTTCTATTTTTTTTTCTTGGCTTATCTACCCAGACTGTCCTTTGAGTCAGTTGATAGCCTGTTGGTCACTCTTCATTTTTGCCATTACATCTCAGAATTAGTAGGCCACCAGCCCAGAAGGAAAGCCACTTGTACAATATCAAATCCAGACAGACAGGGAGTGAGCAATCTGGGTTGAAGGCAGAGGTCTCTGGGTTGCCAGCTGGGGCTTCTTCCAAGAGACACTTCTCCTGTACAAAGAGCAACAAAAGCAGTTGGGATGACTGTTATGTTCAATAAAATGAATTAAGTATTGACCTCCTCCAAGCCATAATAGTGCCCGGTACCCACACTCTGCCTAGCTGACACGCAAAGTGTAGTCTCACATGCCATGTCTCTCTCTAGTCTACTCCAACCATGTGGAGTAAGAGAAGTTTTAATGACAGAAGTTCTGGTTCACTGGATGATCTAGACTGCAGCTAGGTTGGAATCAGTTTTACTTAGGGGTGTGGCTCCCAGTGGCCTGAGCATACTCTATTGGATGGGCACACATTCAAGTGTGTATGGGCAGCACAAATTAGACTTGGTGAGTTAGGAAAAAAGACAACGCTACGTTGGGAGGGTAGGGAGGTGGTATAGACCTGGAAGGTGTTAGGGTAGAGGAAACATATGTTCAAAATACATTAAAAGAAATTCTTGAAGAACTATAACAATGAGAAAAACAGTAAAGTAGTTAGAAACAGGACTAATGGGAATGGAAGAAAGGATTTATTATAGAAAAATGATGGGGTAGAGGAGTGGTATTTTTGGAGATTTTGTATAGAAAAGATTTACTACAAAGGGATGAGAAGGCAGTTACTCATCTCAAGATGGTGGATTTGGAACTCAACAGGGCTTAGGAGAGATGGAGGTGAGAGTGTGACCTATGCAGATGGTAGTCAGTGAGGCTTCTGCACAGTAGTGGCTGGTGAGGACCAATCTTCCCAAGTTTAAGCCACCTTCCCTTCCATTATGTGCATCAACCTGTTTGGCTGGGAGATGTTGGAAACCCAACTTGGACATCTCGGCAGGGGATGTGGGGAAGCCAGAGATGGCTGGTCCAGGGTCACAGAGCCACCAGTCCGGCTCCTACCTCCACATCACCAGCTGGAATCCAGACAGTATCCAGAGCCTCAGCATTCTTCCATAGTAGGATCAGTGGAAACATTGAACTGAGGATATTCTGAGATGGTTCAGAGATGAAGAATTTGTTTCTCAAAGCATTTTTAAACTGAGAAGTCCAAAATGATGGAGCCGGCTGAGTGCCTGGTGGGGGCCAGTTCCTCATCCACAGATGGCACTTACGGCTTCTCATGTGGCAAAGCCCCTGTCACAAGGACAGTGTTCTCATGATCTCATCACTTCCCAAAGGCTCCATCTCCTGATGACACTGACAGTGAAGGTTATATTTGTGGATTTGGAGAGGATTTCAGTGCATCTAGGCTCAATTCAGGCTGGCACAATTGACAACAAAGGCTTCTCTCCTGCACAGAGGTGGACAACAGGCCAGGACCTATGCACACAAGGGTAAAATGCTCATCCTCATCAACAAAGCCCTGGCTCTTCATCTTGCCTCACTGATGACCTCATTGCCTTCATTCAAACTCTCTTTCCTGGAGGGTTGTGAGGTGATGTTGGGGAGAGACATGGTGATGCACTTTTGTATTCATGGAGAAAGACCCTACGTTCTTATTATAGCATGGGAGCCCTTTTTTTCTCCCAGTTAGGCTCAATAAGTCTGTATGTGTGCTCTGAAGCAGAGGCAATCACCAGGGAAATGCCACGAGTCAGCTGATACTTTACCCTTAGAAAAAAACTATGGGGTGAAGTTTAGGGGTTAGGTATGGTGGTTCTTTGACAGCTGGTTGTCAGAATAAGCCTGATATTCTTGAACTCCTATATGATGTGGGATTCCCTTCTGTATTCTGTGGATATGTTTTATTACTGCTGGTTATTAAAGAAGCTTCTTTGGGCCTATGGCAGAGCAGAATAGAACAAGGCATGAATTCCAAGCAGAGACAGAGGAGAAAAGTAGGCAGAGTCAAGAGACGCCATGTAGCTGCCAAAAGTGATAGGCTCTGGAATTTACTGGTAGGCTACAACCTCGTGGTAAAATATAAGATAATAAAAATTGGTTAATTTATGATGTAAGAATTAGTTAATAAGAAGCCTAAGCTAATAGGTCAATCAGTGTTTTAATTAATATAGTTTCTGTGGGATTATTTCAAGTCTGAGTGGCTGGGAAATGAACTAGCAGTCTCTGCCTACACCCGTATGTAGAATGAAGCTGAGTTGCAGCTCTTATGGTATCAGTCTGATGGTGTGGGTGTTTCTAATCCAGTTTCTGTCCCTTTCCCTTTGTCATTTATGTCATGTTGTCCAACCTTTTCCTCCTCAGCAACACCTCCACAGTCTTTCCTGCAGTATCAGCACTCTGTCAGTGTTCTATTTTTTTCCCTTTAATAAGCTCCCTTGAATTTGTTTAGAAATGGAGCCTTTCAACACAGGAAATAAAAAGTTTGTGTATCATGCTAAAATTATACGGCTGGCATCAAACTAAATAAGATAAACAGTATTCATTAATCTTACCTAGATCCTCTTGTCTATAAAAGTACTTGTTCTGAGGAGCCTCTTATTTTTTGAATGTGTATGAGAGGGTGTGGATGATGATGATGATGATAGTGTGCGTGTGTGTGTGCATATGTGCGTGTGTGCAGATACATATGTCCATGTTCACACAGAGCCAAGAGGAGGACTTCAGGTGTCTGCATGGTCCTTATCTCTCCCTCTATCCCCAGACTCATTTCTTTGAGATGGGGTTACTCACTGAACTTGGATCTAGGCTGGTGACCAGTAAGCCCCACAGACCATCCTGCTTCCTCCTCCCTTTTCCTCCTGCCATTTCCACACAATGAGTAACCTGAGCATTTGGACAGTTATACTGTGTGCTGCTAGTATCAAGCGCTTACAACACCAGATATCATAGTCTATATAACAGTACATCCTTAAAGCAGCAGTGGTTACAGTGAAAAAATTCCTTAGCTCAGAGTGTGGGTGATCTGCCCCAGGCTTTGCAGCAGATGAATTCCTAATAACCAGCATGTATGCTGAGGTCAACAGTATCTTCAAGGAAATTTGTAATGTCTTAGGGAATAAGTAAATGCATGGGCAGAGGGTACACATTCCTCTTTGTAGACAATATTTGGTGGGGTTATGATTCACCTATTTCTTGTCTTAGTTCCCTGCTTCTCCAGGGAGCAAATGCCCCAGGCTGGGGCTGACCGATGCATCAGTTACTTTGCTTGTTGCCTTGGAACAGACCTGACAAACATGACTTGAGAAGGGAAGGTGTGCTTGTGCTCCTGGTTGGGGGAACACAGTTCACAGGGACAGGGAAGGTGTGCTTGTGCTCCTGGTTGGAGGGAACACGGTTCACAGTGACAGGGAGTGTGTGCTGCCGGGAGTGTGAGGTGGCTGGGATCAGTGTGTCCACAGTCAAGAAGCAAAGAGAAAGAGAGGAATTCTGGTCTCAGCCTTTCTCCCTTTTCCTTTTTATTTCATCTGAAATGTTAGTCTAGGGGATGGTGTTGCCCACATTTAGGGAGGGCCTTCTTGCCTCAGTTAAGCCCCTCTGGAAACTCCCTTACAGGCACACCAGAGGTGTGTCTCCTAGGTGAGTCCAAATCCAGTCAAGCTCAGGGTGATGATGTGCTTTACCCAGGAATTTGAGAAGGTACATTTCTGTTGGGCTCATCTGCACAATGCCTGGATTTTGGAGTGGTTGCCTGGCCTGCCTGTGGTGGAAGATAGAATGGGAACTCTCTGTGGGGACCTGAGTGACCACATCTGACCTTTCTCCGCACAGTACTCCAACAACTGAAGGCATTTGAAGTGATAATAGTCACTTTAACCTGCCCAGCTAATCAGACATTCTAAGAACCTCTTCCCAGTGTGAATGGGGAACTAGAGTAATTGTACTAGGCATTAATTATGGGCCAGCCTCTAAGCCAAGCAGTGACAATGCAATAACTTGTTTGAATCCCACGAGCACTGCTTCCTAACTTACTGCCAAATCGAGTTTAGGCTTTGTAGACTGTCCTGAGACCAAGTTCCAGCTCCATAACTGTTTCTTGTGTGAATTTGGATGAGTAGGTTAACCTAGAGCCTTGGTATTCCTGATAGCTACTTAATCAGCTTTCTATGGTTAATAACATTAATACCACAATATATGTAAATGATAAAGGAAGTTTGATTTAGTTCATGGTTCTAATCCAAGGGTGAGGAAATGAATCTGTTAATGGCCTTACTACTAGTAGAGTCCCAAAGTGACACAGGGCATCAGATGCTGAGAGACAAGGAGTGTATGAAACTTAACCAGAGCCACTCTGGAGATAATTTGTTAATCCCTTGCCTATATAAATGGGCTAATTCACCTAAGAGGGCATATTACTAATCATCCCCTCATAAAGGTCCTCTCTGGGAGAGCAGCATGGGGACTTGGCGCAGGCACATATCACATCTCCCCTTAACACTCTCCTTGGTATTTATAGAGCTTTCTGTTTCATTCCTATGTGGTGGCCTGGTGGCCAGAAATCCAGCATGTCTCACCTCAAGATCCACGAGAGATCTTTGAATCTTGTGGGAACCCCACTATCGAGGCTGATTTCTGCACCTCAAAAAGTCTGCTCAAAGCTGCTCTGCCCATCTGGTATCTATGAGCCCTGGACTTCCAGAACAATGACAAGACGCACTACATGGGGAAGGGTGTCTCAAAGGCTGTTGAGCACATCAGTAAATCGGTTACACCCACTCTGGTTACCAAGGAACTGAAGGTTGTTGACCGGAAAAGATCAATAAACTGATGGCTGAGATGGATGGGACCAAAAAGAAATCTAAATTTAGTGCAAATGCCATTCTCGGTGGTGACGAGAGGTCCCTGGCTATCTGCAAAGCTGGTATTGTGGAAAAAGGGGTGTCTCTGCATCACCACATCATCGTCTTAGTTGGAAACTCTAAAGTCGTCCTGCCAACCTTGGCTTGCAATGTGTGTTCAATGGTGGCTTTCATGCTGGCAGCAAACTGGCCATATAAGGGGATACGATCCTCCATGTGGGTGTGTTTAGTTCCCAGGAAGCCATGCATATTGGAGCAGACATTTACCACAACCCGAAGAACACTATCAAGGAGAAATATGGGAAAGGAAAACATGTAGCTGATGAAGGCAACTGACATCCTGGAGTGCTGCAGATGTTGAAGAATGTAACCGGGAAGGCTAGCAACACTGATCAGGTTGTCATTGGCATATGGGTGCCTTTGACTCCTTCAGGACTTCAAGTTTATGGTCCACCGCTGGCCCTGCTATGCAGCCTTTGGTCTCATCAGGTGAAAATCTCAGATCAGGCGGCTACACGGGTACTGAGAGTTAAGACTGGGGTGAGCTTTCCAGTTCTCATACGTCAAACAGATGTGGTAGATACAGATTTTTCTTCCCCAGCTCAGAAGCAGTTTTCTATGAGTTTAATTTGTACCTGTTTTTCCTGGTGGCAAGAACGCACTCCCAAATAATTGGGGATTTCTTGTTCTTTCCCTGAGTTTATATTTATACTCTGATTGAGTCATCTAAAACCATTATTTTCAGAGCCCAGTGGGTCCTCGGTATCCCAGGAACATGTTCTGTGCTGTCCTCATCTGTCTCTGCCGTCTAGTCATGCCCTTGCTAGACAGGCTACTTGGGGAAGACTGTCTCCATCTGGAACTCCCTTGGCCCTAGATCTGTCATAGTTTCTGAGCATAGGTGTGCTCTTCTTATATCATCTAAGATTTTCCCCTCCTGTGGTACAATGGTAACTGTTTAACCACAAGTACTGGGGTCAGATGGTGAATGTTGAAATCAAAGGCTTGAGGGAAGGAAGTTCGGAATGACAGTTTTTACCATATTCAGGGCATCTGTGGTCTCAGCATGACTAGTTTCAAGCTAGAAATGACATCCAATCCACTCAGAACCTTCTAGAAATTTCCTGATTGTACTGGCTATCCTCTTCCAGCATGCCTTTATCTATTTGCAATTAGTAAATATTGTTAACATTTCTCTGGAAGTGAGTAGATTCTGCCATTTTTCCCTAGCAAGTGTGACGAAGACCATGTAGCTCATACCTCCTAGAAATGAATCTGATTTTCCTACCTGGTCTGACTCAGCTCCAAGATCGGGGCACAGTCTCACTTTTGTGGGACTCTGCATAAGTTACTTCTCTCTCTGCTGTGACAAATTGCCTAACCAAGTCAATTTAAGAAAGGAAGGGTTTATTTTGGCTTGTGCTTTGAGTGTATAGTCAATCATGGTGGGAAGGCATGAGGCAGCTGGTCACATTGTAGCTGCAGTCAGAAAGCAGAGAGATGGATGCCAGTGTCTCCCTCCCTCCCTCCCTCCCTCCCTCCCTCCCTCCCTCCCTCCCTCCCTCCCTCCCTCCCTCCCTCCCTCCCTCCCTCTTTCTTTCTTTCTTTCTTTCTTTCTTTCTTTCTTTCTTTCTTTCTTTCTTTCTTTCTTTCTTTCTTTCTTTCTTTCTTTCTTTCTTCACTATAGGACAACTGCGCATGGAATAGTGCTTCCTGTAGTGGCGGTGTTTTTCCTTCTCACTTAATCCAGTCTAGAAACTCCATCACAAACCTGCTCAGAGTTTAGTTCCCTAGGTGATTCTGGATCCTGTCAAGTTGGCAGTTTTAACCATCGTGGGCTCCGCTGCAGTTCCAGCAAACCCTACCATGGCTGTGCTGCCTCTTACTCTTGCTGTTCCGATCGCTGCTTCTTGAAGCCTGGGGAGCACTTTTCTCATTGGTGGATGGATTTGTATCAGAGGCCATCATTTCAGCTTCTCAGTCTGGCTTTCCATCTTGAGTGAGTCTGTTGCCAAAGGCCTTGATTTTACAGTAGCTAATTCCACTGCTCCTTTATCACACATAGCTCCCCTACAGTAGTGAGCACAGAATGGACTGTTCCAATGAAGGGAAGAAAAGGCCAAGAGAGAAACGTAGGTGCAAAAGGAAAGACTCATTAACTTTTTTTTGAAGCACTGTTCCATCATAGATAGAGTAATGTACCATGGGTTGATAGAAAAGATAAAAGATAGGGAGAAAAATGGGAAGAGCTTGAGGCAGAATGTGATATAAAGACAGTGCTACATCACACGGGGTGTCTCTCTCTTTCCTCTACAGGTGAGCTCACCAGACATTGTTTCCACTGTAGTGGGTTAAGCATAGCTCCTAGAAGCACTGCTTACCCTTCTCCATCCCCTCCCCACCCCGAGAATGCTGTTGATGGAAGTCTTTCTATGGAGGAAGGAAGCACACACATTATAAAGAGTTTCCAGATCTTGTACAAAGCAGATTTTAGCTACAGAAGTGAAGGATTAAAGAACAAGCCTCAAAGGTGTTAAACGGGGTTCGATTGCTCAGGACTCTGCTGTATCGTTTGGTGAGGCCTCAGGGATATGTCTTCATCATCCTTGGCTGCTGTGACCAAAGGCTCCACCGACACAACTGAAAGGGAGAAATTATTTGTTTGGGTTCATGGTTTAAAGGTCTCATCTGTGACAACTTGGCTCCATGCTCTTTGACAGGTATCGTGGTGGCGAGCATACACAGTACAGAGAAGCTTCAGTATATGGCAAACAGGAAGATCAAAGCAAGGGGTGAGGTGTCCGGTAGAAGTTTCAAAGGCGCATCCCCAGTGACCATCTTTCTCTAGACAGGTCCTCCAGACAGGTCCTACCTCCTGAAGTTTCTACAACCTCCCAGAATAATGCCAGCTGGTGGGAACAAGTCTTTTACACCTGAGTCTATGAGAGTCATTCTGTATTCAAACTGTTACAGGGCATATGGTGTATTGATGATACTGCATCCCATGTCCCCATTTACAGGTCTGGCTTAGTCTTTGTGTTCCACTAAACCATCCTGAACCCTTTGCTGCCTGTTAGATGACATGTGTGATCAGGAAATAGCCATTGACTTTTCTTATTATTTCCCTGGCTTCACTATGGATTTTCTCCATTAGAAGCCACCTCCACTCAAGAGGGGATGGAAAAGGTACATTTTTCAGTGTCATACTGCTTGATTGTAATCTTCTAGGCCTACCTAATCTATTGTTTCTAACTGGTTTGAGTTGCTATCACCTTCTACATAGGGGACAGGGATGGAATGACCATTTCACGTTCATCCAGTCTCTAGCTATGGCCATGTCTTAACACTGAAAAGGTATGGCTGTGTTTCCAAATAGAAAGACCCGTTAGAGGCCAGTGAAGACTGATTTCTCCGTGGCATGGGAAAGAGGCTGGTATATGGTTGATTTAATCCCCTGAAGCCCATGCTCAACATAGCTTTGATCTCGTGGAGATGGAAGATCTTGGGGAGAATGGAGCAAAGGGAATTAGGGATCAGCAGTTGGTAACAAATTCTCCTGCTTCATCATTGACTTGGATTACTAGGAGCGCCAGCTGCCTGCAACCCTGGGTGGGTCCTTGAAGAAAATAATGTGGCAAAGATCAAGCCAGAAAAATCCCATCAAATGCAAGGCCAGGCTCTTGGCAGGGAGAAATAATGAGAAGGACCCTCATTATTTTTTTTCCTCTCTCAAGAAAAGATGTATCTGATATTGCAACTGGGAGAAAGTATCTTAAATCTTAACTACAGATTTCTTTTGAATCTGAGGGCATAATTTTTTAAATTTCAATGTTATTATTTTAATTATCTTCATTTTTACTTCTTAAAGAGCTTAATATAATGTGTTTTGATCATATTCTCCCCTCCCCCATCTCTCCCAGATCTATCCACCCTTTTCTACCCACACAATATTTTCTTTTTTTCTTTTTTTTTTTAACCCATCAAGAACAGTTTGTGCCACCCATATACTCTTGGATGCATGGCTTTCACTGAAGGGTGGTGAACCCACTGGGGGCTGCACCATTAAATAAAATGGTCTCTTCCTCCCAACAGCTGTCAAGTGTCAATAATTTCTTAGCTAGGGGTTGGACTTCAGGCCTGTCCCCTCTCTTCATGCTGGATTTTATTTGCCCCGAGGCCCCACAGATCTTGAACATGCTGTTTCGTTTGCTGTGAATTAATATGTTCAACTTTCCTGCTGTGTCCAGAAAACTCTTGTAGCCAAGGCTCTACAGTAGCCACGGCTCTTGTAGCTTACGGGCTCTACAGTTCCTCCTCCCTTTTCACCAGTTGATCCCTGAACCTTGGAAGGAGATCATGCAATACAGGTGTCCTATTTAGAACTGAATATTCTACAGGCTCTTTTTGCATTTTGACCCATTGCTGGTCTCTATGTGAACTGCCATCTACTGCAAAATAATAATGATGATGATGATGATGATGATAATAATAATAATAATAATGAAGCTTCTCTGATGAGGGCTGACTGATATAGTAATCTGTGGATCTAAGAATGAGTCAGTTTAATGCTGTGTTCATTTAGCGGAGTAATAGTAGTACATTATTCCCTGGGGCCTGTGACCTGTTTGGCCTCAGGTTCTTGGCCCCAGAAAAGGTGCCAGGCATGGGTTTCAAATTGTTGGGTGGCCCTTAAATGTAACCAGGAGGCGATAGCTAACTCCCGTGATATTCATGCCACTACTGCACCAGAGAACATGCCTTGCCAGGCTGGTCATTGATATAGTTCTCCGGGTTCACAATTGGATAAGAGTAGTGGTTCTCTTTCTCCTCTGCTAGCTTGCATGGCACTGTCCAGCACTATGAAAGATGTCAAGTAGGGACGAAGCTTCCCTGTGAGAAGCAGCTTGATTTCGCCATGCTCCGTGTGTGTGGTGTCTTCAACAATAAGGTCTTACAGTCACGTTGTGGAGGATAACCAAAAGCAATGGCAGTATAAAAGTAGAAAATGGGGTTTCTATGGGACCTCATTTCCCAACAAATACAAAAAAGGTAACCCATTCTTGTCAGTAGGTTTTTTGTTTACTATCCTGTGGCTTCCAGTAGAGACACTGTTGCTCCATTATAGGGTAATTTGATTTTAAGTTTTATATATGTGGATTGTATATTTCAGGAAGCTTCTACAGTCGTAGGTTTCCCTATGATTTTTTTCTAAACATCTTTAAATGTTCGTTGTCCCTCACTCTATTCCTTCCTGTATCCTGGCCTTCCATATTTGCTCCATTATACCCTTTCTGTACTATAATTCTGCTATAACTGCTTATTACTTTGTGTTCCATCTCTCTCTTATTATTTTAATTTTTGTGTGTGATGTGTGACAATATGTGTGAGTGTAGGTTCCTATGGAGGCCAGAAGAGGGTGTTGGATCTTCTGGAGCTGGAGTCACAGGGAGTTGTGAGCCATCCACTGTGGGTGGTAGGAACCACACTCAGGGCCTCCTCACTGAGAAATCCACTCTAGACCCTTGGGTCCCATTCTTCACAACCATGGTAGCATATAATTATTATATAGTTGTGCTAGGGAGTGGCACCATTAGGAGGTGTGGCTTTGTTGGAGTGGGTATGGCCTTGCTGGAAGAAGTGTGTCACTGTGGGGGCAGGCTTTGAGGTTTCCTATACTCAGGATACAAAAAAGACACATCATTTCTCTCTGTGTTATGATTTTAGCAAAAAATCTGGGCAGCTCTTAAGAATGTGTATAGTTGGAATACTCTGGGTATCAGGCCATCACACTGGCCACATAATTTTCCGTTTTAGGTGACTGGACAGAAAGCTACTTAATGCAATTTAAGAGTTCTCTGGAATAATAATGGTTAAAGAATGCAACAAGACACAAAAAATATCCCTAAAAAGGAAATATGTAGGTCTAAACATGATTAATAAAGAGTATGGATGCTATGGCAGCAAAGGGTTAGGGAAACCAGCAGCAAATTCTTACTTCTCGCAACTGAGCCTTATGAATCGGGGAAGAAGGTAGAGTTGCGGGCTTTTCATGTATCACTACTGAGTTTTGTGGGTTTTTAAGGCATTTCCATCCCAGCTTTTGCCTGTGGAGCCCAGAAGCATTTGGAAGTGTATTCCTTCTAGGGATACTAGGACAGGGTAAGATGCTACATGGAAACTATGAACAAATTATTGAACCATGGGCAAGAAGTCAAGCTCAAAGAACTAATCCCAGGAAGCACCATTGTTTTCTCAGTGTGGATGCATTTATCTTCCTTTCCTGCACTTTTCGCTACTCATGGTTTCAGTTACCTTTGGCTAACCACAGTTAAGAAGATAAAGTGGAAAATTCGAGAAGTCAGTAGTTCCTAAGTTTTAAATTTTGTACTGCTCCGAACATTGCCATAAAATCTTGCATGGTTCTCCTGAGAGGAGAGTCACCCCTTTGTCTAAGTATCTTTGCTGTATTGTTATCTGCTGGCACTGGCTAGTTTTATGTCAGTTTGATGCAAGCTATAGCCATCTGAGAGGAGGGAACCTCAACTGAGAAAATGCCCCCAAAAGATCAGGCTGTAGGCAAGCCTGTAGAGCATTCTTAATTAGTGATTGTTTGGTTGTGGAAGGGCCCTGCTCATTTTAGGTGGTACCCCCTCTGGACTGGTAGTCCTAGGTTCTAATTAGTCAGGGTTCTCTAGACTCACAAAACTTATGGAATGAATCTATCTATCTATCTATCTATCTATCTATCTATCTATCTATCTATCTATCTATCTATCTATCTATCTATCTATCATCTACCTACCTATGTATGTATACATCTATGTATGTATGTATGTATGTGTGTATGTATGTATGTATGTATGTATGTATCTATCTATCTATCTATCTATCTATCTATCTATCTATCTTCTATCTATCGTCTATCTCTGGGAATTTATGGTAATGACTTATAGGCAGCAGTCTAACAATGACTAACTCTGAAAGAAAAATCTAAGACTGTCGTAGTTGTTCAGTCCTACAAGGATGGGCGTCTCATTTGGTCTTCTGAATATGCTAGAATCCCAGAGAAGTAGGCTCCACTGCCTGTGAAAGAAGGACTATGCTGACAAGGCAAGGCAAGCAGCTGAAGAGCAAACAAACCCTTCCTTCTTCCATTGTCCTGTATAGGCTTCTAGCAGAGAGTGTGGTCCAGATTACAGATGGGCCTTCTACCTCAAGATCTGGATTAAAGGCATATGCCACCCTGCCTCCAACCTGGACCATAAGTGAGTCCTCCATTTCTGGATTGTTCATTCCAGATATAGTCAAGTGGAAAACAAAAGAACAACCATCACAGCAAACCATGGAGAGGAAGCCAATAAGCAGCACCCCTCCATAGCCTCTGATTCAGCCCCTGCCTACCTCCAGGTTTCTGCCCAGTTTGACTGAGTTCCTGTCTTGACTTCCCTCAATAGACTATGATTCAGAAGATGTGAGCCGAATAAACCCCCACTTCCCCAAGTTGCTTTTGGTAACAGTGTTCCATCACAGCGGCAGTGACCCTAACTGCCCGCTCGCCACTTCTTTCCTATCCGATGCACCGTCACAGTAGTGCGGGGTGTGTTTTCAAGTATTTTTTAGTTGACTTAACAGTGGCTCCAAAGTTGATAAATAATGATGCTGGCTATCCAAGTAGTCTAAAAAGAAGCTATAATATACTCAGAATGAAATGTAAAGTTTTATTATAGGTTTGCACGTGTAGGAAAAACCATGTAGTGTTCCATATCATCCACGATTTCCAACATGCGCAAGGCATCTTGGAAATGTATCCCAGAAGATTGCTGTGCAGATGCTGGATGTTGAAGGAGAAGAATATTTAAACTAAGAGGGGGAGGTAGTGTTATAATTGATGTATGGAAGAAGGGATTAAAACTCTGGGCCTCACCGTGCTCTAAATGGGTCATGAAGTAAAGACTGAGAATGGTCAGGAACCCAGCTCTCAGTTACCAAAGATTCCTGCAAAGTGTAACCCTGCCAGGTCTCTTCCTTGACAGAAGTGGATGATGAGAAATACCAAGTTCTGGATCATCCTGTGTTTTAGTATTATAGTATTATTTCTGTTTTTTTTTTTTTCTGAATCATACTGTATGAGCATTTAACATTTTGCCAGATTTCCCATAGTGACTATATTAAATTATGTTCTAGCACTTGCCGTGTGTCTTGGCAGGAGATAGCATGAGTGTGAATGTTTTGCCAGAATTTTAGATGAAAATGTAGTAAAAACTGGTCCTTTGAAAAGACCGTGTTTATTTGCTTAGTGAGTCTAAACATGTGGAGGACCACAGTGGCTTTTCCTGAATTTTTCTGTCAGGTTTACAGTGATGGTGAGGGCAGTAACAGACTCGGGTTTGTGTGATTAAGCAGCCCCTTCCCCTTGTCTCTGTCTTTCTCTCTCTCACTCACATACATAAAAGAGATTATATGTATTGATAGTAACTGTTGTTTATAGATATTTTAACTTGCTTGCTTGTGTTAAGCTGCCTGGTTTGAGAATACAGCTACTTTAGTTTTAAAATAGTCAGGTCTAACCTGCCTTTCATCTGTGAATTTTTGGTATTTTCTGTCTTCCCCCTAATTTTTATAGTTATTGTGCATTTTTATTTATTTAAACTGCTTTGAATTTGTCTTTGGCAAGCAGTAACAGATAAAATTTATTTCTAATTTGTTTCTTTGAACTATTAATTGAATAATCTGATTTTTTTTTCTTCAGATTCAAAATGCTTTCTTTTAACTTATATGTTCTAGGTCACACATATACAAATGTCTGTTTATGGATGCTTTTTCTGGGCTTTTTATGTATTTTTCTGGTCTGGTGTTGTGAGAATGCCACTTTTTTTGAAATAGGAGATCTCGGTTAACATGTTGATTTTGAGGGTTCCTATTTTTAGATAATTTTTTAAAATCATATTTTAAGAACTTCAATGGTGATGCTTAAGCATTTACATAGTGTGATTTGGGAAGTATATTTCAGTTTTATTAGAAACTGTTGAGGTTTTCATGGAGATTGCATTGAAATTACAGGTTCGTTTGTGGGGAAGGGATCGCATTTTACCGGTATTTAGCCACCTGATCTAGGAATACCATAATGGCCTCCAGTTTCCATTTTGTTACTTTTATCTCAGAAAATGCTTTATAGCTGATGCAGAGATCCGCAGCTAAGCACTGGGTGGAGCTCCCAGAATCTAGTCAAAGAGAGAGAGGAGCTATAATATGAGCAAAGGGGTTAAGACAGCTTACCTGAACTAGTGGGAGCTCACTGACTCCAGACTGATGGCTGGGGAACCTGCATAGGTACAATTGTGTGGCTTGGGCAGTTTGTGGGACCAGTATTTATTTCTAGTGCATGAACTGGCTTTTTGGAGCCCATTCCGTATGGAGGGATACCTTGCTCAACCTAGATACAGTGGGGGTGCTTTTTTCCTGTCTCAATGTGATATGCCAGACTTTGTTGACTCCCCATGGGAGGCCTCACCCTCTCTGAAGAGTGGATAGGGGTGGGGGTGGGAGGGGAGATGGAGGAGGGGAGGGAGAGAAGACTGGGATTGGTATGTAAAATAAAAAAGATTGTTTAAAAAATAACACGAAAAGATTTTTTTTTTTTTAAAAAAGGAAATGGTTTATAGTTGCTACAAATAACATTTCTGCTAGGTTTATCTGTGGGACCCTGGGGGTGAGAAAGCATAGTCAACGCTGTAACGCTTGCTCCTGAGTATGAACCCCTTCACATATGAATTGGGTAAGTATGGCTTCCATGTAAGTCTGGGTTTGCCTGAGGCAAGTAGCACATTCATAGTCACCCAGTAACAGAAATCTGTCAGTGCTTGCCCTGCCCAAGACAAAAGGATGTGCTGATTTGGGCAAATAAAGACACAGCCCTGACTCTGGGTTCACACCTGCCAGGAAATAGAGCATCAGTTCACACCACCAGTTCCCACAGACGGTCACCAATGTCTAAAGGACAAGCCCATTTGTACAGAACTGGGATCTGGTTATTATTTTTTGGAGGTGCACATTTTAAGTCAGGATCTCATGATGTAGCTCAGGTTGGCTTTGCACTCTGGGTCCACTTTTCTCAGTCTCCCAAGAGCCTGGGAGCTCCCATGAGCTCCAAGGCCAGGTGAATAATTTTCTATTAAAAAACAACTCAAGAATTTTTCCAATGAAGTCTGATTGGCTAAACATTAGAAGGATTATTACATGCCTTCCAAAGGTTGAAAATGGCAGCCTCCTGTGTCTGGCTGATCTTTACTGAAAGTGTTTCCTCTCCCGGTTCATTTTAAAGCAGCTTGGAATTCTCAAAGGTAGGCAGGACCTAACCACTAAGGCTATTCCAAGTATGCAGGGATACTAAATACACTCATGTTGATTTCTGCAATCTTCTGGGTACAAAGATTTTTCTTGTATGAAGAACACGTGATTAAGAGTTTTTTTCGGCAGTAACCTCTTGAGGTCCTCTCTGGCTGCCATCTTGGAACAGACGGTTCTGTTTTCTTTTATGACAGGAACAAAGTCAGAACTAGTGGGAAGGACACTCTTCCTCTTTGGGATTTATCCGGTGCTAAAATAAAGTTTTATGGTTTCCTTATCTCTACCTCACAGAAGTATTCGGAGCACCTAAGAAGAGTACCACTGTAGACTGCCACCAACATTCACAAATGAAGAATGGCATAAAAATTCATGTGATAAACACATCCTGATTCTCTTGTGGCACTTAGAGTGATAAACAGGGGGCATAGGTTCAAAAACAAAGCCCCAAGCCCCATGTTCCTAAGTAGAAGAACAATGACGATGTTAAAAGGGAAAATAGTCATTGTTACTCTGGATTCACAAACTTGAATCCTGATAATCATAACCATTTTATTTTGGAATTCATGAGAAATTCAGAGAGTTTATAAACTCAGTTTCTGAAATCTTTTCAATTTTTCGTGTGGTTATTGTGTTGTTGGACACTATAGCATATATCATGGTCTTTGCATCCTGTTTAAAATCACATTCTCAATCTGGTTCCCCTGTATCTCTTTATAGCATTACATTCTCTTTCTCCATCCTTGGATGACCCCTTCCTCCCCACTGGTCCTTTACTGACTACCTAAATTCTGGGGTTATTTGTATTTGTAAAGTTCAAAAGCTTGCATCCCACATATAAAGGAAAACATGCAGGGTCTGTCTTTTTTGGGTCTGGGTTAGCTCACTCAAATCAAGCAACACATCATCCAGATAAAATATTTATTTGCTGAGAGCTTTAGTCCAGAATACTGCCTTATCTGCTTTTACACAAAGATCAAGAGGATTTGCTGTGTGGCTGGCAGTCACAGCCATAGCTTTTCGGAGGGACAGGGACATGTTTCTAAGACTGAATGCATGATGATTTGGGGGGGGGGGAATTAATATGTAATTTGAATTCAGACGACAAGCTTAAAAAGAAAATCCCGCTTGGAGAAGCATTCTGAAATATCTCTGGGGAATACATTTCTTTTATTAATCCAGTCAGCCACTGGATGTCATTCTCCCAATTTAATTACGTTTATCTGCCAATGGGTGATTCTGTTCCTTATGCATGTAATTTTAGTCGGTGCAAATGGTGATGGCAAACAATTGTCCTGAGGGAGATAATTGCTGTTATAATTATTTACTCATGCAAGTTAGCCGTGTTTGCATTTTACCTCAGCCAGATGATCTGGAAATGGGAGTGAGAGAAGACATCTCCTAGCTCTTGGACATTCTCTAGATGGAATATCCAGTACTGAGTACTCTAAGTATGTCACCCCACGATTCCTCACGGGCTTCCTAGGCTGGCCACAGTGACCTTGACACTACTGATGAGGGAATTAAGATTCAAGGCCAGGTCGGCAGGCTGGTACAAAATAATCTGTACAGGCTGCTGCTGCTGCTAAAACGAGGTGACATCTTTGTATAGTAGGGGGCTGGTGAGGTTGCTCAGGGTGGTTAAGGGTGCTTGCCAGTGAGCTTAATGATCTAAGTTTGGTACCCACGTGGGAGGAGAGAAGTGAATCCTACAGGCTGTTCTCTGACCTCCACACACATACTCAACACACACACATAGATAGATGTAATTACAAAGTTAAAAGGTATCCTAGTGCTTACGAGTGCTGCTGTCGTCTTAGGTCCTCTTACTTCTGCAATCAGGCCCTGCCTGCATTCAGTTTCTCATTTCCACAGAAGGTTGAACATCATACATTGGTTCTGAATGATACACAACTACATCTAGGAGATACGGTAGATATCCCACCTAGCCAGTTATTGGGAATTCTCTTCTCTCTGCAATCCCATCCTCACATCCCTCCCATTCTGTAGGAGCCCTTGGATATTCAGGGCTCTCGTGTCTTTTTCTTGTGCTCAGACTCACTCTTTATCATTCCAGGCTAAAGTCTTATTTGGATACAGGGCCTTGTTAAACTTCTCAGAGAGTACCAGGCTCTGTGCCAGGTGCTGGATGAATACGCTTTGAAGAAGTATCAGATCTATGCAGAAATAACTAGCTGATGTTGAGAAGGTAGCAGGACATTCAGGTGCAATTGAACTGGCCGTGTGGTTTATCTGAGAGACTCTCTTGAGGTTGTGGCATCTTGCATCGCTATCACTTGTTGGCTTCCCTGCCTCTTTAGATGATTTCAGTATGTTATAGTGCTGTGGCATGCTGAGAGAGGGAGTTTGAGAACTTCTTTTGGAAAATGTGGCATTATCAACATCTTCCTCCCATCTCTCTCTTTCCCCTTCCCATGCAAAGATCCAGAGAAAGGAATGAGGGGTCCTGTTCTTAGGGGAGAGGTGAAATGTTCATGAAGAGGAATACTGTTTAGTGGCCCTCTCTGCATTTGAGGGTTGGGGCTCAGAAAGCAATTGCTTACAGTGTGTGTGTGTGTGTGTGTGTGTGTGTGTGTGTGTGTATGTGTATGTGTGTGTGTACACGCGCACATGCATAGTAGTTATTGGTCATGTCAGCACTCAAGCTGGCTGACTTTTCACTATCCAACTAGGATGGAGTGGTACAGGAGGACACTGGAGACATGAGGCCATGGAAGAGAGAAGCAAGGACAGCTTTTGATAAGTGACTTTTACACATAACTAGGAATGATTCTGTTTAGATTACCTAACTCAGATGACATTGGAGATGTAGGACTCCTCGGGGGCTTTCTGACTGCAGGAGTAGGTGCTTACTGCATAGAAATGAAATCCTTGGCTGTTAATCGGAGGTGCCAATCAAAGAAGAGTGCCAGAACCAACGCAAGCTCCTTGGGATCGAATCTCCCTTCAGTCAGGCTGGGTGAGGACTGTCTGCCCTCACACCAACCATAACTGGCAAAGGCATTACATTTTGCCATAGGTAGTGTGGGAAACAAATAGTGCTCCTCTATTTGGCTTCCACACCTCCTCTTGAAGCCAACCTTGGAGAAGGAAGAAGGAATGGGAGAGTAAAAACCTCCTTGCCACTCAAGGACCCTGAGTCACAGGCCTGACCTGCACTTAGAGTGGGAATGTGTGACTGGAATATGAGGCCAAAGCTTCCAAATGAGTAGGATTAGGTCTTAACAATAGAAATGTATTTCCTTTATCAAGTGAAAATGACTGAAAGCTGAGGAACTGACCGAGAAGCCACCGTAGAAGAAGGCTACAGGAAACACAGAGCTGATTTCTATTTAGATGGTGAAGGATGATACTTATCATGACGTCTATTCCTTTGTCCCCACAGGGGACACTGTGGCCAGACATAGCTGAGCTTGTCAAGATGTATCCCAAGTAGGCTGTCACTTTCTATTTCAGGGCCACAGAGAGCCTAAGGTCGGGTGTGAGATCTGGCTTGATAACCTGGCTATGTAATAAGCATCTGAACCAGGAGACCAACTGATCACTGCTCTTTCCACTAAGTCATCCAGCTTTCCCAGCACAGAGTGTCTACTGTGTGCAGAGAACTTTACAGAGTCTTCTTGGAGCTTTACCCAGACTTTAAAGATGATATACATCTAAATGGAATTAATTAACCATTTAGAGCATGCATTTCCAGGGAGCCCAAGACACCATGTTTAGCGTGAGACCAATCAGAGTGAGTGGGGGTCTCATGTGTTCTTTAAGTCCCTTCCTCAATCCTGCGTGAATCCCATTTTTTGCTTCCTCTCTTAAGTTGTTTTCTGGGCATTTTTTCGTCCTAAGATCAATCCACTGATATATTCTGAGAAAATGTCTTACAATAATTGATCCTTCAGAAGTCATGTTTCCGGGCACAGTTGTGTTGGAAGTTTCCAATGTCCTGTTTAGCAGGAATGCCTCCTTCTGTAGCATCACTGTGTTGAATCTAATTGGCATCAAACTCGAGGTTGGTAGTGATGGTTTTAGAAATAGGAGCAGTAACTGACATTTTCTTTGGGCGGTTCTGGCTTTTTTTTTTTAATCCAATTTTGAGCATTGATTTCTTTATGACAGTATAGTCTGCTCAATGCAGAACAACTCTCCAAGGAACTTGAAGCATAAGACAGAAGGATGGGTGTGGAGTTTAAATGTAGAGGGTCTCCACATCCACTTCGTTGGGAAGACTTTGCCCCTGTTGGTCCTTGTTGCCATGGAACAGAGAAACTTTACAGGAAAATGCTTCCTCCGCTTTGTAGAGGAGGACTTCAGTCACATCAAACTCAAATCCAAGGGGCTGTGAAGTGTATTGGACACAGAAGCCTTTGTGCTTGTTACCCTGGTGTAGTATTCTTGGTGGTTTCCTTATTTCAGCTCTTAATTATTGCACAAGGGATAGGGGAGTGCGATACTAGAAGATGCAGCATGACCTCCATTGGGGACTCCGATGAATGCATGTCCACAGACTCCACAGCTGGAGGGGTCCAGGAAGGTTACAGCACCTTTCAAAAACTTTCCAGAAAAGAAATCAGTCTCTGCCCCGCACATTAACATTAACTGTAGACCAGAATACGTGCTATAGAAGCTTCGTAGGCTATCATTAAGTAAAGAAAACAAAGGGCTCTGGAAAATGGCTACTCAAGTGGCTCTGAATCCTTTGGAGGCCATAAAAGAACTTGCTTTTAATCCAGTTGAACATAACACTTCTGAGCAGAGACTGGGGCAAAGGTGAAAATGAATCTTAGGATGGATAAATGTATATCTGGTTCTAGACCATGGTCACCCATGATTGCTCATAGGGACTGTAGAAGAGATGGCTGTGGGCTGAGAGATGGCTCATTGGTTAAGAGCACAGGCTGCTCTTCCAGAGGTCCTGAGTTCAATTCCCAGCAACCACATGGTGGCTCACAACCATCTGAAATGAGATATGGCGCCCTCTTCTGGCACGCAGGCGTACATGGAGGCAGAATGTTGTATACATAATAAAAATAAATAAATAAATCTTAAAAATAAGCTTTAAAAAAAAGAGAGATGGCTGTCAGGGTCTATGCTAAGCCATCTCTTTTCTCTGAATTGTTTGAATAACTTCCAGGTTTAATCTCTCATGTATTATTAACCTCTGTAGTAGGAATCTCTTCACTATAAACAAGAAAGAGTGGTTTTAAAAAGATTAAGCAGAGGGGACATAATTCTGTAAGTTTCCAAGCACCACCATCCAAACAACACCAAGCCCCTAATAAACAAGCGAAACAAACAGAAACTCCCTGGGTACCACATGTGTAGATGTTGTATGGAAGCAACATCTCTCTGCCTTCTTTTACCTCCTCTGACTTTCTGGTGAAGGTGAAGCCATCTTCCTTAGGAAGAAAACACCACTTTTTCAACTGATTCAGCATCTTTTCACATCAGGATGGAGGATGTTGAAATTGCATTTTCTTGGGACTTTTGTGCTAGAGAGGATAAATCATGTTGACTCATGAAGATTAAAAACAATCACATAAATAACTGGTCCACACTAAAGAGGAGTCTGAAGGACCCACTGGTGTGGTGATCAGGCCTTTAAGGAAGGTTGAACTCATTGTTTCCTTAAAGTCTGGAGCAAAAAGACAAGCAGGGATGAGATGGGTACAATCTTCAAGGGATGCTGGCTTGATAAGCTTTGATTTGTGGGTGAGTCTAACTGCAAAGGACACCAGTATGGAGGGGAAGATCTGGGCTGGGACGAGCAGGAAGAAAGTGGGTGAGTAATCAGAGCTAGCCCCACTCCTGTGACACATCCAGGCATTTGCCTGGATAAGTTGTCACAGACTGGATCTGGAAGCACCTGTCCCTGGAGCTGCAGGCTGACTGCAGAACAGGACAGGAACATCTCTAAGGTGCCGGCAAATGGCAAGATCAACTCACCCAACTTGCTCATGGGAGGTTGGAGTCCAGCCAGTGAATAAGAATGTGGAAGTGAAGCTTACTGGGGAGAAGCTTGGTAAGGTATAGGAAGGCAGCTGCTGCTAAATGCACGGTGAGTCACAATGCTAGAAAGGGAGGTGAATGATGGGGCTGTGCTAGAAGAGGAGAAATACAGTCAGAGTAGTGCAGGCTCCTGCTTCTAAGGCTGGTTGTTCAAAGCCTGTTTCCATACCCAGTAGCTATTGAACACTGTATTGAACAGTGCAGGTGTATTGAGCTGACGATATTGCCCCCTCTCCCATGCTGATACGGTGGGGGTGTCAGAGAGGAAACTGGAGGGGGTGGTGTCAAGGGCAGGACCGTTGATGCATTCACAGCAGCTGCATCAGTGCAGTGGAATCTAATTCCAGCATCAGGTTGTGGGAGCAACAAACAATAGCCATACTTGTGTGGAGCCCTGAGTTTGGAACCTTCATATGCATCTTCACTTAAATGCCGGTGCAGCTGTCTTAAAGCCATCAGCAATGTTTCTACTTTGCAGATGACACTGGCACTCTATCATGTCAGATCGCTTGACTGGCATCATATCGGTAGCAAGTGCTGGGGGTGGAGGGGAGAGGATCCGGATTTGGGTCCATTTTGACTCCAAAACCTGTGCTTTGGGGCGCGTATCAAAGCCCAGAAATAGAAACTACACACAGCTAGAAGCAGAACTTTGTTAGGCTAGCTCTGCTGAGAGATACAGGAAAAGATAACAGAGTTTACAGCATGAGACAGAGGAAGAATTAAAATAGTGCTTTTAATATAATTTTCAGCAAATGTACAGTATATACTCTATATCATGTATCTCTAAACTGCTCATCTGGAAAATATAAGCTGCAAAAAAAAAAAAAATACAGACGACCACGCTCAGAATCTATTAAGTGTGTGCTTTTCTTCCTCTTCTCTTCTGGGAACCTGGATTTTTACACCCTTCTGCGAAAGTCCGGTCTCTGGTGGTTTCTTTGGAACTGTTAAGAGTTAAGAGTGTTCCATCAGAGAAGTATCTCCCAAAAGGGGGAGGTTTCTAAAGCATGTCAGAAAGCCATCCCTCAGAAGCTAGAAGAGAGACAGGCCAAAGGAAATTTGCACATCAGGTCAACCTTGCTTCTTAGGAATGATGCCCACTCTGGAGGGCTCCTGAGCACGTGACACCCCCTTAGTCCTTGTCATGGGCCTGTGCTTGAAGCCTCAAAGGACCAGACACTGGATCATCCACACAGGACCCCTTGGGTTTCCGGGCAGCGTAGCGCTATGTCAGGCCTTGAGGTCTGTGAGCGGTAGTGGTGGCGGCGGGCGGCAATGGTAGGCTCTGCCATCAGAGAGGGCAGCCCTCAGCTTCGCACAAAGGAGTCTTCTGAAGGTGACTCAGGGCAGGTCTTCTCAGTCTCAATGTCTTGGTACTCTGTGCCTAAAGGGGAAGGAGGGAAGAAGAGCCAAGAGGAAAAAGAGATGGATCTTTTCTTCATTTCCTACTTTCTATTAGACTTACATCATAGCGTCACGGCTTTCCAGTCAGAGGGATGTGCAGGAAGGAACGGCGGTAACTGCCTAGCTTTCTCTCCAAGCCCAAGAGCATCTATGGAGGCTCGATCTCTCAGAGCCTCTCAAAGCATGTTTATTCATACTCTCATATCAATACTCATTGTGGGAGCGAGCAGATGTACCCCAAACCTGACTTTTTTTCTTTTACGTAAGTCACCAGTAATTGATCTTGTGTCCAAGGGTTACTTGGACTCCAAGAGTCTTTATTAAAGAGCAGGCTGAGTGCTAGGGAGAACCACCTGAACCACAGTCGTGCTTTCTCCTGTAGCACTGGGGACCAGTTCATGGTCCATTCATCCAGACAGTCACTGCGTGGCAAGTGAAGCAACTTCCTCATCTCGGCCAGGTCTGAGGAAATGTCACGCCTCCATAAATGATGCTGTGACTTTATTTGAAAGGTATTAACAATTTAGCTCATCCCAGTGGCAATCTGCAAGCCATGCAGGACTCATTCATGGTGACGGGTGACTTTTTTTGTTCACGGACAGGTAAACAGAGACCATAGAAACCCCTGGCTATTGATCTGTCCTCTTTCGATTTTGACCTGTTAGTTTAAAAGGTGGCAACAGTCTGCACTCAGCACTTCGAAGTTGAGACTTGGCCCATCGAGAAAGAAGCCCATGTTCTGGGCTTTACTTTTTGCAAGGTTCATGTTCTTACAGTCTTGGGAAAGCTCACTGGAGAACTCCCCAGAGGATTATCTTTCCAAAAGCATGTCAGAATGCCAACTCTGCAGAGGGAGAGGAGGAATGGGATGGAGGAAATGCACGTATGGATTGGCACTGCTCTTTGGGGCAGGGCAGGAGTGAGAGCGGGGGCTGCTTCTTACTCAGCACAACTGGCTGGGAAGCGTTTGGTGTGGCTAAGATGGAAGAAGGCAGGCTCTGCCAGGTCTCTACTTGTTAACTATTAGAGTGAAACCGGCTTTCTCATTTTACGGTCCTGGGTTAGCAGGCAACCTTTCGCAGAGATCTTACTTCTAGCTCTTGGCTCATTTCTCTGGCAAGCTATCAACTCACAGTGGGAGCAGGACAGTCTTGTATCAGCACCCTGTCCCCTCACCATCCCTCCTCCTTGTAGAAGGATGTTCTGCTGACTTCCAGGTTCCCACTTCGGTGGTAGTGTGCTGGACTAGAAAGGGCCCTAGTTCAGCAATCAGGAAGACCTGGTCCTGTCTTCTGATGACCCTAACTAGCTGGTGAGCTTGGGAAACTTGAGTTTTCTTGGCCCTCCTTTTCTGATCTGTAGAGACGGGGAAAATGACTTACCTGTTAGAGATACCCCAAGTGGGCTATTGGGGTCAACTGGGATTCTGCATTCATGGACCTGGCATGCAACTGGTAGGCTCAATAAACAAGAGCCCCCAAGCCCTTCTCCCTTTATGGTCTGGATTTAAGCTCAACCTGTGTTTTAGTTGTGTTCACTTCTAACACACTTCCTGCATTGCACTGCCGTACTTCATTTTATGGCCTCAGATCCTAAATCAAACATTCTTGCCAAATTTGTTTCCACGAGAGCCACCTCCTATTTGATTAGCGTGAACTTAAGAAAAACAGTAAGGAGATAGCAAAAAATTTCAGCCTACCAAATGTCACATCTCCCGAAAATTGGCTATATTATTCCATTTGCTCATAGCAAAAATAATAATCACTTCTATCTTATGGAAAAATATTCAAAATGTATGATTATTATCAAGCCCTGATTGTCGACTTGAGCTGTTATTATGAAAATGGAAATGTCTAGATGCTCGGCTTTTTCAAAGGCAGCAGTCTGGAAAGAGTAAGATACAGTGTACACTTAACATGCCTGGAACCCCTGAGTCACGGCTGAGCGTACGAGATGGACGTGACCATATCTGGTAAGGAGGCAGGGGTTGTTGGGAGCTCCTGCCTGGTACTGAGAATAACCTCCAGGACTCTTGATCCATTTCAGAATGCATTCCTTGTTTCCCTTTACCTGCTCATCTTGGGTGGAACACCTTGTATACATGGACCACTGGGATAAGGGATAAAGAACATCCATAGCTAAAAGAGGGAGGGTAGACACTCTGTCCAGAATACAGCTGCCATGGTGTCCTGCTTATTATATCAGGGGGCATATATGAGTGGGAGGCCTAGTTCATTTAAGTCAGACTTTGAGATTAGGTATTTCCTGGAGGCAAGGAATGAATGAGGCTCCCTTATATCTACCTTGGTAGGGAGGGAACATTCATCATGGTTACCAACAGGCACTTTGGGCTCATTCTTGGGTTTGAATTTTGGCTTTTCTCATGACCTTGAGCCAATTCTGAATGCTTCCAAGTCTCATTTTCGTCCCCTGTAAAATAAAACTAACGATAGTCCCTGCCTCGAAGGGTTAGTGTTAAGATGAAACGTGTTAATGCATGTAATCAGTTCAGCCCAGAAGCTAGTTCAGAGTAAGTACCCGATAAATGTTAGAGACTGTTATTATTAGCTATTACTAGTGCTTACCAGTTATTCTCCCTGACAGATTGACTAGCTCTGGAGTGCCAATGTTTTATGTTGGTGCTGAGGAGGGAGAGGAGAAAAAGGGCTTGAAGTTCCGTTCAGTATCTGGAACCACTCCTCTTTCCCTGTTTCCTGTATTTCTCCCTCATGTGTCTGTATCCATCATTTAAGGGGGAAAAAGTTGGGTCAGTCTAGTTGAAATGTCAAGTGTCAGGCTGGAAGGGACGGTAGGTTCTGTAGTTCAAATTCTCAACTTCACCCAAGAGAAAAATAAGGTTGCCTCAACTCCAAAGTTGGACAACAAAGGGGCACTTTTTTCCTCGTTGTAAACAAGTGAGATGCTTGAATTAGATTGCTGTGGTCAGGGACATTAGAGTTGATGTTCATCTACTTTAGGACCCTTTGGAGAAATGACTCAGCCAATGCTATGGCCAATATTTAGGTGCCAGATGTGCCCTACCTATTCAGAATGGATGGTGTCTCCAAGACATTTAGTGCTGCCTCAGCACACCATGACCTCCTTTCAGTCACTAATTGTTTTTGTAAATAAAACTTTATTGGTACACAGCTTGGGCATTGTTTCACTTATTGCTCTGAGTTGATCTGGGTTGACAACACAGGGTAAATAGTTTTGACAATTTGCTGGCCTAAAAGGTTTGAAGGATTTTACTAGACAGTCCTGAACAAGAGTAATGTGTTGTCCTTGCTTTGGTGACTCTGTGTATGGTGATAGGAGTGATTTTTTTCCTTCATCTTTTTAGTAGGTACCCGGGAGACACCCACTGTTATTTAGTCTCCAGGATCCCCTCTTCTCTTTCTCTCTCCTCTTTGATTACTGCAGCTATCAATCAAAGATTGCTATCAGCATGAGTGGGCTCTGAGTCATTTCTCACATGCAGACAGAACCTGGCTCGGAATGTTCTTTTGTTTGTGTTAAAATCTGTCCAGTTTACTGAGCTGTGAGCTCTTGGAGGAGAGGAGCCATGCACTTAGCTTATAGGGTGGCACACAGCCCAATAGTTTAGATAAAGGAATGAATACATCATGTTCAAACACCACATTCTTGAGAAAAACAAACCCTGCAATGAAAAATTATGCTAGCATGGATGGTCTCTGATAAGTCTAAGCTCCTGTCTTCATCTCCGAGGCAGGCAAATACTCCTGAGGTATGAAACAATCTTTGCTTATCTGAATTTTCCCATGTAGGTTTACCAGGTCATGTTGATCCTGCCATGGCGTAGAAGTAGCTGAGATTCCTTACAGGTGTGAAGAACAAGGGAGACAATGTAGAGTAAGGGGTTCCAGGGGTTCCACAAAGAAGTGGTCCCTATCAAAGGCCTGCGAGCAACAAACTTGGACTGCCAGCCTGGTTTATGAGTGGCGGTAATACTCTAGAGGAGATGGGACCCACAGCCTGTCACTTTGGGTCAGCTGCCCTATGAAATTGGGTTTTGAGTCAGAGAGAAAGAGTTTGGTGTGGATTGGGTGAGGCAGGACATAGTGAATGAGGAGAGAAAGCAGAAGGAAAAAGGCTATGCTTGGATACCAAATAAATTTCCTAAACCAGAATGTATTTCATGACCACCCTGTCTTGAAAAATGTGGTAGCTCTTAGGTATTCAACCTGGTATGTTGAGGGAAAAACCCAGATGAACTGTCCAGGTTCTAATTTTTGGTACTGCCCCTGACTTCTGGCCAGAGAGCTGGCTGGCCCATCCATCAAAATAACCAGACTAGAACAGTAATGGCCAGAAGATACTTTCCATCTGTTAGACTGGGGGGGAAGGGGAGAAAGCCGCTCACCTGCGTCTCTCTGCTCATCACAACCAAACCAAACACACAGCAAAAACAGAGCAAGACTCCAATAAACAGCAACGGTAGCTTCCTTATTCCATCCTTGTCTATCTGTATGATCAGATAGTTGATTTCCACATACTGATATTTATTATTCAATGTTACGGAGTAATGCTTTAAAAACTGTCATGTAGATCTTAGGACACACCCCATAGTTGACAAGCTGGGGGGGGTGGATGAGAGAACCACTTTTCCCCAAGACCAGAAGCAGCAGATGGGCAGACTGGTGACCAACAATTGTGTTTCCTCGGAGCATTTGTCTGTGAGTTCGCATGCATACTTACACTTTCTGGGTTCCTTTATAAAAGCCTCCCCAGAAGCTACTGAAGAGGAGGGACCAACCCTACATCACAATTATATACTCAGGAAAAATCCTCGGGGCAGTGTGACTATTGGCTGGGTGGGTATCCTTGTGTAGGACATTCCTGTGGGTTATGTCAGGCCTACAAGGCTTTTCACAGTGTGAGGAGAAATTCCAGAGCATCACTGGATCTGAGGATCTAAATGGATAAGGTACCACACACAACCCAACTTAAAAGTCACCCCCAGAACAGCTATCCCACTGTGAGGTAGAGAAAAGGAAATGACTGTTAGTCACGCTGCCTTCCTGAACTCCCCAATCGCTCATCGGGGGGCTCTTGGCTGTTTTTTTTTTTTTAAATTATTCTGCTGTTAAGCACTAACAGTGAGATCCTTAGGGGGACCCAAAAAGGATTCTCTTGCTCTTTATTTGCTGTGAGAAGAGTCTGGCCATTCTGTGGCTTTGTTATTATCCCCAGGGTATCAGAGCATCGTGGCCTTCCTTGTGGAGGTGGGAAGCGAGTAACAGAGACATAGGTGTCCCTGACAGCATACAACCTCAGCTGACGGAAGAAAAGCAGGTTTCCCACACATGGGAAGCAACACAGGTACAGAGCCTAAAACCTGCGTGGTCTACATGGAAGAGGCTTAAAGATCTGTCAAAAGCCACAATGGAGACCTTTTCATCCATCCTTGTGTGCATTCAACTAAGATGGTGGAGGGACGACCTTAGAAGACAGAACTCCGATTTCATTTTTTTAGATCTTCTCCGTTCCTCTCAGGTTTGCTTTCTGTATGTTCAAGGGAGATCTTAGCAGGACAGTTCTCATGCAGAATGCCACTCAAAACCAGACAACCAAGGGGCTGGATCTAGCCTTGGATGCCAGTGTTGTTTTTTTTTAAATATAATCAAAAGGAAAATTTAAAGTCGATTGAATGTTCTCTTCTGTCATACATGAGAGAAATTGAAAAATTTAAAGATAGTACAATATTCATTGAAATCATTTTGCCACAGGGAGATTTTAAATTTATAAATAACTGTTTATAAACATGAGCCCTGGAGTTGGGTTCCTTTGTTGTCTTTGAGAACATTTTAGGGAAAAAAGCAATCCAAGATACAAAGAGCTTAAAAATTATATTTTTTTTTTCAAAAAGCAAATCAATCTCATGAAACAAAGTGTACATCCCAGGGCCTCAGTTTGGAGAGATACACAGCAGCAGAGAGAGGCCAGTTAATCTCTTAGTCATTTAGTTTCAAAACAAGACAGAACGGAAACCTGTTTGGAATGTGACCAACACCTTCAGAGCAACAGAACTCACTTCATGAACTGATCTGGAGAACCATTCCCCCTTTCCTAGTCACAGACTCGATGAACACCCTGTCTGTGTTTATGAACAAGGCTAGGCTAATGCCGGTCTGTTTTAGAAGCACCCTTGAAGGAGGCAGTGGATCACAGCCACACGGCCACACAGCATTCTCTAGGTTATCTTGGTTTGATGCTTCCTCCAACTTGGGGCTATCATCCAGACCTCCCCATTTACACTGTCCCTTAAAAAACTCTGGCACATCCCCGTCTTTACTCTTCTGGCCTTTATTCTTTCATTGCTTCAGGTGAACTGTAAATGGCTGTTTAAGGTGAAAAATTAAAACCAAACATCCTTCGTGGCCTATTCCAGGGTATGTCTACAACACAGGCCAACAAAAAGGCATGAAGGGTGATCTGACTGGGCCCTTGGCTATACATGTATGTGCTCCCTTCTGACCCAGTCCCTGAAGACAGTGGCCATACTGTCTTAAGCGTGCTGGTGCAAGAGATTCCCCTACAGGACTCTTATCCCAAATGACCATGCAGGTCTCTGAGGTTCAGCCGCTTTTGACACACTGAGTTCGGGATTGACCTGGGACCTGTCACTGCCATGTTCATGCATTAAACACGTGATCACTTCTGCACTTGTGGGTTGATGATCACAGATACCACAGCCCACTCAACAGGAACCACACTTCCTCTCTCTCCTGTTTCCAGGAGCAAGGTTCCCATCCACACAGACCCACATCTGAGCGAGTCTCCTTCACAGGCTAAAAGGAAGGCCTGTTGCAACATGAAGCATGAATATGAAAGCGCTTCCCATGACAGTGACATCACCATGGGGAACAAAGCCAGAAGGCAGATTTGCAGCTTGTCACGTTATCCCAGGATCTCAAATGTGCATCTTTTAAAGCTGCATTTACACTCTCTCTTTCTGGGGCATCTTTTTCTTACAACACGCTGTGCATTTTTCTGCACGGGATCAGAATGAGGATTAAAAATGACAATGGATTAACTGCATCCCTTGAATCACTTTATATTTTTGGTGCATTAAAAAAAGGAGAAAAGTGAAAGCCTTGTTAGTGACTGAAGGGTTAACACAGACTCCAGAAGCAGTTAAAAATAGTATCAGAGGATTATACATACAACAGTTGGAAATTCGTACGCTTTGTAATTTTTTTGTTGTTTTTGAAAAAAAATGGTAAAATGTTTGGCAAATGTAAGCAAATGACTTAGGCTATGTTGGGGCTCACAGGCTCTGAGCGGGTCAGTCATAGCCAGGTGAGGCCCACAGCTTCCTGAGGTCACACTGTGGGGCTAGTCGGGAGGAGGTGCTAGGAGATGGGGAGGGACATGTCCCCCCCACCCAGCTCCCCCTTGGGCCCTCAGTCTTGATATGGAAATGGAGCTGGTGAGAGGTGCCAACCACAGACTCCAGTCCGGATGGCCCATCAGCATCCGTTCTCAGAGAACTCTGGGGACTCGAACCACACGCAGACTGGGTAAGTGGTCTACACAGTGACCCATATTGCGACAGTTGGAGAGAGGAGTGGGGCTTCCACCCCTCCAACCTGCACACCCCCCCGCCCTGATGGAGGGAAAGGGTGTCACTAGTGCTGATCCTGGCCATGTTTCCAACTTGAACTTGTGATTTTAGTAGACTCGTTTTTTTTTTTTTTTAATGCTTTTAAAGTTTTGCATGTGTGTGCATATCCAGCAACGTCCATCCTCCAAGCTGGCCACAAGTGTTCCCTGAATTTGGCAGTGCCTGTTGCTTGTAGCTGTTGGCATCGTGAAAAACCATGAGGTACCTTCCAAGCAGAGCCCAGCAGGGTGCGTGTCCTCCAGGGCCATCCCATCCTCTCTTTATTCTGAATCCTGACTGACTCTGAATTCTTTGAATAAGACAAAGGTCTTTGTGTGTGTGTGTGTGTATGTGTCTCTCTCTGTGTGTGTCTGTCTCTGTCTTTGAAATCCTTTTTTTTCGTTCTCTCTCTTTTTGATTAAGAAAAATGACCCTTTGTTCACAGAGTTCAGCCCTCCTCCCGTAGTCACTATAAGACGGATTCCATGTTTTCACACCACTCATGGTCTTCCAGGTTATAGATAAACTTTGTCCTATGTGTCTGGTGCGCGGGCACAGGGTCCCTCCCCAGATTGTCTAGGGTCAGAGTAGAGGCAAAGAACTCACTGGTGCTCAGCCCGCCCTCGTGGTTTTTGATGTAGCGTTTATAGTTTTTCCGCAGGCACTGCCACGTGGTGGTGTAGAGGATGAAGGCAAAGGACTTGAGCGCAATGGCGATGCTGACGTACAGGTATCTGTAGACCACATTGTCGTAGAGGACGCAGGCGCCTTGCTCCCCACAGAAGGTGCTCCAGAACAGACAGGTGGAGTCGATACCAGCCCCGAAGATGAGAGGTGGGGGGATGAAACCTGTCAGAAGGAAGAGATCATTTCAGATTTTTTGGCTCAGTTGGGCAGTTCACTGCCAAGAAGGGATCTTCCATCCCTGGCTGGGCATTTGTTGATAGGACTGCTTGGAGCATTCGCTGGATTGCTAGGCTCGACAGTGCAGTGGTTCAAACCACTGGATCACACATCCTAGTTCAGCCTTTCGTTATCCAGACAAAATCATCGAGCTTTCGATGCCCGAGGCTGGCTAAACTAATACATGAGAAGCATTTAGGGTGCTATGTGTTGTGCCTGGTAATTAGGAGATAAGTGACAGCTGTCATTATTCTGGGATGGAAAAATGTCTTTCCTGGAGCCTTAGTGTTTGTCAACCTCCCAGAGGGAATCTCAAGGAGATGTGTGGCTCTGCTCACTGCCCTGTTGCGTAGGGTTTGCAGGGCTGTGTGAATGCCCAGTGGAGGGACCAGCGACCAGAAGTAGAATGTGAATGTGTCATACTGTGTGAGCACATAAGTAGACAGAGTTATAGTGTAAAATGGGACATGTGACAAACATACTCATGATTACTGTTGGTCTAGTTATTAAACTGGTGTGAATTCTTTTCATGTGGAGCTGATACCAGATTCCCACAGCAATTATCGTAAATGCTAGATGAGATGAGGACTGTCCCATTCTTAACTCAGGACCAGGACAATCTGCTGGTCTATTTGCCTGTTCTCAACCCTTCACTCCAATGCCATCTGACCCCACTTAGACCACCCACAGCCATCAAAATCCTGGTGTTTATGTTTATGATACAGCTCTATCATTACATGTTTGTTTTCTATTTTAAAGACACTGTACAGGCTGTACTTAAACTCATGGGCTCATGTGATCCTCCTGCTTCAGTATTCAGTGTAGCTGAATGCCAAGTACTTGGGTCCTTACTGCCATCCTGGGGTCTGTCATGTGCACTCTCTGTCTCTCTCTGTCTCTCTCTGTCTCTCTCTGTCTCTCTCTGTCTCTCTCTGTCTCTCTCTGTCTCTCTCTGTCTCTGTCTCTGTCTCTGTCTCTCTCTCTCTCTCTCTCTCTCTCTGTGTGTGTGCACACACATATGTGGAAACCAGAATTTAGCATTCAGTGTTGTTCAACTGGAATTGCCTACTTTGTTTTCTGAGACAGGGTTTCTGATTTCCTTAGAACTTGCCAGTTTAGTTATGCTGGGTGCTCAGGGACCTCCAGAGATGCAACCATTCCTGCTGCTTCCCCAGCATTGGGATTACAACCCTTTTATATTTGTTTTAATGTGAGAATCTAGTCCTGCTTGCATGGCAAGCTTGAGGTTTGATCCTCAGCATTGAAAAAAAAATCCTAGGTTATTCTGGTCTGTTTTGAGGAGCCTTATTTATAGGTTGGGGGAAAAATGAATAGGTTAATAAGTTACTAATACAAATTCATTGTTCAAGATTTCTAGCACTCCCTGAGGCTAGACTATGGGACCAGCGACCTTCAGTGACAGACCTCAGTTGTGACACATGATGGCTGCAATTAGATGCAGACAATCCTGAGATGGTAGGACTGGTGCGCCAGTCCTGGAGTGTTCCTTCCAAGGTCAGTCCTGGACATAAAATTTCACTTTTCACTAAAGTCTTTTTGAGGATTCGATTACATGTAGATCCTCTGTCCAGAAAAAAAGACATATTCTCCAAGCACGTGGCTTAGGGGGTCAGAGAACTGTTTATTCAACCCACAGTGGACAGAATCTTTCAGATGTCTAAATGATACAGCACCACCATCCCGAGGGGGTGCATAGGTATTGGAGAGCTGCATGGAGGCTTCAGCACCTCCCTCACCTCCCTGTTTTAAGATGGGCCTGAACAGATTGCTAGGTTCTATCTTGCCCTCTTTGGAACTGAGAGGTTAGCAGAGCTGCCTTCTAGGTCTTGGAGTCTTGGACCTTCTCCTAAGTCTGCTGCTTGTTACCCCAGAGAGGAAACCCCACATGATGGATTCTAATGGAATCCCCATTAAACTCCTCAAACAGCTTGATTTAATAACTATCATAAGCTCAGAATCCCCTACAAGCTGTTCTCTGTTCCTGGTGCAGACTTGGGTCCTGCAGAGTGGAAACACGTCTGCTTCACTCCCTGTGACACCCAGGCTGCTTAGGAGCTCATGTCTTCCCCACTAACTGGGCTGGAGCATGTTCTCCCCACTGCAACATGGAGGGATTTCCATGGCAACTGATGCAAATGTGGATGGATCCATAGCTAAATGGCACTGATTTGACCTATTCTCGGGCACAGTGGGACAGTGTAAATCCATTCACCTTTTCTGTTTCTGTGGTTTCATTTCGTGATTAGATGCCAAATGCTCTTTCTACCCCTTGGGACCAATCTTGAGGTCATTAGCCTTTGCCCTAGCTACTAGTCACCCAGCGGTGAAAAGCCAGTACTGACAGTCACCCTGCTCAAGAGACATCCTGTTGAAAAAGTCTGTCACAGGGAGGAGCTAAAATCTAGATATTCTTTACTCCATAATGCATGGATTCTCAGACACATAGGTACATTTGGAAAATCAGGATATATTTTCATCCTATCACAGGACATCTGGAGTATAAGGGAGCCATTTGTTAGTACTTGTTTAAGCTCAAACTCATTGCGCGCCTCCTTCATGATCCTGAGTCTGAATGTTTATAATATTCACTTGTCTTTAAGTAGATTATGGGTGCTCTGTGCTCTGAAGGTATCAGTTTTATTCCATTGCCTGGTTCCTCTAGCAAATGATGATGCCCCTGAAAGAACTAGAAAAAGCCTTCAAGTAGTTAGAAAGTTCAGTGTCCATTAAAGTTTTCTATGTTGTACTCAAGATCTTAAAATGTTGGTGGCAGAGATGGGAGAGTCCTGACTTAAGGAGCTGGAAATTCTGAGGCGTGTCACTTGCCCTCTCAGTGTCTCTGTAAAAAATGGAGCCACTATCACCTTCTAGGGTACAAGTAATTTTGCAAGGGACCTGACCCATTCATATGGCCAGAACTTTTGCTAACTCATTCATCTTCTACAGGGACTTAAGGTGGGGGATTTCTGAATAAATGCTAGGCTTAGTAATATAAGAATAGCCTTCATGAGACTTCTTTTGTATGTCTACATAAAGCATTAGCTTTCTTTTCTGCTACATTAAACTCCTCCCTTTTATTGACTTGAATTCTCTTCAAAAGGGCAGACTCTGAGTTCCATGCTTGGGGAGACAACACAGATGTCGATCTGAAGCACCCCTTTCCTCTGGAAGTCTTTGCTATTCTGGAACTCCCTTGAGAGTTACTTATCAGATTCCTAACCCCTTGGCGCTAATTTTCACACTCAGCCATTTGTGTGTGTGTGTGTGTATGAAAAATCAGAACAAGCTGCCCTCAGAAGATGCTGGCCCACACTGAGACCAATGGGAGACTTCTATATGATTAGTAAACCAGTCAGCTAAGCACTGGAGAGGCTGCAGCTCCATCCGCCATAATTCCTTTCATAACTCATAACCTCTCTTATTGTAAAGGGAAAGAGGCCAAGAGCCCAAATCTAGTCATTTGCTTTTCTTCTAATTCAAAGTTCATTAATTTGAGAAGCTTTTAGACCTTTTCTCTGGGATTTCCAGCGTTACAGAGAACAGGTTATTTATTTACCTTCTGCTAAGCTCCTGGAAACCCTGTTTTGATGTGTGGAGAGAGAGAAACACACAGGCATTCCGATCCTTGCCAATTGTAGAGTTCTCCCTCCTCTGGGCTTGTTAATGCATAGAGAAACTGGGAGCCTGATTTGTAAACACGCGTCCCAGTGTCTGGCAGAATGCCTCTGGCAGCACCGGCAGACACTTGTCAGCAGGGAGAGACACTCTGTCATCAATGTCCTTGCCACCTTTTTTTTTTTCTCAGTCAGGGTGCTCACATCTGGAGGTCCTCCTGGTGAACGAGGAAATTCTATTCCATCTTTGTCACTTGGGAACTGGGACTTTGGGCAAGTTCCACAACTTCACTGAATCTCAGCCCCTTTATAAAATGGGTACAAGTGTACTTTCTTGGTGTAGGAGTGTATTTCGTGTGTCTGTGTACATGTCTGTGTAAGGGCAGGAGGACATGGAGAACAGAGTCAGTATTAAGAGTCTTCCTCAATCCCGTTCCGTTTTATTATTTTTGAGACAGAGTTTCTCACTGTTCCTGAAAGTCATCGACAGACTTGCTTGTCAGTGAGTTCCAGACAGCATCCTTTCTCTGCCCGCCCCCCAAGTGCTCAGGGGTTACAGGTAAATGCCACCAGGCCAACCTTTCACATAAGAGCTGGGGATCAAAACTTAGGTCCTCAAGTGCTTCAAGAATTTAACCATCTTCTCAGCCCCCAAATTATACATTCAATTTTTTAATTGAGAAAATATGGATAGAGGATGCTTACTAATTGGGTTCTTACCCTGTTTTTAGGCTTTTGTTCTCAGTCCCTTTGGCTACTGACCACCTGCTCTTTTTAAAAACCCCATTTCCATAGTAACAAATATGTAAGGAAACCTTTCAAGCCAAGAGATTGTGGGTTACCCCTCACCCCTTAATGCTGTGGGACAATGGTCTTTTATCCTATCACTTGTATTATTTTTAATAAAATGCTGCTTGGCCAGTAGCCAGGCAGGAAGTAGAGGTGTGGCTATGAGAATTATGGGAAAACGAAAGATTCAGTCTGTAGTCATCACCCAGACACAGAGCAAGCAAGATGTGACTGCCTCACCGAAAAAGGTACCAAGCCACGTGGCCAACACAGACAAGAATAATGGGCTAATATAAGATGTAAGAAAGAATTAATAAGAAGCCTGAGCTACTAGGCAATTAGTTTATAATTAATCTAGACCTCTGTGTGTTTTCTTTGGGACTGAATGACTGCTGGACCAGGTGGGACAGAAACTCCTGTCAACGCCTTAAGAGTGAGTCTATTTTAGAAGACAATCAGATGTTTCTGGAAGGGAGGCAGGCACATATCAGCGTCTCTTCTCATTTGGGTGTCTCCATTGTGGTACACCCTTACTATGAAAGAAGTGGGAGGCAGGGGCGATAATGGAGTATTTTTGTTAGAAACATCTCCCTTCCCTTTGTGTCTCCTGGGCAGAAACTGGAGTATGAAACCTGCCTCAACAGGGCGTCACCATATGTTGGCAGAATATATGACAAGCTCAGTGCTACTTGCTCTTTCAAAAAATATTAGAAGAATTGAATCTTCCTTATACTCCAGCTCACATATGTGTACACACATATATATGACACACAGATATATAGTGCACATACAACACATATACACATACTGTGTATGAGCAAAACCCTCTATGCTGCTTAAGGAGACAGTCTCTGCTTTTCTGAAATCTATTAACAGAGATTAACCCTCAAGGCCCTATATCTTGGCTCTTTTATTCCTTCTCATGGCTGAGAAGGCAAGGCCTATTCATATACTTTGGTCTCAACTTAAAGAGTGAATTGAAAGGCTTTTGTGAGAAAAATAAGTCCACGTTCCTTTACAGGACAAAAACGGAGGCTGAAAATGGTTGTGCCATTTACATTTATAGAAAGATAACGGTTCTTCTTTCGCTTACCTGCCAAGACTCGAATTCACCCCGGATTCCATTCAACCCAGAGCAATTACTGTTAGCGGCGGCTCCAGCTAGAGGGGAATGTTGAAGGGTGTATTCTCCTGAAAAGATTGACGCATTCCTCTCCATCAGCGGTACCGAGAGAGGGATCGGACTATTGACACCAGGCAGGTGCTTTCCAGGGACACCTGCCACTCACTTTTTCTGAATTCCGAGAACTCAGCAGTTACTGCATCCTCACCTCATTCCTGTGTCCTTTGTTAAAAAAAGTCTGGAAAGTTCCAGAGCTTAGGTAGTCTGCCAAAGGCCACCTAGACAGGAGTGACAGCGAGCTGTGCCTGGCTGTAGAGGGCTCAGTGGTCAAAGCGCTATCTCTCTTGGCCAGGTAAGAGAAGCGGACTCAGTGTGTGTGGATAGTGTCCAACAACTATTTATGAATTAAAGAGGAACAGTGGGCTGGGGAAGAGTCCTCCCTGCTTTCTGGACACCGACCCCTGCTCCTGCCCACATGGGGCCCTTCGAGTGCACTGTGTTTCCCTTCTCTCATAAAGCACGAACTGATATGTGTGCTTCTTCTTGCCTGTGCACCTCCTCTATTCTAGGCTATGCCCAGAGCCAAAGCTCAACAAACCCATGAAGATCTGCATCAGGTTTCTAAGAAATGCCTCCCCAGAGTCATGCATGATTCAAAGACAAGACCTAAGACTCAAGGCCAGGACGCCCAGGAATAAACACGCATGTGCAGATGCATACAAAGGACCTTCCAGTGCTGGCTGTCTAGCAGCTTAGCTCTGTCGAACTCTGCATGGTGATTGGTGGGTGGAGATTTCATGGTGAATCCAGCCTGTTCTGCTCGATACCTTTGAGACCTCTGGTTGGTTGGTATCTGTTCTGTTGGTCCATTCAGGGCTTCCCAGTATCACAGGACCCGAACTTAAACCTCAACTTCATCTTGCTCTCTGTTTCTTCTTCGCTCAAATCTACTTAGTTGGTTACAGATATGGGGAGGTGGTTTAAAAGACACTGTCTCCACGTCGTGGCAGCCATTCCCTTCTGCCTTCTAGGCTTCCTGCTCTAGTCTCGATCAATAGATTTTCACTTTGATCAATGTATTTTCACTTTGATATGCATGTACGTGTGTGTGTATGTGTATGCGTCATTAATTTTTACCTTTTTTTGGAGACAAGGTCTTTCACTGAATTTGGAGTCTATCTAGTTGTTTGGGCTGGCTGGCCAGAGATCCTACCTCCCCAGAGTTGGAATTATAGCTTTTTATATGGGTTCTGGGGATTCCTAACTCAGGTTCTTGCGTTTCTGTTAGAAGTGCTTTACCAACTAAGTCATCTTCTCCACAGCCACACCTTGATGCCTTTGATGAACTGTCCTGCATCCCGCCAGCCTCGCTGTCAGGCTAATCTCCCCTAATCAGACCATCGAATGTGTGTCCACGCTCCCATCTGAGACCCCCCTCTGCCCCGCAGCTGAGTGCAATCTTTCCCCTTGAAATTCAACGTGCTCTTTAACTCTGCTCATAGGAAGCCTTCCCCTGCTTTGCCCCTACCTACTCCACACCCCTGCTTCCAGGATCCTAAAGGCAGGATGGTATCTCTGGTTCCTTACATTCTTTGTGAAACCCAGAGCCTTAGACACGAGTCACCGTGCATGTTTGTTTCCAGGGATTTGAGTTGATGTGACATCCATGGTAGGAAGTTGACCTCAGGGGCCATTTACTTTTTGCTTTAGCAGGGCTAGGGAATCAAACCCGTGGCTTTCCACTTGCAAGTAAGCACTCTACCACTGAACAATACCACCAGTCCCAGGACCAGACCCCATGAGCAAATGGCTGGCCTATCACCCAGACATAAAAGCAGTGATTAGGGCATTTGTCATAGTAGGAAGGAGGTGGGATCTACCGCACCAGGATTTCTGCTGAGGGAGCATCCAGGTCATTCTGAGTTAAACGACCCTTCTCCAGCTCTGTGGCCTGCTGCTTCACTTCAGCCACTGGCCTGGATGACATGTGTTCCCACACTCTGGCCTTTTGTGGCTCTCAGTGTTGAGGTCCCATTCCATCAAGTTCTTACGACTCCTTTATCCCTTTGCCCCTTTCTGTGACCTCTTATTTTACCTCTTCTTTATCCAGGCCAGGAATTACCATTAATCATGTTAGCTTCACTTTGGCCACTAGCCTCATTTTTTTTTTTTTTTAAAGAAGGTCTCATGTAGCCCAAGCTTGCTATGTGGCCCTACATGACCTTGAACCTCTGATCTTCCTGTCCCTGCCTTCCTCTTCCTGGGAGTATATCATCAAGCCTGGCTTTATATGGTGCTGGAGCTCAAAGCCATCTTTGATGGCTAGGCATGTATTCTAACAGTTGAGCTACATTCCTGGAACTTAGCATCCTTACTTTTCTTGCTTTGCGCTCCTTGCACCTCATCTGCCACTGATACCGCCAACTGACATCTTATTTCTGCCCTAGGGCTACTAGGGAAGTTCTCAGCCCACAGTGCCACTGAGGTCTCTGCTCTGCCTGCGAGCTCTTCTCCATTGGCGACTAAAATCACTCAGGAAACTAACGTTACCTTCACTTCTGGATCCTGCAATTCTTTTCTATCCTGTCCATAGCCCAGTGCGATCTTCTATGCCAATGTACTTCCTTCTGCCCTGATGTATTCTTGCCCTTATACACCTCTGTTGAGTATGACAGCCACTGGCCACATGAGGCTACATTAATGGAAACCAATCAAGGGTGAATAAAGTAGTCCACCCAAGCCATCTTTCAAGTACTCAAAATAGGATGAGATAAAGAACATTTCTGTTGTCACCCCAGGACAGCCCAGCCATGGTCCACGCCTCTCCTCACCTGCCTCTTGGGTCACCTGCCTATCTCAAACACCGGTATCTCCAACCCATCTTCCTGCATACTTTATACCATTCCTGGATTGTCCAAAATACACAATACAACGTAAATACTATATTAGGCAGCTTATACTATTGTTTAAGAAGTGGTGACATGAAAAGCCAGTGTGGGCATGCTCAGTATGGACACTGTGTTGTTCTTTTGGTATGCTGAATTTGTCTATTTGAAACTTGCAGAGGTGGAGAGCCAACTGAACTTCAATTCGGAGACCAAGTCATGAAGGGTCATCCCCATTAACTTTTAATCCAGTATCTCAACACAAAACCCTCTCTCCACTCTAACTTGGCCATACCTTATTAGGAAATTGGACAGAATTCCTTTCTTAGGTACACAGTGACTCTTGTCCCTGCCTTGGTAAAGCCTATCTATCTATCTATCTATCTATCTATCTATCTATCTATCTATCTATCTATCTATCTATCTATCTATCTTCAGCTTCTATTTGTCCTAAAGAAAAAAAATCAAAGCTACCCCAGCGACAGGAGACCTTTCTCATCAAGTTCCTAGCTTACCACCTTCACCAGCCCCAGGTTACACTATCTCCACCCCACCCTACTTCCCTCACCAAGATCTCAAGATCCTGGAAGCTTTATCCCTGTAGGCCCCCTTGTCTAAAGCACTCTTTCCTCTCCCTGTATATCTTCACAATCTTACTTACTCTCAGCTCAGGGTATCATGCCCATATCCCAAGGTAAAAGTGAGATGGCCCTTCCCCAAGTCACTGTTGTCCCGGCGCAGACTCCATCACAGATCTCGTCACACTCAATTTCAATGTCCCCATCGTATTCCCATTACCCACATGGGGCACCATGAAGGCTGGCGGTGTCATAGGATCTGATTTATTCATTGGCCTCACATTAACAATAATGGCCATTAATCTTATAGGGTTCTGGAGGAGATAGAATTAGGCCAGATGCCAAGACTTTTCTGCTAAGCCGCTTTTAATTAAACGATGAGACAGTGTCATATCCTCTTAGCGCGGGGGTTTTCCAAACTGATTTGTGACCCATAATGGGCAATAGAATCAATATGCTGGGTCATGACCAACTTTTCATAAAGCATGGAGTGGAATAGAGAATATGTGAATGAGTTGCACACGTTTTCCCATGAAATTTTTGTCTCAGCTATATCTATGCATATGCATGTGTGTAATGGGCCATAACGATAAAGTTATCTCTTGTTCTGGCTTACAGTCACAGAAATGGAAACTTCCCTGTTCCCGATGGTGCCTGCTTTCCCGGAGGCAGATAGACAGATTGCGTTGACTTCAGAGCGGTGAGGGTTTATCTTAAGTGCATCACCTTAAGATACGTCAGTTTTCAGTTTTGTCTTCAGTTATTCTATAATTTTCAGAAACGTCTTATTCTTTTAAAATTTTTGGGCTATCAAAATTATTATGAAGGATCCTGTTTTCACATATATGTGTGTATGCATCTAGCTATGGTCTGGAAGCTCAGAATAACAGAAGTGTTACGGAAATGTCAGCTGGTGTAACTATCGTGGAATTGTTCTACCACTTTCCCAAAGGAGGCTTTCTAGATTGTTGGTATGCCCATCTATCTACCTACCCTTGTTGGTATGCCCATCTATCTACCTACCCTTGTTGGTATGCCCATCTATCTACCTACCCTTGTTGGTATGCCCATCTATCTACCTATCCTTGGTGCTGGTCCTCAGACACTGTCCACATGTCCACATTTTGTCTGAGATGGGGTCTCTCATTACCTTGGGACTCTTCCCCATAGGCTAGGCCAGTGGTTTTCAACCTTCCTAATGCTACGTACGGCCTTTAATACAGTTCTTCATGTTGTGGTGACCCCTGATTATAATATCATTTCTGTTTCTACTTCAGAACTGTAACTTTGACACTGTAATATAAATATCCATTATGCAGGATATCTGATATGTGACCCCTGTGAAAGAGTTGTTTAGCCCCAAAGAGGTCACGATCCACAGGCTGAGACCTGCTGGGCTAGGTGCTAGCCTGGTATTTCCGGGGATCCACCTCTCTCTATTTCCTGAGTTACTGTTGTCAGGATTATTGGCATGCACCATGGTACCTAGCTTTATACATGGGCTCAGGGGATCAGAACACGGGTTCTCATGCTTGTGACGTTGTATATGGGCTCAGGGGATCAGAACACAGGTCCTCATTCTTGTGATGTTGTATATGGGCTCAGGGGATCAGTACATGGGTTCTCATTCTCGTGAGGCAAGTCCTTTACTGCCCAGGACATCTCCCTAGCCCTGGTGTTTCAGATCGTGGGCAGACTCTTTAACATGGTTTAGATATGCAGTGGCCTCTACAGAAACTCTACAGATGGGGGTAAAACATCCATTTTCTTTTGAGCCCTGATATGGAGAAACAAACTCTCAAGGGCAGGGCTGTGGTCACCTGTCTCGGTATGGCCTGGGTGCTTGGGAAATGTCATCTTGTGGCATAACTATCTGTGGGATAGTTCTAACACTTTCCAAAAGGAGGACTGCTAACTTATTGGTATTTCATGTCCATCTATCTCTCCAGCTACTTTACCACTGAGGGCAGGAGATGTGATAACACATTTGGCTCCACTTCCAATGGCACACACAAAAAAATCGGCATCATTGTATCTCTGGTGGTAGAAGTTTTCAAGCTACCACAGTTTCCCAGAAACACCCACGTGTTTTAATTTGAAAGATGGATTAATGTTTGTCATCTGGGGCATCTCCATAGCTATATATTTCTATTTCTGATGAAACAGAAATAAGATAAGGAAGCCATTTATATCCCTCACCCCCACCCCATACATCAACACACACTGATCCTGAGACCTGCGACACAGGGAACAGGGATGATGATGGGGACGATTATTACCAAAGACAATGGAGGCAGAAACTCTTGGGGTGTTTCCTTTATCATTTATACAGGAATTAACAGCATTATAAAAGTATATATCTGTATAGATCGTCAAAAGTTTCAGTTTAGAAAATATAAAATCTTATTACTTAAAGCTATCTGGTACCATTTTGATGTTTACCTTCCCAATATTTTTCCATATTTATTCATGCTTTATAAACATCTGAATCTATTGGCGAGTAGGCCACCTTTGTCCCTTCCACATGTCACAGGTCCTTTCTAAGTCTAGACAAATTTTTCTTTCCAGAATTTAAAAGGGAGGCATGGTTCCCACCTGGATTGCAGACCATCACTGAATTAACTAATTCCCGGCTGCTGGATAATGGTGCCGATGGGAAAATGCTTTTACAAACCTCACGTTTCTAGTGCCAGATCTTTGTGCCCATCCATGTCTACAGACTGCCAGGGAGAGCTTTATGCTCATTCTTAAGGTGACAGTCACAGTTACCTCCCTTTCCGCCCTCAGTTCCCATGTAAAGTTCACTCAAATCATTTTGACCTTGGTTTTGAAAAGCAGATATTCGTGACGTAACAGCATGGCATAAGGAGAAAAGTGTGACAGAGGGGTGGGGTCAGGCCACTTGTTGGAAACTCAAGGTAAATAAATAACATTTGGGGAAACCCAAAAGGCTGCGAGGTGATGGGTTTGTGGCCTCTTATGGGAGGCGGCTCATAAAGCAAACCTGTCTCAGGCTGCTCAGGGCCTTCTTAATGGGAAGTTTCTAGTCAGCTTGACACAAATTAGAGCCGTCTGGAAAGAGAGAACCTCAATTACAAACAATGCCTCTACTGGGTTGACCGGGTAGGCAAGTCTGTGGGACAATTTCTTGACTGATGATGGATTTGAGTAGACACAGCTCACCGTAGCTGGTATCACTCCTATGCGAGTGGCTGTGTATTATGTAGGAACGCAAACCAAGCAGGCCTGCAAACAGTGTTCACCCACAGCCTCTGCTTTGGTTCCTGCCTTCAGGTTAGGCTCAGTGATAGGCTGCGATCCATGTACGCCAAACAAACCCTTCCCTCCCCCAAGTTTCTTTGGGCCATGGTGCTTATTCTAGTAATAGAAAGCAAATTAGGACCAAATTGTACGACTAAAAGTTTTCTCCCTTTCGGTGCCACTGCCTTTTCGCCTTAGCTAATGCAAATTCAGGGTGGCATGAGGACCCAAGTGGGTAATATATGAGGCCTATGAGATCAGGGATCTAGAATGGTGCTGTCTGAACTTGGAGCAAAATGTTCAGATTTCAGGTGATAAGGTTAGATGAAATCTGTCAACATGCCAGACCTAGAATCACCTGAGAAAGCAGTCTCAGTGCAGGGCTATCTGGATCAAGCTGGCCTATGAACATGGCTGTGAGGAACTGCCTTTATTATGTTATTTGAAGTGGGGAGAGCCCCTTGGTGTGTCACTGTCCCATGGAGTTTGGGTCCTTGACAGCACACAGATGGGAAGATGGGAGAGGCACACATCAGCACGTAGGCGCTCATTCCCTCTCTATTCTCAACTACGGAGGCGGCCAGCTGCTTCAGATTCCTGCTGCCCCGACCTCTAGCAATGACGGACTATAAGTGGAATACACCCTTTCTCCCCTAAATTTGCTTGTGTTGGGTTGTCCTGTTATTGCAACAGGAATTAAACGTGGGAGACAGATAAGCAAACATCATAGAAAAAGAAAAGAGGCCGACTCAGGAACGGGGACAATTTCACCAACTCTCACTTACCTGGTTATACACATCCAGTGCATTATGGAGGGGGTAAAAAGAGACAATACGTACCCAACAAACGAAGGAGGAGAAAAAGAACTCCCAACGCGTAAGATTTGAGTTCAGGGCTGACTGTCCTACGTAGAAAAGAGACGGAGGGGAGAAAAAAGATTCTTATCACTCCATTTTAATGAACAGACCCAGAGCTATTTGTTGCTGTCCATTAGATCCTACCTTAGAAAATGACTAATAGGTTTTCTTCTCTCTTTTTTTTTCCTTGCCCAAAGTCTAAAAATTGACTGCAACTGTGGGACCAAGATAAGTTTAGAAATTAGGTGGGTTTTTTTCTACCTTAAATAACTTGAGCTTGAAGGGCTGGATGAGGTCTATACTTAGAGCTGTGTCCTTTTGTTCCAGGGAAGAATCATCATAGGTGGGTAGGGGATGTGCAATGTGGGACACCAGCTCAGCAAATTTCTGAAGAGTAGCCAAAACCGTGAACACCTTCACCATTTTGGGGGCCATTTGTAAGATCCACCAGGTCTGCATGCATTGGCATCCCGGGTGGGACAGCTGGAACGCAGGTGTGTGTACCGAGTTTTAGTGCCTTGTAATCTTGATCGGTTCCTCCCGCTGGCCACTAGACTCTCTGCTTTGAGCTGACTCAATCTTCCTGACCTGGGTTGGCCCATGTATTGTCCCTAAGAACGATCTCACATGCTCTCCAGAGTGTGGTGTTTTTGGAAGGGGAGTAACTATGGAGCCAGTTTAAGAGTGATGACAGATTTTAGATAGGTTATATTATCCACACAGGGGATAATGCCTCTTACGCTTACAGCTAGGATTTATTCAACGCTTGCCTTCTCTCCTCAAGGCTAAGAACAACTTGCCTTGTAGTTACTTCTGTGATCTCAACCACACTTACTTAGCTCTAGCACTCCGCCTGTGCTGAGGGAATATGTAAGTGGGCAACAAGCTGGGCAGATGTCTCCGACTTACCACCCAGGGAACCTCTACCTGTGGTTTTGTGGTGAAGGACTCCGAGGGAAAGAGATTGGACACGATGCACATGGGGCGGGCTTTGGGTTATGCAGAGTGTCACCTCTTATCTCTGTCACCACTGTGTCTCCTTAGGGGAGAAAGGGATGTATGTGACTACACCTCTGGAAAGACGTGGCCAGGCATGGAGCCAGTCATTATGGCCGAATCTTACATGTGCTGGAGCATTTTAGTACGACTGGAGGACTAGAGACCAGAGCCACATTGTGAAATGAGGCTGTGGGAGTAAGTTCTGTAGAAAATAAAGGTTAGGAGCAGAATTACTCATGGAGTATCTGGTATAATAGGTACATATTATTGTCTATTGTCTGGGTGGTGTGAGAGAGAAGAGTATCAGAAGTCAATGCCAGATGTCTTCCTCAGTCCCTCTCTCCCTTGCTTTTGAGCCAGGGTCTTTTACTGAACCTAAGTTCCAAAAACTTGCTCGCCCTAGCATCAGCGTCCCATCAAGGTCATTGTGTCTGGTATTTATGTGGGTGCTGGGAATATAAACTTAGGTTCTGGTACTTACGTGACACTTAACTGACTGAATAATGTTCCCAGGCCTAGAATAATATTCCTAAATGATCCCAAGGTCATTTATCCAGCAACCCATTGACAGTCATCCAGTGATCTGTGACTTAGGTTGAGCCTTTTTGTGCGTGCTTCCGGCTTCTTGTTATAACAGGTCAAAAGTGGTCATACAACCAAAAGAAATTGCATATATGCTATAGACGGACACTTTCTCGTCCCCAAATTCTTCCATTCAAGCCTAACCCCTAAAGTGATAGTGGGACCTTTAAGAGGTGCTTAAATCCTGAGGGTGGGGCCTGCAGGAATGGATTAGTGCCCTTCTGGGGACAAATGTCTAAGAGAGATCCGTTGTCTTTTTACCACCTTGGGACACAAAGAGAATCTGTCATCTCTGTGCTGGAAGTGGCCCTCACCAGTTAACGTAGCCTTGCTCTTCAATGTCCTGGTCTCCAGACCGGAGAGAAACAAATTCCTATTGTTTATAAACTACCTTGTCTATGATATTTTGTCATAGGAGTCTGCAAAAGACTATGCAACAGTAGCTTTTATAATATTTGCTAAATTCTAAGATTCCCAGTAAAACCAACAGGTGCTATTCGAGGGGAAATGCAACACATCTTTTTAATTATGGAGAGTGTGGTCCAGATGCATGACCTCAGTGCAGCATGTTTCCGACCTCCACTGGGCCACCGGCTCAGGACTCTGGCTGACAAGCCAGACACCAGTTCCAGGTCATGAGATCTGCATCTCTGGGCAGAACTATGGCTCTTTGGAAGACACGCATAACAAAACCCAAGTCCCTCATGTTGTTCCTGCTCCATGGCTACAGATTTGGCACTTTCATTCGAAGGCTTCACTTGAAAGACACGTAAATAAAAGCAGATCTCCTTATCAAGAAAACATGCCGCTGTAATGAGCTAGGGTGTTTATCACTTGCAATGCGATTTCCTTTCAGCTGGCATGTCACTGGGAACAAAGTGAGGAAGGTGCTAAGATCTTTCTTCATATCCTGTGGAGAGGCTGGTTCCTCTAAGAACCAGGGATCTTAGGAAGAAATGGAGGGCTCAGGCAGGATGTTACTGAAAGACCAGGGATGCAGACTTAGCATCATTAACATACCAGCTGTGAGACCCTGAGAATACTGTGTGGTCACTGGTTGGACAAGTTTCTTCATGGGTAAAACAGGAATGTTTGCAAGGGTGCAAATGCAGCAATTTAAAATAAGGGCCCAGAGATGAGACTTAACATCAGCCCAATGACCATCCACTTTCCGGCTTCCTTCTCAGCATTCTTTTTAAATATGCTGTGTGTATATGTGTGCATGCGTGCGTTCATGTGCTCACATGCACACATACAAGTGCATGTTTGTTTGTATAGATGCCCGAAAACAACTTCGGGAGTCATTCTTATGAATGGCATCCATCTTCTTAGAGACAAGGACTCCCACACGCAGGAAGTGCATCGGTTAGGCTAGGCTGGCAGGCTAGCGAACCCCAGGGATCCTCCTGTCTTTCCATCTTTCCACTTCCCCACTGTTGGGATCACAAGTATGCCTCACCATGCCTGATATTTTTACAAGGATTCTGGCAAATGAACTGGGGTCTTCATGCTTGTGAAGTCAGTGCTTTGCCAAGTGAGCCTCCTCCTTAGTCTCACTTCCTCCACTGTCCCTGTTGACAACCCCTGGCCAGCATAAGAATGAGTCCACAGCTTCGGATCAGGCAAGGATTGGTAAATTATCTGCTGTGGTCAGCCTGCATGGGGCAGCCTTATTCCTGCCTAGAATTTCGGTGACGGCAAGCTAGACTGTAAAAGGGATGGAAGGATGCACAGGATCCCTTCTCAACAGGAATGTGAACATGTGCCTATAGCTAACAAGGGGTTCATAGATCTATGTGGTCAGCACAGGTCATTGGGATCATCAGCTCTTGATCCATCTAAAAAGAACCCAGCATTGCCTGAAAATTGGCAAGACCTGTTTATCAAGCGGAGGCTTGGAAACAGCTGAAATCTCCATAGTGAAAATTTTATCATGAATGGGAACTCATGGTGAGGGAAAGGAGTGGAGCGGCCATGACTAAGGGTGGCGAGGGTCCCTCTTCCCATCTCTGGTGCCTTCTGTGTGTGAGTACTGCAATACAGTTTCAGGAGAATTTCTAATGAAAAATAAACGGCTCATAATTCAGTCAGCATAAACTCATACGTGAAACCTGATGGGGTTTGTTCATATGCATATTATATATAATCGCCTTCCACGGACGTACAGTTTTAAATTCAATGGCTCATTTCATAAACACTTCTCACAGCCTTAAGATTTTTCATTATTCCTGGAACTGCAGTTCCATAATTTAACTCACTGCTTCAATTCAGGTGTTTCTGCCATTATAGTTAACGTTGTAATAAAAAATCTGTCTGTATTGAGCTTTATTTTTTTCTTGTAGAGAGGTATTTCCTTGAGATAAATGGCCAGGAATGGGGATAGGTTACTGTAAGGGCCTGAATATTTTTATGGCTCTTGACTTATACTGGCATATTGCATTTTTGAGCGGACTGATAGGCTTTTCAAAGCCACTAGCAAAAAGCGATTTGACTTACTTGACCACAGACCTCCAAAGCACTGGGATGAATTTGTCGAACTTCCTAAGTGTAAGATGCCAATTTGCTATTGTACCCTTAATGCCTCTGCACATTCCTAAGACATTGCTAACGATCATCTGGGTAGCGCATGGGCTTCCTATAAATCTACTTTCAGGAGAGTTGCCAGCAAGACCAGAGATTGTGGCAGGGAGGGCTCAGGCAATGGGAGAGCTGGGTAAAGCAGTTGGTATCGTGGTGCAAGAAATCCAAGTGGCTCCAAGCTCCCCATTTCCATCCCCAGGCCTTGAACTGCCTTGCCTATGTTTCTAATGAGGTGAGCCTTTCTGTGGGATATATTTGTTCTTCTGGCTCAGATGGACACTAGGGTATGGCTCAGTGTTTTTCTGGGTACCTTGTTCAAATCCAGATAGCAATAGCATTGCAAATGATGAAATTTGCTCAGAATATTGCTAGCCCTTCATCTGCCTCCAGGCAGGCTTCCCAGACCCAGGGGCTACAGAGTCCTGGTTGTCTCACTGCAACCATTTATGAGTACAAGAGCAGTCACCATCTGCACATGGTGGGCCTCTTGGCATGGTCAGCCTCTCGTGTCTCCAGAGTAGTCTGCACACATGACCTGGAAGGGTCCAGATTATGGCAGAAAGCAGGCAGAACAGTGCTGCAATCTCTTTAACAGACTCAGATACAGACATGGGGGGCCATGTTGTGTCCAAGGCATATGGCTAATTGACACAGAAGGACAAGGTTAAGATATAAGGATTTGGTCAGTCTAATGCCATTTTCAAATCTTTGTGCGTGTGTGTCCATGTGGGTGTATGTATGTATGTAAGTCAGAGGATAAGCTTGAATGTTGTTCCTTGGGAGCTTTCCCCTCTTTAGTTTTGAGACCAGGTCTCTCACTGGCCTAACACTTCCCTGAGCAGGCTAGACTAACTGTCCTGTAAGCTTCCAGGGATCTGCCAGTTTCTACCTCCCACCGCTCTATCATGTGATAATGAGCACACTCTACTACATCTAGGTTTTATAGGGGTTCTAGGGAGTGAACCCATGCCCATGCTTGTGAAGCAGGTGCCATTGCCAACTGAGCCATCTCCTCAGCCCATGATCTTCATTTCACTTCACCAACAAGGCCTGCTGAAAATATCAGTGTGCAATGCTTTTTCGCCTTCAAATGCCTTCCTTCTGAATTTGAGGAGGTGAGGCTCTAACTCTCAGGTTATTCCTGGGAGGCCATGAGAGTGGCCTTCTCCTGCTGTCCTGTTGGGCTATGAAGTCCCAGCTGATGGATGGCTCCTAACTGATTCCTCTGAGCCTCGAACAGCTGTGTTCCCAGCTGCAGCCCCCATCTCGCCTCGCTTTCAGGGCTCGCGTGGCTCTGACCCACAGGAGCCCTGCAGATGTGTGCCAGGTGAAAGGGCATAGACCAGCCAGGCTGACTCCCAAGTTCTCGGGACTCACTGGGCAGCTTACCTGATGAGGATGATGACGGAGGGCGTTTGGGCCATGGCCCCGATCAGGCTGCACACACACATCACACAGAGGAAGGTGAGGAAGGCCTCTTGGCACCCAGGACTGGGGCATTTTCCTGGCACCACAGTGGCATTCTCAGGGGGGACGGTGGTGAGGCATGCACAGCCTGTGAGGTTCTGGAAGGGAAGGTTCAGCCGTTTTAAACTGGGGGCGTCTCGTTTCCACACCCAAGGCAATCCATCAGCTAAGCTTGTCACAGCCTAGTTATACATTCTATGGCATTCCATTAATTGGGCCTGAATAAGCGTGGTAGCTTTTTAAGGAATCTGCAAAAACACATGCAAATAAAGTAATATTTATGGGGAGGAGAGCAGGTTTTCTTGTCTCCTGTGTATTTCATTCCCATTCTTAAGGAACCTTCAATAAGTTGCGCTGTAGATAAATGTGTCCCCCCAATACAATTAGAGAGGAAATTGTGCTTCTACAGTATGATAAAACATTGCCAAATTAACATCGTAATTACTTGCCAATTTGTCTTCCCTTTATGCAGTTATAATTACACCAAAGTGTATTAAAAGAAGTAAATCAGGTAACCCACATATTGTTGCCGGTTCAGTGCCTGGCATGGCACTCGGAACAAAGGGTGCACGCTGTCATGCATGAAGCCATTGTGCCTGCGAGACCCTGATGGAAGGAAGCTGATGGAACACTTGCCCAGCGGCTGAGGAAGCCGAGGGAGCTAAGGGATCCTAGGCAGCTGACAGTAGCTCTCAGAAAGCAGATCAAGAGTCTGATGGGATACATTTATTAATATAGGATCAGAGAGGAGAAAGAAAAGCGACCAGGTTCCATTTGATCTTCCGAGGGGCTCTGGATCAGCAGCCCCTGTTCCCAAGTAAGGTTTGCTCTCACACTCTCCTGCAAGCTTGCCAGCTCGCTCCAGGGATTTCTGATCGCAGAGGGAGGAGCAGGGGCTGGAGGAGGCTGTTCAGAGTGCCAAGCCAATTAAGGTTTGATAATAATAGTGCAGAGGCCTTTAATGAATACAAAGCGAAAACAATCATCAATGATTCATGGCTTTCTGAGCGCTTGCCCAGCAGGTAAACACTCCTGAGGGGTCAGGCAAACTAAGTCTAAGATTCTCCTCTTCTGCCCTTCTCCCTTCTCTTTTTCCTGCTCCCCCTTTCTTTCGCCACAGGATATATTACAGATATGGGGTAATTGTCCAATATGAGATAGCGTCAGGGGTGTCCCAAACCCACTAAGTTTACCCCAACTGTGGCCACCCTGCATGGCTGGGTGGGGCAGATGGTACTGGCTGGCTAGACCTCTTCTAAATGGTGTGCCCAGGGCAGGCATCTGTGTAAATGGTACTGTTATATACCTGAGTGTTTATGGCAATTCCCAGGTGCTGAGGTCTGGCATCCCCTACTTCTTGTCTTATACCTGGAGACTTTACCTGGCTTTCCCACATCTAACAAACACCACACCCCTTTTCTAGCTCCCCTACAGCTGAGAAGCTCCCCTTCTCCCCTCCTGGACCCTCTAAGCTCTGACCTGAGCATGCCCTACAGAAGATATGGGAACTGTCAGTCAGGAGTGTCCCGGGACAAGACTGTGTTTGGTGCACTTTCCAGAGCATTTCCTTGCACAGTGCTGCTGGGTACTAGATGAGACCTAGAAAACAAGTTTCAGAATGCACAGGTTGATCGCTTAGCCCCTGCTGTTTCTAGGAGCAGGATCCCCCCTCCCCCAGCTGAAGCTTACCATGCCATCCTCTACAGAGAGAAGAGTATGTGACATCACCGAGGTCACAGGCAAACCTCTCCACGCTCATCTCATTCTAACCGGCTTCTCTCTCCGCTCGTATGAATCAGATCTCATAAAGTTCCCCTGTGGCATCCTTTCTCCTCTCAGCGCAGCTCCATTTGCTCCCTGTCTCCCAGGCCTCCATTCCTTGGGTTCCCGTTTGCTTTTTTTTAGGCTACACCTTGTCTTTCTTTCTTGGCAGTTTCCCCCTTTCCCATGCTAACATGCAGGAACAACTCAGGGCTACATTTTCCTAATTGGTTCATGATTTCCCTCAACTTCATCTCTAGTCCATATCCCCCCTGGATATGTGATCTGTCTTTTCCTGACACGCGTTATCAAGCTGAACATATGTTGCCTACTTGACACACTTGCCCTTGGAAGGCTGGGAGCTTCTCACAGAGGTCCATCTCTAGCATGGTTTAGAGTTGGGCAGGAAAACACAGTATGATGCAGAAACCAGGAGTCACAGGAGACCAGATCACACTACCCTAAAATATGCCTCTTTGGTACAAGGATTATTTTGAGCTGGCCATGTGAAGACATTTACAGACCCAGGAGAAGATGGGACAACACAGAAGCTACCAGTTTCTGAAGAAAAATTTGCAGTCAGTGGTTTCTTCATATCCAAGAATATTGAGTTCCAGGATACCATACACATACTAGACTCTAGAGATGGCTGAATCCCGGACAGAAGATGGTATAAATCCTACACGCCTCCTTCTGTATGCATAAACCATATCTAGATGACTTTATATCTAATACAATGCAGCACTATGGACACACTCATTATACTGCATTGCTTAGGGAATATGATATAGCAGATTCTGTATAAGTTTGGTACAGATACAATTCCCCCCTGATTATCTGCAGTTCACTGAAGCCACAGAAATGAAAGTTATGTGTACAAGGTCCTATTGCATAAAGGAAATACTGTGTTTACACTTAATGAGACATGAAGTCTTGCTTCGTTGCTCAGACTGGTTTCAGATTTCTGAGCTCAAACGACCCTCTGGTCTTAGTCTCCTGAGTAGGTAGGCTACAGGCACACACCACTGCCCCGGCTCAGAAATCTCTGTCTGTAGGGGAGTCTCCCTTCTGTACTAGGAAGAGGAGGCGATGGAGAAAGTGCTAACTAGATCCATAGAACAAACCCTGTGCTAAGCGTATTTTCCCTGGTCACTTCCCCATTGCCAGCCTTCCCATGCCCTTCTTTTTTGAAGTCTGGATTCAAAGCTGCCTGTGTGTGAGTCACTCACTTCCCTGGGTACCTCCCATGTAACTGAAGGCATGTGGTGTGAATATCTTCCCTTTCTGTTCTTGCTAATATGTCTCTTGTTAGAGGCATCCATCCCAGCTAGGAACCACAAAGGGCAGAGGGAGCAATAACTTCCCTTCCCCTGTGAATTAAGAAGAGGCCACTGCCCTCAGAAGGTTATTGGTTGAAAGTAGGGCTGGACACAAGTGTCCCTGGTACTCTGTTGACCAACAGCGCTTCCATGCTGCCCCCTGTGACCCGACTCCTCAGGCCTCTCTCCAGGTCCTCCTTTCTGGTCCTGCATCAGAGTAAGCTCAGGGATGTGGCTTATGGATACAGCTTCTTGGGTTTCGCAATCAGCTGTAAATCTCCATGGAGACAGTACATTTCTCTTCCATCTCACTTTTTCCACCCTTCATCTCTCCTAGTCAAACAGTTCCGATTTCTTTATTCATCCCTCCTTCTTCCAGACACTGTATGGGCTGTTTTCCTGATCAATTCCTGATGAGACTTCCTAGTCCCGAATTCCTTGGCTTTACCATCTCTTAGTAACAATGGCCATCTCCCTAGGAACCAGGTGATAATTCTGATGCCACCTAACCTCGCATCAAACTCTCTTCCTCCTGACTCTAAGGCTAACGAATGGAGGCCACTGTAGTTTTGTTACCTAATGTACTCTCATTTGTATTAGATGGTTTGGCTCACACACCCCAAAAATGTTTTAATGTATATGTAAGTCCTGATACCTTTCATTTCTCTAAAGGATGTAAACCCTGACCCAGGTCCAGTTACTCTTTTGATCGATCTCTCTCTTTGATCGATGTAGTAGCTTGGCTAGGAAAACATCTGTGACTGGGGCCTCAGACTCATGGGGACTTAGAAAAACAAAGAAGGATAAATGGGGACAGTTCCTCTTGGGTTGTCTTACTGAATGCCACATGAACTGAATGCTGGCTTGTATGGTTTCTCAAGAAACACACCTCAGCGACCAAGCCAGAACCCCATGAATTAAGACACGTCACTTTTGTTGGGCTTATCAATCATTTGTCTCAGTATCTGTGTCTGTCTTTAGTTCGGAACTAGACCTAAGCTATAACCCATTGTATTACATTTGCCAAAAAATGAGGTTACTGGAGAGATAGCTCAGTTGGTAAAGTACTTGGTGTTCAAACATGATGACCTAGATTATATATGTGTGTGTGTGTGTGTATGTGTGTATAAATGTGTATGTGTTTTCTCTCCATGTATGTATGTGTATCATGTGTGCACAGTGCCCATGGGGGCCAGAGTTGGAGTTATAGGTGGATGTGAACCATTGTATGGATGCCAGGAACTGAACTTTGGTCTTCTCCAAGAACAACAAGTGCTCCTAACCTCTGAGTCATCTCTCCAACTCCAAGGACCTGGGTTTGTTTTTCAGCACCAATGTCTGAAGCTAGTGGCACAAGTTTGTAATCCCAGCACTGTGGTGACAGACCAGGTGGGTCCCTGGGGCCGTTGGGCTAGCCAGCGGGCTGAATTGGCAAATTCTAGGTCCTAGTGGGAGATCTCTAAGTGTCTTTAAGGCAGTAAAATGAATGAGACACGATTTTGGAGCTCTGTGTAGATGTAGACAAGCTAATTACCTGTCCAGCTGTATTCCATGAACAAAGTAAGACAACAGTGCTGTCAGATGCTATGCGGTTTGTCTCAAAGGCAATGTGGAACAGAGACAAGCAAGGTATAGAGATAAGGTGGGGTGGGGACCAAGCAGATCTATGTGAAAATGTGTGTCCTCTCTAAATTTGTGCGGTCAAACCTAACTACTTAGGAGGGTATGAAGCTACTGGAGGAGGGGGTGTAGTCATGAGGGTACAACCCACATGAATGGTTTTTTTTTTCTTTTAATAAATGAGACCACAGAGAGCTACTATATCTTTCAATTACATGAAGATACAGTGACAAGATGCCACTTGAGAACTAGGAAGTGGCCTTCACCAGGCAGAGAATCTGCCAGTGTCTTGATCTTGGATTTCCTAGCTTCCAGAACCATAAGAAATTGGTTACTATGGTTTATAAGTCAGCCTGTCTGTGGCACTTCCCCACAGTACTCTGAATAGAATGAGGGAGGGAGCTGCAGGCTGCACACAGAGAGGGATGTTGGAGACCAGGATAGGACCAGTGAGGACACAAAGCTGGAAATGGATGGAATCCTTCCAAAGGATCTACACAAGAACAGATAGGGTCTGATTCATGTGAAAAGGGTTCAGAAGGAGGAGAGGTTAGAAGCCTGGGTCATCAGAGCAAGAACATACGGGGTGTGTTTTTCCATTTGATGAACCAATTGGATTTGAGGAGGAAACGCCGGGTGGTCTCATGGCATGGGACATCTTTGAAGCTCTTCTGGTAGTGAATCTAAAGAAGAGTGCTGGGACATCCTCAGAGTGCAAGCTCACTTGTATTTAGGTGGCAGAAGAGAAATCTGGAGCTAAAAGACCTAGGAGTTCAGGTGTTCAGGGATGTTAGCATCTTCACTAAGACTCAAATGCTGCAGAAGGAACTGCAGGTGGGGACATGTTTGGCCTCACTTTCCCCAGGGTGCACACTTGAGGCAGATGATTTCTTACAGAATTAGTAGGAGCACCCCCAAACATGAGAAGCTCTGAGCAGTGGGAAGCCTGTGTAGACAGAGAGGCTGAGTATGAAAATGGTACACTTCAGTTTAATAAAGGAGGGTGGATGCTCATTCTCTCCTCCAGTGGATGATGCAAATTGAAGATGCTTCTAGAACATTCTGTGGACAGAATGACAGGTGTCTAGAGCTTTCTCTGGCAGGTCCTGCAATGGTGAAGTACTAAGAAATTGTACTATATTTCCAATTTATTCATGATTCCCAACTTGGCTAGGGACCACTTTCTCCCTCTCCCTGTCTCCCTCCCCCATTCCTCTCTCTCCCTGTGTCTTTCAAGTACCCCAGGCTAACCCCAAACTCACTATGTAGTTTTTTTTTCTTCCCAATTGCTGGATTACAGGTGTAAGCTCCTTTGTCCAATGAGGGTTGGGTTTTTCACCCCTATTCCAAGGCAATGTCTTTGCACTGTATGATTTTTTTTTCTGGGAAGTGATGTAGTCCCTATTGTCCCCAGAGAGTTGGATTCTCTGTCTGCTGTCACAGTATGAGGTATCAGTATCTAGCTTTCCTGTCATTAAAATACCCTGTCATCCTTCACGTGGACAATTAGAGCCCTGTGCTCACAGAAAAGGCCTGAGAAGCTTGTTGAACAAGATGACAGAAGGGAGCTGGCTTGCAAATCTCACAAGGATTCTTCTAGTAGATAGGCTTGCCCAGGCCCAGGGTGACAGATGAATGACATAAACCAACTATGGTTTGTAAGAGTTGATGGCTATCTAAATATTTAACTATTTCTGCTTTAATGGGCTCTATTGGGTCAACATAATAGAAGACTGCAAAGCTATTTTTTAAAAAAGTACTTTTTTTTGGTCTGATGGAAAGAGGCCCAACATAAAAATCCTTAACTAAAAATCTAAAACACAGGAACAAAGAAGGATCTTCTAGGCACATTGAAAATCTGTAAGAATATATGAAGATACAATACAGAATACCCAAATCCAAACTTTTTTGAGCACTGACATGATTCCCTGAATTATGTCATTCACTTGGCTTCATGGGAGTGGCTGCAACCAAAATACAGTACGTTCAGCACCTCCAAGGACCTCTTAGCCCCCTGTGGTTGTATCTCTCTCTCTCTCTCTCTCTCTCTCTCTCTCTCTCTCTCTCTCTCTCCTCTCTCTCTCTCTCTGTCTCTCTCACTCACACACACACACACACACACAAACTGTATATGTGAGTGCATGTGTCCATGCATGTGCATGCAGAAGTGCAGGTTTCTTACACCATCACTTTCGGCAATTAACACCTTGAGTCAGAGTGTCTCACTGAAGCTCAACCTTGCTTTTGCTAGCCTGGCAGGTCAATGAACAGTGGGTTGAGCTGTCACTGCCTGCCGTGGCACTAAGGTTACTTGGCTATTTTGATTTGAGCTCAAATTCAGGTGTACATAGCAGTCAGGGCTCTTGTCCATCGTACCATCTCCCCAACCCATGAGCATCCCTCTTGATCATATTTTATCAATATCTCATGACACACATGCAAAGACTATAAAATCTATAAGAACCCTAAGCCCTAAATTACCATAAAGGGGTTTCAGTTAAGGGGCACTCAACGGCATGCCTGCACCTATGGTGGGTACGGTCTGTTGGCAGGTTGAGAAGTGAGGAAGAGAGGACAGAGAGGAGGGAAGAATTCTTATGGTTTGTCTTCATTCGCGATGGTTTTAAAACTTACAAATGCTGTGTATATTTTAAAAATTAAAAACTCCACACCAGTAAAGAATAAAAGAAGAAATCAATGAACGAGCAGTTGCCCCTATCTGCAAGCTACATCCTTTGGATCCCACATATGGCCACTGATTTCAAAGGAGAAATGCTTCTAACACATGCAAGAAGGCAGGGGCAGATAATCATGATGGCAATAAAAGCTGAAGACCATCAGTGCAAAAAAACATTGATTCCCCGGGTCTTGGATGTGTTTTTCTACTGATGAGGGAAAAGGCAAGCACGCTATTTTGACAGCTCATCCTACAAGAACAAGACACTCGTCAGCGTGCCTTACAAATCGTGGCAAATGAAGTTGCTGCTGTTTTGTGCGGCCCATCATTCAGTACTGATAGGTCAATTCTGAATGGGCCAGGAGAAATGGATTCCCAGGGTGACGGATTACGTCTGTGAGGGCATGGTGTGGGCTGGATGATGTCACTGGTGAGAAAGCCTTGCAGGAAAACGTGAGAGAAAGATGGCTAGCCTCCTTACTCTGGAAGCATTAAGATGTCAGGAAGTCATGACTGTTCCCTAATTTGTGGTCCAGAAGGGATTTTCCAGCCTGAGTGTCCACGTAAGCCAGGCTTCCTCCTGATTCTGCCTAGGAGACCTTCATTTTTTAAAATGTTAATATATTAATTATTACTATATTAAGCAATAATGAGGTGGTACAGTGTTAACTAGAAAAAAGTAGGAATAAACTGCAGGTGTTGTGTGAAGAGCTTGGGTGAGTTGTGAAGGAATCTAGGCCTAGGAAGATGCTGCCATTCTCAGATAAATGTCCCTGTCTACTAGGGGCCATGCCCCAGTCCTTTGCCTCTTCAATATTAGGATGTCAGGGACAAACCTGGCATTCCCATGTATGGAACTCGTTCCTCATTTATAAAGAACCCTGGTGACCCTCCTACCAGCTCCTAGCAGAGATATGTGGAAAAAAATAACCGTGAGAAGAAAGATACTCTGCCCTCTTTCCTTGGCAGATTACCGATGGAAAGATAATGGTCAGGAGGAAAGATGCCAAGGAGAGGGGAAGACCTGGTCTACCTGCACCCTCCCTTGTAGGACCAGGGCTGGGGCCTGTCCCAACAGAGGTGACTTACCTCCTGCTGGAGGGCAGCCACAGGGCTGCTTTCTGGGGGGTGGGCAGTTCTGCTGTGGATCTTCCACCACAGGCAGGACACAGAGTACAGCACTGAAAGGGGGGATGTGACCGTAGGTTCAAGTGAACCCTCCACCCTATGTCTCTCCTTCTTGTGTTCTGTCTCTAGATTTCAAATTCTGCCATGCCGGTTCAAACACATTTATTATGACCACTTTTATTATTATGTAATAGTCAACCCTGGTACAACTTAGGCAAGCACCTTCTTATTGGTCCACACCCCTAGTGTATCCCTAGGACATTCGTACAGGGATATCCTTCAAGGCTGGGCCACCAGGCAAAAGCCTGCTCACCCTCAGGGCGAAGGCCTGCCCTGGGACAAAGGCCCCCCTCTCTCTTTCTAGCCAGTCTCCCACAGAGCTCATTTCTACCCTAGGGGCATAACAGCACAAGGCCACTAAGTGGGCTACCTAATCACTTCCTTATATTAAAATATATTTCTATTTAACTTCCTCTTAATATTGGAGCTTAAAAATAAAACTTTTCCTTATTAGAAAAGCAATATGTGATCATTTAGGGGCAATTCCAAAATACGCAGAAAATCCGGAAGAAATGAACAAAACCTATTTTCTTACTTCCCCATCAAGGTAGTCATCAACGGATACAAGCAACTGCTTATAGATTCATCCAGCTTTTCCTTTGTGTTTATATTTGCACATGCATGTGCATGTATAGGTCAACATTGACTGGCTTCCTCAATCGCTCTCAATTTATTTGTGGTTTGGAGACAGGGTCTCTGTGAACATAAGCTCACCAATTTGGCTCCTCAGGGATCCTCTGCCTCTGCCCCCTGTTGGCTAGCCCTGGAACTGTAGGCACACACTGCCATTTCTGCTGTATTCATGAATCTGAGATATTGAATTCTTCTTCTCATGCTTACATGACTCAGCCACCTCTCTACTGCCCCAATCTTTTATTTAAAATCTTTTGTGAGATTATAATATAGTTACTTTATCTCCTCCTTCCCTTTCTTCCTTCTGAGCCCTCCCATAAACACCTCTCTTCTCTCTTTCAAATTTATGGCCTCTTTTCTCATTAATTGTTGTTACATATACATTTGAGATGAAATTCTAAATATTAAAATTTTAATATTTGATCACGTTTCCTCCCCAACTCCTACCAGAAGCTCCCTGCCTACCCACCCAACTTCATGTTCTTTTTCTCTCTTTCTTTCAAACAAAACCCACTACAAAATGCCAAAATGAGAATCAGAACAAATAACCAAAAGAGCAGTAAGACAAAAAAATTCTAAATATTTTTTCCATTTTTTTCTTTTTCTTTACTGGAATATTTTTTCTTTTATGGTCTATTGTTTCTGATGTATTCTTTTCACTTAACTATAAAGCTGGACTGAATATTGTTTTTTGTTATTTTCTTGTACAAGCTTCTAGAAAACACCATAGTGCATTGTACAGGAAATACAGGCCTTGAACCCGATTCATCTCTGCATCTGTGATGCCTAGCACTGGGCCTGAGATGTGGCAGGTGTCACAGCTGGTAAAACTCTAGCGGGGCTTTATTTGAGCGTCCCCAAGGTCCTTATCATGTATCATTACCGGGACGAGCACAGATTGTTAAGTCAATGTTGGGGAGCTGGGCCATGCTCTGGGAGAGATGTTCACAAACTCAAGTGTTTGGGTCAGACCAGAAAATAGACACAGAAGAAAAAGTGGCTGAGGCGAGGGTGGCTGTTAATGTGGATGATGACTACACAGAGAACAGGGAAGGATGAGCCAGGTCTTAGCTGCAGCTAACTTCCCACTGCCTTTCATGGCTGCAGAACACCCGTTGGCTACCTTCCAGCCTTCCAACAGAGGCCCAAATCTAGATCCACATACAAAGCCTCCAAGCTAAACGCTTAGTTTAATCTTGCCTAGCCCACCAGAAATGGGTCCTTAGGGTGTGCGAGCCTAATTAGCATGCGCCAGCTGCACGGGCTGCACACGCTGACAGGGCATTTCCGACACTCCGTCTGGCACGTGCGGAAGAGAGCGCAACAGCTCAAGGCTGGAGATCCCAGCACACGCCTCACCTCTTCTAGGGTTGCAGTGTCCCCAGGGACACGCGGCCACGTCTCACGACATCTGTGGTGGCCAGATAAACTTGAAAGGCTGGTGGATGAAGTCAAGAATGTGGCTAAGCGTCCTTGATGTGGTTGGCATACAGGACAGCTCCTAGGGAGAAAGAATTGTCTGCCTCAAAGTATTAGCAAGGCCAAGGTGGAGAAACTGTCTATTACCACAGTGGCTTCCAACCCTGGTCGCAAATGAAGAACACTTGAGAGGCATAAAAACAAAAATCACATGCCAAAAACATGGAAGACTCTCTGAGTAGAGCTCAGACCCTCTGTTGGAAAAGTCCCCAGGGATTCTAAGATGTGGCTGGATTGAGGACTGTGAGGTGGAATCACTAGATCCCAGCATGCTCCTTGGTGGAATCCTTCTCCTTGCACAGGACCTATTCACTCAATAGATATTTTGTGACCTGGATGGGGGTAGATCAGTCACCTGTCATTTACACCCTACAAACTGCTGTGTTTGGCTTGTACTGACTTTTAACCTATTGGTGGCTAATAAAAGCCGTCTTCCCCCTCCCAGTCAATTATTCAGGCCGTCCGACGGGCAAAACTTCCGGCGTGCAAACATGCTTTCTGCTGAATAATTACTTCTGAAAGTGAACGGTCTGCAAACAATCTATGCAGTATATTCATAACAAAGGAGGCTGATAAAATCAACTCCATCTTTCTGCCATCCCTCCTCACCACAGGCAATGACAAAGTTTAGAAACGGAACAGCAAATGCAGGCTAGAAAGTTCCACTGCTATCGCTTGAGAGGTAAAAGAAGAAAATCAAAAACAAAAAACCCAATTAAGACCATAAAGAAAGTAAAGATAGGAACAGTTGATGCTGACTGTTTCATTAGCATCTCAATGATCTGATTGGTTGGCTTGTTTGCATCTAATGCAGGCCTGGGGTAGACTTTCCATGGGTCCTGATAATATAAATATTGTAAGGACAAAGGTGCACCTTGAAATTAGGAACATCCTGTCTACTTTCTTGCCAGCTGCTGCCCAAGAGCACTACCCACTGGAGTCACCTGTTGAAGGATGCATGGGAACACCAAGGGACACTTGGGAAGGCTGAGTCTTTGTCCGGATTTCTGACACTGTGGGGGTCAAAGGTCTACAACACAGCCCCATCCCTGAAGCCTGGTAAGAGACTGTAATGCTGAAGTCAATGAGCCATTGGCACCTTTGACCTTTAAATCTTGCCAGGTGAGAACAGGTGTGGTGGACACACACATTGTCTGGAAGTGGTGTTGAGGTAGGAGACAGTGTTGTAGGAGCAGGGAAATTACAAAGAAGCCTGAGCCTTGGTGGGTAGGCAAGACAGGACCAACACACACAGGGGGGACTAGTCTATATAGCATGAATGGCATGGCAAAGGTCCAGAGGCAAAGAAGAGCCTGTCTGTCAGTAAGAGCATCATTTAACAAGTGGCTGCTTAGGAGACAGGAAGAGAAGGGAGGATGAGGCTGGAGCGGCAGCCAGGGCAGACGTGAAGGCTGAATGTATTGAGTGTGACTGGCGAGCACGAAGATGCTGTTTCGTGTAGGAAAAAGATGAGCGTCCTGAGGATGAGTGGCTGAGTGCAGAGAAAGATTCTGAGCTTGGTTTGGAGGGTCCCAGAATCCCCACCACATTCTACTGTATGATCCTGGTGAGCTATCACATGTTTGGATCAAACAGTCATACATAGTACCTCATACAGGCAGAGATACAGACAGGCCAGAAGAGCCCAGGGAACTTACAGGGAAGGGCTGAGCCCGTACTGAGACAGCCTGTCTCTAGAGACAGGGAAAGAAACCATGGAAGATTAGAGAGGCAAGAGGGGCCCCTTCACGTGGGGAAGAGTAGTCCTGGAGACCAAAAGGACAGGAAGCTAAAAGGAGAGGAGGAGGAGAGAAGGTGGAACACCAGGAACATACCCTCGTTTGGCATTTCTTCTGAATACTGCCTCAGAGATTTTTTGCTCATTTTTGGATGTTGTCCCAAGAATCCGTTTGACTGGAGGCCACCTTGTCACAAGTGGAGCAGGGGAAACCCAGCGCCTGGCCTAAGCCAGGCTCTCAGCCTGCAGTTCCTGCAAGCTCACCAGTGGCTTGTTTTTAAGGTTCAGCAACTACAATGACCCCATTCAGGGTGAACAGACTCTGTCTCTGAAGCCAGGGCCACCCAGAGGCCTGCTTCAGTGGGCAAAAAGCGGAACGCCATGGCCACTCCAGCAGGCAAGGTGAGGGTTGGAGTCACGAAGTGGAGAGCAGGTGTCTGGGGAACGAGTATCATGTCCCGAGCTTAGCCTGAGCCTGCTGTCCTGGAATCACCTCTCCCAGCTATTCAGCTTCAGTGGCCACAAGTGAACACGTGGCTTGAACAAACTGCTACTCAAAAAAACCTCTTCAGGTTTGGGTCAGTGTGCCCCCCTCTCCCAGAATAAAGGCCTGCTGGGTCTCAGGACAAGGCTACTCAGAGTTACTCAAGGGTTCATCACAGGACAATGGCGGAAGCTGCTGACAGATTCTGGATATTAAAATGTCAATGAAGTTGTTCTTAGGAGAAATAATAACTTGTGCTTTTATTTGAACCGCTCTCCAGGTCCCAACCCCCTTTTAATATTTCCTTCTACTCACATAAAGAAATTGCTTTATCATCTAGTTTATAAAACTGGGTCTTCCCCACCCCCAATCCGCAGTGATTTATTTTCTTTATAGGAAATATGTTAATGACTGGCCAGGAATCTAAATTTTAAAAGCATGCAAAAATGAAATCTTTGAAAATGAAAACAAATGATTCTTTTTTTTTTCCCCCACCCTTTCAGGGAACTGCTGCTCTTTAAGATGCAGGAGGCAAGGCAGGGCAGAAAGAAATGACTCGAATTAGTTCCCTGAAAGCAGCCCCCCTGGCAAGTGTCTCTCCCTTCCCATCTGCACATTGTCTGAGAAATTATCAAGTACTTCTGAAGCAACAGTGTCCCTAGTTCAAGAGAGCCAAGGATCAAAGTCAGACAGACGCTTGCTACAGCAAAAGAAACACACTCAGGAAGGAACAGGCGTCTGGAGACTCAAAAGCAAGAGCTCCAAAGGGAAAAAGAGGGGATCATTTCAGAGTAGCAGGCATTGGAAGAGGGTATTGAGGGATGAATAGGAGTTGTCCAACAGGAGTGAGAGAAGACTGAATGGCCATCTAGAGCATTGGTTCTCAACCTTTCCAATGCTGCGACTTCAACCTTTCCAATGCTGCGACTCTTGAATACAGTTCCTCATGCTGTGGTGACCCCAACCATAAAATCATTTTTGTTGCTGCTTCATAACTGTAATTCAGATACTGTTATGAATTGCAAATATCTATGTTTTTCAGCGGTCTTAGGTGACCCCTGTGAAGAGGCCTTTTGTCTCCCCTCCCCAAAGGGGTCATGACCCACAGACTGAGAACCACTGATCTAGAGGGCAAAGAGACAGCTGGAGATGCATGTGAACTGGGCTCAGTGCCCCACAGGGCAACATGGGGAAGGGGCATCTGAAGTGTCCCAGGAATCCTTCTGGCGGTAGCGTGAGGACGTAGGAGGGGGCAGCCCTGGAAGGCTAGCAAGGTGACCACGGCACAGGTCCAGATGAGAAGACAGACAGCCCGCAATGGAGCAAGGCAGCATGGAGCATACGACGCACAGGTGGAAGGGGCACCTGGGAGGCGGGAGCAACAGGACAGCATGGCAGGTCACTTGGCGCAAGGCATTCACACAGAGAATGTGGAGGATGGCGGGCTGGCGGCCAAATGAAAAATGTGTGCTAATGAGGAAGGAAAGGAAAGGCATGGTGGGAAGAAAGAAGCGTGAAGGAGGCTAAGCTTCAGTCAGTCAGGGTTTCCCATCTTTCCCATTAATTAATTAATTCTGTAGTGGGCAGCTCACCACTGCACACAGCTTTATCCCCTGCCACCTTTTGCAAGTACCTCGTGCCCTTCTTTCCAGCTTCATGGACATAGTTCCCTTTGACTTTTACTTTTGGTTGCTCTGGGGAGTATTTTAGAAGCCCGTTTGACTTAGCAAAGGCCCGAGGAACTGCCATGTCCTGTTATCTCCCGATAGAGGATTCTATGTTAGACCAGGGCAAAGAAACAGCCAAAGACTCTAGACTGTGAGCAGCTGGGGCTGCCTGGATCCTACCCCCCCGCCCCCCGCCAGCCCGAGGCTTCAATTACCGTGCTATTGCAGCCGGCGAAGCAGGCTGACAGGTAGGTGATGCCGTCGGCCCCACACACTGGGGTGAAGGAATCGGTCTGGCATTCACAGTTCTTGTTGCACAGAGAGTAGGGGTCAAGGGCCGAGCCACGCGCTGAGCTGGAAATGAAGAGTTAAAGGGGACTCCTTAGAAGTTGGGGTGGACTAGGACTGTTGAGGGCATTCTGCTCTGCCGGGCTTTGTGGTACCCTTGCTCAGCATGTTGCCCTGGTCTGCCTGGCCTTTCCCTTTTCATTCTTCCTGTTTTAGCCCTGACCTGCAAGTGCCTGTCCAGGGCCACTGCCAAGAGCCCACGCTGCTGTACCCCTTTAGGTCTTCCATCAAAGTGAGGAGGGGACTTTTTTTTTTTTTTTTTGTAGTTTGTAACCTTGTGCCCTATGACTGATGGCGGCTGGGGCTTAGCTTAGGGTTGTCCACTCCAGGACACTATTCTAGATGGCCACCCTTCTCCCCACAACTCCTTCTGCACTGATGGAGGCCCCCATGCCCGCCTGTTTCTCCCTCTCCTGTGTATAGGACGTCCAGCCTGGCTCCAACAGCCACCTTCCTACAGGTTCACTATACCAAGAAATACAATGAGTGCTAGGGTGTTTTATACGTGCCTGTTTATTACAAAGACCAGATACCAAGAACACATAAACTGGAGAGATCAAAAGGGAAATTGAGGCTGGACCAGCTGAATTGTCCATCCGGATGTATATAGTGTCTGAGTGTGGAAAATGCGCGAGAGCTGGGTAGTGTGAACACAGGCCTTGAGCTTTTTATATGTTTTTCGTTTATTGGGCACCGTGTCATTATACCGTGACCTGGTGCGTGCAGTTCTAATCACTACAGTTTACCGCTTGTACTGTTGGCCCTCCACAGGGAGGGGTGCTGTTCAGAGTGAACTGCCAGCCGGAGGGGACTCTCTGTGTGTGAGGAACTGGGAGGGGGGATTGCCTGACATGCACCCAAGTCTGGGAGAAGCTGCCTCTCCCTGCTCTTCCTACTTTATTCTCAAAGGGTAGCAGCTGAGACCCAGCTCTCCCAGTCTCCAGGCTCCTTAGTGCAGCTCAGTGACCTGCCTGGAGGAGGAGCCTGACTGTGTGACCTGCAGGGTAGCCACGGTGCAGCTTGTCTGGGCTAGACCCCACAGCCTGACTGTAACCTACAGGGTAGCCACAGTTCAGGGTGGTCTCAGAGTCCCACAAGGAAAGGAGACACTGAGCATAGAGATAATATAACCCCATAATCTATTTGAAGAGCAATCTCTATGGGGACTCAGGTCCACAGTCCTGGGATAACAGCCAGGGCATAAGGAAAGAGACACCATAGCAACCAGCTGGTCTCTGACACCCCCTGCCTTCCCTCCTTGTTTTTTTTTTTTCTGTCCCTTTCTTCCTCCACCACTTAAACATGCTCACCAAGGGCCAGACTTAGTGATGACTATGTGAGTCGGGTGGCAGCTTCTAACTCGGGTAGGAATTATTGAAATTGATTCTGTCTTTTATTTTCAACTGAATTTCGAAATAAGGTTTATTGTTATTTTCTATCTTCGCATCATTCCTGAAGTCAAATGTCAGAAAGAGCGAGTGGACTGGAGAATGAGCCACTGCCCTGCTCTTGGGGCTGCCTTGCCACGGTGGGGAGAAAAGGTCAGCTCTCAAAGGACAGGCTGAGTCTTCCAACAACAAGAAGAAATTAAGGTCTCCTGGGCTTTTCCTCTCAGCATCACTAGCAACCAATCTAGCTCTATTAGCCTGAGTCAGAGAGTCCTGATGTCCCTGGGCAGGGTTAAGCTAGTTTTGTAAGCCACAGTTACAGTAAAGGTATCCCTGGTGTCCCTGTTGCCCCTGGGCAGGGTCAAGCTAAGAGTTTAGATACTTACTTGTTTCCATAGGGAACAGTGACCCCAGCCACAGGGCCTGTGTCACAGCCCAGGAAGAGGAAGGAGACGTAGCAGGCCGTGGACACTAGGTTGACCAGCATGGCCATCCGAATGGCCCCCAGAGCAGACAGGCTCAGCTTCTTCACCAAGAGGCCACCCAGGAAGATGCCCAGGCAGGCACAGGGGATTGCCGTCATCCCTGAAGAAGGAGAACAGTGGGGTATGAGTAGCAGAAGAGGGGCTGGAAGGTGGCAAGGGCTCTGTGACTTCATGTAACCCCAGTGTCTTCATGATGGGCCTTATTTCTGTCCTCAGAGAACTCCCAGAAAACAAGGGGAGACAGATTCGGAAAAGTCAGTCATTGTGAGCCAAAACACACACTGCTGGCACGCCATGCCTAATGCCATCCAAAAGGATGTACGTGGGGCCAATGTACATGATACACGAGTTGAATCTGGAAAGCTAGGGACCCAGGTGTGAAATCCAGGAGATCTGGGGGAGCAATAGTATGGTCTTTGTATTAATTATATCTATAGATCTATCTATCTATCTACATCTATATTATCCACCCACCCATCCATCCATCCATCCATCCATCCATCCATCCATCCATCCATCCATCCATCCACCCACCCACCCACCCACCCATCCATCCATCCATTTATCTGTTTGGTGGTATTCTATAGACCAGACTAGCTTCAAACACTTGGCAATCTTTTTACCTCAGCTACCCAAGTAATGGGATTAAAGGCACATCCTACGAAGTTCAACTTCTCTGTGAATCATGCATGTGAATGTGTTTGTGTGCATGTACACATATGTGCCTGTATCACATAGAAGCCAGAGGATAGCCTTGGGTGTTATTTCTCAGGCACCTACTTTTGAGATGCCTTCTCTCGCTTTGGCTTTTATGTTTCTCACTGTATCTGAGTTCTGAGCATGGAACTCAGATCCTTAGTCACCATGCCACATGAGCATCTCCGGGCATATCTGCAGTGACCCCTAAAGGGGACTTAAGATTATCTGAGAGTTTAGGGAGGGGGAGATGGTTTAGTAGACAAAGTGACTGTCATGCAACCATGAAGGCTGGAGCTCTGATCCTTAGAAGCCACAGAAATGCCAAGCAGGCCTGGTGGTCTCAATATATAGGAGACAGAGATAAGATCCTGAAGACAAACCATAAAGGTAGACTGGCGGAAGATGTCAAAGTGCCAAGCTCAGCAAGAAACTCCACCTCAAAAGATTGAGTGGGGGAGTAGCTGAGGAGATTGACATCAACTTCTTGCCTACACACACATTCCCATATACTTCAGTTGCAGACAGATACACACTTATACATGTGAACACACATGGATTCAGCATACACACTCACACACTCTCAGACCTATACAAACTTATACATGTGAACATACACACACGAAATACACACACCCACACTCTGAGGATTTTTTCTTCCTCTTCTAGTGAGGCAAGGCAAGGACAGTTCATAGGCTCCAAAGCTGTTTAAGCCAAAGGCTGGAGGACACCATTTAGCCAGTTCTGCCACGCCTCAGGAAGCGGTATCAGTCACATCACTATGTTCTGCAATACCTGGTTAATAATTAGTGAGTATACGTAGTCTCTCTCTTCTACACTGAGCTATCTCATAGGCAGCAGGCCCAAAAACTGTTTCCCAGGACTCTCAGAGACCCAGAGTACTGTCAGAGAACCAAAGGACGCTGCTATCCCAATCTCCTCTTTGTTGGGGTTCTCTTCTGATTCATTTCGTCTGCGACTTGTCTTTAAATTACTGAGTGTCATTTATCTACCGTGTAGATTATGCATGGCCAATTTTCCAGCCTAGGCTGTCTCCCCCCTGCCAATCAACCGACCCCTAGGTCAATCGACTACATTACCAGCTGGTACGTGCTGAGGGAATGCAAATTAATTTTTCATATTACGGTAAGAAAATAAAATTGGGAAGGCTTAGCTTGCCAAGGCCCTATCCTGGCCATGCTTGAAACAGACACAGATCTGTGTGCTACTGGCTGTCTCTGACATCTGAGCTTAGTTTCCACATGATCTTGTCCTGTGAGCCTCCATCCCCAGCCCAGGCCACTGGCTACTCTAACCACACCCGTTTTTTTTTCTACTTTCTCTCCCTGGAAATGTCTAGGTGCCCAGAGTGCCGCAGTCTTTGCATACACATTGTTTCTATTCCTAGGACATACTTGTCCATCTTTCCTGGAATGGTCTCCCCCTCTCCTAAGAAGCTGCATCAGCCCCCACTCCTCTGGTGACATACAAAGGGGACTTATGACCATCTGAGGATCTGGGGCAGGAAACATGGCTCAGTGGATAAAACACCCGTGGTACCAGTGAGATCCCACCTCTGGGATCTCATGGGCAGGTGGTGGTGGCCCACCTGTAACTGTACATTTTGGAGGAAGAGACAGGGGATGTCCATGGTAAGCCATCCAGCTGGTCTACCTGGCATCAGGGAGCTCTTGGTTCAGTAACAGTCTCCTGTTGTCCCTAGGCAGAATTCCTGTTGCCATGGTTCTCCCTGACATCTAAAACTGCTGTGTTTATTTTTGCCCATCCTGTATCCTGCTCTCCTCTTCTATCAGCATGGAGTTTCCAGGAGGAAGGGTACCCTCTGCGTCCCATTCAGTCCAGCCCAAATCCCAGAGTCTAATAGAGCACCCTGCGCTGGCCAGCATTCAGACATCCCTTTGAGAAAGAGTGAATCTGTGAGCAGCCTGGATCTGTGTGGATAAGCCTTGGTGACAACATGCCTACTCCTGGAGAGCATCTTGGGCTTTGTGTCATTTTCTAGTTGAGACAGTGGGGGTGTCACCTGGTGATGATGGTAACCATGGCAACAACAGGATTTCAGCAACTCCTCTCCCAGTCACTATTAGCCTCCCTTTCCCTTCCTCTATGATGTGTGTACATATCCTTAACACCCCTGGCCATTGCCAGAACTTCACAGGACCAAAACTAATGCTCATTAGATTAACTTATGTAGATTGAGCCCTTTTAATCTATACTCATAAATCAATGTCATCGGCCCCTGGCTTGTCTACACTGCTCTTCTCTGAACTCTGACCCATTTGCTGATGACTTTGTGGGTGGCCCAGAGTCTTTCCTGCATAGTACTGCACACACACTATCTTCCAGGAGCACAGGAGCTATTCTGAGAGCATCTCCCTACATAAGCATCCCCTAGCACACCCTGCCCGCCCCTCCTGCAGTGGGCTGTCCCTAGTACACACTGATTGGATCTATGCCATTGGCTAGACATAGAAACAGGAGATGCTGGCTGTCTGCCTGGAGACTACGAAGAGATCCCCACCCCCTTTCTTCCCACCTTGTTAAGCACTCTAACAAGCAGGAACCATTGGGAAACAAACAGATGTTAGGTAGCAGAATTGTTTTTCTGACCTTCTGCCCTGGAGACTATTGATTTGTGTGTCGATAGAAAGCTTAGGCATTTGTTCCAAAATAGGACCTGGCCCTGAAGATGCAACGGTGCAAGCACAATCAAGATGGAAGACGTAGCAGCAGAGAAACCAGGAGGTGGGAGATAACCTCTGGGGTGCTGCTGCAGAGCCAAACCCCAGATCCTAGAGACAGCAAACACTACAGCTTTCACCATAAGGAGAAGTGGGTTTTTTTCCCCTCCATTCTGCAAGTATTAAGAAGCTGCATTTTGCTCATACTCTGACCAAAGGGTAGGTGGCAAGAATGACTAGTGAAAAGAGAGGAGAAAAAAAAAAAAACCCAAAAAACAAAAACCACTACCACCACCACCAACAACAAACACAAAAAACTTGTATTCCTCCTCTTCAGTTTTCATGGAGGAAAAAACTATAGCATGTTATCATGATGGTAAGGGTTTAAATTTCTTTTTAATTTGAGATGTGAAACACACAAGACCATGATGCTGAACTTTCCAATATGCAAACGCACCCACAACCAGCATTCAGGTCAAGCTTAAAACTCCTGGGGCTTGGGAGTGCTTGATCCTCAGCACTTTCATAAAAGCCAGGAGTAGGGGTGCACACTTGGAACCCCAGTGCTGGGCTGTAGGGAGACACATGGAGCCCAGCATCACGCTAGCCAGTGAGAGACTTTGCATGGAAAACTAAGGTGTGGAGGGACTGAAGAGAATACCTGCTGTGGATCTCTGGCCTCACATGCATATGTGTGAATGTGTATCTGTATTCACACGCACACACACACATATGCACATGCACACACACACATGCATATATGCGCAGCTGCCTAGGAGGCTCCTGAGTACCTCCGCCCAGTTGTAAGCCTCAAGGACAACTGTGGCTCTCGCTTCTTTTATCTTAATTGACGATTCTTTTTTTTTTTTTTTACGACCTATAAATTCTCTTTGTGTGTGACAAATTTAAACTCATACCCATTTACATGGACGTCTGTGTGAGAGTTCGTCCTTTCCCAAGCTGTGTGGTATAGAATGAACAGTCTATAGTTTATTTACCCATTCTGCTGTAGACAGACATTTGGGCTGGTTCCAGTTTGAGAGAATTATGCACAAAACCGCTCCGAACGTTGTTATATATGCATATGCAAATGAGCGGACCTAAACACTCCATTCTGTTGGAGAAGTGCCCAGAAACGGAACTGATGGATCACAGCTCAGGCATATGCTGAGCTTTAATGGAGGGTGTAAAAACCGCCCGAAGCAGAGGTTCTGTTGTGCATTCCCATCCCAGTGTGGGTTCCAGTTCCTCCTCGTCCTCCCCAACACTCGGGGCTATCATCTAGTTGGTGTGTCATAGCGCCTCCTTGAGGTTTCAATGTGCATTTCCCTCATCATGCCAGCCAGAATCTTTGTTATTTATGGGCCATTTTGTGAAGCAACGGGAGGAATCTCTCTCTCTCTCTCTCTCTCTCTCTCTCTCTCTCTCTCTCTCCCCCCCTCCCCCCCCGTGTGTGTGTACATGCATGTGTGTGTGCACGCACAGGTGTACATAGGTATGTGAAGGCTAGAGGCTAATGTCAGGTACCTTTATCTATGGCTCTCCATTTTATTTTAAAATTTACTTTATTTTATGTATATGGGTATCTTGCCTGCATGTGTGCTTGTGTACCATGCTATGACTAATGCCCAGGAGCCAGAAGAGAGCTCTAAATCCCCTGACACTCAAGGTATTAGCAGTTCTAAGCTACCGTGTGGGTGATGGGAATTTAACCCGGGTACTCAGAGAGCAGTCTGTGCTCTTAACCTCTGAGCTATTTTTTTAAGCCTCTGCACCTTTGTTTTTTGAGATGGGTGGTTCACTGAACTCAAGAGTTTACCCATTGGCTAGACTGGCTGGGTTTGATGCTCATGGCCACCTATCACTCTGGCTCAAAGGGACCCCACACCTTCTTCTGACCTGCAGGCACCTGGAATGCACACGGCGCACACATACCCGTTCAGGCAAAGCATGCATACCTAAAATGACGTAAAGAATCTTTGAACCAAAACAACTCCTGGGGCTGTAGAAATAGTTCAATATGTAAAGTCCCTGCTGTGGGGTGTATGGTGCTGAGATCATTCCTTAGCCTAATAAAAATCTATTAATCTAACATGGACTTTGATTGCTTTCTTCATATGTGCTTCAAAATCTCCCGTTCACATCAGTCAAGGGACTTCCTGGCCTCTCATAATGCTTCCTACATGTACCTTCTATTGTTGTTCTTCCTTATAATATGGTTTTGTTTTTAAATTTATTATTATTATTATTTATGCCTGAGTGTGTCATGGTACCCATGTTGATTCTCATCTCCAAAGGTGGGTTCTGGGTTTTGAACTTGTGTCACCAGCCTTGAGTAACAAATACTTTCCCTGCTCAGCCATCTCGCAGACCCTATAATACGTTTTTAGTATTTGTCTCAAGTATGAAAAAATCTCATTCCGAAGTTCCTTGCAAAGAAAGGTCACAGATACACCACACCACTATTGGCTTAGCATAGCCCTGCACACTTCCTGGCTCTCAGTGCATTCTCTGAGCATCTGGGTATGACCGGAGGGCAAAGAGACCCACTCACCGAGCAGCTGGTTGGCAGAGGAGGTGGTGAGGTTGAACTGCTGTTCCAGGTACTTGCCCAGGAAGGCAGCGAAGCCAGCCACCACAGCAATCTCCATGCAGGCAGCCAGGACGATACAGGTGAACACGGGGTTTGAGAGCAGGTGCTTGGTGACCTTGGGGATCACTGTGGGGAGGGACAGAGAGCAAGGTCAAGGTCACACGTGTTGAGTGCCTACTCGAGACCTCATTAGAGACTCCTTCTTGATGCACTCTTGCCTGTTTCTTTAAACAACACCCAAAGGCACTTGGGTGGCTCAGGCCAGAATCTTTATCTTTATGTAGGTCATTTGTAACTTTGAGAACTCTAGATTCAAAACTCACCAATATCCTACAAAGTAAGCCATCTTCTACTAAAACAGGCTGCTCTATCTGGCTTCTTCAATGCCACAACTTCAGGGGCTCACATGAGATAGTCAGGTATCTTTTAAGGAATTACAAGATTTTTTTGTCCCTCACTCCACTCCAAAAGGAGATCTGTTTGGGAATTTTCCCCCCAAGGTGAAAACTGTTACATATATAAGTTTTATACATCAAATTATTTAGGTATAAGTCAACATGCCCAATATATGAGCAACATATACACTCTATGTGCAGTCAGAGAATAGGTTTAACATTATCAGTGTCAAGAAAGAAGTGAATCTCTTATCTTTTACAAAATAAGTATGAACCAAATCAAGTCTTCCTCTCAGGTCTTATCTACAGGGCCGGCGCAATCCATGGGGGTCTGAGCTAACAGCCTTGATTTGATCATACCCTACATAGTAACTAATAAGATCAGCTTAAAGGTTTTACTGCTAGAGTGTCCACAGTAGGGAGAGCCACAGCAGGGAGTCTATAATTTACAGTCTGGTACTCTAGGTTTTGGTCTACTTCTTGGTACTGGGACAGTCCCAGAATGTTTGACCTTCCCTCCCCATTCCCAGACCTTGAGCCCCTCTGAGCAGCATCCACATTGTATGCTAGGTCTTCTTCATCTACTGTAATGTTCTTCTCCTAAATGTTTACCACGCTCATACCCCGCCTCCCAGGTACACTTTCCTCATTGCCCAACCTAACCTGGAAGAGGTTCCCAGACCACTGTAGGTGCCCAGGGACTCAGGAGAGTTGGCTTGCAGCATGCACACCCTGGAGCTGTGCACTGCCTTACGTCTCAGCAGGGCCTGACAGTGGTGTGGAGGCCACATGGTTCCATCTTATTTACTGTGGTCTATTTGCATTACAGCATGGTTTCGTAAGCCACCAAAACCTCCTCTTTTATCGGTGCTCCTAAAAACTGGAGATTGGTTTCTGTACTTTGAAAATAAGTACAATTACTCAAGTTTCTAGTAAGTAGAGTTCTTGGCACATGGTCTTCAATCAGCTCTCCTCAATTGATGTATATATTCTGGATGATGCTAGGTTAGCCCTATCTTTTCTGCACTGATGCCTTATTTATTTACTTATGTATTGTGTGTGTGTAAATGCAGATGCACGTATGCCAAAGCATGCATATGGAGGTCAGCCTTGGGGGTCAGTACTTTCCTTTCACTTTGAGATAGTCCATCTCCTTCTTGCCTTCCTACCACAGGTTAGCAGGCCTGCAGAGTTTCTGGGGATTCTCCTATCTCCGCTTCCCACTTACCCGAAGTTAGATATTTGTGCCGTTCATCCAGCTTTTACATAGACTCTGGGGGTTCAAACTTAGGTCTTTAGACTTGCATGGCAAACACTTTTTACCAAGTAAACCATTTCATACTCTACACATTTATTTTGGTGTCTGTACTGGACACCAAAATCTACACACGCTCAAATCTATTATATAGAACGGTATATTATTGGTCTGTAACTCACACCCATTCTTCGATGTACCGTAAGTCTTTTCTAAACCATTAACATCAAATACAAGGCGGATGCTATGCAAGTAGCTACTAGAGCACATTGTGTAGGGAATCATGATAACGACAAAGTCTGTACTTGTTCAGTACAGATGCAGTTGTCCGTGGCGTGCATTTCAATCAGCAGTTAGTTAGGTCTGCGGATGTAGAACTTACACAGATGGAAGCCAATGGTATTTACAAAATAATTAACCAAATAGAGCTGATTCATCAAGAGCTATGGCTTAAGACAAGCAAACTTGATTTCAAGTAATTTGAAGACAAGTCTTATTTAAATCATAAATAAGTCTCTATTAATAGTAAGGATAGAGGTGAGCTGTAGGTTACAGCCAACACTGTCCAAGTGTTGTGCTGTGATTAGACTTGGGGCTGGTTGGCAGTGGGGCTCAGTTAGTAGAGTGGCTTGCCACGCATGCACATAGCCTTGGGTTTGATCTCTAGGGCTGCACAAAACAGGTTGGCAATCTCAACCCCTGGGAGGTTGAAGCAGGAGGATCAAGATGGTTCTCAGCTACACAATGGGTTTGGGGCCAGCCTGAGATACATGAGACCCTGTCTCACACAAAAAAGGAGAATTCTATTTTGTTATACTCATATTAGTAAGAAAAATGAGGCATGGTGACAGGGTCTACTTGTTTCCCCTTGTGCACATGGAAAAGATCAGACACAGAGACTCATGTGAAGTCAGATTAAGTATTAGAAAAGCCCAGTAAAGTGCCTGCGGCCATATAAAATGAATAGGTGGGCTGGGAGCCCAACCCTGCACTCCAAGGTGACGACTGAGCCAGCTGTCCTAAAGAAGAGAGCTAATTACACAGGCTCAATTGCATCTCCTAGGAGACGAAACCTCCAAATGGCCCATCTAATTAGAATAAAATAATAATAGGAGACACATAAGTTTTTAATAACATTAACAGACAAGCTCAATGCATCAAAATGACAGAACAATAGGCCAGGGACTGGCAGATATACAAAACTTAAAATTTATCATCTCTGGGAAAGATATCAAGTTTCCAAAGTGAAACTCTCCAGAGGTGTGTGTGTGTGGGGGGGGGGATTTAAGGGTTTAGTTACAGCACGGTGCTGGACCAGATGAGTGGAAGCCGGGATTACTGTGAACTGAGCCCTGAATCTGAAGGAACATAGTCAATAACCAGAGTCGATGGCCTCAGCTGTTCTACTTGTGTTTCTGAGGTTTTAGGAAGGCAGCTTTAGGGTTAACGAAATGTGCAAAAAAAATTAAAGTCCAAACTTTACGAAGTGTATGAACCAAGACGGCAAACAAACAGCTTCAAGTCCTTGGTGTTCATGCCCGCACACTGTGCTTAGAGTTTCCTGGTCTTTATGGGCACGCTGTGTGTATACTTTACACGCCTTTAAACATTTATGGCAATCTGACTTTTCAGAAGTATCATTTCAAATAAATGCCTAGGAGTGTTTGCTTTTAAAATCTGTGTTTAAATGTTAAGAAACTTTCCTTTGTTAAGTCCATATTGTTTTAAAGTATTGTACAAATACTCAGAGAACTGTTGACTCGGCAGCGTTTAAAGTGGAGCTCAACAAATACGGAAAACGAACACAATGGCCGTAAACAGAGGGTGATTTGTTCTTTATGGACAAAAGTGCTTTGGGTATCAAGACTGGTAAATCACTGTTGAGGAGCCAAGGTAAACTTGAGACAGGGTGTGCCAAGCACGAGGCTAGTCTGTACCCAGAATCAGGGACTGGTGGGTCATAGCCACACACCATAGGGAGAGTAGTACAGATCACACCACTCGGTCGCAGCAGCTCCCTGGAATGGGTGACTACGAACCTAAGTCCTGGCTGCTGTTGTGTCACGGCAGACACCACTGTTACTTAGTCACTGTGTTCTTTCAGATGACACAGAGATTCTGGAAGCCCGGCCAAAAGTGAAGCGGCAGGTTCGAGACAATCCACATAGATCTAGGATCTCCGCCATGCTTTCTCTGTAGGCTTTATTTCCTCAGGGGAAGTGCAGTCTCTGCTGAGCGGGACTCCAGAAGAATGAGGAGCTTTGTAATTCCCCTTGGATCACACCACCAGGAGCCTCCCACAGCAAAGTTTATCTGGCTCCAAAATGACACTAGCGATGATGGTTTGAGTCAATTAGCACATCTCTGCAGACCTCACTATGGCCTTAATCTTCATTAGATTCTTCATGATCTGTTTCAGGGTAGGAAGGGCTCTGGCCCCATGAAGATGCAATTCCGGTTAATAGAACATTTCTGTATTTCTTCAGGCTTTTAATTATTCTCGAGTTCATTCCACTCTGCAAGAAGAGCTCCTAGTTAAGACAGGAGCCTTCCTGCTTGCCTTAAGGCCTAACGACTAACTTCTCCTTGAATTAGATGTGAAAATGATTAAGTTCAAGAATCACTGGGCTGGGGGAAGGCCTGGGATGCCTTATTTGCGCGACCCTTTTCTCTCTGTAGCCAAGCTGACTGGCTTCCTCAAGTTCTGCTCTCTTCCTCCCACACTGAGCCTCCCATGCCCAATTTTATCACAACAACGTCCAGCCATCAAAAGCCGACTCCCTTTTCACAGGTTCAGCCCACCTTCCATACCCCAGCTTGGAAATGAGGCCTTAGTTAGCTTGGCTTTAGGGCTCTCCTAGTGCCCCAAGCAGATTGCTAAACCCATAAAAGTCAGCCTTTCAAGGAAGGAGTGGCTAAGGAGTGGCCCAGATGAGCAGAGACTGGTGAACCAGGGCCACAGCAGGTCACTGAACATCTGCAGCCTCCCTCAGCCATTTAACTCTCCATTACTGATTTAGCCTTGGTACTAGAGCTGGGGCCTAAGGGGTTGGACTGAATCATCTACCAACCTGGGAAACCTTTCACGCTCTCACTGGGAGCGTCACCAGTAGGATGGTACAAACTTGGAAATAGCTCAGGGGAGCCAGATCCACGGAAAGCAGGCTGTCTACTGTGAGCCCCCAGAAGACATTCCTGTGGGACAGAGGACTGTTGTTCATTTATGGGTCATTTGGGGACATCCTAAGGACCAATGTCATTGGGACTTTGTCTATGTGCCAAGTGCCATCCTAAGTGTTCATCACCAACTCACAGACTCACAATAAACATGATCTTTGAACCATGAAATGCTCCATTTACAAACGGGGAAACTGAGGCAGGGATGGTCCCACAATTAGAGCAACATAGCAGAAACTCCAGCCACAGCACCAGCCACCACAGCACATTGTGAGAAGGGTGTTGTTCTGACCTGGATTCTCTGAGCCACTACTGTTATTATGAAGATTAAGCAAGCAGGCTGGACCTGCCGGTAAGAAACCATGACCAAAGTAGAATAGAAGGAAGGGTTTATTTGGGGGGCTTACAGTTTCAGAGAGGGAGTCCATGACGATTACGGGAGAGAGTAGGGTGGGCCAACTCATAGCCTGAGTGGTAGCTGGGTTTGTCAGCCCACCAGTTCTACCTCATCCTCATCACCAGGAAGAGCTCTTAAGCACGGCCCCAGCACGTTCACCCTGTGCGGCAAGCAGCAAAGGGCAGGGCTAGACCTCCAGCTTTCAGGCCCCCACGGCCAACCCACACCTACACCATGAGGGTGAACCCTACTGTGCTGCCCAGGCAAGGTGCAGGGGCCGCTCTCCTGAGTGCTGCAGCTGGCGAGGGGCAGGGTCTACTCTCTCACCTGCCACAGATGGCAAGGGGTGAGAGGGGCAGGGCCTCTTTCCCCTGCTCTTGCCACCACGGCGGGGGCACACCTCCCGCTTCCATGTTCTCAGGGCTGGCTCACCCACGCCCCTGCCAACAGGGTCAGCTCTACTATGCTTACCCTGGTGAGAGACAGGACCTATTGTCCTGAGTGCTGTAGCCAAGGCCATACTTACAGATCCTTCCCAAACAGTTCCACCAGCTGGGGACCAAGTATTCAAATATATTAGTGTATGGGGGAATTCTCTTTCAGGCCACCTCACTGAGAAAAATGATCTGGTGTAGTGTGTGCCTGGGACATAGTGCAAGATTTTTCTTTTCTTTTCTTTTTTTTTTTTTGAAGAAAGGAGTTAGGAAGTTGGGGGGGGGCAGGAAGAAATAAGAGACAGAGTTGAAGGGCTGAAGGAAGAGCTAAGAACCAAAGAAAAAATGTGGCTGAGGAAAGTTGTGCCACATCAAGTCAGGGACTATGCTCTAAAGAGGCAGGTGCTGTGGATTTACATTTTGGATTGAAGACTTGGTAGGTCTGGGACTCATCCCTACCCATCTGTGAAGATGAAAAGACCCCAGATCAAGAAGCACGTGATCCAGCATTCCTGACACATAGGCAGGAGCTCAGTGAGAGCCAAGACGAGCAGGCAGAAGCAAGACCAGGTGAGGGATCGGTGGCATTTGTACAGTGTGCCATGAAGTCACCAGGCTGGCTTTGGTAATTCATCTCTATGAGGGGACTGTTGAGTGACAGTTGGCAGAAGATTGGGGCAGGGTTCCTATGGCCATGGAGATAGTATGTTGAGTTCCTGGGAGTCAACATTGGAGCCGAGGGTTTCCCTAATAGAGGCCCCTCTTCCGTAGAGCAAATCCACAGGCCAGGCTAGGAGTCAAGTATCTTACTACCCTCCCAAGACTCAGAGGAGGCCCAGCAGTGGTTCTTGTGAGGCTCCATGGAGACCCCACCAGATTAAATTTAGTAATCTACACTTAGTAAATTACACTTAGTGTAATCTAGAGCCTAATGTTTTTCTAAAAGCTGAGTGGCCATGAAGCATTTTGTAACAGGTAGGGCTCAAGAGAACAGAGGAGTGGAGAGAGCTGGAGAAACAGAAATCATCACAATTGGATGGAAGGGTGGATGAAAGGAAGGAGGAGGAGGAGAATGGGGAATACCATGACAGAGACAGAAGAGTGACTCCAAGACTAAGGGCACATCCTGGGAAAGATGGAACATTACGATGTGGCAGCCTCCCTGCCGGTCCTCCATGTGCCCAAACCAGAGCTGCCGTTACTGGCAACAGTGCCTAGCCTCGTCTTTCCCAGGCTAGTGAGAGCAGGGATGAAAAGACAAAGGCGCCATGTCCCAGAAGAGCATATGTCAAACAAACGCAGGAGACGGAAAGGGTTAAGGAATCCAGTGACTAAGTGAGTAGATCAGCCTCAGAGGCCTGGAGGGGAGTGGTGTGCAGGCTTTTGAGAGACAAAGGTGCACTTACAGCCAAACTCCGAGTGACTCCCACAGGTTCACGTCTATGGTGGAAGTGGGACAATTAACTCAGCCAGGTGAGTGACACCTTGGCTCTGGGACATGTGTCTCTTCTCACTCCCACTGACGGTTCTAGAGTTGTCTAGATCATTCCTTTGGTTGAGAGTAGAAGAAAGCCCAGGTAGAAGAGGAACCCAGCAGCGACTAGGAATTTTCTGGAAGCAAGCATCTACTACACACTGGCCTCAGGCTGGCCAGCCTCTGGTTGCAGGTATAGGTCTGTTGTGGCATTACCAGTCAAGTTGAGCCAGTTAGCTGGTGTCCGCCCTGACCTCTCTTGTGGCTCTCTTATGGGAACTAACTCCCAGCTGCCCCGTCCTTAGAAGGGAACAGGCACAGGGCAACACTTTCTTTGTAAGAAGAAAAGTGTGGCCCGGGTGAGCAAACAGAAAACTGCCAGCCTCAAACCAACACTTAGAATGAAACCTAAGTGTGAGCTGGTGTGTGTGTGTGTGTGTGTGTGAACTGGTGTACGCTGACCAGGGCAGCCATAGCCGAGAACTGATTGATTCTACTGATTCTTTCGGGACCAACAGGAGGGTCTAAGAGAAAAGACGTGGTGGGGCCACTCAGAAGTCTATTTAAAGCAAGAACTAAGAGTTGGGCTATAGGTCCACATTGGTGCTATCCAGGGTCTTCCCTTTCTATGGATGGCCCAAGAGGCACAGGCTTACCCAGGAGGACAGAGACGACAGGAGAAAGGAGGCTCAGAGACAGCGGCTGCTTTTTCCGACCCAAGCGTTGTATCTTTCCAAGGCAAAGATAGCAGCAAGAAAATGACTTAGGCAATAACAAGTCTTGGAAGCAAACAGACACCTCTACTTCACGCCTGTATCTAAAAACCTCCTCTGTGAAAATGCATTCTGTCCTGGAAGGCTTGCTGTACCTCCTAGTTCTGAAAGTGAAAACCCAGAAATGTGAGAATTCGTTCTTGGAAAGTTTACAAAGACAAACAGTAGCATTCTGGTAAAGCAAGGTGACACACAGTCTACCTCAAAATCGAGCCCCTACCCCCTACCCTGCTTGCTTGCAGCACGACCTCATGACACTCAGGTCACTGGGGGAGCCCATTCTGTCCCAACTTGTTTGTGACAGAATTCTCTCAGCACTTGAATTTATGTAAGCTCAACTGTGGGGAAGTAGCAGGGATGGGTGGTGGGAGGAGGAGGTGCTCTGATCTGTCAGCCCTTCATGGGGACTCATGGGGACCCAGCAAGGGTCGTCCTTGTCTCTGGTATTCATATCCAGTTAGGAATTTACTTAGAATCACTTCAGGGACTTTCAGATATCATCATCCCCGAGCCTCTCCTTCTTGCTTTACCTCATGGGAGCAGACTTTCCCGGAGGGTGGATACAAAGTGGTATTGTAAGACATTGTACAGGTGGAGTTGACTCAAACTGCTGGTGGGGAAACTTGGGTTGATAAAACAAAGTCCAGACACTTTTACCTGAAGGTCAGTGCCAAGGCATTGATGATTCATTCATAATGCACCCAGGACTTCTTTTTCAGATACCAGACACTCTGCTACACATGGGACTGTCCCCATCTGACCTCTTCCACACCCTTTTCTAAATCACACACAAACCAGATGCCCATCTCCTAAGCACACCCGAGTACACAATGTCCATGCATGCTGCCTCTGCTTGCTCCCAGAGCAAGGTCACTGTCCTCTTCTCTCGTCCTTCAGTGCAGTCTTCAAGAACACGCTCTACGGTCCCTAGTACATTCTTCTGAACTGTGTGGGGTCCTTTCATCTTGTACCCTGGACTGTGGAACCCTTTGCTAATGGTTACAGAGGTAGTATAGTCTTGCAGCCATGCAGCTATGAGAAATCTGGATTAAAATGAAATCATCCAGCCTCCCATGGAGCTGGCCTTCTCGGAGCTGTTAACAGGCTGATATGAAGCATGATCCTCAAATGGGGAGAAATTGTTCAGCTGGTAAGAGTGCCTACTATACTATCAGGACCTGCGTTCAATCCCCAATATCCACGGAAAAGAACGTGGCATGGCGGTACACGTGTGTTGGCTAGTCTTAGGTCAACTTGGCATAAGCTAGTTATCTAAAAGGAGGGAGCCTCAACTGAGAAGATGCCTCCAAAAGATCAGGCTGTAGGGTAGCTTGTAGGGCATTTTGGTTTGTTTGTTTTTCTTTTTGGTTTTTGGAGACAGGGTTTCTCTGTATGACAGTCTTGGCTGTCCTGGACCTCTCTTTGTAGACCAGGTTGGCCTCGAACTTACTGAGATCAACCTGCCTCTGCCTCCTAAGTGCTGGGATTAAAGATGTGCGCCACCACCGCCTGGAACATTTTCTTAATTAGTGACTGATTGGGGAAAGTCCAACCCATTGTGGGTTATGCCATCCCTAGGCTGGTTGTCCTGGATTCTATAAGAAAGCAACACCCCGCCATGGCCTCTGTATCAGCTCCTGCTTCTAGGTTCCTGCCCTGCTGGAGTTCCTGTCCTGACTTCTTCCTGTGATGAACAGTGATATGGAAGTAGAGCAAAAAAAAAAAAAAAAAAAAAAAAAAAAAAACAACAACAACAAAAAACCCCGTTTCTCCTCAACCTGATTTTGGTCGTGGTGTTTCATCATAGCAATAGTAACCCTAACTACGAAACACGCTTGTTACGCTAACACCTGGAAGGTGCCAAGAAATAGCTCTCCCTGTGTCTTGCTGGCTAGCCAGCCAGTCTAGATACTTCCACCAGTTCCAGGTTAGTGAGAACCCTATCTGAACAAAAACACAACAACACAATAAAGAAAACGACAACAAATCCGCAGATGGCTCCTAAGGAATGAAACATGAGGTTGAACTCTGGCCTCTGTATTTATGTGCACATATGCACATGTCCGTCTGCACACACATATGAACTTGCCTTCCCCCCTACAACGTGAGAAGGCCATGGACAGGTTTCCACATGTTTGGATAGCCACTGCTTTCCTATCCTGATGTTGTTCTGGTTCAAAGACGTCCCTCTGGGAAACACTACCTTCTAGCTATTTCCTTTGCCTATTCGTTCAGCTGACATTCTGACACGCCAACCATGACCGGCATCCTACTGGGTGCTCTCTTCTGTTCAGCTCAGTGGCTTTGCTGAAATAGCCAGAAGAGAACATCACATGAGCGGGTACTCCAGGGCTGGCTCCCAGCGGGCACCCTATGCTAAGAACACTATGAACTCACTGACTAGCCTGGTCCCTGGTGAATCCTAACCAAAGCCCTGGGACTCAGCAGGATGCAAGGCATAGCCTGGTGCAAGACTGCCAAGGTTTGGGACGGCAGATTGGTTTTTCACCATGGAAGCAAGAACGCAGAATTTCATAGTATGAGAGATCACAGTATGAGAGATCACAGTATGAGAGAGGTCAGCTGTGGAGACAAATCATGTAATAGACAGCATTCAGCAGGCAGCATGAGCATGCTCAGACTACCAGGCTCCTCAAACACAACTGAATGAAAGGTACAGCAGCCAAATAAGAAAAATGGAGCAGAAACCAACTGCTGAGCTGAGAAGGGATGGAAGAAGCCAGGGCTGGAGCGGGGTCCAACAGACCCTTCCTGACACAGTTGGGTCACTTGTAGGCTTATGGCGGCATACAGACATGTACAGCATTTACCATGCGTTCCCAGGTGGGTCATATGGAAGCCACCACTTGGGTGGGTTGGCGTAGAGGTGGCTGGGATACTTCAAGAAAACGAAAGTGCACTGGGCCTGGTAATGCCCCTTCCATGATCCTTCATTCCTCCCCTTACCACAGGGGAGGATGTAGTCCCAGGGTGTCAACAAAATTGGGAGGGTCTCCACCTTCATGGAGGTACAAAGGAAGTCACACATCACCCGTCAGAAAGTAAAATGAAGCCATGATGGAGGTAGGTCTTGTATTTATCTGTTGCTTTCATTGGTTAATCAATAAAGAAAACTGCTTGCCCCTGATAGGACAGAAAATTAGGTAGGTCGAGTAGACAGAACAGAATGCTGGGAGAAAGAAGCCGAGCCAGTGAGTCGCCATGATTCTCCCACTCCAGACAGATGCAGGTTAAGATCTTTCCTGGTAAGCCAGCTCGTGGTGCTACACAGAATATTAGAAATGGGTTAGATCGATATGTAAGAGCTAGCCAATAAGAGGTTAAAACTAATGGGCAAAGCAGTGTTTAAAAGAATACAATTTGTGTGTTGTTATTTCGGGGCATAAGCTAGCCAGGCGGCCGGGAGCTGGGGCGGCAGGAACACAGCCCGCTGCTCCTATTACAACAAAGCCGTGCCAGGGAAGGGGTCCCTCCAGGAAGTCAGGAAGCTGTGCTTTAGAAGCAAAAGGCAGGTGGTGTCCAAGATGGGATGCGGCTTCTGGAAAAGGGCATTGGAAGCCATTTTCGAAGCGGGCAGGGGACAATGGAGTACTTCTAAGGAGACTGGGGACTGCCATGGCAGAACAAGGTAGGGGTGACAAGGGAGCCACAGCAGGGCTCTGCCACCGTTCCTTTAGGAAGCAGGTAGCACCATGATCAGGTGCTCCATCGTGTTTGCTGCTGTGACAAAATACACGTCTGAAGTGACTTGAAGGAGGAAGGGTTTACGCTGGCTCACAGTCTGAGGGGCCCAAAGGCGCTACACAGGCATGCCGGGTGCCTGGCTGGTCACGCGGTGTCCTCAGTGAGGAAGCAGAAAGGGTACATATTTGATTGACTCTGGCACTGAGGTCCTGGGATGGAACTGCCTATATTCAGGGTGGCTCTTCCTTGCCTTAAAGACACACCCAGAGGTGGCGCATGCCTTTAATTCTAGCATTCCGGAGGCAGAGGCAGGCGGATCTCTGTGAGTTTGAGGTCAGCCTTGCCTACACAGCAAGTTCCAGGACAGCCAGTGCTATGCTGAGAAACCCTGTCTCAAAACAATAAAAACAACAACAACAACAACAAAAGAACCAAACAAAAAAACTCTGAAATATGTTTCAATGATGATTCCAATGAAGCTGCCAATGAAGATGAGGCATCATGGATGGTTTAGGTCAGGAAGAGACCTTGGGTAGACAGGAGGTGGGGGAGACTGGGGACAGGATCCAGCCGTTGAGGTTTAGTAGAGAAGGGCCACTGACCACAGTGCTGGGCCGGGCTGGGCCAGGGTGACATCTCAAGGCAGAGCTGTGTTCCTCTCCCAATGAGGCTGCACTAGAGAAAGTACACAGGGCTCAGCTGTCTTTTCAAGGACATTAAGAGGCCACTTTTCTGTCGGCCACTTGTCTCTCTCTCTCTCTCTCTCTCTCTCTCTCTCTCTCTCTCTCTCTCTCTCTGTGTGTGTGTGTGTGTGTGTTTGTGTGTGTGTGGAGGGCTGAGACAAGAGCGCTCAGTTCATCTTCTGATTGCTGCTCTAGAGATCAAACTCAGGGATCGCCCTGAGGATTTGGAGCCTTGACATAGGCAGTTACACCGATCCTAGCAGGTCAGGACCTGCCAGAGCCAGCAGGGAGCAGGGGCTTCCTTCCTTTTCAGCTGCAGCCCCATTGGAAGCTACCTTGTTTTAGGGGACATCTGTGCCGCTGCAGAAGACAGTTACAGCACACACACTTGTTTTTCTAATTGAGTCTACTCAGTGACAGAGGCGGCATCATACCAAGCTTATGGAGACAGGCTTTGTTTTCTCCACACTGATTCAAGTGTCCCTTCGTCCCTTCGTCCCTTCGTCCCTTCCTTCCTTCCTTCCTTCCTTCCTTCCTTCCTTCCTTCCTTCCTTCCTTCCTTCCTTCCTTCCTTCCCATCTCTAAGTTTGATTTCCATATCTGTAGAACAGTGCCAGTGTCTCACAGGGTTGGGGAGATTCAATGGGGTAATGGATGAGAACCAGCATTTTTGTTGTTGCGGTTGTTTGTGATGGTGTGAGTGTGTGAGTGTGTGTGTGTGTGTTCAGACACCTCTATAGAGACCAGAAATTGATGTTGAGTGTCTTGAGTGTTTCCTTATAGTGCTTTCCATCCTCCATTCTGAGATAGAGCCGCTCACTGAATCGGAGCTTGCTGATTCAGCTAGACTGGCTGAGAGCCCCAAGGCCTTGCCTGTCTCTACTTCCTGATTATGGGTGTGTGTGTGCCACTGTGCGTGGCATTTTATATGGATGCTGGAGATCTGAACTCAGACGCTTAGGCTTCTGTGGCAAGCACTTGACTGAGTCATGCTACCAGCCCCTGCTGTGTGTGTGTGTGTGTGCGTGTGTGTGTACACATGTTAGCAAAGTGTTCATTTGTTACTTCATTCACTAAAATGGCACCATTTTCATGGCAGGCACTGCCTCGCACCGTAAATAAACAGATGCATGAGAGCTTTGTTTTGGAGTAGATGCAGAGCACCACTCTGGGGGCACCAGACTACAGTGGGGACATAGCAGTAGCAGGGGCTTTGCAGAGGCCAAGTGGATGGTAGGGCAATGCAGCTGACCTTGTCCTGAATACAAGGCACGCACCTAGAATGGCAATGCATGCATGCATACATACATACGTGCATGTGTATACATGTGTGACACGCGTGCACTCAAAAAGGGGTGGAAGGACAGAGACATCCCAACAGTGTATTAAGGGGAGAAGGCCATTTGAGGCAAAATGAAGAGCAAAGAGGGGGTGTCCTGATGCACTGCACAAATCACACAAAGCAAGCAGATCAAGGGGGGCAGATCACTTCACTGGGGATCCAGATCCCGTCCATCAAGGCTTCCCAGGTTATCTGGGACAACGTAAAAATAAAATGCAAAACTACAGACGTGACATGGATCGCAGCACCCGAAAGCACCACACATGTTTGCTATGAAAGCATGCCTGTGTCTATCACACAGCGGTGGGTGTGAGGTTTAACAGGCAAGTGATGAGCATATTGAGTGTTTATTTTATAACAATGAATGATTTGTATTTATTTATGTGTGTGTGGCAGTGTGCCATGGCATGTATGTGAAGGGTGAAGGTTAGAGGACAACTTGCAGGCATTAGTTCTTTTGGGGGACCACGTGAGTTCTGGGGATGAAACGGATGGGTCAGGCTTGGCAGCAGCACCTTTATTCAGTGAGCCACCTTACCGGCCCTGGGTTATCTATTACACTCTCATGGAGCGGTTCTCCCCTCTAGGCTGCCTTTCATTAATTCTGCACACACTGTCCAGCTGCTGGGTCCAAGAGGGTCATGCCCCGTGCCAATATATAATGTATTGGCATAAAAGGGGAGGGAAGAAGAGTACCAGGCGCCAGGATGAAGGTGACAGTGAGGGCACCTCAACTGTGGGGTCACCGGGGCAGAAGGGCTGCAGGGCCAAGACTTAGAAGCAAAGACATTTGGTGGCCTGTTGAGATCCAGCATTATGCCTGGGTTTGGCAGCCTCCCACCTGGGGGCGACTCTGCAGCTTAATAAACCCAAGCATGTGTTTGTCTGCCGTCTGCTTTACCGAAGTGCTTATGGGACAGGTGCTACAAGCTGGGGACTTCCAGGCTATTATGAAACCAGATTCCATGCTTTCCACCCCTCATCTTCTGCAGAGACCTGCAAACTCAGTCAACGGCTGGCTCTGTTGGCGACAAACACCCATATCATGACAGGGTAAGCACCCTGTATACCGTGATAAATAAGACAGACAGCTGCTGTAAAGAAGAAGCCAGATCCCCATGTTAAAGCCAAGTAGAGCTAGATGTCATGACCGAGGTGCAAGGAGGCACAGCGGGGAAGTGGCTGAGATCAGAATGTTCCACTCCAGGCAGGCTACTCTGTGTCACTCTCAGACACTGGGAAGGCTGCATGGTGGGGTTGAAGGCTGCTCTAGGCAGATTTTCTGAGCATGGCCTGGGACTCAAATAGATTGTGCAAGAAGAAAAACCTTTGTTAAGCTCCAAAGAGATGCATGAGAAAGGGTCATTAGTATCTGAGATGATTTTTTTTTTTTTTTTTTTTTTTTTTGGTGAATCAGATGAAGAATCAGTGTGGGAACATCAACAGCACTGAAGGCTGCATTGGGTGAATGTGTTACTGGGGCAAAACCACTTAGCTCATGGGGGAAGAAAGGATGTAAAGACAGCGGGTCCTTCTCTGTGGCCAGCACTAGATGACGGTTGATTAGCACAATAGTTCACGCCACTGAATTCCTGCTCTAGGGGAAATCTGGAGTCACAGTTTTCCTGCCCTGCTGGAGTGTCCTCTAGGAGTCCACTGTGGACCAACGAAGTAGGAACTGTTCATCCTTAATGAAAAATTGTTACTCTGGAAGTGTGTTCACACCGATGCCATGCCCAAACCATTTCTGATCTAGTGAGTTCCAAACCCACTGACCCGAATGCATACTTCTCAGCCCAGGCCAACTACTTGAGGTTCATCTTGACTTTGATGTGTCCTCTCTTGTAGCCTGCCTCCTCTATTGAATTATAAGTTCTAGGACACAAGTCACTTAATTGCGGCCATGTTCCCAGCCCCCAGTAGGAGTAGGATATCTACGCTTGACTATAAAGCAGGATGGCTGAACCTTATCCCAGGAACTCTGAAATTGTGACAGCCTGTAGCTCGGGACCCAGCTGAGCTAGGCCCCTTACCCTCCCTGGCCTTCCCCAAGCCTGTCTCCCTGTACCACTGGCTGTCTTTGATGGCTTGCCGGCGAGGTCTTTAACGGCCTAGTTGTTTCTTTTTTTATCTCTGTATATCCAGAGATGAAAGGGAGGGTCTACAAATGTGGTTTGTAGGAGACAGAACTGTCACCTGAACAAAGAAGGAACTGGACAGGCTGCCACGACTGGGGACCAGGGTCCTCTTTCGCCAGAGCGACTCTGATGCCAGCCTGATGGATTACTGTAGGCCAGGGGCTTGAGATTACAGTCAGCTGTGCTCTCAAGATAATGACAGGCCTCACCCTCCAACTGACTGGAGACTTCTGCAATGTGGTAGAGGCAATTTACAGCCTTATTGCGAGGGTGGTCCCAGCTAAGGCAACCTCCAGGGACATACAGTAGCTGGACTTCTCACCTATGAGTGCATCCTGAGTTTAAAAGAGGAATTTTAAGGCCATCAATTGGCTCGCAGCACTTGTAGATACCGACAGAGAACATGGGACCAGACGTGACATCAGGTTATTAAATTAGTGTCTTTGCAGAAATAGCACAGGTCTGTCCGGCTCCTCGTGGACTTGCAGGTTTGATTAAGTGTCTCTACAGGCAGAGCTTTTATTATCAGGATAATGACATGACAGGAGAATCCTGCAGTCTTAAACTTGTGGAACCATGGTGGGGGGGAGGGAATGGAGCAACCTCACAGCCAGTGTGGAGGGGGATAGGGAAAGACCCTGGGGTCCGTCAAAGGCTGTGGTTATCAAGCGCACGCCACAGGGGCACCTCTTCCTACAGGTGCTCACCTTGACTTTGATTTGACCTCTGGGCAATGCTGAATGGTGTCTTGGCATGTGGCCCATGTGGCTACTAAAGGCTGGCTTAGAAGAGGTGATGTCCTCCCATTGTCCTTCCATCCCAACTTCTCTGAGAGGGGGTACATCAGCCTACATCGCATCCAGGCACCTACCTGCAGCCAACTGCTCTTGTTTAAACTCCAGCAGGTACCCTGTAGGTCCCTCATATGTGTGTGTACATGCATGAGAGAGAGAGAGAGAGAGAAGGACAGACAGATGGAGGCATGGAGCAGCCCAAGGCTGCTGGGCCATGTTCCTTATAGCCATTGCACTAACTTCACCATCATTTTCTATGCCTTTAAGGTATCATGCTGAAAGCGGAAACCACCCAGAACACACCTTTTTGGGTTGACATCCTTATCTGCCTTTTTTGTTGTTGTTGTTGTTTTGCCATTTTGTCAAAGAAAAGCTGCGTCCAATTTTCACTTCACTTCTAAAAAAGTGTAGAGCTTTGCTGCACCCCATTTATTGATGAAATCACCAGGGGTTCACCAAGAAATGGCGGTTACCTTACTTTTGCACTCATTGTGTCTGGTCATAAGTTAGGCATAAGATTTGTGCGTCCAATTACATAAAATTCTGAAAACCCCCAGTGGCCAGACTTTCCATCACGACACCCCCATTGTTGTGACCATGCAGTTCCATTCTGGGTGCTTACCTCTCAGCTGCTGGAAGCAGGAGGCACTGCTGTCTGGCTCCAGAGGGTGTCTCAGAACCCCATTGCTGGGCTTGGGCCTCTCGTATTCTCTCTCTGGGAGCATTGCCTGCTCACTCTCCATGGCGGGGTCTGAGTGTGGGGGCAGGGACTGTGGGAACCCAAACATCAAGAGGGACGAGAAGAAGAGCAAGGCACCGCAGAGCAGAAAGCCGCCCCACCAGGCTCCAATCCAGCGTGGGTCATCTGGAGTGATGTCCAGGTTACCTGCCAACAGAAAGGGCACCGTTTAGTGGAGAGGCGGGACATTTGGGCTGTGGGGACTCTGCTTGGAGAGAGATGTCCCCTGCATGGAGTTCAAGGGCTGTAGAAATGGGTGAGGGGGTGGAGCTCTGAGCTGGGAAACTATCTTCCCCACGTCAGAGCTCCTGTTTCTCCCATCACCGGGGACGGAGCATGTTTCCCCCTTAATTTCCCTGTCTGCTCCACGCTTTATAATCTGTCTAAACAAAAACAGCAAGGAGCCAGACAGCCGAGGCAGGCTGGAATTGACTCATCTCGCTGCATTGCAAAGCCGAGTTCATGAAAACACAAGCAAATATTCGCTATCCAAGGGCGGACTGTCACTAGGTATACGCTCTCTCACCTGAAACAAACGGCTGGCCTGAAATTTCATTCCAACTCTCGCAGCATGAATTAAAGCAAGCTCATAACTAAAAAGAGCAGGTGCGGAATGCAATTCAAGGAAATGGATGCCCATGACGCTTGAATGAAAATCCTGCCCTTTTGGAGATAGTTTTGAACTTTATGCCTCAGTTTACAAATCTGCAGACAGGGATGATGACGATGACAACATCCACCTTGCAGAGTCATTAGTAAGGGCCAGAAAACCACACCAGACACATGTCTGCATACTCGGGGACGACAATCTGTCATTTATGGTGCCTAAGATTCTACTGGCTAGGATGACCCAAGTCTTGAAGATGGCTCTGGCTGGGCCCCAGCCCTCTATTAGAAAGCTCTGGCACAGCTTCGGTGCTCAAAGACACCATGCATCACCATGCCGTTTGGCTACGTGGATCCAGGCAGCTTGGTGCTGGCACGTCTCTAATTTACCAACCCAAGTCCTGGGAACGAACGGGAACTGCAGCTTACTCCCTGGATTTTGCTGTCCATTTTACAGCTGCCCCGCAAAGTGGTGTGTTCGGGATGAGCTCCCTAGAAATGCCTTTTTAAATGAGAAACCGTGTGCTCCCAGAACCCAAAAAGAGATTCTTGGGGACCTGGAGAATAGTAGGTGAGGCAAGGAAAATGGGGCTGCAGGCCAGGACCAGATGGATGGACGGCTGGGGAAGAGTGATGGCCACAGACACCAGATGAACATTTTGCCCTTTGCAAAGTGCCCCGTCTCCCGCCAAGCCTCTTAACACTGGCTATCATTTTCCCCGGTCTCCTCCGCACCAGGAGTCACACGCAGCACACTCTTGCTGTTCCAGTAAATTCTTCCTATAAGCTGATAAAATAGGGTCGTTCATGCCCTCCATTTGGTGTGAAAATTGAGGCTTGGAGAGCCTAGGTTCTTTGCTTGAGTCCACATGAACACAGAGGTCTTTACACACAGGCCCCCTCGGTACAGCATCTCATTTTAGATTTCTCTTTAGTCCGTCTTCAACATCCGGCCGTTGTGGGTGAACACTAGATTCCTGTACTCTGTGCATTGAACTCAAGGCCACCGATTGTTCTGGTTAGGTACAAACTGGTTTTGGGATGCTGATATTCTCTACCCTGACTGATGCTCAGTGGTCCTCCCCATGCTACGATGGACCAGTTGCTTTTGCATAGCCACATGTTGGAGAGGAGAGAGCTTAGCTGTAGAGGGCTGGGGTGGCGGTGCTGAATCCCGGCTCTGCAGCTCACTAGCAACCCCTGAGCCTTTTCATCATTTGTGAAATAAAGATGCCACCGCTGGAGTGGTTGTAAGGATAAAAGGTAACAAGCAAGCATCCCTTGGCACACAGGCGCTCTTTGGATATGGCAGCTCTTATTCTTTTCCCCCTACGTATATGAATGGGCTTTTCCATGTACAGGTTTTATTTTTAAACAGAATGCCAGGGCCCAGGAAATCTCAAGGTGATCCTGGAAGCAGCTTCATGCAAATGAGGGAGGAGAAAAGGAAGTACAATCACCTGGGGTGGCTGAATAGGGCTGTTTTCCCTGCTTGTCACTTACTGTTTCTTCACCTGCTGCCAGGCAAGGGAAGAAAACAAAGGGGAAGGGAGCCACCGCTGTCTACAAGCTCCAGAGGAGAGCAAGACAGAGAAACCCTAGCAGTTGCTGGAGGGGAACAAAATTAGTGCCCTGCAGAAAGTCACGAGAAATCAGTGATTCTTCTGGATGCGAGAAAAACATCCCGGAGGGTGTCTTGGCATAGGCTCTGTGTCCCCTTCTTCCCTGTAGGTGTGCATGTATAGAAAGCTGACTGCTCGAGAATGGAAAGACAGCAAGAACATGTCACCTGGGTCAGGCTAGAAGGGGCCTCATGTGAAGGTGTGGAGGAAGGCAGGATTCACAAACCACTGTTGGCTTTCTGGGGAGCTCACACTTCTCCATGTCAGTGACTCACGAGCCATACTGTGGCAGGAGAGAGACGGCACACTGACAGGACACCACTTGGCTTCCGTGTGTGCCGGGGGAGGCCGAGTGAGTGACTCTCTACCTGACTTAGAGAAGACAGCTCAAGCTTGAACCTGTCTCAGAAACTCTTCTACCAGTGTCTACACCAAAACATAGTGCACGTCTAAATGCACGTGTGCCTAAGGGAGCCTCATGTTTGTGTGCATCAATGTGGCTGTTGTGGCGGAGGCCAACTCGGCTATGGCTATTATTCTTCCAGAGCTAGCCACTCTGTTTCATGAATCAGAATCTCTCATTGTCCTGTAGCTCACCAATTTGCCTACTGGCCAGCAAGCCCCAGGGGTGTTCTTTTGTCCCTACCTCTCTAGTCCTGGGGTCACAGCATGCACCACAATACCTGGCTTTTTCATGTGGATCTGGGTTTGAACTCATGTCCTTAGACATGTGGGCTATACTAAGTGAACTATCCCTCAAACTCCTCAAATAATATTTTTATGAGGAATTCTGGCTACTTAATAGTCAAAAAACAAAACAACAACAACAACAAAAACCCTCTCTACATGCATGGCAATTCTCAAAGCTCAGGAGACACTGTTCTTGAATAGCTGATAGTGAGATAGGATTCTTTATGTTGACAAAGAACCAATCGGAAGATGCCATTAAGGTCTGGATTCCGACCAGCTCTTCTTCTGGATTCGAAGAGTATATGTCCCTGGCTTGGTGAAGCGTGGCCACATAATAGAGTTTTACAGAGAAAAACGTGAGCAGGGGAACAGGCATCGCTTCTGTGTGTGCCTGTGTAGTGCTGTGTGTGGTTCCCACGTTTCGTCTTCCCAAGAGGAATATATGAACAAGCCACAGTGAACAAAATGTCCCCATTGACCTGCTTTGGATACTTGGGGGGAACAGGATATAAACACCATCCTAATGCACAGATTTGGGGACATAGTTGTTACTGTGGCATGAACTAGCCTACCCTGACTACCACAAATGGCTTGGGAATTAGCCACCCCTCTCTGGGGAAGCTGAGGACAGCCAGAGCACTGTTTCAGGGAGCACTGTCTTAAGCACTTGGCCCAAAGCTTGAGAACCTATTTATTTCTCTTTCCAGTTCTAGTTCCTGTATTGACTTTAAAGCTTGTCTTCAGCCTGTTGTTTGAAGGTGGCTGTTTGCAAGATGTCCAGGACAAACTGAAAAGCACCAATCCGTCTCATTTGCTCAGAGACATTAATACACCAATGAAAGAAGACGCGGGGATGAGGAGAGCTATGGATCAGAACAGAGTGGGGGTAGTGCTTCAGGCTGAGGGCCATGCCAGGGGAAGCACTATATACAGGGAAAGCACTCTGCTGCCACTTGCCCACATTTGGTTTCTCTAGGAGCTGGGAAGACATAGGATCTCAGTCTCAGGGTAGTTCTATCAATCAGAAGGGCAAAGTTCTGGAAGAGGCTGAAACCACAACACTATCTGCTAGCTGTGCCTGGACGGGACACATCCATCACGAGATGGTACACGTCCATCACGAGATGGTACACAGCTGGGGACTCTCTTTGCAAATGTCTTGGACATGCATACAGTCTCCCTCTTTAGACGATCCATTTTTTTTATTTGTGTGTCTCTGTGTGTTTGTGTGTATTGTATGTTATGTGTGTTCTTCTGCATGGGCACATGAGTGTGGGTCTGTGTGCCCCTGTCGAGTCTGGAGCATGATGCCCGGGTGTCTTCCTCTATTGTTTTTTATTCTTTCTCGCCTTGAGATGGGGCCTCTCACTGACCCGGAAGCTCACCATGTTGGTTAGGTTGGCTGGCTAGCACATTCTGGAGACCTGTGTTTCTGCCCTCCACTGCCCTCCCAGTCCTGCAGTTCTAGACTTGCATAGCCATGCTTTGCTTGTTCACGTGGGTGCTAGGGATTCAAACCCAAGTCTTCAAACTCATGGAGAAAGTCTACTACCCAATGAGCCCTCTCTCCAGCCCCAAGATTCACTTCTCTAAGTGTTTCATTTCGACATCTGGGTTGCTTTTATTCTTTCTAGCTCTGTTGAACAAAGGGAGCAAGTCACTAATATCAGTTTGCCACCTCTGCAAAGAGCAAGTGACTACAAGGGGCCTATCAGGGCTTTGTCCCCATTTCCAAGGTTAAAAAAGAAAGAAAAACGGGAGGAACAGGGAGAAACCAGCACACAACTCATTAGCAGGTCTACCCATGAGACTTTGAGAAGAGTGGGCCAAAGCAAATTGGGGACAGTCGCTTCTTTCTCTTGGGCCATCCTGGTGTGTGAGAGCCATTATGGCTCTTGGGGCATTTTTAGGTTCATGTGCCTATTTGCTTAACCCACGTTATCAGTCTCTTTCTATGGGATTCAGGACTTCCAAGAGTATCGTTAAGTTGCAAACCTAATTAGAAAGTGGAGGCAGGGAGGGTGTGGAACATTCCAGATCCCAGCCATCCAGCTAACAGGTCCAAAGGGAAGGGGTCTGGCATCAGAGCCGGTGACCTTCTCCCACAAGCACACAGACCATGTCATCTTGTGGTAGCTACGGATGCCACGGAGCTGCCAGGGTGATTTCCAACAAGGGTTCAGAGGAGGGTGGGTGAGGTTAGAACTACCAGGGGGAGGTTTCTGTGGATGGGGAGCGGCAGCCTTCTGGTTCAGTTCAGGTTTTAGGGAGACAATTACTAGGCTGAGAGGAAGCCTTGGAAGTCAGAGCTGAAAGCATGCTGGGTCCCCCAGTAACTGCAGACTTCTAGAGGACCTCTCAGACACCCCATTATATATAACCTTTATGGCATGCTTCCCATATGCCAGACACTGTCTGGGCACTCTGCATGGTTCTCTTGGCTGCCCTAGGATCACAGAGCTCAAGGGAGTGGTGTCTTGGTTTCTATTGCTACTATAAAACACACAATCAAAGGGAAAGTTGGGAAGGAAAGGGTTTATCTGGCTTACACTTCAGCATTGCCGTTCATCACTGGAAATAAGGACAGGAACTCAAGCAGGGCAAGATTCTGGAGGCAGGAGCTGATGCAGAGGCCATAAAGGGGTGCTGATTACTGGCTTGCTTCCCTTGGCTTGCTCAACCCAACTTCTTATAGCACCATGGACCAGCAGCCCAGGGATGGCACTACCCACCATGGGCTGGGGCCTCTCCCATTGATCACTAAATGAGAAAATGCCTTACAGTTGGATCTCATCAAGGCATTTCCTCAACCGAGGCTCCATCCTCTGACAGCTCTAGCTTGTGTCAAGTTTACACACAAAGCTAGCCTGTTGTGGGACAATGGTCTTGTATTGTTTTAATAAAATGTTGATTGGCCAGCAGCCAGGCAGGAAGTATAGGTGGGGCGATGAGAACAGGAGAATTCCGGGAAGAGGAAAGAGTCAGTCTGCAGTTGTCACCCAGACACAGAGGAAGCAAGATAAGAACGCCTCGCTGATAAAAAGTACCAAGCCATGTGGCTAACACAGACAAGAATTATGGGTTAAAGTAAGATATAAGAGTTAATAAGAAGCCTGAGCTAATAGGCCAACCAGTTTATAATTAATGTAAACCTCTGTGTGTTTCTTTGGGACCGAACGACTGCAGGACCGGGTGGGACAGAAATCTCTGTCAACACTAGCCAGTACAAGTGTGATCTAGATTCACAGGGGTCTGGAATCTAACTCTGTAGACCAGGCCAACCTTAAACTCATGTAGATCTGCCTGCCTCTGCTTCCCAAATTCTGGTATTAAAGGCATGTGCCACCGCTTGACCATTACACACAAAACCTTATCAGATAGAAGCGCCACTCCCAAGTTCAGAATGAGACAGCACACATGCACCTTTAATAACTGTTGAACCATGGCAGATGCTCTTCCTAATCTTGTAATAAACCCACACTACTGGTTGATTCAACAACTGGGGTAACCCCCCAAACCAAGTCCTTTCTTTCAAGGTTCTGCTCTCCTTGAATTTTAGCTTTATCAAGATAGCCTAAAAAAAATGAAATTCTGAAAGTCTCATCATTTACCCCCAGCGTTCACAGGAGGAATCTATTCACCTTAAGAGGGACGAACAGAGCCAAACAGGATCAAACATAGATGAGAGGCAGCAGCCACTGAGTCTTGTGCCTAAGCCAGGCCAGATGAGCCTCCAGGCAAGCTGCCTATGCCCAGCCCCTCTAGAGGATCTTCTCCAGGACTGCCTGCTCAGTCCTACAGGCTACCTGTTCCCCTGCCCCAGCAGGGACTCTGACTGCCAGCGTGGTCCACCTTTCTCCTTGCAAGTTGCCTCCTTAGTCACTGCCAGGCCAGGGGAGAGGTCATTTTTTTTTCCCTCCACCTGCCCCACAACACAGGTCTTCCACGGGTGCCATTTTCACCAGCACAGAAACTCTAGGCCAGCCATTGCCTTCCCTGCCCTCTCCCCAATCCCAGGTTTCAGAGATGCATGCATGCCTATGTATATACAGACATTCATGTGGAATTCAACATTCCCGTGTGGTGGGCAGCTCTAAAGGAGAGCTATTTCAGGAAGTGGACAAGATGGTGGCAGCGGGGGGGATTAAAGAACAGAGAATTTTTACCTCAAAATGCAGCCCAAATGCACCCAAATGTGATAAGGTTCTGCCACCAGATCAAAAACAATAAAAATTGCTTGGAAAGGAGATTTTTCCAGGCTGACTCCCTGAAAGAGTTAGTGATGTTCTTTTGCCCTCTAGTGGTGAGAATCAGCATCGTCCTTCAGGCAGCTTCAAGAAGAAGTAGACATCCTTTCTTAGCAACAGTATGGGCAGGCTGCCACTAGTAAGATGCCCAGACAGCAAAGAAAAGTGTCCATCTGAGGTATGGATGGGAGGCATCAATGTCAACGAGCCTACAAGTGTGGAGGAGGCTTCTTTACTTCTCAAAGGGCTTAGGGAAGCAAGCAGAGATGATGAGAATAAGGGGTCTGCTTTGGAAAGCGGGGCCTTGTGGGTACCCAGGTATCACTCTACCCACAGTTACTCCGGGCACCAAGAGAACAGGCTCTTTCATGGGGTGTGGGGGAGAGAGGATCATGAATGGGAGAGATCTCCCAAGCGGCTCAGGAGATTTGGGTTTTAAACAGATATGTTTCCCCTGGTGGGGTTCCTTCCCTTCTCAGTCTGAGACTTGGGTTCCTCATTAGTATAATGAAAACTCCAAAAGAGAAAGCTGCCCAAGGTTTTTTCTGACTCAGACCTTCTGGCCGTTCCTACGACCTTGGTTTGATGGGTCACTGCTTGGTTTGTACTGGTCACTGCCCAGTACAAAATACATTACCCTCCATATTCTCAAGGTAGCTTGCTCCTCTCCAAGGCTCTTGCTGCCCCTGGATTTTGCTGCCTTTGGGACACCGAAGGAAGCCAGATTTTCTGTCTGGATGAGATGGCAGCTGACACTTCATCTAGTATGTCCCTTACCAGTCCAACCTGACTCTCTAGGAGCGGGCTTCTAAGGGTCAGGCTGCTGGGAAACAGAAGCGTCTAATCCCTTCCTGAAAGAGGCCTAGCGCTTGACAAGAATAAATACAGGCAGCTGTATCTGATTTTATTTTCTCCTTGAAAATTGGTAACATCATTAGCGACAAGTAAATATATCAGTGGGATTAATCGAGTGAGCCACAGTGCGGCTTGATTGGATTGAGGACCACATTATTTCTTTGGGGGTGAATTAGTAAATTTAGCACTGTCAAGAGATGATGGATTGGGAACCCAGGGAACTGAAAGTTCTTATTGATCCCGAGAACAGATCAGCCCAAGAAGCAGCTACAACAGCCTCCCACCCCCACTCCCACCCCACCACCCCCCGCAGAGAAAGGAGATGTGGCTATATGACTGATGGAACGATCCAGAAATCCTGTGCTCTCTTTCAGATACCGGCCGTGATATTTGAGAATACAAGCATTGGGGTATCTGGGGTGACACCCCTGTGTGGATGTGAACCAACTGGCCCCCAGAGGACCTAGGGAATGGTACTATTAGGAAGTGTGGCCTTGTTGGAGTAGGTGTGGCTTCTTTGAAGGAGGTGTGTCACTAGGGGCTGGACTTTGAGGTCTCAGAAGCTCAAGCTACACCCAGTGTCACTCTCTCTTCTTGCTGATCTAGGTGTAAACTCTCAGCTGTCTCTCCAGCACCGTGTGTCTCCTGCATGCCGCCATGCTTCCCACCATGATGGTAATGGACCAAAGCTCTGAACTGCAAGCCAGCCCCGGTTAAATGTTTTCCTTTGTAAGAACTGCCATGGTCGTGATGTCTCTTCACAGCAATAGAGACCCTAATAGAGACAGCCCCCCAAATCCCCACCTCCACCTGAATTCATATTCTCGTATAGGAACCCTGCTTCTGTGGGCCCATGTGACTGGCTGTCTCCTAGCAAAGAGAGCTGGAGACATACCACAAAGTCATCCAGCAGACTAGCTTACAAAATATGGTGGCTCCTTCTCTCGGGGACTCTCTCTCATCTTCTCTACAGGAGGATTGGTGACAAAGTCCTGAAGAGAGGACCGAGAGTCAGGGTGACCAACACTGGATGGGCTCGGAGTTAGATCCTCTCTCTTTTGGTTGTTAAGGGGACTGCAGCCTAGGTTGTGACTTGGTCCCTTCCCCCTGAAGCTGCTCCTGAGTCCCAGACCCAGCATGAGTCACTCTCCATGTGGTGTCATTGTTATAGACATGCTTTTTAATGACAGGGACACGACAGGGCCATCGCTCTTCACCACGGGCTTTGAGGACCAGTGGATACACGCCTGAGACTCTACCCACTGGGATCAGGATAAAGACTTGTGGACCTGGGTCCCAGAGAGACCATGGTGAGTGGATCCTTCTCAACCCCAGTCTGTTCTGAACAGGTTATCTACAAAATTAATTTTTAGTATACCTAGTCACTTGAATTTGAGACTATCTGTCACCACAACACAGTCACAATGGCCAATCCCTATTGCTAACTTGATGGGATGTACCTGGGAGACAAGCCTCTGGGGACGCCTGCGAGGTATTATCTATCTAGACTGGGTTAACAGAGGTGCTAAAATCCACCCCTTGCGGCTGACAGCAACAGTCCCATGCTTGGGTTTCTGGCAGGAATTGAAAAGGATAAATTTGTGATGCGTTTCTGCCCTCTAGTGGTAAGAGGCAGTAACACATCTCATCAAGACGGAATGGCTACTGGCAATGGGATACATACATATACACGGTTGGTTATTTGGCTACAAAGAACAATGAAACACAGGTAAATGGTCCACATCAGACAGAGCTGGAAAAAAAATCATTGTGAGTGATGCAACCCAAGTCCAGTAAGACAACTGTTACGTTTTTCTCTCCTATGTGGGTTCCAGATTGGAAAGCTTGGATATGTGTGTTTAAACTAGAGAACCCATAGAAGTCTGAAAACCGAAAGGGGGCTTTGAGGAGATCTCAAGGGGTGAAACATTATTTGATGTACTCGACAAGGCTGCCATCCACATGAACTCAGTGGACATGACTGCATACAAAACACACACACACACACACACACACGATCAAGGGCAACAAAATCTCAGCATGGATTAGGGGCTGCCCATGAAGTCCTGCTCTTAGCTGAGAAGCCACAGGCAGCCAAGGGTGACTGGGGAAAGGGGGGAAGTTTTTGTCGGGTATGACGACCCTGCGAGGCTACCCATCCTCCAGCAGGTGGTCCCACACTCATGCACATACTGGCAGCATTAAGTGGACTCAGTGGGCTCAAGGGGAGACAGAGCATGCACAGGAAATAGGGAGGGGAAAGTGGTGGATGTGGGAGGAGTTAGAGGAGAGAGAACAAGAGAGAGAACAAGAATGGAGGTGTGTGGATTTGATTCATGCAGGCATTATATGCATGCATGAAATTCCCAATACAAAACCCTACTTCCAAGATGGCAGAAGACCACAAAAAGCTGAACATGATGGTTCACTGCTCTCTACTTCCTGACGATGGCTGCACCATGGTCAGCAGCCTCAGGCTTCCACTGCCATGTCTTCCCCACCACGGTGGACTCTCAGAGTTATAAACCAAAATAAAGTTTTCACCTCACAAGATGCTTTCTGTCAAGTGATCCACTTTGCTTTGCTGTTGCTGAGATCAATCGCTTTATTTTATTATTTTTTTTTTCACTAGTCAGGCTAGGAACTCAGGGCAGAAACCTGGAAGCAGGAGCTGAAGCCGACACCACAGAAGAATGCTACTTATTGGCTCACGCCCAGGCCCACACCCAGTTATCTTTCTTATAAAGCCCTGACGCACCTACCTAGGGATGATACTCCCTCCCCCAGTGGGCCGAGCCGTCCTATATCAGCTAGCCATCAAGAAAATGCCCCACAGACACGTTTCCATCTAATGGAGGTAATTTCTCAGTGGAGGTGCCCTCTTCCCAGGTGTGTCAAGTTCACACCCGAGACTAACCATCCCATGTTTGATCTCAGCGATCAGACATGTAACTAAAAACAGTATCATTTACCCTGACAGTCATTCAGTTTAGTCTCAGAATCACCGGAGGGAAGCCCAGTGCACCTGAGAAACATATGTCCTCTTCCTATTAAGAACACAGCAAGTTTTTCCCAAGATGGCTTTATTTTTATATTTTGCATATATCTGTGTAGTGCATGCGTGCATGTGTGTGTGTGTGTGTGTCGGTGTGTGTACCTTTGGGAGATGGGGCCTTGTGGCAAAAGTTAGATTGTCGTGGCAAGCCTTAGAAGAGGATATGGGGACCCTGGCTTCCTGCTTTCTCTTCCCTTCCCAGCCACCATGTGTTATATAGCTCTGTTCTATCTTATGTTCCTCCTCATAAAGTGATGTTACCCAGAGACCCCCAACAACACGTCAACCAGAGATCGACTCTGAAACCAGGAGCCAGCGCAGGCCCTTGTTTTCCCTTGATTGTCTCAGGCGTATATGTCACAATAACAGAAAGCTGAGAAGCACAAGAATATTGCTTAGTGTATGTGGAGTGTTAGAACCCCGTAGGCTAACAACGCCTTCGTGAGAGCAGGGATGGTTGCAGGGGTGCTTAGCAATTCTGATCTTGTATTTCTTACTTGTGTCAATGAAGACGGCATCCACATAGATTTTGGTACAGAAAGAGCCCAGAATAAATCCACAGGCTGGTCCAAATACCAACATCGTGAACAGGATTCCTGCAAGAAGAAATGAAAAGTTAGGTTAAAACAGAGAAGCCTTTCAAAGAGTGAGATCATCAAAGACCCAAGAGATTATCTTACACTAACCAGGTAAGATAACTGGTTATTACAAATGACAGTACAAGGACTTAGTCCAAACACCACAGACGGGATAATTAGTGAATTTCCAACTTTGAAGACTCTATGGAAATACTGCGTATCATGCTAGAGTCCCGCAGGATTCTGTTTTAGATTTTGTTACTGTTTTACATCAAGTATAAGTGTGGATCTACGCATGTGTGTGCTGTGACCTCAGAGGCTGGCAGAGGGCATTATATCCTCCGGAGCTGGAGTTAGAGGTAGTTGTGAGCCACCTGGTATGCATGCTGAGGACAAACCTGAATCTTTTCTCTGCAAGAGAAGCAAGCACTGTTAACCACGGAGCCATCCCTCCAGCCCCTCTCCAGGAATTTGATTGGTTGCTCTAGCAAGGTTGTCATAGACCCCCATTTCTCTTACCTTTAGGGGACTTTGTGCCACATCAATGAGAAATACTAAAATAATCCAAATCTGTCATTATGTAGTTTTTCTACCACGAAGAAATCTGCAGGGGAGGTGAGCTGAAGATATGGCTCGGTTGGCAAAGCGCCCCCAGCATAAATATATGAACCTAATGTGGATCTGTAGAACATAAAAGCCAACTGTGGCAGCCACTCTGTAATCCCAATACTAGGAAGGTGGGGACATAAAGATCCATGGAGCTCATTAGTCACCCAGCCTAGCCTAATGGGTAAGGTTTAGGGTGACACTGCGGCTCAAAAAAAGGAAGGTGTAGAGCCACCAGGGAGGATACCTGTCACCTGATGCCAGCCTCTACTTTCCAAATGCACATACAAACATGTGCACAGGCGCCTGCGCATATACACGCACACCCCCTCCCTATGTGCACATACACTCCACACACACACACACACATACACCACACACACACACCACACACACATATACCACACACACACACCACACACACACATCATACACACATACACCACACACACACCACACACACACATACACAACACACACACAAACCACACACACACCACACACACATACACATACACCACACACACACAACCACAAAAAGAATTTTGCAACTGTTTTTACATTCACTTTAGCTATAGACACTTCTTCCTTCCCTCCCTCCCTCTCTCCTTCTTCCCTTCCTTCCTTTCTTTCTCTTTTCTTTCGCTAATCTAGGCACTCACACAAATTCAAGAACTCTTGGGAAGTGAGAAAAACCCAATCCACAAATTGTTTTCAAATGCAACCAAATATTTATAATCTCTAAATATATTAACTATGAAAATCCACACAGAGGTGTGGATTGAGAAGAAGTGACTAGACCCTGGATAATCCAGTTTTGCCACCCCCCACTGTGGAATCACTGGCAATGGTAGTTCGGGGCTGAAGCCTGTCTGGGAACCCGAGAAGATGGCAGGCCTTGGCTGTGTATAGAGTTACCTGGAGACTATAGCACGTAAGTTTTACACAAGGCGTTTGCATGACTCTTGGAAAAGCACCAAGCCTGAACTGAAACTCACAGGCTATATATAACTGCTTAACTGACTTCCATTCTTCAGAGGAATTTCCTGAGCACTGATCATCCCTGAACCATGAAAATGAAGAGGAAAGTTGCAATCCCTCATGACAAAGACAGTCATCTGATGTGGACAGCCAGTAACTTATGCCCAAGTGGTTGATCTAGAACGGCGGGTACCAGCGGGTCTACCTGGGAATCAGTGTCATGATGGGAACCTAAGCTCACGGGAGGACACATATGTCTACTGACTGGCTCCGTCAGAGCTGGGCTCAGAGTACATGGCTCACTGTGTGTGTGTTATAGGTACATTTTATCACTCTGCCTCCTGCTCACCATGAAGCCAGTGGCTCTGCCCTGCCATTCCCTTCTGCATGGAATTCTGCTTCACCAAAGGCCTAAAATCAATAGAACCGAGTGACCATGGACTGAGACATGACAACATGAGCCAAAATAAACCCTTTGTTGGCTCAGTTGTTTCTCCCCGTATTTTGTCGCAGCCATGTGCACCTGCTAACACACAAGCTCCTTCTATGAGCCGAGCACCAAGCTCAGGCTTGGAGATTCAGTACAAAACTTCAGACAGTTAGGAGTCCTGGTCTTCATAGAGCTCACTGACTTACTGGAGGGACCCAAAAGAAAACTCCAGAAGCTGTAGGCCTAAGTTCAAATGTTTCTAAGTGTTTGGGAAGGAAACTAGGTCTTTACAAATAGGAGCCCAGAGCCCCAAAGCAATCACTTGATTTTGTCCTACGGACAGTTAGACGGACACAATGCAAAATAATGGTCTGTGTCACAAGAATGGGCCGCTGGAAAGAAACTAATCTGCTTCACAATATTCTAAGAACAGCCACAGACTCCAAATCCCACAGCTGTTCTTACTTAAAGGGAAGTTTCAAAAGGCACAACATGTTAACTTTGGAAAGGAACGGTGTTCATAGGACCAGTGCGCCAGTGTGCTTTGTCATGTTGCAGACAGTTGAGGATAGCCTAACAAAGATTGGTGTGTGTGCACGCGTGTGCATGCATGTGAGAAAGACACACACACGCACGCACACACACACAGTGTGTGGCAGTGATGCAGAGATGGACCCCAGAGCCCAGGGAATTACAAGCTAGTGTTCCATCACTGTATATAGCCCTAGCTGAGTCTCTGGGGCCAAGTTGCTCCTCCGCAGAGAGAAACCATAGCAAACCTACAGTAAGTTGGTTTCGAAAAGTTTTCTATGAACAGCCCTATAGTAGGATGTGGGAAGGGTCGCCTCACATCAGGAGGCCCAAGAATTCAGATGGAGCGGCCTTGGGGTAAGGCCCTGGGTCCTTAGGGAAAGCTGCAGACCTGAGGCACATGGGGATCTCACAGTTACTTGTGAATTTGTTGTGCCAGCTCTCTTTTCGCCAAGCTGTGGTTTAGTTTAGCTTGTTAGTTAGTTTTTTGGGTCTTTTTTTGTTGTTGTTGTTTTTTAAACTTAGCAAAACTACCTCAAAATGACACCTGGCTGTAATATCCCTGTGTGAGACAGGTCCTGGCCCAGAGGAAATGTTTCTGTTGTCGTTCTTTTAAATTTGTGACTCAAGAGTGCCCTCTGCTGTCTGCCTGGTGTCTCTACATCATAGGAAGGGCAAGCTGTCAAAGAGCCTGAGAAAGGGAAGCCAGGAAACCAGGAAGCCAGAGTGGTTTTCCATCTACTGCCTCTCTAACCCAAACCACTTCACACCTCTAGTCCCCTGCAGTCTCTTCAATGATTCAAAGAGCAAGTTCGTACATAGATGCATTCTCAAACGCTCCTTACTGCGTCTGCAGCGTGTAACTCAATCCATCACACGCAGGGGGCCAGAGGTCGGAACTGGCCAGTCTGCTGAGGGGACTGTCCTGGTGAGGACTGGAGAGCCTGGACCGAAACCCATATCTACTATTTCCTATCCTCACCAGAGCTCACTTGCTTCTCTGATGTTAGCTGCCAAGGACAGTGGATGCTGCCCTTGCTTTCTAGTGGTGATATGCCTAGAAAGAGGAAACAGGGCCTCAGGAGGGAGCAGGGGATGCTGGTGGTGAAGCTGTGACATCCTTAAAATTACTGTACATCTGCAGTTGCCAAACTGGGTGCTGAGGTGCTGAGAGACCATGAGCCCCCTCCATGAACTCACAGGATACTGCAGAATAACCTTTCTCTGTCTTTCTATTTTTTTTTCATTTATTTTATATACCAACCACTTCCCCCTCCCTCCTCTCCTCCCCTCCCCTCCCCTTTTCCATCCACCCCCTCCTCCCCATCCACTCCTCCATCTCCATACAGAAAGGGACAGGCTTCCCACGGGCTTGTAGAAAGCATGACACATCAAGTTGAGGCAAGACCGAGCTCCTCCCCTTACATCAAGGCGGGGCCAGGTAATCCAGCATGGGAAACAGGTTACCAAAAGTCAGCTAAGCACCAGGAAGAGGTCCTGCTCTCAGTGTTAAAAGCCTTACTTCCTTTTTCCTTTCTTTCTTCCTCCCTCCCTTCCTTCTTTCTTCATTTACTTTGTTTAGTTTTTCAAGACACAGCTTCTCTGTGTAACAGCCCTGTTACTCTCTCTGTAGACCAGGCTGGCCTCGAACTCAGATATTCACCTGTCTCTGCCTCCCAAGTGCTGGGATTAAAGGAGCATGCCACCACCACCCAGTGTGGTCATCATAAAATAACACCAGATACTAGATTACCACATATTACTATATATTATTATGTATGTAGTATGATACACATATGCCCACATGTCTAAAAGTAACTGTAAAGGCCCTTCAGATGTGGAGGGTACAGAAGAGTCAGGGTAGAAGCTGATGATGGACCGGAGAGATGGCATTAAGAAAAATACTTGACCACTCACACTGGCCTTGAAGGAGTGAGATGCCACTAGTCAAGAATATGAGCACCCTACAGAAATCAAAAATCAAACAAACAAAAACAAAACAAAATAAAAAAAACCCTGCTCCTCCAGAAAGGATTTTAGTCTGGCCATCTTGGCTTTAGATCCACATGTCCCCTTATGGACTTGAGATCTCCAAAAGTACAATATGACAATAGTGTGTGGTCACTCTGTCTGTGACGTATTAAAGACATGCAAATTAATCACTTTGGCCAAACTTTGCTAGTAAAATCAGCTGAAGATAAATCCACCTTCTGACGGGTGGTTCTCGCTCTCAGGAAGTATTCCCAGGGGTACTAGGAGACACACCCAATAACGCTCGCACCATCACTCTGTGAGACCTCTGTCCTGAGAATACACTGTCTGCTCAGACACCCTGCAGTTGCTACATCCTGGAGTGTCTGTGTGGCAAAGAACACGGGTCACTCACAGGGTGGCCGCTGCCAACCAGCCACAGCATTACCATGAACCTTAAAGGGCACAGGAGAGTCTTAGTCTGTGCGTCCAGATCCAAGGTGGCAAAACGAAACCAGAAGAGAGACAGGCAACGCTGGAGCCCAGGGAAATAAGTCGTACAGAAGTCAGAACTGAAGCTAGGATGGAGAGAAGGGGAGTTGTTCATATCATTATTACACTTTTGTGTGTACAAAGTAGCTGTGGGTATGTGGGTGTGCATGAGCGCTCGAGTGTGCGAGCCACGGCCCGTGTATGGAGTTCAGATGACAGCCTTGGATGCTGGTCCTCATCTTCCCCCTTGTTTGAAATGTTCTTTTTGTTGTTTTCCATTGTGATACCAGTGTGGCTGACCTGAGCTTCCGGGTGCTCCTGTTACCTCCTCCCATCTCGTCCTAGGAGCACTGGGGTCACAATGCTGGTGCTGTGTGTGTTCATGTTCCTCATGGGGTTTCCCCATGGGTCCATCTCTTTAGTTCCTATCTATTATTATTAGTCGTATGATTGATAAATAGGCGGACGGGGCTACAAAAGGAGGCAATTCCACAGTGTCAATTCTATAGTTTGTTTATAGGTTATATGACTATTTTTTTTATCACAATGTGTGAAGCCAGATATCTGTGTTCTCTGTTGGAGAAAAATGTCTGTGCATACGTGATTCTGAGTATCACTCACACACATGTGTGAGCGTGTGCGCAAACACACACACAAACACACACACCTCTTTGTTCAGTGCTTCTATGGGGTGCTAAAGGACCATGTGATTTTCACTGATGATCTCATGGTTCCTTTAACAGTGCAGTCTGCTACCCTCATTGCAGATTTACTCAAGGAGAGATGTGGCTCACAGAATCTCAGTTATTTTGTTCCCTGACTTGTGACTTCTAGGTTGTCAGCTAGGTCACTGGGTCTGCAGGGGGCTCATACAGATAAATAAGACTGAGGCCAAATCGAACTCCACGCTTGGCTGGGAAAGGCAGCTATTTAAATGCAGAGCCATTTGAAAGAATCTTGGGCTAACCGGATCTGTACAAACACAGTAGGGAGGCTCTCGCAGCCCCCTCAGAAGCAGCTAGCACGGGCCCCAGTGGTTTACAGAGCAGGCGGTGAGGGTTCCAGGATCTCTCAGCTGCTGAAAAGACCTCACGCACCCCTTAGCCTTGCCAGCTGGGCTTCCATCTGAAAGAAGCATGCTAACAAGATCAGTTTTAAGGAGCTGTAGTGAGGAATGCCACTACCAGTGTCAGCCTGGTGTGACCCTGGCACAGATGCAAATGATCGGCTTCCACCCATGTCCACAGCCTGGCTCTGTGTTAGCAGAAGAAAGGAAGGAAAGACAGTGGAACTACATTGGAACCTCCCATTTGGGAGTGCATGTTAACTCCTCCTGTGAATATCTGCTCACCACGGCCACCAACTTAGGGCATTGGTGGTGGGCTGCAGGGGGCATGGCTGGCATCACTGTGAGGGAAAGGGTGAGCTTTCCTTCCAGCCCGTATCTTTCTCTGTGTCAAAGTGACACGGGGCGTGGTTCTCATATGGGAGTAAAGGATATAAGCTAACCCGAGGGTACTGCTGGCCTCTGCGATCCGGCGGCATGAGCTCTTCATGAATTGAAAGCAATACCAGGACAGCCTCCTGCAAATCCAGGCCCTTTCCCTAACACCTCCGATCACTTTGCCGCCAGTGTTTCTGAGTCACAACTTCCCTTTGTGGGACAGGACCCAGGTGTGACCTGCAGAGGGTGGGTTAGCTCTGCTAACAGTCTGTCTGCGAGCACGGTGCCAAGTGTGTATGTGTCTCAGTTTCTTCTCTGTGATATGGACTGACAACAACCCTATATCCAAAGAGTCTTAGAGTATCAAGTGTGTGATGCATATAACAGTCTTCAAACTCATTTCTGAACCTGGTCTCTGGACTCATCCATTGTGTTTATTCTCTTGCTGGTGCTCCTGCTTTAGGAGTTTTACTTCTTTTGATCACTTAGGTAAGAGCGGCTTCTTTTAGAGAATATAGAAAATACAGAATCGGAGAGACCGCTTTCCTAGTTCCTTTTATGCACTACTGTATTTGTGAGTTATTTCTTCAAATCCATGCTCATCCGAGGCAAGAGCAATAAGAGAGGAGGAGAGTCCACCACTGTATTCCAGAGCACTGACCCTGGAGCCGGGCTGCTCGCAACTAGACTCACCAGCTGTGCAGCCCTGGGAAGCGCTTGCCTCTGCACACTCATCTTAGACTGGCTGTAAGAAAAGTCCCTGCCTTGCTGGGCTGCTGTGGTGGTTTAATGTGTATCAAAGGCCTTTCACAGTTCTTTGCATACAGTTAAATGCTTGGCACTTTTCTGAATCATGATTGTCAATACATCAGCATCTCTATCACCCACAGAGAAACGCTGATGTGCATTTAGTTAAGGCCTGACAGTCTACTCCCAAGTGTAAGGTTCATTTCTTAGCGTAATTAGAGGAGACGGGCATAGCTTTCCTAATGACTGGAATCCCAGGGACAAATGAAGAAAGTTTCTAAAGATTATTTCTTTTCTTCCTTTTTATTCTAAACTCAGTGTTCATGTGTGTGTGTGTGTGTGCGTGCAACTGCACATGCATTTGTGTGTATGTGTGTGCATGTGTACAACCACACACCTGACTCAGTGCACACACACACGATAGAGGACAGCCTTGCACGTTCCAGTCACTGTCCATCTTGCTTGTCACAGGGTCTCTTTGTCCCCACTGTGTATTCCAGGAGAGTAGCCCCCAGCTTCTGCAGGAGCCCCCCTTCTTGCCTTTGGATCACAGGGACCCAGCTTGACATGGTTCTGGAGTTCATTCAGGCCCTCACTCTTGCAAGGCAAATGCCCTATTCCCTGAGCCACTTCTCCAGCCCCTAAAGACCGTATCTGAAGAACAGGATGTCGGAGTGCAATAGCAGCCGAGGCACCAACCAAAGGGAAATGCAAGGAGCAGGCATCCTGGGCGACCTTGAGAAAGTGCTAGGCGAGGATCTAATAACGCCCAGCCCCAGGAGGGCAGGAGAGGACAGAGGTCTCCTGTGACATTCCTGACTTCTTAGCAATAGCGGGGACATCACAGGATGGGGAAGGGCAGAGCTGGCGGTTCTGGGCTTGACAAAAACCCACTTTTTTTAAAAAAGAGAAAGTGGAGGGTTTTCTTGGGAGAGAGATGGATATTGCTCTCAGAAAGTGAAGGGTTCTCTTCATGGCATCTTCTAGGCTGGTAGTATGAGTGACTGCTTCCGACTCTGGGAGCAAAGTGGCCCAACTCCAGTTTGTGCAGTTGGAAGAGTAATGCACTCTGAACGTAGGGTCGCTTTTACCTTGCCATTCTGGAGCAACCACCCCTTCAGATTTCCATCTCATAAAGTTGTGACCCAGGAGTAATTCTGAGGAGCATGGCAGAGGCTTATGATGAGAAAATCTAAACTCGGAGAGGTGTGTTAGTAGCTCAAAGAACATCAGTGGCCATACAGTGAAGGGAATTCGGCCTCCGATTCTAGGCACTGGTTCTTCAAAGAGCTAATATGATGACATAGAAAGGACCGTAGAATCAGTCAGATCTAACCCCTTTGGATCACACCTCAATTTCTAGATGACCAATACTAATCTCAATGCTATACCTGGAAATAAGAATATCTACCTTGTGTAGCAGGGACCATTAGACACAATAGTGGGTACGCACACAGGATAGATGTGACCTAGAACTGTATCGGGATTAAAGAGTCTGGGGAGGATGTCCTGCAAAGTTGCCCCTCCCAAGTATGTGGCTGCCTGGTCCACCACTCTGGTGGGATAAGCAAATAAGGCTGGTTGTGACTCTTCCCACTAGAGGGCAGCACCAGACTAGCAAAGAATGCGCTCCCAGCTTGTCAAACACTGACATGCTCTACTTCCCAACGGCAGGTGAAACCCTTGGTCGGAAGGTTGCTCTCCTCATCCTACACTTGCCTTCCTTGCCCTCGATTTATATAACTATAGTCCCTTGCCTTGAAATTCCCAGGCTGGAAATTCTCCCCTCTTAGGGAGCCTTCTTCTGCATTCAACATGCATGAATAAAACATGATCCATAAGCAGCAGGAAGCCTACAAAACACACAATACATATTTATCCGTTGCTCACTGTCCACAGCCTGACAGCCTTTTAACTGATGTGCTCATGTCTGGGGTTTTGGAGGAGGTGAGAGGGGGGCAACCATTTATGGAGTATTTAAGGCATGCCAGAGAGAGCACAGTTCCTGTAGCAGAATCATTCCTGGTATAAATTTTATAAACCAAGGATAACACAGACGTGGCTAAGGCCACATGGTACGTGATAAAGGCAGAGCCGCTTCCCGGGGTATCATACTGTTACCTCTTAGGCCAGATATATCACTGATCTCAAATTTAGCTCCATAGAAGAGTCCCTAGGAAACTTAATGCTAACTCCTTAGGCGTGGCCCCTGAAGATGCCGATTAAGGTAGACTGGGATACTGTGTGGGTACTACCCCCCCCACCGTTGTATTACTTTTCTTGTCACTGTGACCAAATACCTGACAAAGGAAATATTTATCTTGGCTGATAGTTTGAGGACATGGAGTATCATGGCGGGAAAGCACATGGGAGCAACGGGAGTTGGTGGCTGTGCCTCAAGAGCTCTGGGCTACCTGCTCACACTGGGATGGACAGAGAGAGAGAGAGAGAAAGAAAGAGAAGAGAGAGAGAGAGAGAGAGAGAGAGAGAGAGAGAGAGAGAGAGAGAGAGCGCAGACAGGAAAAGCAGGAAAAGGGCAGGTATAGCAACTTAAAGCCTGTTCTCCAATGATCTGCTTTCTACCTTTAGGCTCCATCTACCGAAAGGTCCACAGCCTCTCAGACAATACCACCTGCCGGGAACTAAGTGCTCACACACAGAAGTCTGTGCGAGAGATTTCAGATATAAACACACACAAATGTAACACTGGGCAATTTTATATGTGAGGAAGAGACCTACGTGATCAGTCGTCCTCATCAACTTAGATCATGAAGCCCAATATGCACAGCTCAACAGACTCGCCATATATAAGCTGCCCATGCATGATTCAGCATTGCCAGGGCATAAATGAATTAATTATTACATTAATTTTATATGTAGTTAGGTGGATAACCCTGGGCTGTCTTTGTGGCTCTTGATGGAGGTTTAGGTCCAAGGCATCAGATAGTATCTAGAAGGCACACGGAGATAAGAAAGGGCTCGGGCACTATCTGATGCTAACCAAGGTAGCAAGGCAGCTGGTCTAGAGCATTGGAGCAGAACTTCAACGTCACGTGCAGCCTGTCAATCACCTGTGCACACGCTGATGGAAGCCTGGCATGCCTGGTGGGGCCTCTAATGCTAGACAACATGGCCTCACTCAGTTCAGACCTCAGCTCAGGCTTTCTCCACTGCAGGCAGACCTGAAATTCCTCACACCATTTTAAGTTGTTCTTTAAAAGACGGTCCCTTCTGTGGATCCTTCCTAGATCGCCTCATTTTTCTTCCCTTCTCTCTCTTGCCACACAACTGGTCTGAGAGGTCCTCAGAGTTCTGCTCATTGTCTGGATACAAACCCACAATTTCCTATTTGGGACAGACCGTACAATTAAAGACATGGGGAAGGCAGATATCCTGGGCTTTGCTGTTGTTGTTTTAATTATATTTCCCCTGAGCGCAACAGAGCCACTGGTGGGGGGCAAGGAGCCCGTGTCTATCTGCTGATAGGTCAGTTGACTGGCAGCGGGGCTGGGAGAGGTGGGAAATCACACATTATGGAAAATGATGCAGGTAAATGAACCCCATTCCATGTGGTTGGGCCTCTCTATGATGAGTGGGGAGGCTTTGTTACTGCTAGAAGCTGCAGCTGCTGTCTATCTCGGTTTTTCAACCCAGCGAAAAGAAACTTCTTTCTTTCCTTCCAGCTTTCATGGCAGTGCGATCACACGCCTCTGACGAGCGGTTTCCAGGCACCCGGATGTAATGCATGGACCAAGGAGCTTGAGTCAAGGATGCTCCTCTACAAAGGTGAGTGTATGTCATGCCTCTATCCCAGAGCCACTGGGATACAGCCATTTGAATACCTCTCAAAATGTGACTGTTTGGAGACAAGGCCTTGAAAATGGCAATTAAGTTAAAACAAGGTTCTTATGATGGGTCTTAATCCATTCTGACTACTGTCCATATAAGAGAAAATGAGGACACAGAGAGCAGTGCTAAGACCACAGACATAAGGGATAAGTTGTATGAGTAGACACACAGGCCATCTGTAAGTCAAGGAAAGGGACTCAGACCCCACTCTTGCCTATGCCTCCACCAGCATGGTGTAAATAAATGTCACTACCTTAAGCTTGCAGTGTTATGTCATACAGCCTTCGAAGGCATGCAGCTCAAGGTGGGCGTGTCATGATAATATTCCAGAGAATGCTAGCAACTGCGGTGTGCTACTCAAATGGTTCAATGTCTGAGGTGGGATGATGAATGTCAACGCATCCTTCCCAGCAGTTCCGGGTGTCAGAAGGGAATCACTGTACTCCCTGGTTAGGGCTGGATGGACACACCACCTACAGGAAACTCTCACACAGGACCCTGATATTATCATCACCAAACTCCTCACTGTGCCCAGCACACGGGGTGAAGGTGGCTCTGGAATAAGGATGCTCAATGTTGCTTATAAGGCAAACAGGGATGATCTTGAGAATGGCATGAGAACTTCAGGGTTTCAGGAAGGGGGTAGGGATGACCCGATCACATGGGGCAGGGCGGGGTTTGAAGGCTTATTGCTGGTGAGGATGATGATGAAGAGATGGTGGTACCGAAAGCCCTGAAGCGGAGGGCCAAGGACTAGCGCTGTCCATATACCATCTCACACGACACCCTCCACAATAGATATGCATTCATTTTACAGACGAGGAAATCGAGCCGCCGTGAGATCAATTTGAAAAGTAAATGGAAAGTGGAAATAAAAACAAAGAAGATTTAAGGAAAGTGAGGAAAGTAGAGAAGAGGGCACGGAGCAGCTGGGCAAAGGCAGAGAGAGGTAGGAACGTAGGACAGGAAGAAGATGGAGGAGGAGGCCCCAGCCAGCACTCTGAGGCACGGCTTGGAGAGACAGGCTGAGCTTAGCAGTCAGAGCACAGAAGGACTGGTGTGTGGCTCCCGGGCTCAGGCATGTGCACCTCAAGATTTAAGCTTCAACAATAAACCTACAGATGGCGCACGGATGCTAGGGAGGGGAAGGAGCGAGCAGGCAGCAGGGAGGCCAGCTGAGGTACTCAGGTAGCAGTCTGAGTACATTTCCTGAGCTCCAACTGACTGCGTGAGATACTGCATCTCCTGTTCCCTTTGTCCCCAGGTGGCATTACATGCTAAACTCCCAACATCAGTAGTGGTTAAGTTCTTAGTCCTAGCGACTTTGCCCCCTGAGAGTGACTCCAGGGAGTTAGAGTACCAGCTCATAGGCATGTGACTGCATAGTAGCCCAAGATTATCAGGACTTGACCAGACTCTTGTCTCTCCCAAGGGGAAAAAGCAACAGAATGGCCTTGACCCGCAGAAATCCTTCTAGTAAGTTCTAAAGGAACCAGTCTTGTTGTAGGATTCCGAAAATGAGGCTTTGACCACAGTCCGACTATTGCTCAGAACCTCAGTGTCAGACTTGAGTCAACGCGGGGTTCTCCTGAGGACGGCCTCCTCTGTCAGAGAGTGGAGGTCCGTGGCCCCACGTTCATCTAGCCATCCACCCCACAAGTCCAGGGACCATCTCTGTGGAAATGGTGGTAACGAGCAGGTAACAGAAGTTGTCACTAGAGGGCGCCAGACACCTTCACATGCCAAGGAGTGCCCTCCTCCCTGGTGTGTGCTTTCCAGCTCCAGGCTGGAGGATCACCTGCTCCTCTGAAGGTGCCTTGCAACCAAGGCTCAGGTTGTTGGGGGACATCTGTGGTCATCAGTGACTGCCTTCATCAAAATGCCTACGAAGGGAAGAGAGACTGTCACCCCAGCAGGCTCTGAGCCTTGAGTCTGCACTTGCTGAGATGAAACGCTAGCAAACTTGTCAACTCAAATCCTCCTCTCATAACAAATGTCCAGAGCCACCTAGTGCACCTCTGAGTTCTGGGTAGACTAGTTTCTCAAAGTAGGCTGGAGATCCCAGGCCACGCCAGGCTGGGGTAGGGGTCCACTGGGGCCTTCTGCTGAGTGTACACAGCAGGGTGGAGCCGCCTCAGCTCTGTGTTGCGGCGGGAATCCCACCATCAGAACGCCATCCTGCATCCAGAAGCACTGATGGCAACAGAGCCACGCTGCAGCTGCGGAAATCTCCCCCTCCCTCTCCCCACGTGGCTGGGGAGGCAGAGCTGGTGTCTCTAGGCCCCAACTGGAAGAAACAGACTGGAGAGGTGACAGCCAGGTGAACCAGCTGTAGGGAGCAGCTGTGATCTCGAACCTCTGCCACCCCACCTCCGGCAGTGCTGAGACGCCAAGCGTTTTGTTTGAAGCCTTGTGGCAGAGAGTCAGGGTGTGTGTGAAATGCTAATTTCACCCTGATTTATCACCAAGAAGGACAAGGCTGTTTGCTGACATGACAGACTGCTGATTGTTGAAGCCTGGTGGAATCTGAGGATAGATTATTAAACCCTGGATTCATGGGCTCTGTGAGCGGGGAGCTGTTGCCGTCAGGTGTCGGCAGGGTTCGGCAGGAGAAAGTTGAGCCAGACCAACTCCATTTCCTCTGTGGTTTTTCTGAGAGGGTCAGAGGCTGATTAGAGTGGAAAAGCCATGAACACACGGAGTCGGGAGGCAAGTGCAGACTGGACAAACTGCTGGCTCGGTGCTCAGGAGAGGGGGGGAAATGCACAGGACCAGAATAGGAGCTTGGTGAAGCATGGTGAGCAAGCAAGCAAGATGTGGGGGGCTGGCCAGCCAGAACGGGGTCTCTGATGCGCCCGGAAGCTTTCTCCTATCCTCTTTTCTCTGTGCATGCAGTAAAACACATCTCTCCAACATGATCACTTGAGAGAGGCTGGGTTAATAAACTGAAGACAGAACATCGGTCCAGGACTGATAAGACAGGCTAAATCCATGGGTAAGAGAGGTGTAATGTACCCGCCATTCACATCCAGGGACTCAGAGACAGGATGATAGAAGCATGGTGCACTGGATCTTTGGGGTGGGAACAGTTTTAGTCAACAACGATCTTCGAACAAAATCCATCAGGGCAGCTGCTACCCCAAACTCCAATGTAATTCTGACGCACTGGCAGACCCCGGGGACAAGGAGGGGGTCCATTCATCTCACATATGACATCCAACACTGAGGTAAGACCACTGCCAGACTAGTTTATCCCCTGGAACGGTACCTGGCAGAGGGAGGAATCTAGAAGGCAGGCAGGCACTGGGTGAAAAGACATAACTGAAATGCCACCATGCGGGCTAAGGACCCATCCTCTGGGTTTCTCTGCACGAGCCCAAAGGAGATGCTTGATCTACTTCTGACACAGCAGATGACAAGAGACTTCAGATACAGGTGATCAGGGTGTCCTGAGGCTACCGAAGGCCTCACTACCAGGCGTCTTCCAGGGGAGGCCATGTGTCCCTGGAACTGACTTGAGGGACTTTGTTACTGCCAGTTGCTAGGAAGACAGGGTGGCTTGCAGGAATTTGAGATTTTCATCTGGGCAAACGGGCAGCCGCTTCTCATCAGTCCAGACACAGGATACAAAATCTCCATCAACTTCTCCATCACTAGACCCGTGAAGCATCTTCCCACAGGTACAGAAATGACCATACATAGCCGGGCGGTGGTGGCGCACGCCTTTAATCGCAGCACTTGGGAGGCAGAGGCAGGCGGATCTCTGTGAGTTTGGGGCCAGCCTGGTCTACAAGAGCTAGTTCCAGGACAGGAACCAAAAAGCTACGGAGAAACCCTGTCTCGAAAATCCAAAGAAAAAAGAAAAAAGGAAAAAAAAAAAAAAAAGAAATGACCATACACAGCACTGCATGAGTACATGAGTACAGGATAGAGGAACCCACAGAAAGCCATGTCAACCCCCAGCTGCCACACTATCCACCAACTTCTCAAGAGCCCCACACAGAACCAGTAGCAGCCAACTTAATCTCCCAGGCCATTTCTGAAAATCTTCTCTGTGAAGACATTTTCTCTAGGGTTTTGAGACATGGTACCCCAGCTCATACTGGAGAATGACAGAATAGTTGCTAAACAGAAACTAGCTAAAAAAGCCAACAGGATAGACACCAGGATGGGAGAACTGGCAGGCCTTTGGACCACACCATATACACCGTGGCCGTAGGCAGTAGTCTCCAGGGCCCACCTGGGAACAGAATTGGAGTGAGCATCCTATACAAGCCTAATTATGCTAGATCCTGTTAGGAGCTAGAAAGGGAGGAGCTGGTTTTGCAAACCAGCGTTTGGTTCTGCCACATGACTCGGTCCGTGGACACCTCCCATCTCAAACTCTGGGCAGGCAGCAATCCCAGCCTCTTAGTATGTTTAATCCTAAAAGGAGGAATGACTAGAAAGTGCTGGTGTTCACCAGGCTGCCTAAGATGAAGTTCTTAGAGTCTAGAGCCGTGGTTCTCAACCAGGGGCAATTTTTCTCAAGGGACATCCGGTTAAGCCAGGAGTAAAGAGCCTTGATTATGACCCAGGACTGCTGATCTCCTCTCAATCTCATAAGGACACAGTGGTACAGACAATAGTTTACTATCATAGGCGGAGGTGTCAGACTGTCTTGGACAAGCCCTTGTCACCTGCCCTAGCTCATTTCCTAGCCTAGGACTCTGACTCAAAGTCTCCTCACACCTCTCTGTTAAAACTTGAGTTTCAAGCCGGGCGGTGGTGGCGCACGCCTTTAATCCCAGCACTTGGGAGGCAGAGGCAGGCGGATCTCTGTGAGTTCGAGACCAGTGTGGTCTACAAGAGCTAGTTCCAGGACAGACTCCAAAACCACAGAGAAACCCTGTCTCGAAAAACCAAAAAAAAAAAAAAAAAAAAAACTAGAGTTTCATACAGGGCTCCTTAAAGCTGGGGTTCATAATAGGAAGTGGGGAGAAGCTGAATGGATGGATATAACTGAAAGAGTTGATATAACTTGGGTCCCCCATACCTTATTATTATTATTATTATTTTTTGGTATGCTAGGTAGATTTCTACATAAAGTTCTTATGAGAGATGAAGAGTTGGTGCCTTCCCAAATATGCAACAACCGACATCCAGTAATGGATATCTGTGTGTGTATACACACGCACACACACACACATATAAATATATGCATATGTATGCATATATATGTATACACATACTTATATATTCATCAGAAAGAGACTCATTGCCAAAATTTGAAGTTCGTCACCTCCACTGGCTTTTCTCTCAGACATTCTATTTATTTAACTCCAGTGCAAAGACACAAAAATAAAATTAGTGCTAAACAAGGTGGATTAAGCAAAGATTTCGACAGATAGCCTTCTAAAGATATTTCATTCAAAATCCAGGGAAGGGACCCAAACAAAGGACCAGACAGAACCAACCAGCCCTGCGTTAGATAACCTGCACTATCAACTTCATCAGACCAAGGAATATACCTCTGGGCAGGTCGGTCTGTTTCCTGATGAATTCATTGAACTGAGAAAAACCCGCCCTAAGTGTGGGCAACACCATCTCATTAACTGGAGTCCTGGACCAGATAAAAAAGAGAAAGTGAGCAGAGGGTCAGCATATGACTAGTGACCTCACGGTCCCACTGCCACGCCTCCTCTGCAATGCACCAGAATGGTAGCAGTGCTATTTAGGATCAATGTTTTCTCCTTTCTCTCAAAACACCTTCATGTTACACTATCTAAAACCTGCTGAAGCTTATCAACTAACGGAGAAGCTGTCAGGATCCAGGAAGAAAACACAGGTGCCCTGCTCTGTGGCCAGCCATCTTCCACGGGGCTCGTCACAAGTAAGTGCTGATTTGTGTCAGTAACTTACCCTGGCAATTGAAAGAAGAATGGGCCTCTGGCTAAGTGCTCCTCATGCCCTCAGCAAGTGACTCAGTAGACGGGGCCAAAGCTCCTCACACTCGGGGCCCCAAATCACACGTGAGACACATCCAGTGTCCTTCGTGAGCCAGGAATAACTGCAAACACGGGTACAAATGGCCTGTCAGCAGGAACTAGTCTGCGTAACTAAGTAAATGGGAGGCACCAGAGAGGGCTCAGCTTCTCATTCCAATGTGGGGACTCTGAAACCTGAGGGGAAAAGGGACGTGTGCTTAGATCTCACAACTGAAACATTAGTTCCAAAAGAGGACCCAGCGCCTGCCAAGGAATAGCCACACTGCCACAGTGATCCTCACCACCACCCTAGAACCTTCCATCAGGACAAGTGCTCGGGGTCGCCAGTTATCCTGAGGAACCTCATGACGGGGGAAGGTTTTCTGAACTACTGAGATGCCTGGCACTTTGCTTTGACGCTCTACCTTTGAGATGAGCTTTGTAAAAGCTAAAGGGGTGTGTAACCTCCTTTAGTTCCCAAATCCTCCACCCTGTCCTCTGGATCCCTTCCAGCTGAGAAGACTGTGTTCCCTCATCTGGAGCCTTGCAGACTGGGAGCTGCCCCAAGCTCAGGGCTGCCCCACCTACGCCCCACACTCTAGGGATGGGGGCATGAACCAGGGAAGCCCGCTCCCCGGGAAAGAGCATCATGGCTGGGCTGTTTTTCTCTCTCCCACCCCTGTAAACACCCACTCCTCTAGTCCTGCCAAGACTGTTGCCCTGAAACACTGATTTCAGTGGCCACACCTTAAGTTCATCTCTCACCCCAGTGTCCCCAGGCTTGGTACTTTCCACAGTTTTTAACATGTTCCCAGAAAAAGGCTTCAGGAGCCTTGAATGCTGGACCCCCAGATTTCGGTTTTTCTTTCTGTCTCTGCATTTCCCACAGCCTGTGTATTTGAGTTATTGTCTTTCCTACCATGTGTCTATTGGATGGTGGCAAAGCTGATAAAAAAATTTACCACCTGACTATTCTGTTTATAAGTGAATGGTGCATGCTCACTTGGGCAACCACTCTCTACAGCTCTTCTTTGAAAGACAAGTTTAAATGATGCACATTTCAACTTGGAAAGATCAGACGAGAATCATGAAGGTCCAGACACCCATCACTCACCATAGCCATCATCACTTCTTGCTCATCTTTCTCCTGCTCCTCTTGCTCTGTGGGATGTCGGTACCTACCCCAGACACCATAGGAATCCTCCCAGCCAAAGCACTGCAAGATGCCACCTTTAAAAGATGGTATGAAATCCATAGGGATGCCCTCATACCCTGAGATCTACTGATAATTCTGGAAGGTTGCTTAACTTTCACGGCCTTAACTTATCACATCCCAAAATCAGTGGTGTGAGGAGGTACCACTGAAACCCACTTTGCAGACCAATAAGAGGGGCGGGGGGGGGGGTACTCTGACAGGTCAGGTGATCGCATAAGAAAGCTCCTGGTGGCTATCACTTTGGTTTTGTGAATCAGAGCCCCACGTGATCTTTCTACTCTGCCTTCACCTCCTTGAGGGGCGAGTGACTTGCTGGGAGCAGCTGGCTCTGAATGAGCCTCAGGCCCACACAGCAGAGCCTTCAGTCTTTGCTGTACCTTGCCCTTCCTGAGTTTGAGTGGGAATCCTCAGAATTCTTTACTTTTCATATTTTAACAGTCTAAAGTTCTAGCTGTGGCCACGTTAATGACTTTCTGCCTTATTTGCCAGCTTTTGGGAGAGAGGCAGGAAAGGAACGACAGATTTCTGCTGCCTGGGTGGATTCTTAGGCGCAGTCGCTCCAGGGAGGGCATTCCCCAGTGATTCACCGTGACTCATTCATAACTTCCCCAGCAGAGCTCAGCAGAGCATGCAAACGCAAGGGATTCTCATTGCTGAATGCAGCTTTGTCCCCAAGAGGGCTGGGCTCCCACACTGGGGTCCCTCCGGCCTTGGAACCTTTTGTCTGGGGGTGGATTTTGACTGGAAATGGTGGGAACCAAGAACTGAAGTCTTGTAGGAATACGAGACTTATCTGCGTGCATGGGATAACACAGCCCTCGTATAGGAAATCTGTGGGTGCAAATGACTTCTTCCTCATATACGCCCTGCTGTGATGAAGTCTGAAGTTCAGTACTGAGCGAAGGATGGCAGGTGTGACCTCTCACTGAGACGCCCAGGCTCTCAGTCCGCTATATGCACTGAACATGTCCTCTATATGTTCTCAAGTTCCAACCACACTGCAATGAAAGCACCTGCATGCACATCCTAGTTGGTCTGTTTGGATCAGGGTCTCTGAGCACCAGTCCTATAGTCATCAAAAGGTAAGCAATTTCTGTATGAGAGGGGCTATGCCCTGGGCATCTCAGGTACTTAGATGCACCCTCTTCCCACCAGTCATGGTAAGAAAATCTATCCAGGTATTGCCCAATATCTCAGAGAGGGGAGAAATGTCCCTGATGGAAAACTGATTCAGACAACAGACTAAGGTGGCATGTGATCTCTTAGTTCTCCATGTTTCTACAATGCTTAGCATGAGTAGAAATCTCTAAATATGTGTGGGTTCCTAGGAACCACCATGGGAAGCAAGTTGGGAGATACAGTGTGTTACAGATGGGACAGGTGAGGCTTAGAAGGTTCTGGTCTCTTCGGCTACACAGTTGGTAGGGACACAGCAAGTCTGAGTGCGGATACATCATTGTCAAATCCCGGTGAAGGGAAGGGAGAAAATGAGGAGCTCAGAAGAGGAGCTGGCTCTGAACCTCCAGCTCTCTAGCTCTGACAGCCAAGGAGCAAGGCAGATGATGCCACATGGACAGAACCTTCCAAGTGATTGCAGCTGTTAATTATGGAGGTGCGTGTTCCGAGGCTTATTTCAGTCCGGGTGTGCCATCTGCAAACCGCCTGGGGCCTTGTGGTCCTACCAAGCATGGGGAGAGCAGGGTAAATTCTGAAAAGCTTTCTCTAGCGCCTTAAACCCTAGAATCAATGATACATGGTAACGGTTTGAAGCCTATAAGCAATGTGAGGTGACCAGAGGAGGCTCAGGGCCCCAGTGCAATGGCTGTGTGAATGAGTTTAGTTCCAAGGTTGGAGTGCTGCCTTAATTAGGTTTGGATCTCACCCTCTTTTTCTTGTCAGGGAAATAGAACCGAATAAATAATATGATTCATATTTGAGGGTGGGGTGGGGATTCATGTGGTTTGTGAATGGGCCCAATGGGCCGAGCAGAAGAGTCGAATTCTATCTCCATGTAGGCTTTTATTTTCAGCTGATGAAGAGGCTAGACAGGTTCCCACATCTATACCCCGCCACTCAAATGCACTCACACGATCTGAGCTTGCATGGCAGTGTAGTTAGAAGGTAGCCAGGGGTGGAGGTAGTTAGGGGCAGTGTTGCCACGCCCCGAGTGTTTCCGCTTTCCTGAAATTCACGTGTTGAAAGGTTTATAGACAGAACTTTCCTGACTAAAATTAGTCAGCTCGTAAAAGACACCTTGGAGGGTTCCCTCGCCTTGCCTGCCAAGTTAGGAGACAGCGAGATTGCTCACCAAAAGAGAAAAAAAAAAACAAAACAAAAAACAAACAAAAAACTAGCCTCTTGACTGGATGGGTACCTTGATTTACAGAGGTTCTGATCTGGGACACCCCAGCCCCAGAACTACAAAATATTACATTTTCTGTTTGGCAATCTATGTTTCTGCAATAAGCATAAAAACACAGTGCCAAGTGTGGGATACCTTCCGTTGACTTGTTGGTCAGAGGTGTCCTAGAGACCCTGCAAACCATCCAGGAGACCCTGCAAACCATCCAGGAGACCCTGCAAACCATCCAGGAGACCCTGCAAACCATGCTAGAGACCCTCCAAACCGTCCAAGCTGTTGCCATTGCTCTTGCTTGCCCACGAGAAGAACTTAGTGGTAGGACCCTATTGCTGATGATACCAAACATGTCGGTCATGTCACACAGAGAAATCAAGTTGGTACTGACCAGGAAGCTTCTTCCTAGAAAATTCTGTGAGGACTTTTGTGGGGATAAGTTATCAACAGTCTTACCCCACTGGATGCCATGTGACCAACAATATGACCACCGAGGCAAAGCATGCCCATGGCGCATGGTAGAATAGATGTTATGGGGGTAACCGATATCTGCTCCATAGGAGGAAATGATGCTACTGTAAACCTGGCACTGTACCAGGAACCCATGCCAGGGGAGCTAATAGGTCCCAGGGGTAATCCTATTACAATTATAACAGGTCAAAGTATCAAAGCACCACTACATTCCCATCTCCAGACCCATAGATTAGTATAGCTCTCAGCCTTCATCAGAGACATTTCCACGTGCAGTGGGTGGTGGTAAATGCAGAAACTGACCCCTGGCTAAAATGAAGACTGTCAGTGTAGTGCCCATCCACTCACAGGACAGCTGTGCCACATCTTCCTAAGGCTCAGGGACCATCAAAGAAGGGGTTGAAGGAGTGTACGAGCCAGAGGTCCAGGAGGGCTGCAGTGACCTTCTGGACATCATAGTGACTTCCTGTACACGGCAGGACTGCTGTGCTCAGGGAACTCACAGCATCCGTGGCTGCCAGCACAAGACCTACACAAGATCAAGACAGTCGACACTCAGGCATGCAATGAGAAGGGGCTCCTGAGCCCTTACTCGCAACTCAGAAACTGTGGAGAGTTGATGGCTTCTTGGGGAAAGAGGATCAATTTTCTTTAAGGGTGGCCATGAGCCAGAGGAGAGAGCTCCACGTTCAGGAGTCTATGGGCCGCATAAATTAGGAGACACAAACTTGGGGGTACAGGGAGAAAGGGTCGATCTAGGAGGAGATGGGGAGAAGTGTGAAGGGGTGAATTTGTCCAAAATATAAAATTCTCAAAGAATTAATAAAAATACAATAAAAAAACCCAACATTTCCGTTGCTACGAAACCGCCCATTCTCCGGCATTTGATGATGGCAGCCTGAACGGACAGGTAGCATTCCTTCCAAGGGAGGGCTAGTGGCTGTAAGGGAAAGCATGGATGTATTATGCATTGATGCTGATGATTCTTGAAAGCTTGTCTGAAAAGTTATAGCATGGTCTACTTGCAGTCAGGCAATTAATGAGGCTTATTTATTGGTCCAACTGATGACACCCGACACTCCATTAAAGTCTTTATTCCATAATGCTTTCTTTTGCAAGTATGTTGGAAGATCTTTTTCCCCCAGCCAGGAGACAGGAAAGCAATGGTCATGGTTCTCAGGTACCCTCACAATGCAATGGTCTTGGCGTGGCTTGCTTGTGCTGTGTGCACACGGCAACGGCTCTCTTGGGGACACAAGAGCAACAGCCTGGGACTCATAGGGAGAGACTTTGGAGCTCAGGTGAGGACCAAACACCCCAGGCTCTGGAACTCATAGGAGAGACAGAAAAAGGCAAGGATTGGCCTTGTTGATGCTCACTTATTGCTGGAACTTCAATGCTCTTGTTTGTGCTGACCTGAGGCTTCTTTATTTTAAACTCGGCAGTCACGAGCTTACTGGGCCCAACAAGACTATCTATCATACAACTTTTTATCCACATTAAAGGAAAAATAACAGGGGTATTGTAAAATTTGTGACATTGGTTGCACAACACTGTAAATTAAGTATATAAGACAAATGGATTTTATGGCATATAAATTTCATCTCAGTAACACTGCTACAAAAGAGAAAGGGAGTAACAGGTTTTTAAAAGGGCTATAAAGAGGCTTGAGCAAATGGAATTCCCTTAATTACTCTGGATGCAGGGACTACATGGGGAAGGCTAGTTGTTCATTTATGATATTATTTAGCCTTATGACAATTCTCCTTTTTATTGCAGTAGGGAAACTTGAATTAGAACAATACTTTGTTTCAATTCCTTTGAAAATTTTCAATTACATCTCTCTCTCTCTCTCTCTGTGTGTGAGCGCGTGCACACACGCGCATGTACATGTATGCACCCACATGTATGCATATATAAACATTACAGTGTGTATGTGGAGGACAGAGGACGACACATTATGACTCAGTTCTCTCCCCCCTACCATGTTAGTCCTTGGTGGAAAGCCCCTTTATCCTCTGGGCTACCTCACTAGTCCCTAACTCAGTCTTCCTTAATGAACCCAAAACAGAGTTTAGCCCACATCTGGGGGGCATCCATAGGAGGCTCTGTCGGGAGAGTGCCTATCTCTAATGTGGCCTCAAGGTCATCCTGCTGAAGACACTAACTTGTCCCCAGTCACAAGTTAGCACAGAACAAACAACCGTAAATGTCATTCACACCTTCTACAAAACGGGGCCAACTTTAGCATCTACTTCACAGAGTTATATAAGAAAGTCCGCAGAGAAAGCAGAAAGTAGGAACAATGCTAGACTCTGGTACTTTTAATATTAATTATTCTGCTAAAAGGATAAATTGAGTCAGGTGAAGCTCCCACTGTGTGCTAAGCTGTGATTCTGACTGATCCTTCTACATCACCATGGTTCATGTTTGGGATGGATTTTACTGCCCCCATTTCCTAGAGAGAGAAAGAGAGATCCCTAAGGGATAGGGCAATGCCCAGTTCACCTAGCTAACGCGTTGCAGAACTGGGCCTTGTAGCCAGGTCCGTATGACTTTGGGGCACTTGTCACTCGACCATTCTCTGTGCCATGTGCCAAGAACTACACCTTTGTTTCCAAGGCATAGGCTGAAATGCCTTTCACTGGAGATCTATGCATGAGGGTTTCAGCCTTTATCACGTGACACTACTATTCTCCAGATATTGCTGAGGTCCCTCTCAGTTGCCATTGTTATGTATATCCTAAAATGAATCACACACCAGCAAATTAGCCATGCCCCAAATGGTTAAATTCCCTTTATCTTGGAGCTTGATACCACATGCAAAATCTGAGCTAGCTGTGCAGGGCTATTTTTAGCTACCCATGTTGGCCATCCCTTTTGGGTGACCTCATGGCGCAGGCCAAGCTGGTATCTGCTCTTTCCCCATCTCTAGCTCTCACATTCAGAAAGTCACAGACTCCAAAGGACTGGTCTAACACAGATATGCAGTTTCTGACTCACTGGGAAGGAATACAGCAAGAAGGAAGCAGGAGGCATTGGTCCAGAAGGCATCCCCAGGAAGCCCCATTGTGGGAGAGATGGGATGAGAGCCAGTATCTTTGGGGCACATTGATTTCTAGAGATTGCCCTGATAAGCATGCAAGAGAAGGACCACAGTGGTGGTACTGGTGGCTATGCACCAGGCTTTGGTCTGACTATGTAGTAAGAGCTCAAAAGAGTGACCACGTCTGGCACATCAGAGGCCACCTCAGGCTTTGATGCTGGATCACACCACCTTAAAACCACCATTGGCCATATCTGCTAGTCCACAATTAGAGAGTCTCTCCTTGATCCAGCTGGTCTACCCTATGACAAACCACACCTTTTTGAGCCTTCTCCCTTTTTCCGTTGTTGCTTACTGAGTCACCCTATCCAGGACTCAAGTGTGACCATATCACACACCTCCTCAGAGCTCAGAGTCTTCAAGGCCTTGCAAATGACACATTCTCTCAAATGTCACCATCGCCATAAAGATACCCCTGCCCTTCCCATCAAGCTCTTGGAGGAATTCCATTCCGCAGAGAAGAACCAAGGCTCAGCCCAAGTTTGCTGCTCTGAATTAACCTAAGGCACCTTATTTCAATTAAAATATGCAAATTCTTCTGGAAAAACAAAACGTCCTTAGTCACTGGCCCTTCTGTGACAGCATGCTCCTGTGTGTTTTCCTGAGACAGTGGAGGGGACACCCACGGCCAGATGTGGTGGGATAGAGAAAGACACAGGATGCTCTGGGAAGGCTCTCTAAGGAGAGATCTGTCTGTGGTAGGCTCTGCCTCCAGTTCAGAGTCCTTCTAACTCTTGTTTTCTACAATAGCATTTTAAAAAGTCATTAAAATAAATCATGCAAGACCCAAGCAAAAAATCGCCACTGTGGGACAGCGCTATATCCTGGGGTTGAAACCTGAGGTGTTCACAGTCTCCTGGCAGAGAATGACATGGGAACCTACCCTTCTGGAACAAACACACTGGGCCCTGGGACTGTAGGAAGGGCAGGTGGCCACCTTCTGATGCAGGCAAAGAGTGCCCTCTAGCTCATCTTCAGGTAAATAGAACAATTTTGACAGAGGACATATAATTTACCCAAACCTCCCAAACTTGGGGGTTACATGTCACACACCCCACATGGAGAATATGACTCTGACCAGAGTCTGTGGGGCAGACGACATTGGGTTGGGCGGTCACGTGCTGGTAGCAGGGGACTGGATTCCACCCCTCTTCCTGAAAGGGGCCAGATGTTAGAAATTCACCTCAACCCCAGGATTACACCAGCATTCACTGAAGTACTGACCTGGGGACTGTGCTGAGCCTGGGCTTGGGCTAGACACAGCAGTGGCTGAGAGGATTGAGTGTCAACCCCCTGCTGTGGCTGTGTCCTAAGGGGATGCTACTTCTGTGGGGCGTGTGTGTGTGTGTGTGTGTGTGTGTGTGTGTGTCCTCTGGCCATGAAGAAGAAGTGGCATAACCATCCCTGGGGATACCAGACGGTTCCATATTCCCCAGTCCTTTCCTAGTGTCCTATGAATAGTTAACCCTTACCTAGCCATTATTCATTGTTAAGGCTCTCGCACCCCCTTTAAAACAATAAGCAAAAGTCAATGCGCCATGGGTTACGTCCATCCCCACCTTACAGGTGGAGAACTATCAGTGAGGGAATGTCCTTAGACAGGGTCATGCAGACACTATCAGAAGAAAGGGGTATGAACCGGAGAGAAGCTGCCAGAACCATCTCATTTAACCACAAGGGTATGCAGAAGCCAGGACTGGCTTTGCTTTTCTATGCACAACCCAAGGCCTGAAGCAGCTGTCATTGCCTCTAGCACACTTGTGAATGAGCCACCAAGGAGCTTCTGCAAGTGAACTCATGGTCCACAGTCCACGTTGCCTTTGGGATTTACCATGGTCTATTTTCACCACCTCTTACCCAGCATTCCCCAGGATGCATTCAGTTACCCTTCCTTCCTTCTCTGGAAAAAAATTGTTCTCATGAACCAGAGTTCTGATTCGACTTTGTATGGCTTCCTTGGGCATTACCGACTCTCAAGTCAGAAACGATGCCTTTTCCAGAAAGACTGATGCTGGAAAAGGCAAGTTTCTGGTCTCAAGTGAACGAATCACAAAGGTCAGGCAGGCCGGGACCTCGCTGCTCTCCGGTCTGGTAGAAATGAAAACGAAAAGCCCTGGACGAGTTCACAGGGCTCCTTCAGGGAGAAGAGAAACTATAAAGGGTTTTCAGAGACTGGGATGCAGGAGGGACCATCCCCACTGTCAGACCCACTTCCAGTTATAAGGGCCAGGGTGGCAGGTCTCACTATATGGGGTTCAAGGGAACGACAACTTACAACATGGCTTTTGGCCTGGAAGTGCCCTGCTCAGAAATGCATGGGCCAGACTTTCATCCCCAGGGGATGCGGGAACAGACAATGATGTGAGGGAATTTGTTGATCTTGGCCTTGCTGTTTCCTCTGGGGGTAATTATGCTCCCCATCTATGCCAAGACAGTCTGCCCTTTCTACCCAGAAAAGAGCAAGCGACTGCTTTATCCACTTCCCAGGGGCCATCACTTCCTCTTGGCTGTTGAGGAAGGAGAAGTTAGGGTCTAGTCCCATTTCTGCCATATACCTTTCCCCCTTACCTGGGTCTCAGCGTTACCAAACAATTATCATCATTATCACCATCATCACTATCATTATCATCATTATAATTTTAATGTGTATGGGTGTTTTGCTTGCATGTATGTCTGTGTACCACGAGTGTTCCTGGTTGCCCAAGGAGGCCAGAAGAGGGCACTGGTTTCCCAGGAACTGGAGTTGCAGAGAGTCATGAGTAACCATGGGTGCAGGCATCAAACTCTCGTCCTCGGGAAGAGCAGTGGGTGTTCTTAACCACTGAGCCATCTTCCTAGCACCTACTAAACAGCATCCTAACATGGAGATCCCACCTCTCTCCTCCAGCATGCAGTTATTAAAAGATAAATTAGAGCATCAAGCACATGCTTTGAATGCTGTCAGGACTCTGGCAAGAACCAAAAGCAACGATTGCTGGGATAATCAGAGGAGTGAAACTTGGAAAGTCTAACTTCACTTTTCCTGGTGGCCTTTCTCTTAAGTCACCGCAGGTGGGACTAGAGTCCCCAAAGTAAAGTTTGCCTTTGCAAGATCTCCCATCCTGGTTCAAAGCAGATCATCCGATGACCGATGGGGGGCCCTTACCCTCAGAGTAACTATCTCACTGTCTGGGTCCTGGGTCCCAGGAACTAAGGGTCTATTTGATCAGAGGATATGGGGAAGGTTCCTCTCCATTACAATTAGTAGATTGTAAAACCAGAACTCCCTGGATCAGAGGAAAGGGAACTGATTCTTATCTGTGGCCCTGGGAGACCATGACATTCTCAACTTCCCAGAAGGACTTTAATTGGTAATTACTCAAACCTACTTCCAGGAACCTTAAACCTTCTAAGATTACCAACCTGCAAGAGGCTTTCTGATGAAGAAAAGAGATATATCACCGGCCCCTCCTTAAGGGTCAAATCAGGGGCTTGCTAGCCACGTGGATAGCACAAAGGCCCTCCCAGGAAATACTGCTGATTCTGGGGACTTTAGAAATAATAATTAAAGGCATTTTAAAATGTAGACTGATAAGATGATCTCTGGCCATTGTCAGCTTTCCTGAGTGGCACTATCCTCCACTCTGTAATAAACTCTGTTTCTCCAGAACACCTTGGATGTGTGCTTGATTTCTTTTAAAGCTGTCCTGCCCAGGGGAGTCTACAGTGACTCCCCCCCCCCCCCGCCCTCCACCACATCACATAAGGCCTGTCACATAGGCAGTCACTCAGCCAGCAGTTCAAGTCTTCATGATCAGAAAGGACATCTCTTCCTTTCTCATTTCTGGACCAGAGCTCAGCAAGCTCACCCTGCATCCACATCTGCATCCGTGTCTGCCCGAGCTCGGGCTGCTCTCTGCAGTCCTCTGATTCTGTTAATGCTGAGCAGCAAGCATGAATCACACAACCTCCATTTACTCGCAGAACCAAGGACAGGAGTCCAGAGAGACTTGTTTATTACACACCTCCTCCATGCCATTCCCAGTGCAAAGGTAGAAAAGATGGGAAACCAATTCACAGCATCCAGTAAGAGTAAGGCACGTCCTGAGGTACCCCAGATACCAAAATGTCAGACACCAGTCTAGCCTACATAAGCCCAGATCCAAACTCCCCAATATGAGTACGTCAGAAGTGTTTCTTGGCACCAGCTCTAGGCTAGGTTAGAGCTACAGCTCAAATTGTGCTGGGCTCATGAAGTCACAGGAGCTTCTGTACACGTGGGGGCTTCTACATCTACACACCCCCTTCTCCTCCATCAGTTACGGGTTCGGTTTCTTGATGGAGGGAACTGGGCCACTCGGCTTACAGTGGAATGAGGAGCCCGGGACGCCCTATGTGCCATCTGGTCAGGGACACACAACTCATAGTGGGCACCGTTCCAGCCGCTGCTCACAAGCTAGATAGTGAGAGAAGTGACAAGCTTCCCTAGGGCCAGGTACATGTCCTGCAAAGTTCAGGGAGAGGTGCTGGGGGAGGGGAAGAAGGAGGGAGCTTCCTAGGACACGCATACAGAGTTAGAGAAAAGGTCCAGTGCCAAGTGCCAAGGATGGAAGGCTTTGGAGAGTTATCGATCCCAGCCCCAGCCTTGGGACAGAGGGAAAGCTAAGCCAGCCAGCCGCAGGGCTCCCATCTGCTTCCTGGGAAGAGAGCGGCAGCCCAGCACAGTCAGGAGCTGGTCCAGAGCCTTTCTCTTCTGATGAGCTTACTACAGCAAGGATGCAGCAGGAAGACGCCAGTCTCTTTAACCCTAAGCCTTGCCACGATTTCCTAACTCGCTGCTAAACTATGAGAGAACCCCAACAGAATGGACTGAAGAGTGTCAGTGTCCCTAATGAGACCATGTATGTGCACAGGCATTAACGTCAGTACCTCTGACCTTATGTCCTGATGGGGTCATTGGAGATGACTAAGCATCTCATATAAGATCACCTTAGTTTGAATAGATAAATCCCCTTATAAGACAAAGGAAATGTGAGACACACAGAGGAGAAGCCCGGTGAAGATGAAGGCTGGGTATGAAGAGATGCATTAAGTTTCTAAGCCAAACCCCACCAAAGATATTAGAAACTACTAGAAGTTAGTAGGGTAGCTTGGAACAGATTCCATCTCAGACTTTGGAAGGAAATAACCCTACCAATGCCTTGTTCTCTTAGCTTCTGGTCTCCCAAAAGAATATATTTTCGTTCCTTTAAGCCACCCAGTTTATTGAACAGACCCAGGGAATGAAAACAACTGATGGTCACGGCAGCCTGGGAACTCCTGATGGAGCTGTTGCTCACAGCGCCTTAGAATAATGCCCCCACATAACCGGGGGCCTCGCCCGTGAGCTGTCAGATGCGGTCAACCAATGGGATGGAGTCATTCCGAGAGGAATACAGTCTCCAAGGTTATCTGAAATCCACCTTTCTCTCACAGCAGGACAGACTGAGGCCAAGGCTGAATGGGAAGAGTTGATTTCAGCCTCCTGGGTGATTTTTAATTTCATAAGACAAAAGGAGATAAATTCAATACATCAAAATTTTTATTCATTTGTTTTTATTGATGTGTGCGTGCGTGCGTGCACAACTCTGTGGAGTCACATCTTTCCCCCCACCCTTTAAGTGGGTTCTGGGGACTGAACTCAGGCCGTCAAGCTTACATAGCAAGTCCCTCTACTCACAGAGTCATCTCGCTGGCCAGAAGCTACTCATATTTCACTAATTTTCTGGGTTAGAGCTTACAAATGCCTCAGTTCTAAATAGTAGAAAGATCTTGTAATTTACAGTTTCACCGTGACCTGTTTTCTAATCTAGGAAACGCCACCCAACCTCCCAGGGATGCAAAGATGTGACAGGGATAGGACACGCCCTTGTGCACCCAGGAACCCAGCCCCAAACTCGAAAGAGGATGCACCTAATTACTAGAGGTGACAAGGCTCAGGTCTAAGCCTAAGTCTATCTGATTCTACCCCAGCCTGTGATAAGGACACATCCCTTCTTTGTCCCCTTGTTTGTGAAGCCAGGGCTAATACTGCATATCAAAGTTATGATAAAAAGGAAGACAGCAAATACCCCCAACCTTGAAGCCTAGACAGGGACAAGGGCATAGTTATCAGTCACTGTCAGAATAGGAGCCAAACCTGTGCTCTGTTGTTCTATTATCGTATGGTAGGGACAGGGGACAGAGACCCCTGTAGCTTTTGCTGGAGACCGGCCTGGTACAGGAGCATCTATGAGACTGCGTGTAACGGAGTAATGAACACTCCCCACTGTCAGAATATCGCTCCCTGGCTGTCTTCCCTAATGTCTGAAGACTAAAATGTCACAGAGGCTCAAGAGCAGGCCTTAACTGGATTGCCTCCCAACTTCAAATGGGGGCCCTGAGGAGCTCAGTCTCTCTGGGGGACTGCTACACACCAGCCCTTCTAGGAGGATAGGTGTATCCACCCAGAAAAACTCCACATGCTTACTGGACCTTCCTGCAGGCTATTTTCTCTGAGGACTACGTGGGCTGTTTGGTGCCCATCAACCTTTTAATTCTAACCATGAAGTCATGACACAATAATATAAAAAACCTATTTTTGCCTCTTCTGCAATCTGTATGCTTGGTGAAAGGACACAATGTAAGGTTCCTGCATTGCTGGCCTCAGCCAGAACCTTCTTATCTGCACTCCTGGCAATGGCCCTAGCAGCCTGCGATTCCAGTGACAAGGAGCTTGTTGTGCTGATAGATGAGAAAGGCATTGTTAGGTACAGGCGGCCTTCTGGAAGGGGACAGGCAGGGAGACCCAACAGTCCAGGGAATGCATATTCTACCTGGAAGGAGAAGATAGCATGATGTTTTATCTACCCATTAGGAAAAACCAATCAGGTGATATGCTCTAAAAGTGCCCTACGAGCCAAACACTTCCGGACACAAGCCGGAGGCAAGGAGGTCTGAGCAGGTTGCAACAAGAAAGGTGAATCAACAGGAGAATCAACACAGAAGGGAAGTCTTTCCTTTATAGAAAAATAACTGGGAATTTTGCTTTAAAGAGCAATTTCAAGGAAAAAAGATTTCAGATATTTTTTGGTTGGGGGAAATGTTCTGTGTGATTCTATAGTTGTTTTCAAATGAAATTAAAAGGGAGAAGTTACTTCAAGAAGGAGGCAGAGAAGAGACACATTCCCTGGAACTCACTTAATCTTCTCAACAGCCATACAGGATGAGCATAAAAATAGTTCCACTTTAATACAAAGTGAATACAGAGCCTCTCCCCTCATTCTAGAGACTAATAAGTTACCCCTCCCCCCGCCAAAGAAAATTGATGGCTATGTGTCAAAGGGATGCAGGAGTATGCTGAAAGAGCCCTAAGGACCAAAGCTGGGATAATTTAAGCAACAGGATATTATAGTACAAATTAAATACCCATAAATCCACACTGCCATAAATCAATAATTGACTAAACACACAGAAGCAGTGCAGACAGGTTTCCAATGTAGGGGAATTATGAGTAATTAATGTAGACTGGCCATGGTTGAGGAGACAGAACAAGACTCCCACTCTACAGCCGGGACTACATGTAACCACTGCCTCCCGGACGGCACAGAGGGATCAGAGTAAAAACGGTAAGATACGGGGGAGAAACACACAACCTCAGCCAGGTGACCCAGGCCAACATGGCGACCTTGAACATGACAAGCCACTCGGTTCTCTCTGCATGGATACCAGGTCTGTCTTCCCCCCCTCAAACCACACAACCCCATTCTGATCACTGGGGGAAATATTCAGAAGAAACACAATGAAGGGGCTGTCTGGAAATGATTTGACTAGTACTCCCTGAAGTCAGTGAGGTCATCAAAAACGAGATCTCAGCCAAGAGGACCCTAGAGAAACACGGTATCTACATGTGACATGATGGCCTGAATGGTACCCCGAGACGCAATGGTATTAGGAAATTGGTGAAGACTTACGGGCATCTGTGTAAAGCCTGGGATGTAGTCAACAACGCCCCACTGTCCATTCGTCAATGTCCTATGTGACCCATGACATCAGCTATCAGTAACAGAAGAAAGTGGCTCAGGGGTACATGGCGCGTCTCTTCACAGGTTTTGCATAGATCTAAAGCTGCTCGGGATATTTTAAAAAGGAAAATAGGACTCTGGGGCTACACTGACCTCATGGGCCCATCTGTTTTCCCTAGTACCACCATCTTGCTTCTGAGACTTTGTGACTGACATCCACTCCCCTGCCCCTTAATCTCAGGAGAGAAACAAGCACCTGTCTCGTTCACTCTCACACCCCACCCGCTGTCCTGCAGTGTGATTTGTTCTTCCAAAGGCTCTGGAGCTAAAGCATGGACTCTGGTGTGGGGATGTTGAGAGGCAGCGGGTCCTTTAAGAGATGGGCACAGTGGACCCGACACCATCTCTTGACCTGTGTCTGCACTCAGCTTGTGATCTCTCCTTGCATGGTTTCTGACCGTGATGCCATTTGTCCTGGTGAGACAGAACCAGAGGGGGTGGCATCTCACCAGAGTCAGCACAGCTCTCAACTTTCAGGTTCCCCAGACTGAGCTAAGGACCGCTTGCCTTTCACTCTCCAATATTTTGTTGGAACAGAAAAATGGCTAATAATTCCACCAGAGTATCTAGCATCGTACTGGACACATCGTAGGTACTTAACTCAGGCTTGCGAATAAAAGACAGGCAAAGAGCTGGAGATAAAAGACACAGCTCACAAGCACGGGGAAGGCTGTCCGACAAAAGGGTTGACTCCAGCTACTCTAGACAGACCTAAAGCAGCTCTATTCATGCACGGCCGAGTGGGAACCACACAAGAAGTTTGGATTTTCACTAGTAGGCACTTTAAAAAATGACACAGGAGGAACTGACTTTCATGATATATTTTATTGAACTCAACATGTACTCAATATTATTTGGGAGGCTGGAGAGACGGCTCAGTTAGTAAAGCGTTTATTGCACCAGCATGAGGACCTAGGTTTGCCGCCCAGAAGTCATGTAGAAAGTCAGGCATGGTAGCATGAACTACAATCCCAGAACAAGATATGTAGAAACAGGTAAGTTTTGGGGGCTTCCTCGCTAGCCAGCCTAGCCTAATCTGATAGTCCCAGTCCTAGAGAGATAGCTTACTTTAAAAATAAAGTAGACGGCTCTAGAGAAATGATGCTTTTTTTCACCCTTAGACTTTACACACAAGCGTACACTACCTTCTTAAAGAGAAAACCAGGATATTATTTGAACCTGAAAACAAACCTAACAAAAATGTTTTAGTACAAATATAAAATGTACTGATACATGCATAAGTTTATTAACGGCATAATCTCTATTTTCTCCATAAAGTTAGCAAAGTCCCACAGCACATTTTATGATCCCACTGTGCGTTGATGGAATAAAGAACATGGGAAGGACTGAACTCCCCATGATCGAAGGTTTGCAAGTAGAAGCTGTGTGACTACTGGCAGGAAGCCTTTGAGCCTCAGAGGATGGGATGTGGACTAGAGGAGCCCGTGGAACTCCATCCTGTTCTCACAGTGCTCTCAAGGAAGGATCCAATGCTTGGACATCTGCTGTCTTCTCGCGATTCCTGGTAGAATGCAAAAAGCCAAAGCACGCACCATCATATCTGATTCTCTTCTAACTTTGCCATCTAGTCCAATCTAGTCCATGCTGTGCTATTCACCGGGATAAAGAAACCCGGGAACAGAGTGGAAAGCCCCCTAAAACCTTCCTGAGACGAAGGCAAGAGACATAGGTCCCTGGCAGCATGTAGGGCTTTGTCTTAGGAAATTTCACTTAAGTATCCAGTTGGGTCACTAGGGTTCTGTGTGCACTTGGTAGCTGGGGGCGCAGAGGGCCTGAAGGTATGGTGCTGCCATACGGCAGAGGCAGTAGGGGGGCTTGTGAGCAGGGGACAATGCTTTTGCTGTGAACTGGAGGTCCATGGGACCCAGGGCTGCTAGAGCAGAGCTTGCTTGGATCCTAACAGCTGTGTCATTTGGTCTTGAAAGTCACACCCTAGTGAGGTCATTACCAACTGCTCCACAAAACACTGGTCCCAAAATAGCACTGACATCTGGATGGTTTATTTTTATTTTTTTTAAGCATTATGGTTGTGGAATTATAAAGAACATCTGACCCTCGTTATGCAGGGCTTTTTGCCTCTGTTCAGCTTGAGTTAGGAGAGGCAGCAGGAAACCATCAATGGAAACTATATCTTCCTGGAACAGTTTTGAGTCCCCCACAGCCGTTTCCCAGTGTTGCTGATCTCTGAGTGGTCCACACCCAGCACACTTGGGAACACCAAAGTGATTGCTCAAAATAGGGTTGGACAATAAGTTGTCATTGCCCCAGGGTCCCTCTTTGGTTCTCTTCGTATTGGCACACCCTTCCTACTTCACCAGGGTTCGCTCCTAGATCACCAGCCTCTTGAAAAACACTCCACCTCAGTTTTCAAATCATATCTAAACCCACTGAGCAAATCTAGGGCCATCTGTATATGCCTTGTTGTCTGGTGACTTTTCCTGCCCACAGGACAAAGTTCAAATGCTACACCCTAAGTCCCAGCCTGCTGGTGTCTATGCTTCAAAACAGGCATGTGGCTCAAAAGCCATGTTCACAGGGTGACCTGCCCATTAGCCTTTGTACCTTCATTACCTCTATTTCTTCTTCCAATCTGGCAAATCACAGTCTGTTTCAAGTTCAAGTTCAAATGCTTCCTTCCCACGGAAGCTTTGTCTTCTGGGGGTCCCTGAGCACAATGTATTTCTTATCAAGTAATTAATCACAGCCAAATAGAAGAGTAAGGTAATCCTAGGCAAGAAGGCATGGCATGGGTATGTTACCCAGTGACATGGGGTAGGGGACAACTCTGGAGGAGTGACCAAGGATCCATTCCAAGGAGATGGAGGTACAGGGGAAGATGGATGTCCTAGGTAGAAGTGAGATTTTAAGAGAGAGACTGGGAGCTTGTGACTTGATGACCAGGGGCATAGGAGAAGCGTATATGCCAAAGAAATAGCTTTTGGGCAGTCTGCCAGAAGCACACTAAGCAGGGACTCAACATAACAAACAAGTGGGGTCGCGGAGTGAGTAATGGATTGATTACAGAATGGGCTCAGCAGGCAGGCGCTGGGAACAGTGGGCAAGACAGCATAGCGGCTCAGAGATGAAAAAATGCGGCAGACTGGAGCAGGATCTGATGCCAAAGCCGAGCGCATTATGGACCAGGTCTAGTGGTTGAGAAGGGCCCTGACCACATGCCAGCGTGAGATTCTGGAGAAGGGAGGGAGCCCTTTCATGAGCCTCTGGATGGTAGACCTGTGCCTCCAGGGCTGAAGGTATGAGGGTGCCACGGAGGCTTATGCGTATGAGCCCTGCAAAGGTAGGGCTTACTTCAGTCACATGTCAACTGTCTGCTCTCAATCTGGTCATCCCTCTGCAGCCCAGGACTCCTGAAAGGCAAGGATCAGGCAGAATGAGCCAATCACAGTGGAGACCGTAACCAGCCTGCACCATGCCTAGGCAAAGGGGAGAGGTGATGGGAGTGACAGTGGCATCACTGGTCACAGCCTAGAGAACCGCGACACCACCCAAAGCGTGAGGCCGTGCTTATTTACACGTAATGTCATGTAAGCGTGCTGGTTCAACATCACACAGGTGACAGGCCCCAGAAACACTCTGGTCAACCCCAAGGTCTATGGGGTGGGTGTCTGTGGGTTGTTTCTACGCTAGAAGAAATTCTAAAACTCTATATGTTTTTTTTTTCTTTTTCTTTTCTTTTCTACAATCCAAAGGCTCCCAGGATGACCTGAGCTTTTCAGAGAGTCCGGCGCATTGACGTCATGATACATGGCTAAGCTATCCCTCTCCCATACTCTGTTCTTGCCTTGCCCGGATCACCTCTGTGTCTATTTCCTCCCGGATGTCTCCGAATGTCAGTAATCTCATGGAAATTGACCACTGCTGTTGCTAATATCTGGGCTGCCAGCCCCCTAGCAGCAGCCTTGGGATTTGTCACGAACTATTAACTAGCTAACTCTTCATTATGTGTTGGTAATGATCAGCTTCTGAGGTGCTGATCGGGCTTTTCGTGTTTGCTAAATGGAAGGAACAGACATGCCTGCTCAGAGCCGCCACAGCTGCACTAGGCAGGAAGCTGCAGACGAGGTACCACTGGTCGGTAAAATCTTTGTTCAACAGGAACTAGGAAAACTGGGGCCGGTTACCACAGTACCTGCTGAGCAAGGACAGCTAATGGGCACTGGAAAGCTCACAGGGGGTGGAGACATTAACGACTTCCTCTCCTCATCCAGCCCAGTCCCAGACTCATGCCACTGATTGGCCTAGGAGTTAATGATTTGCTAGAACTGAGCCAACCACAGTTTCTCCCGAGAAACTATGTTTGAGGCACAGAGGCTAAGGGACTTAAAAAAGGTTGTGGGTGGAGAAAGTACTGAAGCTTCTGAGGAGAAGAGACTATGAGGGGAACCTGTGTGCAGAAAGATGCAGACATAGCAATGCCATGGTTATACTTCGAGACCCTTTCTTCTGAAGTCAAACTTCTCTTCCTGTGCTCAGCTGCCGGCACTGTCCCACTCTATCCTTCCAATAACCCGCTGGCACTAGGATTATTTTCTCCACGTAGCCAATCCTCCCTAACACCATAGACTTTGGCACCACACCAACCAGGATTCAGATTCTGTCTCTGGTTCTTACTGAGGTGACAGCCCACTTACACATGGCTTTGAGGAGTCACGTTCCTCATCTACACAATGGGACCCAAGCCACTCATTCCTTAGGCTCACTGTGAACATGACCTGAGTCAATGTTCACTGAAGAACATGCATCACAGTGATGAACAACCTGTTAAATGAACACTCTACTCTGAAACAGGAGAGCTGACCTGGGGCAGCTGGCCACATCTGGGTAGTTTTGGCATTCTTATAACTTGAGGAAAAGGCACTCCTGATGTTGGTGGACAGAAGCCCGGGGTGATGCTAAAGATCTTACAATGCACAGGACCGCCCATAACCAGGGTTGATCCATCTTAAAATATCCACACTACCGAGGCAGGGAGTCACCTGTGAAGACCAGATTATGTAGTGAAGAGGCGCTGCGGGCTGCGTTCCCAGCCCAGCCACCCGGCTAGTTTTCACCCAAAATAATTACATGGAAACTGTATTCTTTTAAATACTGCTTGGCCCATTAGTTCTAGCCTCTTACTGGCTAATTCTCACATCTTGCTTTAACCCATATTTAGTAATCTGTGTAGCACCACGAGGTGGTGGCTTATCAAAAAAGATTCAGCATGTCTAACCTGGCGGCTGGCCCCATGGCGTCTTGCTCCCTGCCTTCTTCCTCCCAGCGTTCTGTTCTGTTTACTCCGCCTACCTAATTTTCTGTCCTATCAAAGGGCCAAGGCAGTCTCTTTATTAACCAATGAAAATAACACATAGACAGAAGGCCCATCTACATCAAGATTATCCCTGTCAAGCCTAACAGATTACGTACGATGATAACATAGCCATCTCCACAACAGGGGGATGAGGACCCTTTGGGGTTTCCCCAGGGAGAGGCCAGAAAGGATGGCAGCCCAGTGTGAGGGTCAGAGGGAGCAGAGATAACTTGACTATAGCAGAACTGAATGCTGGTATTGGGGGAAGAGGATGTTTTAGGATGATGGATAGGGTGGGATCGAGGAAGCCTCAGGCAAGAGTCAAATCTGGACATGAAGGTACGTATTGTTGTCAGGGGTGTCTCAGGATGTCTGAGACACTATAAACTAACCCGATATAGCCTGTCCTGGCCAGCTTTCTGAGAGCACAACTCAGAATGAATGGCAAGATCAACCTTGCTCTTTACGGCAGCTATGGGTGTCTGTCACTGCACAAGTCTGGGGAGGTAGATTTAGGGCACAGAGTGGATCCAACTAAAATTGCCATCTGATGCCTAAGGCTTAGCAGGAAGGAAAGAGCCTTAGGTCATGACCTGGGCTGGGACAAAATGCCCAAAGCACTCTGCATTTCAAATGATGGGAGGAGGAGGAACGCCATATATCACACAAGGATGGCCACTTTATCATTATTCTTACTTTTTTGGCGTGTGGTACATGTGTGATGTAGGAATGTGCACACGTGCTTAAGGGTGTGCACATGTGAAAGAATGCATGGAGACCAGAGATGCTGATGTTGGGAGTCTTTCTCAATATCTCTCCATCCTTATTTTCCTTTGTTGTTTTGGAGGTTTTTCTTGTTTGTTTATCTGTTTGATGAGACAGGGTCTCACTATGGAGCCCTGGCTGTCCATGAAGACCAAACTTTCCTTGAACTTATAGAGATCAACTCACCTTGGTTCCTGAGTGCAAGGTCTCATCATTCCTAGTCCTCTTATTTCTTGAGACAAAATGCTCATTGAACCTGGACTTTGTGGGTATGGCTGAACTATCCTGGCCACTGAGCTCCAGGGTTCTGTCTGTCTTCACCTCACCAGCAGGGGGATTACAGATGTGTGCTGAAGATTACAGATGTGTGCTGCAGATTACAGGTGTACGCTGTGGATTACAGGTGTGTGCTGTAGAGTACAGGTGTAAGAAGAGGGTTACAGGTGTGTACTGAGGGTTACAGGTGTGATCTGAGGGTTACAGAAGTGTGCTGCAGTCTGACTTTTACATTGGTGCTGGGGATAGAAACTCAGGTCCTCCTGCTTTCATGGTAAACTCTTTACTGATGGCACCATTTCCTATATTAAGCGTTCTTCTACCACTGAGCTTCCCCCACCCCCCACTGCCTTTTTAATGACCTAAAGCCATGAGGTGTTCAATGTGTGATCCCCAAATAAGTGCATCAGCATCCTAGGGGAGCTCACAAGAAACTGCCTGGAAACTCCACTGTGCCACAGTAACTCGGCTCTCTATCTGAGAAGTGCCTGCCTAAGAGAAGAAAACCAGGTAACGCATTCTGAATGCCCAGAGTTTTAAGACATTAGGAAACATATTTCTAGCTGGGATCAAACCCTTCTCCCAACTCTCTTCTACCTGGAGTAAACCATTGCTTTCACAGGAGAACAACACATGGTTCAGCTCTGTATTAACAAGGTACACTGGCTAGAAATTGCCACACTGTATTAGTTAGCCCGTATACACTGGCTAGAAATTGCCACACTGTATGAGATAGCCCGTATACACTGGCTAGAAATTGCCACACTGTATTAGTTAGCCCGTATACACTGGCTAGAAATTGCCACACTGTATTAGTTAGCCTGTATACACTGGCTAGAAATTGCCACACTGTATTAGTTAGCCCGTATACACTGGCTAGAAATTGCCACACTGTATTAGATAGCCCGTATACACTGGCTAGAAACTGCCGCACTGTACAGGATAACCCATGTGGCATCCTATCATAGCTACAAATTCTTACACATCAGCAAAGAAAAGGCAACATATAATTCTACATTACCCACCCAGACACTGGTCCAGTGGCTCGTCTAACAGAGAGAGCCATCTCTTAAAGATCCATTTACCATAGGCCATCCAACATAACTTCCAGTGCCCTGAACATAATGCTGAAAAAGCCCTCTATACCTCATAGCTCCCTTTGGAAAATGACAAAGTGCCTTCCGGCTCTGATTAGGTGGGAAGTTAGCCTTAGAAACATCCATTAGCTACCCAGGGGGATCGCATCATCCAGTTCAGAGAGGGCAGATACAATAGCAGAACATGGACACATGACATCGGCCACTCCTCTCATCAGCTCTTAGCTCTTCCCTCCGAGGCACAGAGCGGGGCAATGCAACCACCACTGCGGAGGGCTGGAGCCGACCTCAGCCTGCCAAGTGGGCAATGGGCGTCAAGTGGCTTGAGATTGTTTCTTTTTTTTTTTTTCTTTTCTGGAAAAGTGGCTCCGAAGCTTATGTAAGAAAGGAAAGCTTGTGATGTGGAGACTGGCACTCAGCACACTCAGAAGTGGCTCAATAAATGTGCTTTTCCTCTGTAATACAACGAATGTGGCCTCGCATGCCACAGGAAACTAATGGCCAGTTAGAGACCATGGAGGGGCGTGATTTATAAGGCCGGGAGGCTAGAAACCATAAAATCACCTCTAGGAGAAGATAGATGAAATCAATCAGTCATACTGGCCTATGACTGGAAGTTCCTACTCCGCTGTTAAAAACGCTGTTGAAGACAAATTAGTAAGAAGGGAGATTTCTCATAATGTAGTAATTAAAGAACAAAGATATAAATGGCACAATACCCGTTATGTAAAATAACATGTGTCTTATATATGCAAGCATATTTAATTTTCAAAAAGATATTTCTACCTTGCAATACTATTATCTGGGTCGTACAGTGAAAAGTTGTTTTTAATCTGCATATCCCTTTTGTTACTGGAAACACATTTTATAGTGCTGGGGACACACACTTGCCTAGTGTGTGCACAAGGCCCTGGGTCCAATCCACAGATCATCAATCAGAGTCAGTTAATGAACCTACTAACAAATCAACCTGCATTCTATAGTGAGTATGTGTTACTCTAAGAAACACCACTATTAATTTTAGACATATGGAGCAGTGGGTTGTGTCTGGGTTGGGTGCTGGCTGGAGATGGGAGGTGGGCAAAATGTAGAGGGGGTGCTCAGGACAGAAACAAACTGATAGAACTGAGCAGGTATGAGGAGGGTGAAGCATGGGGGCCCCCGGAACTGCTTGTGTGACCTCAGAGGCCATGCACGGAGGTAGGAGAAAAACCAATCAAGGGGCAGATGGGGACAGGACAGACAATCAGTGCCCAAGTGCAGGACAGACAGAAGCCCAGGGACCTAGGAGGAGGAATAAGATAAGCCTCTGATGGAGGTGGCCCTCAAGAAAGGAGTTGGCAGAGATACTATGGGAAGGAAAACCCAGTGGGACCGACCTTATCTGGTTACCCAGGGAAAGATTAAGAGCCAGAGCCAGAGCCAGAGCCATAGGCTCTTACATTTGCTGGCCTTTGGGACTAAACATGTGGCAGAACTGTCACTGAACCTCCCAAGGACTAAAGTGTAGAACTGGAGGCTATCAGGCCTGGATAAGAGATGAGTAGAAAAGGCTTGGGTAGAGTGCTTGCATAGCAAATACAGAGCCCTGGGTTCCTCAGCACTGCATAAAACTAGGGGTGGTGATACAAACCTACAGACCCCAGCTCTCAAGAAATGAAGGCAGGAAGTTTAGAAGGTCAAGGCTATCCTTGCTACAAAGCAAGTGAGTGCTAGGCCAGCCTTCGATACATGAGACACTAGAGAAGAGAGACAAAGAGACGAGAAGAGACAGAGAGATGAGGAGAGAGACTCAGGGTGGATGGCACGGGTAGAGAAAGGGGAGGAGAAGAGAAGCCTATGAAGTTGCTTTTTCAATGGTCACTGGGGAGACAGGGCTACCCCAGAAAGAAAGGAAGGGAGAGAGTCACCCTTGCCCCACCTTCAGGAAGCCAGGAGGAGAATATCACAGGGAGAGTGAGTGATCCCAGGGACAAGATGGAGTTCCAAGGGGACAGTGAAGTTACTGAAGAGATGGAGGAGGTAGGCAGAAGGGATGCAGAAGCTTCTCTGAGCCCCTCCAGGACTGAGCTCTAAGACTGGAGCTGTCATTTCACCCTCAGTGTTCTGACTTAGGGTGCAGAATACCTCTGCCATACTGGGTACTCGGTCAACAGGCGAGATGATCGTGATGTGGAATAAAGGAAAGAGCTTGGATGCAATGAACTGTGACCCAGGAACTACCTAGGTACTCCCCCTAAGGCAAAATGCAAATGAAACCAAACTCCTCAACACCTGGGAGCATATCTGCTAGCCGGCATTCAAATGTGGGCTGTCTAGAATAGAAGGTACAAAGGGCACGGTCCTGTAACCCTGAGCTCTGACGAGGGTGGCATGGGATGGTCTCACACATGGGCCTGACTGTCACGGTCTAATCTGGTCAGTGAGGCTACAATCCTTATTTCAGGGACCTGATATTTATAGCTCTCTAGGCAGAGTAGAGCTTCTGTCGTGGTTTCCCGCCTAATCCTTATGGGGAGCTGCTGAAGAGGGAGGGGGGGATATGGGTCCTTTCCAAGTCCTCCAATTGCATTTCTGCATGCTCTTGATGTTACCAAAATCCTCTGAGTTCAGATGTGAAACAGTCACACTGAGGTGTGAGAACGGCAGGAAGGACAGAGAGTATAAGATAGAGGCCGGCTATTGTTTCATCTCTTCTCGGCACCTTTGATGGAGAGGCAGGGTGCCTAGAATCCCACGGAGGATCTGTCCTTGTGCCCGCAGTCAGTTGGTCATGGTTTTGTGACTGAAACAGGTGCAGGAACTTCCTCCCACCCACCTGCCCCTGGGAGCAAGGCCAGAGCTAGAAGGCTAGCTTTGGCCAACCAGCAAGGTCAAAACATGCCCTTGGCCAGTCATTAAAATTGTAGCCCAAACAATGGGGACAGAAGACACTCAACTGGTGAAGCTGCCACAGCTGTGACAATGGCCCCAAACTGGGTCACAAGAAATCACACAATTACTAGACCAGAAAGACTCATCCTATCTACCTTTCTTCTATAGCATCCCCTGCTATCTTTTCATAATTCTCCAGCCACCCAAGTCATGTTCTTAAAATATGTATTTTAAAACCCTCTGATGACTTCCCATATCCTGACAGAAGCCCTGGCACCCTCAGCTTGGGTATGGCTATCCACATCCTGACATCCTCTTTCCTTTTTCCTTAGCTTGTTTAAAGGGTGACGGCTGTGAAACTTGCCTTGTTCTTCCACACGTCTGTTTCTGTATCTCAGCAGAAACCGTCTCCTCGGCATCAGCCACCTTCTTGACTTGCTGGTCAACTCCCACTCTCTCAGTTCTGCTGAAGACCCTGCCTGCTGCACCCACATGACAGTCAATGGCTTACTCGTCAAGCCCCATGGCTAGCTTGGAACACTAGACTCCTCTGTAAGTTCCTCCAAAGAGTGATCTGACATCTCCTAGTGCTCAATGGAGAGCCTGTCACACAGTTTGGGTGTTCAGGGCATGTATCAAGAAGTCAAGCAGTCTTAGAGATCATGGTTACCCAACTGTCTAAGTGTTCTAAATCATCCTCTAGAAGCCATAAGTAACCAGTCTTAGGTCATTCCACCTGGGTTGGCAGCAGTCAGCATCTTACCCTTTGGAAACTCAGTTCAGATCCACTAAACAAGATGCTGAACAGAGGATTCATATAGCCTCTGCCCAGAACATTGTTAATGACCGATGTATGCTAAAGGCTAGCAATGAAAAGAAGAGATGAAGAGCTTGGCACTGGCTGAGATGAGAGAAAACAGCATGTTCCGTTGAACATCCTGGCAGTGAGAAGATAGGACAGGGTTACTCTTGGAACTAGACCTCTTACCTGCTCCTTTCCACTCTCTCTAGAAGGTGCCTTCAGCGGCTCACTTAATTTGAAGCTGAGTCTCATGGCCAGTGAATTCAATAACTGTCTGTACTCCTTCCTGCCAAACCTCCAATTAAATGATTAGACTGTGTTCAGTATTACTTAGCTAGGAATCTACAGCAGATTGATCGTCCAGAGGAATAAAACAAAGTATTTCAATGCCATTTCACTTACCCTGTGCCTTTACATACAGCACAGTCTTCATCCCTTTTTGTATTTCTGGTACTCCAGCTCCTTGGCTCTCTACGGTTTCTCTCAGGTATTTACCTCAGGGGCGGAGGATGATCGCGGAGTTCTAAACAAGTGTACCATCCTCTGGATTCTAATCAGACACAGACAAGCAGGTGTCCCAAGACGCCTGACTCTCCCTTCATTTAAAACATATCCATCAAGACCTGATAGTTCATTCAGAAATCCATGAGTGGGAAGAATGTAGCTTTGCTCGATCCCACCCCCCAACATGTCTGAATTCCTAGGACACTAAAGAGACTGTGAAATTCATCTCCACCCACACATTAGCTGATTTCATAGCAGATCTGTTCATCTGCCAAGCATCATCTGACTCCTGTGCTGAGGCTGCACCCCTCCCCCTCATTCCAACCTATAGGGCTGGGACTGTTTTTCACACATTGTCTGTGTCTCCCTCCCCCAATACAATAGCGCTGGTAACTGTTACTCACATACATGCAAGGCAGGAGCCCTGAGGGGAAAAAAAACCTGTTGATTCCTAGAAGTATAAATGTGTTAGTTAGACATGCCTAAAAAGGGGGTAATAGAGAATGTTTACTTATATTAGGAATCATAGGAAATGAAGCCAGTTCTACCTTTTTTTTTTTTTTTTTTTTTTTTTTTTTTTAAATTTGAAGCTCAGGATGGCTTCATGCCATCAAGGTTAGCTTTGAACTCTTGGTCCTCCTGCCCCATCTCTGGAGTAGTGGGATTACAGGAATATGACACCATGTGGGGCTTAGTTCTATTTCTAGACCATGGTCTTTTCAAGGCACTAACATCTATGGTGACTTTATCCAGACGAGATACTTTCTATAAAAGCATCAAGTTAAGTGCATGTTCAAAGCCACTCTATGGATGATGATGAACATCACAAGAAGGCTGAAGGCCTGGGGCAATGCGGCATGCAGGGAAGAAAGAGGGCAGGCTAGCTCTGGTGAGAAGCTGACTGACTCAAATCTTCCTTCTCCATTGCCTGCTCTTGGCCACTCCACCTTCCTGGTTCTTGGGACTCTGAGGAAGAAAAGTACATGCTTGATCGGATCTCCTCTTGGGGAATCTCTGTATGCTGCAGATTAAGAGGTCTACTAGAAACCAGGAAGTCCCAAATTCACCAGCTGGACAACATCCAAGGAACAGCCAAGGGTCATGAGAGAGTCAAACCGTTGCCTGTTGGCCTCCAGAAGAAAAAAAGGTGTGTTTTTGAGACTGTAACATGTGGCTTTCCTAAAAAGAGTAGGATCTATGGAACTGCAATCTTAGTAGGAATGTTTGTGAAGTCGGGTAACAAGATTACACAGGACCTCTAAATGACCATCTTCTGTTTCCATAGCAGACACTCTACCATGAGTAATCTTCTCTGTGTATACAGAAAAACTAACAATGATCTCTTACATTGGTATGGACATGTGGTTTACCAAGTCCTTGGCGATTCACCAAACTTACTATTTTTTGGATGGAGTCTGTCTATGTAGCCCAGGCTGGCCACAAAAGTGCCATTCTCTTTTTTTAACCTCCTACATGATGGGATTACAGGCATGTATCCCCACACCTCATTTAGCTAGTACTTTTTCACATAGGAGTCCATGGAACAATCAACATGGTTTTGCTCAACTAGAGTAATTATTATTTCCATTTTATAGATAAGGACACAGCATGGGAGACACGGTTATACACTCAGCCTTACTGGTTCCTTGGGAAACACAGTGGAACATAGGTCATTTGGGTCCTTCTTGCTCTGCTGCTATAACTCTCACGACAGCTCCTCATTCACCTTTAGACAAGATCTGTGTTGATGGCAGGGAAGACAAAACTTCAGAGGTTTTTTTTTTTACCACACATGTGAAGTTAAATGTCCTCCTCATGGCCTAGAACACAACATGTCCCCGATCCCATCTCCCACTGGAAAATCCGCAGGCACCATGGTTCAGATTTCCATTAAAAACCAGTGTCTCACTGACAGGAATACAACTGGACCAATGGCCACATTTAAGAGTGGACTCATAGGTCACTGAACGAATACCAGGACCTGGTCCTGAAGACAAGCCTTGCTGGAATGTTCACCTATACCATAAACTGAGGAGGGTTCAATGTACACCCCTGTGGTCTGGCTTTCTTCCCACCCCCATTATTATCTTCCCTTGCTCGCCAACCCCTTGTTAAGATATCATGTATCCCAAGTTTACATAGCTGAGCATGATTTTGAACATCTGATTCTCCTGTCCTTCCGCACAAAGTGCTAGCTTTAGAGGTGTGGACCAGCACAGTCAGTTTGAACAATGCTAGGGACGTAATTTGGGGCCTTATTTGTCCCAGGGAAGTGCTCTACCACCTGAGCTACATCTCAGCTCTTCGTCCCCACCTACAGCCTTCTTTGATCACACTTTCATTAATGACTGAAAGAAAATTGTATTTACTATGAGTTTTGGGGCCTTCCTAGCAGAGCAGAACAAACGTGTTGGAGGCTCACCTCTGTGACAGAGAGTGCATAGTGGGGTAACAGGAATGTATAATTGGTTTGTAGCACACTTTCCACATACAACCAGGCAGAGGTGACGACAGCACTATTAATTTTAAAATAAAACTGACTATCTTTGAAGTAGGCAAACAGCTCCCCGTGAAGGTGGATAAAACGGCTGAGCTATTTAAGTTCTCTGCTCAGGTGTAGAGGATACCAGGCTGGCAGTTGCTAACCCCCCCAGATTAGCCTTCAGGAGCTGAAGCCCTCCTCCTGTTTTGGCAAAGCAGAATTTTCTGTGAGAGAAGAAAAAAAGGGTACTTGAAGAGAATCATTTTGGGAGAGTCCAAGAGGGTCTGTCAGCTGCTGAAGCAGCCCTTCAACAGCCTGGCCCTGGGGGCACTCATTTTCCCAAGCCAAGTCTCATATCTGAAAGGAAGAAGAAAATATGCTCCAGGCAAAGATCCACTTTGGGTTTTCTGAAACCTCACTGTTTGGAAAGCACCCCCTCCTCTCTCACACACACGCACAACCCAGGAAACAGGGGAGATGTCCTCTTCTCTTAGAGTATGGCCCCGAGAAATTCTGTGGTTGTCATGGAGCTTGGAAGTGTTGATCCAGATGTGAGGTTCTGGGGGTACAGTTACACTGATGGAAGTGTCATGTCACAGGCAGAAATCTGGTGCTTGCTGCAGTCTCTGCTAAGCAGAGTGGAAACGTCATTGCCAAGATGCCCAGGCTGAGGCCCACCTTCACAGCGCCATATTGTGGAGCTTAGTGTACAGGCGGGCCTGTGGGCATGTCTATGGGGATTATCTGGGTTGCTTACATTGAACTGGAAAGACCTGCCCACTGTGGGTGGCACCATTCCCCGGGCAGAAGATTCCAGAGTGTGGAATAGGAGTGTGAACTGAGCTGAGCGCTGGCATGCTTGCACTAATTCATGGTTCTTGTCTCTCTTGCCACCGTGACTTCCCTGCCATGACAGTTTATGACCTGGCATTTTGAGCTGCGGTACAAACTCTTTCTCCCCTATGTTGGTTTGGCTTGAGCATTTTATCACAGAAATAGGTCAGGATTTCCATATGCCCTGAGGCCATACAATAAGGATTTTTTTTTTATATAAAGCAAATGTAGTTTGGACAAGGAAAAAAGCAAAGACAAAGAGGGACATTTATTACTTGTAGAGTTTACTTATGTACCGCTATATATTTGACTTATTGAGCACAGACCATTTTTATTCCAGTCATTATCAGCCTGATCTCATGCCTTATACAAATCCATATACCTGTGTGCTAGGTTCTCTGGCAGAAAGGGTGGGGGCAGAGCCGGACCTGCCGGACATTCCCTGGGGCTGAGTGGGATGGTGAGCAGGGGCTTCCATTCCCGTCAGCTCTGGACCGCGCTGACCTGAAAGGAATACTCTCTGCTAAGCAACTGCATGACCTGTCAACCACTCCCTGCAAGTCCTATGCCGGTTTAGTTAGCAGGTGGCATTGGGGATGGTTCAGAACCCAGCCTGTGCAAGTGAGACCCACCCTTATGTATGAATTCAGTAACTCCCCTGGCATTGCCCTTCCCTCCTTTATTGCCATTCAGCCACCAGCCATTCTGTGTCGAATTACTCTTTACCATCTGTCTCCCCCAAGATTATGAGATCTGAGAGGGGAGGGTCTGTTTTGTTTGCAGCGTTGTCTTTGGCTCTTCGAACAGTGTGTGGCATCGGGCAGAGGTTCTGGCTCAGGCAGCGCACTCCAACCCCAGCAGGGACAGCTCCATTCTTCTTTGATCAGGCTCTCGGTGTTATAATCTCCTGGCAGGTTTCCATTCTACATGTGCACCTAGTGGCACAGCCTTGAGTGGCACTGCGTTCCCACTCAGAGCATAGGAAGTCGAGGGAGAATAAAGAGGAGCTGTCCGGGTGAAACACGGTTCTCTTTCACACAGCTCTTCTTCTAAGGGGAAGAAGATAACTTATTCTGAGCCAAAAATAGGAATGGCCATGGCTGAGGAACACGGGCTCAGGTTGCCCTGCACAATATGATACACTAGGAAATAGGTAGGTGGACATTTTACAGTCAGAGAACAAAAGGGAGCTATGGATTAGTCAATGGGTTTGACAAATACATTGGTGGACACTCCTGGGAGGGGGTTACAGCAAAGTGGGGGAGCGGCTGTAGCTGTCAGATGCTATATGATGACATCCTTAGCCCCGTGGTTGGTGGAAGTTAGTGGGTCTTCTTTCTTTCTTTTTTTTTTTTTAAATTTATTTATTTTTCATTGATTTTATTGAGCTATGTTAGTGGTTTTTCAAGTTAAGAGTCTTCTTTCTTTCTTTTTTAAATTTATTTATTTTTCATTGATTTTATTGAGCTATGTTAGTGGTTTTTCAAGTTAAGACACTAACGGTTTTCCTTGATAGAAGGATGTTAGATCAGATCAGTGGCTATTACGAAGACTAAAAATAACACAAGATAATTTTAGCTCTGGATCTGCAATGCTTCACACCTCTCTAGAATCACCAAGGCTAATCAATCAACTTTCTAGTGGGGTCTTCTCTTAGGTTTGGGCTTCTCAGGAAACTTCAGTTGACAGGTGTTACCAGGGATCACGGATAGGGTAAAATGATGGAGGGTAGGAAGACAACAAAGAGGAGAAAAGCTGGAAGGAAGAAGCGTGAATTTTAACACTTCCAAGGTCTTAGAAAACACGCTCAAATATCCTTCAATTGACTCCTTGTAATTATCACCAGTTGATCAGATTCAATGTTGAAATCCACAAAACAGAAAAGTTAGAATACACGACGCCCTATCTATACAGGGTTTTGTCTTAGTTTTCTTCTTACATCTGAGAGTCTTTGACAAAACCTGAAATTCTATGAAGATAATGAAATACATTATCTTTTCAGTACTTAAATACTTTCTGGCATTCTTTCAAGTACCATCTCCTCACTGCATTTCCTGGGGGCTTGATAGGAAGGCCCCAACAGCTCACTGCTCTTTCCTACTCCAAGCCCCCAGGACCACAGCCAGAGCCTTTGTCAGAATCCAGGGCATCTCTATGATCTCAGTACATCATCTATTACAGTCATAGTAAAACCTAAAATCCCAGAACTTTATCCAAAATTCTTCCTTCCCACTTCATTTCTGACCACCGACCTGCCTTAACTACTCTGGTAACTACTTCAGGGCAGCAGGAGCCCCAGCCTGGGACCCCTGATGACGGTGCAGGGTCCCACACTTTCTGATTTTATAAAGAAAGGCATTTGTGCCCTTCTCTTTAGCTATCTGACTACCAATTCAAAAGTCCCACTCAAAATACGAACTTCCCAGGAGGTTCACAAGGAGAAAGGAAAAGGCTGATGCCTGGGGCCAGTCAGGAAGAGCTGTCACACGCACAGTTCTGATGACTACCTTGCAGGACACTCTGGAGCAGAGAAGTGTCAAAAGTGGGTGAGACCACTGCTTGACCAGCACTTCACAGTCACACAAACCTTCTGCTTTCTACTGAGAACTAAATGCCATGTCAGGGTCCCAAAGACAGACTTAGGGACAGGGATGGCTGGAACTGCTTCTTCCTTTCCCCTTGAGAGCACCTGAGCTCAGTTCGTTTCTTTGCTTTTCATTATTACCTGGCTTTTCACTTGGCCTGCTGAGGCTGGGGGCCTGAGCATCTTTTGGGGTTGCCAGTCCCAGGCTTCGACACTAACAAACTCTGATAACACTGGGGATCCTCAAGGAAGAAAGCATGGTGCTCCCGGAAGAACATCCCCTTCTTTGAAAACCAGGTGGACCAGTGGCTCAAAGTAGGACACACTGTGTAACAACACTAGTACTAACTACAATGGCCACCGTTGTCACTGTGTCCTTGCTCCAGGCCTCGGAGTAGCCACAGCAGACACCCTGTTTACAAATGATCAACGGGGGCTCACAGAAGGCTCTGACACTCCCCTGGCAAGCACCACATTGCAGACAAGAGTGCAGACTTGCTTGCTGCAAAGACCCAGCTCCCTGCTCACGCCTACGAGTGATGGCAGCCAGGGAAGACACGTATCCTCATCTCAGATAAATCCCACCTCTATGTAGTGAGCACCAGCTTCCAAAGAGTCACCATAATGAACTCATGACCCTAACTCAGGAGCTGAAGGGCTCATGAGCAGAGCAACCCAGCAGCCACTTGGCCCTGTATTTGGATTTGCAAAAAGTGTTACTGTCAGATGGGTGGCTTCAACCAAACAAAACAGGCTCCTGTCCTGCTGTGCACTGAACAACTTCTAAAAGGTTAGCGTAATTAACACTCTCCTTTCACGGCGTGCTTTTCAAATTCTCTTTATACTGCTATTATTTCTCCACTGAGTCATCTCTGGAAGAAGAAGAAAAAAAAAACCTCCTGGTGTTCAGCTTCTTCAATTTTTTTCCTCTTTCAAGGCTCCATCCTTTGTCTTTCCCCTGGGGTCCTAGTACTTCTAAATAAAGCACAGGGGGCATCCAGAATGCACATAGAACATGTCTTTAACTGCTAGGGCATTCCTGATAAACGGCCTCCTCCCCTCTCTCCCTCCCAGCAGCAGTGTGACCCTACTGGGACTCCATATTGCCTCTGTAGCTGATTCAGCTTCTATTATATTGATGCAAGCCTCTGGGTTTCCAAGTCAGACTGTGTGCTGGCTCGTTTTATGTCAACTTTACACATGTTAGAGCTATCTGAGAGGAGGGACCCTCAATAGAAAAAAAAAATGCCTTCACGGGATGGGCTTGTAGTGTATTTTCTTAATTCATTGTTGATGTGGGAGGGTCCAGCCCATAGTGGGCGGTGCTCCCCTTGAGCTGGTTGGTGGCCCTGGGTGTTGTAAGAAAGCAGGCTGAGGGAGCCATGAGGAGCAAGCAAGCCAGCAAACAGCACTCCTCCATGGCCTCTGCACCAGCTCCTGCCTCCAGGTTCCTGTCCTGCTTGAGTTCCTGCCTTGGCTTCCTTTGATGATGAACGACAATGAACTACATGAGGAAGCATAGGACAAACTAAAGCCCTGTCCTCTCCACATCGCTTTTGGCTATGGTGTTCATCACAGCGACAGCGACCCTAACTAAGACAGGGTACCACAAGTTTCCTGGCATCTGTTTCCAGACGCTGAGGGCTGAACCATCAGGGTTTACAGTTTCCATAGAAGCATGTGGACGCACGGCAAGTGCCCCATCCTTAGCATGTAAGCATTGCAGGTAGCAAGGGCTGTTGTTTGGATTTCAGAGGACGTAAGTTCCAAGCTCCTGCCACTGTGGCAGTGACTATAGGGATAATGTTCAGAGCATCCCTTTCCAAGTCTGTAAATCAAAGGTCTAAGCAGAGGCATACCCCGAGGACTCCATTTAGGTAGTGTCCATGTCACCACACAGGTGCACTCAATTTATATTGGGGACTGCAGCCGACTGGGATTCTGCCCTGAGGCGCCACTTGACAGCTTCCTGGCAAATCCCAGAGTCATTTCTCTCATCTCATAACTTATCTCACAAGTTCCATAGAAAGCAAGAAGCTGTCCACTCCTGCAGGATGAGAAATCCACAGAAGACAACATAGGGGGGGCAGGGAGTGAGAAAGAGAGAGATGGGGATAGAGAGAGAGAAAAAGAGGAAAGGAGAAGAGAGGGAAGAGAGAGAGAGACGGAAGGGGAGGAGGGAGAGGGAAAGAGAAAGGTGTGAGAAAGAGAGGAGGGAAGGAGAGAGGGAAAGAGAGAGATTCAGCTCTTTCCAATACATAGCTTTTGAAAACCAACTAACCCTTTGGAGCATTCTGTGAAATAAATACACAGAAAGAATCAACGGGAGGAAAGCATTCAATTATTCAAAGGCACATCATTAAAGCAAACTGCGCCGCGCTGGTGGGGCCTGGGCAGCGACTGTGTTCAAGGCAAATACTCAATTCCCCTGAGACCTTTGTTACTGATGGTTACAAAAACATAGCCTAGAATATCCCATTAGTGTCATAATGGCATAATGACTGGGCAGGCAGGCTGCAAATTCTCAGCTGTTCCGAGGCAAGGGACCTGTGGTCTTTTGAGGCTCACAGATTCCTCACCTGAGCCAGGAAGGGGCCTGATTGAATTATAGGTCTGTTAGCTTTTGTCACAGGAAATAGAAGAAATTCTATTAAAATACAGGACGGCAAGAGCACACACCTCAGCTCCAAGGGACACCCAGCTCCTTGGGCCAGAGATCACTCACTTTTCCTCTCAACGAAATCCCAGAAAAGAACTCATTATATTTACACAGGGTCCGCTTGGCTCAAGAACCTATGTGTGTTTTCCGGCGGGGGCGGGGAGGAGGGGCGGGTGGCACACAGACAAAAATGTACTTTATCCTTTCTTTATGAGAAAACAGATAATCCCTGTTTTCTTTCTTAAGTGTTCAAATTGTCTACAGAGAGCATGTGTTCTTTTATGAGAAACCATAAACAGTTTTCCAAAACAAACCATCTCCAGGGCCCGCGCCTGAGCAGTGACTACACTTTGGTAGGGAAAGGGGCACAGAGTGGAGTTTATATATTGCCATCCTCCAGGCCTGGGAATGATCCCAGCCTTGGTTCAATGCAAATGTCTTTAACCTCCAGGGCAAAAGGGCTTATGCCCACCTCAGCACGGGGTCTGGCTGGTGGAAGGCATGAACAATCCCTGGGGTTCCTCCCCACATCGCCAGTGACAAATCCTAAATTTGGCATCCGCTGGAAGCGGACAGGTTCCTTTTTCTTCCCCCCAGAGTCCCAGACCTGGCCCAGAACTGCGACAGGCTGTGGTTTTCAAAGAAACGCTTTCCTTTGGAAAAATTCTCTCCTGCTTTTAGCAGAACTTTCCCAGAAGACCGCGGCCACCTACTGCCACTTGTTTAAGCGATTACTTGGCACCAGGATGCAACTTAATTAAAGATTTTACTTAAATGTGTGCCCTTTGGGGCTGGGAGGAAACAAGGGTATTTTTCTAGTCAACTGGCAGCATGGGGGTAGTGGGTGGCTGGACCATGGTATCAGGCTTTTTATGATGTACACACACACATACACACACACACACACTTCTGAAACAAGACTCTCAAGACCTCTAGGTTGATGTACCAGCTAAAAGCTTTCAAAATTCCCAGAGCTTATGAAATTCTTGGGAATGCCAAACTTCTGGGATTTGCTACTTGGCTTCAGAAGGTGTGAGAAAGTGCCAAAAACAGGATCTGCCCTAAAGAAACAAGAAGCAGGGATTTCATTGTATCAGCGTGAAACACAATCTACTTTTTTTTTTCTGTTCCCCCTGCTTAGTCTAGGGAAAAAGTGCCTTCTCTCTATGCTGCTTGAATATTACACTGAGTTTAATATCCCGATAGTTTTCCTTCTTGGCTAGGATGACTGCCAGTTTTGTAGACTGGTAATTCATGTTATTTCTTGGTTCCTTTATCTCTATTTTATTAAAAAAATGTGTCTCCAGTGTATAGCGCATTCTCTGGTGCTGCCAGCCGTCACTATAGATTTTCTGAATGAATGCACCTGCTGAGAGGAGCACAAGGGAGCTGTGTGTTTTTATGTGTATGTGTGTGTGAGTGTGTATGCATGTGTGAATGTGTGTGTGCGTGTATGTGTGTGTATGTGTGTGTGCGCGCGTGTGTGTGTATGTATGTATGTGTGTGTGTGTATGCATGTGTAGATGTGTCCTTTGTGCCTGGGGCCAGCAGGGTGTCAGGACACACATCAGTGTCTAGGCTCCATGAGTGCACAGACCTGAACTCTGGTAAGGATGTAGCTATCTCTTGGCTGGTGGCGTTAAGGGAATCAGTGACATCACCAGGAGACATCTAGACATTCCTGACCAATCACGACCTGCCATGTAACTAACCAGGTGCCATTCCCCGAAGCTTCCTATAGGAATCTGTTCTTCATATCCTCCCTCAGTGCTTGGAGTTCAGTTCAAATGGCAGCAGGTCAGGGAAATGGAGGGCCTGCTGCCTACCACTAATGTTCAAGACAGAAATCCTCAACCATGTGGTTTGTGGACATTGAGAGGAACATACATCAGGGAAATTGGTGTGAGTTCTGAACTACACACGCACACTGTCACAAACTGCAGGAGAGCCTTTCTTGCTCACACACGTGCCCTACAAAAACTAGAACTCAATAGGATGCTGCAGAGATACACACTCGGTAAGAACTTTCCTGGTCTCTGCCCAGGAGTGTGGCAAATGGGCTATTTTATGCTATCTTGGGCAGAATCTGTTCTCCTCACCTGTTTTGATAGATCAGGAGAAGCAGTGAAGTACATGTGTCTTACGTTAAAATGTTGGCTACCACAAAGCAACTCCACACCAGTGCAGTCCATTAGTTGGTACGGCAAAGGCACATCCCTCTGCTACCTGTGACCCCGGAAGACAGTCTGGGGTTGCGGTCAAGAGCATAAGTAATGGAGACAGAAAACCTAGATGAGAACTTTACAGGGCTGTTGTTGGCCCTGTGGCCTTGGCCAAGTCGGTTAATCTGAGTTTTAGGTTGCTCATTATCTACACACGAAACAATGATGCTACTTTCTTTATATGGTTCATTAGAGGATCGTATGGGAGAAGGTGGGGAGGGGCTTGCTTCGTGTCCAACCACACACCACTCACCTCGCAGTAAATGCGAGCAATGCGCTGCAGGTTAGCAGTGTAAAGAAGCGGGCTCTGCAACTTCAGGAAATCACACCACAGCTCTCTGCTTGACATAACAGCACCCATATCAAAATGATAAGGCGGTTTGCCTTGGCTTGTTTTCAGAGTGTTCACGACAGCTCCCCGTAATCTTCTATCCACACTCACCATCTGCTTCAGAACGCCCCTCTAGACAAATGGGGTGGAGAATGCTCCCCGCTCATTCTTGCTCTGCCATGGTCTACATTTTCGGAACCCATCTTTGCCTGCTTATTAACAACCGTGAAAACTGCACCTGTCTCCTTGGTGCATTTCTCATGCTGTTGCTTGTGACTTCAAAATGTTTTTATGGGGAATCAAGTAGTATCATCACACACACACACACACACACACACACACCATATCACATTTAAATCATGCTAAATAGATCTATAGCCTCAAGCATTTACCCTTTTTTCAAACTCCATTTTAGTAGCTTCTTGCAGTGTCCAGCCTATTATCACACTTACTACCTCCGATCTACAGAATTTCTTACTCTTCCTAACTATAACTTAGTACCCGCTGGCTACTTTCCCCCTGCTCGCCAACCTGCTTCTGGCAGCTACCACTCTCCTGTCAATTACTATGAGATCAAAAGTTTTATACCCAATATAATAGAGCCAGGACATACTTGTATTTTTGTGCCCACTTACTTCATTCTTCTGATGGCTTCAGAGTATTGCAGACTCAATGATTAATTAACCATTTATGGTATATACAACCTTTTCACTGTTTGGTTATTGTGTATGCTGCTGTAGTGAGGACTTTTGGAGTGCAGCGTGTATGGGCATGGGCATGACAAACACGTGCCTGCTTTCCCTTCCCTTCCCTCCACTCAGCAGATAAGAAGGCCAAGGGTCTTATCTGTTGCCAGGCCTCTGAGATCAATCAGACTGGAAGAGGGACTCTAGCTGCACTTATCTCGCCAGCTCTCTTGAGGTCAGTGCCTTACAAAGCCATTGAGTGTAGATCTACAGTTCCATGCCTGAACTTTGTCTCCTGATGGGATGCTGACTTATCCTATACCTATATTCGGTGACTGGACCCTGGTTTGTCCAGTGCCTGTGTCTGGGGACACACAGGAGACATGGGACATCCATAGGACAGAAAATAATGCAGCCAGGCAGGCCCTCTATTGCACACTGAGCAGAGCTGCTGGGGAAGCAGTGATACGTGTGTAACAAATGAAGGCACAGGGATTTGTAAACAGCCAATGCCAATCACGGATCACCCCAGCTCAATAAAACGTCTTTATGGGGTAATTAGCAGTTCATAAAATCTGTTGAGTCACTTGCAAAGCTCTGCAGCCCTCCTTCAGCGCTCTTGCTGCCAGTGGGCCCCGGGGAGGCATTAGCTTTCACTATGATGAATCGTAAGCCGTCCACAAGGTAGACAGCAGCTGCTCACACACAGGACAGTACACAAAACGTCTCTCTGTTTCTGCTGACTGCAAAGGCAGTCCTCAGCCAACCCAGAGGAATACTATGCTGTCGCAGGAGTTGGCTACGGGAAGAGTCGGGGAAGGAGGAACTGATTGCTTCCCCATCCTCAGGTTCCAGAGTCTCATTTTACTAACAGGTGGAACACCGCGGATGGCTCCTTGCAGAATTAGAAAGCAATCGTGTGAGCTGCCTGCTCCTAGTGCCTAGCACAGCTCCAACCCTCTGGTGGCTCCTACCTGTGTGTCCACTAGCCATGATGTTGCTGTTGGCAAGTTAGCATCTGTCAAGCACTCCAGCCAACACCCACATTCCTCACCAGAACCCTACAATGGATCATCTTCAGCCTTCAAATGGGAACCCAAGATTTAGGAAGGATAAACTGGGTTTACCTTCGAGCTAGTATCCCTAAGCGCTTCCTGAATTTAAAAACATATGGCTGGGAAAAAAAACTACTCTTAAAGTACAGAGAGACTAAAATATCATAGCAGAAAACAAATATTCCTTATAAGTTAAAGATGAAAAGAAAAAAGTACTTCTACCCAGTGGCTCTGAGGAGGTGACAATAATCCTCCTGCACAATTGCACTGGGGAGACGGAGGTTGCTTGGGTTGGGTGAGTGGGTTAGAAGGTGGGTGGGTGGGCAGGTGCATGGTTAGACTATGTAGATGGACAGGTGAGATAATAGAGGGGTGGATGAGTGAGAGGATGCATGTACGGGCAGATGAATGGACAGGTCTAAGTGAGATGGACAGATGAAGGGATGCAAAGACTGTATAGATGGGTGGATGGGAGAATAGACAAACATAGGAGTGAATGAGGCCTCTCTGTGGGTTTCCGGAATACTTCCCGGGGTCATTGTACTTAGTCTAATTCTTTATTTACTTGTTGCCTCTCCAGTGAGACTTTTCATCCATCTCTTACTGTTAAAGAATTTCTTCCCTACTCTGTAGCCGTAACCACTATTTTTGCTTTAACCAGAGCATTTATTACTACTTGATACTTAATTTTAAAACATATTTATATTTATTTTAGGTGTATTAGTGTGTATATATATGTACATGCATATATATACGTACTGGTGGTAACATGTGTTGCTTGTGACTAAGGAGGTCAAAAGAGGTCACTGGAGACTCTGGAACTAGGGTCAAAGACAGTTGTGAGCCACCCTCTAGGTGCCGAAATTGAGCATCTGGAAGAGCAGCCAATGCTCTTAACCTCTGAGCCGTCCCCTCGGCCCCTACTTGGTACTTTTCTATGTTTGTAATTTTCTCTCTCTCTTACGTTAAAGTGCAAGCAGCATGAGGATTTTAAACTAGACTGGCCATGGTTATCCCGAAGACTGAGAAAATCAGCTCAGAGTGGGCACAAAGATCCCTTAAAAGGTACATGGGTTCGTCGAAGAATAGAGGCATATACATTGCATGTCACATAGCAACATACATTAACACATGGTATCCCATCTCCTCTTAAATACATATTCTGGATTTCTGAAAACAAAAAAAAGGGTCAGAACTGGTGATAAAATCAAGCTGGATATATATTTCAATGCAGCTCCCACTGAACCTGCAGCATGCTGGCAGGAGAGGAAGAATCCAACTCATGGGCCAGCTGTTTCTAGGTGACAAACTGCCATCAGGACATGAACAGAGAAAGAGACTTTGCTCAAGCAATCACTGAGAACAACGACCCACGATGTTTACAAACTGCAAAGTCCCATTAGTTTCCTTTTTCTTCATTCGTGGTTTTACATTCATCCGGGACTGCTGTGTCGGAGTCGTATAGCATTATCGGCCACCAATAACAAAGGGACAACTTAAACCCCAAGGGCTGACCAGGCCCAGTTGTGGGGTCCCCAAGGTGGAGGGACGACCGGAGAGAGGCTTCCAGACCTAGTTACTCCAGTTGGTTCTGGATAGCATGCTTGCATCTACAGAAAACACCCTACTCTGCCACCAAAAATAACCAAGCGGCTTTGGATCAAACAGTGTGACAGAATATATAATTCGGGAAGTTATGGGAGGAAGTATTGTTGCCCATGTTGATATGAGGTAGAAACAGGTCTCCTTTGAGGGAAGATGGGTAGAAGTGGATTCAGCCAAGCTCCCATGCCCCTCAATGGTCTGGCTACTAACAGGCTTCCTCTCTGTAGGAAGAAGCAAGTGGTCCATGAAGCTAGGCTATCCCTTTCAGCAGGCCATCCATTCCCCTCACGTGAGGTACCAATAAGACAGTATAAGCACGGGAGTCAATAGTCTTCGCTGTGTTACAACAAGTGAAGGAAAATACCATCCAAGCCCCTTTCAAGGAGAGAGAATTCTGAGGGTGAGAGCCAAGGGCATCAGTGAGAACAGGTGCGGGAGTTAATGTTTCCGCCAAATCAACTTCTGTGCAGGATGAAAATATTCTAACAGACACTTAGTCCCTCCTCGTTGGTCTTGAAGCCCTGAAACAATGGTCCTCAGGACACTGGAATTCCCTGATCATCTCACACTCAGAGCAGGGACCACCGAAGCTTAGTGACAGCTAGAGATGGGACTTGCCTCCTGGAAGAGAGTCTATACACTTCTGACAGCTGGTCAGGGTCACCTTGCAGGAGAGACGTGAGCCCAGATCATGATACTGAGGGTGATTGCACAGACTGGGGCTGCATAGTTCCACACACCTCTAGCCTTCCCTTCAAACTCAAGCCTCAGGTCAGGACCTGACAATAGGTTAGGGAGTGTGGGTTCCCTAGACTTCTTTGTCTCTCCTCAAGGGGGCCACGTTGAGTACGTTTTCTTTTTCTGCTTTTCACTGTTTCTCTTTAGCTGGCTTTCCTGAAACTGGGGGCAGATCCTAGATTGTTGGGGCTGCCAGGGTTCAGGCTCTGACACTAACGATTCTGTCAGGTAATGGTCTGACCTCAGCATACGCAAATTCTCACTCCCGTAGACTCCACTTCTACGGCACAAATGACACGTGGTGAGCAATGCCAACCTCACTGAGCTGATGCATCAGCTGCCAGCTCTCACACACGCCACCGTAAGGAGCAAGAGCATCTTCTCTGGATGCACGCACCTGTCTTGTTAATGACGCACATGCTCCCCATTAAGACACACAGTTCACAGTGGCAGCTCGGTTCGGTTCAGTTAGAGCATTCTAAAAATAGCCTCCTGAAAACACAAACACACACACACACACACACACCCCAAACCAAACAGCCCCACTTGTGGTTTGCTCCAGGTCTCGCGCCGACGAAGGAGACAGCGGCAGTAGCATCCCAGGCTGCAGTCATGCCTTTGCAACTGCAGTCCCCAGGCCCACACTGCATCTGACAGGCACAGCGGTACAGCGATCTGTTTGTAAGCTTGGCGAGACCTCACCCCTGTGTCCGTGCAGTCAGGTGGAGCCCGTAGGGTGACCCTGGATGACCCCTCCTGGTGGCCTGAGTCACAGTGGTCCTCTTCCTGTTTCAGGCCTCCAGCCTTTCCCATCTAAGCTTCGAGGGGGAGTAAATGAACCCCAGCTGGGAAATTTAGAACTGGCATTTCCTACAAAAGGGAAGTAGTTGTGACACAAGATGACGGCCACCTGCAGCTGCTGCAGAGAGCAAGTCCCCTGGGGGCATGTGCAAGGACCAAGCAAGGGAGCAGATGAGGAGGCACTGCATTCTGGATGTAACCAGGCTGGGGTATGACAAGCTGAGGCAGATACAGCCCAGGCCACCGCTCTAAGTCACCACCAGGATCCCTGGTTGGGCCACTCAGATGTTGCAGACAGTGGATGAAAAATAATGGCAGTAAGCCCTCATCTGGGATCTCTAGGTGATGTAGCCAAGGACACACAGTTACTTACTGGCAAAGCGGTTAAGAATCCAACAGGCCCCCGACTCCTACCTCTGACTTCATGTTTGTCCTCTTCAGTCTGTCCCCTGGCACGACAGAGGTCACAACCAAGTCCCATCCTACGTCATCACCTGTTTCGTGTTGCCTCGCTTTGGAATCTCCGATCTGACTCTTGTCGCCCTGTGTCACCATCCGCTTCACTCCTTCCGGAAGTTCTCCTCCCTGTTTCCAGATGTCTCATTGCTGGAAGTCTCCCTGCCCAGGCCATCAGCTTCCTGTGTGCCCATCTTGGCACTTCTGTGTAAATGTGACACTCAGGCTAGTTTGCTGCATAAAAACCTGTCCACATTCTCCCATCTGCCTGCGGGGTGTGCTTGTAGCAAGAACACAGTCACACACCGGTGGTTTCCCCTTCCTTTCTTCTCTGAGCACCCAAGATAACCCGTATCTGTCAGACCAGCATCTCTCCTCCCAGCCCCCATATCCGACATGACTCAGTACAAGGGCTCCTTTCCTACATTACATTCTGGACTCTTAAGTGGTTGCTACTTCTTCCATTTTCTTCTTCTAACCTTGAATTAGAAGGGGAATGTAACTGACTCCCTAAGGATAAATACCTCCCTTATCTTCCAAAGCAAGCTTCATACTTCCCTTTCTCTTCTGGCCAGCCAGTTCCACATACCTCATGCCAGAGGAGTACTCTACGGCCTGACCACAGAGAAGTCACAGCTCACCCAATGCCCACTGCACTCTTATGCCACACAGATGACTTTGACTACCACTGCCCAGTCTTCCATCCGCTATGTCTGCTTGGACATGGAACCATATCAGAAGGCCACAGACTCGGGGGAGATTACACATGGAACACTGGAACTTCCTCCATTAGGGGAACTCGGTCTTCATAGCCAGATTGGCTCTCCCCACATTAGCTATGGGCCGGATCCTCCATCTTTCTCTCTCTTTTTCTTCCACTCATTAATTAACGTTGCTGAATTTCCAGAATGCTTGGTGCCTGAAAACCCCCAGTCTTATTTCCCCATGAAGGAACAATGTCGTGAAAGCTCCCATTTTCCTTTCTGCCTCTCCCCCACAGCCTGGCACACTTGAAACTCAGCAATTTGAATTAATGTGGTTTCTGGAGGGAAGTGACGTAGTGAGCACACACTGGAAAGGACAAGGTAGGTTTTCTGTGGCAGAAGGCAGGGGGTAGGTCTGCATTCTCTCATTGCTCTCCAGCCCCGAGGCCCCTTTCTTAGCTCTTGGCACACTGCTGCTACCAGGCCTGGCTGATTTCCCATGTTTACAGAGCCCAGGGCAAGCATAGTTCAGTGCTCATAATAGCAATAAATTATGACTATAATTTAAAGTGCAGGCTGGTGAAGAAACACCGATCGCATACCATTCTTGGGCTAGTAACCCTCCCAAGAGGGCTGGTTCTCCTCCCAGCTCTTACTTTATTCTACCTTTGCTTCAACTTCCTGACTAGGTACTGGGTTTCCACTCCTGCTACATTAAAAAGAGGCAGCAGGTAGTCAGTCGCCCACAGCAGCTCAGTGAACTGTGGAGACCTAGTGCGTAGCCTGGCTTGGCTCCTTATTTTCCTTCGAGGAGGCGGAACAACAACAAAAAAGAGGAATTAAATTTTTTTGCATGTATTTCTCCTATGCTGGGGTTTGGAAAGATGAGATTATATGAAAGCTTCAGGCTGGAACAGGGACAATGAGGCTCCTTGGCTTCACCTATTAGAAACAAGGTTGTGCTGCATTCCTATAAAGAGGATGAAGAGTAGAAGCAACCAGACAAAGGAGCAGTATAGCTCGCATCTGAAATATACCCCAAAACTCCAGTTGGGGTACACAGTGGCCAGTTGGTGAAGCTATTTTAGAAGACTGTGAACTTTAGGAGGCAGGACCTAGCTGCAGAATGTGGGTGACTAGAAGGGGCCTCTGGAGGTTCTACCTGGACCTTTGTTCCTGCCACTCTGTCTGTCTTCTGGTCTCCTAGGCTATCAAGAGTCTTCATACACACGAGCACAGATATGGTTCCCTGACTTCTCTGACTGAAACTCTCTGAAATCATAAGCCAAAATAAGTCTCTCTCCCTTAACATTGTTCCTGCCAGATATTTTGGTTATAGCAACACACACACACACAAAACAAACAAAAGACAAATACAAGGAAGTCATCTGTTTTTGGTAAATATGCACCTACAAATGTCCATCCTTTTATATCAATACCCCCTCGGATCCCTGCCAGCTCTCTGTAACCTGTTAGTCAATGTTAGATCAGTGCTATCCTAAGTGAGAAACTAGGATCCACAGAGGCTTCCTGTATTGTTCAATGCCACAGAGTTACACAGGGCAGGCCCCTTTCCCCCAGTAGTACCTCTTGAAGAAAGCACCTTTGCTCTCCCTTCAGACCTCATAACTTTATGAAGGAGCTCAATCATAGCTGGGTTTCAACAAAGTAATGAAGTTTGACTGTGACTTATTTTCTATATAGTTAAAAATGACCTTTTTATATTATCTTAATAATGTATCTCTTAGGCTGATGAATATACTCTAGCTTCTGTTTTGTGTTGATTTCATTGGTTAAATAAAGAAACTGCCTTGGCTTTTTGATAGGGCAGAAAATTAGGTAGGCGGAGTAGACAGAACAGGATTCTGGGTAGAAGGCAGTGTGGCAGATACCATGGCTCTCCTCTTCGAGATGGATACTGGTTAGACTCATCCCAGTAAGCCACAGTCAAGTGGCCATACAGATTATTAGAAATGGGTTAAATCAATATGTAAGAGCTAGCCAATAAGAGGTTAGAACTAATGGGCCAGGCAGTGTTTAAATGAATACAGTTTCCATGTAATTATTTCAGGAGTAAACTAACTGGGCATCCTGATGCCGGGAACGCAGCAGCCCGCTGCTCCTTTTACATCACTGTGCATGTCTCAGTGATGAAGAGTTCCCTATGGAAGGTTCCTTGGGGAAATCAGAGCACAGTGACAAAGCACAACATTTTGCCTCCCATCCCATCAGCATCTCTGCCCTCACGGGCGACAAGATCTGACACCAGATCATTAGAACAGACACATTGACACATTGCTTGGCCCACATTACAGGCCATCTCCTGCAGAAGTACGAGAGCAAAAGGTATATAGTCTTCAGCAGGAGTTGTGTCTACACGACTCAATGCAATCTAGAGGGTCCCCTAGCCTCTACATTACTGTGTGTGAAATGGGGATGCCACCACCAGCCACTCAGAGCACGGATACATTCAAGGAAACTAAGTATAAAATTGACTCTGCTCTATGCCAAGAACAACCTTGTCTTGTTCCATTGCACAATGGCTACTGTATCCCCTGGCTTCAGGGCTTGTGATATAATGTCCCACCCACCTTTCTTCCTCCAGTCAGGGTAAGGCCCAAATTCCTTTCTCTCCAAGCCACATTACCAGGGCTTCCAGGCCACGGGCTATTTTCTTGGAGGGTCAGAGGAAGCAGGGTTGCAGTAGAAACTCTACGGAAACTCTGAGGGACAAACTGCAACAGCACTTGAACTTCTACACTCAACAGATGATGTTATCTTTTTCATAAATGACTCAGGAATTATCCAGCCACCTCTCTGTGGTATGTTGGCACTCTCTCTAGCATCCTGGACACTCTGTGAGGACTCAGGGACTAGAGCACCGTCTTTACCAGCTGCCTGAGCTGGAGAAAAGTATTTAAACGACCGAGAAAAATCAAACCTGTATGTGGCATTTCACTACACCAATGTACTCTCCATGGGCAACCATTTCTGGAGGCACCGAGGCCAAAGCTTGCCCTGGGCATAGATTTTTGTCAGTGTTTTACATTAAGTGATGGCAGGAATGGCACACGTAGTCCTTTGGTTTTGAGGTGATTGCAGGAAATGACCTTAGGGACCTTTGTCTCTGCTGTGCTGGATCCATTGTAAGGAGGGCAAAGCCTTCTTTTTTGGTACCCAAACTGACATCTCTGAATAAGATGTCTATTCCAAGGGTGAGCTGCTCCAATCTCAAAGGTGTGCGCGTGTGAAAACACAGCAGCATTTGTGCGAGGCAGTAAGGGCCAGCACTGGTACCAGGTACACAATGTACCTGCAATCGATGACACTTGCTCTTACAGAACACGCGTCTTGAGTAGCAGGGAGTTGCTGACATTACTGGTTCACGTCTGCAGGGCTCTGCCTTCTGCCTCTTTCTCTCCTTCCTGCATTCTATGTGCTACCTCCCTCCACTCCACCCCAAGGCTTCAGTCCTCACCCCAGTACTGATGAATCTCTGACTCTTATCTCAGCTGTAACAGGCTTTGAGCTTGGGGAAAGCCACCAGGCTGAGCTGTTCCAGATAACACAGTAAGCTGAGTCTTTTCGTGACGTCCACAACTGTTTGCTCATAATGGATCCTGGTCACGTCAGTGTGTGATGCTATGACCCACCCTCTACTCAACAATCAGTCCCTGAGCTCAGCCGGCACATCACATAATATTGTAAGAGCTTGAGACACGGCTAAGAGCAAAGCCAGTCTCATGTCCCACGCAGCTGATGTCCCCATGGTCAAAGGAGACAGACAGATAAACAATGGCTGAGATGATGCACCACAGAGCCAACACGCAAGGTGTTAATAAAAAGCAGGGAATGAATTAGGAAATGGCTGTTGCCGAAGGGCTGGGAGGCAGGAAGTTAATTTACACGGAGGTATGGGAGAGCCTGTCTGATACAGCGGCATATGATAGACAGCAGAGGTAAGAGAGGAAATGAACCGACTGAACATCAGAGGAAGGTGTCTCTGGCAGAAAGAACAAGGGAAGAAACTGAAATGCTACAATGCAGTACCACGCCTGGAACATTCTAGAACAGGAAGTATAAGGATGCTTTTGCCCAGTGGATGCATTAGACTGTGGCCGAGATCTTGCTCAAGATGGGCCTCGACTATGTGTTGGGAAGAACCTGGGCATTTCTTGGGGACAGGGATTCTTCAGTCAACCTTCCATCAGTATAGCGAAGTTTCTGATGGAGGCCACTTATGATGCAAAGAGACATCCACTTAACTCAGTTGTGGAAGTCTGAAGCTCAATCTAAGGAGACCTCAGAGGTTTGTCCTTAGAGGAGGGTGGTGGATGGTGGCGCATCATAGCGAGAAAACGTTGTAACACATGGTTCACGTGTTGAACCGGAACAGAGAGAGATGGGTACAGTTCCACAATCCCTTCTGGAGTGGGCTCATCCCAGTGATACCAGGACTTCCTGTAAGGTTCTGTCTCTTTAGTGTCAAAAGCATCTCTTGATACCATGAGCCAGGAGACTTAGACTTTAACTCGGGGACCTTGTATTAAAGACACCACACCCAAACCAAACTGAACCAAACCCAAATCCAAACCCATGTTCTGTCAGGATCACTGCAGCTTCTACGTTATAGGCAGACTGATCCAGCTGGCGACTGTGACGAGCACAAAAATGCAGAACATTGGCTTGGAGTGACTGCCTGACAAGGAAGGTGTTGAGGAGGGACATCCCAGATACACTTCCATTGTCACGCTGACTATGTGACGGAGATGGCTGAGGAAATCTCGAGAGCTGCCTCGGACTGTCCAGTGGCTCCCATCCCATCATCTACAACTGCTCATGGGACTTAAGGCAACAAAGAGATCATTGATTCGAGAGACCGAACGAGCCTCCTCTGTGGAAAAATATATCTGTCAGACCATTAGATCTCTGCTAACAACAAAGTTCAGGGAGAAACATATAAATAAGATTGATTTTGTAGCCAAGCATGTGTAAGGTATTCTAGCTGCACTTAAACACCTTCACCAAATCCTATTCATGACAGCTGTCCACTTATTACAAAGAGATGCACAAAGATTTATGATTGTAGACCCATAGCAATCAGTACGACACTGACTGATGGTTCCCAATATGCAGGAGACAGTAGTAAGGGTCCTGGGAAGATGTGTAAAAGGCTGAGAACATTGGGCCGACTACAGATAAACTGGGTTTTTGGTGCGCAAATTCCTCAGGCCTTTCCTATGGTAAGCAGCAGCATCACTCCCCAACAGAGACCTTTATGGAGCCCATACATCTTGTAGCTGGTGTTTTAATGGCTTCCTTTCCAACCATAATGATCCTAGGAACACCATGGAGAAATACCGAGTAGATTCACCAATATCATCTGAGCGTCAGTCCTGAGGGTCTGTAGGCCCCAAAATTCAACAAAATGTTTCTGAGATCCTTTACTGGGTTCTGAGGAGGCACAAAGAATAATTTGTACCCACGGTGGTCTGTCCTGCAGGGGGACAAGCACCTGTTCTTGTCTACTATCTGCATAATTCCAGCCCTTTAAAGGGATGCAGCTGGAGGAATGGGTCAAGTGCACGAGGCTGGCAGCAGGTGCTTCTCTCTATAATATTCTCCGATTCACAGACCCTCGATGAGCACCAGGATTCAGAAAAGGTTTCTATGGGATGCTCGCCTATATAACACTGCGAAGGAATACCGGCCACAGTGCCTTCTCATGCGAGCCAAAAAACAATGGCTGTGATCCATTCACTGTCCAGACTGACTCAGCATCATCTTCTGGCCAGTTAAGGTCAGAAGCTTGCCTTCATAAATTTCAAAAGGAGGAACCATCTGTTACACGTCTTTGGCTTATTCACTCTCTTCAGTTGGGATACACATTCTGCCAGTCAGGACAGCTCGCTCCTTTCCCACCCAAAGAGCACAGCATGGTTCTATAGAATCGGATTTTACTCTCGCTCTCCACTCCTGGCTTTTCCCGTAAGGTCTGGGCATCTTCAACAATGTGACAGAGAAAACAAGAATCAACTGAAGGAATAAGGTGATATCTACCTTGTGGTAGAAGTAGACAAAGCAGGTTTGGCGGTAAACAAAGAACAAGACAAAGAAGGGTACCATCTGTAGGTATCTTTTCTTCAGCCAAGGATGTAGCCCACTACGGGGGGGAGGGGGGGGACCAGATTAGGCATGTGTAAATCTTTTCTGTAAGTCAGCATTCAGCCATCAGGTAACATTAATTGAATTGCCATGTGTAGGGAGCAAAATAAAATAAAGTTCTGAGAGAATGAAGTCCTGAGTCAACATGTGCTGTTGCCATGGGAATGGTCATATCAAGGGCCCTATAGCTACAGGCTCAGAGGGACAGCCAAGCCTTCCTGGGGGGCTAAGTATGACTATTGGCAGTTTGTGCAGAAAAAATGTCTACTGTATCTTTCTCTTCCTGGAACTTGATAGTTTTAAGATTGTTCTCCTACGTAGACTGCTCCTATTAAGATTAGATAGGCCCATCTCCTTGATACAGCTATATACCATAGACCCTATTGCCTTTGGTTTTTAATATAATAGCCCCGCCTCCTTGTCCAGATGTGTCATAATTCTGCCTCCCAGTTCAACTGTATACAAGGAACATGCAGAGCCTTCTAGGTGCTTTGGCTTCTTCCTCAGTGATCCCAGTCCACCAGATCCCAGCTTTGCTGTGTGTCCATGTGTCTGTCTTTTTTTTCATTCTCTTACCACCTTCAGTCAGGCCAAGTCCCCAGGGTCACATGCCTATATGAGCTTACCCAACTAACATGTACAGAGCATCTGCTTTGTGCTATGACCACTTCAGAATACAGATACAGCAGAATAGCCTGAAAGACTAGAACAATGCAGTATAAGATGACTTTGGGATGATTGAGGTTTCTCACCAGTCCATGGTCAAGTCAAGTGACATAATTTAGGATGGGAACAAAGACATATATTTTTGTATCTGATTTCTACATCTGTGGTGTCAACCAATCAGACTGAAAAATACTCAAGACCATTCACCTGCACTGAACATGTTCAGAATTTTTTTCATGTCATTACTCTCTGAGGGATACAATTTAGCAACAATGAACAAGGCGTTTACATTGCATTAGGTATTAAACGTAATGTAGATGTAATTTGAAGCAGACAAGAGGATCTGTGTCGGTCCTACGCAAATACTACAGCATCACACAGAGGGGTTTAAACATCCTCAGATTAGGATCTGCGTGGGGAATCCCAGAACCCATTTTGAATGGAGATCAAGGGCTGACGCTATTTACTTCATTCATCATTACAGCATTTTGATATAAGCAAGTATCTTCACCCCAGTTTTATAGATTAGAAGCTCAGGGAGTCCAGCATCTTGGGGGTTACACAGATACATACAACAGAGACACAATAATTGACACTATTCTGCACAGGGCTGACACTGCATAAGCAATGCCATGAGCATAGGTACCCTCAGCGTTCTACAAGAGAAGATGTGTTAATTAACCAAGCTTGTTTAATTGAAAGGGAAACACATTGGGGAAAGCCTAATTCAAATAGTACAGAGTATTCAATAAAAACACAGTCCCCTGTCTACTGCAGGCCACGTGGGAGAGAAAACTGCTCTTACCAGTTTGGAGAACAGCTTTACCATGAAACTCTTAATCTACCATGAATGCAATAAACAAATCAAATTAATTGTTTGGAAAGGCTGAAGTCAGTAAGAAGAGAATTCTCAGAATGACAAGGAGAATGCAATAGACGTGTGTTCCATGCGAATGGCCTTCCCTGCTAAGGATGATAAAAAGCACACGGTATGCCCACATTCTGCTTTCATCACCTGGCCGTTACAGAATTACCAGTGTGGCAGACTAATAAAATGCACATTGGTTTTTGCAGATAGGTCTTTGGCGCAGGCATCATTCAGAGCAGCCTCAGGGCTAGTTTCTCCCTCCTGGCTTATCTTAGTGATAAGGGCTGTACTTGGTGTTTCACCTCTCAGAACAGGGCTTGGCCTCTTCTCTGAGTCAAGTAACTCCTGGGGCAGGGCAGTGGTAGATGGGTGCTTCTCTCTCAGTGTACAAACAGAGATGGAGACAGAAGAGAAAACCACACATCTGTCTCTTGATTTAAGGAGCTTCTCACTGAGCAAAACACTGTGTCCATGTGTGTAAGAGCTCAATACCAACTCCACAGTTCCTCTCCTGGTGTACTTAGGTATTTAGAAGCATGCTAGAAGATGAAGCTCTCGGATCCTTCAATTCCAGGATGGTGAAATCTGCATCAAGTAGGCACGCATCTAAGGAGCTAATATGAAAGAAGCCATTCAGCCTCCTTGAACGTCATTTTTCACAATTCTAACATGCCAGACAATGGGGAAGAATTCACTAAATACCAGGTAACTGGGCAGCAGAGCTACACCGAAAGACCTTTTCTCTACAAGCAGCTACAGGATTCAGCCAAGAACACAGATTCTCTTGCGATAAAAGTATACATGGACTGTTTGTGTCTCTGCACGGTCTTCATACCATAAAACATTTTCCCTGGGGGCATAGCTGAGATGCACAGCTGACCCAACAGGAAGGCATTCTCCTCACATCAGCCAGTGTCTTCAGCTCTCGATGGTTAGGCTGGAGTGAGAGGTGACTGTTTATTCCACCCTGCAGTCCAGCCTGCACAAGGGGCCTCTTAGGCCAGAGAGTTCCTACAGGGCCACTGCAGCGAAAGGGCAGCCACGCCGTAAACATCAACTCCTTGGCACGGGCTGTGTGCCTTTTTCAAGTCCCAGGCCCCACAGTTTGATGTCCTCCTTTGCCAAGGCACATAGAGTGGCTATGGCAAAGACCTAAAGAGACAAATCATATCCGGTACCTCCCTTCCTAGTCTGTAAGGCCAGTCTACTGCTTATTCAGATAAAATGACTTATAGGGATAAATCGTGCTTGGTTCTGATTAGGCGTTCATAGTTACATCTTGGTGATGAATGGCTGGAAATGAAGTACGTGAGTGAGCTGGGGAGTAGCTACCAGATGAACCTGACAAGGTGAATGACCACATTAGGGATCAGAGACAATGACAGATGCACTGATATGCCATGCTCCTGATTACAATCCGCAAAGGGAAATGAAAAACCAACACACAAAGCCCCTTCAGGTACTCCCAGGTCACAGATATCAGAGCATCCCCAGTTGCCAAGGGAACACCAGCTGAGCGAAAGATAAATACAACCTCATACACAGGGCCTTGGAGACCCACACCCATGCACAAACATGTTCCTTCACAAAGAGACAGACAGACAGGGAATGTTCCTAACAGGTAGATCTCTACATACCTTCTGTGAACACATCTGAAGGATGTGGGTGGCTGCTGGTCAATGAAGAATTTTAAACCCACAGAGAAAAGAATTCAATTACCATTAATAGTGTTCAACCATAAGAGACACTGATGTGAGCAATAGTGACTACCAGTTTCCAGTTTTCTTTTTACCAAGCCAAAGCCTCCTGTTTACTCTGATTTGAACCAACTTCATCCTCCTATGTCTGATCTTCTAGATGTATGATCTAAGCATGGTTTTATATTTGAGTAAATATATTTACAAATATTTACATATGATGTATATAATATATATTACCATATACTGCTATAGTATAGATAAGAAAACTACAGATCATCACTAATATGAGGCCAAACTGGAGTCCTTTAATTTTGATTGGCAACCAGATTCGAAGATACAGTGTTTCTAAAGGCAAAAGACCATCTTGACCAATATTAGATGAGGGTCAGTGTAACCTTGCAACATCTGTTTTGGCAGAACACAGTAGTTATTTCAGATACAACATGACAATTTTTATCAGGTATTCGAGCTTATATTCAGTTTGTACAAACATTAATTATTTTGGTTAATATGTCTGGACCGTGGTCAGGGGCATGGGAAACCCCAAATATGTTGCCAAGGTGAATGTAATAGTTGAGGGTTGTAGAGGGCTAAGAAATGTATAAGCAGACACAAAATGGAGACAGGACAAGATGCCATTACCTCATTCACTTCAAAACAAAGCGCCACTTGATGCTTTTCCAAGAGTTACTTAACAGAATTCACCCATAGCTCCTTTCCTGAATCTGTATTAAAGAATCCAAGCCCATCTGATTCATTTAAAATATTCACAGCACTATTTTATATATAAAACATACGACCCATTTCCTACTTGGTAGGCATTTAGACTGTCTCAACTCTTACAAGGAATGCTATAGTGGATATTACATAAATCTGTCTCTTCAGAGACATACATACTTCTCTCTGAAGTGTATTGACAGAACAAATATTGATTTGTAATAGAAAATGCCACCTTTGCGGGCGGTGGTGGCGCACGTCTTTAATCCCTGCACTCGGGAGGCAGAGGCAGGTGGATCTTTGTGAGTTCGAGGCCAGCCTGGTCTACAAAAGTTAATTCCAGGACAGGCTCCAAAGCTACAGAGAAACCCTGTCTCAAAAAAAAAAAAAAAAAAAAAAAACCCAAAACCAAAAAAAGAAAAAAGAAAGATAGAAAGAAAGCGAAACAAACAAACAAACAAACAAAGAAAATGCCACCTTTTCTTTAAAGTTGATTTGTCCAGTGTTTATTCTCAGTAACACTGCATAAAATCTCTCAGACCTTGCATTATGGGAATCCCCAGTATCAAGTTCTAACTACCACTGGCAAGCTAAGAGCTGTTCACTGGTGTCTTATATTGTTTTACATTTATATTTGATGTGTGATTGGCCAGTGAACTTGGGCCTCTGCTCATGATAACTGATCATTTCCTAACTCACATTCCCACAATTCTACTTTTTATTCATTTTTTTTTAGAAAATGTGTCCATGTTTGTATGTGTGCATGTATGCATGCATGTGTGTGTGCGTGCATGCGTGCGTGCGTGTGTGTTTGTGTGTGTGTGTGTAAGCGGGAGGATAACTTTGGGTGTCATCCTCAGAACACTGCCCATAATCTTTGAGACAGGGTCTCTCATTGGCCCAGAGCTCAGTAGTTAGGTTAGATGGGTTTCCCAGCGAGCTCTGGGGATTCTTCTGACTCCACCTTTCTAAGGCTTGGCTTACAAGGTGTGGTTCCACACCTGCGATTCTTACATGAATTCTGGGGATTGGACTCATGTCCTCATGCTCGCCATAAATCTCACACCAGAAGGGACAACCCTAGATTTGAACCCCCGCCTCCTGATTCTGCGCTGTGCTTTCTACTGTCTCCGTGTGCTTCCTCCACATCTCCATATAGAGCCAATGGAGAGTTACCTCTGGCCCCACAAAGCAGACCCCACAGAGCCCCTTTTCTTTCTTTGCTATATTTTTGTCTCCAATCACTTTGTAAATTAGTGGCTGGGGCTCTGAACCGCCCACTCTGAAGAATGCTATGAAAAATACCATTAAGCATAGGAAATGGTTCATTGTTGCTAGCCCATGACCTAACCGTGAAGGTCAGGGATACTCAGCAGGTAGTTTCTTAGGTAGGAGTGAGTCAGCAGAACAGCCCAGTAGGAGCTCTTCTGCAAATTGTGGTCCTGTGGGTTTGGAGCTGGGCACAGGACCAGAGGACAGAGAGTAAGCACACAGAGTCCATGTCTACAGAACGCTGTGTGACAAGAGTCATCCAGCCCAGAACAGAGTCTTTGTCAGTGAACAGGAGAGAAGTAGGGGAAGGGAGCAGCATTGACTCCAAGCAGAGGGATTCCATACTTCAGTCCATTTAACTTGTAAAACATCCCCAAATGGAAGGTGGTGGTTTTGATTCCATAGGTGAATGAAGAGACGGTTCAAGAAATAATTTACCCATGACACTTTCAAAGCCTAAACAATGACCATGCTGGATTCAACACTAGATTTCAATTGTGCCTTTGATACCAACCCTGCACTGTATCAGTCATATGATTCTGAAAACAGGCTTCTTAAAGAGAACACACCACAGTTATTGAGAACACAGGCTTCAGCTGAACTAATGAATTTAGATCTCAACTTAGCTTTATGCAAATTCTGTGACTCCTGCCTTGTGATGTCAACATTTCCGGGCCTCAGCCTCTAGATAACAAAACAAGAATAACAATTCTCTGGAAGAATCTGAATCAAAGGGTTGCTTTGGGAATTCATGGATTAGCATCTGTAGAGACCTTAGAACAATCCCTGTCACATATTAAGGGTTCTATAACAGTAATCCGCTGTTTAAGAGATTGCCTGGAAACATGGAGGCTTAAAACATCACAGACACATACAAGTTTTATAAGTCCCGAGCTTGGCTCTAGCTTCTGATCCCCCATGAAGATGCAACGAAGACATCAGCTACACTCAAGTTTATGAAAGGCTTGACAGGTACTGGAAGGCTACTTTCAAGATGACTCAGTCACCTTGGCAAATTGAGGCTTCCAGCTGGCAAAAAGCCTTGACTTGCGGAACTGTACCATGGCTTGCCTGAGCAGGTAATCCAAGAAACAGTGGTAGCTTTAGGTTTCAGTCTTGGGGTTCACACAGCATCATTTTTGCAGTATCTTAAAGTTCACATAGATTAGCCACATTTGTTTTGGGAGGAAACCACACAGAGCGTGAAAGAGTCTTGCAGGCTGGCTACTGTGGACAAGGCCTGTTAAAGGAAGGAAGTGGATTTTAACTGTGCTTATATGCTACATACATGCCTCACACATCATGAGACCATCGAGAAACATCCATCGGAAGAACAGATGTACGTGTAGACAGGATGAATGTCCACATCATCCCAGCCAAGTTCCATCTCAGCTCTGCCACATTTTACTGTCTGTTTTCTCAGCCACTTGTGAGGAAGGAAGTATTTGCTTTCAATTTCTACTCTAAGTCATTATCTCTGTGTTTTATTAGTTCTCAAATTTCATTTTGATATAAAGGAACCTGGAGTGGTAACCTCAGACCAAAAGTGCTGTTTAACATTCTGCTTCACCAAGCATAACAATATAAAATACTTCCTCTGAATTCAAAAGGCTCAAAACAAAGACAGCTGAAATTTTATGACCTGGTTGAAATGTGTGTGCCATGTGCTCATACAGAGAGTAGAATGCATCCCCAAAACAATGGTGGGAAAGTTTCTCCTTGCACAAAGGCGGGCTTTCTGCTTCCTCTTTTTTCTCAGAGATATACTTAGCAGATAAGACTGAATGAAAACCCTGAAAGGCTGTTCACTGAAGCCAGTGAAATACCAAGAAGCTAAGAAAGCACTGCCTGAGGCCTGGACAGACTACTACCTCAGGATGGGGCCCAGGATGCTCTTCCAAGTTCCCTCAGATTCTTCTTCTCAGGAACACCAGAGTTGGCATTTTTCTCAGAAAAGATCCATGACAGATATCTATGACACGAGGCTGTATCACAGCAATGATACCTTAGGATGACCTTTCCAACATCTGCAGCCAGACCTAAGTGGCCATATCACTTGCACCTTTGCCTCAACTCACTAGTTGTGAAGCCATTTGCTCCTAGACAGTGTTGATAGTATGTGTTTCCTGCCACGCTGAAGATGTCACCAACAGAAGCTGGTGACATCCTTTCAGTAGCAAATGAGCAAAAGGACCATGGCCCTGGCTTTCCCCAGGCATTGAGAAGGCTAATGTTGATCACAGAGAATCACACTCAGGTAACCAACAGCTACCAATATACTCATCATTCCCAGCCAGGAGCTCACGGTTAAACTGCTGCCCACCTTCTGATGTCTTGAGTTGGAGAGACTTATTTCACAGAGAAGGAGAGTGAGTGCCATTTCCAGGCCTGAAGAAAGGTAGCAGGAAGATATGTTCCCAGCATGGGAAAACTTGAGAAGGTAGTTGGGAAGAGAAGCGAGTTTTGAGATGTGATCATCAGCCTGGGAATTATTTTGGAGACTAACAGTCTAAGTGGAGATGTCCTAGTGGCTTGTGGCAATACATCCCTGAATACACAGAGACTAGAGCCAGGAACACTGCCTTGGGGATGCCCAGAGGCAAGAGGAAGAGAGAGGAAATGAACCAGTTCAGGATGCTGAGGATGCGCAGTGTCAACAGAGCCTCTGAAATCATTGAGAGCAGCTCATAGGTACTCAAGCTTTCCAAGGAAGCAGCCAACAGTAGGTACCAAACCATGCTTGGTTAGACCACCACAATTAGCCCCAGTTCTCCTCAGGCTATGAGGAGAACTCATCTTTAAAGCTATGGCTGGTGCTGCCACAAAGTTTAACCTGCAATTTCACTAAGCCACAATTGCTTCAAAACACTTTCTCCTTCCCTTGCACAATACCCCACTATCCAAGGTTTGTCTCCCAAGAAAGGAACTGTATTTCTTTCATCTTCAAGCAATGTCCCATTTTTTTTTTAAAATCTATTGTATGTGCACTGTGGATGTGGTAGGCATGGTAATTGTCACTGGAAATACACATCAGAACTGAGGTCACAAACACATACAACATTTTCCATGAATATAAATCTGTAGTAACCCCTGTTGAAGGAAACAAAACAAGTTTTTATTCTTGTAATCATTTTGTCCAACTACAATGAACACCTTCCGAAGTGCCTCCATTTGAATAGAAGTGAGGGTTCAGACCATTTCTGGTCCTCTGATTTATTAGTGCCAGAATATAAAAGCTGTTATAGTTATCTATGGATAAGTCTTTTGTGATACTCATTCATGCCCCTGGGTGGGTAGCCATGAATTGCTTTTCATTAGTAGATAAATAATACTCCGATTCTCTCCTAAAACAATTACCCTAAGTAGAGTGAGATTCGGCTGGTTCCCAGATGCAGAGTAGCAATGTAATAGGAATCTCAGGGCTTCTCATTAGTGCTTCATTTGGACCATGACTCTGTAACTCTTTTTCAAATATCAGTGATGGGAGCTCTCCACAGTCCCTTTATTAACTGTGATTTCACCCTGTTCGCTTTTATCAACTGAGAAATCTGGGATGAAAACCATACAGTAGCAAATATTTGTTCTGTCTCTGATACATGTGGATGGGGACTTGTGTTCCAAAATCCAAGGGGCTTTATCTGATGCGCTTGAACTTCCCCCATGATGGTAGAGGAGCAACTAATTGCAAATGGGCTATGCCTTGCTGGACCCAGCATAACCTGACTATCAAATTGTCAATGAGATGCACCTAATTTATTAACCATCGCAGTTCAGGGTATCCACTCTTTCCACCACGATGGGATGACGGACAGGGAGCAATGGCTCACTACTGCTGCTGCCCAGCACCAAGAGAGGGTACCAGACGACATGGTGCCAGTCTAGAAAAGATCAAAGGCAACATTCAAAGTATGAGTCTACCACACGTGTTTGCTTTTGTACTGTTTTGCAACAGAAAGGACCTACATTGAGCCTTTGTAAATCAGAGTCTAAATGTGCATTACGAATGATAACGGAGTGGTAAGTGGCTTCGGGGGAATCTATACAATGCATAGAAAGAGTAGGAAGGAGGGTGTGGATACAGATGAGCAGAGCAGCCTGTTGTGGAGGTGGCAGCTGAGAAGGGTTCTCCAAGAGTTAAACTTCGCAGTGAGGGAGAAGAGGAGTTTGAGCAAGGGCTTGGTGAGATGAGCAGCAATGTGGTGTGTGTAAGAAAACTACTAAGATTTATTAGTATCCACCCCTATACACCATTGATTACCAGTGTACAAGTTTATTTTTTCATGAGCAACACACATTGAATCAGTACCTCAAAGGGCTCTGGAATTTTCAGTTCCATACTTGTGATGAACAGGCTATCCTTTGTTTTTTTTTTTTTTTTTTTCTTGCTGATTTTTTTTATTAATTAATTAATTTAATTATTAAAGATTTCTGCCTCTTCCCCGCCACCACCTCCCATTCCCTCCCCCTCCCCCAATCAAGTCTTCCTTCCTCCTCAGCCCAAAGAGCAAGCAGGTTTCTCTGCCCTGTGGGAGGTCCAAGGACCACCCACCTCCATCCAGGTCTATTAAGGTGAGCATCCAAACTACCTGGGCTCCCACAAAGCCATTACATGCAATAGGATCAAGAACCCATTGCTATGGAAAAAAAAAAAAAAAAAAAGAATGAAGTAAAATAACCAAGACAATTTCATGGCTATCAATGATTACTATATAATAATAGTAGCACTCCAAATTGTTAAAATAAATAAATAAATAAACAGTTATTCCTTAAATGGCATCAGCGAAATCAGCTATACATTAAAAATACAAAAAAAAAAAAAAAAAAAAAAAAAAGAAAACCACTAAGAGGCCCTGTGTCTGCAGGAGATGGGAGGGTAAACGAGAAGAGATAGTGAGAAGAGCCAGCTTACACACAGACTCATTCCAGTATCCCCGGGGGAGACGACAGTGTTTAACTAGGCGGGCACACCAAGGGAAGCTAAAAGGAAGGGTGGAAACGGCCAACAGGTGATGGGTTTCCCCCTAATTCTTGTTGCACACATGATAAATCAGGCCACATCGTGATCAAGATTGGAATCCTATCTGAATAGGAAGTAAATATGAAATAGACACTTAAAAACAAGCTTCGGAAGTAGCACGAAGAAAGTAAGCTATAGGGAAACCTGTGTGCGATGGAAACATGAAGATCAGCATGAAGATACCGGAAAGCCCATGTGTCTGTTTTGCTGGTCTTCAAACTGGTAGATGTTGGACCCTCTGCAGGGAAGACTTAGATCAGTGCGAAACGCTGGTCCTCACCCCGCAGTTCATAATCACCCAGATCCGGGGTGGGTGGAGCATGCAAATTTGCATTTTTCACAAGTTCCCAATCGGTGCTGATGCTATTGACTCAAGAACTATAGTAAGCCAAGTGTGGAGATGCGCACTTTTAATCCCAGCATCCAGGAAGCAGAGGCAGGTGGAGCTCTGTGAGTTTCAAGTCAGCCTAGCCTACAGAGTGAGCGAGTTCCTCTGGTTACACAGAGAAACCCTGTCTCAAGCCTCCTCAAAGAGAACTAGAGTAAAATTGCCGAACTGTACCTTTCCACACACCCACCCACCCATCCACCCCCCCTCCCACCCCCCCACCCCCCACACTCCAGTCTCATACACTTAATACAAGGATGGACCATAAATCCTACTAACCTAGGAATGAGTTGAGTACAGAAAACAGGGATAAGTTGAATATGGAAAAGAGAAGAATTCACACACCTCACCAATAAATATTGTATTGATCACTTATTAGAATTGTAATATCTTGACTATACCACTAAGATCAATACATCCCTTTCGGTCTACTTTAAGGATGTAGCTAGGAAGCCATGTAGCTCATGTTTTATTTCTTCCAGATAGCACTGGGAAGACAAGTCCAAAGAGACCATGCTGGAATGGGCAGAAAGGGTGAGGGTTCCCATTGTCATAAAAGTGCACAGGATACATCCCCACTTCCTTTTCCTCTTAAGTGTGGAATGTCACAAAGCTTGTGACCTCAAATAGAGGCTCAGTGGCTTGACCAACATCACTCACCCCTTGAACCTTACACTGGGTACTTAGTAGGGGACAAGCAAAAGAGTGGAGTGCCCCTCATTTTATAAAAATCCCTCTGTGAACTTCATCCTCCCACATTCCTCAAAGGAACCCAAATCTGGGAGACCAGGTTTCAACTTGCAATTCTGTCTTTTCACATGGGAAGGTAGTTTATATAATCCCTGGATCTGGTGCCATGCTGGACTTGTTCCAGCTTCTTGGAAGGCCTCTTCATGTGTATGCAGACTGGGAGCCTAGGGGCTCAAGCTCCATACATTCCTCTATTCTGCCATACATGACTAAGCCAGTCACCATGGCTTAGCGACCAAACAGGCCACATTCTGTAGGAAAAGCGGGCTCTGGAATTTTCCCCCGAACCTTTAGTTGGGTCCTAGTAAATATCATTAAGAGGACCACATTCCAAGGGCTCCACCAAGACTTCCAAGCAGCAAGATCAAGACACTGTTCTTAAACATCCCAAACTGCATACAATGTAGAATAGATGCCTTCCGTGTAGAACAGATGAATCAGAAGTTCTAGGGTCATGCAAAGAGTACCCAGGAACAGACCGGACACACCACAGTCACGTGTGAAGAAAGGGATGGATCCAACAGATACAGAACAAAGGACATGGTGATGGCGTGTGCACAAAATCACCACCTGTATCCAGTTCAAAACTAGGTCAAAGTTACTAGGTGAGAGTTAATTACTTTGCAGAAGAGCAAGGCAGAAAAGCAGTTGGGGCGCCACACTGCTAGTAGCTTTTGGAATGGTCGATTTTCAGGGAAGTTTATCAAGCTGTTCATGTACCCTCAATGCTTTCCTCTATGTGTGATATGCTTCAGCTGAACCAAAAGTTCCTAGGGATTGGGGGAAGGCCCAGTGGATAGGAGAGAAATCTATAGAGGCTTGAAGACCTGAGTTAGACACTTCAGTAGCCAAGAAAAAAGCTAGGCATGGCTGTGCATGCTTTTAATCCCAGCATTGGCAGGGGTTTGGGGGTGGCAGAGACAAGGAGGTCACCAGAGATTCGTGGCCTGCTACCCTAGACAAAAGGATGACCTCACGAGACAGACAGCAATAGAGGAAACAACCTGACATCCTGCAATAGCCTCTGTATATGTATACATGGGTGTATATACCCACACACTCACGTACACACAGCATACGCCTACATGCGTGTGCCACACCGCTAGGCTGTACCCATTCCTACAGTTCCTAAAATCAATGATTCCTACAAAAAGATGTGTGAAATAAAGACAATAATGCAAACATGGTATCAAATAATGGCAAGGTCTCTCATCCGCCTACTAAGCTCATAGGACAAAGTTAAAGATTCAGAAAAATTGCAAATTATGAGGAAAAATATTTGAAATATAGATTTTTACCCAAGGCTGTAAATGTCAGTCTGAATTTATATTTTTTGTGTCTTGACCAAGTAACTGTAGGTAGTTTGAAGCCACCAGGGCTAGATGGACAATTTAAAATACATTTATTTTATGGTTAATCTCCTCTTTTTGTATGTATGTTGGATGGTTTTATAATATGCCTTGTATATTAACAGAGACTACATTGTAAGTATAAAGTACAAGTATCACTGGTGCTTATCAAGATTCCCATGGCTGGAGTTTAAGCAAAAACTCTTATCTCGCAGCATGGATATAAATATACCATCTTATCTCTGAGGGAAAGGGCTTCAGGGTATTACAATTCTGTAGACATTCCCTGCTTTTAGAATATTGGTAAGTCTCCAATAAGGAAGATACTAGCATCATCTGGGAAATCTTTAGATTTTCAGTTTTTCTTTACTTGTGAAAACATGGCTGAAGGAGGATGTTAAATTTAACTCCATCTTCCTTTGAAGCTGAAGAAATAGTCTGGAGACAGGATTTCTGTCACAGCCCTGAGTTCCCACTGTGGCATCTTGATAAAGACCAACAAAGGGGATCCAGCAGCTCACAACTCGGCCAGACAAGCAATTAACGAGGAAGGCACAAATCAAACTCTCCTTTTCAATGGGAGGGATGGGACGTACTTCTGACCCCATGACCCTGTCTGGATAAATAGAACCTTGTTTGGTCTGGAGCTGGTTGGAGTGCAACAGCTGAACTGGAAAGCCTGTGACCAGCAAACACAGCCACTCTCGCAAGCACCTGTTTTCCTTTTTTTGTGTATATGTGATATGCATGTATGCTGTGTGCATGCGCGTGTGCATGCGTGCATGTGTGTGCATGCATGTGTGTGTGTGTGTGTATGTGAGCATGAGCGTGGTGCCTGTGCATGGCATGCATATAGAAGGCAGAGGACTATCTCAGCTGTCTGCCTCAGGTGCCATCCATCCTGAGTTTTGAGACATGGTCTCTCACTGGGCAGGAGCTCACTGTTAGGCTAGGCTCCAGCCCTGCGGATCTACTGCCTCCACCTGTCCAACACTGGAATTACAGGCACTCACCACCACTTTCACTTTTTAACCTAGGCCCTTGTTCCCCTGCTTGTTAGGTGAACACTTTACCTATAATTTATCTCCCTAGCCCCTGCTCGACTGGTCAGCCTTGTTTCCACAGACAGGCTCATGTGTACAATCCACAGCAGAGCCTTCTGGACAGATGAGAGAGATGCAATGGTTCCCAAAGGTGCCTGGTTGAGTATTGTTTAAGTGGACATATGTAGTCAGAGTTGTGTACACACATCCGTGAAATTCAAATTTCCCGCACCCTGTTTTTTTTTTTTATCATGGCCAATTGCTAATTGGTTATTGCTTTCTTAAAATTAAAATATAATTGAATCATTTCCTTCTATCCCCTTTCTTTCTCTTCAACTCCTCCCATGTCTCCAATCCCTACTACCTCTCAAATCCCTGCCCTTCTCTTCTTTACTTGTGACACACACACATGTTGCTTGCATGGACATGACTTCAGGGTTGCTCAGCTGGTATTAGGTAATCAATTAGGGAGGCCCTCACTGGGAGAAGACATTCAGGATCCCTTAGTTGCCTGTGGTTCTTTGTCTAGGGGTGGGATCCCAAGAAATCCCCCCTTCTACATTAGGATGCCTATTAGATTTGAAATATTCCCTTCACTGGGTTCCAGTTCCTACAGCTTCCTAGGCCACAGAGAAGCAAATGCCCCTTTTATTGCCTCCAGAAGGATATATGTTATTTGTAAAAGAAAGCTGGGTATGGGGGAAAATGAAGTCTTGGGCTTTCCTTCCGATGGGAAGTTCTCAGTCTCTCCAATAAAACCCGTTAAAGATGAAGTTGGAATTGAAGAGAGGCTTTCTAGGCTGGCTTAGGTAGGCAGCTCTTTTATTGGGCCAAACAAGGTATAAAGATGAAAGATGTGGCAGCCAGGCTGTCCTCTCAGCAGAAGCCCTAGGGAAGTTTTCTATAAAAGAAAGTGCTCCCGAGCCAGGACTTAGGGCCGAACTTAGAGAAGAATGCAGAAGAGGTGCGCTGGGACTTGTTAACTAAAATTCTCAGCTGGGATGGCCAGAAAATGAGGGTTCTACAGACATGCAATCAGCTGTCATAAAGTAGACAAAGAATAGATGCTCATCGGGACCTGGAGCTCATAGTTACAGATCATTACAGCCTGGTCAAAAGGCCAACGTCCCTGTGCAGTAGTGCTTGGTAAAACGTGACGGTCACTTCTGACAACTCCCTTGCTCATTTTCAATGGAAGCAAGGTCACAAGGTCAGGGAAGCAAAAGAGAGAATAGTTAATTTGGAGTGGGCCCAGCTTCTTGCTGTGGCTAGTATACTCCCAAGTAAGGGATGCCAACCTGCAAGGGAATAGACACCCCAGTTCTTAGGCATCTATTCAGGGTCCAGAGCAGGTAAGCTGTCCCTAGAAGATTTGTGTCCTTTATTGGGTATAGCGTGGAGATCTGGTTATATTAACCCAGCAAAAAAAATAAAAAGAGATAAAACACGCTACCCTCTTAATATCATGATATACCATCTAGGGGCTGGTAGCTAACACTCCAACTTCCTGCCACCTACCTGTGCATGGCATACAAACAACCTTTGACATCTACAACTCCAGGAAACCGATATTCCTCCCTGATTAAGGATAGTGGGTGTTCAGTTGCTTTCTCAGACATACTGTGTGGGATGGGGGCAGAGGGAGTCAAGGACATGGAATCCCATGCTCATCACCCACGTCACCACCTCTCCCAGCTCATCTCTGCTGTTTTCCATTTTGGATCTCTAGGTCTTTGTCTGAACCAAGTAGTCTCCAGTGAAAGAAGAAATTGTGTATGAAAATCACAGTTGTAGGGAGGATTGATATTAGGAACACTTATATGAACGTCCATGGGGATCTTAAAGAAATTGTATAATTATCTTGCCCATGGCAGTGTCTCAGTGGGCCTCCCAAAGGCGGAGGCCAGACAGTGAACTTGCTGCTTCTATAAGCACTCCTGTGGCAGCAAGGTCTTAAGGTGAAGGCCTTGCTAAAACATAGTGTAAAACAAGAAGCGACCTTCTAGGTTTCTGTATAAAGAATGCATGGGAGCTGTGACCTGGAGGTAGTCCCTCCCTGGTCCCTAGCCGTGATATCAGCCACAGCTTCAGCTTGCTGGTGGTAGCGGGGCCACACCTTGCACACCACACACTTTGTCACTGTGTGAATACCCCTCCCTTGCTGATGTGTGTGACTTCACTGGGTTGTGCTGGAACGCAGAGGAAGTCACAATGTGGCTTGTGACCCTTAGTACTAGATGGCCCTAGTTGGATGATAAATTCTATGACCACCGTACACATAAACTGCCTCTTGTAGGACCTACAGAATGTCCACAGGGAGGAGTCATTCTATAAGGTGGAAAACCCCAGACAAAAATCCCAGGAGGCATGGGAGCAGAGGGATTTGATAAACGTGTCCAGGAGGAATCGGGTTTGACTGAAGCCCACAACCAAAGTATCTGTAAGGACAGACAGGAGAAACATGCATGAACTTTAATGGGCCTGGTCCTGAGTTTGAACTCCTGTTTCCTTGCTGTCCAGGGAGCCTGCTGAGATGGAAACGGTGTATTCAGCAGTGGTATGTAGCCAAAAGAAAGGCAGAGGGATGGGCAGGTTGAGCTACAGGAGAAAAGAGGGCCTAACTACTGGGACGGGAATCCTGGCATCCTGGAGGCCAGACATTTGAGCCATCTTGTCCCGCCCCCTAACTTACATGGCTGCCTGTCATTGTCAGGAACGTGGCTCTTTCTCCCTCTGGGACAAGCCACCACTTCCTGGACCTACACTGGCTTCGGGGGCTATTTTTGGTTATCCCAGGCCAGTGCCTGAGAAGAAGGCACAGCTGCAAGGCGCTCCCCACTTCAGTAGGATTTGTTGTTCCCCAAGGGCTGTGCTGTTTTCTGCACATGACTGATGGTTACCTAGACACAAGGGCAAGGGAAGGTGAAATTGCCAGGGACCCTGTCTTTCCCGGCTCTGGGAAAAGTAAAGAAACGTGCCTTCGTGTTTGTATGAAAACAAACAAGCATTGGTGTCTAGGCTATGTTTGTGGGGGTGAGGACCAGAGCACTGGGAGAACAAGCAAATGCAAATTCAGTCTGTCCTGCACCTAGCAATACAACCCAGTCAAGGTTCACCTTCCTACAGAAACAAAGGACACCTAGTCCAGGAGTCATGATCAGAAGTATCCCCATTCCAAACAGGAACAGAGAAACTCAGGGACTCTGACTTCCACCCTATCCAGTTGAGTTGCCCCTCTTCTTCACCCATCCACCCTCTCCTGCTGAAAGTCCTTCCAAACTCCCTCTTCTCCCAGCCCCCAAGCTCCTGCCTGTGAGATACACACTCCGAACTGGGGCCACCAGTGATGAATCACCCACCGGCAGAACTACTGGTCTTTGAGTATTCTGTGGCCAGTGTCAACGTGAATGTCTAGGGAACAGAAAGGCAGACAAGTGAATCGGCACACACGAGTAGTGTAGCCTTGTCCAGCCCCCTCCTGAGAACTGCGCAGGGAACCATAGCCCTCTGAGAACAGCCAAGGCTGAGGGGCGAGACTGGAAAAGCCGCCACTGGGTAAAATGGGAGTCAGTTCAGTTGAAAGACATGGGCAGGCCAGACTCTCATATGGATTTCCTTTTCGAGTGAGTCTCTATAGCCATCCTGGGCACGACAACAGAGTTTATTCCCCCAGCACAATAAGTCTTGAGTTTGCTTCCTCTGTGCTAGCAGAAGCTGGTAGACCACTCTGTGGCAGAGGTTTGGCAGGCCATTATCACCGGCTTTGTCGGGTATGGGTAGAGCTGACGAATGCCACAACCCTCACCAATGCTTTGCAGCTTGGGAAATTAGTAACAGCGAAGATGAAAATGACAGTGTTCTCACTTAATTAGTATACACTGGGTAGGAGACACTGCGATAAGCATTGGCGGTCCTCACTTTGCACAGTGACAGCAGGAGGGAAGGTAGATGTCATATCTCATTTGCGTTTAGTGGTGTTCCTCAAAGCCCCACAGCTACCGTGACTGAACAGTGATGGAAATGCTGGGCGCTGACCTGTTCCATGGAGGACCATTTCTTTTGGGAATGGTCTGAATGGGCACACTCTTTCGAGGAAATGGCAGAAAGTGGAATTCACCCAGGGGGAGGGTCGACCTGCCACTGGGCACTCTACTGGCTGATGTACATGTGGACACTCGCCCCGATCCCGCAGACGAAGCACCCCAAGCTCAGGGATTGAAGTGAGCAGTGATAACTAGTTCAAGGGCAGAAAATGGAGGACGGAAAGCCAGTCTCAGTAACCGAGGAAAACACCCACGCTGAGATGGCGTTGTAGCCCAAGTGTTGCGCAAACCAGACACTGGGCAGGTTTGTTTGATGTTTGATTTTTCTGCAAAGGGCTAGAGAGTCAATGGGACTTGGTCCATGGGCTAAGCTCATATTCTGATGACCATAAGCTAGCTGATGAGGACGTATTTGAAGGGCTGATTCAATGAAACTCCTGTTCTTTTCAAATTTTATTCTTCTACATGTATTTATTTATGAGGGTGGGCATGTAAGTATGTGGGAGTCGGGACAACTCAAGGGAGTCGAGTTGCTCCTTCTACTAAGTGGGTACGGGGATCCAACTCAAGTGCCCAGCCTGGCAACAGGGGCTTTTACATACTGAGCCCATTTTCTGGTCCCAAAGCCTCTGGCTCTTTGTCTGTTTGTTTTGTTTGGGATACATTTATTTATACATGTATGGGTGTTTTCCCTGCTTGTATGTCATGCACCATGTGCCAAACAGTGCCCATAGAGGCCAGACGAATCACTGGATCCTCTGGAGGTGGAGTTTTAGGCACTGGGTGAGCTTCTGTGTGGATGCTGGGAATCAAACCTGGGTTGCTGAAGAAGCAGCCAGTGCTCTTGATGGCTAAGCTGTCTCTCCAGCCTCCAAGCTTTTGGGAAATTAGCTTTCATGTATGAACTCATTGCTAACTTCTTTGTCTTGGTTGATTTTGGTCCTGTTATTTTTTTCCTTGTATTTTGGAAATAGGGCCTTACACTGTAGCCCAGAGTGAGCCGAAACTCACAGCATAGTCCAGACTGACCTTGACCCCTCCATAATTCTCCTGCCTCAGCTGGGTTACAGCCATGAGCCCCCACCTTGGGCTCTCATTCATAACTTCTGAGAGCTCCTTTTGTGCTGCGAACCTCCAACCGCCAGCATATTCTGTCAAAAGGCAGAAGTGGGTCATGATGAACATCAACGCCAGTGGGGAATCGCTAAGGCGCACACTACTTTTATAGTGAGAACAATAAGGAACAGTATTCCCACTGGAGGAGAAACACACTCTGGGTAACACATTCATACCCTGATCTCTAAATCCGTAACAGAGCCCAAGCGGACACTGTCGTCCAAATCCCTTGCTCCTCTCTACAGCAGGGGCCAGGGCTTAGGCCACCTGATGCTTTGGATATGCAAGATAGTCAGAATCTCTATTTAAGAGACACTTGCTCAGGGGATCTGCTGTCTCTACCTTTCGCAGCTGGAATTACAGCAGGATGTTATGCACATGACATTGATGTGGGAATCCAACGCCAGTCCTCATTCTTGCACGTCACGTAGTTTAACCACTGAGCTCTAATTTCCCATCCCTCATACTCTGTTATCAAACACACATAAAACTTGTCTCGTGGCTTGTTTATGTATACGATGCCGAAAAACTACAACCATTATCAACAGTTTCAAAACCTTAATAAGAATGCCCCAAATCTATTAGGCAGTCACTCCCACACCCATCTCCCCTAGGCCCTGGCAACCTTACCAACCTGCATTCTCTGACTATGGAGTTGCCTATCCAGCCACTTTCTAAAACTAGTATCACATAGCATATGGCTCTTGAGGCTGGCTTCATTCACTTGGTATATGTTTTTAAGGTACACCCACGTTGCAGCCACTATCAGCGATTCATTCCTTCTGTATGGCATGGTGAGGGTATAATACATCATGCTTATTCTCTCATCCAGAGATGGGCTTTTGATCCCTTTTTACCCTTTGAATGATATGAGGAGCTCTTCTATGAATGCTCATATTAACGTTTGGCTTGAGCACCTATTTTTAGTACTTTGAGGAACATATCAATTTAGTGATCCTGTATGGGGGGGTTCCTGAATCCAGGCTTTTATAGATCTACTACTGAGCCCCACTTTTAACCCCATGATATCTTTACAGTCATTTTAAAACTTCTGTTGTATATCAGACATATGGCTTATAGGAGGTGAGAGAGGGTGTTATTAGAAAAGTGATTAAACATGGTCTATGCCCCCCAAGAGCTGAAGTTGTATAAAGTAGAAACACCAGTAAAACACTAGCCACAGGGTACCACTGACAGCTAGGGCACTGCACACCTACCAGGTGACAGGAGCCTTTTGTTCTCCCTCATCTAATTCTTACAAGATACCTTTGAGGAAGATATTTCTAACATCATCTTTGGAAACAGAATATTAAGGCCATATGTGGAAAAGGGGAATTGATCTGTGTTTGAGAGTGGAACCACAGAAGAGTCCTCAGAAAAGGCCAGGCAGAAGCAAGAAGTAAACAGAGATACCGAGATGCAAAGGCATGGAAGAAAGCATTCTGAGGAGAGTGGAGAAACGGGTCTGAAAGAGGAGGCCCTTGAGATATATCCAAAGAAGGAGGCCACAGAGAATGGTTCAAAGAGAGACTTGAAAGACATTGAGAAGAGACAGGTCAACAACGCCAAGGGCAGGGATGTCTAGGTGAGCACTGGCAAGTTGGTCTACTGGGGCTAAGGAGCAAAGCTACAGGAGATGGCAGCCCCCTGCTGGGATGCTACACCAGCAGGCAGGCACTGAGGCAGGGCTGGGAGCAAATGGGCAAAGCCCCAGGGGCAGAGGAACAGATGATTTTTCAAGGAATCAAACTAGAAAGGTAAAGGGAGGGAAGGGGTAGGGATAAGAGAGGGAGTTTTTGCCAGGTGGTGGCCACACCTTTAATCCGGCCCTTGGGAGGCAGAGGCAGGAGGATCTCTGTGAGTTCAATGCCAGTCTGGTCTACAGAGTGAGTTCCAAGACAACTAGAGCTACACAGAGACGCCCTACACACACACACACACACACACACACACACAGAGAGAGAGAGAGAGAGAGAGAGAGAGAGAGAGAGAGAGAGAGAGGGAGGGAGGGAGGGAGGGAGGGAGGGAGGGAGGGAGGGAGGGAGGGAGGGAGGGAGGGAGAGAGAGAGTGTTAGTTTCTGGTTGGCACATTCTTTTTTGTTTGTTTTCGTTTTTTTGAGACAAAGATTTTTTTGTGTAGCCTTGGCTGTCCTAGAACTAGCTCCGCAGACCAGACTGGCCTCAAACTCAGAGTGATCTGCCTCCCAAGTGCTTGTATTAAAGGCATGCACCACCACCCTCAGGCTCTGACTGAGCAGGAGAAAAACAAAGACTCTAGGGAAAGAGGAAGAAATGGATAAAAGACAGGTTATGGGAGTTAAGTCTGGCAGAACAGCGAGTTCCTGCAAAAATGAGCCAACCACAGAGGGATATGCACTCACACCTAGATGTCCTTGGGGTCAAAGAAGCAGGCCAGGGGGACAGGGAATCCCAGGGCAGGCTGACCTGAGGATACTCACTGCCTCATCCCACCAAGAAACAAAGGGTCAGTGAGATGGCTCCCTGAGTAAAGGTGCTTGCTGCCAAGACTGACAGCCTGAGTTAAATTCTGAGACCCACACGGCGGAAGGAGAGAACTGACTGAGGGTTGTCGTCTGACTTCACACTCACATCATGGCACACAGACATGTAAACTTCCACATAACGTGCACACAATGTGTACACACGCATGCACGTGTGCTTACACGCACACACACACACACACACACACACTAAATCTAATAAAAGATCTGAACACAAATGGCCATTTTGAGTTGGCCTCCTTACTACATTATTACAGTCTACAAATTAATAGGAACACCAAGAAGAAGAAATATTCATGGAAAAATAATTATGTAATAAATTACTCAGTCTGTTTGGAACCACAGACTCTGCAACTTCAGAAGATACTAATAACTAGAAATTGGCAGGAACAAAAAGGGGAGTATATATTGATTTTCTTGCTGCTCCTCTCTTTTCTGGAATGCCAAAGATTAGAGGCATGGGGCGGGGGGGGGCAAGCAGATGTTGAGGTGGAAAAGGTGAGCTATGAGTGAAGGAAACGGAGCCATGTGACTCCCCAGAGGTAAGGGCACCGATGCCGAGCACAGTGCTGGGTCCCAGAAGCGGACACACAGTTCCTGAAGTTTCCCAGGAAGGGTCTTTGTTGCTACTAAAACTCCTGGCATGGAATTTGATGGTGACTGAACTCCTAGGCTCAAGGAAACCCAGGTGCTTTAATTCACAGTGCACCCAAGTATATATGGTGACAGCTGGCTCACCGTGAGGCTAATCCTGAAACAGCATCCCCTGTCTGTCCCCTCTGTTTATCACAACTTCCTGTGGCCTCTGCCTTGTGTTCAGGGAGCCAAGGGCAGAGGACACTACACGTATGAGGCACAGCTGGCTTATGACAGAGGGGTGGTGTGGAAGGCGGGCTGTGCACCATGCTGGTTCCCAGCAAAGGCGTTGGAACACAAATTTAAAAGCGTGTCCACCTGTCAGTCAGCTGCATCCTCGCTGGCTGCCAGTCCATAATCTCAGACCCAGAATAGGGCACTTTCTTTTATGCCCCCGCCCCCACTGACTTAAATGGGAACAGAGGCCAGTACTGGCTAATGCTGTATTTACTATGCTCCAGGCTCTGTTCCAGGCACTCTTTGCACAAAATCATCTCATCTCATAAACCATCTAGAATGCAGAGCCATGTATTATTCCCTTCTCAAATGGAAAAAGTGCAAAACAGAGAAACGAAGGGAGTTGTCTCAGACTGCATAACAAAGGGCTGGAGAAGTTAGGGTGGGAACTCAGGCTCCAGGGCCAGAGCCAGACCCAGAGCCAAGGCTCGGGCCAGGGACCTCTATCAGGGAGCCCAGCAGAGGCCTCAAACTCACACTGAACCATGCAAGATATCCCTTGTCTTGTGGGTCTTCACAGAAAGCTCTGAGCCCCCAGCCTGGCCTCTCCGGCTCACAGACATTGTCACTCATTGCTCTTACCGTCTACCTGTGCCAGCCGTTCTGCCAGGACTCAACTCCCAGAGAGATTGCATCTTGTTTAATACAAAAAGCTTGCAAGAAAAAAAAATCAGCCTGTAGCCAGGAGTGATGACAGGCCAGAGGAAACACCTTTGCTGAAGTTTCTAGATAGACTGTGGAATTTTCCAGCACAGGAAATGTAACCGGAACCCACAGGGAAAGCGTTATTCATGGCTGTCACGACACTCACCCGTCCCTTGGGCTGTGACCCCGGAGGGCCGACAGACAGATTTCCTTCAAGAAGCTCAGGCATTACTCATGTCACGGGTCTAATGACTCTGTGTGTCCTGGATGCTGTAGGATGCTGACGCACACTCCAGACCGCTTAGCATCAGATCCTAGCAGCAATGCTCCCACTTTCCAGCCACACTGTGACAATCTGGACATGGCCACATGTCCTCGGAGGTACAAAGTCACTTGGCCAGAACCACTGGCTCGAGGAACTCTGTGCCTAACTCCCAGCTTCCTCATCCTCAATAGCGACATTGCTTTAGATCAGGGATTCTCAACCTTCCTTTGGGGTCATATATCGACTATCTTTCATATCAGATATTTGCATGACAATTCATAACAATAAGCCAAGATTACAGTTATGAAATAGCAATGAAACTAATTTTATGGTTGGGAGGGTCACCGTAACATGAGGAACTATATTAAAGGGTTGCAGCATTAGGAAGGTTGAGAACCATTACTTTAGACACTTAGGGAAAACCCCACTTCTGATGTTTGATCTTTTTTTTTTTTTTTTCTTCAGTGTGATGGTTAGCGTCTGCTACCAACTTGGAAGGATGTTGAATCACCTAGGAGACAGCTCTCTGAGTATGTCTGGTGGGGGTTCTAGATGGGGTTGATTGGCATGGAAAAACCCATCCTATATGAGTAGCAGTATCCATGGGCTGAGGTCCTGAATGAGCACATGAGCTGACATCATCATCACTCATCCCTCTGCTTCCTGCCTGGGACTGGCTGCCCTGAGTTCCTGCTGCCTTCCCCACCACGACACACTGCACCCGCAATCTGTGAGCCAAAATAAGCCCTTTCTTCCTTAAGCTGCTTCTGTGAGGTGTTTTGTCTAACAAGAATATCAATAAATACACCTAGAAAGCCAATACTAAAGATAATTGCCTTTTTTGTTAACGCATGCGTTAGTCTATAGTCTAATCTCATATTAGCTGTGGGCCTGCTCACAGTTTGAGTAATCTCCCTATGCCTGAGGACCCACTGCATTCTCTCCCAGGAGAGGGATTAACATCCCACCTCCTGCCACAGGCCTACCCTGTCCACTGTCCTTTATCCATCCCCAGTGTAATCTCAAAAGTTCAGGAAGCATCAGGAGCTGCCCTGGTGGCTAGAGAGGATATACTTAGGCCGCTGCACTGAATCAGGCTCCATAGGCCCATGAATGCAAGAACTTTTAGCAACAACAGACAAGGGAGGATTTCTCTGAGTCAGTTCAGCTGCTCTAGCAAATTACCGCACCCTGGGTAGTTTATCAACACTATTTTATTTCTCATGGTCTTAGACATGGGAAATCCAAGTGAAAACATTGGCAGATTTAGTGCCTGATGTGGGCCATTTGCCATGCCCCTGTAGAGTGGAAGGGGCAAGGCAGTGCCCCCTAGAGTATTTTTATAATGGCACAAATTCCATTCCCAAGGGTTTCACCCACTGGACCAAATCACCTTTTGAAGGCCCTTTCTGAATCCTCTCCTAGGGGGTTAGGATTTCAGTGTAAGAATACGAGGGAAAGCAAACATCCAGGCCACAGTACCCGCTTTGCATCGAAACTCTAAACTCTCAGATTCACCCTCCAGTGTGGTACCGCCGATTGTGTGAAAACACACAGTAAATGCCGACGATCTCTCCCCATGATTTCAGCTGAAGTGCTCTCAAATACTGAAAACTTGCTCCGCTCCTTCATCACTTTGTACGGCGAGTTCTCATCCTCTGAGGAAGTCATGCTCTGTAAAGTCATCCCAGACCTCACCTGGCAAATGCTGGACCACTATTCCTTGCGGGAAATGCCAGACACATTCCTCCAAGCTTTGGTTAAGTGTATATTGTGGCATCCATCAGTAAAGAACTCGGCCATATGCATGCTTCTGTTTAAAGGTACTCCACTTATCAGGCAATGCTTGCTCATTAGTACTGGATTCAGGCCGACAGTGCCATCACTCACGCGTGTGTCTAACAAGTGTACTTTTCCCGCAAGGCACATCGCACACTTGTGCCTGGACACAACACACAACACTTTGGCACGATGCTTGAGGGCCACGTTAAATAGCAAAATCCCTCACAAACAGCCACAAACGGGCAGATGAGACATGAAATAGACCACAGAAAGGAAATGTGTTTACAACAGGCTGCAGCGAGAAGACAGACTGTCGCCTTATTTGACCTCTGCTGGGAACACGAGCAACAGGAAAGCAGCTCAAACAATCCACCATGCCGTCCATCTGCATCACAGCTCACGGGCAAATCTGTAGGTATGGACTCCAGGAGTAATGAGGATAGAGTGTGCGTGCCTATGCTCATACCTATATGAGGACTCTTTCTCCTCCTCCTCTACCCCTCCCCTTCCTCCTCCCTCTCTCCATCCCTCCCTCCTCATTCTCTGTCTGTCTCTCTCTTTCACACACACACTGGTGGTTGGGCATACATTTCTGGGGAAGTAAACCCTGGCACTCCTGCTAAAAATCATCTCAAGCCAGGCAGAATAGAACTTCTGGCCACTCTTCTGGATGGGAAGGAAGGCTGCTGGATTCCAGGAGGAAATTTTTGTGTCTACATGAACTCCATCTATCCAAGATGACCACTGTCTAACTTAGACACTTAAAATGTCAGTTCTACCCTCAGTATCTGTTTTACCCCACAAGAAGCTGGGGGAATTAATGGAGGATAAGGGTCACCTTTAAATAAAGAGAGAAGGAAACAGCTTCTTGTCTCCCCGGCTGAGGTCCTTGTGGGGAAGACCTCCAGGATTCCCCTCTTGTTTTAGTTCCCTCTTCGCAGACTGAGCATACAGTCACACATATACTTAAGATTTCACATCACCTCTGCTTGGGTGTGGAGTATAGGGAAGAAGGAGAACCTGGGCCCTATGCTCCCCATCAGCCCCTCCTATCTCTTGGGTACCCAGGCAGCTTTGCTTGGGCTCCAGCTGGTGACTGAGGCCCAGGCTCCAGTCTTGAGACCCATTCCCCAGCAGAGGGTCTCAACACAGCTCTTGTTGTGTTACAAGCAGGGCCTGCAGCCAGGCTCCATAACACAGGGCTCAGGGACAGACTCTGAAGGCATCTACTGCTTCTGACATGGTCCACAAAGGCCTTGCTCGGGACATGTTCCAAGCAGCTTTTCCCCAAGCTGTTCTGGATTCTGTAAACATGATAAAACAGCCATAGGGTTATGAAGAAAGAGAATGATAACATATAGAAATAGAAATTCTAATAGTCTTCCATCCCAGCTTTGGAGATAGTGTCTTACACAGTGGAGCCATAATGTTAGGTTCCAAAGTCAAAATACATGATGGATATAACAGACTACCAATTTCTTGCAGGAATAATTTAAAAGGAATTGTTTAGGAGACTGAGAAGTGGTCAAACCAGTTGATAAATAAACACACAAGTCCAATGAAACTAGTTTTTTTCGTTTCCGTTTTGGAGCTAAAAGGTTTTCTGAGTGATCAAACTATATATACACATGCATGCACACACATCAGTTCATACACAAACGCATGTACATGCATACACATAGATGCATGCACACATAAAAACACACATGTACTCACCCATACAAGCCTACATACACACATGCGTGCATGCACATGTACATACAAGTCTTTTGACTTTTAGGTGAAGTAACTCAGTGAGATGAGTCTTGGTCAAATGTCACACTAGAAAATTTGAATACGTGAAGAAACTAAGAGGTTTAGCATTCAACCCAACCATTGCACTAAGTTTAAACTTCCTCCTAGCCAGCAGCTCAAACGGCTGGCCCTGTTGAGGTCACCAAACTCAGTCTAGATCTGTGGTTAGTCTCCACCATCAGGAGACCATAGATGTAGCATAGTCTCTCATGGGGAATGGAGATTTATATTGAGAGAAGTAAACAGGGAGTCCACACACTGCCAGCAGCCCTACAGAGCACTTCTACCAGAAAAGGAACTGCTGACAGTGAACACTGAAGATAAATGTAAATTTGGGTAAAGCACTTGACAGAAATAGTGACCGTACTAAGATACATTTTACTCCACAAAACAATGAGTTCTTAGTGCTCAGGTCAGGCTCTGTCCCAAAGGGATTCGCTCGTTCACTCATCCATTCACCAGATATCTCCGGGTCACTTGCATGTTCCTGGCACTTTTCTGTGCAGCTCCTTCACGTGCAATGCCAAGACAAGGTTTGCCATTCAGAGAAGTGGGAAGACAGGCACATGGGCCATGGATGCAGCACCGTAAGTGTCGATTAAGGCTGAGGATGCTGCAAATACAGTGGCATTGGCCACGAGTCCTGTATATACGTGGGGTGGGGCAGAGGAGGCTTCCTAGAAGACAGGGCCCTAGGGCTGACACCACATGGAACACAAGGGGTTTGCCAGATCCTCTGGGAGGAAGAAAGAGAAAGAAGATTCTGTGCGCAAGTTGTACTAGGCACCAAGCACACAGGCTCAAGTAAATAAGGCTGCCCTATGGGTGACCACAGTTAATTGGGTGCCTCTGGTCAGGACACAGGGATACTGAATAGGTGTGACAATGCATGCACATGTGTAAAGACCGAGCTTGTGTATCTGTGTGTCCTCGTGGAGACAGGACCAACGCTGCTAGGACAGAAAGGTAGGGGCCACCCATCTTCACCTCCAACTTCTTCATACTCCCTGTTGGTGGCCACACTTTCCTCTGCAGCATCTAGATTAGCTGTGCTTATTCACGAGGGTGGTCTGTAGAGCCCCATTCTTCTGACCTAGAGAGCAAGCATGATAGGCAGAAGCAGTGCTCTGGTCACAACCTCTCTGAGCCAAATTAGAAACAGGACCAGAAAAATCAGAGAAGACCATACGAGGACTCATGTTTCCTGTAATCATTCCAGCAGAGTTCAGCACAGTCTATCTGAGAGAAAGTTCACTGAGCTAGAAAGAACCCAGTCGACAGGCCAGATAAACTGCTCCCTGTGCCTTGCTCTTCTTTGCATGCAGCGAAGGAAAGTCTGCAAAGAATTCAGTTTTCCTGGCCTCTGATTCTGTGCTCAAATCCGGGTATGCTGTCTCCTCTGTGGCCCACAGGGATTATTTCCTCTAAGAAATGAGCCGGGCGCTGCGCTTTGATGGACAGACAGTACTGGCCTAGGCACTTCATACATTTATTAGACAGGACTGGAGAAGCTGCCCAAAGCATCTGAACAAATAAGCCAATGAGGATGGAAAAGAAGACACAGGTATTCCAAGTTACCTTGCAACTCCGTGGAGAGTTTGCTGGGGGAGGGTAGAGGAGCCCTCCTCTCCATGTCACTGCCCAGGTCTGTGTTCACGAGAAATTTCAACAATGACACAGGAAGAGAGCTTCATACCACTGAGAGCTGAGAGATGGCTAGGGAAAGCGACCAGAGTCTTCAATCCTACCTCTATGTCCAGTACCTCTAGATAGTAGGCTGGCGGACAACAGCCCAGCCCTAAACCTTGCTTTTGATATTTGATACATAAGGGTGTGTCTGGATATGGGATACAAGACAGTAGGCACCAAGATCTAGGAAAATAGAACAAGGACCAAATAATCAACCCATGTGTAAATGAGTTCAACTGATTTCTTATCTATAGTAAAGGTAGAGATGCTAAGGGCATGGGTATGTTTATGTGAGCAAGTGGTATGTACATGTGTGTGCACTTACATATTATGTATGTGGCGCCTCAGAAGCCACCTTGCCCATTGAGACAAGATCCCCCATTGGCTTGGTACTCATGAAGTAGCTAGGCTGGCTGGGCAGGGAGACCCAGGGCTTTGCCTGACTCTGTCTCCCTGGGATTACAAGTACATGCCACAACACCCAGATTTTCAAAGTGGGTTCTAGAGACCAAACTAGAGTCCTTGCGCCTATAAAGCAAGCACTCTATACCCTGAGCTCTCTCTCCAGTCTCTGTGTAGATCATCATTGTATGTCAAATGCTATCTGTCTGCAACATGAGACAGTGCTTCTAGGCCGTATCTCCAAATCAGATTCTGTGGACTTGGAAAGGAAGTGACATATGTCATCCAAAGAAAAAGGCCATGCTGGAGTGCATATTCTGCCTCAAATCACGTACAAAGTTGGGAGCTGTCTGCACTCTCTGAATTAACCCAGAGCAGAGTTCACTTCTGTGCAGAGCAATTAAGTGGGCAACTGTACTCTCTGCCTCCTTATTTTTCTGCAATATGCTCAGAGTGCTGAAAACCTCTCTTTTGCTTGGAATTTTTATTAGATTTAAAGTAAATATCTGAGCAAGACCTCCTGGCTTTATTTGGACACAAGTCTCTACCACCTAATGATTTATAGATACTGATTTTTTTTCACTTTCAAAATTATTTTTAAAGTGTGTTTGTGTGCGTGTATGCGTGCATGCATGTGCCTGCATGCACATGTGCATGCATATGTTTGCAATGTCCAAAAGAGGGCATGGGATCTCTGGAGCTGAACTTATATGCAATTTGTGAGCCACTTGATGTAGATGCTGTGAACCAAACTCAAGACCTCTGCAATATCAGAATAAGTTCTTAACTGCTAAGTCATCTCTACATCCCCATATAATACCAGCCCTATAGATAAAGGCACTTAGAGATCAGAATTCACTACTTCCAGATCATTTACAACGATAGTTTTAATACTCGTTATAAAGTAACTTAAAACACGACTTTTATCCCAGCTCCCTTTCTGTCCAAAGGGGGTTGTGTGTACAAAGTTTTCGGGAGTTAGACGACACAGAGAATGTGTATAATGTGGCATGGCAGCTAAGGCACCACACAGAGGCAACTGGTGCTTACATCCCACCAACTTCCAGATGATCATTCTGCCTAAGAAAGAAACCATTTCTTGGCATGCATAATGCCAGCTGCTGGGTTTACTAAGTGTCACCCCCACCCAGGCACAGATGCTTTCCAGTGCTGGAGCATGCTCATACGCCAGGTTAAATGGGATCAGAGATTGCTACTACTCTCCTGGGCCCCATTCAATTTAATGCTCCTAGGAGTTTCCTTTGACAAGCATATATCACCATTTGATGATACAAGGCAGACCTGAGCCTGCATAATTAGAGTACAGGACAATGTACTCTGACAGGGTCACATTCAGAACTGCTCAGAAATGTAAGCTTTCAAAGCTCTTTGTGTGGGGGGTGCACATTTGTTCTGGGGTGCATATGTAGAGATGAGAGAACAAGTTCCAACGTCAGTCCCTGTCTCCATGCTATGTGAGAGATGGGGTCTTTTGCTGTTTGCTGCTGTGCGCTCCCAGCTGGCCGAGGAGTCTCCCGTTTCTGCCTACCATCTCACTGGAGGAGAGCTGGGAGTACAGACATGTTGCCTCAGCTGCCTTTGCAAGGGGCTCTGGGAAACTCAGGTCCTCATGTGTGTGTGCAAAGTGCTTTACCCACTGAGTCATCTCCTCAAGTCCCTAGAACTGTAAATATTGACCAAGCTCTTGCAGATTTTCTGCTCCAGGCACACGGTGAAGCTGCAGTCTGATGCTGAGTGTGAATCTGAACACAAGCCATTAGAATTCTCTTCAGCTTAAACTCTGGGCTGCCCAGGTCCTGGCTTCCCTGGCTAGGAACTTATCATTGCTTAGGCATCAGAACTGGACTGACCAGTAAAAAGCCTGAATTCCTCTTTTCTCAGCGTCCCCAATCTGTCATGAAGCAAACATGCCCTGACCTCATCCCAGACACGGGTGCAGCCACCATGCAGGCAGGACTGCCAGTCCAAATGTCTGCCTCTGTCTGGATCATTTTTCAACCTATCCCAACTCCAACCTCGTTGCTTCGGATCAGAGATGCCCATAATTAGCCAAGTACAAATGGCCTACGGCTGCCAAAGTGATGAGGCTCCGATGCCTTCTGGGTGACTCACTGGACGAACCAGGCAAGATGAAATGCACGGACTCTAAGCCGGGCTGCAGAAGATGACACAGAACAAGCTTCACAAAATTCCCTCTGGGGCTTTGATGCTAGTTTTGCTTCTGCTTCAACTAGAGTAGAGGCTGGAATACAGCCACCCAGGACTAGAAGACCTCAAATGGCCAGAGTGCCTTCCTTCCCACTGCCTCCAGAGGAGGCATCTAGAAGTGTCTCCTATTCATTCACAAGCATTGACCCCACTCCCTAGTTACAATCTGCATATTCCTGGAGGGAAATCATCCCTTCTCCCCTCTGTACTTCTCAAGCAGGGCCTCCCCAAGGCCAAGACTGCCAACTCCCACTGCACACAACAAGCTGGCCAGGACTGGCAATGATAAGCCTAGCAACACAGCAAGAAACTAAGGAAAGTGGAGAAGGGAGTCTGGATTCTATGGTCCAAAGTGAGCCGTGGGTGCAGCGTGTTGCTGAAGAGTCTGGAATGCGAAGCCTACGTGAGACTGCAGATCACCTTGGAGTGTGTTTGTGAGGCCCTGGCAGGGTCTAAAAGTCCTTTGGTGCACTCATTAGACATCCTATCCTCCAGGGATCTGTGTCCCCATCAAGGGTCCCCTGAGGAGCTCAGCCTGGCTTTTGGGGCACTGGATGGTAATGTGCAGCTCTTACCCAAAACACCGAAGACACCGCCACCCACTTGGTAACCTTTTCAACCCTCTCCGCCCAACCAGCCTGCTGCCATTGAGGATGCAAGGGTCCAATGTGCCCTCTATCATAGTAGCCACAATCGTCCCCAGAGCTGGCATGATGCTGACACACAGAAGAGCATCTAGTCATTTGGCTTCTGGGCACACTCCATTCCTCATGAAGAGCAGGCACCAAGTCAGGAGTGGGATGAGCCTGAGCTTGCTGGATGCTAGACTGGCACTAGCCCCACCCCCAGCCTGTGCCTTAGGCAAGTTACTGGCATTTCTTGCTTTCCATGTCTTCACCTGCAACTTGGGAACTGGAGGAAAGAATTTCTAAGAAACGCTCTGAAGTGCCTAAGAAACTCTGGGTATGGTACATTAACACTGACTCACTGAGACAAAGGCTGCCTAGCAGTGGGGCCCAATTCCGTTGTTTTCTGAACTTATGGGATAGGTACTTGGCCCACAATTCCAGGTTTGGCCACAGGACTAAGCTCTGGCTACTGAGGTGCAAGAGGCAACCTGTGCCATTTTTGGCCTGGCTCATATGACTTCCCACACCACGTTCTTCCCATCTCCTGATGCAAACAAGCACAGGAGTCTTGAAAGTAATGTCCTATTGACAATGGCAGCTCTAAGAAGGCAAGTGCCACCACTAGAGGGGGACAGCCCATGGATTTGCCAAACTTACTCTGGACTTCACCTGAGCATAAAATATACATCCTTAACAAACTATCTACGTATGTGAGGGGACTTGCTTGTTACAGCAGCTGCTGGTTCCCATACACAAAAAAGGGGCAACAGTATGAGACACTACTAAATGTTCTTCCCTAAACTGACAAAAAAACAACCATTCACAAATGACAGAGATACTGTTCCTAGGTTTAGAGCTCAGATGACGACTCTGATCTCATGTGACAGAATGTTGCAGGTAAGTATGTCATCTCCAAAGAATTTTCACCATATATTTCCTTTGTTTGACCTTTGTTTGACCCATGGCAAACAACCAGAGTCCCTTACCCACAGTTGATAGCCACTGCCTTAAAGTCCTTCTGAACATCTCACATCTGACCCAGGGTAGTGAGGGTGCTGTCCTCAGTGTCCAAGCCTTTTTCCATCAGGGTGGTCCTCCCTTGGGGTGAGATCTTAACTTCCAAGACCATCTGGGTGTGTTGTTGGGCAAGGAGGACACTGAGCAGCCTGAGAGGGTCTCATCATGTGTCATTTGGCATCTGCCCCAGGTCTATGATCTCTCCCAAGTCATTCCTCCATTCCTCCCCTCCCTCCTTGCTTTGCCTCCCAAGTGTTCTCCGCAGCTTTGGGGGAGTTTTCCATGCTTCCTGTTTTCCTTTTTGCACCATAGGAAATGCCTGCTCCACAGCCTTTAAAATTTCCACTCTGGGGTCATTGGTTGCTATATCACATGTCACCCCTTGCTGCACTCTGGTGTCTCTTGGGAATACCCAGATGTCCCGCAGAGATTGAGCCCTGTAAACCTGAGAGATGGAGGGCCACAGTGGGACCCAGAAGGGCTAAATGTAGCTCTTGACCCAGCTGTGATCTCCCTTGTGACCCAAGTAATTGTCACGTAATCTCCAGCCTGCATTCTTCCCTGTATTGTGAGGATTACACTTCCTTCGCCCCAGGCATTCGTTCCATGGGCAGTTACTATCTTGTTCTGTGTTCCAAGAAACACATGAAACTTTAAACACATAATTATGGCATTGTGTGCTCATGGGACTAGCTTTCTGACAAAACCAAATAAATATATGGCTTGACCAGTGAAGGTGTGTGCTGGGAAGGGAAAGAAAGCCAAGGAAAGGAACCGAGAGAAATGGCCACCGGTTGGTAGGGAAAGGGTGCTTGGGGAAGGTCTCTCTGTTGGGAGGGTAGAGGAGCAGAGGTCTGGGAGGTGGGAGAGAATAGGGGCAAATATCACTACACTCCTCTCCCCTCTCAGTAGATACACACTTCTGCACAGGTCCTTCCCTGAAGATCAGAGAACCCAAACCTTTAAGAAAATCAAGAGAGCAACCCTGTGAAGTTCAAACAGAGGACTTGGCAGACAGTTTCCATGTCTCTCTGTTGTCCATCTCCTCTAGTCCTCCAAGCTTAATGAATCTTCCAGAAACACTCTGTGTATTCTCCCGGGGTCACAATTAATGCAGTTAGGAAAAAGACAGAAAGGAAGAACCTGCATGAGATGAAACTGAGAAGATAAAAAATCACTCATTTCAACACAGGTAACGGAAGCCACCTGGCTGAGTGCAGGACAGCTGGGGACAGAGAGAAGAGCAGCTAGGCAAGAGATAGGGAGGGGTGATGTGGTGACCAGATGAAGAGAAAAACAAGAGAAATTGTGGGAAAGCAGGCCTGTGTCAGAAGGGCGTCTGCAGAGCTGAGGAATACAGCATTCTGTAGATGTCTGCTTGACCAACTTCAGAACAGCTCCGGTATCTGGGGCCTGACACAGGTGTAAGCAGCACTCAGCAAGCTAGCCTGCACACATCCAATCAAAGATTTCCTTTCCCACACCAAAGCACATGAGTTTTCCTCACAATACCATGGCAATAAACACAGATCCACATCCGGTCAACGTGCAGAGAGTAAGAGACTTTGGGGAGCTCAGATCCAAATGGGATGTCCATATGGCGTCCCTCCCTTCAAGACTCGGGGACCATTCTTAAAGGGCAGGCAGAAAGACTGTGAGGGCCAGAAGTGGGGGATGACTTCAAGGAAACTTTCCCAGACACAAAGGGCCAGATGCACGTATGAATGTACAGTGGGTGTGGCAGTGTGACAAACTAGACAAAGCTCTGGCACGGAGGAGGAGTCCTGAAGTCCCACCCTACCTGAGGAACTGTTGGGACCTGAGAGCTGCCGGGAGAGGGAGAATCGGTGTGACACCTGGCTTATCATCCACACTCCAGGGTACACCCTATACTCAGGAGGAGCTGACCAATACAAACTGGAAGGGTTTTGAGATGTGGGAGAATAGCCAGCCAGCCAGCAAGACAGACAGACAATGAAGTTGGGTGGGTCGGAAGGTGGGGGCATCTAGGTGCAGGAAGGAGATGAAGATGCATCGCATAGAATTCTCCAATTATTTATGGAAACATCTTTTTTTTTATTCTTGTTTAAATTTTTTTAATATACATTTTGATTATATTCTTTCACCTCTCTACTCACTCAACTTCTTATTCTCTCTCTAAAAACACCGCAAAACAAGTAGCAAAGGTCAAAACCAACCAACCAAACAAACAAACAAAACCAGTAAGACAAAAAGTATAAAAACAAAACAAAAACACATACATGAAAACCATGGAGTCTGTTTTATGTTGTCCAAATATTCCTTAGGCATGGGACCTCCCATGAAGTGCGGTTAATATACCCAGTGACCCGCCACCCAAAGAAACAGACTTTCCCTTTCCCAGGGTCTATCAACTTGAAATGGCTTCTTGGTTACGGATGGGACTTTGTGTACGCTCCCTTTCCCAGTGCTGGGGTTCATCTGGTTTCAATATCACTCAGCCCTAAAGAAGATGTCTTTATCAAACCCCTTTCTTCAAGGCTCAGGGATATATGCAGAAGAGGAGGCAAAAGGATTATCAGAGCTAGAGGTGATGGGTGACTCCAAAAAACAGTGTCTTCCAGATGTAACAAGATTGATATACATTAATTCACAGAGACTGTGACAGCATGAACAAGACCTGGACTATTGAAACCAGATGGAAACATCTTTTTAAAAGATGTAATAGGGCTGGAGAGATAGGAGCAGTTGAAAGAGCCTCTGATTCTCTTCTAAACGGCCCGGTTCTCTTCCTAGCACCCTTACTGGGCAGCTCACAAACACCTATAGTTCCAGTTCCAGAAGATATGGCACCGTCTTCTGAACTATGGGCACTCGCATGTGTACATACAATCCCCCCCCCACATACACATAGTTAAAAATAAAATTTTCAAAAGAGTAGAAACTACTTAAATGCCCATCATTAATGGATGAATGGGTAAACAAAGTATGGTGTGGCCATATGATAATGTGTTACCTGCTCAGGGAAAAGAATGAAGTACAGATATATTATAACTGGATAAAGCTTCAAACCATTATGGCAAGTGAAAGAGGTTGTCATGGGCAAATATATATTGCACAATTCCATACATATGAATGGCAATGATAAGCCAAGTTCTAGAGATGCAAAGTAGACTTGTTGCCAGGGACCCGGCCGATAGGGAATCACTGAGGATGCCTGCGAATATGTGTGGGCTTCCTCATGGGGAGATGATGGAAATGTTTTCAAATGGGGCTGTGCCAACAGCCGTGCGATGCTATTGAACTATGTGCACCACACGGGTTAAGGTCACAGCATGCAAATTCGATCTTACTGAGGCTGTCCAGAAAAGACAGTTTCCTGTGTTTGTCTGAAATGAGCGATTCCAGGAGAATTAGAAGATACTAAGCATGCAGGTATGGCATTGCTCTTCACTCTCCAAGTGAAGAGAGGAGGGTTCTGACAGGAAGCTAAGATCCCCAGCCATGCCCAGCAGGAGCCAGAAGGACTCAAGTTCAAACCCAGGGCTTCTTAGGCCAGACACAGAATTTATCTTTCTTTTATCTTCCTCCCTCCCTCCCTCCTCCTTCCTTTTCCTTCCTTCCTTCCTTCCTTCCTTCCTTCCTTCCTTCCTTCCTTCCTTCCTTCCTTCTATTCTTCCTTTCACCTTTGTTACACATGGTCAACAGGGCCTGTCTGATGAGATTATACCTTAGCCAAGCAAAGGAAGGTCAGGAGGACACTGGGGTGAGATCACTCAGGGGACAGAAATAGCAGGTGCAAAGGTACTGAGGTAGGAATGTGCCTTATGTATAGAGGAATGTCAGACATCACTAAGACTAAGAAAACAAGGAAGAGCCCAATTGGAAATGAGGTTCAAAAGGCAAAGGGGAGATAGACATGTTCACGGCTCATCTTTGTAATCCTAGCACTTGGGAGGCTAAGTCAGGAAGTACTGGCAGATCAAGGATAATATATATATATATATATATATATATATATATATATATATATATATGCGCTATGGAATAAGTTCCCGGCCACCCTAGGCTACACAATAAGATGTTGTCTCAAAACTCCAAAAATAAATAAATTGGCAGATAGACTGATCCCATAATGCTTTGCTGGCTGCAAAAAGGCAAAGTTTGGAGTCTGAATGATGCAGGAGGCATCAGAGGCCTTGCTCCACAGTTGGGACAAAACTGGGGCATGCTCACTCCACATCCACAGTTAGTGGGTGCAGTCAGGCAGACATTCAGGAGTCTGGGTGGAAGTTTACAGCAATAGCCCAGCCCCAGAACTTCTGGAAGCTTCTAAAAGGAGGATATCAAAGGTGACTGGGCAGAGAAAACAAACACCTCCCCACAGTACTGAAATGGCACAGGCTTGGGGTTCAGGCTCTGTCTCCTTGGGAGTGGATGGCATTCTGGCTTCAGTAAGGGACAGATTTGTCCTTTCCCGAAGATGCCAGAGGAAGGCTAAGTTCCCTTCTGCAAGCTCACACAACAAAGTTCCCTGCACACCAGAGGCTAGGTCCTACTGCCAGATGAGCCATTTATCCCAACTTACATTTTTTTCATCTTTTGTAAACTGCTTTCCTTTGAAAATTTCTGCTTACTCTGCTTCCAAATAAATATACCAGCTGATATGCAGAGCTGGAGGGGGAAATCCAGAACAGGTCTTCCTGGGCTGCCCAGCATAGTCAGTGTGAAATAGCTGACATTAGCCTTCTGTCTCCAACCCCTTGGGCCCATTGGCAGAGAGCATTCCTCCATCATCGGCTCCCAGTGGTGAGTTAAGGCCACTCCCCACCCCCAAGCCAGAAGGCTTTCTGGGGAGTTCAGCAACCAGTCAGCACCAGCAGAAAGTCAGAGATAAATCCAGAGCCATGGCCAGGCCTTTGCTGGGTTTCCTTCTGAAGCTGGTCTCCAACCCCAGCCCACACTCCAAGGATGGGCTTTCTGGCCACCATCTTGACAAGTGTTTCTCTGCTTCACGTTCTTTCTGGGAATACACAGTCCAGGGCTGTGCTCGGTGAGTGGTAGCCCCAGGGGCTCTGGCTTTGGTGAAAGAGAAAACAGCATACCTTTGGTTGGGCAGAATTTTAAGACAGAGCAGAAACCTGCCCTAGAAACAGCCTCCAGCACTGAGCATGGTTTCAGAGCCTGTCCTGTCTTTAAGATCTGATCTACCTGCCACCAAAGATGCCACCTTTACATGTGGCACTCATACGGTTTGATCCTTTTCATTCTCTCCATCACTTACTTCTTTCTTAAAGTCAGAAGCATGAGGCATGATGTCCAGGAAGAGGGAGGATAAGATGGAGTCATGTATCAAACTTATAGTGAGGACCTACTGTGTGTCTGGTCCAGGGATGCAAACACATGGCCCAGAACTGGAAGGAAAATGACAGGAATAAGAAGTAGCTGAGGGCAACAGTCTGAACTCCAGCCAGAATCAAGGCTCTTGACAGTCCAGCTACAATACACTTGCACTCTGCTTTTGTTCTAAAGTACTGACTCCTCAGAATTTGGGGTCACATCTCATCTCCCTAGTACACACTGACTCAATATTTATTCTTTATTTTTTATAATCCTTGCCACACTCCACCTTCTATCCCAGGCTGGCCTTGAAATCACTGGGTGGTCCTGTGGCTGAGGATGATCTTGGGCTTCTTTCTAATCCTCCTACCTCTGCCTCTCAAATGCTGGTTTTACAGCCATGTACCAACAAGCCAGTTTTCAATGCAGTATTGCGGACTGAACCCAGGGCCTCGGGCATGCAAGGCAAGCAATCTAGAAACTGAGCTATAACCCAGCCACATTTTATATCTCTTTAGCTGGTATATTGGAAGAGATGGCTAAACTCAGCCTGGTGGGGTTGTCGGGACCCAGGGTTTCTATCCTGATGTTCCAGCCTTGCAATTCTGCCCTAGCTATGTGGCCTTCTAATGCTCTGGGCCTCTGTTTCCCTGCCTGTAAAATAACCCTAAGAACTAGCCCACAGTGGAGGACCAGATGAGGGACTGAAGTGGAAAGCTCAGAAGAGGAGCCACAGTGTGAAAAGCTTCTGTTGTGCTTATAGACGAGGCAAGATAGACATGCGGCTCTTATCCACGTGTAGGTGGGTGAGGGGAATGAAAGACCGCTGAGCAGAATATGAGTTCACAGGACGAATGGTGAGGGTCCTAGGCAGAGGGAACAACGTGGATCTTTTATTGATCTGGGGATGATGTCTGGGACTGGGAGACAGTGTGGTGTTTTGAGGGTCAAAGGAAGGTGAGGGACACCTTTGAGAGAATGGTCCTCTTGTATTCAGACAAGCCAGGGACTTCTTATTCTGAAGTCCTTTCTGCATTGGAGCAGGAAGGAGAGGGCCCTTATCCTTCAGTGTGCCCTCCTGAGTTCCAATCCCAGGGACTCCTGTCCTGTTAAAAGCCCCTCGGCCACTGTCTCCATACACAGTGCTCTTCACCCAGCCTACGCCTTCCTCTTTTTCTTCCAGTCCATGCTTGGGTTCACCTTTCACAGTGGTCTACAATGTTCAGGAAAGGCCCAGGCACTTGTCACTGTGTCTGTGGCTTTATTGTAGCCATGATATAAACACTGACCCCCTTCACTATTCACAGAAACATGGACCCTGGAAAGTGTGGAGGTCAATACTTATGCTTCAGTGTTTAGTGTGGCATGGGCCTTCTCACAGTGCAGGGCCACAATCAGAGGAGAGCACTCAGGATCTGCCAACTTAGGGGGCACAAATTAATCTGAGCAACTTTCAACGCTAGGGAGCTATGAAGACATTAGCAGTCTTGAAGATCATTGAGGATGGACCCCTCTCCGCTTCATAATCAGTGACGTGTTAACCAGGATAAAACTGCAGGACTTGGATTACTGGTCCAAAGAATGGGATATGAGTTGTATCTTAGGCCCTGGGAAGAGACATACCATTCTAAACTACCCAAATGATCTTAAGGAAAAAAAGGCATACCATCGTTCATCTTTTCCTTGAAGAGTTAATCCAAATGGGTCTGCCCAATACTGGGGCAGGAAAACATATTCCAGAAAGCCAGCAGCTTCAGGGCCTTTAAAAATAATATAAAGACTGTCAAGGCATAGAATAGCAATGGTGTCTTGGGCCATTGTTTATTCTCATCCCTAGACAGTCTTTTACTCGACAATGGCGTCTCTGGCCACTGTCTACTCTCATGACTGAGAAGGACTCATACCATCATGGAATGCCCTCTGTCTTCTGTGCTATGACCTGTCTCATTCAGCCCATGGAGATGGTAAGAATCAGGAGCAGAGGCGAGGACAGAGCGTGGTTCTTGTGAGACGTTCCTTAGACAAGTCAGGATGTGGTAGAATGAGGTACCCATGAGCCTTCCCACCCAGCAGATTCTCAAACAATAGATTGAGAACTAAAGGCCTCCGATACTGCACAGGGCATCTGAGAGATTAAAACCATCCCTATAGCAATCAGACCGCTAAGATCAAATCTGCCTTGTGAGCTCTTGCCTTCTGCTGAGCCTGCAAGGCAGGTTTCTGAAAGGCATGCTCACAGACCTCAAACCTGTCTGGTTTGAACTGCTAATACAGTAAACAGCCACAGCTATAACCTGGGTCATCCCAAGGTCCTTGAGGTCCTCAAATGATCCGCAAGAGTCCGAGAGTCCCCAAAGTCGACAGTTGACGAATGCCATTCACAATGTGAATCCAGCCATCCCCACATTCTTACCAGCAAAAATACACCATTCCAAAGATGGGTCCATTAGCAGAAAGTGTAGGATGAAGAGGAGCTTCCAGACTCGGGGCAGGCAATTTCTCCAGACATTTATTTATAGGCACCGTGGGTACAAGAACAGTCCTAAAAGCCCAGGTCACCCCATCCTAAATCTCTTGTGGAGCTTAGCGGTAATGTGGGGTTATCACTGTTATCCTCCCTTTTGCCATGCCTGGGTGAAGTCAGCCACCAGGGTGACGTGGGTCACCGTATGAGAAGACTCACAGTAACCATGAAAAGGGTACTTGAGGCCATGCTCACAGAAAGTAATACCAACCCCAGAGTGACACAGACCCTCCCCAAGTCTCTATACCTGAGACCCTCCCAGCTCTCTCCCCCTGACCAAGGTTCTTGGTACAGATGGATCTCCATATGAGATCTCAGCCCCTTTCCTCTTCCACACCCAGCAGTATGGTGGGAGAATGCACCTAAGACTCCGGAAATGTCACAGAGCAGTGTCGCCTGCAGGAGGAGATCTACAGATGCGTGTTGAGAGGATGGGATCAATACGTGACAACTGTAATTCTCGGGGTGATAATTACACAGCGTCTCCAGGGCTTTGCAGAGCCACTCCATTGACTTCAGGAAAGCATATCTGCTGCATCCCAAACACGGCACTGGCAAGCCCAGCTCTGCACTCCCATCTCCCTTTCAGTGGACTTAAAAATAATCTCCAGGCACAGGGTGCCTCTGAAAGCAATCTTACAGCTTTGGCCTCTGTGGTTTTGCTAGGCAATTCATTATCCACTTTGGCCTACCTCACCCAGATCCATTTTTTTTGCTCTCAGAAAAAGGCAAAAGAGAATCCTTTCTCTCTCTCCTCAACTCTACAGTTCCTACTTCATGCTGGGCACTCGCCTAAGAACTACTGAGGCAAAGATGCAAATATTCTCTGGTGGAGTTTCTGAGGTGCTAGCCTCCTTGGTAGTCTGCCGGAAGCCATGACTGGTGTGGTGAACAGTACAAGTCCAAAATGCATACTGAAAACAAGTTCCAGAATGAGGAGAGATATTCAGGGTTTAGTGTTTAGACGAGATTAAGAAATCTTACAATTCAACAATAAAAAGAATTACTTAGCATTTTAAATAGTATTAGGGTGGCTCAGTGAGCAACGTTGTTGCTTTGTATGCATGGGGATCTAGGGTTGATCACCCCCAGTCACCACCAAGAATCAATGTAAGAAGGGTAGGGCACGTGGAACACACTGGCAATGCCCGCATTAGTGAGGCAGATCCCAGGATTTGCTGGTCGTACTCGGCGAGCTCCAGGCTGGTGAGAGATCCTGCCTCATGAAACACTGGGGATGGATGACTCCTGAGAAATGGCAGCCAAGATTGTCTACCACACATAGGATCCTGCACATGTCCAACCTGAACACACGGATCCAGACAGACATTTCTTCCAGAAAAATATAGAAATGTCCAATAGTACCATAAGGAGATGGTCAATATCATGGAGGTTGTACGAATGCAAACCGCTTCACACAGCAACACAGTGACACTCAGGCGGAGAAGAAACTGGAAGCTGTGGACAGAACTTCTAGAAAAGTAAAAAGGCAGGGTCACTGTGGGATGCAGGCAAGCTGCTCAAGTGACAGTGCCCACAGCACTGGGCAGTTACGTCTGAGCTGCTCATCTAGGAAAAGTGGATGTACTGTCTGCACAGAAGACTGCACAAGAGGGATCAGAGCTACATTCGTTCAAAGAGATTGTTGTATTTTAAACGTGTGTGTGCACGTGTGTGAGTGTGTGTATTTGTGTGTAGTTGTCTGTGGAGTCCAAAAGAGGGTGTAGGATGTCACTTATATCTCATAAGATGTATTCATAAGGATCCGTTGTCAGCTGAAAAGCATCTCACCCCCCAGGGAACTGTAGGAACAGACTGTTATGTGAGACCACACACACTAGCTTAAGCGTCTCTGTCAAATGAAGGAAAAGCCAGAGAAACAATTCTAGTTTGTTTTTGTCTTTCTCAGGCTGGAGATTAGCCGCCTGTCACTGGAATCACACAGGGTAGCTCCCCGGATACATTTCCCAAGACATCTGTCACCGGATCACTAAAGGAGAATCAGTAACCCACTCGCCATGAAATTCAATAGCGTCAAAGACCTTCAGGTAATGACACATTCACCAGTGCCCATGCCAAAGGCAGGGGACAGGAGCGAGAGTCATCAGACAGGCTGTAAAGTAACAGACACAAATGAAACCAGACAAACAGATATCTATCTGCTCCTGAGGAAGAAACACTGAGAAGAGGGGAATATAAGGGATTCAAGCGCATTTACAAACTAGGAGCCCTGAGTGCATAGAAAGAACAGCTAGGTCATAGAACCGTTAGCCGAACCCCTTGGGAGTCATATGCCTGTGTGTGGGGGTGTCCTACCTCACTGCATGGCACCCTTGTCCTATCCTGTGGCTGCCTCATCTACATGGATTAGGGACCTCACTTGTTCAAGGCTCATAATGGAGGGCCAGCAGGTACTTATCAAGCTTCCAGGGAGAAGGCGGTGGTGAGAAAGAAAGCCCAGAAGAACGACTACCATAGCCAGGGCCCAGGGACTTCTTTCAACTTGCCGGCTCACAGGTTAAAGAACATGGGTGGTTTGAGAAGGAAGGCAAAAGCCCTTTCTTCCTTCTCTCTATTTGGCTGTATTTGCCATCGGATGCCACAGTCCAACAAGAACGCTCCCTCGGAACGAGAAAGGCTGCTGTCAAACAGACTGGACTTTTATGGGTATAGGGGACTTGCCAGCAGCTCTGTCAGGAACAGACCCCAGGCTAGCACTATGCAGTGTGCAGAGCAAGCACGAATCACCAAGTCATCGGAAAGCCTGGGGCACAGACATAAAGGGCATGGCGGTTCAGGTGGGGCAAAAGAGGCCTGCCTTAGGTAGGACACAGCCACTCACTGTGCCCAGCATGCTGTTACAGAGAAGCTGAGGCCAGAAGCTGACTCTACTTTTCATAGACCCTGGGATGCACTGAAAGAAAAAAATAATGACTGAATGCTGATGGGCCAAGCTTCTTGCTATTGCCACACTGTCTACAGAGACCTTTTCCTGCCACTGACAATCAACTCCCAGTGTCCTTTCTTATCTGCCCAGTTTAGAGCTCCCTGCAGAAAATCTACCATCGAACCCTCAGAACAGAGAAGGTGCAAGAGGGTGTGTGGGGTGCCACACTAACCATGCATGAGGCAGAGAGCCAAACTAAGAAGCCAGCACCATTCTCTGATATATATTCCAAAGTTAAGGAACCTTAATGATTACTCCTCTGAGTTGGCACAGATTCCATCATTTTCCTGACTCAAGCATTCCGTAACCCGAGGTCCTCGGATGACAACTCAGTTTTAGTGTATAGTGTTTACACGCTTGTTTTACTGGAGCAGGAACACTGGAGATGTACTGTATCAAAGGGAGTCGGGCTTCCGATTATGTGTGGCCTTTTTCTGTCTCTGTACATGCAGGCAACTGTCCCTGAACATGCCACAACTGGTGATACTCTTTGTGTATTGGGAGGCAGAGGTCAACATCAGATTTCTTTTCCCATCTCCACCTTGTTTTTGAGAAGGCCTCTCACTGAAGGAACTCACCAGATTTAGTTAGACCAGCCGGTAATGCTCCAAACAGGACCCTCCTGCTCCTGCCTCCCCGGTGCAGGGTTACAGGTATGGATGACTGCAGCAGGCCTTTTTATGTGGGTGCCTAGGATGGAAGACAGGTCCTCATGCTTGCACAGCAAGCAAGCACTCTTGCACGGTGAGCTGTCTCCCTGGCCCCTCCTTCTTTTTAAAGAAAACTTTCATATTTCTGTCTTTGACAGACTTACCAAATCAAAGAGGCTTTTACTTCCCGACTTACATTCAGGTTGAATATCTGTTCTCGGAAACATCCAGAACGAAAAGGATGTCCAGATTTGGAAGATCTGCATATATGTAAGGAGACCTCTTGGGATGCATCTCAAATCTCAACACAAAAGTCATTTATGTTTCACACACACACTTGACACGCCGAGCCTGAAGCTAATTTGATGCCGAGCCCTTAGTGCACCTGTTCTCTGATCGCAAACCGCTGTATGAAGGCAGGTGTGGAATTTTCCACTCACAACCCTGTGCGGTTTGCCTCCTGGGATGCTGAGAAGTGCCTTGGCTTTTTATATTCAAACATGTCAGAGAAATGCATTCCTTCAGACTGTGGTATGGAGGAGTGAATGTGGGTGAGCATTGGTCATCTTCAAACTCTCCCCTCTGGCCTCAGAGCTCCTGGCTGGTTCTGTGCAGCACCCACAACTCAGGGTGTCTCAGAATGGCCAGGCAAGGGATGGGATCAGGGCCCACAGTCCAGGCTAACCCCAAAGGTAGGAGTGTAGTTCACACTCAAAGACATTAAGCCTGGCTCTCTGCCCTGACCAGGGAGTGACCATCAGGCAAGTGCTCAACCTACCTGCAGAGATGAAACCGAACTGGTTATGGCTCTGTCTTCTCAGAGCTTGAGAAATCAGAACCTAGTGGACACTCGACTCTACCTCCCCCTTTCTTCCCGTGCCCCACTATCTGCTGGGATTCCTCTCCGCTGTACCTGGGAAATCCCTCTCAACTCTAACTTCACTACCCTTCACTCCATCTTCCAGGCCAGTATTTTCATCTAACTGCTGCTGCAAATATGTCACCTATTTCGAGGTGGCAAGGCATGGGCAGATCACCATTCCTATTGAAGTTAGACAGAGATGAGTCTCAATAAAACCCAGCAAAACATAGCAGGACCTTAATGAGGCCCACTGGTCCCTGTTGTAGCCACTGCCGCCACCTCTTGCCTTCTCCGTCTACCTCCCGGCGATTCTGGCATGAGGGTCTGTGGTATTTTTCTATGGAGTAAGTTCCCTTCCTCTCTACAGCAATTCTTTAAGCATATGGCTCCCTCTGCCTGCAGTGACAGCCCCCACCCCCTTCTCCAGTATTCATTCACATTTACAATTATGTTGTTTACTTATTTACTCCTTTTATTTTTTTTGGTATGTCCTGCACCTACTGCACCCCACCCCCAGAATAGAACCATGGGACTTTGTTTCTTTACGTATGCACCCAACTGCACTGAAATATTTAACGAATATTTGTTGAGCAAGTAGCACAAGTATACAGGTCACAGCTCAGAATGAAACCTGCCTAAGGTCAGCTCAATTAAGGTTTAAGTATTCACTCCAAGGAATAGAGGGTAACGGAAGAACCTGTAATCTGGGTGTGGCAAGGGCATCACTATGGGAAGTTTCGGAGAGGGGGATGCTTCTGCTCTACTTCAAGTGTGCACGTGCATGTGCACAAGTGTATTGCATGAGTGTAAGTGTATGAATGAGTTTGTGTGCACGTGCATGAGTCTGCTAGAGTGGCAAGTGTGGGTGCCATGGCACGCACCGTGCATCTGCTCCCTGTCCCCAGTCCCTCCTCAATTTCTGCCTGCAGACACCTCTCCTGCACTGGCGCTCTCTCCTGCTGTACTCAAGTATATCAGCTCAAAGGGAGCTGCTTTTCTCCTGCGTAGGCCGTTAGGAGATAGCAGAGGTCATCACTAAGACTCCTCCACAGCAGAAATCCACACCCTTCAGAACCCAGAGGAACTCAGTATCCCGTAGTCTGCCTGCCAGGGTCAGATCAGGACAGCAGAGCACAGAGAGGATATGGTAGGATGTGGAGCAGTCACCTCTGTGAGACCTGAGCCTCTCAGAGCCCAGCTTTGCAAACTCAATGACCAGGTGCCGAGAGGAAGGCCCGGCCCATCTAGGGTTCTTAATCATACTTTTCTTTGTCATCCTTGATTTTTTTTTTTTGTGCCTCCAGCTCAGTGACCAAGAACTGCTGAATCTGAGGGGTTCACACGGTAACAAGACAGTTCCAGGGAACCCCCACCAGCTGCAGTCTTAACAGGGACCCTGCAAAAGAATACAGTGATCTAGTACTTGGGAGGCAGAGAGGCAGGTGGATCTCTGCAAGTTTGAGGTCATCCTGGTCTATAGAGCTAGTTCCGGGACAGCTAGGACTGTTATACAGAGAAACCCTGTCTCGAAAAACCAAAAGAAAGGAAGGAAGAAAGGAAGGAAGGAGGGAGGGAGAGAGGGAGGGAGGGAGGGAGGGAAGGAGGGAGGGAGGGAGGGAAGGAGGGAGGGAGGGAGGGAGGGAGAAAATACAGTGATCACTGAAAGGGAATGGGAAACAATGGAGGGCTCACTTTGTAGGCAGGCCAACAACATTAGGTAAACAGTTAACCGATGAGGGAGATCTAGGCAAAGAATGCTTGCTCCATTGTACCCAGGTTCTCTGCTAGTAACTGGTCCTCTCCATAAAGATGTGATCTCAAGGCATCCACTGAAGTGTACCCAAGGGAAGGCAGTTGCTAGAGGAAGGACAGGGCCAAGGGATCCACTGAGGCTCACCAAGGCACAGGTGACTGGAAGGGATCCACAAGCCTCAGCTCCAAAAATGGAAGAGGGGAGACCTGTCATTAGAATCCAGCAAGAGACAGCCAGGAAGAGTAAGGGATATAAAGGAACCCTGGTTCAGCTGGGAAGCTCAACTGGGATGCTCCGCTGGGATGCTCAGCCCAGATGGTGAGAATGCGCTCCCACACTTGTGCCTCCTATTCAGGGCTCATATTTCCTGTTGGAGCCTCCCAGGAGCTTGCATTTCACTATCAATGAAACAGAGCAATTGTGCAGTGACCCTGTAGGAGTATGGAAGAGAATATGGCAGTTTCTCAAGGAACCAAATCATAGAATGCTTCCCAATTCAGCTTTTCCACTTCTGGGTACACACCCGACAGAGATTCTCAGGGACATCTGAAGGTGCATTCAATGCAGCCAGATTCACAATACATCTGCAAGTGCATTCAATGCAGCAGGATTCACATATATCTGCAAGTGCATTCAATGCAGCAGGACTCAAAAGAGTCCAGGCATGGAGCACCACAGGCAGATGTGGGATACACATATAATGGAATATTATTCCACCTTTAATAAGCAAAATCTAGGACCTAAGAAAATATTGATGTCTGGAGCTCCCTGGCCAGCCAGTCTAGCAGAATCAAGGAGATTCAAGTTCAGTGAGACATCCTGTCTTTAAAAATAGGGTAGAAAGAGGCTAAGGAAGTTGTCCAGCATTGACCTCTGGCCTACACACACACACACACACCACTACCCCACACACATTCATATAAACACGTACACATGAAGGAAATTCTAACACACAACTACAACATGCAAGAGACTTGAAGAAACAACATTAAACAAAATAAGTGTAAAAAGAAATCGGACGTATGGGGCACCTAGAGCAGTGACATCCTACGAAGACAGAAAACAGAAGCTGCTACGAGCTGCGGTAGGGATCAAGGGTGGTGTGTGTGTGTGAAGGACAGAGTCTCAGTTTTGCAAGATTAAGAATTCTGTGAATTAGTTCCACAATGATACTTAACACAAAACTATATACTTGTCAATAATCAAGATGGCAAAATTTATGTTTTATGTTTTTAAATAAGTAACCACAGGAAGTACAATGGACCAGAGACTTTTGACAGCATGTTTGTGTTGTCTTTCCATCACAGGGGCATAAGACCCCCCAGAGGTGCTTTTAGGGGAGAGTAGGGAGGGAAAGGGGGTGAGGGGAAGTTGTCCAGCTGAGTATTCACAAACTCTCTTGGCAGAGTGGCTTTGCTGAATCTGGGTGACTCTGGGGTTCTCCTGAAAATTTTCAACAGGCAAAGTGCTGCTTGGATCCAAAGGTAGACATTTTAAATCTAGAGAGGAGACTTCCAAATCAGGGTCCAAGACACGTGATTCAAATGCCTGGCTAAGTACAGCGCCCCCTGGAGGAGTAGCACTGAACTGCTCAGAAGTCAGCTTTATCATTTGCTCAGCTGCAAGGGGCCTTTGGGGTTTCACATGAGAACTGTGTAGTGCTCCTATCTGAGCCCTGTAGAGGGATGACAAAGATGGGTACATAGTACATGGCCCAGCCTACACTTAGGGATGCCATAGTCTAGCTAGATGCCAATAGTGCATGCAGGGCACAAGGCTTCTTCTATTTCTGTTATCAAAGTGTAAGGATGATGGTTACTATGAAGCAAATGATCTCCAAAGATTATAGGTTGGGGTTATCATTTCTGGATAAAAAGCAGGACTCTTTAGGTTCTTACAAACTTTTCCATATTTTTTCACGGCAACCATGGTAGGTAGATGGCAAGCAGTTTCCTGTCAACACACACTGGGCACCCTGGTACAGAACCCCACCTATACCACCACAGCTGCCCCTGTAGGCCAGTTCCCACCTGTGCTTTTAGAACTGAAGGTCCCTGACACCAGGTGATATTAATGGAGCCCCTGCAGTATACAGAGCCAAGCAGAAAATGAAACTGGATGCTCTAAGACTTTGTTCCCATAGGAGAGAAACTCCACAACATTGGTAAATACAAGATATTTACACTAGTAACAAGGGAAAGGGGGGGAGGATAAATACCCCATCTGGGAAAAGACACAGAACCCATGGGAGACTCAAAGTTCCAGCCCGTAGGTGATGGAGAATCATACTATAGACAGACCTCCAGCTCCTCTCCCTTCTTTTTCTCCTTTCACAAAAAGGGTAAAAGGTGTGTGTGTGTGGGGGGGGGGCTTAGACAAGCCAAGCTACTCAGCCAAGGTCACCCAGCTTTGATTTTGAGGCATGGCCTTCTCTGAAGCCAGGAAAATAATCACCTCACTGGATAAGCAGGGAGTGCTGGAGGGTTACCTCTTGATTCCCAGGGACTGTTAAGTCTTCAGGGCTGAGCCCCATTGGCCATTTGTCCTTCTCTCTTCCTAGCACACCGAAATAAGCTCCCAGCCCTTTCCCATGAGAACCCCATGACCTTCCCATAGAAGGAAACACACCTACCTGCCTGCCTGCCTTGCTCCTTCCTGGGAGCTATTTCACCCATAACCTGCAGGGATCCTGCAGAATTAATTCCACATTGTAGCTGCCTAACGGCCTCTAATTGCATGGCTGAAGACTCCCACAGTAACGCCGAGGAAAGGACCATAAATTTAAAAGGTTAATTTCCTCTCCACTCCCCATTCAGACTTCTGCTCAATAAATTACCTTCCCAAACTGGCAGGGTGGCAGAGTCCAAGGACAAAGGTCAAGAGCCCCTGACTCGGTCCCTCATTAACATTTGGTAATCTCTGCCCAGGACACCCCACAAGGCTTGTAGAAATGCCAGGTGGTCAGAAGGTGACAGGACACTTTACTCAGAGAAGACTTGACAAGATGCAGAACAGAGCCTAACATCATCCACAGACAAGGACACTCACTAGACAACTAGCTCAGGTTGGTACTCAGCACATCCTGAAAGAGTAGCCATCTCAATATGATCCCTAGGCACACTGGCTAACAACTAGCGGGGGGAGTGATCCTCTTCAGAAACACACATGTGTGTCAGGGGTGATCTGGGGGCAAAGGGGGGTCCTGGGCAACTGCTGTTCTTGGATCATCTTGTGGATTTCCAGGACCATAAAAATAATGTGTAAGTTTAAGCATTGTCTTGGAATTCACTATCCTAGCTGTACTACCTCTGTATATACGGGCAGGTGCCTGGCAATACAGCAAGGGTCAGGGTCTGAGGCTAGGGTCCCAGATTCAACCCTGCTAGCCAAGGCTCACTCATCCCACGTCCCTCTTCTCTAAACAGTCGAGCAGGGAAGAGGGTCAAGGGCAATGAAGGGCTCTCATGGAGCTGGCCTGCTAGGCTTGGTAAATACCCTCATCTATTCCGACTGTTTATACTGAGGCCAGGTAAATGTCAGGCCCCTGAGGAAGGTGCTAGAAACAGAAATGATGCCGACCCAAGCCTGGATAAGTAAAGAACACAGAAGCCCGACTCTCTCCAATCCAGGCAGGAATGGGCTGTGACGAAGTAAGGCCCAAGGAGGAAAAGAGGAGGAAATGAGTGACAGAGATCTGGGAGGGCAGGATGGGAAGGAATGGCAACGGTTCTTAGTGTACAGCGAAGAAACAGACAAAGGTACAAACACTGCCCCAGGGCTAGAGTGACTAGATTCAGGGCACAACTCTGCTATTCCAGCTGCATGGCTCTGGGCAAACCACATTGGCTTACTGTCCCACCTGCCAAGGCTTAGCTGTATCTACAGAAGGGACCCCGTAGTCAATACAAGCTTTTATAGCAAGACAACAAAGGTGGGTCTTGGGGGTGGGACTCTTACTGCACGGAGACTTTGAAGAAGCTGCAAAGAATGGAGGTAACAGGGCAGTGAGGGCTGAGTATAAACCGTGGACCAGAGCCCGTGGAGAAATAGGAAACGGTAACTTACAACCCATTTTGCTTCCTTTGCTCACCCAGAAGTGGGTCCCATGATGGCTTTATGAAAGGCTTCAGGGTACATCTCCTCAGTGCAGCCTGGCTTGGCTGCGGGCATAGAGTAAATGAAGGATAGAGGTTTTCTCTTCTTGCTACAGAGCCATGGTTTCCTCCCCATGTCCAAGGCAGATGCTAGGAACAGAGCCTAAAAGGTAGAGCATCCCAATCCAGGCTTGGGAAAGCTAACCTCCTCCATACAACTTCCTGGACAAGGCTGGAATCAACCATGACTTAAGTATGCTTTCTCTTCACTTTTATCTGCCATGGCACCTCTGGGATCCCTAATCATAGGTGGGTCCGATGGACACATAAATGCTGAGCAGGAAAAGCAGCTCCCACTGGTTCTGGAATTCTCTAAGTTATCAGGCACCTAACGAGTCTATTAATTAATTTCCCGCTGCTGTGACAAAAACGTCTGACAGAAAGCAAGTTCAGGCCAAAGGGTTTAGCTTGAGGGCACAGTCCACCAAGGCAGAGAAGGTAGACCAGCAGGAGCAGGGGGCCGCTGCTCCCACTGTGTCCACAGTCAGGCGTCAGAGAGAGAAATGCTAGCGTGCAGTCTGATTTCTCCTTTTGATTCAGTGCAAGACCCCAGCGGTGCAGTGATGCTGTCCAGATTTGGACTAGATAAACTTCTTTCACTGGATAAACCTCTCTGGAAATACCCTGCTGACATGATCAGCAGTGTGGCTCCTAGATGATTCTAAGTCCAGTCAATATGAACCATTGCAGGTTGAAAGCATTGATTATGGGCTTCTGGGATCGAGGACCCCTAGGAACTAATCCACTGGACCCTGGCTGGATGAGTTTATTTCCCAGTTCTTTCATTTGTAATTGGAGAGAAACAATCACACATTTTATGGATATCTGGAGGCTACCCCAGCAAACTTTAGCACAGTGTTAGATTCAGATAGGAGGAATGCACTCTGGAGCTTTGTGGCATAACAGAAAATACAGTCAACAGTAATGCGCTATGTATCTCAAAAGAGCTACAAGGGAGGAGTTTGAATGCTCCCATCATACAGAAATGAGAGAAACTGAAGGTGAGGAATATGGTGATCACCCTGATTTGATCATTACCTAGTGCATGCGTTGAACCCAAACATCACAATATGTCAGTCAAAAAAATTAAGAAAAATAAAAGGTTATAAGTTAGCTTGGGGTCATAATTACACAGCTTTCTAGTGGCTAAGTCAAAAATCTAATAGAAGTTTATATGATTCTCCTTCATCTCTGCGAAAAGCTGTTGGCTTATAGGTACTTACTTAAAGGCCTAAAATGGAAGTTCTGAAAACTCTTAAAATTTGCTTGCAGAAAAATGACACACACACACACACATACACACACACACACACACACCATTGTTGTCATCATCATCACCATCTAGAGTAGCTTGGTACAGGGGAAAAAAAACTATTGCACTGCTTATAAAGGGACCATTTTGTAGCTATGACACAAATCCCCAGATACCAACAGGCTGTGTGCTGGGTTTTCTAGCAGCATTGCGTGCAGCTCCTAGACTCCCTCCCTCCCTCAGCGGTTAGGTCCTCCTCCCTCCAGTGCCATTCACCCCATTACTTATTGGTTTAACAGGAAAGGGGCTTCTGAGTAGAAGACGGGAGGGACCTAACATTCTCTGTGCCTCGCCCTGCACAGTGATCTTGGCGGTATTAAATTTCAATTTCACGAGGCGCTTCCTAGAGGGTGCCCCTATTCTAACGAGCAGACCGAGCCTCGGTAAGCTCCGAGCAGCTGGCATAGGGGGAATGGCAGAGGTGTTCTGAATTCAACTCCAGAGGCAATTTCTAGCATTTGTTCGTTCAGAGACTCATCTGTTCACGTGTGCGTATGTACAAGCGTATTCACAAATGTGCAGGTATATATGTGTATGTGAGGGTGTGTAGGCCCTTGCAGGCTAGATGAATTCTCTCACTTTTACCTGAGACCCATGCATTTGGCTAGACTAGCTGGGCAGTGTCTCTGCCCCTTCAGCACTGGGACAAATGCTCTTCCCCACACCTGGCTGTCTGTGCAATCTGTCCTGACTAAGCCATATCCCCAGCTCCAACTTCCCTGTCACTTAGAATCAAACAGAGGAAAGGGTGAAACGATTACAATGAGAGCTCCTCACCGAGGGCTTCTGTGCACCAGGCGATGTTCTGAACACCGTCTGTTCTTAAGCGGATCCCCACCAGTGAGCTTCTGCCCATTTTACAGATGTGAACGGCCCCAGACTGCACACTCGGAAGTCGGGAAGATGTTCCTGTGCAGCATTGGAAACACATGCAACAGATTGTGTCTGGAATGTTCACTCCTGTTCTTTCCTGTCCACTGATTCCCGTGCTTCACCCTCTTTTGAAAGATAGGCTCAGAAGCCATCCCCCCCGCACCCGCTTCCCTGCGTGCTCTGTGGGCAGGCATAGTGACAGCCTCCCACGGGGCCTGCCACCAAGAGCGCACTGCTCGGCTACCTGCTCACTAGGTAGAGCAGGCAGATGACAGCTGGGCACACAGCCCTTATTAATGTCGTCTCTAATGAGCCCTCAGGAGCATACGCAGAAACACATTTTTCACGCTAGTGGGTGGCTTCCCTTTCTATCCTTGGCATGCAAGACAGCGGTTATTTAGCCACAGAGTGTACACAGCTTTCCCCCCTGCTTCTCACGCAGACAGAACCCACAAAACAGGGAACTGAAGCTTCCTGGCCCTTGACCCTCTGCAGGATAGGCCCGTACTCAGTGCAGAAGTGAAAGGCTCCATGTCCCACAGCCATAGCAACCATGTTTTGTAGAACCCATATTGGGACATTTGGTGGCTATCAAGGGGGAAGGGACAGAACGTGAGAACTCAGGAATGTGCAGCCTCAATACCCAGAAAGCCTGTCCACACAGAGGACTGTGGAGCTCAAAGGCAACTGGGGACTGTTATACCTCTCCGGACGACCTCATCCGTTTCCCCGGAGGAGCGCCCTGGCTCTCAGCTGCACCTGAAGGGCCTCATTATCTCTAGGAACCTGGACTCCATGGAGTCAGTACGCATTTTTCTAATTGCACAAAAAAACCTGGTACCGGGAATAGAGCTCTAGAATTAAACACTGGGTCCTTGCTCTGCTGTTCCGATTCTCGGAATTCACACACTGTAGACCGGAGCTGCACCAAAGAACCTTGGGAAGGGGCAAGTGGGTTCCACAACCTGCATTCTCCACACGGGATCTGACAGCTACTTGCTGAGTCGAGAAAGTTCTAAGGCAGGTGAGGTACTGAAGGGTCAAGGCCATGTACCTTTAATGACTTTGTACCCACGTGTGGCTAATGAGGGTCCCATTAGTACATCCCTGGTGGTACACAGGGGAAAAAAAAACACCTGTCTTTTAAATCTAGAAACTTTATGGGCCTATAGGTGGGGCTTGTGATGACAGACCACTGCTTTTGTATGTACGAGTTGAGCACTTCCTGTGAGCCAGAAACATACCTTCCAGTCAGATCTTCAATAAGGGAAACACCAGCACCCCTTTATCAGCTGTAAAGGAACAGCCACAGAGCTGGAAAGTAGCAAGGAACCAGGAGGAAACCTAGGCAGCCAAGTCTGTTGCCCAGCCCTCCATCAGAATCCACGTGGGGCCTTGCTGTGGTTAGCTTAAGAACTGGGCTTATGGTGCTCGTGCCAAGAACAGCTGTGCAGACTTTTATGGTCCAGTCTTAATTCTCCTCCCCTGTTCCCAAGGCTAATAATGCCATCCCTTGAAACAGTCTGGAGGTCTTGAAAGACGCCATTGTGCTTGCTTAAACAGAAATGCCTTCCACGAAGAGGCCAAAGAGAAGCGTAAAATCTCCAGAAACAGCAGCTACCACGGACTCTTAACTGCTCAGCAACACCTCCGCCCAGCGCACAGGCCAGATGCGCTGAGAAGTCACCAGCAAGTGCTCTACTGTGGGTACCCTGCAGGCCAGGCACTGTGAAAATGCCCCAAATTCCACTACTGTTCATTAACATCCACAAACATTTCATTCATTTTTTTTTTCTCTTGGAAAATATACGAATTCTTTAAGAAGTTAAAACTCAGAGGGGGGAAAAAGTATTATTTTTCTATTTTTTTTTTTTTTTTTGGTTTTTCGAGACAGGGTTTCTCTGTGGTTTTGGAGCCTGTCCTGGAACTAGCTCTTGTAGACCAGGCTGGTCTCGAACTCACAGAGATCCGCCTGCCTCTGCCTCCTGAGTGCTGGGATTAAAGGCGTGCGCCACCACCGCCCGGCTTATTTTTCTACTTTAAAAAAATGCTGATAATTTTGATCCAGCACCACACAGCTTCAATGACCACGCTGGTGGAACTGAACTGTTCTTGTCCTGGCAGAGAACAGAGATAGACTAGATTTTAAGGGGAAGGGGACTTCACATGCCTTCCCTGCCCTGGGGCCTCTATTTCCCCCCTCCAGCATTCTTCCTCCACACTTCAGTTCCTGTACTTGGCACCCGTTCCCCTCAGTGGCGCAGCGTTAAGACCACATCAACAAACACACAATGTGTTGCTTCTCTCAGTCCAGCTGAAGAGGCTCTTCTTGCATCGACTCTACAGAGATGGGACCGTCATCATTTCTCCTCTGACCTAAGAACCCCCAGGAACGTCACTGGCTGCCAAACCAGAGGGCTCCCTCCAAAGAGAGTTTCCACCCAAAGGTCAATGACTTTGCTCTTGGGAGAGCTGAAGTGAAATGCAGGGCTTCAGAAGGGCAGTGGCCCACAGAATGATAGAGAACACCGGCAAGGGAAGCAGAACAGGAAGGAAATAAGAGCCTGAGCTCCTAGCAAGGAGACTGACCACTGAATTCACAGTCATCCCTCCGGCTGCTTTCAAACTGGTCTCCATGACAAAAAAAAAAGAAAGAAAGAAAGAAAGAAAGAAAGAAAGAAAGAAAGAAAGAAAGAAAGAAAGAAAGAAAGAAAGATAGAAAGAAAGAGCCTGTCAGTTTCAACATGGTGATATTTATTAGAAGCACCATGGGAAGAGAAAACTAGCTATCATGTGTCTAATGATGGATATACAGGGTGGGCACTTTCACTCAGATCCCCAAATTCAAAAGGTCTCAACCCCAAAACTTCTTCCAGTATCTGCATTACACTCTTTAAGTCCTGTGCATATATTATGTGACAATTTGGAACTGAATACAGGTTTACCTGTTGGACCATTTGGGATCTTGAATTTCTAGATTAGGTTTGTTCAAGCAGTAAAAGACCAGGCGAATCTTCCAGATTGTGAAAGGCTCAGTTCTGGTCCCACAAATAGGACAAGAGAAATATTCAAACTGTGTGGGTCATCCCATGTAAGGTGCCTTCTACCAAAACCAGACAGGACTGCAGATCCACAACAAACTGAAGGTGAGTGTATAGCCAGGAGGCAGAAGGGTGGGCCAACGAGCAGCCAGGGGACTACAGAAGACTACAGGGCAACCAATCAAGTTCTTTAAAGCTGGGCAGAAGAAAGTGGTAGAAGGAACTGTTCCAAAAAATGCATCTTAAGACAAGTCTACAAAGTAGGCACAGAACACATATGTGCAACTCCTTACTCAGGATACTGAGGCAGGAGAATAGTCCTAAGTCCAAGGCCAAACTTGTCTATACAACCAGATTTAGAACAACCATGTCCTCAATGGCCGAAAAGGCCTATTCCTCCCCTAGTCTTCCATAGACACAAGTTCATGTCCAGTGCCATCCTGCTGCTGAAGGTCTTCAGAACGCCCCAGGGCTCAGCCACCAGAAATGTCAAGTCTTGTGCCAGATTGGGAGGTTCTGTGCCTAGCACTGCTTTAACTAGCAACGTTCTGCTTGTTCCCTCGTCTTACTCACATGTCCACCTGTGATCTGGAACTGTCTTCCTCTCCCTACCTGTCCCAGATGTGACCGAGCTTGCATAGAACAAATCCACCTGGCAGGCCCTGGGCATTGGAAGACTCAAGTCCAGGCTGCAGAATCATGATGAATATGTATAGCGATTAAATGCTGCGGGGGCCAAAAACGTAAACAAAGACAGCTGGGGACTGAGATTTTCTTCCTGTAGGAAAGAGGGGTGGGTGTTGAAAACAACGCTCCCCCAGCCCTCTTTGTAAAGCTTCATCTGATACAGTTTATAATCTCCAGTGAGTTTAATCCTGAGGATCCTAGGCTTCTCCTGGGAAAGAGTTTTCTGAGGACTTCATTGTTACTGACAAAATGACAAAGTGCCCAGCCATGTATGAAGAGATACACCAACAGAGAGAGAGAGAGAGAGAGAGAGAGAGAGAGAGAAAGAGAGAGAGAGCGCACTCACTTGCGTGTGCTAGTGAGCATTACCAATTATGGAGGCCAGAGATCAGTGCCAAGTGTTTTTCTCAATAGCTCTTCATGTTGGTTTTTTTGACACAGTCTCTCATTAGACCTGGAACTATTTCAGTTAGACTGGCAGACCAACCACGTCCCCAAGATCTGCCTTCCCCTAGACACATGCTACCACACCTGGCTTCCATGTAATTGCTCAAGATCTGCACTTCAGTTCTGATGCGTGCAGGGCAGGCATCTATCTCCCTGAGCCATTCCAGGTCGCTTTTCCCACTAAGTGTGACCTTTGTAGTATGGAATTACCTCGATGGTAACAGAAGCACAGGGGTAAGACTGGGTACAGGACAATGGACAATGGTAATCTCAGCCTTGCCATTCACCAGCTATAGGAGCCTGGGCAAGTTACTCGCCCCACTGCAGCTTCAATGTTTTCCATCTATGAGTAATATTTATCTCCCTGGACTTCCTGAGGAGGGAACGAGCATACGTCACAGCTCGGACCCCCATAAATGTCAAGCTAGTGCCTTCAATGTCATTACGGTCATTATCCAAATTCACAAGCATTCTGTACACTTGCCTAAAGAAGCAGGCGGCTGTGAAAGTTTCTTTGCGAAAATAATGGATTCTAAAATTAAACAGTAGCTTGCAACCAGTAAGAAGGCCCTTACCCCAAACCTAAAATCAGATATACCAACGTGAGCTATGGCATGTTCTTTCCTCTGCCTAATGGCCTGATAAAACTTGCCTTTAGCTCCGGGATCACGGAGCCACCTAGATGTGAGGTAGATCTGTATACAGACTGAAGCCAGGGTGGGCAAAATGACTGAGAGCTAATAATAAATGCTGCTGGGTCACAAAAGGTTCTGAGTGCCCATACACAATTCTGGAATCTATTAGAGCCTCGCGGTGCTAATGAGACCTCTTACTGGGAATTCAAATTCCCTTTGTAAACTCCATTAGCAACCCACAAAGCAGGTGGGCAAACGTGAACCTTTCCTAGGGAAAAATGTCTTGCCTAGAAAGGGAAGCAGGGAGAAAGATGGATTGCATCTCTCCTTGGAGACAAGTCAGAACACACACACTGTCTCTCTCTCTCTCTCTTTCAGATACACACACACCTGAAATAGGATGCTGTGGTACAAAAACATCTTTACCTACAGAGGAAGCAGGAATTATCCCCCACTAAAGTTTTGCCAACATGTCTGCTCCATTCCCCAGATATTTCCCCAAATGAATGCTTGGGTCCCTTATGACTCTGTCTTTGCCTTGCAAGGCCCCAATAAACTATTTCTGAATAAGAACACATGGAAACTTCTGACTCTGAGAGTTCAAATTCTATTAATGACTCCAATGCATTTTTAAAAAATGTTTTTTCCTTAAAACAGCATCAACAGAGTTTTGATCTTATCTGTGTATTAGTTCAAACCAGCACAGAAAATTGCTGAATATTACCCAAAATAGACACAGCTAGGCAAAAGGAAGGAATGGAAAAATCCAGCTTTAAAAGAATTCCGTGTAGGAAAAGAGGAGAGGGTCATAGGAAGAGAACAGACAGGGGCCATCAAGGCCACCGGGAACACATTCTGATTCCCCACCCATGTGGCCTAAGTGATGCTTAAAAGCTTTGTGTTATTGGGACCCTGACTCTCCAGGGAGCAGTTTGACTTGAGACCCAAACACTGAATAACACTCAGCCTATCTCACCACAACCATCTTACATTTATCCACCTTGTCTGTCGTCATCAAGGTCACCCCAATATTAGCACTTTATGAAGATTTAACCATTTGGAGGTCAAGAGCCTTGCCAAGACGCATGGAGAAATTTTCCCTAAAAGAGCATATAGAAGTCTCCGTCTCCATCTAAATTTAGAAGGGCAAGGAGCACCACCTCCACCAAGCACGCCGAAGAAGCTTCGGCTTGGAGAAGCCGGGTTAAGTCACCAGCAATGAGATCTAGCATTTGTAAGCCAAATTCCCGGATTCCAATTTTAATGATGATACTTAAGGTTTTATGAGTATTCATTAACCAACTAAGACTCTGATATCTGCAGAGTCCATCTGTGTGTGGACTAAAATAAGCTTGCTTGTGCAAGTGCACACAGACACACACACGCACGCACACACTGCACACACACAAACTTGGCAGGAGGGAAATGGTATAGCTGAGTTGGATGGAACATACTCATTTAGCTTATTCATTCTTGACAATATGAAGTCATTAGGGGGAGTTAGAGAAGCTTTGCCAGCATGGAAAGAGACCAGGGTTGGTTCTGTTTCTCCATTCAATAAACAATGCCATTGACTAAGCTGTGTACTCACCACTCTGCCCACGTAAGTAATTTGTTATTTATTAAATACATACTGTTCCTGTCAAAGGCTTGACAATGGATTATTTTTACATGCTTGAGTTTGGAGGTATAAAGACAAAGGGTGGGGCACTCCTCTTGACCTCTGGGTCCCTGAACTGCAGCTTAAATGACCATGAAATAATGAAAGAAAGAACTAAGCCAGGACCTTCAGCCTAGCACTCAGACTTTTATGCACTGGGTCAGGAGCGCTTCAGAGTACCATGATGCATATCTTGGTGTAGTGAAAGAGCCAGCACTTCCTTCAGAGGTCACCTACCTCATATGAGTTTAGCCCTGGTTATGGTTTGAATGTGAAGTACCATGGTTAGGATCACGCACTGAGCGCAGGTAACATTTGGGAAGGGGAGATCCTCAGCCTTAGACGGCAAGGCTGAGCTGGACAAGCAGATAGATCACTGGGGCTGTGAAGCTGAAGACTAAAACTGTTCCCTTGTTCCTGTTCACATTCTGACCCCTACCCTCTATGGTGTGAACTGCTTCTTCTTTCTGCTATAATGTCCTGCCTCACCATGTCCCAGAACCTGGAGTCAAAGATTATGGACTGAAATCTCTAAGCCAAGAGGCAACATTCATCCTTTAAGTTGGTTTTCTCTGGCGCATGGTCATACCATTAATAAAACTATTTTATTCATCTTTCAAAGTGCCTGGTTGAATCACAAGAGGAAAGCAATCCAACTCAAGTCCTATGTGACCTAACGGTGTTCAAGCCTAAAGAGTCGGCATCTTGTCTCTACTGCAAGTGCTGGGAAGGATGATTTACGTAACCAAGCAACTAGGATTTTGAGGGCTGGCTTTGGTTAGGTTCAAGAACAGTCAGATCCAGGACACTCTCCTACCCTCTAATTCTGGTTTACTGTCTTTGGTACTGGCCTCATTTCCTCTGTCTACCACAGCCAAGATGGGCATTTGATTCCTTGCACATCCTGGGTTCTTACAGTTAGCTGTCCTAGGAAGAATGTGACCAGTGTGTGTCAGAGTCCAGAGTAGATTCTGATTAAACCTACTCCTTGGGCCAAAATCACCATAGATCAGAACCTTTTTTGTGTGTCATAATTGGCTGTGCCTGGACCACATGATCATTCATGTAGCTCACAGTAACTGGGATAAGAAAGGCTATCCCCTGTATGAGAACAAGACGGTGGGCAGAGAGATAGACTCCAGCAAATCTCTGTAGCATTCTTTCATGCTTCTCTAGCGAGCAAGAGTCGTTAACCCAAGTGCATTGCTTTCCATAAGCCAAACTCTTCATTCCACTGATTCTTACAGAATGCTTCTGAGGGGCGCAAAGAACACAAAGGAAGTCAAGATTTGTTCTTAGAAAAAGCAAATCATCTAGAAATAAACTAGACACAAAATACACCTGCTATGGAGAGCTAGCTTAAAATTTTTTCTTTGAGAACAATACTTGTGCTACATTTGAAAGGAAAGATAATAGGTCTGTCTTCCTCAGCCAGGTGCGGTAAGAGGGTGGTGGTGAAAGCCAGTCTTTGATATTCCGGTGGAAGGAAATTGCTTTGCAAGAATCTGCAGCTCTTCACGTCCTCCTGGACCTCTACAGTCTTCTATGCTGTCTAACACCCACTTCCATGCTATGTTTGGATGTCTCTTGGCAAAGATGCAGTCATCCACACAATAGACACGTACGCCTGACCAATCCAAACTGGATTCCTTCTGCATTCCAATGCGTCCTTTAGGGAACTGTAGGCTTTTTCTTCACCTGGTGCCCTTTAGTTTTGAAAAATGATTTTGTTCCTTTTCTATACTTTGTATCATAATTGGCTCATCTTTCTTAATTTTATAAGGCATTAGACGTGGTGGCTGCCTGATCAACACAAGAAAGTCCAGGAGCAGTCTCCTTCGTCCCTGCCAGCAAGTCCTGATACGGGCTGCCAGCGATGACTCACTGATGTGGTTTAAATACGAAACATCTCCCAAAGGCAAGTAGCACTGTTTGGGGAAGCTGTGGAAACTTAAGGCAGAAAGGCTTAGCTTGTGGAAGTAGTTTGCTAGGGAGGTAGCAGATCTTGAGGTTTCAAGTTCCAATCCCACTTCCTGTTACGTTTCGACTTCCTGTTTTATCAAGAAGTGAAGAGTTCAAGTTGCACACTCCCACCGCCCACTACCATGCCTTCCCCATCACAATGGACTTTGTCCTCTCAAACCATGAGCTAAAACCAATCATTGTTACCTTAAGTTGTTTTGTCAATTATTTAGTCAAAGGTTGAGGGATTTCAGTGAGTTGGCAATGTGCTTTGTTTGGAAAATAGGTATCTCTAGGCTCTCTTAAAAATCAGCAGCTCTGGTGCAGCTGGAGTGATGGTTCAGTGGCTAAAAGTACTGGTTGCTCTTGCAGAGAACTGGGGTTCAATTTCCAGCACCAACCCGGTAAATCACAGCACCTGTAACTGATGTCCCAGGGGATTTGATACCCAATTCTGACCTCCACAGGGACCAGGCACACAGCTGGTGAACAGACATATATGCATGCCAATCATTCATGTGATAAAGATATGTTAAAATATAACAATCATAATCATAATAATACCAATAGAGCTGGGAAAACTGGCTTTGCATGTTTCACTGAGCTGAGGTTGAGGGGATGAGGTAAGGACCACAGGATCCCCAAAGCTACTGAGTTGGCTCTGCTTATTTGTTAACACAGCACTTAAATTGCAACCCTGCAGCATAGGCCGCAGCCTGCCCAAAGCCTGTTTGCAGGATGTACTGATGCAGCATCCTTTTATCTTTTGGAAAGAGCCATAGGAAGCCAAATAACAGGTTTTCAAATCACACTGATGATATTTGAGGCAACCTGAGCTTGAACAGTTTCTGGCTAGTGTGGATGAGGCTAAATTTCCATAGACATTGATCTCCTAAATGTCCAAAGAGCCAAGTACAACATATCTAGAATGACAAAGTGATATGCAATTATGTAAATATGTATCATCCTTTATGCCACAGAAAAGTTTATATGGGTTGACTAGTCCTACTCCAAAAACCCCAAAAGCACTCTTCTCCAAATCATGCTGGCACTCAAGCCTTGGGTTTCAGAATATGTCAGAGTTAGAATTTTGGATTAGGACTGCACAGTCATAAACTCTAAGCAAACATTCCCCAAATTTCCAAAATCTAAATCTGTAGTAGCCCTTAGAATGATGGCTTCTGAACCTGAAGGTGACAAACAGCATCATCAGAGCTAAGCAAAACTGTTTACATAGAAATGACTTATATGAAATATACCTAAATAAATACTGACTTGTTTTCCTAAGTCAAAAATTGCTCGTGTCATTTCCCTCAATTTTGTTAGAACAAGAATTTCATCCTTTAAAAACAAACAAAAACAAACTAAACAGCATTATTTGTAACAGCCAGAACCTGGAACAACCTAGTCGCCCCTCATCCAAGGAATGGATAAAGAAAATGTAGTACATTTACACAATGGATTACTACTCAGTGTTAAAAAAAATGCGTCTTTAAATTTGCACCCTATAGTCCCCAATCCCAGAGAAGCTTGAACTCTCTTCCAGAAACAGATGGAAGCAGATGCAGAGATCCACAACTAACCACTGAGCCGAGATCCCAGAGTACAAAGGTAGTGGGAAGGAGAGATAATATGAACAAAGGGGTCAAAACCATGATGGGGAAACCCACAGAACCAGTTGATCTGAACTACTGGGAGAACAAGGACTTTGGACTGACAGCTGGGGAAACTGCACAGGACCGAACTAGAACCCCTGAATACAGGTGATAATGTTGTAGTTTGGGTAGTCTATGGTGGGTGCCAGAGGCAATGGGACCAGAATCTAACTCTAATGCATGAATTGACTTTGTAGAGCCCGTTCTCTATAGAGAGATGCCTTGCTCAACCTAGATTGGGTAGGGGAGCTTGGCCTGTCTCAAGGAGTTAATGGGACAGACTTAGTTGACTTCCCAGGGGAGGCCTTACCCTCTCTGAGGAGCAGGTGGGAGATGGGGTGGAGAGAAGAGGAGGGAGTGAAAAGAGAGGAGGGAGAACTGGTATTGGTATGTAAAAATAAATAAATAAAATTATTCAAAAGTTGAACTAATATTCTCCCAAATTAAGAAGCAACGTGTCAGAATTCAGAATGCCATGCTCTTTTAAATTAATTTTAAATTAACACAGACTTGCCCCGCAGCATCCTGAGGCTGCATGCACAAGTACTTCATAGACTAAGATGAGCCACCGAAGAGCATCTGCGGGAGAGGAAGAGCTAAGGCAATTTCTTTCAGGACTGAAAAGCTCCCAGCTCTACAATACAGATCATACCCACTGTTGAAAATCAGAACCCAGGGACTCTTATCCAAAGTCCTGTCCCCAATCCAGATAAGCCCATCACTTATCTATGCCTCTGTGTCCAGATGTAGAAATGGAGACACGATAAAGAGGACCGAGGAAGTGCTCATTGATTCTGCCCTCCCCTTAAGATACACAAAATTCTTGTTGCTTAGGAACAGTGTGCCTACCAGATCCCATGGTAACCTGGTAAGGTGATGGGTTCATAGCTACAGGAAACCAAGCCAGTCTGCAGGAGTGATGTCCACAGAACAACCAGAATTCAAATCTTGAAGTGACTGCAAGAAGCCTCACTCAGAATACCCAAGTTAACCTGGGTGGTGAGCACAGCCAGGAAACTGTGAGCCACTGAATGTGAAATCCACGCATTTAGAAAGGGATGAGAAACAGCCACCAGCTCAGTCAATATGGAAGCAGCAGATAAGGACTCGGGGTGAGCTGTTTAACATACTGTCAAGAACACGCCAAAGTGGCCTATCACCAGCAGCTGGGATGATAGGCTGGAACCTGGCCAAAATGAGCTGACCACTTCCAGTGTCATTGAGCTCAAAAGAAGAAATTAATGAGAGAAAACTTCAATATCAATAAAGTTGCAAGAATATAATGAGCTACGCTTGCTCCCAGGAGGAACAGCTTTTCAATTATTTCTTTTAGAAGAATTGCAGTCATGGTGTATTTGATCCATACCCGACCCACACTCTTTGGAGAATTAAAACCCATTTTATCCAATGTCAAGTTAAAATAAAAACTCATCAGAAGCAAAATAACTCTTTGCTCCCAGGGCTCTAAAAAGAAAGCGGTTCTCTTTGGTGACTGGCTGGTACGCCTGTGACCTTTGTATTAAACTAACACTTGGCAGATGAAATCTGAGAATAATTCTCTTTGCATCATTAGCTGAAACACAGAGGGCTGCTCTGGGTTTCGATATAAGTGATAACAAAGAAAACACGGCACATTGGGTCGAATAGATGTGCCACTAAGCTCAGAGCAATTGTCCTGTGTAATCAAGCACACTGCCACGGTCTCCCCTCCCCGCATGGGTCCTCTGCAAGATGCCCTCAGACAGCCACTTCCCTCTGGCTAGATCCCACTCCTTCCAGAACAGCCATTCTCAAGAGACGTGGTAGCCACACCTCTGTCTGTGTCTTCCTCTTTGTGTGTTAGTATTGTGCATGAATCTACCAAACACACGTACGCAGTTCAAGAGGATCTGGCTTCACCTTGATCCTGATCTGTGTCATTAAAACTATAGCACACACATGGGACTATCATACAGATAGCCCACTTCCCCAACGAATGAATGCATAGCATAAAAAACAGGAGGAATTTCAGTGGATGCTATGTGTTTTCCAATGCTCACATCCTCTTTGGGGGGTAAGGGAATGCTGTTGTTCTTTGTTTTGTTTTATGGTACTCAGGGTCAAGCTCCCTATGCATGCTAGATAAATATTCTAACACTGAGCCACAACTCTGCGTGTGTGTGTGTATACATGTGTTTTCCTCTATGTGGGTACATGCATCTGCAGTAAAAAACCAAAGGATAACTTTGAGTGTCTCTCTCCTCAGGCATTAGCAACCTTCTTTTGAGAAGTCTTTCACTGCTGGAACTTGGCAAATGAGCTAGGCTGGCTGGCCAGAGAACCCCCAGGGTCCACCTCTCTACCTCTCCAGCACTGGAATTACCTGTGCATGTTGCCAAGTCAGGTATATTTTAAATATGAGGTCTGAAGATCAAACACAGCTCCTCATTCTGACAAAGCAAGCACTTTACTGACTGAGCTATCATTATGTTACATGAAGGAAATCTGAATGAAAGGTGCAGGGGGCTTCTCTATAGTTTGAAACTATCGGTGACTCTATCATTAAATACTTAGTTGAATAGGGCCTTTGAAGAGGTCATTGGGGTTAAATGTCATGCCCCCACCCTCTGTCCATGAATGGGTCCTAACCCAATCAGACTTGTTAGAGAAGGAAATTGAGGTCATATAAGTCATCCCAGGGTCACGTGGGCCTAGAGCCAGAGAAGAATCAGCAGTAGGGTAACCTCTGAGCTACAGAGAGAGGCTTCTGGAAATCCCAGCCTCACCTACAACTTGACCTTGAACCCCTAACCTCTCAAGAATGGCGAGTAAACATTTTCTTTCTGCCCAGTGAGGGATGCTGTGCTCAGCAAACTGATGCACAGTCCACGTGTCCTAAGCCCTCCATTCACTTGGTTTTGTCTTCTGTCTGGTCCAGTCCTCCAGTCCTTGATACCTCTCCTTGAAGTAGAAGTGAGGATGGAACCCATTAAGCAAGGAAGACTCAGGCTCTCAGGAGCCCTTCCCTGCCCATGCAAGGCTGGTACTCAGAGGAGTCACCACACTACGGAAAGGAGGGCAGAAATGTGTCTGTTGGGCCCAGGGTACACAGTGAGAAAGATGGTCAGAGGAAGCTGTAAGGAGGAGAAGCTCCACCACGCTGTGAGGCCAACTTCCGGATGGTACCCATGGCCGGAGCAAATTGAGAATGGGAGGAATGGGCGTGGTGTACTGCCCACAATGCTGGAGCAGAAGGGAGACTCTACCAGCCGCCTTGTCTGAGGAGCTGAGCTCTGATCTCAATTCATCTTCATATATGATAGAACAAGGGTACATCTCTTTCCAGAACCCTTTATGCCCACCTCCTGTCTCCATCCTATTCTTGTACCCCTCTTCTAGTTTGGACCCCCCACTATTCACACTAACAGCACCTCCCTCCTTGGACTTCAAACACCATCCCATCTCTTCCCCCTTCACGACACTCGACATTTCCTGGAGGCTCCAAGCACTCTGGTAAAAGCCCTTGATTTCTTCTGGACCCTGGCCCATGCACCCACCAGCCAAACACAGCCCTCTGAATGAACCTCAGATACCAGATACCCCTGGAATAGGCAGCACTCTCCTGGCCAGAGCCCAGCCAACATCCAGATCAAGTGATTTGGGGCAAATAATTTAATCTCTAGGAATCACTGTTTAGCCATCCGCTTCCCTTCTGACAGCAGAAATTCTGAAAACTCCTTTTTAACAACAGACTACATTACTTGCATGATGTACGTTCACAAGGGAATATTTTGTATGCAGCAAGAACCATAGAAGACTATTTAGTAACAGGGTAACAAAGCTCATGAAATATTAAGAGAAATGAAATTACAAAATCTTTTTTTCTCATAAGTGCACTGTTGCTGAAAAGGACATTAATGCAGAAAAAGAGACTAGAATTATATATACTCTGAAGCCAGGAGTAACTGTTCTCTTGTTACTCTTTTTCCTATGTTTCAAAACCTGCTAATGGGAAATGTGTAATAAATACCTTTTCTAGTTACTTAAGAAAATCATTATTATCTTTTTACCTTTCTATTCCTAAAAAACGATAAATAAATAAAGCAGCAACAAACTAAAGCAGCAACCCAGTAAAAGGCCGCTGTAAAGTAAGTGTATGGTATCCTCTCATAGTACCATAGAAAGCAAATACCACCTGATGTGTTTGAACTTAGAGAGAAAAGGACAGCTAAGAAAAAGAGGCTGGTCACAACTTGGAGTTAAGACATGACTGCATTCCTAAAGGGTTGATTCTTAGACCTCAGGAGGACCCAAACAGTTTCCACTGCCACCCTGCCCACTCAATCCCCATGGAAACAAAGAGTGACACGGGTGCCACCCACAGGTCATTATCCGGCCGTCCTGTGAGGCTGAGCCCCACACACTGCTGTACAGAAATGTCTTGAAAAGGCTGCCAGGAGAGCTGAGTCCTCATTCATACAGTTTTATCCCCGGGTAATAAGTACCTCCACTCCCTCTTCATTCTCGAAAAGACTGGCTTCAGAACAGGGCTGGCCTTTTGAACGGCCCATGCAAGAATCCAGGAGCTCGGCCATAGTTCAGCCACAAGAGTCAGTAGAAATAGCCTGAATTTCAGTTAGGAAACCCTGGAGGGACTTCAGCTGAACTGCTTCACTTTTGTCTGGATGTGGGAGTCCATGACCTCGCCATAGATGTGTGACTAGGACTCATCTGGTGACCTACTCTAAAAACAACTAACAACAGATCTGGTCTCTGATGACCCGCAGCCTAGTTAGTGTGGGCTGACCCTCCAGGCCCACACAGAAAGGATTCCTTGGAAACAAGCGTGTTCCATGTATAGCGTGTGCATTGCTTCCATCTCCAATCCAGAATTAAGTAGGCATGTTGACAAAAAGGCTCCCTCCAGACAAGCTTTTCTGGAGCTGGAATTGGGCATAACGAATACTCTCACTTCCCATATAATTCACATCCATACCTATAGTCTCAGCTTCACGTCCTCCTGACTTCCGACAGCCCTCCTCTCTGCAGTGGGCTCCATCAAATACTTTCAAAAGCCACGTTAAGAGGCTTCCAGAACCAGGGCCTAATTAGACTAGATAAATGCTGCGACTGTTTCATGACCGTGGCCATGTCTTTATGGTCCCTGCCATAAACGAATGCGCCACCTCCTCTCTGCATATGCTACGGCCTTCTGAAACTGCTCTTAGAGACGTCATTGAAAAGCCACCTATGGAGGCCGATCTGTACAGAAGGCTTGCTCTCGGCTACTCCCTCTAAACAGATCCATGAAACTATTTCAGAGAGACCCAGAACAGCTATCTGCACAGTTGTGTATGACTATATTTTGGAATTTGGTCAGACAGATCAGAGTACTACAATATCTTTGTATTGTGCAAAAATAACACTCAAGCAACTCTTCTGTAGAGGGAAAAGGGAGCCCAAGCAAACATTTGGATGAAACAATCTTCCTACCAAAAGCTTACTACACATCTCATGGACAACACTAGAGAAATCAAAAACGCATCTTGCCTTGATTTGTCCTATTACTCTTAGGTCGACATCCCATCTCCCAAACCCAAATGCCCCCTTAGCCAACAATTCACATCCAATCCAGTTGGAGAAATACCAGAGAGTAACTCATCAGAGAACATCTCCCGAAGAAGATAGGTCCAGGGAATGTTCGAGAAGCCCTAAACCTACTTGACTGAGAGCTAATAAGAAATGTGGAGCGATTTCTAGGGAGAGATTTTTCAATGTTTCATTGCCCATATCCTTCCAAGTGGTGTGTATGATCTGTTTCTGCTACCAGAAAACCTCTTTCCCAGGGCCCTGGGGTGACATCAGTCAAATCGAAGACCAATTGTCCACCTGAAGTTCTGGATGCAGTTTTAACAACATGCTGGTTTAACAGCAGCAAAAACGAAAAGATCACCTTAGTTGCCACATCAGGGGGACCCTGCCCAGCTACAACCCAAGCCCTTACCATATGGAGAGAGGGGGCCAGGACTGTGCGTCTTTAACTCAACAGTCCTAAGTACTATCATACAATTAAGTTCTCACTGGGTTTGCCTTGTTCCAGCTCTGGACAGGAAGGTGCTCTCTCTACTTTTCCCGCCCACAGCTCCTCTCACGTTAAGGTCACGCATCTATATAGAATACACTTGTTCAATCAAGGCATCAACTCTACAACAAGCCTCTGGGTGGCTACCTGCTCCCATCTATCCTACCTCATAAATCTCGGGCTGCATAAAGTAGAAGCCTGGTAGACATGAAGCTCATGTCAAATTTGGTTCAAATTCGATTTTCACTTAAGCCTTTAGAATTAGCTCAATGCCTCAAGGCACACTGATGCCAGTGACATTGCCCAGGCAGAGGTCATTTTCTCAGTTCCACACTCAGTGACTGAGAATGTCTCCATTGGAGGCAAAATTAGACGCAGTACGTCAGGGCTGGAGATACCTGGCGAGCAACCATTCAAGCCACCTGCACTTGATCAAGGACATCATTTGTCACGTGAGCAAACTGCCACTTAGCTGTTTCTGAAAACCCTAGACCGTGGGGCTCCTCCATCTTTCTGGTCTAAAATATCAGAAACTACTACAGCAGAAAATGGTTTTTAAAGTTTGCACATCCTTCATTTCTTCCTAAACACCCAGTTCCTGAGTGGACCGTTAGTGAAAACATTACCAGAAGTCACCAGCTTTGAGTTTTACCAAATGCCAACAGTGCAATCAATTGCCTTGCTTTAGGTCCAAAATGGGGGGGAAATAAGAGGTGAAGGTTTTGATTCTTCAAAGTTGAGGTTTCCTAGATAAAGACCCCAAATATATCTTGGTGAACACTAGGAAGCCCCAAATCTCTGCACTACGGGAACACACACACACACACACACAGAGAGAGAGAGAGAGAGAGAGAGAGAGAGAGAGAGAGAGAGAGAGAGAGAGAGAGATCCCAAACCGCTCCAGACCAGATCTTTCCCTGCAAGGTCTGGTAAGATGCAGGCAGCATCTAAACATCCTTTGGAAAGATTTTCGAAAGTGCTCTAGTTGGGTGGCCCCTGCATCAAGCATGTGAGAATTATTCCTGGGCATTTAATGTGGGTATCGGTGTTTTGCAAAACTCTGGAGATGGTTAGCCAGTTCCGCAAACCAGCGCACCAGGAAAACAAGGTCCCAATTTTGTACCAGTATACCAACACATAAAGAAGAGGCAGCGCCTACCTATATAGAGCGAGGAGTCCTTCCTCCGCACGTGGTCGTCAATGTAGGAGACCCCCAGGGGCTGCACGGGGGTAGCACCGATGCCCAGCAGCACCTGAGCCCCAATGAGCAGCAAGTACATCATGTTGGTGGCTGTCCGGTTACGGCAGATAAGGTCGGGGTCAGGCCCCTCATCACTGCTGGAGCCATTGGAGGCACAGACGTCGCGGCCCTCTGCGCCCCAGCGGATCTCGCCAGCCTCGTACTTGTACTGGTGGGTGAGGAACTCTGGCAGTGCTGAAAGCAGTGCGCCCAACGCCATGACGATGCCGCCGCAGCCAATAAGGCGCGGCCGGTGCCCACGTGCTCCGAAATAGCTCACGAAGAGAATCAGCGCCAGGTTCCCAATCTCGAAGCTGCTGGCAATCACGCCCACATCAGCACTCTGAAGGTTGAACCTGCGTTCCAGGGTGGTCAACACGCTCACCTGAGGGTGGGAAAAGGTAATTTCAAAATCTGTCTTAGAAGACCCTCCCCAAGACACCACCTGTTCTTCCTGGACCCTCCCACCTGCCTGGTAATGTGGTACCAAATACCAAAGACAAGTAGAAGCCCAATGAATGAATCGGAGAAGCATTCCCTTCGAATGAAACCCTAATTTAACTGAAGAATTCACTTTCGTAGTATCAAAGATGATTTTTCCCAATATCTGCCTGCATCTTCAAGAGTGCCATGTACTTCATGGGGTGGGGGGCTACAAAGACATTGTAAGTCCCAACGTCCATAGGTTACACACTCCCAAATACATGCTCTATCAGTCAAAACAACCTAAGCAGCAAAGCTGACCAGCTAGCTAGCTTAGCTCAATAGAATATAATATATTCATCCATGCATCCAACCATCCATTCTTTTCTGGGTCCTAGGGACTGACCTCAAGACCTAACGCATGCTAGGGAAACACACCGCCACTGAGCTACATTCCCAGAATTCTTTTCACTTTTTATTTTGAGATCTGGAGGCCATGACGACCCTGAATGCACTCTCTGTCAGCCAAGCAGGCTTTGCACTCACTCTGTAGGCCAGAAGAGTCTTGAACCTATTTGATCCTCCTCCTACAGCTTCCCAAACAGCTGGGATCACAGACCGACACAAACAGGCCTGGTAGTGGGATCATACTTAGCTGTCCTTCCTTCTGGGAGTTTCTAAATGACACGGATTTGCCTAAAGGAATATCTTATAAAACAAATAACAATGACAAGCCCCTCCTGTCTGTTCTAAACACTGTAGCCTGCCCGGGAAATTTTCATGGGATATTTTTGCCTTCTCTCCCTCTTTTGTATTCCTGTCTGCCTGTACTTGTTCGACAATATTTACTAAACATACGCTATTTGCCTAGGAATAGCCTGCATAAAAAGGACAGAAAAATGAGGACACCTGGCCTTAAAAGGCCACCTGGCAGGAAAGTACACACAGATACAACTAGAACATCTATTGATAAAAGATCACATTCACAAAACAAAGCAGAGTCCACCCTGGGGGGCTAAGGGGTGACACTTTATCATAAGGATTATTGACGGAGAGATGGAGTCCCTCTCCTGTTTGTGGGGACCGTGACCTGTATGTATCACAGGAAGACAGCTGTCTCTGTCATGAGAGATCTGGCAGATGACCGAGGTCCTTGCTGGGCCAGGAAGAAGCACTTTGCGCGAAGGTATGAACAAGACGGGCATGAATTCCTGACGAAGTGGAGGACTGACCCGGATCGTTAGTGAGGAGCACCACAGTGAGGAACGGGGCAGTCCGTGCAGTGTGGAGGCAGGAGTGCAGGGCACCAAGAGAGAAAACAGAGACGAATCCCTGCTATTTCCTCCCTCCGCTGTGACCCTCGCCAGCTCAGTTACCCTCCCTCGGCTCTGATGCTGAGAAATCAGAATCCTAACAGCCCTAGCGTGATGGATATGAACGCTGGAATAATGGTGCAAATGGGCTGGACAGGAAAGCCTTCCATCTCATGGCAGGAAAGTAAGGAAAGACAGTGAAGTACAAGGGCCCGGGTGGGTATCACATGGGCTCACCCTCATCCTAACTCCAGGTAATCAAGTTACTGTGCGCTTTAGCACGCTCATCTCTGAAGCAACAGTAAGAGCTGGGGCCAGGATAAACCTAAACCATGCACATGTGGGCTCTGTGAAAGGGTAAGCTTTAAACCTGACGAACACCAGTATTTCTGTGATTCTCTGGGAGCATCTGGGGTTTTAACAGCCACACCACCTATGGGAAAGGAATGCTGGAAGAAAGAAGAAATGAACGCAGGTGGACAAAACAGCCAGGCTTCTATGGACGATGTCCCTCATCAGCACACAGTGACAGGCAAGAAAGGAGGGAAGGGCATTTCAGGAGAACTTTCTTTCAGGCAGACTGCCCTACATCTGCAGACCAAGTGGGTATGTGCTGTTAAAGAAAGGGCAGCGAGGAGAGTCCCTTCCTCTAAGATTATACATAGGGGCACGGTTATAAACACCAAAGCCTTGGCAGGCTTCCAGCCATGTCCCATCTGCTGGTATCCATCCCCCTGTGTGCCCATACTGTCAAAAGGACAGCGTGGCCAGGTTATTACTCCTTGCTTCCTTTCAGTACATGTATTTTAAATCCCCGGAGCCCAGAGGATCTTAGCCCCATCTGAAGAGCCTAAGCTCTTAGTGCCTTAGTACCTGGGCTCCCGCAGCGTTGGTGACTCAGCTGGGCCCCAGGGTAGCTTTGAATCTGATCCCCAGAAGGAAGGTGAGAGGCAGGCTGCTAAGGCGATGACACATGATGAGGATCTTTCTTTTCTTCAGCACTCTTTCATGGGCCAGTCCCACAGGGCAGCTTTGAAGCTTCTGTCATACCCAAGGTTCCCATTCAGGTTCCAATTCCCTTGTGCTTTCCGGCCAAGGCCAACCCACAACTCACTCAGCCCACGCTAGGAGATTAGATGGCTCCTTTCTCGGAATACCAGAGTGCAGTTGTTGAGAACAGAAGATAAACGGGCCCTGGCCTGGTTACAAGGGGCTCTAAGAGGCTCCCAAATGATGCTCTTTTTGAAAGCTCTGGGCAAGGGAAACTAAGAGCTTCAATTATTCGCTTCTTTCTGCCGTGACAGAACCGTGCACGGCAGACCAAATGGCTTTTAACAGGTGATGTGGTGTGGAGGGGAAATGCATAGGTGGCCTAAAGGGCTGGGAGGTCGAGAACCACATGTTGAGTCTAGAAAGATGCACAGAAAAGGCTGGCCGAGAAGAAAGCAGGGACTAGTTAGGTGAGGGACCCCAGACAGTCTGATGGTGTCTTAGCATCACCACTGCTGCGGCAGATACCTAATACAAACAACATGAAGGAAGATTTGCTCGGACTTGTTTGAAAGGTTTCAGTCCAAAGTCACTTGGCATCATCCTTTCAGATCTATGGATAGGCAGACTATGATGGGGGGGGGAGGGACACCATTTGGTGGAACAGGATGCTACTGCTTCACAAAAGCCAGGAAGTAAGATGAGAAAGGAAGGAAGGAGATGGGGACTCCAAGGGGTCATCTTCAGTGACCAAAGTACCTTTCACTAAGCTTGCCTGCCTCCAAACACTGCAGGCTGTAATGAAGCCTTCAGTGCACGGCCCAAAGATGCAAGCCTCAATGGGCAGATCTGCTGGTGACACTCTCCACCATGGAGGTAGACGGTTACACAGTGGAGGAGAGGCTGAAGTATAGTCATTTTTTATTTCTGCCATGATGCATGAGGCCAGGCACAGAAAACAGCATATCTGAAGCCTGGAACCCTGACAATAGCTCCAATTCAGCAAATATCCCATCTCAAACTCTCTCACAAAGTGCATGTTTACGATGCCAGGTAAAGGTCATGCCGGGGTCATACCAACAGACAGTGGCAGGCAAGGCACAAATAGTGAGTTCTTTAGATTCAGTTCCTACCCGGGCTCTGAGTCCGCCTCCGACCAGGGTCTTTGCTCTTGTATCCTCTTGTCATCCTCAGCGATGCTCGTCTAGACCAACACTTAAAGTTCCTGCCGCTGTGCTGAAACTGCGCTTTGTGGATCAATTAGATCGGGGGGCTAATGCCTTTACTCATTTAAAGCACAATTTTGAGAAGCTGGACTAATTAAGTATGTATGAGGCCATAAAAGCCACTTGTGGATTTTTATGTGGCAGAGAACAATCCAGCACTGAGGGAGCAGACTGCTGAAGGGAATGGCTGCCTTTACTTAATGGGTAACAGGACTAGAGAAAACAGCTGGATAATTAGAGACAGAGACAAAGGGGCAGGGACTGCAGGAGGAAAAGAAAGGAGGAAGTGCCCTTACCCTGGGCCAAGGGGAAATGAAGTTAGTTTGGGAAGCAGGCAGAATCTGTCAGGCTTCTGCTGCATTAACTAAGAGGGAGGGAGGGAGGGAAGGAAGAGAGAGATCCACATTTCTGCATCTCTTGAACTTTTATTAAGAACAGAGTCCCAGGGCCGGGCGATGACTCAGGGAAGTGTTTGCTAAACAGACATGAGGACCTGAGTTCAATCTCGAACAAACAATCATGTCCAAAGCTGGGCATGATGGCACACAGTGCCAGGGAGGCAGCAGCAGGCAGATGCCTGGGTTCCCTGGTCAGCTGGCCTAGAATCCTTATGGAGTCCCAGGTCCCAGGGAGAGACCCTGTCTCATAAAACAAGAAGGATGACTTCTGAAGAATACCTGAGATCGACCCCTGACCTACATATATATCCGCATGCCAGTTCAAGTGCATGCATGCACACACACACCTGTACGCACACATGCATGCACGCACGCACACACACAATGTCTAAAATAGAACCTAGTAGCACGAAGAATGCTTATTCTTTACTTTTTATGATTTTTGTTTGTGGTGCTGAGACTGTAACCCAGGGCCTCCTGCATCCTATACAAATGCACAGAGCTCTGGTCCTAGCACCAGCACAGGGTTCTAAAATGCTGCTGCTTATCTTGGAATGACACCATCAGTGACAGGGACATGCTCAGCCCATGATCAACCTGAAGCCTGGTTCTCAACGCTTGTCGGCAAAACCTGACCCAGAGAGCGTCATTGTTTAATTCTGAGTGCTTTGGATTTCACAGCCTTGTGGCGAGGCCAGAGGGCCTGCGATTCTAAGAAGTCCACTTGCTGCTGCTGATGATCAGAGGACTGGGGAATCTACCCTTCGCTGCCTCTCCTCCCATCCCCAACCATCTGATGCTGAAAGGCTCCACTTCTAAGTCAATATAAAGTACAAGTCCCTCTCCTTTGACACTCACAGGGCAGGGGGGAGCCTTGTCTCCTAGGCTGCTGCAGTCACTCTGGGGCTGACCGCAGTTAAGGGAACTCAGTCTAAAGGTTGAACTTTCATACATGTTGACATCAGTACTGTAGGACAGGATGGCCGGTGGGCAGGCACATCTGATTCTTCCCCTCCTTTCTAAGGAAGTAGCCTGGGGAGGTTGCCAAGCACTCGTTAGCAGGAATTCAGATTCTTAGGGCCATAGTGGAAGGCTGGGATCTTCTAAGACATGAGCCCACGTTTTCCTTCTGCCTTAGGTGGTGAGGCTGGGCCTAGCTTCTGCAATCCCCTAGGGAATCTCTGAACAAATGTCAGTCGCCTGTTCCTGGGGCCTCTATCACAAAGGTGATGGCTCGCTCAAGGAGGTGGAGTGTGTTCTGTGTGTACCTATGGCATATGTGTGCCCAGAGCCCTGGATAGCACTGCAACCTGATCTATCCCTAGAGCTCTTTTAGAGTTCAGTAGGGAACTCCTGATTTGGGGTAGGAGGTCTTGTCAGGGGATGAATATATCCATCCCAGTCTGACCATGAACTCATTCTGCAGTCCAAGGAGGCTATAAACTTGAGGTCCTCCTGCCTTAGCCTAGGATTATGGGCCACAAAGTCAAACCAATCTTTTCAGAGCCTGTTTCCAAGCCTTTGCCACAGGTACAACGGTGTGTGCTCTTGTGAGTACCACCTGAGGTCCAGTAGCTAGCACTCAGTAAGTATATACATTAAGGAACTATCATCATCACTGGCATGCATGATCTGTGTGCTTTTTTCCATTTAATCCGATTCCACGCACCCCAGTGCCTGCTGCGTGGGCAGTTCAAGAAGCCTTGGCTGCGATTAAGAGACAATCCGTATATGGCAGAATGAAACCATTTAGTAACAGCATAGGCTACAGCACCACAACAGAGAGGCAGAGCATCCAAGGGAATGAAAACACCGACAACAGATCTGAGACACAACAAGAGTGAACTGGATTCTAAAAGACATGGAGTGGGAGAAGTTGCCACAGCAGTGCAAAAGCAAAGATCAGGAAAAGGAAGACACACCAGGTGGAGCCTTCGAACCAGTCTGGGGCGAGAAGAAATGACACAGGTCTTCAAAGTGCATTGCAGCAAGGGAGTCAACTGACATAAAGCAGATTTGAAGGCCACACTGAGGATCTGCACTGGGTTTAGATGTCAACGGGGAAGGGAAGCTGTTGAGCAGAAGCCATCCTTTAGAAATAGCATAGCAGGTCAACTTCACTGTGGTCATAACAAAGAAATGTGGGTGCCTCTCTCAGGGGTTCCTGGAAAGATTTTGACACACTTACTCTGGAAAGAGTCAGACAGTCAACATTTTAGGCTCCCAGGTCATGTGGTCACCATAGCAACACTGGCATCTGCCATTATAGCCCAACACAGCATCCATGACAACCTGTACATAAATGGACATTGCTGAGTTCCAATAAAACTTTACTAACAAAAGCAGGCAGAGGGCCAGATTTGGTCCCATACCCCTTTGTAGACTGCTCAAACCTTGGCTCTACACATTATATCTTTAACTGAAAATAAAAACTTCCCATTCATAATAAATATATGAAACACTCCTGTTAAAAATACACATTATATCTTTAACTTATAATAAAACTTCCCATTCATAATAAATTTATGAAACACTCCTATTAAAAATACCAAAAAAAGAGAGTCATTTCTAGACAGCTCATCACCAGTTTGTGAAGGCTGGAGAGTTTAGTTTTCTTTTTAAACCCCACACAGTGGTTTGCAAAGAAACTTTAATTTCTTAGCAGCCCTTTCAAGGACACGTCTCCCTGAACGGAGGGGAACAGTCTCCAGCTTCTGGGATAAAGCTGTAGTACTAATCTCAGCTCAAGGAGGCTCCATGTGCTACTCTGCTTCTCATCTGAACAGCCGCTGTGCCTTGTGGTGACAAGTTCGAGGCACTGAGGAAATGGTGAGGTCTAGGACACCAGGTCTTCACAGCCCGGTGGCCTAGGGCACCATAGTCCCAGCCCCTTGCTCTTGCTCCAACCTCACCACTGGGCTGGGTGAAGAAGACATTGGCAAGGCTGCTTGATGTCTGCTGCAGTGTTAGCACACATTGGGAGATAAATGGGTATAATTTTCAAATCAGCCTTCCTTAAAAGGCAGAGAATGAATTAGACAGAACAGCTTTTGAGACACTGACCGTGGCCCCTGGGCATGTACAAGAGCATCAATGGTAACCAGTTTACAAAGCAATCCTGTTGTTGTCCAAAGCAAACTTCATTTTTGCAGGAGCATGAAAATAATCTCAAGGAACATTCAGTCTCCTGTCTGTCATGCCAAGGCCATGTCTTTTTTTCTAGAACATTCTCCCGCTGTGAAGCCCAGGCTGGTCTCAAACCTCAGCTTCCCAAGGGCTGAGATTACAAGTCTGTACTGCCACAAGCCATTAGAACATGCCTTCTTACAGAGGGATGAGCAGGGGACATAGGGGAGATTTTAAGAGACAGGGTCAGGCTCTGCAAGACATGCCCTGAGATTCCTTTTCTAGTCTGTCTGTGAGTGGCTGTCTGTCCACAAGCAAGAAAAGCTCCAGGCTCTAGTATGAACTGTGGCCATGTGCAGAGCTGGGCTTCAGCATGCTCCCTAACCAAAGTCCTCTCAGGCCTCTCCCTGGGTGACTCTTTGTATCCTGATCTTACACGCCCTTGCTGTCACTTTCGTAGACTACCTGGAATGACAGTGGCAGCGTCTGCCTACCCAGATTGACAAAAACCTCCCTGGCCTCTCATTCTCTAAGAACCCATCTATGTACACTTCAGGTTCCTCCATTCCATCATCCACATCTTTCTGGGACCCTTTCTTCCCCTCCTCTGGACTGCAGGTCCTCTCATCTTTTCTCACTGCCTTCCCGAAAATGACTCTGGTTTTTGATCCCTTTTATCCTGTGAATTTTATGTTTGTTTAATCCATTATAAGAGAATGCGCAATGGTTTATGATCCTCCCACTCAAAATAAATAAACAAACAAATAAAGTAAGCAAGCATCACTAAATGTAATTGCTTCCAAAATGCAAAACATATCATTGATTCCCCCCATCCTCGCCCCCACAACCCCCTCATTGCTCCTCATTTCAGCTTAGATAAACAAAGGTTCCAGCTCTCCACCACCCTCAATCAACAGAGTTCCCTGTACTCTGCGCCTGAGCCCTGGCAACACTGACAGGTACTTTGGCATCAGGCCTAGTCTTACAATAATTTGTATTGAGCCTTGCACATCACAGCCCAGAGCATTGTTTCAACTCGAAACGTGTTTGGTACCTGTTTGTTTCTATTGGAGGGCAACAGGAACTCAGTGGTTTCCTCAGTTTTCAATCAAGTATGGCAGGCCAGGCAAAGGCCTACAACAGATCTTGGTGTAAGGCTCACACTAAAGATTTATTTCAACACAGGCTCCTCGGGCAGAGCTGTTTTGTGTTTAGTCAGAATCTCTGCATGCCCCAGGCCCTCAGAATACTGTTGAGTGCATTGAAAAGCCCCCATTTGAGCTGGAAGATGGCTTAGTAAAGTATTTGATACACAAGGCTGAGGACCTAAGGTGAATCCCCAGAACCCATATAAAAAAGCTGGTGTGAACAAGGAAGTGGTGGCTCACACCTTTAATCCAGCACTCAGGAGGCATAGGCAGGCGGATTTCTGAGTTTGCGGCCAGCCTCACTACAGAGTGAGTTCCAGGACAGCCAGGGCTACACAGAGAAACCCTGTCTCAAAAACAATAACAAAAACAAAATGAAAAACAACCAAACAATCAAACAAAATAAACAAGAAAAAACAAAACAGAACAACATCAACAAAGGCAGGTGTGGTGATATAGTATCTCAAGGAACAACACTGTATGTATGCATCTATGTATGTATGTGTGTATATATGTATATATGTATGTGTCTTTCTGTATACCTATATATCTCTATTATCTATGTCTCTATCTATTATATATTTGTCTGTATCTATCATTTAGATATCTATCTTTGTCTATTTATCTCTGTGTGTATAAAGACCATTATTATATGTAAATAATAAGTGAATATAAAAGAGGTAAAGGGGTAGGAAGAAGATTGTTAAAAGACATATGGGGAAGAAAAGAATTCAACGATCATATGGAATTTTGTTTTTGAACTCTGAGATATTTTAAAGGTGTCTTTTTGTTGTTTTTGAGGCTGGATCTCATATAGCTCACCATATAGTTAAGGTTAGCCTAGAACTTCTGACCCTCCTATTTCTTAGGTAGGCCCTGGCCCTCCTAAGTCCTGGAATCACAGGAGCAGCTACCATATGCAGCTCTTCAACTCTGAGCTAAACAAAGATAAACATAGGAGAAGATTTCCAAATGGCCATGATCATTATCAACCTTTGACAGAGTATATAACATAGAAACATTTAAAACAGTGTGTATGTGTCTATTAAGAAAAATGGTTATTATGGCCGATCTGAGAAAAACTTTCATCAATGGCTAACTGGAAAAAGCTCTTCATAGAAACTAATTTCCATATTTCTCCCATCTACCCTGAAACAAAAACTTAATAAGCAGTGACTTTGAAACTGCATTTCTCATGCCAGGCAGTGGTGGTGCACACTGTTAATCACAACCGTCGGGAGGCAGGGACAGGCAGATCTCTATGAGTTCAAGGCCGGCCTGGTCTACAGAGCAAGTTCCAGTACAGCTAGGACTATTACACAGAGAAACCCTGTGTCAAAAACAAAAATAAAACAAAACAAAAAACAAACAATACCCCCCCCCCAAAAAAAACGCATTTCTCTTTTTTCTTTGTGTACTGAGAATCTAATACCTGAATCTCCAGCCATACTACAGCAATGGTAAGGTGTCAGTGCTAAACATATGTACAGGTGTGTGTGTATGTACATGCGTGTGTGTGTATGTGTGCATGTGTGTGTGCATGTGTATGTGTGTGTTTCTTGTTCTAAAATCCCACTGCTGACAAAAGGCCCTTACCAACCCAAGGAACAGAATTATCGTATATTAACTCCTCAAGACCAAAGTACCAGACATGCCATACCGGGATTCAGCAGACAGGTTAAATCCTAAAACCCGAGACAATCCATTCCACCGAATCATCTAATCATTCTCTCGAGAATGAACCCCACAACTAAGCTGGTAATAACTAAAGCTGTGCCTCCGGGTGGAAGATAAACACGGGGTAGGAGTAGAGAACACTTGCCCAAGGCAGCATTAACAAGCTTCCAACCTCTGGGGTCACAGCAGTAAAGACAAGTGACACATCTTAGGGACTCCTCTTCCTCAGCTTGCCCACACAGCCCACTGATGGCATATGGCGCTTGGTCCTTCTATCCTTATTCATGTGTATCCCAGGCACCCAACACCCCCAGCTTCACATAAGATGCTCGGTGCCCAACGACAGACCCAACAGACACCGCTGCTGATATGATCACTGATGATTACCATGACCGGACCCGTTCTTCACAGTCTGTAGGGAGGAGCCTGACTCCCTAAGGGCCACAAATTTACTCAAGATCCCAATGTCCTGACAGGGCCATCTCCTGATGCCTTCTGCAGCCCCTTCCCCTTCACACAGGAAGAAAAGCAGGCACCCCCACTTGTCCTGATCCCCTCCCACGGTGACAAGCTCACTACTTCTAGGCGCTGACAATGCTGTACCAACAAGTATCAAAATAAAAGCCAAAAGGCAGGCCTGTCATGGAGGGCAGAGTGGAGAGGCTAACATAGGTGTATGCTAGGGTCTCAATATGAGCTGTCCCCTAGAGACTCTTGTGTCTGAGGACTGTGCTCCCTAGCTGGTAGATCAATCGCCCTACCTACCTACCTACTACCTACCTACCTACCTACCTACCTACCTACCTACCTACCTACCTACCTTTCCAAAACAGTGTTTCTCTATGGAAGAGCACCGGCTGTCCTAGAACTAGCTCTGGTCTTGAACTCACGGAGATCTACCTGTCTCTGCCTCCTGAGTGCTGGGATTAAAAGCGTGTGCCACCACCATCCGGGTGACTATGAGTTTGATAGCCCAGCCACACTTCCATTCTTCTCGCTGTTTCTGATGCACGAAGATATTGTAAACTGTGCAAGACCCAGCCCTGACTTCCTTGCTGTGATGGACTCTGTCCTCTTAAGCCATGAGCCCAAATAAACCCTTCCTTCCTTCAGTTGTTTATATCAGATATTTTGTCATAGTAACAAAAAAAGTAACCAATACAGTGTGTGTGTGTGTGTATGCGTGTGCGTGTGTGTATGCGCGTGCGTGCGCGCATGCATGTGTGTGTGTGCATGCGTGCACAGGGCAGGTGATAACAGCAGAGGAAGGGGTGTTAGCAGAAGGGCAAAGGAAAGGGTGTAGAGCACCCAACTCACCTCCACCAAGACGAAGACCAGCCTCCGTCCATTATGAATCCTGCCCCTTCTTATCTCCCGAAGGCCTTTCTCCATCTACCCCCAACTGGCTTCATCCTTATCTTGTCCCCACACACAAGTACAACGAACTAAAAATAACATTTCTAATCCCTGCCATGCTCCTCCTTTCTGTCTTCCAGCACTGTCCACAAAGTCCCCCTTTGTTGGGTACAGCTGCCACTGAACACAGGTCCCATTCCTATCACTGCCCTGTTCTGGCCACAGGAAGCTGCAATGGATAAAGATTGCCCATGCCCTGTGTCTTCTTTGATACAAACGCTGCTTTCCTTCTCCTACCACACCGGGTTTCTCTGTGATTTCTGGCACAGTTGACCCTCCCTTGTGACAGGCATGAACTAGAAGTCCGTTGTGCTCCTCCTGGCTAATCAGCCTTCTCTCTTCTGTAGCCAGAAACTGTAGAAAACCATGTTCCACGCCGACACTCTCTTGTCTGATTCTTTCACACTGACAGCACCCAATCTCTCTGTGGTGCAGCTTCCTGCAGTTGACAAATGACTAGGCCTCTACTTCGGGCCATAGTACCCACACTTCCCTAACCCAAAACAGGTTTGTCCCTTTCCACCCATCCAGCCTGCCCTGCTCTTCTGATGGCTCGTTCCCTGAACATCAGCACCTCACACACCCCTAGGCACCCCAGGGCCCCGACCCCTCCAGCTAGTTGCCTAGTTCGATCCTGCCTGTAGGTCCCAAGTACCTTGCAGATCCACTCAGGCTGACCTTCTCTACATGTCCTCTGACCTTCCAGACCTGCTCAAGCTGACCTTCTCTACATGTCCTCTGACCTTCCAGACCTGCTCAAGCTGACCTTCTCTACATGTCCTCTGACCTTCCAGACCTGCTCAAGCTGACCTTCTCTACATGTCCTCTGACCTTTCTCACATATCCCATCCACTCTCCTCACAATTCTCATCCCTTACCACCCTGTTTAATACTCTAGTGAAAACCACCACCAAAAGGAAAAGTTCACGCCCTTTTGGCTTCAGGTGACAGCTCTGCTGATATATAGTCACACCCTGCCTCTTTGGCCTCTCTGCACCAATCCCGAGTAATATTTCCCATTCCCTAGTCTTCAGATGAGCCAAATTCCCAGCCCTGTGGTTCTTCCTCTTTGTACTAACATCTAAATCATATGCCCACTGCTAAAGGTTCCAGAAGGCAGGGAATCTCTGAAAGGGTGGCAACGTTGGTAATCAGTTACTTAGAAGCTCGGGTCTATGTGCAGCTCTGGTCTCAAACCCAATCCTGCAAGACTATTATAGCATGAACACTGTGAAGAGTTCCTTGGAAGAAGGGAAAACACACCAGCCGGGCTTCAGTTCCTCTGCCGTTGCTCCTCCCAGGACCGACAGTTCCTGAGAACTGCCTGCACTTCTTAGGAACATGGAGTATCACTAGATGACGGGAGGGCAGACAGATCTGACCGTGTTCATGCATCAGACAAGGACTGGGAGATGGAGTAAAGCACTAAGGGATATGTAGTCTCCCCCATGGCTGATCTAATAAAAAGAGCCAATAGTGAAGTGTCCACAGTACCATCTGCAGTTGGTACAGGTAAGCTTAGCTAAGCCCATTCCATTCTGACTACCTAACTATATTAAGTAGTGAATGTCATTCCTCTTTACAGATAAAGAAACAGGCACAGAGGAGAAATCTTTTGCTCAAGGTCTTACAGGCAGCAAAGGGCAAGGCAGTACTCATACAAGTCTAGACAGTGTGGATGCAAAGCCCACACTTTTTACTGCCATACAAATTCTCCTCTCTAGGAGTTGGGAAAGACTACAGGGCTGAGTGGAAAGGAGAGAACCTTGGCAAATCCCCTTCTCAAAGGTCAGTGTGTTTTCGGACACCTACCAGAAGGAGCCGTGTAAGCTTCCAAGGGTGGGAGGCAACCATCAGTGTGTTATACCCAGATATGACACTTATGAATTAAAACAATGATTGACAAGGCATGATATCCCTAAGGGTGCAAGAGTGGCTACAATGATGGTACCAACAGCTCTCTAATTGGACTTAGTGTCCATTCTACAAGAGGAAAATCATGTCTGATACTAGAAACTTAGCCAACTACCTAGGGCTAAAGATGTCATGTATCTTAGACCAGAAAATACCACTGCGATTTTACTAAACCAACACAATTCCTAGCTACATTCCAAACTAAATATCTATCTTTATAGCCACAGGTAGGTATAGGTCTCAAGCCCCATCAAAGAAATATCTCCTTGCAACAGATGGAGACCATTACAGAAAATCACAACTTTGTCTGCCAAAGCCTGGGCTGTGGGGTCACCTCAGCTTCATGCATGGGTCAAACCAACCCACCGGGCTCCCAGGTTCCAGAGAGACTATGAAGAGGATAGTGCCAACACCTACAGTGAGATCACCCTCCACAGTGTTCTAAAACTCAGAGAGACAGGGCACAGGAATGACCAGAAACCAAAGCCATTCATTTACTGGCCATGCATGTTGAAAATCAGGATAAGTAGTTAGTGGGAACACACACCCAGTCTCTTCATGGTTTTCTATAAAAGGCAACCATTTGTACAAATGGTGGCAGTGGGGCACAACTCATCTGTGTTGAGTCACTTTTCAATGGCTGTGAAGAGACACTATGACCAAGGTAGCTTAAAAGAGTTTAGTAGGGTCTTATAGTTTCAGAAGGTAAAGTCCATGATCATCATGGTGGGGAGCATGGCAGCAGGCAGGCAGACATGGTGCTGAAGCAGTAGCCAGGAGTTTACATCTCACCCACAAGCTGGAGGCAGAGAGGAAGCTAACTGGAAAGGAATGGATTTTAGAAACCTCAAGGCCCAGTCCCTCATGACAGACCTTCTCCAACAAGGCCACACTCCTCACTCCTCCCCAAACAGGTTCTACCAACCGGGGACCAAGCATTCCAATGTACATGTCTCCGGGGGCCATTTTCACTTATACCACCACACTCTCTATTCTTGTGAGTTTTAAAAACTTTCCAGCTGCCAAGAACGTGCAGAGACAGAATTCCAATTCAGAGTCAGGTGGCATCTAAGCATGTGGTGAGGTCTCACTCTGGAGACCCAACTGCCCTGGAGATCCCTAAATCGTTCAGGCTTTGCCTCAAACTCATGCAGTCTGAGGACTGCAGCCACGATGACCAGCTTAGGACATGGACTTTTTTTTTAATTCGGTTGTCAGGTTAAAGCTTTCTCCGCTCTGTTTCAGGGTCATTGTGGGGTCCTCATCAGGGAAGAGGCCCATATGCAGTCACTGGAGACATTTCCACCAACACTGAAAATATCTCCACCTCACAGAACCAGGGTATGATCTACAGGTGATCACCAAATCGCTCTCTCACGCCATCACTGCTTCTATTTTCTTGCCTTTTTCTTTTAGCCATTACCTCTGTAGATAGCTAACATCCCACTGGTGGAACAGGAGTGGCAAAACAACAACAACAACACACACACACACACAATAAAATAAACAACAGCAAAAACAAACACTGGGAATTGGAGGATTTTTTTTTCTTCCTCTGAGGAGCAAATTGCACCCAGAGTCCTATCTAAACAGCTTCCTCTTTAGAGCAAATATTGGTCCCGTGAACTGAGGCTGGATTGAGACAGCTCATTGTCCCCCATGATACTAAAAGGATCTACATGGGCTCGAAAGGGATGATTTGCATTTATTAGAAGGGAGGAACATCATAAAAATGCAAAACACTGCATGATAACTTAATAAAGCTGCAATGATAAATGCCTCCGCACTTGGGCACTTGGAAGCTGAGACAGAAGCAAGCCGGGTGCAGGCTTGGTGCAATCACCCTCGGAGTTCAGGCTGGAGGATGTCAAGAAAATAGCTCCCGTCTCTCAGCAGCATCCAAAGTGGGCCAGATGATGAGAAGCCTGCGAGCAGCTCCGTGAATCGATGGTATTGGCTGAGAAACCAGACGGCAACTTGAAGTCATTTTCCTCCAGTAATCAAATGCTAGCTCCATTTATAAAGTGCTTCCGTATGGAATCCACCCTCAGTAAAACACTCTACGCTGCCCCCTGGGTGATCAATATGGTTGAGCTAGCCCCTCCTGTACAAAGGAATATACTCATTTCCAAACACCCTTAAAGCCTCCAGCCTCATAATAGGTTTCACTTACAGTGATGCTGGCAGCCAAAAGCATCTCCTGAACTTGACATTTCCTCTGCCCGCTCATGGTCTCATTAAGGAACGGTTCCACTACAAGAAGCAGACCTTTGGAGTCAAACTTCCTCTCTGCTTACACTGATCACTCCACTCTTAATATTGCTAGTGATGCGACCTCCCTTCTCCCATCCAACATCAAGTAAATATGTTGTTAATAACACAGGGATGAATGCACCCAGAATCATGCTTGCCGCCTACACGCCCAGGGGCCGTGCTGCTTTTTAAGGCTTCCTTTTCATGTAAAATATATCCCCTCAAATGTACTTCTAGAGATTGGACTTGAAGAGATGAGCCTGCACTGCCACAGGCTGTAAAATAATTGCCAGGGAAGTCTGTTCCCCAGGGACCAACAAAGGAACAGGGACTTCTGAGTTCTCAGAGAGCGAAGTTTTTCAGTCTCTGGAGGCACTGAAGCTACAAGTCCCAGGTGTCCATGTGGATCCCGAGCCAGAAGTTCAGCATAGAGTCTTGAATGCCCTTCCAGGCTAATGACAAGCTGACCCTCTCAGGCAGCAGTTCTCAACCTGTGGGTTGAGACCCCCAGGGTAGAGAACAACCTTTTCATCTGCACATCAGATATTATAATTCATAATAGTAACAAAATTACAGTTATGAAGTAGCAATGAAGATAATTTTATGGTTGGGGGTCACTACCACATGCGGAACTGTATTAAAGCGTCACAGCATTAGGAAGGTTGAGAACCACTGCTCTAAAGCTCACTTCCGGGTGCTTTCTTCTGGCAGAAGCCTACGCAGAATTAACAAAAGTCCTTGCTGGTTCACAGGGGCTCCCTGGTTAGTGGCATCCACTGAGAACCTCATAGAAATGCAAACTCTCAAAGCTGGCACACTGCTGGGTCAGATTCTGTATTTAGCAAAGACTCCAGGTGGTATGGTCAACCCATGGAAGTCAAAGGCACACCTATTCCCAACTTGTTATCATCTGTGGTGGCACCCGGGGTACTCTTACCCAGATCATGAGAAGGATGACAATTTCATGACATAGATTAAAGGCATCCTGGAAAGGATGTTTTCTTTCCAAGACAGTTACTATGGCAATGCTCGGTCTTTCCACCAGCCAAGGACCAACCAGGAAGTGAATCATAATATGCTATTATATCCTTTCCTCACCAATGAGCAAGTTTTTTAGAGTTAAGACAATAGCTTCTATAGTAATCTAGAAGAGTTAGAAAAATAGAACAGGAACATGGATGGAAGGGTGGATGATGGGTGGTATATTGGTTTGAATAAAAATGGCTCTTATAGGCTCATATGTTTGAATGCTTAGTCATCAGGAAGTGGTACTACTTGGGGGGTGATTAAGGAGGCATGGCCTTGTTGGAGTAAGTGTAGCCTGGCTAGCGGAAGTCACTAGGGTAGGGCGTTAAGGTTTCGAAAGCCCAAGTCAGGTCTCTTTTTGCAAATCTGGACGTAAAGCTCTCAGCTACCTCTCCAGTACCATGTCTGGTTGCATGCTACCATGCTCCGCACAGTGAGAACAATGAACTAAACCTCTGAAACTGTAAGCCAGCCCCAGCCAAATGCTTTGCTTTGTAAGAACTGCCATGGTCATGGTGTCTCTTCACAGTAATAAAACATGGACTAAGACCGGTGGATTAAAGGAAGAAAGAAAAACATTGGCCTTTTTGGACTCTAGTTCTATGGATCTAGAGTTATGTCTTCATTTTAATCACCCATGCGATTGAAGCATGGTAATATTGGACTGCTATGGTTTGAAGGTTTCTACCCTGAAACTGCCCCTCACCCAAATACATTCCTATATTAAAACCTATTTCCCAGTATCAATGGCACTGGTGGGGAAGGCCTCTGGAAGGTGTGGAAGGAGGTTAGATGACAGGAGAGTGGCTCTCACACAGCACAGAAGGGAGCGAGTGTGAACAGGAGGCAGGCATCGCTACACACTAGATTTGCCAATGGTGCCATGGAGCCTTAAGAAGTAGAGTTTTGGGGGGTCTGGAAGTTGCTTTGAGGTATCTTGTTAATAGTATGGTGGGGTGAGTATGACAGGGAGAGACCCTCTGCAAATACCCCATGCTCTGGGAATCTGCTGTCGGCTCTGTTCTTTTGCCAATTTTCTCCAACTAGTGCGTAAAAACACATATCAATGACTCCATGAATTGTGCTGACAGAGAAGGAACACAATGAGCCCCAGGTTTATATAAAAAAGCCATCATCTGCCTAAGCAACAAAACCACAGGCAACCCTCTTCTCAGCTCCTTAGAATATCTGGCAGACTTAAACCTCTTAGGGGCAAAGATAAGGGGTGGGGTTGAAGCAGTTCATTCTTCTGGTGTTACACAGACGCAGTTTAATAGACCAATCCAAGAAATGCTTATCTAGGTCAGGGGGTCTGCACACGGCGCCAGTGCTCTTCAGCCAAATCTCACCAGCCACCTGTTTTGCTACTAGAGTGTCCCTGGATCACAGCCATGCCCCGTTTGTGCAGTCAGCATGGCTGTGTTCTCACTACAACACAGATCTTAGAAGTTGTGAGCATGCAAGGCGGGACCGTATGGCCTGCAGAACCTGAAATATTTACTATCTGTCTGGTTAAAGGAAGTGTGCTAAATCCTGACGTAGAGGGATATAGCTGGGCTGGCTTGGTTTTACTGTTGATTATGTATCAAAGACACTGTGAAGCTACAAGTTACACACACACACACACACACAAAGTTTCATCTATCTCAAGCTCCCACGCTGGCTTCTGACCTCCTAAATACTGGAATTTGGCATGTGCTACCGTGTTTGGTTTATGAAGCACTAGAGTATAAACTTGGGGTCTCATGGGTACTAGGCAGGCACTCTGCCACCTGCCTATAGCCCCAGTCCCAGGACATATACAAATTCTAAATCTTGCTATCATACATTGGGCTCTCTTTGTATTGACCCTGAAAGACAATGGTGGATTACAAGTTGAACAAGTCAGCCCTGCAGAAAGAGTGGAAGAGACCAGTAGATTGGAGATAGGTTAGATTTGAGGCCGGCAGTAAGGTAATATGGATAACCCTTGAGAGATTCTAGCCGTGGGGAGCAGCTTGGCTCTGATACCCACTGGTGAAGTAGGCACAGGGTATAGGAAGGCTTGGATGACAAACTGGTTTCAACCAAGCCATTCCCTGAAGAGAGCAGACAGCAGGGAGCCTTCGGCTGGCAGGCATCCCAGAAGTACGTGAGGCTGATCTCAGTGGTACCGCAGCATCCTTGCCACCATCACCTCACATGTGCCCAATATATGTCTTCTAACATTCCTTCTTTGAAAGATGCCTCTAAACACTAAAGCCTTTGAGGTACCCCTCTGAGCTAGCTTTACCAACTTAGTGATTCCCTCATTCAGCAACTTTAAAATAAGAATCTGAGGGGAGCTAGAAGAGGGGGAAACCATAATCAGAAAATGTCGTATGAAAAAGAATCTATTTTCAACCAAAAAATAAGGAGTCTAGAATAATCAGAGAGGCACATTTTTAACTTTTTAGCCATTGTGTGTTAGTGGAGGGTGCATGTTGAACAATAAAAAAATTATATTAATAAGTTGTTATGTGTTGTTTGAACTAACTCACTTGAGAAGGTAGCCCTGGAATTGAGGTCCCTCCTGCAACCATTTTAGACCCAAGCATGTTTGTATAAAAATTCTCCTCCGAGGAGGTCTGTCTTTTCTGGGATGGGTTGACCTTTTTCCTCTGTAACAGGGAGAAGAGTGAACATCAAAACAGCCCAAGGGGGAAAAAAAACCACTGCCATTGAGAACAGCTTGATGGTAAGTCCTTTCCAAAAGCTTTCTATCATTTACCCCACGATATTAAAGTGCCCGAGGTGGGAAAGGGAACCTGGGAGTTCAGCAGATAACCATATTCACTATCTTCCTGGTGCCAAGCTTGATTGGGAGGAAGGTATATGGGTGTAGCTCAACCTGGAACTCCAGCTGACTCACTCGACTTCCCCAGTTGCTTTCTGCTGGATGTTGTGAGTGCGGATGGGACAATCTGATGCTGTTTTTTGCTATGTGTTACTATTTGCTCTTTGACTCAGAAGTCCCACTGAAGGAGATGGGTATTTTGCTCTCAGCCTGGGACTCCCCCCATGGAGAATTACAGATGGCAGTCTGAAGGGGACTTCCCTGGTCAGTTTCTCTGTGGGTGTCGTGAGTGCCCAATCTGGTGGCGTTCTCTCTGTTTCTATTTGTTCTTTTACTTGGAAGCATCCCTGGAGGGGACACTCTGTCTTTCCTGGTCATTGCATTAGGGAACTCTAGCGATTTTCTGTAATGGAACTTCCCCAGTTGGTTTCTGTTGGATATCTGTAATATGCCTTTGATTTGATGAGTTCCCTTTCTGCTGTTATTTGTTCTTTGACTTGGAAGTCTCACCAAGGGGACACTTTGCTCCACTGGGGACTCTCTCCATAGGGAACTCCAGCTGATTGCCTCAACAAGGCTTCCCCAGTCGATTCCTGCTGGATGTTTTGAGCACTTGATTTGATGTTGTTTTGCTCTCTTGTTCTTGTTCCCTTTACATTTGACTTGCTATATACTCAATAAGCCCACACATTCAAAGCAGAATGTATGGCTACAACAGGTCATTATCTAGACCATACAAAACAGACCATTATTGTCACACTATACCAGGTACTTGTTTAAAATGAATGGACACCTGAAGCATGGCTTCTTTTCCTCTGGGCCTCAGAGTCCAACAAAGACAGTATCTTCGCATCTGGTATTGACTGCCTGCCTCTTGAAGAGCACAGGATGGCTGGCAGAAGGCTTAAGGAGGCAGCCAGAGAGTTCTAGAAAAAATACCAAGGAGGGATTTGGAGGCTCTATCAATGGACCATGTGAGAGTCTTAAAAGACACATAGCTTCTTCCTGGTGAGTTCTCGGGGGTGGGGATCAGGCAGAATCTTCTCAGAAGGTCTCTGATGTCCTTTTGTGTGAGGTACAGAGTAGGAGACAGTGTCTTGAACATTCTATCTCTCAAAAGGCAGGGAGCAACAGAATCCCAAAGGCCAAGCACAGAGGGATATCACTGCTGAGGGTCATCAGGGTCAACAGGGGGCTCTGTGGACCAATAACAGTCTCTAGGTCTCTGTAAGTAGTCCCTGCAAGGCTCAGGGAAGTCCAGGATGTACCACAGGCTTCCTGCAAAATGAGCAGTGGCCTGGTCACTGACAGCTGACAACTTGAGAAACAATAGCAGCAAGAAGATGGAAATGGATGGATGCAGGGATGGAGAGATGAAAATTACATAGCAACGCATGGGAAACCATGTGTCCCCTGTAGAAATGCTGCAGGGGGCATACAGGTGTCAACCAAATAATTCCAGTCTTCTTTATGCTCGAAAAGTTGCATAAAATACTGAGGGGAAATGATGCTTGCAGGGAGCCAAAAATAATTTCATTCTCTATAAGTGACCGCATCTGTAAAATATTCATATCGATACAAATGCACATAGAAAATATAACTAAGGCAAACATGAATGTGTAAAATGCAGTAATGTAAACGAATAAAGCACATACCTATACATAGAGTACTGGGCATGGCTACAAAGAGAAATACTTAAGTTGCAGATACAGTTTGTTTTTAGCTCGGAATAAATGTCACAACGCTTCGTGGACTGTGTAATTCAGGAAATTGTATACTATTTTTCCCTTAAAGTAAGTTATTCTTCAGTGTAACAAAAGCTGCTCGGGGCAGTATTTATGAACTAGAAGCCCGAGAATCACAATACTTCCCAGTGATGCCAAATGAAGTCATCCTAGCAACCCCAGGAAAAAGAGCAAAACCCAAACAGCGGACTTCCACGTGAGTGGCCAGCTGAACTGAACTGCCCGGGCGGATGAGCAGGAAGAAGACCCATGAACTAAGGTCTGTATCTTTTCCTATGTCAAACCAACACCAGTTACACCTTGTCACTTTTCACAGGCAGTCACCATCAGTGATGGGAGGGGAAGGGCAACTTCATTTGAATCGGTAGCTCGGTTTCCAGGACCTAAGTTTATACAAGGAAGCATGGCGTACCTTATCACGCTACTCCAATGGCCAAGGTGACTCTGGGATACATGGAGAGTCAGGGTGATCTCAGGACTGGGACCCAGGGAGGTTCTATGGGTGGCAATGAAGAGTGAGCTGTGGGTAACTGCCTCCGGAGAGACAGCAGAGTCATAGGGGTGCCTTGGAGGATTTTCACTGCACTCCAGGTTCCGTAAGGCTGCCCAGCCCATTCTTGCTGACGATTAACAAAAACTAAGGAAACCCGAATGGCCCGTGAGATGGCTTAACAGGTAAAGGCACTTGCCACAAGCATAGTGACCCGAGTTCCATGCCTGGAACCCACATGATAGAGAAAACCAACTCCCACAAGCTGTCCTCTGCCTGTGCACCATGGTACATGCCCACCCCCACACACATATATAAGTGTAATAAAGTTTTAAAAGGGTAAGCTCTCAGGCTGGGAGGCAGATTGTTGGTACAGTGATGCGCTTCATTCTAGTCCCAGGTCCCATGTGAGAAAGCCAGAACTGGTGATACACACTTGCAATCTCGGCCCAGTGAAAGGCAGAGATGGGTGGATCCCTGGGTACCACTGGCCAGTCGTTAGGCAAGTTCCAGGCCAATGCCAGACCCTCCATACAGTGCTCCTCAGCTTCTGGGGACGAGCACCTGAGGCTGTCCTTTGGCCTCCACACGCATGAACACATACAACACATATGCACTGGCACACACATGTGTCACATGTGTGAACTCACACACATGAACACACGCATACAAATAAAAAAAGTAAACTTCAAAGAATAACAGGATTCGGGGTGCACAGCCACCTGACACCTACTTATCTGGACATGCTGATTCTACAATAACGAGTACTTGAATATCTATTGCTAATGCTCGTCCAGGTGATTTGCTTACGGGGCCTTTCTCTTGGGAGGGGCACTGTGCTGAGCACTCTTACAAACTGATCTTGCTCATCCGCCTCCCTACAACCCCACGAAGCAAGCGCTGTCACTGTTCCGCTTGGCAGGAAACAGAAGCGAGGTTTCTCGTTCCTGGCCAAGCCAGCATAAACAGGTGCGGGACCTGGAATCCCAGCCGGCCAACCTCAGAACCACTTGGTCTCAAAGCTCACACGGTGACACATGTGTCACTGGGAGGGCTGCGCCACCCTGCAGAGATCAAGTGAACGAGGAGCAACAGCAATAGTAGCCATGGGGACAAAGGCTGCACACATGCATTAGGAGAGTCAGCTGTCCGTGCAAAGGTACCATCGGTCTCTGACCCTCACTCAGATGGCAATGGCCAGCCCAGTCTGAGACCAAGGGAGCTGGGAGCCCTGCAGAGAAAGAAGTGGCTCCTGATGCCAGCCTGTCCTGCATTCCAAACAGCAATGGGCGGGTGGGGGAATGTGGTGAGCATTCTCAGATCCATTTGTCATAATGCAAGCGAACCACAAATGTGGGTATAATTAAAGCTCTTTTACTTTGGTTGAAAAAAATATATATCTGAAATCTTCCAGATCACTACAGATAGTGAAGTGGTGTGTCATGGTGTTGGTCTGGCTTTTCCCTCTCTTCCATGGGATGCTATCTGAGGAGGCTAAATATCTGCCGAGTACTCGGGGTGTGCCAGGCCCCGAGCACAGTACTTGGCACAAATATTATCTCATTAAATCCCAATTTAATGAGATATTAATTGTGGTATTACTGACTTCAATTTAAAGAGATGTAAGGAAAAGCTCAGAGAAGGCAAGGAACTGATGCAAAGGCGCACAGCTAGCATGACAGGATGGTATTTTAAAACTTAAGGGCTTCCATCCAGCCTAGGTGTCATGAAACCACGTGGCTATCTTAGACTCCTTTCATCACAAAGACAGACAGAGAGGAGGAAGCAGGTTTTCAAACTTCTGAGAATTCATATCTGCCATTTATATGAAGTGGCAAATCACCTCAGCAGGGCACCCTTAGCACCCGCTGGGTTTCTAAAAGGCAAAACCTGCCAGGCCATTCCGAGAAGCCACGATAAGACTAAGCATTGTGTAGTACCAGCTGCCATAGGGTCTGTGTACACACAGGCAGTACCATATCCCTCAATGGGGGAGGGCACGTGAATGACTGTGAGACCAAAGTCATTAAGGTTAATAGGGTCCCAAAATCAAAGCCTTCGAGTCACTTAGAGGAAGTACCACTTGAAAGGGGGGAAAGCCAGGCAAGCAATCCCAGTGTGTCCTGCATGCTGGGCAAAGGACACCATCAGGGAGGGAGGGTAGAAAGGAACGGCAGCACTCCGGATGAGAGGAAGAAGATGCTGAAATTACTTATATACCTGCTCTCCATCACATCTCAGACCTGGAGCACTGACCAAGGCCCAAAGAAATGTTCATTGACACCTGTCCCATTCACACGTCAGGCCATTTGCCTTCCCATAAACAGCCTTAAAAGCCAGCACACAGTGCCCTGGGACACTGAGGTTTCATCACTCTACAGGACCTCAGCATGGAGGCGGGGACAGGTTCCTCCCCTGTGCTGGTCAGTCACCAGGCCAGCTGTCAGCAGAGCTGTTAACCTCAGGCTCAGGTTCCAAAGGGCCGCACAACTATAGAGTTTGAAATGCTACATGGGACACTCGCCGGCACCTGCCATCCAGCTGGGACTCATGTGATGACTGACAATGCCAACATTTAAATAGTCGGGCAGAGTGGTATCACTACATCCCACTGAGCTCCTGCCTAGAGCCGAGCTCAACTGTTCAAAACAAGGGAGGGGAATGGTGAGGCTTTCCATCCACTGTAAGGCACCTAATACGGTGTCAGTGAGTCACTTGGTAGCCAGTCCATCCCTAAACATTATGTCACTGCCGAAATGACGCTGAGGTTGGGACACACCACTCACCCTGCCTCAAGAATTGTGCCTCTAAGTCTCTCACTGAGTCCCTGCAGCAGCCACACCGAGCACCATGGACTGGAGCATTCCACAGAAGTCATATGGCTCAGACTGACATGCAGACAGCAAACAGGGGCTCCCCTAACCCAAGACAGGGTCAGTGGACCCGCAGCTAAAAAGCAGACTCCAGGAAATATCACTGAGCGACACAGGCTGGGACAGCTGATGTCATTGTCCAGCTGATAAAGTCAGGTGGTGAGAAAGAAGATCCGGTCATTGCAGCGTGGGGATTTTGTGCTTTGTCACTCCAGAAAGCAAATACTTTCCACTGCATAGTTCCAGGAGACCAAGGGCAAGGGCGGGACTCACTGCAGGAAAGAGACAACCGGAGGCCAAGGGCAGGGATGGAGACAGATGCTGGGACAGGGGCTGATCAGATTTTCCCAGCTATCCCTCTGTGCTCATCCTCTGCCTTCTGCTTCCTCGGGGGGAGACTCATTACCCTTTCCAGTCTCCAACCCCAGGCCTTTGTATTTTCTATTCCCTCTATCGGAAACACCTTAACTCCAAATAATTGCTAGAATTTGATGCTGTACTTAATTTGAGTTGACTTCATTTAAATGATACCTGCCCAGAGAGAGGCCACTATATGGAAAAGAGTCCACTGTTTTAATAGATTTCCCCATGCCTCCAGAGTCACAAAAATAAGAGAACAGGAAGGGATGGAGGAAGCCATTCGGGTGGTCCACACCTCAGACTGCCCACTGTGCATGCAATCAAGGCGAGAGAATTCTAGAAAGACTTGCCTTACTGCCACTGTACAGGGAAGGTGAGGTCTCGAAATTTTGGAAGTCAAACAGGAGTCTATTTGAGTATCACTGAAAGATTGCAGGGAGCAGGGGGAAGGGACAACCAACGGGCAGCAGCCAGGGGCTACTTCTTCCAGGTCTATGGGGTCAAGCCACATAAAGAGGCTCCTGCCTGAGACAAGGTAGCCTAGAGAATGACCCTGTCACCTGGAGACGCTCCCTAACTCATCACTCACTTGAGGAGAGGTGGCCACAGTCCTCTGTTTCTACTCTTTAGGACCGAGTTCTCAGAAAAGAGTCAAGGAGAGTGGAGATAAAGAAAAGCCAGTATAGTGTGTGTTCCTGTCTTGGGCCTGGTGAGTGACGTGCAAAAAAGCCAGGGAAGATGAGACTTGGGTCTCTCGTAGACCACGACAAGATGACCCAGAGAGCTTGTAAAACTTGGCACCATTGCCCAATACCGCCACCTGCTTTCTGCATGCCTGTGTGGGGTGGCAAGGCTCTTCCCTACTAAAGGAGTGCCAGCTGGAGAAGCATCAGATGACGTACCTGGAAGGCACCAGTGGACATCAGGATGGGGACAGCGTTAAAAACCAGCTTCAACAATACTCGTACATTTCAGGGTAGGAGCTTGACAACTAGAATTATTAGGCAAGAATAGGGGTAGCTATGTAAAATGAGAAAAGATTGTATTAAAAAATTCTTATAAAAAGAATTATTAAGCAAAAGGAACAGAGACTTAGGAGACAGAATCAGCGGACAGCATCGGGAGGGACATGCAGTGAGTACTGAATCCGCTTTATTCTTCCACATGCTTATATACTTAACTCCAAAAGGGAGGGGGAGGCAACAGAGTTCATTCGCATGACACAGGAATAGACTTGAGTTCTCTAAGCTTCGGTCCAGGTGGAGGGGACCTCGTTCAACACTCAAAGTACTAATTAACCACGCCCTAGGCCAGAATCGTTCGTTTGTAGCCACACCTGTTGTTACAACTTTAAGAGAGCAAAAATAAGCTCAAACTCTCTGACCTTCAGACTAGGTGGAATGGGTTTATATCTGTGTGTGCTCCGACAGGATAGACACTAACTTCCACACACTCTGTTTCCTCAGACCTAAAGCATCTCTAAGATTTAGCTATACCTATCCAGTAGGTTTTTATGAGGATCCAACAGTTTAATAGTATCATAGTTTCCTTGGTTGTCAACGTGACAAAAACTTAGAGTCATCTGGCAAGAGGGAGAAATACATGCTGAATTGTCTCATTAGATTGATTAGATTGACCTATGTGTCTCTCTCTCTCTCTCTCTCTCTCTCTCTCTCTATATATATATATATATATATATATATATATATATATGGCATTTTTTTAATTGCTAATAGAAGGAGGGTCCAGGTTGTTCCGAGGTATATAAGAAAGGTTGATAGCAATCCAGAAAGCAGAATCCCTCTGTAGCTACTGCTTCAAGTACCTGTCTTGAGTTCCTGCCTTAGCTGTCCCTGGATGACACTGTAACTCACAAGCCAAATAAGCCTTCTCCTCCCCAAGTTGCTTACGCTGATGTTTGCTAAACTTCCTTCCCTGGCGAAGATGTAAACAATGTCTACCCAACCACAAACTAAGGTATCATTCCTCCAATGTTTACCCTGGGAAACAACTGAACCAAATACTCACAGAGCAATGGGTAAAGGATTATGAGCAGACGCATTAGTGACTTTAAAGCAACCACACCGGAAGCTCTGAAGCCAGTGTGGATGATGACTCCCCCATGACCATGCAGATGGAACCCCCTCCCATGGTCCCCCCCTGTGTAAATAATCTAGTGCTTCTGCAGACTCCAGGGCCACGTGCACTTGCAATAGGATAGAAATACACACGATTAGCTAGGGAGGTTGGTCAGAGACTCGGGCGAGGGTCCCGTCATCCTCCCTGCCTCCTCCTACTGTCATCACCAACAGTCAACAAGCCTAACCAAGGTGATCTTTTGCAAGCATGCCCAACCAAACTCCTGAAGACGGGAGCAGCATGGCTTAGAGGCTAGTCCAGTACAATAGTTATGATGTTTATCACTGCAATAGAAAATAAACTAGAACAGGCTGGGTGGTGGTGGCAGCGCATGCCTTCAACCCAGCATTTGAAAGGCAGAGGCAGGCTGATCTCTGTGAGTTCAAGGACAGCCTGGTCTATAAGAGCTAGTTCCAGGACTGACTCCAAAACAACAGAGAAACCCTGTCTTGAAAAACTAAAAGGAAAGGAAGAAAGAAAGAAAGAAAGAAAGAGAAAGAAAGAAAGAGAGAGAGAAAGAAAGAAAACTAGAAAAAATAGAAAATTCCTTTTAGACCAGTAATAGGCACTATTAGTGCTGGCATCCTTGGAGTTAAAGGAGACATGAAAAATATTCAGGAAGGGACCTGATGTAGAACAGACCAGGAAAAAAAAAGCTTAACTTGAACAAATCATTCTGATGATGTAAAATGTTAAAAAAAAACCCTGAACCTAATTATCAAAGCTTCTAGAGACATGAATTAAGAGACCACTTAAACTCCATTTAATACCAGAAAATCGACAACTCAGAATAATTTCTAATTTTAGTGATTTGCATAATATCTGTTAAAAGATCAATAATGGTGTCTTTAAGTTTTTTTTTAAGTTGTATTCTTTCAAAAAGGCCCTGAAGGGGTGGAAAGATGGCTCAGATGGTAAAACCTAGTGTTCAATCCCCAGGATCTATATTTAAACAAAGAAAAGCCAGATGTCACAGTGTCCACCGGGCACTTCCGCGGTGCTTACAGACCGAGCCATAGCAAGCCCTAGAACAGTATCATATTGACTATCCATCTGTGCTAGCTAGCTAGAGTGTAACTGGCCCCCTATAAGCTCACAGGGCGTGGCACTATTAGGAGGTGTGGTCTTATTGAGTGGGTATGGCCTTGCTGGAGGAAGTGTGTCACTGTGAAAGTGGTCTTTGAGGTTTCCTCTGCCCGGTGCCTGCGACCACTTCCTGACATCATATGATCAAGATGTAGCTAACGCCATGTCTGCCTGCATGTCACCACGCTTCTTAGCATTGATAATGAACTGAGCCTCTCAACTGTAAACCGCCACCTCAATTAAATGTTTTCCTTTGTAAGACTTGCCATGGCCATGGTGTCTCTTCTCAGCAATAGAAACCCAGACTAAGACATCATCTTCTGTTCTGATCCACATTTGGCCACTGACAGCATTGCTCGGGTGGGGCTGCAGAGGGAGAGTTTGTAAATCACGCCAGAGCTTGTATGGACCAGGCTGCTTACGGGGTGTATGATCCGGTCGGTGTAACACTGCTGCTTACAATCCGGGCTTTACAAACACCATTCTTCTTGGAAACAGTTAGAACTCAGTTTCTGCACACCGACCAGAAGAGTGCATGACATCATTCTGAGAGCATGAGTCACATGGGGATGTACCGCCTCGTAATTACTAGGGGTTATAAACACGGACTTGGAATTTATCACCCACAGCTACTTAAAATGACAGAAAGGAGGATAATGACAAATGATTAAAAAGGAGGGGGGGAATCCCTGTGGAAATGGCTGCTATGGGGAAGGAAGTTTCGAAAGGCTCCAGTGAGTTAAAGAAAGGCAGGTACCACAAAGGGGTTTTCTGGGGAGAAGCCCAGGCATCAAGGCAAGCAGACGTGAGGTCAGGGACTACATGCTTCAACCCCAATGTGGCGCTGCTTTCCCAAGGAGCCTGGGGTCTATGACATCTCACACCTCGGTGGCTACAGTGAAGTTACAAAGAGGATGGCAGGGTCTCCGTGCCAAGTTCCTCTCTGCACTCTCAGGACAAATGGGTTTCAAAACAGCATGCCCACCACTGGTGTAAGTGAAACCCAGGCTGTTTATTGCCAGGTATAAAATTGGGGTGAGTGTCTTATTATCAACCAGGCTCAGAAACGTGGAGGTCGAGATCAGCTAACGACACAGGCCTGAAGTCTGGACAAGGGAGAGGCTCACGGCTACTTCCTAAGACCTTGTCGCTTACCTCTCGGCTTACACACTCGGTGCCTGCCTGCACTTTGGCAGCTGGCCCAGAAGTGACGTCCCTCTTCCTAGGCACTAACAGAGCAGCCCTGGCAAGTTCTTATAGAGCAAAGTGACACCTAGCTCCTTGGGAGACAGGGTGATACCTCAGACAGAACCCCAGTGCTCTCCAGGCCACAGTTCAAGCAGCTTTGGGAAAGTTCTCGGATCGGCCCATTTTCACTAAGATCAGAGAAATGAGAGATTATCCGTGGTGGGTTGCAGGTGAGAGGCGGAAGTCCTGAATCTATACCATGCTAGTAAAGTTGCATAGCTTTTCTGCTCGACCATCCATCCATCACTTTAGCAAATATTTACTAAAGGCCATCAGCTGGCTGACCCTGAAGGGGGACCTGTGAGCACAAAGAAAAGGAAATGCGGGATTTCAACAATACAACCTCTAAAGTGCCGGGATGGTTTGTCCCCTGGCCATCAATTCTCACCAGCCCTCCTCCATGTGTGCGATCTCCTCACATAAGGGAGACTCTAGTCTTCTGAGGTAAGCCCTGTTCACAGGTCCCTGCCCCAGAATATTCTTCTAGACAGTGACACCGTATCTTTGGATAGCAGACTACCTATATACAAGGTTGGCCACACCTGCTGTCTTAGAATCCAGATCTCTAGAAAGGAGCATTTATTTTTGAGGTACTTAAAAAGGTTGTTTTTTTGTTTGTTTGTTTTTGTTTTTTATTTTAATATATTGGAGTTCAAAGGAGAGAAAGCAAACTTGGGGGACGACAGGAAAGCCAGTTGCATTTAGTTACATGGAGTTTTTTTTTTTTTTTTTTTGCAAGATAAAAACTTATATCATTTCTGGGAGGGGGGAGAAAAAGGTTCCCAACGTTGCTTCCGTTTTCCTTCTTAATCATCTCTGCATGCTATTTGTTTGCCACAGAGTAGTCACATCCTGTTACCGTCAGTAGAAAGTCCTAGAAAGTCTGAGAACTCACGGGTAGACTGAGAGTCCCTGGTGTTAAAAAATGTCCACTCTACAACCAGGGTTTCCTGAGTGGTCTTTTAAATACCTCGTGTCAAGACAAAGCCTTTCCTTTGGGTGGGTGGGGTCGGTGGCTTGGATTAGACAGGCAGAAGGAAGAGTGGGCAGTCTGCTGGGGGAAGACACAGAGAAAGAAACAGTTTTGATATGAAGTCTCTAGGTCTGCCCACTTAGCCCATTTCCTGATTAACCTCAAACAGGGAGCACAGACCCGTGGCTGTGGTGCCACGAATGGCTTAGATGTTTAAAGGCTGCAACTGCTGAGCAATGCCAGTGCATTTTATCTTTTCAAGCCAAGTGGCACACGCGTTCAAAATGAAAACCAGCCAATGAGGCTAAGGAAGAGACTCTCTTCCGCTTTCTGTCCTAGAGTAACGGTCAACATCTCAGTGACCTCCCCTTAGGGGCCAAGCAGATGGTATCATGTCCTCTTTGCCACAGGCTTTCCAGGAAGGGCACTAACCCACCACTCACCAGGCGAGTTCCCATAAGATAAGTGTAGCTGCCCGCATGCAGGTCTTGGGGCCCAGAGTGCTCTGGCTACCTCTGTGAGGAGACTGTCTACCACACAGTAGCGCCATCCCGGTGCAGGATTCCATCAGCCAGCTAGCCACCATGTTCTCTACAGAAACCCCTGGCCTTGCTGCTGCAGGATAGAACCCTGCTGAGAACTCTGAAGACTGGATCCATGCACAAGGCTTCCCCATTCTGCACTGTTAGGGCCCCACCCATATGCACAAACACTTCTGATTAAAAAGATAAGCACGGCCCAATGTCTTTCTAGGCGGGATTGATGCAACAACCCGAGGTACTTCTGCACCAAGGGCTATCATTCAGCAAGAAAAAGGAATGAATTATTAATGCATACAACAACTTGGATGGATCTCAAGAGATTCGAGCTGAGTGAAGAAAACCAATCTCAAAGGGTTGCTTGATGAATGATTCCATTTCTATCCCATTCTTAAAGTGATGGCATTAGAGAGATGGAGAAAAGATGGGTAGTGGCCCGGGCAGGGGAGCAGGGAAGAGTGTAACGGTAACAGGAACATGGTGGCAGCCACATACACCAACATGTGATGAAACCACGGAAAATTAAATACACAAACACACATGGACATCCACGTACACACACACACACACAGTGTGAGCTCAGGTAACATGAGGGTTGTTCAGACTGAATCACTCCGGGTTCCCTGACTGAGACTGTACTGCCATGAATTCTGGGCTTAAACAGAAAACACCTCTGGAGGGACATCTAAGCAACTGTAGTCATCAGACCACACTCTAAAACTCAATGTGCTCAGCGGTTGGGATTATATAAATCCTCTGGCTTCCCTTTTTTGCGTTTTATTCCTGAATTTGTAACATATGCATCACACAAATGGAGATCTCTATTGTGTGCACACACATCATGCAAGCCACAATTGCAGAAGTTCGCTGCTCTCTTAAACATACTCAGAATTTCTCCCAAGTGCTGTATAAATTTCAAACCGTTAAGTAGAATGATTTTATACTGGCCTTTTGGATGCTACTAACCCTCACCTCCATGAATGACATCAGTGTTTCCATAGTAACTAATGTACTTCAAAGTGGCCAATGCAGACGGAGGCTTTAAAAAAGAATTAAGTGACAGAAACCAAGCACATTGCAGTGTCTGTGGTAATGCAGGACATTACATTATGGGCGCCAGTTTGGGGGCAAGAAATAAATATTTCAGCAGAACCTTTACACTACCAGATACATTGTATAACAATGGCCTCTGGAATTCCACAATTGGCGTTGAAAATGTGGCTGCCTGATTCAACATGCTAACTCCTCAGAGTCTACATGTGAGTAAAAGCATGTGCTCACCCACTTACATGCAAACCAAAGCTAGCTTCCAAAACAGCCACATAATGTTAGAAATGGGCTGCCATTGTGCCTGCCAGAGAACAGCTACTTCCAAAGTATTCTAGTGACAGGAAGAAAAATAATGCAACTGATTAAGAGAGAAAACTGGAAAAAAATGGATGTGGGAGAAAAAAACACAACAACAAAAGCCCTAGTTCCTACATCCTAGATGTAGGGAAACAGAAAGTGAAATTTCCAGATGTGGCCTTCGTCCGCTTATGGATATACTCCCTTTGATGAAGCCTGAATACTTTCTCAGTTCTTTTAACTATCTGGTTGTTTAGGCATCTGTGAATAAGGGCCTTTCCAGGGATGGAAGCCCACGCCTTAAGTCCTGAGGCAGGGAGCTGGGAAGTAACAGTTCTGGGTGGTTTCATACAAACCGGAACCCAGTCTTAACATAACTGAATAGAGTGGGAACGTTGGTCTGTCCCAGTCAAAATGTCACTCTCACTATTACATACAGAATAGAAGCACCAGGAAGTCTCCTCAGCTGCTCCCCATGTTGCCAAAAATCTATATCTAGAAGAGGGTGATGACAGATAGCCTGTTGTGTATACAGCCCAGGCGCCCATTTCTCTTGGTGACCTTAAGTTGCCGCCAGGGGCAAGGAACACACAAGAGCCCGTGGAAAACACCAAAAGAGTTATCGCGTCTCCTGGTAATGGTGTGACCTCTGTGGTATGAGACTCGGCCTCATTTTGCAGGGTAATCCCCGTGTCCCTGCCCAGCAACTCCTTCACAAAAACGGCAGTGCCATCCTTTCCACAGGATGGTGTACAGAAGGCCCCGTCACTGAGGGCTGGGAGGACATGCCATCTGTATATCTTCTCCTACTTCTAGCCACTCAGAAGAGGCTGTGGTTCTTAAGTTAGCATCTATCACTAGAATATATACTTGAGATGACCACCTGAGAAGTAGAAAAAAAGTTTATTCTGCTTCACAGCTTTCGAGCTTTCATTCCACGATCAACTGGCCCTGTGGTTTGCGGGCCTATGGTGAAGAATGATGTCTTGGAGGAGAGGATGGCAAAGCAAAATTGCTCACATTAGGGCAGAAAGACAAAAAGCAAAAGTGGGGAGGGCTGGGGCCATACAGTGGACCCTCAGGGGCATACCCACAGTGACCTAAATCCCCTCTACTGGGTTCCACTTCTTAAAGGTCCAACCAGCTATCAACAGCATCAAGCTAGGAACCAAATAATTAACACGTGTTCCCCTGAGGAACATTACAGACACAAATTATAGCAGGTCTTAAAATGCTATGAGGCTCTCTGAGCTGTGCTCATCCTGATATCTTTTTCTATAGTCCACAATGCTTTTGTAGAAATGAACGAAGGCTCATTTTTGCCTACTAGACTGAGCCTAGAACTCAAGGCCTTTCTCTTTACCTACCTGTAACTTCCATCCAACCCAGCCATCTTCCCTCATGATCCAGAGCTTTTTTTGTGATATCATCCCCTCCTCCACTGAGAGCATATGTCCCCTCCCTACTTAGCCTCCATTCTGAAGGGTCCACCTGGACCTCTGCCCACTCCCCATGCAGCTTCAAGGGTTTCCCCATCTCTATAAAGTTACTGTTACAGTCTTTTAAGAATAGCATCCAGTCCTCTATTGTCACTAGCAAAGTATCACAACAGACATCCCTTTACTGCATTAGTTCCCAAGTGGTTTTACCATCCTCTGCCCCCACCAGTGTCTGGACAAGTGCCTAGAAAATCAGAGAACCTTGACAGTCATTAGGTCCAAGATAAATAAGGTAGCTTTAGAGAGTAAAAAATATTTAAGGGTAAGACAAGGGAGAGGTAAGTCTGATATCAAAAAGAAATTGAGGGATGGTGTGTGGCTCAGTTGGTATGGTGCTTGCCTAGTAGGCTTGGCCGTGGCTTTACAATGTCTGCTTCTTATTCCCTGACTTCCAGCTACCACCAGTGCTTCTTTACCACAGAGGCCTATAAAGTCCCCACAGCCATCGCCAGTGACTCACAGAAGAAACAGCAGCAATAGGAAGGCAGATGTAATCGCGCCCAGGCACCAGGTACCAGACTTGGTCTGTCACGTGAAGCGACAACACTTCACACTCAGGAGATCTCCCTGTGTGCTCGGGTCACAGTCAAGGAAACTCAAGGCTACAGAGTGACAGGCCTGCCTGGAGTCACCCAGGATGGGCGGAGCCTAAATAGAGTCCAGGCAGTCTTGCTCAAGAACCAAGTAAGTTGCCAAGTCAAGGCAGCTCTGACATCAGGCCACACAGCTGAGGGGACAGACCACGGGGGTGGGGGGTAAGGAAAGAGGAAAGTAATAGAGACAGACCTCAAAAGTAGCTTCATTATAAAAATGCAGCAATGTCCTCAATGCTGAGTAACGCTTGGGGACAATACTGCCATGTCTGAAGAGCAGCATGTGTTGAGGACTCCATCCTATGCCAGGCGGAGGGACACTCAGGAAATGGTAGACACTATGTCTAGGGGTAAGCGTCGTCTCATCTGTTAAAAGGGTACCCCCTGGATGTCTCGTCACTGTCAAGGGAATGAACGTCCCTCTCCCGTGAAGACATCTGCATGTGCCATCCGTCTTAACTCACGGTCAAACTGCACATCACGAACTCGGTCCCCCAGACACTGTAGCATGGGGTCCTTAAATTCACCGCCAGGTTTTCAAACATCGAGTGAAACTCAGAAACGGCAAAGCAAGAACTTACCTTCAGAGTGCAGAAAGTATGGGGACGTAGGGCATTTGGATGAAACCAGAAGGAAATATCCAAGTTCACAGTAGGGAATAGGGCTCTGGGGAGATGGAACCCACCAACAAAGAGTGAAATAAGACCAAATGCAGAGTGTGACCTAGCAAACTGTCACCCAACATGCGGGAGACAGGAACTCCTAGGGTCCCAAATCTGAAGTATTCAGGTCTGGGTGGTGAAGAGAGGCCGATGGACTGTATTCTAACAGCTACCTTTTGGTTTGGGTTTTGAGAAACTAGAACAAAGAGCTAAAGATAAAAGTGGAATTACTCTGAAACAATATAATACTCATCACTACTTTGAAGTCCAATGAACAAACATTTCACATTCGTAAGATGGTATTGTGCCCATATTGCCTTCTGAGAAACCTGAAAGGTGACCGTTTGCTGAACAAGCCAGCACTCTTCGGGGAGTCTGCTCACTCTGGCACCGAGCGCTGTAATTTTGTGGGGATTGTGATGGCAAAATTCTTACGTAATGGCTCTTGCTTCTGAGTGGCTGGCTGTTCAGACAAATATGCGAGTGAGACTGGGTGTGCAGGTGACAAGACGCTGGGAACATTTTCAAAGGACTCTTATCACTTGTCCGAGCCACCAGGCCATGACTAGGGAGGAGCTGACAGCCAGGGACAGTTAGTTCTCTGTCCCAGGCATAGTCATGGTCAGAGTTTTCCTGAGTATTTTTTTTTTTAATAAGTGAATAGTGTTGTTTTTTTTTTTCAAGGAGTGAATAGCGTTTTCTCACAAGTAGTGACATGCTAGTAGTAACATCAAAACACTCAGTCCCCTCAGAGTCCTCAGCTCTGGCCCACCCTCACCCAGCACCCCCCCCTTCTCTGGGTGTGAGCCATGAAAAGGGCTATTAGAGCAGATAAACGGCAAGACCTGGAAAGGAAGCACTAACAAAAATAGCAAGATCTTTCACCTATGCGAGCCTCCATTCAGGGTGAAGACCCCTTATCTGAAATGCCCAGCACCAGACTCCTGAGATTCTAGAGTACTTCTAGATATATGAGGAGAGATACCCTGAGAGATTCTGGGGGCAGGGCTCAATCCCACACAGGAGACTCACTCAGATTTCACCCCCTCCTTACACAGAGCCTGAAGGTCATTTCATGCGGCATCTTTGCTATGCTTGCCACAGCAGTTACACAGGGTCACACAGTCACGGGTGGAATTTTCCATTTGTGTCCTTGTGATGGTCCCTCCTTCATGGTGGCTCAGGATTTTGAGGTATTTCAGACTGCAAAGCATCTTGGACTTTTAGACTTACAGCGAAGGATACCCGACCCTGCCCGGGGATAAACGTTCCCACATCTGTGGGAGTCACATCAGATCCACAGGTACTCCCCTCACTACACCACATCCCCAAAACATCGATTCCTCTCCCACAGAGGCTCCATCTTGGCTCTGTCTTTATGACCATCCCTTTTAGTCCCCTCAGCCTATTTCACAATTCAGGGGACAACACAAGAGGGAACAGCAAGCAGCTCTAAGAAACTGCCACCCAAAAAACAAGGCTGGGATGGACGGAGGGAGTATTATACAGACTTCGGAATTTTATCAGAGACTTCCTAATTAGACAGTGGGATTTACATGCAAAATCCCTAAACTTAATTCAGTTTAAAGCAGGAATAATCATGGGTCAGAAAGAGTGGGAGAGGGAGAAAATGAGAACACCTCGGGGTCAAAACCTTCAAAAATAAAATACAGAAGAGGAAAAGGACAGTGACAGAGAGGGGAAGTATGCAAGGCTTATAGTTCCTCACCCACTTCCCTAAAGAGGAAAATACAGACAAACACAATGACCAAGTATGGAAGGGAGCAATATGAGGGGGAATTTGTAGATCTCTCCTCTCCCAAGAAACATCCACCGGGAACAAAGGCAGAAGAAGCCCGTAGCCCTGATAGCGGCTCTGCTGGAAGGAACCGAAGACTTTGGTGTACACAGTCAAACTTGGAGTTGACGTCATAGCCAAGCACCACCAGAGGGGGCAGTGTGTGTCTCACACCTGAAGGCTGAACCCACAGCACAGGACTCTTAAATGATCCAGAAGTAAAAGCCACAGCTTCCAGGCAAGCTGATCGGGTGCTGAGATTTTCTCACCTCCACAGCTTCACTCCACCCCAACCACAGCGTATCCCTGGGCTGCTAAAAGCATACCCAGAAATGGAAAAACAGGCTTCGAACTTCAGTTTGGTGGCAACTGAGAAGGTAACTGAGTCAAGTAACTCACCCAGGATAACAGATAAGAGCGGACTTACTTAGACGATAGTAAACCAAGCAGCAAGCAAATCACATGTGTTGGACAGTGATAAACAGAGATTCTTAGGGGAAAGGCAAAGACTCCAAGACAAAGAGGATCCAGAAGGTCTAAGCTCCACAGGACTTAATAAAGCTATGTGATCACTACACAGAGAATAAAAAGCCAACAGGAGTGGGGGTGAGGGGAAGGGAGAAGATGATGACAAGTGTGACCCTTAAAAAAAAATAAACTGGGAGTCAAAATAAAAACATTCAACAGAATCCACAGAGAACTTGAGAAACATCAGTTTGCCGAATGGAGATTTAAAAACAAACACGGTGGATTTAGAAATAGACAAAGAATCCAAGCAAAGCAATTAACTGCAGAGTTCAAAGCCAAGGCAGGACACAGTCAACTGATGCTCTTAACTGCAGAGAACCAAGAGAGAAAAAGGAGTCAAAGAGACGATGGCAGAAAATGCTGGAATGCATCTAGGGTTGACTCTGTTGGCTGAGAGAATACACATAACAAGTTCCAAAGGGGAGGGCAGGCATCCACCATGTGCTAAGCTGTGGTGGGATTCAGTTGTATGCCACATGTTAAGACACCGTTTATTTAGTCTGTAGGCAATTACTTAAAGGGAGGTGAGGACAGGAATTGACAGAAATGACCAGTGATGGAAGGGGGTGGCTTGAGGTTCGCTGAAGGAAACTCTCTACCAAATTTCAATGAAATTAAAGGTACTGCTTGGTATTTGAAGAGCATACATGTTGTGAGTTATATCTAGGCTGCTACTTTTCCAAAAGTAACAGAAAGAACTCAGAGATGGGCCAGGTGCTCCAACTTAGAAGAGCTGGACTTATAAGAGCTCAGATTATAATTCTTCAGCTTCATGGTAGTGCAGAAGTATTACTACACATTCCCATGGAAAATTCATCTTCAGCCCATATTCAGTAAACCACTGCAATACAGACTATACTGTGTGGCAGGCAGTTCTTCTCTGCTACAGGCAGCTGTTCTGAGCTCATTTCAGGTAGGCTGTCTTAAGCTATGGTACTCAGTGGATGGAGGGATAGAAGATGCATTTTAGGCTTAAGATGTTTTCAACATAAAATGAGCCTATCACCATGACCCCAATGTAGGTCAAAGAGCACCCGCATTTCTGCCGTAGCTTCTTTTCCTGTCGCTGCAATGAAAGACCCTTACATAAACAAAATACAGGAGAGGTGTTTATTTTTGAAAGTTCATAGTTGGAGGCCTGCCCATCGTGGCAGAGAAGGCAGAGAAGCTTGAAGCAACTGGTTATCTTCTGTCCATGGACAGAAGACAGCAATGAAGACATACATTCAACAGTGGGTTCCTTGTTCTCTTTTACACAGTCTAGAATGCCATGCCCAAGGAACAGTGCCACCCACAGACAAGATGGTACTAAAAACAAATGGTAGGATCTAAATGGCAGATAATTAGGTCATGGGGGGAACCATCCTTGGAGGGGATTAAGGTAGTTCTCACAAGGCTATGTTAGTTCTCATGAGACCCAGTGAAATAAAGAAAAGCCATTCCGTGTGTCTGGTCCTTCTGCGTGCATCCATTTCTCTTTCTGCTGCTTTGCCATGTTGTAATGCAACCATGGGCCCCTTGCCAGATGCTGGCCCATTCTGTGTGAGCTTCCCAGTGACCTGGATCAAAAGCTAAATAAGCCTCCTTACTCTGTTACGCCACCTATCTAGGTTATTTGATGAGACGAACACAAAACTAAGAAAGAAATTTTAATTAGTCTAGAAAGTTTACGTATATAATATGGAGTTCTGCATGGAAATGGCACCAAACAACGATACAATGTACAACAGTACCTCCTAACATGAAAGAGGGATCAGTTACAATGCTAAACACTGAAACTAAATAAGTAAATAAACAGACTGGACTAGGAAACATTTTGCCCAGAGGGAAACCATGCCAAAGAAATCCTCAACCAGGTTCCCAACTTCCATTGACTGTTTGGAGGCCAACCGCTCTCCCTAATCCTAGGTGCGGCCAATGCCAACAAAGTAGTCCCCCCTCTGCTCTCTGCCAGGTTCTTTCAGAGGGAACTGCACGAGAAAATTTAAACTATACACACCCACATTTTGTTTGGAGGAGTTTCCTATGTCCAAATATGGTTTGTTTCTGTTACCAGCCTTAAAGTTATCCAAAACTGATATACCCAAGGCCAAAAAGAGTGTTATAAACAGCCAACATACATTAAAGTATTTTCATAACTTTAGGTCATGTTGCAGCAATCTGCAGGTGATTCAAAAGAGCATTTCAGTACAGAGGGACCACGGTGTCCTCTGGTCCCCCACCCTGGTGAGCACCATGTTCTAGGACATCCAAGGTACAGAGGCCAGCTTCTCTCCCTAATCCTAGTGACTGTCTATGCCAACAAGGAGTGCCCCTCTACACTTAAACAAAGCATGCCTTTAGCCATGCCATGCCATGGCTGCCTTCCTGAGTCTGAGCATGCCCAGATCCACCTTCCCTCCACCAGCTAGCGGGCTGGATGCCAGCAGCATCTTACCATACAACTTCAAAGCTGGGAGGCAGGAGGACAGCAGCTTTGCCAAAACAGGTGCCGGCAACCCCCACACTGCTGCCTGGAGTTGAGACTCCAAAGTACCAGGCCTGTGGCTGTGGTATTGGTTTCCTATCCTGCCCCTCCTCCCCCAGAGTCCCGAGGCCCATCTCCACCCACCTCCTGCCAGCTCTCTACCTCATCACTTTATGTCTCCAACTGTGAACACCTTCCCTACCCACCCTGGCTAGTCTCTAACACCTTCCACTTCCAGCCTGATGCTTTGCTTCTGGGATGCCACACTGGCCTGTGTAGAAACCAGAGCAGATGGAAGACTCCATGATCGCTCAGCCCCTGCTTGGACCCAGGACTGAAGTCATTCTGATGAATGAACTATTAACGAAAACCGTCGAAATAGGCCATCTTCCCTGTTGGGAGGTATGGACCCCATAAAGGCCACACCTTTCTCCCGTATATTGCTTGCATCATCTAAAAAAAGTTGTTAATGAGTCTGGCAGAAACCATGCTAAAACCACGTTTAGAAGGAGCCTATGCTAAGAAATTATGAGAATTATCATGCCCATTCCTCCCCGAAGGAGCATTGCTATAGATGGAAGCAGAATATAGATATCCGGTCCTAATATAACACCTACCTGGCCATTCTTTCAAACATAAGGCCTATGCCTATCATCACTGTTCCTACTGAACCCAAACCCTGTAAGACAGTGGTTGTCAACCTTCCTAATGCTGTGACCCTTTAACACAGTTCCTCATGCTGTGGTGACCTCCAATCATAAAATTATTTTCAATGCTACTGCATAGCTGTTAATTTTGTTACTGTCGTGAATCACAATGTAAATATCTGTGCTTTCCAATGGTCTTAGGTGACCCCTGTGAAAAGGTCATTCTATCCCCAAAGGGGTCACGACCCACATGTTAAGAACGGCTGCCTTAAGGGGAACGAACGTCTTTGTGTCCTCAGTCTCACGGGCACACCCGTGCTCTACAGGCAAGAATGATTCCCTCCCCAACGAGATGCTCAAATTCCTGTTCCCAGTGTCTGTAGACACTGATGTGTCTGCCAACGAATTCTTTGCAGATGTAAACAAGCCAAACTGAGGTCATCAGGGGCACACCCTAGCCGATCTGACCTGTGTCCTTACGAGACAAGAGACATGAGGGAAATGCCATCAGGTGATAGGAAGAGACGGGTGACATTGCTTCAAGCCAATGACCACCAGGGACCAAAGGGGTCACCACTAGAAGCTAGGCAGACCCAAGGACAGATTCCACCCAGCACCACAGACAGCATAAGCAGTTGGCTTCAGATCTGCATCCTCCAGGCCTGGGGGAAAATGAATCTGTCCTTCTAAGCCATCCGGTCTGTGAAAATGTATTAGAGTCGTCCTAGGAAGCTGAGACAGTTGGTCTCTTCCTTCAGAAGTGTCCGCCCTCTGGCTTTCAGCCCATTTCCCTTTCGCTACAGAGATAGCAAATCACTTTCTCTTTACTACCGAAATTTGCCTAACAGCCAAGACACCGGAAATCTTTGAGAACCTCCATAAAAATCAAGGATTTAAGGAAAGTATAGCAGGCTGGGTCCCCCCCTCCTGAGCAAGAATAAAGAACAGCAGAGTTGGCCTGTAGTCTTGGGTGAAAAGTGGACCTGGAGTTTGAAGATCTACATTGAAGAGGTAAAGAACCCAGTCATATGGTCCATGAGGAAGGATGGTGGGGACAGAGAGAAGGTGGCATTGGAAGAACAAAGCCAATACCACCCACAGCACAAACCTGCCTGGAGGGACCAAGCCACCAGTCCCATCCCAGAGGACCCATATCTGTGACCGTGACATCCTGTCAGGGCTGGCTAAGTGTGGCACCAATGGGGTCAGAGCCAGTAAAGAGAAGTAAAAAGGCATTGAATAAAACAGGCAGGAGGCGTGGGGGCTGAGCCGAGCACCTGTGACCGAACACCTGTGACGGGCATGGTTCAGTTCACTGGGCACAAACAGAAAAGCAACCACAAAGGCCACAGACCCGAACACAGACACTCAGCCTCCTCATCTGCAAGGGAAATGAAAACACGTCCCTTGTCATTCAGACTCTCACAGCCTTAGGCACCATGAGACCTGGACAGACTTTTAAAGGTGGCCCTTTTCTAGTGCTCTTATAGTGAGAATCCCCAAAGGGTCAGGAGGCAAAATAAATATGAATGTATTTATCTTCATCTGCTGCCTAGATTAAGGACTGATATGGTATCTACTAGAAAATACGAAGACCATTTTTCTCTAAATCAAAAAGGGGCGATTTCTGCTCCCTAGATTAAGGACTGATATGGTATCCATTAGAAAATATGAAGCCGGCTCTCCCCTTCCTGTTCCCTTGGCGTGCGCACGTGTGTCTCTCTGTCTCTCTGTCTGTCCTTCTCTCTCTCCCTCTCTCCCTCAATAAATGTTTTATGGCTATAAAAAAAAGAAAATATGAAGCCGCTTTTCTCTAAAACAAATATGAGGGGTGTGGACTTTGAAAACGTGAGAGAATTGCACGTGTTTTTGCTTGCTTTGTTTGCTTGTTTGTTTGTTTGGCTTTGCTTTTTTTTTTTTTTTCAGTATTCACGAAAGCCCTACAGGCTCAGTAGCATCTTTTTTTACAAGATACTTAGGCCACAAAAGTTTCACATTTGAGGGCTCTTTTGTTACAAATTGTGATATATTTACACATACACAGTGAGCTAGCGAGGGAATGAGAGCCGAGTCAAAACACGCAATTCACTTACGTTTTTTATACTTCTCCTACACACACTCTGCAGGTAATTTTATACAATATTTTATTGCAGCCACATTTTGACCACCTGTCACACATGAGATCAAGTGTGGAATGTTCCCCCCATTGCCACACGTCAGCGCTCAAAAGTTGGAGAATCTGAAGCCTTTTGGATCCTAACATCAAAGATGCCGTACACTGTGCCTTAATTTACACGTGCTTACGATCGTTAAGACTAAAAAATTCTTTCCACTGCCTGCTTCCAGGCTACCTGCTCGCACCTGCCAGCGAAGGTAGGCATGTCCTAAGAGCAAAGCTGCACACTTGGGAAGTGTTAATTCTGTGCCCTAATTTTGTCTAAAAGGAAAGCAACAAGTGCAGACATTACTGTTCTAGGATGTCTTTTTATAACCGCGAGGCACAGATTCCCGGAACAGCCCTCATACCAAATCTACATATGTTCAAATCCCTTATATTAAAGAGTCACAGAGGGACTGGGGACGGCGCTCAGCTGGTATAACGCTTGCTTGGCGTGCACAAAGCCCTGGGATCATTCCACAGCGCTACATAAAACCAAGCCTTGGCACCACATACCAATGTCCCAGGCATCGAGGCATGGAAGCAGGCAGATCAGAAGTCATACAGTCATGTGGCTACGCAGCAACTGCACGCAATCCTATACTTTAGATAATTTTATGGGTATGAATGTTTTGCTCTCATATATGTATGTATATGTACCATGTGCATGCCCAGGGCCTTTGGAGACCAGAAGAGGGCATCAGATCTTCTGGAACTGGAGTTACAGACCATGGTAAGCCTGTGTGGGTACTGAAAGTTGTCCTCTGGAAGAGCAGCCAGTGCTAACTGCTGAGCTATCTCTCCAAATTATAAATAAAATTTATTTAAAAAGGTTTGTGACTGTGCACCTGTGTGGATGTGATACTACCACAAAAAGAATGAAACAGAATGAATAATATTTGAATATGATCTATATTTATCTCCTTGTATACTTTAGATTACTTGTGATAGCTAATTAAATATAACTACCATGTAAATATTGGCTATACTCTATTGCCTAGAGAACAATGGTGAGACAATTAAAGTCTATATATGTTCAGTTCCAATGTGAGCTCTTTTCCACTATTTTTGTTTTGAATCAATGAAAAAGGAACCCTGGGTACAGAGGGCCAAACTATATTTAAGAAGGCCTATGAACAGATCTTTGAATGACAGGCTCAGGCAAGCTTGGGACAGAGGGGCAATATGCAAAGAGAACACTCACTTCGACCTATGAATTCAGCTGCACTTGGACTTGACCTGCTAGCTGCAGGCTCTATGCACCACTCTGGGCTGGGGTGCAAGGCAAGACTCCCCACTGGCTCCTGCCAACTGCCAGCTGCAAAACTGCAGAGCTGCTCACCGACTTTCTGATCTATTTATACAAACCTCCATGGCTTGGCGAAGGTAAACGGAAGGTGCTAATTTGTGTGTTGGGTTTCTAAAAGGTGCCTTCTCTTTGGCTGGCTGAGAAAGTGTGTTGTTGGCATGTAAAGCCCACTATGCAAGTATTTACCAGCACGGGGAAGGCGCTATACATACTGCATAATAAATCAGAAGCCACGTCCTATTTTTTTTTTTCAAAAGGATGGAGGACGGAAATGTCTTGTCTGAAGCTCTTCTATAGCTATTTCAAGATACCTAGTTCCATTGAAGTCTTTTCTTTTCCAATTCTCATCTTGTCAAAAAAAAAAAATCCTTAACCTACATCTCAAGAAAAATCTTGACTCAGTGAAATGTGCTGTGGGCGCCACACATTACATACCACACTGCATAGCTTCAAGGACAGGATGGCTAGGGTTGGTGGATGTAGGCCAGTTGACTAAGTACTTGGTTAGCACACAAAAAGCCCTGGGGTTGACCTGCACAACCAGGCATGGTGTAGCACACCTGTAATCCTAGCACTTAGGAGTTAAAGACAGGAAGAGCATCCTCAGCTATGTAACAAGTTCAAATCCAGCCTCGACTGAGAGCCAGGGGGAAGAGAAGTAGGTGCCATACTGGAATACATGCAAATTATGAACATTATCCCATAAGATGCAACAAATGTCCAGGGCTAGAGGAATAATACAGCCCAAGGAAAACATTAATCATAACCTATGTTGTTCAGTCACGCATGCAGAGGACCACTGCACTTCACATGCGGTCGCTAAAGAAGGCCTTCAAGGAGGAGAGTTAAAGTAACCACAGGCCTAGTGTGAGCTCTGTGCACCCCTGAAGGGCAGGGAGGCTAGTGCTGAAGCCATGACCAGCGTGGATGCTGGGGGATTGCTGTAGATGGCTCTGTGGATCTACTTCAAGCCATTCTGACCCAAAAAGCTAACGGAGAGCTTAACTAAACAGCATCATTCTTGATTTTACAGATCGGATCACAAGAATTGAATCTTACATAAGGAAAATAAAAAAAAAACCATATGGGTCCAGCTGTGTAGAAATTTTCATCTTCATTAAGGGAATTCTTAGCAGAGTAAACACACAATTTCAGGTACAATATTTTAAAGCTTATGCAATCAGCCCAGGGCAGTTTTCCAACCTGCTTTTATCCAAGGTGGTAATTTCTCATTCTCATCAGCAGAAGATGGGAGAGCATATCCAACAATTAGAGAAAGAGCATGCCTGGTTTACATAAGCCTTTTCCAAAGGAGGGAAAAGACAGTAGCCATCCCCTATGAATAATTTACAATAGTCTTTAATTGAAAAACACCACGTGACACTGTTCTCCTACACCAAGCCTGCAGGTGCATGGGGAAGAAGTGAAAGAGTCACTTCTCCCTTTGGGCAGATTTCTTGGATGTGGGACCTGTGTTGTCAGAAATGGTCTGCCTTGTTTCTATCCTAAGCTCTGTCCCAGGACTGTGTGCTGAGTGTCTGTTGGGACCCTGCTTATTTCTCCTAACTCTACAAAACTAGAATCTTGGGTGTCTGCAGAGAGGACTGTATGGGCTTTAGTTGTGTTACAGCTTAGATATGAAATGTCCCAACCTTCCTAATGCAGCAGCCCTTTAACATAGTTCCTCATATTGTGGCATCCCACCCACCATACAATTATCTTGTTACTACTTTATAATTGTAATTCTACTACTGTTATGAATCATAATGCAAATATCTGATATGCAAATATCTTAGGTGGTCCCCGTGAAATGATTGGCCCCCAAAGGCATTGTGACCCACTAAGTGAGAAATGCTGCCTTAGGCAAATGTGTTGAATGTGTGGGCACTTTTCTAGAAGGTGGTAGAACCTTCTAGAACTAGGGAGTGGAGCCTAGTTGGATAAGTAGGTGACTGACCTGGTCCGCACATATCCACTTCCATCATGTCTCACCCAAACACATTGTGTTAAGTGACCACGAACTAAGCCTTCTGGAAAAAGGAGCAAAATAAATCTTCTCTTTTGCAAGTTGGTCTCCCACGTGTTATATAACAAAAAATTAATACAGAAGATATGAAGGAAGATTCCCAAGGGCTACCTGGACAGTCAAGTTCATCATCTAGAGACACAACGCTGCCCTGCAGGGCAACTGATGAACTAGAATCAGCCCCATGCTGTACGGCATCAGAGGGAGTGCGGCGAGAGAGAGTGGATGAGCAGACATCGTGCCGGTAGGACATGCACCACTCCCCTCCAGATTCAGACTGGGTTCTTGTAAAGGCCCAGCAATGAGCTGCCAGTGCGTGGCCCTTCTGCCATGTTAAAGATGTGGCAGACTCACCATGGGCTATTCCAATGTTTGCAGACGCAGCCTGCTCAGGGATTTCAGAGAGTTCACGTTAATGATTTAAATAAAAATCAATGCAGGCAGTGTTCGCTTCGAGTCCTTACCAGGTGAATCGAACGTTGCTGGGCTTGTCACAAGCCTGGGGAACAGAGTGCCAAAGAGTAATGGCCAGCTATTTATGGAGGGAACTGGAAGCAAAGAGAAGGGTGGGCCCACATGCTGTCCTCCCCCCACTGAATCAGGACTGCCTTTCATTTTAAAGTATTTTCAATACATGACTTTTGTTTAAACCCAGGAACATTCTAACCATCAACGACTATAGCTTAAACAGTAAGATCTTTACTCCAATGTCTGAAGAGGAATGACCCACGACTGGAGACACAGCTGAGTGGGTTACCACCATTGTGACTAAAGAGAGCCACCAACTAGGTCCCCAGGTAGGAAGGGTTTCCGTTTACCTGGGAACTAGACTCAAAGTCACAAGAAGTGCCAACAAACCCTGGGAATTGCTGGATGTTGGGATTCTGCCCATCACCAAGGGACTGTTTCCCATCTCTGTTGTCACTGGAAAGCCCAGAAGAAGGCTCTGTAGGTGAGCTCACTGCAGGTCATAGCCACAGAGGATCCAGTTCTTTTCATTAGGTCACCACAGGCTCAGCAGGCTTTGGGGGCTCTGTGGTCCTCTGGGCAATCCTTCGTATCTGGACAGGGTCTGAAAACCTTACCTGGTGTATAACACTGCAACCCAATTCACCAACATGACCCCGTTTGCGTCTTTTTCCTTCCTAGGGTCAGGATCAAGGATCCTAAGGACAGGAAGGCTGTAGAGACTACACGGGAGGCCAGTGCGAGGAAACCACACTCCTGAACAAGTCCTTGTGTCAGGAGTAGTGAGAAGGAAGACACTGGATGGGAAACCTGACTGTTTCAACAGCACCCTGGTTCTGCTTTGGAGAAAGCGAGGTTGTAACAGGAGATGTGTGCACACGTGTGCTTACAGAGCCTGCTTTCTGCAACATAAAGCATCAAGGTGAAGTAGGAGAGCAGTCCAGCCCTGAGCCCTTCTGGGCCACCAAGCTGAGGTTCCAGGTTTCTTGTCTGATGCCAGGCTACCTAAAGGGCAGTGTATGTCCTTGGTTCTCTCCCTCCTGATGTCTCAAGATCACCTGAAGTATCCACTCAGCCTTATGACCACAGAAGTGGAACAAGCTCCAGGAGCTAATATCATCAGTTTTAGGAACACAAAACCAGGCTATATACAAGCTCCCAAATCTTCAGGTGCCTGCTGGTACTTAGGTCAATGACCTTACCCCATTCCTGCTAAAGTAGTCAGTAACTATGGTACTCTGTAAGAGCTACTCTATCACATGCCCATTCATTTAGACTTCTGAGCTAAATGAATACACTAAGATATATTAGCCCCATTGTTCAGTTGAGCAAATTTGAGGCTCTGATAATTCAAACCATCTACATTCAAACCAGTCTAAGGGGTTTAGGGTGATCTGGCTGCGACATCTGTCACCCCACTGATTGCCAGCATTGATCCGGCTGATTTGGCTGGCTAGGTGGATGCCCCCTTCCTCCCTCACTGCTCCATGTGTGTCCCTTTGGAAGCTGCATGCTAGGACGAAGAGGACAACCTTCAGACAACCTTCTTGGAAGAGAGGAGGACCAGTCTTTTGGTCAAGGATATATGAGTAACTGCTTCCCTGTTAGAACCCCCAAACAAGCTCTCAAAAGCAGGCTAAGTCAGCTCTTACGGTTCTGTCCTTAGTCTTGGCTACCATATAGCCTTAGACCTGAGTGACAGAAAGAAAGATCATCCCAGTGTGAGACCATCAACACTCATTTCTCCCAGTCACCAGCTCCTCTCCTAAGTACTCATGGCCCATAAAAGGACAGACATAAATATACATAAATGACCAATGCTGTGGTGGCTCCCTTACACACACAAACACACACACATACACACACACGCCTCATTTATAGACTCTTTAATATGAATTGTTATGATAAGCAAATAAAAGAATTAGCAGTCATGACTTAACTTACTTCATACTTTCAAACCATTTTCTCCCTCCCAGACAGGTGTTTATTCAGAAATATAAGCTTCCTAGGTCTGCAGCTCACTAAACCAAAGCCAGGGCCCGACTGAAATAATTTTATTATTATTCAGTGATTGGGATTACAACATCATTATTCCTTCAGGAAATGTGTGCAGGCGTGTTGATAATAATGGCTAATGTGTACTGGGTACTTACTATATGCCAGGTGGAATTCAAATGCTTTACGGGTCCTGGAGCAGAAACTCTGACAGTATCCCAGGGATCACAGTTATCCTCGTTTTCAAAGGATAAACACACACACACACACACATACACACACACAAGGAAGAAACAGGTTGAGTCACTGGCCTAATGGTCAGAGAGATGAAAAGGGACAGGCCACAGAAATGTCATCCAGTGAGCCACCCCCATCAGACACGTGCTAATCTCCACCTTAAACTTTAATCGCTTCATGGGAGTTTTAACCACTGGCAAGTAGCCTCTCCCATGGCTGCCTTAAAGATGCATGTCTTTGAAATGTGTCAGATTCACTTATCCTATGAATAAAGGTCAATAATTACTTCTTTATCTGTAGATAAAGAAGTAGAAAGGGGAAAAAAAAACAACCAAGTAAATAAGAGCAGGAAGCAAAAATATCTTTCTGGGGCACAAGCTACCCCCAGCATTTCCAAAGAGGCAATCAAATAGAGCCAAAGTTGTCTTGAGAGAGCCTGGCATCTAAACCCATATGAAGACACACAATCAAGTTACCATTAAGGAATTGGAAGTGTAGCTCAGTGATAGAGTACTTGCCTATCATGTGCAAGTCCTGGGTTCAATTCCCAATACCAAAGGAAAAAAAAAAACCTACAAAACTCCATTGCAGGCCGGGCGATGGTGGCGCACGCCTTTAATCCCAGCACTTGGGAGGCAGAGGCAGGCGGATCTCTGTGAGTTTGAGACCAGCCTGGTCTACAGAGCTAGTTCCAGGACAGGCTCCAAAGCCACAGAGAAACCCTGTCTCGAAAAAAAAAAAACAAAAAACAAAAAACAAAAAAACCTCCATTGCAAATTTTCAAAAAAATAAAAAAAAAGGAAGCATATGACATTCAGAATTATCCAGATTTGTATGTAAATAATTCAGAGCGTGCAACCATGCACAGGACACGAGTACTTATGAAAAGTGGGAGCAAAGAGAAGGTCAATGTCATGGCTCTTTTTCATAGGTGTGTGCTTGTCAACTGACATAGTCTGTGAAATGTGTGCCCTTTAAATGGATGTGGAGGCTGGGAGTCGCTCTAGAGAGAGGTGGCGCATCAAATGAGACTCTGTCTACATTGTTTTGGCAGCAGTACACTGACCCATACCCTGGCCGCGCTGCTAGGGAAGCATGACCCTGATCAAAGTAGAGCCCTCATGTCTGCCATCAGATCTGCAAAACAAATCCAAAGAGCTTCCTGTTGGAACTCTAACTGCCCCGTGGTCCATGGATCATAAAGAAGGAACCTCCTGCAGCCTGCCAAGGGAAAATGCCTACCAGCCGCAGGCAGGAGGAGCCAGAATGTCAGAGTACCCACCTGCTTGTCAGGGCAGCACCACACAGCCTGAATTCTGGACCCTCTGTAGAAGGTATGGCAATTGAATGGGGGTAGGGGCGGGGCTAACAAAACCCAGGAAAGAAACCTTGCTCACTGTACAAGAAATCCAGTTAGTTAAAGCACATGCACCCCTCCTCAGATGCACCCCAAAGAAACAAAGGCATGTAGGGACACAAACCTGGTTGAAGAGAATTTTCAGAAATATACTTTTTCCTTAAGGAGAGTTAGTAAAATATTTTAAACAAAGCTATAAGGGAAAAAAAATTAGGGAATTTTTTTATTACCTGAGGCTATTTAGTAAGTACGCAAATAGCATGGAATTTGTCATTATGAGTAAGCACAAGTGTATAAAATAATTCGATTAAGTAAAATACAGTTACCTTAGTCGTCCTACTATTTTGACAAGGACTTTAAAAACGTTTTTCAGCCTTCAGCTTCTAGACTAGCTATGCAAGTCTTCAAAAAGATGCTTTTTTAGAGAAAAAAGGAAAATATCAACCGTGGCAGCTGATTGTAAACCTGCTAAATGTTCTCTGGCCTAAAAATAAGTGATTATAAAGCAGAGACAGTGCCTCATTAGCCACACTCGATCATCTATGTCTTTACCCTGTAACCACACCCCCAGACACACTTCTGCATAACTCTAAATAGGAAAAGGTCCGCCTCAGCTTCATGGGGTCCCTGAAGACCCGATTCCAGAGACTCCCACTGGCCTTTATTCCATGTGCATCCTAAAGCAATTCAAGAACATCTGTCATGAGCTTCATTCGCAACCATCTAAGGTGTCAGAAGTTTTAATTTCCTGTCTGTATCCTTATCTCCTCAAGTCCTCAGCAATGCCATAGCGCGCGCGTGCGCGCGCATGCGCGCGCACACACACACACACACACCTCTGCAGGGTTACCTGGCTCACCCATTTCAGTAAGCCTCCACAATGCACAGACATATCTACATAAATGGCTTTCTCTCCAGTTGGTTTCCATGTGCCTGGATGGCCTTACAATAGCCCAAGACTTCCACAGCAGTTACATCCCTGCAAACAGGGCAATAAAGATGGGAGCCACTGGAAGCAAACACCCAGGTACCAGAAATACACATGGCCCTGTCTTGGACAAATAGTTAAGGTACAAAGACCATTAAACTCTGTGGGCCTCTTCTTAGACAGGATAGATAGATAGATAGATAGATAGATAGATAGATAGATAGATAGATAGATAGATAGATAGATAGATGATAGATAGACGATATATCATATATATATATCATAGCCAACCAAGCTGTTTAAGACACTGCAGTACAACAATGTTCTAAGTGTTGATTTCAGAGTCCCTGGCTAAGCTGGGTGGCATCTGGATTACCTTATCTCTATTGTCCTGCCAAAATCCACCAAGAATGCCACTTCCTGGAAGGCTTCAAGACCCAAGCAAAAAGTTGCAGTTTCCCAGAGTAGCATGGCTTGTATTATCCAGTTCTTTGAGTGTCCTGGACAGGCAGATTCTTAAGAGAAGCCAATCAATCAAAATTGCAATCTCTCAAACTCTCTTCCTTTTCTTCCTCTCCTCCTCTCCTTTTCTCCCGCTTTCCCCCCCCCCTCTTGTTCTCACTCCATCCCTTTCCTCTCCCCCTCTTTCTTATCCCTCTCCAACACCCCACCCCCAACCCCAGGACAGGCACACAGGCGTTCTACTTTTCAGGACAGCTTCTCAAATCACAGGCCACTTCCTGCCTCACTTCTGCCATCGGGAAACCTACACCTACACCAACGTCGCTGAGGACACACTAAGGACAACGAGAAATCTTTCTTTTCAGAACGAAAGAGAAAAAGGAAATGGCCCTTCCGAATACTTAAAAACAAAAAGGCACCCAAGGAGATGAAAAAAAAAAAGAAAGAAAGAAAGAAAAGGTAGCTGCATGGACTTTAGAAATCCAATAGGAAAGGGTGTCATTGACATCCTCCAGATTTCAGTTATTCTCCTTATGGATAAGGAAGCAGCGCCGGCATTGTACCTGAAAATACTTTCTCAGCAGAGCATGCTGTCCCTGCTGAAAAGACCACATATACACACACCCTTTGTACACGGATCACCTGTGTTCATCTACAGACACAGGGTCTCAGGCTTCCTATGAAAGACGCAGGACATTTTAAAAGTAAGAAAATCTGCTGTTCCCTCGACCCTCCTGTAGTAAGTGATTTCCCCAAATATCCAGAGAGAGAGAGCTTCTGTCGTTGAAAGAAAAGCACAACTTTCCCAACCTGTCCAAAACGACAGAGGAAGAGAAGCCTCTTAGGTGACCCAGGAGATTGAAGCCTAGTAGCAGGCTGACGGGGTCGGTCCCTGCAAGCTACCCACTCTTCACCTGAGGTGCATATAGTACAAGGACGTCAAGGGCAGCGGGGCAGAGCAAGGCCCTGAGAACCTTATGCGTGCCCTGCTACTGATTAAAATTAATTCAATTTCCTAGGCCCGTCCTCTCCTGGGCCTCCATCTGTTTTATGCAAGGCACCTGTTGGCTCCTTATCCTTTACACACCTCCCCCCCACCACAGGAGTTTCCATCAGGGACAGAAGCGTCCAGATGCCACGTGCAGATGGATTGAGTGCCTTCTGCCTTTCCCTCATCCCGAGATTCATGGTAACCCCTCTCCTCCCAGGGCCAGCCCTGCTTGGGGACTTTGCCCCGGTAGAAGCACTTGCTCTTTAACTTTCCAAAAAGAACAAGGCTGCTCATCTGCTTGTGGCTCAGCTTCACTTCCTTCTAAAACCCTTAAGTCACTGCACGCGAAAACTCCTAAGCTCGGGCATTCATCATTCCCGGGAAGAGAAGTACAACCTTGCTGTTTGACACATGTGAGGACTGTACTCTTAAGCAAAACTGGTTTGAGGCGAAGGAACTGTTAAACAAGAGCCAGCTGCTGACAGACTCATTGCCTCCGTTTACATGAAGACCTAGTTAGACAGAACATAGTTTGCATACGCTACAGACTCACAGCTATCAGTAACAATGCGACCTGCCTCTAATAACGTGTGTACCTTTCTAAGTATTTTACCAGTCAAATCACCCCTAAAGAAGCTGCCCCTCCAAACACGTTCATTCTCATCAAGCAAATTCCCAAGTTTGCAGCATAGTATTCGAATCATAGACAAAATGATAAAAAAAAAAAAAAAACACTTTTGGCCCCAGAGTTCAGTGACAACATACATGCACAAGACAGAGACGGAGGTTTAAAAGCTGTTTATCTAGGGAGTAGCAACAGAAATGCATTTGATTTCTTAATCCCTCTGGAGTTCTGTCTCCCCAGGAACAGGACTGAAGCCCTAGAGGTCCCATACCCCCATCCCCCAGTCACCACATAACTAACTTTCATCAAGCACTGCTCCACTTCACCTTAGCCTGTAGGAGCCTTGGGAAATTGTTCGTGGTTCTGGGTATTCAGCGTCTGGCCCTCATTAACTTTAACCCAGGGCCAGGAATGAGGGCTTCATGATAACATCAGAATACACATGGCTCTATCACTGGATGTCTTCAATAGCTTTTGAAATCTTGTCCGATGCGATCTCCATCAACCTTGCTTACTAACACTTCAAATCTATGACATCTGATTCCAGTTTCAGGTCAATAGCCACGTAAAGATTTAACACTCTCCACTCCGAGACATCTTTTCCTCTTAAAACAGGACCGGTCTGGAAGTGCACTGTCTGCTACAAAAGTGCGGACCACCTGAGCAATGCAGGAGAAAGCAACAAAGTAGGAACTTGACAGTGCTGAGTCATTACAAGCGGATTCTTTGGGTCTAGTAGGCGTCCATGGGCCTTTTGAGCATCAATAATCCCTTCCTAGAGACAAATAAAATAGATACATATTGTACACAGAGATCCACTGCCCGTGTGGCCGAGAAGCGACCATGGTAGGGAATCAAGCTAGAACTACACAAACTCACAGCTGCTCTCCAGGTACTGTAACTTTATCCCCACACTGAAAGATGGCTATTGGGATCTGGGTGGGACTAACTAGTCGCCCCCGCAGCAACCACTCAGATCAGGGCCACACTCCGGCGCCTTTTACTCTAAGCTGCTAAATTTCCCTGGCAATTGGCGGATGGAGAAAGAGCCTGGGGAAAAATGATGCATAATGATTCGTTCTCCGGGCGGATGAAACGGAGAGTAGAGGACGCAGGATGCTAACTGGCTTTTCCTCCCATGTGCAGGTCACCTGAACCGCGATGCCTTTCTAGTCTCCGAGGAGATTCCCTGAACTCGCCATCTGGCTCCGTTTTCAAGACGGGAGAAGAAACAGTTTCATGCCCACCTGCCCGCGGCGTCTCCTCTCGGGCACCCCTCCGCCCCGGCCCCCAGCCCCTGCCAGGCGCACGAGCTGCTGCCGGCATCCACGGTCCCGCCCGCTCCGGGCTCGGGCCGGCAGCTCCCCCGGCGGCCGCCTCTGCACCAGTCGCCAACCTCCGCGCCCGGCCGAGGTCATGCCCGCCTGCCCCCGGTGCCGGCGAGCCCCCTCCCGGTGCCAGTCGGCAAGCCGGAGAAGCGCCGGCAGGGAAGGGGGTCCGTAGCAGAGTTGGCACCCGGACTCACCAGGTAGGCGCCCACCGTTCCCTGCGCCAACATCAAGGCGCACTCAGATACCAGGAAGATCTTGATGTTGGAGAAGCAAGACACCTTCTTTTTCTTCTTCTTGTTTCTCTGCGCCTCGTCCCCCTGCAGCTCGCCGCTCCGGCCGCCGCCCGACGAGCCTCCCGGCTTCTTCCCCTGCATCCTTCCCCCTCCGCCGCTGCCGCCGCCGCTGCCGCCGCCGCCGCTTTCCCGCTCGCCCCGGGTGTCGTGGCCGTTGCCGGGCGGGGGTGCGCGCCGCGAGGCTGCGTGCTGTCCCCGCCCCGGACCCGCGGCGGCCGCCCCCGTCCTACCGCGGCTGGAGAGGTTGAAGGCTCCGCTCCTCGCCGCCGCGCTCGCCCCCTTTCTCCTCCTCCTTCTCCTCCTCCTCCTCCTCCGCCCTCCCCTCGCTGCCTCCTCCAGCTCGGGCTGTGCCAATCACAGGGACTCCTCGCGCCGCCCGCCGCTCCCGCCGCTTCGCCTCCCTCAGACGCCCGCCGTTGCCTTCACCGGCTCCCCCTGGCCCGCCGGCCTCGCCTGCCTTCACCCCTAGCTCCCCAAAACCGGGCCACGGTCTGGTCGTCGCCTTGAGCCGCGAGCTGCACTGCTACTGGCTCCGGGTTCGCCCCTGGGAGGCACGAGGGGACCTGTTTGGGACGCTGAGGGCTGACTGATGGTCATGACAAGGGATCTAGCTGCCCCCGAGAAATTGCAGAATCGGGGAGTCCTGGTGGGGTGGGAAGCTGAGCCGGGAAGGTGCACCCGGCCACTAGGAGGCACTGTGCGGCCCCGGGCTCTAGGACGGAAACTGGGTGGTCGGTAGGGTGGCTAGCAATGGGGCGCAGAAGTGGGGGGTGCCCAGGAACCCTACTTCTAGTGCCAGTTCCTAATGCTTAGGTACCGGAATTCTAAGGCGGGGGAGGAAAAGCTGCCTCCATAAAGAGAGAATCCCGGGTACTGGTGTTGTATTTGGCTTGGTTCCGGGGTTTCTGGGCACAGTTATTGCACTCCGGGGCTCCGGAAGATGCCAGAGGTCAGAGCTGCCAGGGGCTTCTTCCTCGACTTGCCTTAGCTTCTGTACTCGGCGGTGGCTATTGAACGTGTCTAAATCGCCCACTCCCGGAAAATGGGTGAGAAACAGAAGCACCGAGAAGGGAAGTTAGATCTTACGGGAGTCTCACTGACTGATGAACTCCCCTAAGCCTCGGCGACTGCAGGTCACAAGGACCCCAGCAGAGGGCCTTGCTTAGTGCTCCAGCTGCTTGCGGGCAGAATTCAGGAAGCAGTGAGCCATGAGTCTGTCCCGTCCCCACCCATCTCCTGACTATATGGCCCTCCCTGGCCCTGACCTGAAGGTCCACAGGCAACAGAGCCCAGTTGTCATTAGACCTTACCCGCAGCGTTCCCTAGGACTTTGGTCCAAAAGACACTTCTGATAGGATCCACGGGTTCCAGCAACAGCTTTTGGAAGCAGAGAGGAAAGTGGTCAGGAACAGGAAATATCTAGCGTTGTCCGCTTTAGCAGTTGAAAGGCCAAATACATTTGGAAAACTTTGTCCTACTAATCATATCCAAAAAGGGACTCACTTCTCCCTGGGGTCTACATCCCAATGCCAAGGTTCTCATTCAAAAGTACACAGCAATTAGCGCCGCCATAATTCCTACTTTCTTCCAGAGAAACTGAGTAAGAATAGACCGTGGCACAGTGGGGGTGTGGTGTTTACTTTACCATTTAAATATAAATTGCTTCATCCGTCTGTCTTCCAGACATGACCTCACCTAGTCTTGGTGTGGTTTTCAAAGTGCCTCCCCTTGTCTGGGTACCTTCTGCCCAAATTGCTCCCTGGCATCACTGGCTACCCTGTTCTCCACCAGTGGTATTGCAACCAGAGTTGTTAGGGTCAAAAAAGCTGGGGCTCTGGCAGACCTAAGAGGGCAGACTCAGCCACCTGTCCTTACTACGCCAATTAAAGGGGCAAGTAACAGTCAAAAGCAGAGAAGGGAGACCCATTCAATGTGGGTACATCGGGGAGAGTTACAGCTGGATCTGTCCAGTGTTCCGCATGCACTTTAGCTTTAACGTACAAAAAGAAAGGTACACATCACCAAGTGGTCCTGGCCAAGGTATAGTTCTACTCATCATTAACCCATTATCGTCTGAGTTTCCGTCTCCTGCGAGGGAGTCTGACAAGTTGTCATAACCCTGTGGAATATCTTCCTTGTAGACAAGTTCTTCCTGTGACTGGCACCTTGTCATCCCCCCATGAGATTGGTAGGGAAATTTCAGTTCCTTCGGGGTCACTAATTCAATAGTTTGATAGTCTCTGGGCTCCTGTCTGAACCTATTATGCCATGGTTGAAATCCTTACTGCCTGGTTGTCCTCCCTCTACCACCTCTGGTCACACAATGCTAGCTTTCTTCAGTATGTTCAGCTTCTTGCCCTTGTTGCTTCTTGGCACTCTGGCCTTACAGAATCCTTCCTCACTCATGAAGTTCCTTGATGAGCGGCGGCTGGCAGCAGTGGGTTGGGGGGGGGGTGATGGGGTCGGCTTGCGACCACCAAGTGCTTCCATTTTGCCATCCCTGATACACAAAGGCAGAGGCAGCAAACTAACAACCATTGGGTCTGCACAGCTCCCAAAAGCTTATCAAGTTGTGATGGCTGCCCCCTTCTCCATCCCACATCCACGGAGATCGGGATCTACTGAGCCCCTTACTACAAAGAAAGAGCAACAAGTGGCCCTGTGGTATTCAGAGCAGTTGACAGAGACTGAACCTTCATGCTCCAGCAGGAACTAATAGCGATAACCAAAAAGAAGAGAAATGAGAGAGGAAGAAGCAGACTAGGGGGCTGAGCTCTCCTGATGCCAGTGTTACTCCCTCTTACCACCTTTAGAAAAAGATAGTCCACCAGGACTTGAAGAGCAAGACAAGCTGAGTCTAAAGCCCACAGAGACCTCCTTGACAAGATGACCTTGATATTGTCACAGAGAAATCAGAAACATTCCAGTGTCCAGCTGGGGTCTTTTTGGTCTACCTACCCCCGTAGCAGTGAGTAGTGAGGTTAGGGATGGGTCGGTAGTTGGTGCCCACAGAGACCTTGCATTTAGTTTTGTTTGTCAACCACTTTTCTGGGCAAGGTAACTCTTCGTAGTTAGAAGAAAACATTGCTAGTAAGGCCTTGGCTCTCAGAGTCTTATTTGGTTGACTACTGGCAGTGTTCTGGACACTGGAGAGCTACATAATTTTGAAGTCAGACCCAGGAAATCCAGAAGACTATTTCCTAACATGAGAAGACAAATTGACCTCAAAGGAAGTCCTAAAATATTAACTTGTGATAGGTAAATACTGTGTGGTCAGGATTGGTAGAGCTTGTCTCTCCCACCGTAGAGGAGAAATAGCTTACGTGTATAGACACACATGCACACACTCGTACACACACACAGTGACAATCTTCCACAATCACCGGGCTGTGGCAATATTTCATATCAAGCTGCCTCAATGTAATTCAGCACAATGAGAAACTGTGGTTCAGATAATTCACACGAGTCATCTTTTGCCAACTCCAATTTTGTTCACAGCAAATACGAGGTTGGAAAGCAAATGCATAGAGTGATTTCTGATTGTCACTGAAGTGGAAAAAGAAGTGCTGAGATGCTTACCCTGTAGAAGATGGAAATATATACAATACATGAGTAAGATATAATAAATATCCAATAATAAATTCAATAAATATTCTATATTGATCTTATTAGTATAGAATATATAATAACTTATTATTATTGTTACCAAGGATAGAACTTCTTCAGCTTGCAAGCTATGTCTGCACTGAGGTGAAGTTTGCTCATATTCCTTACTGTCTTTCTCTTCCACCAAGCCATTTTCCAGTTTGCCTGGTAGATAGATGCCTGTCTACCATAGCCTCCATTAGCTACCCACTATATTCTGAGATTCATATTATAAGTCGTCTCTCTTAACTTGAATATGTCCTGAAGCTCGACAAAGAATCAAAAGGATAAACATCCATGTAGATACGCTTTGCAGCCACGTGACTCTGAAATCCAGGTGGAAAATGAGAAGGCATGGGGAAAAACTGGAACATTAACAGAGGATAAGTAGGGTTCTGAGAAATGTGCTATGTTCATGACAGATTAGTTTTGAGGTTAAAAAAAAGGAATAACTCAGCCACGCTTGTGATTTCAGGATCTCCCCTCAGGGTCTTCTGTTGGTTTAAAAATAAGTAGAATTTGTTTATCCAAATAGGCTACTTAATTCTTAGTATAAAAAGAATATGTGCATATACATCATGGTTTGAGAAAAATCAGCCTAAAGTCAGTTCAAAAGAAACCAACATTGTATTTTAGTATGATATTCATGTTTGTTTCTGATTTTGAGCTTCAGAAAAAAAAAGCACCATCTTCAAAGGAAGTGCTGGGTGTTTTCATTCTGATGGTGTCAGCTCACTGGCATCCTGCAGGGAAATCGCCTGAGCCACTAATGACATAGCCGGGCACTTGAGGATAGAGTCCACCTGCTTTTGTCTTGTGTTGATTGTTGTTTCAGCCGCACATCTGAACTACAGAACGAGAGGAAGGATGCTGAACTTCAGATCACAGTAGCTGCCTGGATGTTTCTTTTCCGATATCTGTTCAAATACCCGTGAGCATTCCAAAAGACTGCCAGGACATCAAGGGGCTGAGAGTCAAGATGCGGAATACAGCATGTCAGATTCCTGAGGAAGTTATCCCTAACAGAGGAGCAAGGATGAGTATCTCCTCCTATCCTAGGAAGAAGGGAAGTGACTCTGGGGGAATCCAGGCTGGTTTCTCCACCAGAAAGTCTGAAAGATTCCCCCCCGGACCCACCATGCACCCTACACTCTCATTTTGCTGGGTCTACCTGTGCAGTTGTGGCTCCCAGCAATGCATTATGGGACTGGGTGAAGGGAAAGGTAACTGCAGATTAAGTACTGATATGCCAATTAAATACAAAGATGTTCATATGGATAGTGTGGACAACATTGTAGTTGTTATCTAGGGTCATCTAGGAAGCCAACTTCTAACTTGGTGGTCTAAACAGTGATACTGACTTTGACCAACATTTATTCTTCCATCAGAAGTGGATACCCTAGGCTAGTTGTCAGCTAAGTAGCTGGATGACTGGGACAGGGAATTCTGTAGCTGTTCTCATTTGAGATTTTAGGACTGTCTCTTGGTCTAGGAAGACTCAAATCCCTGGGAGCTAGAACATCTACTTTCTGTAGATGATTTTGCTTCTTGTCATGACCAAGTTCCTGATAAGGAGCCTCTTACGGGGCTGACTTTGGCGTATTGTCGGAGGTTCTACATTCTCTCATGGCAGGAAGGGCATGGCTGCTGCCCCAGGGTATGACTGCACACATTGCGTCTGTAATCAGGAAGTAGAGAGTGGACAGGAAATCTAAGGCTTGTCCCAGTGGCCCACTTCCTCCCGGAAGGCTCTACCTCATAAAACTCCCAAACCTACCCACTCAGTACCACCAGCTGGAGGCTGTGTTAAAAAACATAAGCCTATGGGGACTGTTTCACATGCTAACTACATCGGCCTCCTTGGACAAATAAACAGAAGGCAAATTTGAGCTTGATTTAAAAAAAAAAAGTAGACCACATTTTTGCACCACATTTTAGACAAAAAAAAAATGCTAAATAAAAAATGCACAGACATAATCATGAAAATTTGTTTGCATATAAAAGATACTTTAAAAAAGTTCTACAACCATCCAGAGAAAAATACAAGTGTGACTATGTAGGATAAAAATGAGCCCAATGAGCTGGCAAGACATCGTAAGAGTAGATGCCCCCACAGAGCATAGTCTAAGTGGTACTGGGGAGAAAACATTTCCGACTGAAATGTCAGTTTGTGAAGAAGACAGTACACAGCGAAACAATCTAATGAAGAGCTGCAGAAAAAGACCCCCTTCTGTACTTTTATTGGAAAGCCAAAAGATCATCTCTGTGGAAACAATATGTAAGAGACAGAAAGCCTCATGAATAGCAAAGACATGTTCAAAATGATTGTAACGGTTCCAGCTAAATATACCAAATTAGGTTTTGAAATATTGAAAAAATATTAGAATAAATACTTTTCTTGCTTTCTTGAGATTACTAGACATAAACACAATAGTTTATTTGTCTATGATTCTAAATGATGTTGGCATGAATTGTGGGAAATGGAGGCGTTGAAGAAAGAGGAGGATTGGGATGGCTTTCCATTGGTAGAGTGGTTGCCTAGGCACACAGAGCCCGGACTCCATCCCTAGGATCACATACATCATGTGTGCTGGTTCACAGCTGTTATCCCAGCACTTGGGGGTGAGAGCAGGACAATTAGAAATTAGAAAGTTCCTTCTCAGCTACATAGTACGTTTGGGGTCAACCAAGGCTACATGAAGCCTGTCTAAAGGAAGGAAAATCTTTATATTCCAAGGAGGGAGTCAAAACTTTTGTTTTACTGCTGGGCTCTGTGGCATATACCTGTAACCCTGTGGGGAGGCAGACGCAGGAAGATGGCAAGGATGAGGCCAGCATGGGCTACAGAGCAAGCCTCCATCTCAACATAGATTCCATTACTTGGTAGCCCCAAGTACTCCTATTGTTTGGGAAACAGGAGCTTCAAGTTCAATGTCAGTTTGTGTTACATAGTAAGTCCCAGGCCAGCCTGGGTTACATAACAAGAACTTTGAGGAACAACAGAAGTTACAGTGTTCACGAATTTGATCTATGTTCTTAGGGTGATCTTTAAGAAAAATCTCAAATTTAGGGGCTAAGAGACAACAGGTAAAAGCACTTGACCCCAGGGCACACATAGTGGAAAGACAGAAACAGCTCCCACAAATTGTCCTCTGACCTTTACATACCATGAGACTCACCTGTACTCCTGCCTACATGCACGCATGCATACTAAATAAATGTAACAATTTTCAAAATCTTAAGTGCAAAGAATTAAAAAGAGGTGATGTACCTAGTGTTGCCGATTACTGTTGTTGTTTTGATGGAGTCTAGAATCCTCTGGGAGATGGTCCTCTGCACACCTGTGAGGGGATATCTTGACTATGTGAACTGACATAGGGAGATTCATCTTAAGAGTGAGGTGGGCAGCTTTCTTGGAGGGGTTGTGCGCCTGAATAAAATAGAGAAGAGAAGCTGGTTCCGAGCTTGCCTTCTTCCCATTCTCTTTCCTGAATGTGATGCAATGTGACCAGCTACCTGGAGCTAGTGCCGCCTTGACTCTCCACCAGGATGGACCACACCTTGAACCATAAGCTAAAACAAGCCCATTTCCAGTCAAGCTGTTCTCCTGAAAGTTTTATTTGAATTCCAGTTCACTATTCCCTTTCCTCTCTCCAAACCTTCCCACTTATCTTTCCCCACTTTCCTTCAACTTCATGGCCTCCTTTTTCATCGGTTGTTATTTGGTGTATTTCATCACAGCAATGAGAAAAGAAACCAAGGCACTAACAAAGTGGAGAAAATAAAATCCGGGAAAATTACAAGATAGCCTTGTGGGCTTCGGAGTCAGAGGTTCCTGATTCAGAATGTCCCATTGCTCACTCTCGCTAGCTGTGGTCTGGATAATTCACGGGTACTTAGAGCCTGAGGTCTCTTGTCTGCAAAATGAAGAACTTGGATCACTCTAGAAGATATGCAAAGGCAAAGAGAGAAAACAAACCTGAAAAGTAGAAAAGGAATGTAAAAGTAAATGGGAGTTTTTATAGATTATAGATATGCTATTTAAGAAAGGTCACATAACTTTGAGAGGCTGAAGCAAATGAAAGTTTTCATGGCAAATTTCACCTGTCCCTAAAGAGAGGTCATGAACTTGGTACCTACACACACATACATATGATCTACCTGTCTCCGCATTTGGGGGCAGATGGGCTGCCATACCCAGACTGGGGATCTGAACTTGGGTCTGTCTTCATGTTTGCAAGTAAGCCTTTTGGTTAACAACCTCTCTCTCCAGCCCATGAGTTATAATTCTCAAAGTTAAAAAATGTTTTTAAAAAGGAAAATTGGAACAATTAATCAGTGGGCTTATCCTTCTAGATATTAGGATATCAGCAGCAGTAAGTGGAACTGAATATTACTAGCTAGCTTGGGAACCGGCCCCTTGATGGACAGGCTAGAGCAACCACTCTGAACTAGACTCCAGCATTTATCCCAGCTTAAGAAAAGAAACCTAGCAACAACAATTCTTTAAAAATGGAGAAGGGAATGTTATTTATCAAATAGCTGGGAAAATTGATGAGCTCAAACCATGGCCTCACCATGATCACAGCCTCAAACCAAAACAATAAAAACAGATGGATTAAGGAACCACACATAGATGAACCGTTTTTAAAAAAATTAATGGCTCTTTGGTAAAGAAAAGGCATTCTAAGTTTAAAAAAATACTGTGCAAGTAATTACCAAGGAAACGCTAGACAGATTTTACTCCGACACCATTAAAACTGCTAAATGCTCCACCTCAGGAAATGTGGCTCGAAACAATCAAATGACAAATTGGAAAAAGTTGTTGAAGCAGCAAGGCAGACGGAGGATGTGATTAAATGAGCACAGAATGCACTCTTTCAAATCGGTAAATAAAATCCTAATACTGCAAGGAGATACACGCCAGATCCACCCAGAACCATCGACAGAAAATGCAAACTCTGGTGCACATAGAAAAAAAATAATGTTCTCACAACTAATCAAATGGCTATGAGATGTAATTATTCCCCCACACAGTTGGCAAAATTCTCTATATATTTATTGATTGATGAGTGTGTATGCGCGTGTGCGTGTGTGTCTGTGCCACAGCACATGTAACAGAGGACTGCTTGCAGAAATCAGTTCTCCTCTTTCAGCATATGAGTTCAGAGGATCAAATTTCAGCTCAGCAGCAAGTGCCTGCTGAGCCATCATGCTGGCTGACTTCCTTAAAGAGAATGTTCTGTTAAGGTCTTATGGGAAAGGCTCCCTCACAAGTTGTTGCCCCCAGTATGAATGTACACAAATTCTGATTGGCCGCTAGCTACCTGGGTCATCAAATTGCTCCCTCCCTTTGTGCCACTAATCCCCTGCTGGTGCCTCTAGCCTGAGAAAGTAGCTGGAGACACAAACACAAAAGATAAATATTATGCTTTACTGTACGATGTGTATTGAGTCATTTTTATAACATGGAGAGATTGAAGGACTCTATGTCTTACAAGACTAGCAAAATTAAATTTCCCTTCTGTTTCCTCATGTTGTTTCAACTATGTACCTGGCTCCTTTTTCTTTTGACACAGTGTCCCACTAAGTTGCCCAAGCTGATCTTAAACTCCATAGCCAAGCAGGCCTGAAGCAAGCAATCTGTCACCTCAGCATCCTGGGTAGTTTAGATTATACACACATCTTACCAGGTCTAGGGGAAAAAAAAAACTGCAATTTTAATCCTCAACTACTTAAAAAAAATTGTTCAAAAAGAACTGTATGACTGGAGAAATGTTGGTAAGGCAAGTGACCCAAGGATCCCGAATGGTGGCACTGCCCAACTATAGCACACACAAGACCGTGGGTTCTAGAATCAAGCTCCATGGATTCGAATCACAATCTACCATGTATAGATTTGACTATAGATAATTGACTTATGTAATCCTCAGTTTACACACCTTAAAGATGGGTTATCAACACAAGAGCTGGAAAGATACGAAACAACATACCGGACAGATCAAAGTGTTATTTTGTGTTAAGTACCTTCCACACACCTAGCCCATAAATGAAAGGTTTTACATTCAAACACTTAGGAATTGCTTGCATTAAGCAAACAACATCGAAACATTTCCTGATGTAAAGGATACTGTACACTTTACATCATCCCTGGACCCAATTGTCTTGGTTAATGGAACTCTGGGACCACTACATCCCTCCCTCACCCTGCCCCCACTCAGTGGGGTGAGTGCAAACTGAACAGCTGTCCCAGTCCTCTCGGGGTCTTAGCACATCTGATACAACCACGCTATCTACTTTCTAGTCTGTGTCTTCCACTTTCTGATCCAAAGCCCTCTTCATGAATGGGATGGTGATCAGGCCCCAAGGTGGTGACTCTCAACCTGTTGATGGGAAATAAATGGGCAAAGACTGCAGCATACCCAGGACATTTTCAGATCTCCTGAGCAAAGAGCCCAGCAAGCCTGGGGTAGCAGCCCTTGGAACCACTCATCAAAACTATGTGAAACCAGAATCTGTGGAGATAAATTGACTAACAGAGATGAAGCTGGAGGGGTGTGTGTAGCAGGAGAACATCCACCCTCCCCAAGACCTAAGGAAGAGAATTTCCAGAGGTGGCATTTCTTCCTATTTTTACCATTCAATGGGGGGAGGAGGGGGTATCAATGAGGAAGAATTACAAAGACAGACACGTAACTGCTGGTAGAAAGGCACAGATGAAGGGGAAAAGAAGGGTCTCCAGATGGAACCCCGAACACTCAAGGAAACACTTTGTCGAGAGCAAAGCCAAGCCCTTCTTGGAAGACACAAAGCCAACACACCACCATCCAGAACTCCTCTGGAGCACAAAAGGTCTACCCTTCCCAGGTGGCCAACACACCATGTGGCCTGAGAATTGAACTTGAGTACTTTTGTTTGGGACCACAGGGAGGTAGGGGAACACAGGCCAAGTGTGAGGGTCTGCAGCCATCAGCCTTCTGTGAAGAGCAGTAGCAAAGCTGACTTAATCCAGGGCTAAAACTATGAAACAGCTAAGGGGCAAGCTGAAGTCATTTGTTACATCCCTGCTTGAAAAGTCTTGGTGGTCAATAAGACACCCTGCCGCAAAGGCGATCAAGGGCAGTGGCTTTAATATGATAGCGGTGTTACGATACGGTAATGGGCAGACTCAGAGCCAGTCTTCTTGGTCTAAGTCTATCAGCAGTAGTGCTTCCTTGTCTATATTCATGGCTCTCCTCTCTTTCCCTGTCTCTCTTTATTTCTCTTTGTCTCTCTGTCTGCCTCTGTCTGTCTGTCTCACTCTCTCTCTCTCTCTCTCTCTCTCTCTCTCTCTCTCTCTCTCACACACACACACACACTCTTGCTCTGTCTCTGGAAAACCCAGGTGTTACAGATGTCAGAGACATGAAAAGGTGCCAAAAGGACAAATGAGCCAGCTTAGAGTTTTCTCACTACCCAAGCTACAATTTGAGCATCCAAAAGGATATAATAATTGTGGTTAATTGAAATGGGATGAGTTTGTGAAAGACATAATTTCGCAGTGATATTCAGAAAGAAACTTAATTTGAACTCTGCTATAGGTAATTAGGATGAACACAGAAGTTTGGCTATAAAGAGGTATGTTTAATCTTTTATTAATTTTAATGAGAGGTGGTTAATATAAATTGGTATTTTATTTCTTCTACTAACTCTGCTTGATTTTTAAGAGCTAGTGAAGCTCATTTCTATCTGCCCAAGTACCAGGGAGCAGTAAATTAGGCAAACTGCCTTGGGAAAACATACAGAAACGTAGAAAGACCAGGAGAGAAAATGAACACCAGTGGACACACACAAACCTAGACAAAGATTCAGAACTGAATTCTAAGAAGGAATTTGTCAGATGTTTTAAACGAGGGACAGTGGGCACTACCTCAGTTCAAGCTTTTCTAGCCTGAGGGCTCTAGCTGGCCTCAGGACCGTGTGACTTTTCCTGGGAAAACGGGAACAAGCTCCTCCTTGCCCCAGATTGGACACAGCTGACAGGCTGAAGACACAAGTCAATCCAAGTCTGGCATGCTAAGACAATAAATACTTCTAGGATTATGAGTGAACGATTATTTAATAAGGAGCACGGTGACTCAGGAATTGGTGTGACTAGCAGCTCGTGCCAGCACAGGTAACAACTCATAGTGGCATCGCTAGAGCTCCTTACGCACGCAACGTGAGGGCAACTTCTCCAAAGAGCCTTCTCTGCTGCTTGCTGATTTTTATCACCATATGAAGATCACTCCATGACTTTCTCAGACATGTTGTGCGCCTCTGCCCTCCCTATTCCATGAAGGAATATTTCAGTCCAGCGGAAACAGCTACACAAGTGTCCATTGAATACAATGAACACCATTCAGGCACTATACATTTTTGTTTGCTTGCTTGTTTTGGGGTGGGCGAATATTCCAGCTTATAGGTTACAGGAACTCAAGCAGGGTAGGAACGTGAAAGCAGGAACTAGAAAAGAGGAATTCCATTGGGGAATAATTCTTCTTTAATTTATTGTTTTTAATTGAGCTATACGTTTTCCCCACTCCTCTTCCTCTTTCCCGTTTCCCCTTCCACACAGCCCCTTGCCCCCACATTCCCAATTTACAAGGAGAGCTTGTCTTTTTCTCCTTCCTAGGCAGATCCATGCATATCTCTTTTAAGATCTTCTTTGTTGTCTAGATTTTTTGAGATTGTGGACTGTAGGCTGGAGAAATGCTTCTTGTTGATTTGCTCTCCAATTCTCCCTTAGTTTTTCTAGTTTGGTTTCTTTTCTGTTTTCTTTTATTGAAAATAGATTCTTTTCTCATGCAACATATCCTGATTTCTCCTCCGTCTGCTCCTCCCAGTTCCTCCCTTCCTTCCACCCTCTGGATCCACTCTGTTTCTGTCTCTCATTAAAGAAGAACAGGCTTCTAAGAGATAACAACCAAACAGGACGAAATAAGATAAGATGAAGTAATAATTGTCTTATTGCAGTTGGACACAGCGAGCCAAAAGGAGGAAAGGAGTCCCAGGAGCAGGCAAGAGTCACAGACCCACTGGTTCTCATAGTCTGGAGTCCTCTAAAATACTAAGCTGACAGCTATAACATATAAGCAGAGAACTTGGTTAGACCCATGTAGACCTGTGCTTGCTGCTTCAGTCTCTGTGAACTTGGTGGAGACCTCCAGTGTAGATTCTCTCTCCACATAATGTCTGACTGTGGATCTCTGCATCTGTTTTCATCTGCTGCCATGGGAAGCCTCTCTGATAATGACTGGATAAGGCACTGCTCTGTGAGTAGAGCAGAACATCTGGGCTATCTAGTCTCTAATTCTTGGTTACCAAAGCAGTATTAGGTATGGGTTCTTTCTCATGAGATGGGGCCTTAAGTCAAATCAGACATTGGTGGGTTACTTCCACAAGTTCTGTGTCACCATTGGCCCCCTACAATACTCCCCCAAACACACATACATGCAATTAAAATAATATTAAGTTATTTTTCAAAAAGAAAACTGTATTTATATTCTTAAGAAATATAGAAGATGATTTAGTGGTTAAGAGTATTTGCTGAGCTTTCAAAGAACCTGGATTTGGTTCCCAGCATCCATGGTGGGCACCTCATAATGATCTACAACTCCAGATTTAGGGGATCCAATACCCTCCCTGGTTTCTGTGCATGACCACAAGCCACCCCACTCCCACATCACACACACACGCACATGGGTGCACACACACACAAAACATAAATAAATAAAAGCAAACCTTAAAAAACAAGAAATATAGGTGGTATTTAAAAATAATGGTAGAAGAGAAGGTGTTCACATTTTAGGAAGGTATAGAGACCTAAGTCCAGTCATGTTCTTTATGATCGCTATATTTGTATACATTTTGTTTGGTTGCTTTGTATGTTTAGAATGTTTTAAAGAATGTCAAGGGAAACACAATACATTTTCCCTTAAAACAAATGACACATGGTGGATTTTTTAAAATGAGCTTTCCAGGTTAGTTTCCATTGCAGGTTGGAGAGGAAATGTCAGGGTGGAGTGGGTTATAAGTTAATATAAGCAGGTGAGACAGGAAAGGAAAGACAGATGAGGCAGTTATCATGGAGGAAAAATGTGAGCGAGTGCCAATAAGCAGCGGGGTTAAGATTAATATTTCAAGGCAGTGCTTTTAAAAGTCAGAACCGATGCAGAAGAGTCTATGATGAGCAGAATAGTGTGGTTTCCAGCACAACATAGAAACTAAGGTGCCCACAATGGGTGATTTGAAGGAACTGGTTAGTTCAAGAAATAGGAGAGGTTGTGTGGAATAAAGAAAATGCAAGTCCATGGAGACATGCTGTCTTGCTTGTTTATTTTAGAGGCTGAAGACCCTTGAATCCTACACCTTCAGCTGTCAACTTGACACGGTCCAGAGTTACCTAAGGGAGTCTCCGTTTGCAGGGGTAGGGGTATGTTGGTCAGATGGATTGAGGTCATGTCTGTCCAGATATTTTCTTAATAACTGATGTAGGAGGGCCCAGTCTATTGTGAGTGGTACTATCTTTAGGCAGGGAGTTCTGGGCTGTTTATAGTAAGGAAAGTTAGTAGTAAGGAAACGTACTATTGTAGAAGCTTCTTAAAATAGATATGAAAGAAATGTAAATGGAGTTACCAAATAACAGGGGAGACAATGCCCCAAATAGACGTCTTTTGCCAACAAGTAAAATATCCAGTGCCAGATATGGGTTATGTTACAGTTGAGTCATTGACCAAAGGGGGCCCATGTAAACCCCCAAACAACTCGGGCTATTTCTAAGTCTATTGGTTGCTTTCCACAAACTGATGGCAAGGCCCTGTTGGTGAAGACAACACTTACAAATCTCATTGAACATGCAGAAGTTGAACTAGCTCCTAACTGACTAGTGTTCAGGGTATTGGAAGGTATTTTGCATGCTACTAGAGAAGAAAGGCAACCACCAACCCGGCTACAAACCCTGGAATCTACAACGGTGGCCTGGCTGCATGAGAGTGGTACAGATGTTGTGCGAGTAACCAACCAATCACTCTCCGATTGTATCTAAGGTCCACTTTTTTTTTTAAAAAAGGAAAACTAGCATATCTTTTGTTTATTTTTGGACAGTTTCACACATGAACATGTACTCTATCAACTCCCTTTCCCTTCAGGCACCCCATGTCCCTCTCCCTCGACCATGTCCCTTTCACCCTGACTATGCCCCCCCCCTTGCACTTTCATGCCCACTCAGATTTATTCACGGTATCAATGTTTAAATAACCCACTGAATCCAACTAGTGCTGCCTGTGAGGTTATTGACGGAGCTCGTTGGCTTGATCTTATTCAAGTCTTGTGCAGGCAGCCATGGCTACCGTGAGTTCCTGAGTTCAAGGCCATGTCATGGTCAAAGGACTGATTTAGAGCACATCCTCAGTCTCTTACATTCTTACCACCCCTTCTTCTGTGACATTCCCTGAGCCTTGCAGGGCAGGGGGGGTTGATGTGGATGTCCCATTTAGAAAAGACTACTCAATGGTCACTTATTCTGACCAGGCACCAGCCTCTGCATCAACCGCCAACTATCATAGACTGGAGCTTCTCTGGCCAAAGTCAAGGGCGGCACTGATCTATAATCCTGTCCTTCCTTAAGTAGATTTGTCACAGCAATGAAAAAAACCTGACCCGGATGTGGAACACTGCCTGACACCTCCCCAAACTGCTCTCCGACGTTTCTAGGCAGGTAGTGAAGGATGGAGTGAGGGAAAGGTAATAGCGGTAATAGTGTAACTCTGACTCGGGATTATAGGCAGGTGAGATCAGAAGCTTTAACCGTCCCTCCTCCGAGAATCCTGTGCCTCCAACTTTTTTCACATTAAAGCCAATCAGTTATCTGGTATTTGTTGTCAGGGTCTGCATTCTTCTGGCCTTGGGTCCCCAGAGTCTGGGAAGCTAGCAGCAGGGATGGGGAGTTCTCACCTGTTTTGATCTCTCTTTGAAATCTGGGCCAGCTCTCTGGAAAGAAACAGGCCTTGTATTCTGGGGCACAGCTTTTGTTCTCAGACTTCAAAGTCTAACATTGGAATAAAAAGTCTTCCCCCACCTAAGCCTATGGATTTTCCCAGGGGAGAGGGACGGATTTATGTTTAATCAAATTTGGGGGAACGATCAGGGTGTGAGCCGGCTTCACGGACTTCTCTATGGAAGAACCTCAGTCACTGAGCATGCGCATTGGATTCGAACTTGCAGGAAGCGTGGCATGCTGTTCCACATATAAGAAACCGACAGGAAAAGTCAGGATTTATTTTCTGGTCTCTTTTTTGTTTCTAACCAAACGTAAGTATTGGATCTAATGGATAGTACAATTCTTTTCGACAGGGCTGTCTCAAAGAACAAGACAGAGAGACAGTGAAAAGTCACGAATCATGGGGACTGGTTCCTCGCCAGCTCTTCACTCATTGCTGGGACGAGATACTTAATAAGAAGCAATTTAAGGAGGACGGGGTTTATTGAGTTCACAGGTTGTAGGTCTAGTCCATCACAGCGGGGTTGGGTTGGCAGCTACAATGGCTCTCAGGGTGGCAGGAGGGTGAGGCAGCTGGTCACGTTCTGCCCACACTCAAGAAGCAGAGAAAGATGAATGCTTATGCTTAGCACACTTTCTCCTTTTGGGTCGTACCCTAGCCCATGGGGTGATACCACCCACATTTAAAAGTACGTGTTCCCTCCTCAGTTAAAATTCTCTGGAAGCGGCCTTACAGTCACAGCCAAGAGGTGTGTCTTGTAGGTGATTCTAATTCCAGTTTAGCTGATAATGAAGATTAGATATCAGGGTATTTTATTTGGGTGACTAAGAAACCTAAATAGATTTCTCTCTCACCAGGAAAACCAGTAGCATTACTGAATGCAGGGCTGTAGACTTGAGAATGCGAAGAATTGATGGTTTGATCTACAGTGGTACAGAAATACTGTTGGATCCTCAGGCTGGAGAAACCTGGAGAGACTACATGGACAGGCAATAGAGAGGTTCATGTAAGCTTAGAAAGAGTAGGTGAGATTATACCCTCTTCACTCTGCCGTTTGTTACAATGAACTCCCAGGAGGCTGGGTGGCTCCTTTTCACACCAAGGGTGGATGTTACATGTTCTATTCACCTGTTCGTATACAATCTTCACTAAACATGTTCACAAATACACCTGGAGAAGTCAAATACTCCATTTAAACACAAAACTGCCCAAGCTTCCCTTTTACTACAAGACAAACAGGATTGATATCTACTGAAGCTTTGGATGTAAAAATCACCAGCTACCTGACTATGTCTTAATGTAATCAAGCTTTGGCATCATAAGTCAACCAACCCAAGTGTTACAGTCCATTTTATGTTGCTAAAAACAAAATACTTCATACTGGATAACTTAGAGGAACAGGATTTTATTTTCTCTTATTTATACAGGCTGTGTAGTCTGAGATCAAAGTACTGTCGGGATATCTAGTGAGGTTGGCACTCCAAAGTGGCATCTTATGCATTCTCCATTGGGGAGGAGTACTGTGTCCACAAGCCACAGAAAGGCAAGAGAATGGGATGCTTCCTGAATCCCCCTTTAAGTCCTTATTCACACCTGTAAATGAGGAGCCCTGTGACCTATTAACCCCTTAAGGAGCCCCATTCTTAAGGCGGTAACAGTGGCAACACCTGGATTTTAGAGACCGCATAGTGACTCCATGAAGCAAATAAAGACCTTAAGGTGGGAAGAAGAGTAGGCACAGCATGGAGTGGTTGGGTTAATGACTGTCTGAAGGAATGAATGAGTCAGTGGATAAATAAGGGAATCAATGATTAAAGGTGATCTGCCACCCACTGCCCATCTCAAAGCCAAAGGCTCATCTCTGAGTGAAATCCTCACGGCAGCATGAAGCGGGGGGTGGGAGGTAGGAGACTATTTTCCTGGGGTGTAATTATTTACCTGGGGTCCAGATAAAACAAGATTAAGTAGATCTTCCTCCTTTTTACCTGATGATTGACATAGGAAGCTGTCTATCCAACCACCCATGCCCCATTCCCGGTGACCACTTGTCCAACTTTGGTTTGAGGATGGCAGACAAGTGACACACAAGCATCATTCTCTAACGTTCTCATTCCCTAACTGTGTCGTCTCCAGGGACCACACACACACACACACACACACACACACACACACACACTGGTCCCGATGTTTCACCACCCAATTCAAATGGAACAAGCAAAGACTGAACATAACATGTTCATGTGTCCTCATTGTTTAGGACCAGCAAAGCTTGGTAGAGAAGAAGAATGGCTTTCATTTCATCTCATCTGCACGAGCTCTCCTGTAACTCACCAGTTCTGCAATGGAGCGAAGCGGACAGTTCTTCATTGTGCACCTTTATCATGCAACCCTTAAAGCAGAACGCTGAAAATACAAGAATAGGTGCTTGGCCTTATAACGAACTAGCACATCACCTCTCTGAGTTCTGAGGCAGCCACACTAGCGGGGAAGCCCTGGGTACGGCTACTGGAAAACCATATCATGAAAGAGATGCTTTTGGTCATCACGTATCAGAAGTCACAGAAAACACCTCTGGAAAAGAGCTGGGTGGGCACTGGCTTGTGCTCAGATGAAGAGGATTGCTGAAGTGGTGCCTGCCACACACCAGCTTGAAAGGGTGCTTACACAAACCTGTTTCCAAACCTACTTCTCCAATGCCATGCTTCTTAATCCACCCAAGTTTTGACATCCCAAATCAATCAACCCAAGTGCCCGTTTATGTTGCTGCAACAAAATGCTTAACACTGGCTAGCTTAGAGGACGGGAACTTTATTTATCCTTAGTTCTAGAGGTTGTGCAGTCCAAAATCATGGTACTGTCAGGTTGTCCAATGAGGGTGATGCTCCTCCTCCAAAATGGCATGAAGGAAAATGATGGCTTGGCTCCTAGTGTGGGATATTCACTTTCACTGTTGGTACCCAACCTCTCCCATGCCGTTGGGGCTCAGGGGAGTGCTGATGAGATGCTGTCTTCACTGTGAGCGTGACTGTCCTCTCAATAAAGAAACCCGACTCGTGGGCACTTGTGCAGTTCTTTCTGTTACTTTTATGCAGTAATGGAGATGGCCGCTGATTGTGGATACAGGGTAAGAGAGTGAGTCTGATGGGAAGGAGCAGGTATTCGTTATGGAGAAGGAGTTCTATGTGCTTGCTCAAGGCAGAAGCAAATAGCTGAGGTCAAGGCAAATTGTGTCTAAGAAACAGGGTAGATTTATAAGAAATTGGCTAAAAATGAAGGCTGACACTATGAGTCAAGCAAAAGACAATTGACAGGCAATAAACAACCACGGGATTCTTCAGGCTGAAGGCAAATATGAAGCAAAGAACGCAAGGAGCCTATATGATAGAGGCAGCATTTTGGCAGCTGCTGCTGCTGCAGTTCAGGGAAACTTCCTACCCCTTTGGCCATTCCTGTCTTGATCAGGGTACAGATTTTCTCCTCAAAAAAAGAAGCCACAGCTGTATTTGGCCCCAGACATATTTCTAGGCCCATCACAGTTGCATGTCCACAGCTATCTCTCACACTGTTTGAATGTGGAATCTCTGACACAGGTTACAGGCTCATAGACTAGATGGTGCATTTCCAGCTGGCAATGCTGATAATAGGGGACTGTATCATGAGAGCAACAATCTCATTTATCACTGGGTTCATAACTGAATGAACACTGAGGTGATGTCTGGTTAGAGGAGGCTGCTGTGGGCATGTCTTTGAAAGCTGTACCTTGTCCCTACTCTTTCTCTCTCCCTCTCGTGTGTGTGTGTGTGTGTGTGTGTGTGCGTGCTTACACACACGTGTGTATGCAAGTACACTCATACACATATTGATCCAGGTATTGCTTTTTAATTATTATCAGGCCTACTTTTGAAATATAGCTAAGTCTGCAGAGAGGCAACCAAATATCCCAGGAAAGATATCTCCTAAGCATAACCAAAAGGAAGTATGAGGAAGAGCCTTAGGGAGTCTCAGGCACTATCTGTTACTTCTTTGAGCTAGACTCTGGAGGTCACAGAATTGGGTGCAGTTGAGCAGTTGGAGAGAGCTAGTCTTCACATTTTACAACTGGTGGGAGTCCATGACAACCACACCCTGTCCAGTTGACTTTGACAAATCCACTCCGAGCTTCTCCACACCTAGGGTACTTTTTCTTGATTATGTTCCTGAATTAATTGAGGAGGATCTGGGATTAAAGATTGACCTTCTCTGAAGGAGACTCCATTAATGGGAACCGAGACTTCAAGCTAATAATGGAATTTATCTAAACAAACCCCGGGGCTTGGGAGATGGACCAAAGCAAAGAGTCAGAATGAGATCCAGCCTGTACCTCCTTGGAAGGAATTAGAAAATTGAACTAAAAGAAATGTTCTTGGCGCTAGAGTTGCATGCCCAAGGTTATTAGGGAAAAATGTATTTATGCAATGTTTAAAATTATTAAACAAATATGTAATTTATTCTCCCTTGTAAGTGAAGCTGTAACAGAATCCCAGAGAACACTGGGAGTTATATGCTATTTCTGCAAAGAGAAGCTATGTACATAAGCAAGTGCCAGGATGGAGAACAGGGGAAATCCTCCTTCTAGCTTGTGTAATACAGAGAAGAAAAGGAGAAGAGTATGGGTACTAGAAGTCAAACCTAATTATCTTGATATCCTTACCCAATGAATGACTAGGAAACACATATCCAGACCACCATTTTTGTTGACTTCATTCATATTGATTCTTGACTTTCTCTTCTGCAGTGTGTGTGTGTCTGTGTGTGTATGTGATTTTAGTGTGTGAATTTTGCAAGCTTTTGCAATCATCTTGCAATGAAGAGAATTATATATTCATTACAAGAATATATAAAAATGAAGAAAAACAGTATAAAGAGACTCAGTCCAGATAATTAAATGGTCTTCAGTTTCAGAAAGAAACAGAGAAGACCTACACATGTTCATTTTATTCATCTAGGAAGTGTTGGAGAAGTTTGTCTTCTCTTCTGTTAATAAATGAAATATTGGGTGTGCATGTGTGTATGGATATGTGTGTGTGTGCATATATGTGTGGTGGTGGATTGGCAGGCATAGAGTTGATGCTAAGGTTGCTAAATATTTCATGAGATGGAAAGTGACGCAGAGCACATCACACACACACACACCATATGTCAATTTTCAGAGAATTAGAACATGATCAAGTTCACGTAACACTAAAATATGCTGCACATAATTTTAAGCTTTCTTTGATGATTCAGAAACTATTTTAGGTTCCTGCGCTTCTGGGTTATTACTATGAACATAAGTTATTATCATGCAATTCTGCAAAATCTAAGTTGTTCACAGTTCTCTGGCTGTTTTATTCTGAGTGAATGAGAGTTTTAGAGCAATGTTTTAATTATTGTGCAGAATTAAAAGTGAAGGTCCAGGTCATCCCGAGGTGTGACTGGAAAAGAGAAACATCTAAGATTGTGAGGAACATGCAAACTGCAGCTTGTACTCTTTGGGTGATGAGTTCTCAGATCTTATCCACAATTCCCATGCAGGAAGAATTCATGTTTACTTAAAGAAGTGAGATGGCATTTTAATAGAGAGATTGTATTTTAGCAAGGTCTGCAGATAACAGTCAATTCATCAAGATAAGGGGCCATTCCAGATGAAATCAGGATGGAAACCCAGAGCCGGGGAGGTGCTGAGTAAAGCCCTTCACTTCTCAAAGTATGAAAGAGGTGGTGTGTGGAACATTAGCATCTATGCCCCTAGCCGTGCCCAGAAATTCAGACTTGGGGACCAGAGAAAGGAATGAGCTTCTAACTGCAGTGCTGTTCTTTCAGAGGACTGGAGTTCATTTCCCAATATCATGTCTCACCAAACTCCAGCTCCAGGGCATGTATCTCTCTCTCTCTCTCTCTCTCTCTCTCTCTCTCTCTCTCTCTCTCTCTCTCTCTCTCTCTCACACACACACACACACACACACACACACACACTCACACACCGCACCACACACAGTCCTGATAAATGAAAGTATAAATTACTCCGTGTTTCACAGGCAAATGAAATCTAGAGAAACCTTGGCTGAGCATATTGCTGGTACTATTTGCGCATGAGACCGGAAGTTTTGCCCCATAGTAAAGCCCTGATATCATAAAAATGAATTTAAATCTTTTTCTGTAAGTCACAGAAAACATTGATATCTTCAAAGTAGATATTGAATTGCAGAATGTACCCTAGCCCATCAGGATTCATGCTGTCCTTACTATACAGGAAGGTCCAAAGAGCTCCCTCATGTGAGACTCTCCTGAACTCGAAGTCCTGACCCGGTCCAGCAGGCTACAGATCACTGCTGGGACTGTCAGTGGCTATTTGCCACCTACTGTTGAGACTGTCATCAAGGAAGAGTATCGCTGCGGTTCCCAAACTTTATATGACTATTAATAGGGAGAAATAGCTTCAAACAAGAACTTAATTTTTAATTAAGCAGGGGATTTTCTTCTAAATTTGTTACTATAACAGAATACATATGCCTGAATTATTTAAGCATAAAAGAGGTTTGTTCGAGTTTACAGTTTAGGCTTCATTAGTCTCTGTTAAGATTCTGATGGCACACTCCCATTACAAAATCCAGTGTTTATTTGCAAAGATAATGAAGCAGGCATGAGAAAGGAAACAGAAGACCAGAGCCTTGCTTTATAGCATCCTTGTGATGGGCAAGCCCCCATGATCTAATTATCCATTAGAGGTCTTAATATTATTCTACTGAGATTCAAATTTCAGCCTGAGTTTTGGAAGGGACAGACAACATTCAAGTCATACGATGAGGACCATTGAGCATCTAAAATCACTTGACAAATGAACAGAACACGACACGGCACTCCCAGCAGGGCCTAACTTGCAGCCATGGCATACCTGGCTTTGTTTCAGGCCTTGGGGAGTCAAAGTGAAGTATGCTCTTCTGAGGTAACTCAAACCTAGACACAGAGGCAAGCAGGAAGCCTACAGTTTCCAAGTATCAGGGGAGGAGTCCAGTAGCTCCTGTGTAGCACAAGAGAACCCCGTGTGAGTGACTGTGGGTTGCAGCATGTCTAACTTAAAGAGGAGGGCTGCACACCAGACCGCATATGGAGATGCGAGGCTTCAGGGTAGCAGTCAGAGGGCAAGCATGCAGGAGGAGGTGAGAACAGGAGTTGAAAGGCCTTTCTATGAACGACAGTGTTAAAGAATGTGACTTTATCATATAGGAGAATGTATGGAGATTCTAGAAAGAATATAGGCGGAATTGCATTTTTCAGTAAATTATTTTGTTGATAGCAAGGACAGTGAATGAAAAGAGAGTAACACAGGACATGTCCTACTTAGAAGTCTAGTTCTACAATCCAAGAAACAGGAGTAAGAGCATGGATAGGGACGGTGTAAGGGGCATAGGGGTAGAGGGTGCATTTCTGACCTGTAAGGAAGTGGTCGGGGTCAGAGCTTGTCAACTAGATTGTTGTGAAAGTTTAAAAAGGAGAAGAGCCTAGTGATGCATTAGGGTGCAAGATGGACATTAGGGGGAGACTCTAATTTATTTAGAGGTTGTGTCTTTGAAGGACCATGTGGCACTTTGGTAGAGGAATTCAGTGTGGACCTAGGAGCTTGGCAGAGGCCAAGAGAGGGAGATAGATGTTTTCGAAGCATGGAAGTAGAGACTTGTGTAGGGTAGAAGGCAGAAAAGAAAGGAGTGAGGTGTGAGAAGAGGGATTAAGAAAGGCCTTTTGATGGCAGGGAAAAGTAGGGGTTATAGGATGACCTTACAAAAGAGCCAGGACAGAAAAAAAAATGAATCATAGAATTAGTCATAGGACATGGAGAAAGTGCAGGCAATTCTGTATAAACCTCCGTTAGACCAAGTGGATTGGGAGCTAGAAAAATAAAGACTATCATTGTGTGGGTGATGTAAAGGTTCTAGGTATCCTTCAAGAAGATGGACTCCATGGAGAATAGGTACAGGATGTAAACTAAGAAAAGGGGGAACACATCATGCCATGAGGTTCATCTGCAGCCAGTGGAATACGGAACCTTATAAAATAAGAGAGATCACAGATATATACTTTTTAATGTATCAAATTCTCTCCTGTGGAAATACAATTTATTGCCTGTCATGGAATATTCCTTTACACTGTGTGAAGATATGTCACTGTGATTGGTTAAATAAAAGCTTAATGGCCAATAGCTAGGCAGGATTTCCAGGCCGAGAGGATGCTAGAAAGAAGGGCAGAGTTACCAGCCAGATGCAGAGCAATCTGGATGGGCACTACAGAGATGAGGTAATAAAGTTCTAGGCAGAAAGTAGATTGATAGGAATGGGTTAATGTAAGTTCTAAAAGCTAGTTAGAAACAAGTCTAAACTATCTGCCAAGATTTCATAATTAATAATAAGTCTCTGTGTCATTATTTGGGAGCAGATGGTCCTGACAAAAAAGTCCGATTATAAATGCCTTACAACCCCTATCCCTTACCTCTTTTTTTTTCTAGGAAAGTAATACTATGTAATTGATAATTGTGAAATGAATGACTTTTCAAAAATTCATGGATGAGACATTTTGGTTATCTTAACCCTTCAATCACAATTTTCAAATGTTTGAATGAGAATTGCCTCACTTTGAAGAACTGGAGTTTCCACTCAGCTTTGGAGAAATGGAAATGATGAAACTTAATAAACTTGCCCAAAATCGTTTTTCGTCTCTCTTGCCAGTATTGTCCAATTTTGTTAGAAATTGGGTGACAGGCACAGATCTTTCCCTCAAAGTGTACTCAATTCAACTAGGTTTCCATTATAAACACGCTAGGAAGGCTTATTTACTCTAGGATACACAAGAGTGGAAGAGGATATGTTGGAATTAAGATGCAGATCCATAAAATATCTGTATAAATACAGCCAACACATAATGTTTATTAAAGATCAGCCACATCTGGGTTACTCAGTAACTGTTATGGTTTAAATCTAAAATGTCCTCCCCTACAGGTTCACGTCTTCCCCTCCCCACCCCCCCCCACTGGTGACACTTTTTGGGAGACTGTAAACCTAAGGAGGTGTGTTCTAGCTAGAGGAAGAGGGTTACAATGGGAGAGCCATTGGAATTCCAAATGTTCTCTGCTTCCTGCCCTGCTATGACCACACACTCTCTATCCCATAGTCCCGCAACCATGCCTTCCCTTGCCACAAGGGGTTAAACTATAAAACCATAGCCCAGATAAACGTTTCCCCCCGCAAGTTGTTTCCCATGGGTGCTTCAGTCACAGTGATGAGAAAGTAAATGAAACAGTGACCTTGGCACATGACCTTCATTTCACCTTCACAAGGAACCCATGACATAGTCATTTCCAAGCCTATGTGAAAACCCAGGGGCCGGCAGAGGTTGGTATGAGTTATTTGCTCATGGTTCCTGGGGTTATCTAGTTCTGCTGCAATCTCAAGGGCCACACTGTGTCATACCATGTGACCTCTTGAGAAAATAAAAACTAAGCACTTTTTCTGATTAAGGTAGTTATTATATTTTCCAGGGTGATGGACAGCCAAAGGAGAAATGAAAAGGGGGATGGGTACAGGACGTCTCTCAGAGTCTGGTGGGACCCGGCGAGCTGATCTGAGGTTTGCCGGGTGATGCTGTGTAAAGAGGAGGTTCTCAGAGTTCTTTGGGGGAGTAACAGATGTGAGTGTGCAGAGGCTTTGGGGAAATGAAGCTTCCTTCTTTAGAGGGGAGTTGAATGCTATAGAATCTAGAAACTGATGCTAGTTGATGGTGTTGCTGATGTAAAAGACACTGTGTTAGAGCAGTGACTATGTTAATAGCTTGTTATAACTAGGTGGGCATGATTTGTGTGCCTATCAGCTTACTCTGAGAATTTGATGTTCGTGAGCCTGTTGGTTTCATCTGGACCCAGATATGCCTTCTGTGATAAAGGAAATGGTGATCATTTATTGAGTGCCTATTGTGTGGACCCCATGCCCAGTGTTACGTGTTTACATCATCCCTTCGATCCCTCCCTTTGTTCTGTGAAGTTGATACTGTTTTTACCCCTCGATATTCAGACACAGAAACTTAGAGAAATGACAACATCTACTTAATAGATAATAAGTGGGAAAAAACTGGCTTGTACTCACGTCTACTGATTACAAACCAAATTATTGGAATATCTATACTTTGCTATTATATATATGCACATATATAGATGACCTTTCTAATTATTTGTTTACTTCACTGGCTGGGAGTCAAATGATAGTACTAACTCATATTTCAGGACTCCTGGAGCCTAAAGCAGTGGCTGCCACATAGAACTGGAAGAAAGAAAGATGAAGGATGAGCGATGGGAGAAGGAAGGGAAGGGGCTTATTATTAATATTTAATGGTCCATTATCTGGTCTTTTCTGCAGGTATATAGAAATCTTTTTGCATGCTTAGTGTCTGTTAACCCACATTTTAACTTAATAGGCTACAAGGAGTTTCTCCCATGTAATGATTTTTCTGCAAAATTGACTCTCATGTTAAGCAAATAGTTTGCGTCAACCTCATTCTTCTTGGCAGAAAACAACCTTTGCATTGAGATAAAGTATAAAAATGTGTTACCTTGAGATTCTGTCATGGGCTCTATAAGCACTTAGGATTTTATTTTATTTTATTTCAAAGTGAATCTTCACACGCAAGCTCGCGTGCATGCCACACACCATACTGAAGGAAGGTTTAGGTAGAGTTAGAAGATCGAAGACTGAAACCACTTTTGCCAATTTTATCTCATCCCAGGGTCACAAAATTTAATAAAATGGAGTTGTGACCTTTAAAACGGCATAAAGGGGAAATCAGACTAAATTAATAATGTCACCACTGCTAGAATATTTTTGTTTTGTTTTCAAGGTCTAAGGAAGTTCACAGCAAAGACCACTTATTTCAGCGTGCACATATGCGACTGGTGTTCACTACATGTTACTCAGTCATTGGTTTGGAAGCTGAATCTCTTGCAAGCTTGCTTCCAGAACTCCATGTTTTCCCACCAGGGCTTAGAAACAGGGATGTGATTTGCAGACTTGGAGCCTGGTGATTTAATCCCCAGTATGGCTGGGTCTGGAGAATCCCTGTAGCTTTAGGACATTTGTTGGAATCTAGATAACCAGTTCCTGTTCAGCACCAGCTTCAGGCCTTGCTCCCAGTGGTGGAGCTGGAACAACCATGAAGGGAGGGGGATGGTTGAGGGGGGTGATGGCTTGTGTCAAATCACCCTGTGTCAAATCTCACTCATCCTTTTACCTCTGGAGGCAGACACAAGTCATCCCATCTTAACTAGCATTATTGGTCCATTGTTCTTGCTATAACCAAATACCTATCTGGTGCTTTACAAAGAGATGAGGTTTATTAAATTCACAGTTTTCAAAGTCTCAGATTAGGCCTGGCCCCTTAGCTACATCATAACACGGCTGAAGAGTGGGAAGAAAGATAGACAAGAACAGCTCCCCCCCAACACCAAATACAGAAGAGGCTTTCTACTTCAATATGTGAGACCAGCATTAACTACTCCTGAGATCAGGGGCTTCAGTAACCCACCCCAACCGATCTCCAACTAGACCCCGCCTCTTCTCACATTGCCATATGGATAACCAAGCTTCCAGAACATAAGCCCTGGGAACAGGATGCATCCAAACCCTGTCGAGCCATGGGACTGGCTTATTCTTCAGTTGTCTGCAGGAGTCTATGTTTCTTGCTTCTGCATGGGAAACTCTGTCATACTTTGGCCTCATTTTCAGAGTGCTGAGAAGAGGTGCTGAGAGGTTGTGTCTCTGACTGCTCATCTAGTTTGTGCACAAACATCTATTATCATGGGTAGGCTATTCAGGGATCTGGGGTCATAGGGATTTGGAAACCTAGCAACAAAGTCACACTAAGCCTCAGATTGCCTCTCCAAAATGAGAATAATAAATACACATTTTAATCAAAGTTCTGAGAATTAAGTGAGAAAATAACATTGCAAAGTGAGCAATGTAGCATTATTTAATCAATAATGTACATTAAATATTGACTTTATGCCAAACACTGAGATTTCCATTGATGAGACAAACAGACATGATTCTTTTCCACAAGGTATATTCCAGTAAATTTAACAAGGGCTAATAAGATTTTGCTATTATTATATGTTTAGTCCGTTATTTACTGCAATGGAAAACATGCCAGCACCCAAAGGTTTAAATTAATAAACCTTTATTATCTATATTTGAATGAGCTAGGGAATTTGGAATAGTCTGGCTGTTCCAAATGTTATTAGTATCTCTTATAGCTCCGGGATACTAATGATTTCTCCTGGACTTGTTTGTAGCTATCTTAAATCCTAAGACTGGGGGACCTGCCCTAAAATGGCACCATATGGATGTTGGTCAGAGCCCTTTCTTTCTCCCCACATAGTCTTTTCCACATTGATGCCAAAGTCCCCTTACAACACAGCAGCCAACTACTTCCAGAACAAGAATTCCACAGAAGAGACCCATGTCCTGTCGCTTCTACCATAGTCTATGAGACTACAGTCAGAAGGCTAACCACATTTGAAGGGAGGAATCTTGGGCTTAAGATTTTAGAGGGTAGAGTTTGGAAGAAGGTATAAAAATGTTTGTTTTATTTTTTAACTACCATATAAAGTATGATGAAGGATTGGGAGAAGAAACTAGGGTGGTTGGTTGGGGCCAGACTCACAGATGTCAATCAGTGCTTTCTGAAGGCAGTGGGCTGGGTTTCCAGCTAAAGGCCACACGAGCTAGCCTGCTGGGTTTGTGGAGAACGATACACGATGAACCTGTGAAGGAAGCGTACTGGGGTTGTGAGAGTGACCTTTATCTGAGCTTGTTCTCTTATACAAGGTCCAACAAATGTTGAAGACCCATTTCTGGAAAGTTCCTGGCTTCCTTTCCATCTCTGTTTCTCTTAAGGTCCATGAGAAGGGCCCAGATTTTTCTGATATCTAGAGCACTGAACTCATTTCTTAAGTCTTTAAATGAACTTCTCACGAAGAGAATCTTGTTAACATTTGTGAAGTTGGAATTTCATGTTCGAGCACCTTAGTGCAATATTTTGGATTTTCTTAGCAGTGTTGCAAGTTCAAGACTCTCCAGCCCTTTCTCATATTTGTAGCCATCTCTGGGATGACGATTACACAGAAGAGAGATGAAGTCCCCATTTGATTTACCTCCTTTTGCTGATTCATTCCTCCGAGGAAGACGTATATATCTAAAAGGGCCTGGGATTCTTTAGCAAAGGGAAACTTTCCACACATCATGAAAAACTCCGAAGGCTTGCAGTGCCGGGCATCTGCAGAGAGGCCCTGGAGTGTATGACATGTGCATATGTTTACTCTTGGTAGCCACCACCCTGAGTACAGAGTGTTATCCTATGTCTCTCTTTTTTTTTTTTTTTTTTTTTTTTTTTTTTTTTTTTTTTTTGGTTTTTCGAGACAGGGTTTCTCTGTGGTTTTTTGGAGCCTGTCCTGGAACTTGCTCTGTAGACCAGGCTGGTCTCGAACTCCCAGAGATCCGCCTGCCTCTGCCTCCCGAGTGCTGGGATTAAAGGCGTGCGCCACCACCGCCCGGCCTTCCTATGTCTCTCTTAAAGAGTGAGAGTTGGTGAAAGATTTCCATTGGGAAAACATCTGAAAACCCATGTGGAGCTCTTTGAAGGACTTCACAGATTTTTTTAAACATATATATTTACCTCCTTGTTAATTGCCTCCGATTAGGTGAATGCACTGAGGAAGGAAGAGCATCTTCTGTTTTCTCCCTCTCTTTAAGACCCTGTTTCCACTTGCAAGGTAAGGAAGACCTGTGGTACTTACCTTTTTTATTATTCTACATGTTTCTGTGCACAAGACTCTGGATCGCCTGGTCCTCTCTTGCTTCCATCTCCACTTTTAACCACTCCTCCTTTCCTTTCTGTTCACTCACGCTCCTTCTTGTGCCCCTTGTTCTTTTGATGCCACCTGCACAGGACTTCTGCACATGCTGTGTATGTTCCTGACATCCATCCCAGCTTCACTTAGGCATCACTCATATCCCAGCGGAAAGCTCCCAACAGTCACCACACTCTTCATTTTACCATTTATTGCTATTTGAACACATGGATTTCTGTTCTGGTTGGGTCCGTTAAGTGGGCATAACACAAAATTATCCAGGAAGAGAATACCAATTTAGGAAAAGCCTAGATCAAATTGGCCTGAGGGTATGTATGTCAGGATTGTCTTGATTGTTTATTGATGTAGGGTGGTTCATCTTCGACCAGGCAGCATCCCTCCCTATGTAGTGACCGTAACTGTAAAGGAGAACTAGCTGAACAGAAATAAGCCTGCCTGCCAGAAAGCAGGCAACACCCTCTGTGGTTCCTGCTACCCTTCTCTGGCTATGAAATGAATTCTTCTGTCTGAGGTAATGCTGTGTGAGATAGCCATCAGGCAAGCATTCAGGTGTTTTGCCTTGAGTTCCTGCTTTCATACTATTGGGTTCCCCAGTGATGGACCATAACCTGAAGCTGTAAGACGACAGAGACCCTTTATTCCCTCAGTTGCTTTTCGTTACTGTGTTCGTCACAGCAACAAAAACGTAGACAACTTGTATAACAAGTCCCCTTCAACCTTCTTGGTACATAAAAAGTAAAGACTGGGTGCTTTTAATCATGCTCGTCCCTTGGTATCTGGAACCTCACAGGTGCTCAGCCAGAATTTACCGAGGAAAGACGCCGAGACACTAATATTTGACTTCCATCCTTTGCATGTCTCAGTCCCGCGAACTTGGGGACATTACTCAACTTTTCCCTGGTTAAATTTGTCGTCTGTCAGATGGAGGTGATAATGCACACTGCCCTCTTGGGATTGCCATGAAGATGAAGTGACGTCATTAATGTAAAAACTGGCACTTAACACAATGCCAGGCTCGTAGAAGAAAATAAATGTTTGAGCATTTTCATTCATCTTCAGCTATCACATAATCCCCTCCAGAAGCACGGTGGTTTTCTTGTGCTTACTGGCCAACACGGTGTTTAGTGCAATCTGGACTAGCGCACTTCCATCTTTACATAGATAGAAATAGAAGAAGAGAAGGGTTTAGATTCTCGACCAAGGCCAGTGGTTATCTAAGGTCCGTTGTTCATTTTGGCAAAGTCAGCATTACTTTCTTGAGTGTGGAAGTCTCCAGACACTAAGGAAGAGGGATTGCCATAAATCTGAGAGCAATCTGGGCTACGTAGCAAAACCTTGTGTCAACAGGCTCCAAAACCACAGAGAAACCCTGTCTCGAAAAAAAAAAACCAACCCCCCCCAAAAAAAGTAAACAAACAAACAAACAAAGAAACCAAGTACTTAACAGAAGAGGCTAGTTTCCTCTTCTTTGCCCCTTTGACTTTCCCCTTCAGAGTTCCTCCATCATTTTTGGGTAAGATTTTTCTCTTGCTGTTACGCTTCAATAAATGAAGCACTGAGAACCATTCTTTCAATTAGCTGAGCTTAGTTCTGATACCACGAGGATCAGATTCCAGGATCTGCTCTTTAGCTTGCATGTGTTACAAACACACTGCATGGGATTGAGTCCCGATGCTCGCAGATGACGGCAGGGCAGGCAGGAGACTTTCAAGCGCTGGTCTTAAGCTGCTTTCGTTTCCATGGATGTTGGGGGGCAGCGAGTGACTGAGAGAAGTATGGCCTGTTTTCATGTTAGACAGGAAACAAAGACAATCTTTTTGTCTGAGCCTTGTTACTTTGATGGGGCATTTGACAAGGACCCAGAGAGCTTGATCACTCTGTGTCATGACAGACAACGGTACTGAACCTTTGAATTCAAAGAACATTGGTTCCGGATGCTGATGTGCCAACATCCTAGAATCCCTGGACTTGACCTGCTTGACCTCACTGTGCTCCCTTCAGTGAGTTCTAGCATCTGTGCTGAGAAACGGAAACTCTCTTAAGCTGGAGAAGGATTGAGACAACGCTAAACCTCCCAACAATAAGGAAGTCAGTGTTGTGCCTGTTCCCAATTAGCAGCCCTTGTAGGAAATGATGATGATGATGATGATGATGATGATGATGACAGAGCTTTATAGTTATAGAATGATTTCTCTTTCCAATAGACTTTAGTCTCTGGCAGCAGAGGAGAAATTGCTGGCCGAGGTTATTTCCCTCTTGCTATAAGAACACACTATAAGTTTTGAGTTTCTCATCATGTAGCTCCTAACTTTGATTTAATAATGTTGAAAACTGTTTTTTGAAACTCACGTTTTGTCTTTTTCATTTTTTATATGAATCATGTATTATCTAGTATCATTCCTCTGCCCTCCTTTCCTTCCCATGTATCTCTTTCTTTCTCTGTTCTTCCTCTTGGTATCTACCATTCCTCGTGCTGTTCTCTGCTGAGGGACAGTTTCCTCACTTCTTTTCCTGTTCTCTCTCAGACTGTTTCTCAGGTAGACTCCCAGGGGACCTTCAGAGCATAACAGTGGAGGTAAGGATGGTAACATTCACTTCGACCACCAGAATAAAAACCACAAAGAACAATTCTCACTGAATGCCTTTTTGATCTCATCATTTCTTCCCACACATAAATAAGAATTATAAAAAAAAAATCAGATATCATCTTTTTCAAGAAGCTCTATCACTCATTAAACCATCTAACTTATACAAATATTGGCACTGGGAACTGGGGGCATAGTGTAGGAGCAGAGTAGTAGCCTAGGCCCCCGGGTTCAAATCCCACTGCTATCAAAATACAACACTACAAAAGTTGACATTGGTAAAGCGAATAATTCTAATAACATCAGAATTATTCTAAGCAAAAAAAAAAAAAAAGACCCTTGTTTCTAGTCTGGAGAGTTGTGGGGCAGATGTTTAGAAAAGTCAGCACACCCAAAGGTATGCAATTTTCTTTAGGCCCCCACCCATATGCTAACTCCCTGGTTGTGTGCTCAGTCACTCATGTTTCTGTCCTATGCTACACTGGGCACAGACAAAACCAAGACCCAGCTGCTTCTGCAGTCAAATGCCTGCTAGCAAGTGGAGGAGCCGCTATGTCTTGTGTTTAAACTGGGTTACAAACACATACATTGCCAGAGGCCATTTTGAGATGCTTTTCCATGTCTGCAGAACAGATACATCTAAATCAAATAAATGTAAGCAAAACCATCTTGGTAGCCTCGAGGCCGATCGCAGCACAGTATAATCACCAAGGGACATAACTCGGACTCAAAGGATCTTTGAAAAGTAGTGCATTCGGAGAAGTTCTCTGGAGGAGGCAGGAGCAGAAGGGAAAGGATGATGTAAGAGTGAATCACAATACTCAGACCCTTTCCAAGGGCTGATTCGCTACCTTAAACTCATCGGTAACACGAGTCCCACGAAATGCACGCATTCTGTTTGCCATTCCTTAAGCACAACACTGCATATCCAGATGGTGAATGAAGATGTCTGGCCCAATAAGATGGCGACAAGTTCAAAGAGAGATTCTGGCCTCAGTGTATTTGGAAGTTGCCTATTGTACAAGACTGGAATCTCCAGCATCATGTTTTCTGCCATGCATGAACTGAGCCATCCAACAAGAAGCACATTTTATGGGTACCACACTCTAACTCTATAATAAGATATATCGTTTTGAGAAAGGAAAAATTTCAGAGTGTGCGTGGGGGGAAGGCTTTTTCCCTGATTCTGTCTCTTCTTTCCATTAGAGCAATGATTCGATTATACATTTAAAAATGCCTTGTACAATAACATAAAATGTTACTTCCAAAAGCAGGGAGGGATAGCTAAAGGTTTCTCTCTTCCATGAGTCAGAGCCAGACCTGAATTAGTCATTCTATGCTTATCCATGACTAGTTACTGAATGCCATCCAATTAATACACTTTTTTTCCCATCAAAATTTAGATTTGTAGATAACAAAATAAAATGACAATTTATCACTGGATTATCAACATACCTGATGATGCCATGCTTTAACTCTCTAGATTTCATTTAAAACTTATTATTATTATTATTAATTTATTGTGTGTGTGCATGGGAACACTGCAGTGGATATGTATAGATCAGAGGATAACCTCAGATGTAGGTCCTCACTTTTCACCATGTTAGAGACAGGATCTCATGTTTAGTGCTGTGCACCCTAGGCTGTTTGACACTTGAGTGGCCATGGAGTCTCCCTCCCATCCTTCCCGGGGAGAGCTTGGAGTAAAGATGCATGCAGCAGCACCCAGCACTGCATAGGTTCTGGTACTTCAAACTCAGTCCCTAGAGCTTGGGATACAGATGCATACAGATGCATGGAACTGCCCCAGCACTGCATAGGTTCTGCTATTCTAAATTCAGCCCCTCACATTTGCACGAGTACTTAACCTACCCCATCTTCACAGCCATAAACTACTTTCCTTTTTTCAGTACTGGGCATTGAGTCTAGGATCTCATGCATATGAGACAAATCATGTTCTCCTAAAGGAAACAAAGAGAAAAGAAGAAAAAGAAAAGAAAAAGGGGCATCTTGCTGGGTACTTGTGCATTTCCTTTTCTTATTTAAAAGGCAGTGTTGGGATCCAAATGGATTCACATTTGTACTTCAGTTACACCATGTCTGCTGGAATATAAGCAGATTGAAGGGGCAAGGCTGGATGTGCAGTCAGTGTAAGAAATGAATACAAAACCCATTCAAGAAGACCATCAAGTTGGAGCTCTCTGTAGTCTGGTCAGACCTGAAAGGTCTCTAGTTACAGGGAAGATTGCTGATGTGGGACCATGAACAATGATGGAAGGAGCTGGAGTAGGAATGGAGAAGGATGAGAAAGGAGGAGGAGCAGGGGGAAGAGTGAGTACTGAGACCAAAAGCCAGGTGTATGGGTATGCCAGCCCTGAATATGCAAGAAGAGTATGTGATGCAGTCAGGAGGAACACTTTAGGCTTTGTGAAGATTTGGTTGGCATCATTTATCTTTTCCCTGGGTGATGCAAGAGTAGATGCCAAAAGCAGAAGAGCTCAGCATCTCTCCAAACCATCTATGGCACAGTAAAATCATCAGTTATGCATGCATATACTCCACATATTAGCTAAGTCCATGGGTATTCGGCAAATCAATTTTTTAGACCTCCTTGAAGCTGGGGGCAACTGTGATCACTTTCCATGAGACTATAAAGAGATCTAGTGTGTGCAAGTTCAAGAAACTATCATGAAAAAGGGAAGCTGTGATCTTCTGCTGTTCTCTTTGGAAAGCGGATGTAAAAGCTAGAATGGAACCGACATCTTGAACTTTACATTCAAGGCTTTCTGTTGATAATGATAAAATATCACATAAAAAAATCTATCTCTAAGTTATATGCATTTTTGAGAGGAAAATGCACTTTTTCTTAACTTGATATATTTATTTCTTGCTTTAAAGACATTTTATTTATAGAGCAGTTTTAGCTTCACTACAAAACATAGAAAATATAGATAGTCTCATACTCCCATCTCCCACGCAAATCTAGCCTTCCTTATTGTCACCATCCCTGAAGTAAACGGAGTGGTCTTTACCACTGGTAAGCCTGCATAGATACACCATTAGTACTCAAATCCATAGTTTCACTGGACTTCATTCTTGGTTCAGTGTATTCTATGGCTTTGAACAAGCATGCAGTGATGAGTATGTGCCCTTATAGTGTCAGAATGTTTCCATTGTCCTACAGATCTTCCAAATTCTGCCTTTTCATCCGTTGCTGTTCCTAATTCCTGGTAACGTCCAATATTTTATTTGTCTTCACAGTTTTGCCTTTTTCAGGATACTACATAGTTGAAGTCACACAGGACACAGCCTTTGCCTGTTGGCTTCTTTCATTGCATTATATGCTCATAGGTTTATCCCACCTCCTTTATGATTGGTAGTTTGTATTCCATTATCTAGATGTGCAACATTTACCAATTGACCTACCGCAGGACATCCTGTTTGTGTCTATGTTTTGGCAATCATGAAATAAAAGGCACTTTCAGTATGGTTTGGGGAATTATTGGCTAGCATGATGGCTGGATCGTAATGTAAGAGTATGATTAATAAGAAGCTGCCAAACTATCTTCTGAATGGCAGCAGCATTTCACATTCCCACAAGCCATGAATAAGAGTTCCCGTTGCTCTACACTCTTGCCAGCATTTGCTGTTGTCAGTTTCCTGGATTTGGGCCATTCTTTGGCACATATTTTTTTTTTCTCCAGCTTGTGGTTTATCTTTTTATTCTCCTGACAGCCCATGTCTTTTGCAGAGTGAAAAAAAAATTAGTGAAGTCAGACTCATTCATTATTCTGTCCTTTAGCATTCCTGTCTGTCTCTCCCACCCAGGGGCAGGGACATTGCCTTCTTCAACCTAGCTTCTCTTACTGTATTAAAGAGTGATGTTGCTTTACAGTTTGTTCAACTTCCTCCATATTGGTAGGTTGGGGTGGTAACTTCTAGATTCCTTACATTGGCAGTTGAAGTTAGGAGTCCAGTGCTTTTCTTTTTCTTATTCGGGCATGTTATTTTCAGTTCTCAGGAACAGGAAGGAAGGAAGGAAGGAAGGAAGGAAGGAAGGAAGGAAGGAAGGAAGGAAGGAAGGAAGAAAGAAAGAGATAGAAACAAGAGCCTGTTGTTTTCAGACTTGTAATCACAATGTTCCACCCTATTTTACTTTTACTTTCTCTATTTTCAAAAGGTAGGTGTGTGTGTATGTGTGTGTGTATGTGTGTGTGTGTGTATGTGCGTGTGTATGTGCGTGTGTGTATGTGTGTGTATGTGTGTGTGTATGTGTGTGTGTGTGTGTATGTGTGTGTTGGCTAATCTGAATTGTCAACTTGATAGGTCTAAGGATCATCACAGAAGGAATTTTCTGAGCATGTCTGTGAGGGATTATCTAGATTATGTTAAATGAGGTGGGAGTGCCCACCCTAAACGTGAGTGGGGAAATTCCATGGACTGGGGTCTCAGGCTGAGTAAAAGACAAAAAGCAAGCTAAGGGCAGGCATTCGTCACTCCCTGCTTGACTGTGGGTACAATGTGACCAGCTGACACCTGCCTGTGCTGCCAAGACTCCACTACCATGATGAACTGCATCCTTTTGAAAGGTAAACTGAAATTTAAAGAAACCATCTCCCCTTAGGTTGCTTCTTGTCGGGCATTTTGTTGTAGCAACGAAGCAAGTGACCAATTCAGTGAGGGGAGAGAAATCTGATGGGAAACCATGGGCTAAGTGAGAGATGCTAGGACAAAACTGGTTTCCTGGTATTTGAGGGATGAGAAAGTTATTCCAGATTTATTGTAACAATATGGAAGATGTGCTGTGGGTAAAAAAGAAAGACCAATGGATATTCACAGAAAGATGACTCTTTCCTGGAATGTTGAGATTACTTCCTTCTTTGGCTGTACTTGAAGTGGTACATAAATTGTCTCTAAATCCTTACCCTCCTTCAAACCCACTTTATATATTCCTATAATAGCCTTGCTGTGACAAAGTCAGGTTATAGCCTCTAACAAGGGAAAAGAGAATGTTTAGGATCAGGAGTTAGCTTGTAGCCAAGGATGAGTTCTACATTTTTCAGTGGCTGAAAGAAAATAAAGAGAAGATAATTACTTTGTGACACATGGAAGCTGTGTGGAATTCATACTTGAGAGTCCATAAATAAAATTTTATTGGCACATTGCTATGCCCAATTGTTTACTCGCTATCTTTGGCTACTTTTACACTCTTTTGGCAAGGTTAAGAAGTTGGATCAAAGGAACAACCCATCCCACAAAGGCCTAAACGGTTTGCCATCTTTCACTTTATAGAAAAGATTTACAACTCCTACAGTAGGTAGAAGTGGTAGTCTTGGTTGGAAGTTCATTTCCTTTTACCTCCAGCTTCCTAAGTTTGCCTGGAATGGGCCCTTAACTTCTTTTTTGTTCAGTTTCCTTATATCTGTATTCAATCATTCTTCGGATAGACTTTTGTGAGAGAAAATAATCCAGACACTTTTGGTTATTTTCCAGCTTAGGTTATATGTCTGAATATAATAGCTTCCATTAATTCATTGCCCTACAACAAAGTCTACCATTGTTGTAGTGTTTGTTGTCATTGTTCTTTTGTTGTTGTTTTGTGTGTGCGCATGCGCATGCTTGTATGTTTATGCCCATGCACACATGTAGAAGTCAGAGGACAAATTTTCTGAACCTGGTCTCTCCTTTTGCTATGGATTGTGGGGATGGAACCCAAGTCTTCAGGCTTGCAGGATGAGCACTTTTACACACTGTACCACAATGCCAGTTTCTCCACAGACCTGGGCTCGTTAAGATAACCTTTCTTCATGCACATACATGCACTTACATTTCAGGATACAGTCTACAGAATTATTACCAATTGTAAGACTAAAGCAAATGACACTGTTGTGACTAAGATATTTATACTTCCTAGTGGTTTCTGAATCTTTACCTGAGCTCCTGACACACACACACACACACACATTGATTGTGAATCCTGGGGTATTGTTGCTCATCCCTGAAGTTAAGATTTTACTGGTCCTCAATGTTACCTGTAGAGTCTGTCTTTTCTTCCCTTCCTTTCCTTATTAATACACCTGGAGTCAGACACATATAAAATTGATGGCATTATTTGTTCATTTGTTGAATGTTTGTGAGCCTCCTACCCTGTGGTGGGAGACATTGCTGAGATTCTTGTGACAATTAATGATTGTGACAGTCATGGTCCCTGTCTATACCGTCTATAAGAAGTCATAGTAAAACCTCTAATGAATGATCAGCTAGATCCTTGGTCACTTGGAATTGTTAGCTAACCATCTTTGGTTAGTTAAGAAACGGAGAAAAACTCCAGGGCTAAAAGGGGATTTGAAAGGTGTGGAACAATCTCTTCTTTTGAATTTGATATTATTTCTGTGACTTCACTTTATGGCTGTCATAGGGTATCATTCATGAGTTGAGCCACCAAATTGTACTAGATAAGAATGTGTGTGTGTGTGTGTGTGTTGTGTTTGTGTCCTGTAGGAAGTAGAATTGCTTGGCAAAAATTCTGTCTTTACATATGTTAACAAAACTATTCTGAGTATATACCACATCACTCCAATGGCTTTGTTTTCCTCCAATCCTTTGAACTTAGTCATTCTGCTCACTAAATAAAATGTTTTCTGTTTATAATATTATTATCTTTCGCTAACTCCCATGGTAACCGAGCTGGAACAATGATACTCAACAACTATATTCCTCTCTGGTTGCCTTTATCTCCTTCATAGAACTTGATACCACCTGGATTAATAGCATGTTATTTATTTATTTTGTTAGCGTATGTTTGCTGTCACCCAAACCAACCTGAAAGGTCACAGGGTGAGGAAGTTGGCTCTGTTTAGCACTGGATCGCCAGGGCAGGTGTTGGCTTTCATAGCACTTGGTAAGTGTTTGTTGAGTGAATGAATGGTAATAGTGTTGCATCTATACTTTCAGATCTACATGAGTACACGTTCTTCTGTCTCCTCCCTACCAGCATCCTTCATCCTCCCATTTATTCCATCGCTGCTTTCCTAGGCCCTCTCACTTGGGATGACATGGAACTTCCTACAAGGAAGGGACCACTTGAAAACTATTCCCATGCTATGATGTCGAGACCCTAAGTTATATGACTGGTGACCCTGACAACTCCTGGGTGTATTGTCGTTAACCTTGATCAGATCCCTTGCAATGGCTTTGGACATATGTAAATTTCTTAGTCATCCTCATGTCGGTGACTGTAGATTCCCCTACTCGGGGCAGCATTTGAAGTGCTTCTCTAGTCCAGGATGAAAAAAAAAAAAAGAGTGAGCATGACCTTAAGTGTCTTTTGGCCATTTGAACTTCTTCTGTTGAGAATTCTCTGTTCATCTCAGTGCCCCATTTTATAATTGTGTTGATTAGCCTTTTACGGTCTAGTTTCTTGACTTTTTTATATATTTTGGAGATCAGACCTTTGTCAGTTGCGGGGTTGGTGAAGATCTTCTCCCAGTCAGTGGGTTGCCTTTTTGTCTTAGTGACAGTGTCCTTTGCTTTACAGAAGCTTCTCAGTCTCAGGAGGTCCCATTTATTCAATGAGGCCCTTAATGTCTGTGCTGCTGGGGTTATACGGAGGAAGTGGTCTCCTGTGCCCATGTGTTGTAGAGTACTTCCCACTTTCTCTTCTATCAGGTTCAGTGTGTTCAGACTGATACTGAGCATGGGATAAAACCGGACTCGCTGAACATAGTGGACAATGAGGACTACTGAGAACTCAAGAACAATGGCAATGGGTTTTTGATCCTACTGCACGTACTGGCTTTGTGGGAGCCTAGGCAGTTTGGATGCTCACCTTACTAGACCGGGATGGAGGTGGGTTGTCCTTGGGCTTCCCACAGGGCAGGGAACGCTGATTGCTTTTCTGGCTGACGAGGGAGGGAGACTTGATTGGGGGAGGGGGAGGGAAATGGGAGGTGGTGGTGGGGAGGAGGCAGAAATCTTTAATAAATAAATAAATTAATTAATTAAAAACAGAGTGGTTTCACTTTCAAAGAACAGTCAGAATTCTATTTCTGAGTTCTATATGCTGCTCCTGACATACCCTCTATGTGGAGGGTCATCTATTACAGAATGCTCCTGGCCTCTCACCACCCCTTGCTAGCTCAGCCCTGGGAGAGTAGGAGGGGCTTCCAAGTGGTACACATCCCTTATCTCTTCCCTCAGGAAGTGACTTCTGGGCGGATTCTTCTGCCTCAGTTTGTTCTCATGCTATAAGGACTCTTTGCAGTCAAGACCCTGCTACTGTTGGGGGAGGGTGTTGTCTAGAGCGGCCAACTACTCGGTAAGTATTTCTGATTAATGGTGGCGATGTAATTATGAGAAACTCATTTTCTGAGATGTCTATTGATTCTTCACCAATGGTATTATGGCTATTTTAAACTTCATCATCAGAGCACATTTGTCTCATTTTGGTTGATTTAAATGTGGGTCATAAGAAAGGTTCATGAAACAATTAAGATCCAAATAAATTAAAAAGAGAGGGATAATATAGTTGTAGTCTTCTCTTCACTCAGTAATTATGGGATTCAGAAGTTAGGTTCTCACAAATTCTCTTCCCGTGTCTAGCAAAATGATGGCAGCCCTATTTTTGTTTCCTTTTTTCTGTGTATGTAAGATAGAGCATCATGGGAAGTGGAGTACCCAGAGATCAAAGACCTCTCTTGGGTTTTTTTTTTTTAAATAAAAAACTTAGACAATGGATAAACATTAGGATGTTAGGGAAGTAGCCTTGCACACTTTCAAGGGTGTGTTGAGAATGCCCCGTCCCTCTTTGAAGTCATGACAAGGATTTCCTGGAACCTCTGCCTTATGGCTAATCATCTTTTTCCAGTTCTCCTCTCATACGTCTCCCTGTCTTCAGAAAATAGGCTGTCTGGGGGTGAATCCATTGCCATCACTTTAATGGCTTTGCATTTTAATTGGATTCTAAGAACGAACTAACTTCTAGCGGGTGTTGGGTATGATTCATAATCTCTAGTAACATTCGGATGCTTTTAATCTCTCAGAACAAGCACAGTAATGACGATCCTAGGCAGTGATTCAAGTCTTCTATCTAGAGGCTAAGGAGTTTGGTCAAGATGAAGATCTAGAGAGCTCTTTTCTATCAATTACTTTGCAATTTGTTTTCTAGAAGCCCCAGCCATGATCTCTACTGCTTTGGAAGCTCTGGACATGCATTCATATGCCTTAGTTTGCTTCTTGTCTCATCCTGATCAGCTGTGTCCTCCATGTCTGATCTTTTCTGCCTGTCATGAACAGTTTACTATTTTTGTTAGCCTTAACCAGAATATATAAACTCTAAGGATATCCCTGTTGGTTATCCCTGTTTCATAAGGGGTGGAAGAGATGCTAGAAGCAGTCAGATTAAGAATGGAAGATAAAATTCATTGACATTGAAAGTTTTTTTGCATACTACAATCCATAGAATTCTTTTGTTATTTGGTCATTAAGGCCATGAACAAACCATTGCTCACAGGAATAAACAAGGGGGAGTAGGAGGCAATGATTCAGTGGAAAGGACAAATCTGCCTTGAGAAAGGGTCAGTAAATGAAGACTTTAGTAATTAGGTGACTGAGAGATGCAGAGATGTATGAGACAGGACATTTCCGTAATTACTTATCTGAGCCTGCATAACTTGAAGACAGGTCCTGATCATCCCCAGAGACAAGAACTGGAGCTTTCACCAGACTCAGCAGTGCATTTTCTCATCACTGGCAGGCCTAGGTGCTGTGCATTCAACACACGTTATGTGTGCTATTGCGTGCCATGTTCACTGCCTTCCAAATAGAAGGCAGTATACCTCCTCCATAGAGATGCAAAGTTGGGGAGAAGCTACCTGTAAAGGTTATTAATTGAGGTGCAGGACTGGACTTTAAAAGATCAGCCTTTCCTGAACCCAGAAGCTTCACACCTTGCCTTGCTGCCCCAAACTGGATGCTCTCTACTTCCTGTGGTTTCTTCATTCATTTCTGATCTTTTCCATCCACTGCGGTGAAGCACTTGCCCTCTAGAAGGTCACAATCTGGTGTTTGACAGGAAGCCAGAAGCTGAGGCTGGGACTGCAGTGTGCCCAGGGAGTGCTGTTTCTGGCTGCTCTTTAGCCATGGTCCACAAAGCATCTACCCAGGATGGTTTTATTTTTCCTAAGAGGAAGAGAGAGACGCTAGGAAGGTGCCAGGTTGCTTTTATCCTAGGCCCCGGGAGAAATCTATTCTCTGAGAAAGAAGCAAATCTAAGCACAAATGAGGGAAGATAATTAGGCTCAGATCAGGAGAGCGCTGAAGGCTCACAACTCGCTCATTTCCAAAGACTTCCTCTCAGTCCGATGTTGGTTTGTTCTGCTCCCTCTGTGGAAAGACCATCATGCTTGCCTGTGGAAAAAAAATCTAGAAGGGGAAACTGTATTGTTTGCTCGTTATGTCTTGATCCAGGAACGATCAAAGTATAAACATCAGGCATACAAAATAGGGTGTAATTGTTCCTCTGTGCCTGTGCTTTCCACATTTGCAGATTCAACAAAAGTGGATTGAAAATATTAGAGGGGAAACCATAATACAACAACATAAATAATACAAATGAAAATATGACCTAAGAATTGCTTGTGTAGTGCTTACATTGTGTTAGATACCAGAAGTAATTTAGACATGATTTGAAGTTGATAGGTTACATGTGAATAGTAGGCCATTTGCCATAGCAGACTCGGAATCATGTATTTTGGTATCCGAGAAAGGGTCTAGGGAATGAATGCATTTGAATATGAAACGGGTCAGTTCCTTTACATAGTCTAATTGAGAGCATATCGAGCTTGGTTTGGGCTATGGAAATTCAGAGAGAATTAAGCTTTATGCCAAAACACTGACTACAAAAGAAACAGGTAAACCCAGGTTTACCCACGACGTTGAAAGCTTTTGGTGAGAGAATGCTGCATAAACCTAAAGTATTGCGAAGACTGAAATCTATGCCTCACCTCTCGCTGAGACTAATGAGGTTTCTAAATCTGCCTGGGCATCCTCTCTGTGCCAAGAACAGTGACATTCTAACCTCTCCTCATTTGCCCACCAAATCTGGGGCAGCCAGCAACACTATCCTCACTTGGGATGGTGGACCAGCGAGTTCCTGCCAAAGGGCACACTTGGGTCATTGCCCCAGAGCCGTGTCAGATAGCTGTCTAAATTTTTAAATACACTCTTAAGCCTCAGGCCACTGATCAGAACTGGTTCAATGGCAGGGCAAGAGGAATGATCCATGTTGTTCGGGTTGCTGAGGCAGGAGGATCAGATGAACCAGGGGCCCACCCAGCACTGGAGACATACAATCTCAGCTACTCTTTACTGTGGCTTACCTCACAGCCACTAACACTCCCCTTTCAGGTCTAGGGACTGAAAATAGCACAGACATTTTAGAGTCAACAATGCTTTCTCAAGGCTCACCTCCAAGGCAACCCTGAACCAGATATACGCTCACGACTGGCCTACAGGCTAATTCTGCATCCTGACAGGCTATCCCATCTGTTTCTGACTTGGATTCTTTAACTCTTTCAGGCCTAGACTACACTGCTAATCTTGCCTCTGGAATGAAGCCTATTTGCTTCTACCATCTGACCCAGGTTTGGCTTTCACGTGGCCAATGACACCATCCCCTATTTTTACTTGTGTTGAACTGTTACCTCCAGCACATTGCCTACTGCTTGAATTACCCCTCCTAGGAGTGTTAGGAGGCATAACCACTGCCGAGTGTTAACACAAACTCTAAAGCCATAGTAATTAAAGCAGTGTAGGACCCAATGCGCAAACACACAGATAATCCTAGCAGTAGGCGAGGGAATCTAGAAAACATAGGATAGTCTTCTCTTGGCGTTACATAAGGCTGTTTTCAAGATCTCAGTTGACGCCTTAATGTGAAGATGCTGAAGTCCCCCAAAGGCAAGGATGTTGTATTTGCAAGAATGTACTCACATTCTCCTTCATGCTTTGAAATATCCTTTGATTACTAACGTCTAAAGCAAATACATAAAGACTTCTCATGGTATACTGTCCAGAGAGCGATGACAAGAAGAAAAGTGTGTTCAGAAGTAATTTCTTCCTTGACTGAGTGATAATTCAGTTAAGGGTTGTTTAGTTTCCTTGAGTTTGTGGGCTTTTGCTGAGTTCTGCTGTTGGGTGCTCTCCTTCTCTCTGCAAGACTAGATGAATTTAGGAGGCCAAATTGAAGTTATCAAAAAGTTTTCAATTTGAGACCTGAATAGGTTTTAAGGATTTTTTCATCATCGTAATTAATACATTTTATCTCATTAGGGCATGTCTATCTAGAAAGCTTGAATTCACATAGACAAAAGGTCAGGAAGCTATAGCTTTCCACAGTGGTTTGTTGGCCTCTCATTCAAATGAATGTTTTCAAAAAGTCACTTAGGACCATTAGGGTTTTTTAAAATCAACTTAAGGAATGATAACATTTTATTTCTTTTCTTTTATCTAGCAATCTATGTGAACCTTTATTTTAATTCTTTGAACAGGAGGCTACAAACCTGGAAAATATAGTGAAGACCAAAGGTAGCAGAAGTATACCACATATTATTTTTTATTATTAAAGTTAGATCATAATTCACATATAAAAGCTAAGCTTTAACAAAGTATTTGAAATAAAGAAAGGAGGTAAGACATCTCAACTTGTGTTCATGGCTATTGTGAAACTGAGAACAAGACCAGGTTCAGTTACTAGCCAGTGCCTACAAAACATGCATCAATGAGAGTCCTGATGTGATGGACATGCCCACACTCAACCCTCAGAGCACCTGTAGATACTAGGACCATGTGGTTAAAGCGAATCATGTGGAGTATGTGTTTTTGTCTGAAGCACAATTAATAAAAGCTCAGGGTCAGAAATTGGGTTTCAACCTAAGATCCGAAAAGCAAAACAGCCAGCCACTGGCTCTTACCTCGACCTCAGTCTGAAATGGCGGACCTGCCTCCAGTAATCTCAGAATGAGACTGTGTCTGAGAGCTATCTCTTCCCGTTTTATAATCTTCTCTAGGGCTGGGATTAAAGGCAGGCTCCACTGGGATTAAGGGCAGGCACCACCCGATTTCTATAGCAATGAGTGTGGCTACTGGGGTTAAAGGTGTGTGTTACCATAATCTGGTCTGTAAGGCTGACCAGTGGGACTGTTTTGCTCTCAGATCCTCAGGCAGTCTTTACTTATTAAAGTACAATTTAAATGCCCCTACAATTGCTCACCTACTTTTAGATAAGGATAAAGTTTTTAATGAATAAAGCCTGCATATTCTGAAATATCGGAAATGTTCCACGATGCTGTTAAGAATGTACACCCTTTTGGTTCTGAAAATAGATATACAATGAACGACTTCTGCTGAAGTGTAAACTCCCTACTCCTCAGAGTGGAGTAATAAACGTCTCAGATAAGCTGCCGTTGCCAGCCTGCCAGCCTTACTGGCCATGAACTGAAGACTTTCCTTCCCATCTGTTAAATCCTAATATCCTTTGTATATTATAGAAATACCACTCACTCATTAGTTAAATAATTCCTCAAATATTGAGAGCCTCCTGGGCATGTACAGGGAAGTTAAAATGGACAGAGTGGCCTGGTTTCATTGGATGAACACCAAGTGGTACCGTGCATTAAAAGACGTTACGCAGAAGACAGGTGTGGTGGTGCCTCCCGTGTGACAAAGCAGACTTGAAGACAACAGAAGCAAGTTTACTGTCAAGGTAATCACTATGACAGGAAGCCTTTGTTTTGTATGCATATACGAAGACACATGTGGAGCTTGGCTGGTGATGGTGAAAGATTATCCTGAAGGTCAGGTGACACAAAAAACTTGGAAAACACTGACCTAGAAAAAGTGCTTTTATCCTGAGATGGTCCTAAGAAGCACCGAAGAGCTCTAACCCTCAGATTTTAAATTTTGCCACCATTATCCTTTGTAATAAATAATAATAAAATAATAATAAGAGGAATGTAATAACCATACCATCATTTTTAGATTTTTTTTTACACATAACCTCACAAAAATCCTCATATGTAGCTTGAGTAAAGGAAGTAGTGACCCCTGGTTTTGAGCTGAATATGTTCCTTCCAGACTTTAACTGTCCTGGCATTTCTTAAACCCATGTCTTCCTACATGCCTGGTAGCATTCCTATGTTGTTCTGTCCCCGTGGAGTCTCAGAATTCCTTTCTCAAGCAGGTTTGGAGTTTTAGGATTATCCTCTGCGTATTCAGCTCCTTATGACTGGCTCTGGATCACGTGACCGGGAGAACCTCCCCACCATAAACACACCTATAACTCCCTCTTGGAGTCTGGCATTAGACAATCATTCTGCAGTCCTCATCTGGGAGGCTATAAAAAACTCTTCACTCGATGGCAAGTCTGGAAAACAGGGCCACAGGGGTGTTCTCCTACTGTCTCGCCTCTTTTCTAGCTTTCTGGGGAGGGGACATGAATTATAAAATTATCAGACCAAGGTTTCTGGAGGTCTTGGTGTGTTATATAACTCCTTTCAGAGGATCCCCTGAGGGTTTGGAAAACTCCCTCTGTCCCTGAAAAACTAAAGGCGTCTGGAGAGAGGCAGCAGGACTTGGCTTCAGGCCCAGCCAGTTGAGCGTTCAGCTCCTTTACCCACGTGTGCTCCTGGCAGGTCCCAAAGCCCAGCGACACAGCTGCTATGGGTTGACTGTAAAATATACCCTCACCACTCCCGCTCATGTTTGTGCGTTTGAACATTTGGTTCCTAGATGGGGTGCTGTCTCAGAGGTTGTGGAAACCTTGAGGAAGGAGGTATGGCTGGCAGAGATGTGTCTTGGAGTGGGTCTTTGGGAGCTGTTATTCCACCCTACTTCTGGGCCTAAGCTCTCTGTTTCTTGATTGCCACTATAATATAAACAGCTGCAAGGTCCCACTGCCACACTAATTGCTATGCTGTCCCCTCTATGATAAACCGTACCCGTGAGCCAAAATAAGTCATTAGGTTGCTTCCATATGGTGGGATGTCACAATAGCTGAGCTGGCCTTGCACACAGCCAGTCACAATCCCAATGCCATGGTTTTAGCCATTGTGACGTGACACTGTTTCTGACATGAGTGGAGAAAACTTACAGGACTTGATCCTTTGGGGTTTCCCAGAACAACTGACCCAGACAGGAGACTGAGGCCTGGGCAAGTCCTACCCAGGAATCAGGCAGTAGATGGCTGGACCGTCTTCCATGATGCCAGTGTCCAGATTACCAGGACAGTTGAAAATAGGAGGAAAGAGTGACTGTTTGTCCAAGGAAGTCAGAGAGATGAGCCAAAAGAAAGAAAACATGAAAAAAGAGCCCTCTCCAGCTTTTTGGAAAAGCCATGGGGGTTAAACTTTTCTTCTGTCACCCTGTCAAAGACATGAGTTTGAACCATGACACAATATGAGTTCACTCTGCCTCCTGTAACGAAATACCTTAGACTGGCTAACATAAATCACATACATTTGTTTTTCATTCTAGTTGCTTGAAAGGCTAAGGTGCTTGCAGATAGATATTGGGTGTGCCGAGGTCCCATCGTTTGGCTCGTAAGTAGCTTCACATGGTGAAAGAAGCAAGCAAACACCCTTGAGCCAATCACATTCATGAGGGACTCTGACCCCTCCTAGAGGGCCTGTCTCCTAATACTATGACCCGGAAATTAGGTCTCTCTGCAAGAATTCAGGAGAAAGGGAGGGCATAGAAAGCTAAATCATAGTAAAGTTGGCGACGTGAAGCCATCATTCCTGTCTTCCTGTATTTATGGAATTTCAACAGCAAGCAAAATAAAAACTAGCACTGAAGATGCTAACTCAGTTTCTAGTGACAGGACCCGCCCAACAGTGAAGCATCTGGAAGAGGCCAGGGAACACAGGGAGATCCCATAAGCCCTGAATTCTCTAGCAGGCTCAATTTGCCTTACCTGGTCAGGGCTGATACCTGCTGAGAAACAGAGACTGACAGTCATCCCCAGTACCCATCAGCAGGGCAGACACAGTTCAAAAAGCCCTTCAGGCTTGGCTGGAGACTAATATTAATGACAGTCAGATGCAGAGATGCAGAGGATCTCTTATTTGCAATGTTTTCGTAGCCACTGTAAACCAGGGTGCATAATCAATGGTGAGAGAATTTCGGAAGTCGCTTCTATTTGGAAGTCAGGAGCCAAGCTAAGTCTGGGTTGGTGGCTTCCTGGATAGGATAGCTATCTAGGCTGGGGGAATTTCCAAACAACATGCTACCACCTGCCTCCTACAGACTGACGGGTGGTCCCTAAGAGGACCCTGGAGCAAGGAAACAGATGAAGAGAGCAAGGAAGAAAGAACTGGGCAACCACTGTCCACTGTCATAGCCAAGGAATGGGGGCAGGAGACTTGAAAATCAGCCAACATTTTTCTCAAGGACTGTGAACCAGTAGCTTTGACAGCCTGCTTCATAATGGTGGATAAGGCTTTTGAAGTAGCTAAGCATCTTGTGTATCAAACTGGATAAGTTTCTCACTGGGAAGAGTTTCAGAACCTTACGGGTATATTTAAGTCATCGCTAATCATAGCTAATTTTCAGCTCTAATGGTCCAAAATAAGACCAAGAGAAATGAAAGTGAGGGTGGGGACTGGGAGAAGCAGCAGTTTTGAGACAGGCAGGAGAGAGATGGGCATAACCTTGAGGGGTGTAAGGATATAGTGCCAGTCAATATAATCATCTATGATTGATTGTCCAAAGACTAAGCATCTTGTCATGGTGGAGTGACACTTTAATGCTAGGGTCAATACTTTCAAACAATTTTCTAACTCTAGATCTCGTAGAGAAAATATGATATCTAGACATCTATCTACACACCCATCTATCTTCAACCTATTTACCTATCTACAGTTTCCCCTATAATCTACCTACCTACCCACCTACTCAATCATGTATTCACTCCATCAACCTACTTAACCACCCATCCATCCATCCATCCATCCATCCATCCACCTATACATTTACTTGCCTGCCCATCTATCATCCATCCATCCATTTAATTAAGTGTGTGCTAGAAGCAGGCACTAGAGACATAGAAAGAAATAAGACATGCTCCATTGTATACGGATCCTCAGAGTATTACCCAAGAGAAATGCTGCTACATGAATAATTACAGTGAAACTAAATTAGCGATATGATCTAGTTAGTAACCAAATACATCAGAGGAACTGGGTGTGGGTGTTCTCCTCAAGGTGTGGCAGATGTTTCTTGCCTTCATGGAGGCCCAAACCCGTACAAAGCAATCCTCTTGTTTAGGGACTGGAACAAATCCAGCGTCTTGGTTCTGCTAAAGGACCGTGCACACTTTTTTCTTTCTTACTGTTTGGTTGACTGTGTCTTTCTCATGGTTTGGTGATCTGGGGCTGCTGGTCCAGTTCAGGTAGCACTAAATTTTGAGAGGGATAACTAAGGGACCTTGGGAAAACTCTTGCCAGCTGTTGTGTTTACTATGCTGTTTGTTAATTCAGATTAACAACGGCAAATCTTTAGTGATGTGGGACTGGAAATTAATGCTGGCACTAAATGCACACCACACCTATAATTAATTCAAGGTGTGTGTGTGTGTGTGTTGTGTCAAAGAGAGGTGGGAGAGAGAGAGAGAGAGAGAGAGAGAGAGAGAGAGAGAGAGAGAGAGAGAGAGAGGAGAGTGGCAGGAGAGAAGAGAGAGGAGAGGAGAAAGAGCTGAGAGGAGATGAGAGAGAAGAGAAAGGAAAGAGATTATATACACCTAGGTAAATTGTCTGGATACATAACAAACATGTATACATAAATGTATTTTATGGAGATGTGAACATGTCTAAGCTTAAGCCAGCTCCTTAGTCAATCAAACATCATTTTATATTCAAAATAATTTATAAAAACTGAGTGCAGGTCTTCTTAAAACCATTGTATTTAGAATTTAGAAATCCAAAGAATTACTATTATGCATTCCTAAGAGCTTGCTACAATGCAGACCTGCTCCACATTCACAGCCTCCTGGGGTAGGTACCATTCCTCTCATTGTGAAGACGAATGGACTTTAAAGCATTTAAAATTTTGAATTTTGATCACACAGCTAAGTGTAGTAAGCAGAGCAGGGATAACTTCTCTTTCTCTCACTTCATCCTGACCCAGCATATTGAGAGGACAGAACTTTTGTCAAGGGAGGTCACTTTGGTGGCTTTTAGGATTACATACCTAAAATGTGTGGTCCAGAGAGACTTTGCACAGTGGACCTGAGCTAGGCTGCTCATGCACGGGGCTGTCTGGCACAAAACACTGATATCGGAAGCATAAGATACTGTTCCACCTCCTCGTTTGTCAGTCAACCAGGTCAGCATCCAGACTTTAGGAAGTGTGGCTGTCTCGTGCCCTTGGAATAGATGGCGATACCAAATGGCCTCTCTGTTACCAATACAGTGTGAAGAGAGAAACTGCTTTGAGATAAATACTCATGACGGTGTGTATCTGAGAACCCACACATACACCAGGAATAAGGGAAGCCTCTTGCAGAAGGCACACTTAGGAAACAGGGTGGTGCTGCATGCATCCCACATTATTGCTTAGCAAGGGCTTCCTAAGTGATGACATAACACTTCATCAGTATTCTTCAAATACGGTTGGAAGGGAGAATGACTTCCTATGTCTTCTTATATGTTCCTTTTGGGAGGTTAAAAATCCTCCTAACTGTAGCCACAGGGTTCTGCAAGTTTAACCAAAGGGGAATTGAAACCAGGGGCATCTTATTCTACACTGTTCTACGGTGGAGGGCATCTTATTCTAAACTGTCTTACAGTGGAGGGGAGGTTAGTGATCGTCAGGTAAGGAACACATTCCACTAGAAAAGCAGAGTAGAGGATGGCATTCTGAAGTCAGATGTGGGTGTGAAGGTAACAAGAAGTTTTGACTCCATGACCGGAATGGACCCATCACAAAAGACAGATGTTAGATAAAAGGACCTTGCCCAGGCATGAAGCTCATTCTTGTAAATCTGACCTTCTGGTCCAACCCCTCCTTGTGCTTCTTTGTCAAAGTCATGTACTAATTCAACACTCACCAAATCAGCTCTGGTACCCTCTTCACACCAGGAGATCTCCCCCCCCAATCCTTAAGAGCTCTTCTCTGCCCCTTCCCTGAGATCTTTATCCTTTGGGGCCTGATAGTTGAGCTATCTAGATTTGTGTTCCACCATCTCCTTCAGTTACAAACTCAATAAGGAAGAGCATGGGTCTCTACATCATGATCCTGGCACACGCTGACTTTTGTCTCTGTCTAGAGCAGAACAGGGCTCACCACAAAGTTTGCTAGCACCAACTCCCAGAAAAGTCAAAACAAAACAAAACAAAAACCCAACTAAACAACAGCAAAAATCAAAAGAATCACAAGAAATCCCCAAGCAAGTCTCTGGTGGATGAAACTGCAATGTGGTGAGTGCTGAAACGTAGGAGGAGCTGGCAGTCATGTTAGTTTCTCTGATATGATAACATGCAGGCTCTGCCTCAGGCCTCGACAGGATCAGTGACTCCCACACTTCTTTACCTTGTAGTCCCTTGATCTGGAAACCTAAAACAGCAGGTCCCTCTGACAAGATTAGCCTCATCCCGGACCTGAGCGCACATCGGTTAAGTATGCTTAACATTCTCTATCAGGCCAGGTTTGAGTAAGACCCTCGCAGTTCTGAGACCTTGGCCCAGTGACTGGTCATTTCCCCAGTTTCTGTCCCACTGCCCAGTTTCCAATTAGACAGAGTTCTGACTCTGAACGTCAGTCCCCTTTCCTGGACATCACATCTATGTTATGTCATGCTCTCCAAGTGCTCCTGGTCCTTTCCCTGGGGTCCCTTAGTTATCACCCCTAATCTAGGCCTCCAGTTTGGACAGATGCGTATAACAGGCCACTGTGATCAGATGTCAACCCTGGCAGCTGTCCAGTTCCAACGGGATGCTTTGGGGATCCTCAGCTTGCTCCCAAGGCAGAAGGAGATATAAAAATTCAGATTTAATAAGAAAATAGCCAGCAACTTCCTCAAGCCCTGAAGAGTGGATCTCTAGATTTCATATGCGCTTGACTCTGGTCCTGGCTCCCTATGAAAATGCTTCACCTGTTCCTGACCTGGGCTACTGCCTGACCCCAGTCCCAACATGAGGTCAAAGAGAAAACCAACACTCTGAAGATCACTAACCAAGGTTCAAGTTTCGCTCCTTAAAGGGATGTTGGGAAAGTTATTTGAACCCATTAAGGTCACTCTTCTCAGTTGCATGGATGGAAATATATATATATATATATATATATATATATATATATATATATATTGCTAATATCTGTTAAATGAGAGTTTTGAATTCAGAATCTAGACCACTGTTTGGCATGAAAAGGTGATCAGTATCTCTTCCCTCTCCTTGCCTAGCCCAGCCCCACCTGTGATACATTCAAACCTAAGGTATTCTAAAGCTCTTTCATCTGCTTAAATATCTATTCTTTACTCTTCTGCATGTCTGTTATTAGACAACCTTTGTGTTAGGTTCACGGGCAAGACTGTCACCCACTACATTTGAATTGTTTGACCAGGTAAAGCTCTCCTATTGGTAGCATTGCTCAGTATTGGGTTTTGTGAGTTAGCTCGTTGGTAAGCTCTGACCCTAACTTGTGAACTTTGGAAGGGGTATTCATCAGGTCAGAGGCAGCCTTGTGTATCAGAAAGAGGTAATGGGAGAAATGGTCAGGAAATGTTCAGGGTCCCAGTCAGACAGAGCAGGCGGGTCTCCCATTGACCTTGACACATCCTACCGTGGCTCTTGTCCAGGGAGGAGGAAAGTCTAACCTTTCAACTGGTGTGAACTTGGACTGCTGCAGAGGTTCATCCGGGCACTGTGAAGGATCTCCGGCCTGCTCTCGAGGTAGGGGCCTGGTGTCAGCGCTAAACATTAATAATAAAAGGCCAGAAGCTTCCCCGAGCTCTAGAGAGCAAATGTCTGGAACTTGGCTCTATTTTTAATACCAATTTTCTCCCCACCTCGTTCCTCTCTCGTATATAAAGATGACCTCCGTGGCAAAACCATGATTTCCCCTAAAGTGGGAGAGAGAGCCAAAGAGTTTCTGGTTGATTAGACTTGGGAGTTTTTCCTGTGACTGCTACAGTTAAATAGATATTGGCAAATAGTGTAACCTGCAGGGAACCAAGCAGGGGAGAGCACGGCCGGATGTAATTAGAAATATCCATCATTCTCTTTCCCCAATGCGCAAGAGAGTGGCATTTAAGGGGATGGACAGTCCACGAAGAGCCTTCACTCAGCAACAGCTGAAAGCGCCCTTGTAAATGACGGCACCTACTGCAAGCGTAGTTAAGACTATCCATCTAATAGTTCACAGCACACCTCAAGCCCTGTTGACGGACAGCTCAGAGATGAATTTGGAGGCCTGGAAGCATGAGACAGTTCCATCTCAGCAACAAATTATATACCTAGATACGCAGCTGTTTTTTTTGTTTGTTTGTTTGTTTGTTTTGTTTTTTCAGTTTGTATTGTGCCTGTATGTGTTGAGAAAGATGATTATCCTGTCATTTAGGGGGAAAAAAAGGAGACAAATAGGTTTAAAACCAGAACACGTAGAAAGACCCACTCATGTGCCATGGCTCCGAATAGGCCACTAGGAAAATAATTTCCTTTTCTTTAAATATCTGGGTCCACTTTAGTTGTATGAAAATAAACACCGATTAAACATTAGTCTTTGCACCCATGCAGAGAGAGTGGGGATAATGGGTGATGGGTTGGGTGGTGGAAAGATGAATTAGGCAGTGTTACCCAGTGGTGGTGTAGGTGGACTTGGGTGCTTGAGTGGTTAGATTGCAATTTTCTTCAGCTGTTTTCTAACCTCATGACTTTCAGCAAGTTACTTAACCTTTTCCAGCCTTGGGGTCTTTATTTGTAAGTAGGAATCAAAATAGCTATTATGTTTTTAACGTGGTTACTATGAGAGACTGCTCAGTGGCCAATAGCCAATATCATGGGCCCTGGGGCATCGTGGAGAAAGCCTCCGCGACAGAGGCAAGCCTGCAAATACAGGTCGTCTGCTTCTTCTCCCTTTGTGGGGCCAACAGTGTTTCACATTTCAGGGCTTCTTAATTTTTATTTTTGTGTAGACTTTACTTGTTGAGCATTCTAATCAGAAAAATCCCAAACCTTCATGTTCTAAATCGAAAACTGTTTGAAGCATCGTGTCTGCGCCCCCAAACGTAGGAATTCTGAGGCACTGCAGATTTTTGGACTGGGAATCCTCCAAATGAAAGGTATTTTTTTTATAAAATCCAGTACATCCCTATGGTAGCATTGATATGTTTCCATACAGGTGTCCCTTTGGCTCGAGTAGTAATCCCTCCTTGGAGCTGGCACCTACCTCATTCTAAAGAAGAGGAGGAGGAGGAGGAGAGAAGGGGGAGGAAGATGAGGAGGAGGAGGAGTAAAATGAGATAAGTAAATGGTCAGATGGAAAGAGCATTGTAGATACGGAGCATAAAAGTCGTCTAGGCAGAGAGGCACGCATTTCTAACTGAACTGGAACAAGGCAATGTCACTGCTCACGGTCTTTCCCAGGAGCAGGATGACAGCACAGACCAGAGTGAAAGAGAAAAAACCAGAGCAAGCCCAGGTGAGCAGGAAGACACAAAGGGACAGCAGGGAATGCTATGAAATATGTGCTCATCAAGCTTCCATAAGACCCAGAGGGTTTGAAAAGGAACATCAAAGAAAAAGCAGAAGGCGGCTTTAGTTTTGGGTGATTGACTCGGAACTCTGCTGGTGATGCCTTAGATTAGCTCACTGTTTTTTCCTATAAGCCCCCAAGGTAACCAATTTATAAAGAAAAGCTTCTATGAGCTCCAGATCGGTTTGTTTGTTTGTGTTTTGAGATCTGGCCGGGTGACCCTGTTGCTTTTGGACCTGTGACATGAAGTGACCCACCATGGGCAGAGTACCAAGGGAGATGGCTGCTCACTATAAGAAAAAAAGTGAGAAAGAGGAAGAGGGGCTAGAGTCTCAATATCCTTCCCACGAGAATATGCCCAGCAACCTTCCTTCCTTCCACTAAGCCCTACTCCTTAAGGCTTTCATCAATTCCCAGCGGCACCATGGACTGGAGACCAGTTCTTCAACACATAGACATCTGGAGAATATTCAAGATCTAAAGACAGCATGCCCAGTATGGTTGTAGATTTATTCTGTAAAGTACTGAAAACTGATAAAGGTGTGACCATAGTTGACATTTTATCAGAGCTATGCAGGGCCTGGCCTGGAGGTACCATGTTATTTAGAACTGGAGAAAAAGGGAAGACAGAGAGAGCTTCCTGGTATGAAGGTGAAGAAAAAGGCACAGAGCGACCGCCCGTCTTTGGATTTCCTGGGCTGGGCAAGGGAGATCGATTCTTGACTCTTTTTTCTTAAGCAGTAGAGGGAGATGAAAACTGTGAATTGTTGGCAATATCTTAACTGTGGCTTACTGTATATCTGCAGAGGGTAAAAATTTCCTTGAGGTCTAAAGATGCGCGACAGGAAAGCCCACTGAGCTACAGAGGACTTGGCACTGGGCTAATCTCACACTTGATGCCCAGCGGCTACGTCATGGCTGAGGAGGGAGTCTGGCAGAGTTGTTTTGTATGTCTTCCTGTTTCAGGAATCCTCTGAGGAGAGAAGCTGTAGAAATAGACACATTTGAGACACTCATCCTTGATATTTAAAGAGTTGGACAGGGAGTCACAGTAGTCTTTAAGGCAAGTCACTGATAAAAAGTTAAGTTGAAGAAATAGCAATATGTGGGTGTGCCCTTCTGCTCTGATGACACAGAATGGCCCAAGAAAGAAACTGTGAACAGTGGCCTTGAAAGATGGCCCTCAGAGAGTGCTGCTTGCTGACACGTGTGTGTTGGAGGGAGGCGGACAAAGTAACAAGCTTTTAGTAGAAACACATGGAACTCAGAGAGGGTGTCATTTCTGAATCTAATTTTCTTATTTTTCTGTGAAATAAGGCTTCACTGTGTAGCCCAGGCTAGCCTGAAACTCACTTTGTAGCTCAGGCTGCTTCAAATTTGTGATTCTCCTGCCCTGGCTTTCCGAGTGTTGAGATTACAGGTGTGCACCACCATACCAAGTTAAGACTGTGACTTCTAGGCAGGTGGTGGTGGTGGCACATGCCGTGAATCCTAGCACTTTGAAGGCAGAGGCAGGTGGATCTCAGTGAGTTCGAGGTCAGCCTGGTCTACAGAGTGAGTTTCAGTACAGTCAGGACTGTTACACAGGGAAACCCTGTCTCAACCCCCCCCCCCCCAAAAAAAAAGGCTGTGACTTCTAAAGCCTGGGACTTTTATATTTCTAGATCTCTGTCTCTTGCCCCTCACTCTCTTTCTTGCCTTCTTGGTCTGCTCCCTGTGATGAAGCCTGTTGCCATATTGGGAAGGACGTGGGGCAAGGACAACAGCATGATTCCAGGTAATATCCAGGGGGATATTCTGCCAACAACCCTGTGAGTGAGTGCCAATCAGACCTCTCTCTTGAGGTAACTCTCGATGTAACCAGCAACCTGTAAGATCTGAGACTGAGGACCCAGCAGCCTCACACTCATTCCTGACCCAGGAACCTGTGAGGTAACAGACATGTTCTTCAAGTGGCCACGTTAGGGAGCGACTTCTGTGGGACCAGCCAGCTAATGTCAGCTGAGCAGTCCTCCGGTGCAGCACCCAATGGTTAATCTTGCTTAGTTCCTCGTTTTACTTCTGAGAAAACCCTCTATCTAAGAACACAGAATGTTCTAGAGATTTCCTACCCAGGGAGTACAAGTCAGTTTCCAAGGAGGCTTGATTAGTTCCTGATCTGCACACAGCCAAAAGATGGACTCTCCCAGGAAAGAGTAGCTAATGCTTATGCTAGGCTTAAAAACTTCATTAAGAGATATATTATGGTAAAAATAAAAGACAAAGGATAAAAGACAGCTGATTAATTCTTATGTGTTTCAGTATAACTATAAGGAACCATAGGCACGGAAAGAGGAATAAATAATAACAGTAACAACTACTAAAACCTGCACCACCACTGCCTTTCCCACATCTGCTTCACAGATTTTGTTGCATTTTCAATTTTAATAGATTTCAATTAAAATATAATTACATAACTTTACCCCTTTTCTTTTCTCTCCAGCCTCTCCTAAGTCCTCTCCCTTCAACTCCTTCCATTCTCAAGTTGACAGCCTTTCATTCCCCGATTATTGGAGATTATATATATATATATATATACATATGTAGATGGGTGTCTGTACATATGCGTATGCCCAGATATATAAATAGAAACTGCTGAGTCTGTTTTTGTTGTTTGTTCATCCCTCACATGGTTTAAAAGATGGTCACTTTTTATTAGACAGTCGGTTAGTGGGCTAATCCCGGGAGAGGTTTTTTACGAGCAAAACACCATCGATAAAGTTGAAGAGATATTTGAAAGAGCTCTAAGGTCACTTCTTATTCTCCTACCCTCCCACCCCTAAACCACCATCTTGATAGTGTGGATACTATTCCCACATAGATTTTTGTATTTTTACCATATATACATATGCGTGTATGTAAATACATGTGTGGGGGGACATGGTCCAAGAATGGAGCTGTGTGAGGAGAATTCTGAGTGCTGTGGAAAAGACTCCTAAAGAACACAAGTCACATGACCTCAGTGTCCTCAAAAAACATAGAATTGTTCCTGGGTTATGTTTTCATGCTTCTCCCAGCTGTAGCAGGTAGGAGTGAATTCACTTCAGATTGTTCGTTAAAACTGGCCGTTGTGATTTGTTTCTATGCCTCTACGGGAAACCATGATCCTGCTGTGAGCAGCTTCCCCATCATGTGCAGCCTGCCCCTGTGACTGTGCACTTGATTCATGTGACTCCTCTTAGCCCTCAGAGTAGACGCTGTCTGATGCTCTGAACAAAGTTGGCTGTTGCCTGAGACTTTTGTCCACCTCATTTATTGGCTCCATCCTCCCAGGTACCACTTCCTCTTTAGCAATAAGCACATACTTGTATGTACATATCTATAGTTAGTAAAATACACATGATAATATGTTTTAGTAAAACATATGGTATAGATATAGATAGATAGATAGATAGATAGATAGATAGATAGATAGATAGATGTGTGTGCGTACCATGTGTAACAGTTTACACGAATTAATCTAAATTTCAGACGAAGGATATAATATTCTGCATAACTTTGTGATTGCTTTTTTAATTTTAAAATGTATTATTTTTATAATTGTATTACTTCTATTTGTATGTGTGCTGTGTTCACGCCATGGTGCCCACAGCTCTGGGGTTACTATGGTCATGAGCCACTGTGCCTGGCTTTTTAACACGGGTTCTGGGGATAGGAACTTAGCTTCTTATGCTTGCGTGGCAGGCAATTCACTAACGGAATCATCTCCCCCAGCCCTTTATTTTTATTTTAAAAGAACTGGTTCAGAATTTACACTGAGATTTTACATGTTGGTACATATAGTTTTATCCTGGTTGTTTTTCTGTCAACACACTCCAAAGTCACCAAGAGGATGGGGAAGCTGAATTGAAGAATTGCCTTCCTCAGATTAGTCTGTGAGTAGGTCTTTTGGGCATTTTTAAAATTATAACTGTTGTACGGGGGCTCTGCCCACTGTGGGTAGTGCCATTCCTGGGTAGCTGGGCCTGGGCTGTATTGGAAAGAGCCGAGCAATCCAGACAGCAAAGCAGGACACAGGATTCCTCCATAGCCACTGATTATATTCTGGGCTCCTACCCTTGTTTCCTTATTGATGGACTCTAACTTCTAAGTCAAAGAAAACTTTGCCTCCCCAGGTAGCTTTTGGTCATAGGGTTTACCACAGCAATGCACAGCAAACTAGGTCATAACCCCAGTTCACCTATTTCAGCTGCTGTTCACTTTTGAACAGATGACCATTTCATCTTTCAAATAAAATTCTGTCTTCTGTTGATATGTTTATATTTTTTCCTTTGCTTTCACTCTTTTCATTGCTGCCACTACACACAATGCAGCCATGGAATTCTCCTACCAGGCTCCTTGTGCTTACAGGCAAAAGCATTTCTATGGAAATGAAGCATTGCTGGGTAGCAGAGGATGCAGGCTTCCAGATTGTCACACATCGGCTTAGTGCCTTTCAAAGTTGTTCTAGCTGACTGTGATGGTGCACGCTTTCAGGCCTTGCAACTCAGGATGCTGAGGCAGGTAAATCATGGGTTCAAGGCCAGCCTGGGCCACATAGAGAGAAACCTGTCTTGAAACAAACAAGAAGCCAGAATGAGTAAGTAGATGAAATAGATTTGTACCAATCTCCAATTCTCTTCCAATGTCTGAGCCTTTCCTTCAGCTCAAATCTTCTTTTGCACACCAAGGTTTCCTGATACAAGTCCACCCATGGCCCTGTTCTCCTGTATGTTCTGGGATCTTTCCTAACTCTTGTGCTCAGGATTGGATGGAAGGACTCAGATATAAAGCACATCACACAGAGTTTGTTGAGATTTTCCCTCCCTCGGTTCCACAGTGAATATCCTCTGATTTCCTCCTAAGGATACATTATCTCATTTTAAGCAACCGCCTCCTTGGTTGCTCATCTTTCCCATCCTTAAGTTTTCTGGTGAAGCATGAGTAGCTGGAGACTCACAAAAATAGTTCAGTGAATCTACTACCTTAACTCTCAACTTACATTTGCTTGTTTTTGTCCTGTGTTTTGTTGAGACAGGATCTGACTCTGGAGTACAGACTGACTTGGATCTCATTATGTGGTCATGAGTGGCCTCAAACTTGTGGCAGTCATATGCCTCAGCCTCCTATGTACTGGGATTTTAAGCAAAAGTTGCAAAGCCTAAATTTTGGAGGGAATTGAGAAATTTCTGAAAATGAAATAAATAAAAGCTACATACATACCACACACACACACATTGTGAGATACTATTTTTGTACACTTTGGAGATACATCTCTGTCAAGGCACCTTTTCATTGGTTTGATAAAAAGCTGAACAGTCAACAGCTGGGCAGGAGAGCATAGGCAGGACTTCCAGACAATGATAGTAATTATAAGGAGTTCAGAACTCCCCAGAGAGACACAGAGAAAGTCAGACATACAGTACTGAGGAGGAGTAACAAGCCATATGGCAGAATGTAGATTATTATAAATGGGTCAATTTAAGTTTTAAGAGTCAGTTGGGAACAAGCCTAAGTTAAGGCCAAGATTTCATACTTAATGAGAAATCTCTGGGTCATTATTTGAGAGCTGGCAGTCCAAAGAAAGTCTGACCACACACACACACACACACACACACACACACACACACACACACCCATTTTACATGCAATTCTGAAAGGTTCATTGACACCTGAAGTCAGTCTTTGGCTCTGTGACCTTTTCTGAACAGACCTTTAGGAGGAAGTGCTGCAGAAGAACTTTTTGCATGGAAATATCATCTAAACTTTGTGTATTGAACATAGACTCCAATGCTCCAGGGATTTGTAGATTTTTTAGAGGAAAATGCTTTTAGAGTTATCAATATTTTGTCATCATTGGTAATATATTTTAATAAAGATTTCCAGTGAGATTCCATGTTGCTGGTATTCCTTTCTACAGGGTAAACAGAAAGTGCTAGCAATGTACAGAACCAAGTTCATCTTGGCCTGTTCTGTCCTGGATGGGATATATAACCTCTGCAGGAGGTTATTTTCCTCATATCTCATGTGAACTCTTATTTCTTATTTCAAAAGATTCTTTTGAGATTTAATCGTTTCCTTAGTTTTTGGAAAGTGGTAAATATTTAACCAGTGTTGGTTTTCTCTGCCTACTGAAACTCATCTAGTAGATCTATGCAAAGAAACAAAAGTTAGGGTTCCCTTCTACTGTAAGCTTTAGTGAGACTTCTTACAGATTATGTCCCGTGAAGTGCACCCCATCCACCCATAATAATTTCCTCAAAACCAATCAAGGGGACCTGTTTCAATATTATGTATTCCCAACATTAATATCTACGATCAGAGGATTGTTTAGCTTGTCAGTCATCTCTGTAGCAACTGTTCCCTTTCTTACTCCACCGTGGATGAAGCTGCCTTTGATGGTCTCCATCCATGCCTGGATCTATCTTGATGGGTCACAAAATGGATTCTTGGATTTGGGGAAAGCCCCTGACTCCTCAAATGCCTTTCCATGACATGCATTGTCTCAGACACCATGAGTTATTTATGGACCAGTATTAATGTTGCATCCATACTGAACCTCTTTATCTGTACAAGGCCTCAAACAGATTTGATAGAATTTTTCTCCCAAGTCAAAGATTAATTGCTGTTTCTTCAGTAATATCCATATCCTAAAAGCAACACCTCTGATACCTTCCACTTGTAAACATGAAGAAAAGGATTTTGAAGAAGTATGATTGCTAAACCCATTCTATTCCTGTCCCTGTCAACTCTCAAAGTCCTGCCAAGAACAGTTTATCTTAAAAAGAGAATCACATCCCCATCAGCAATAACTCCTCCTGCCACTAAAGAATCAAAAATGAATTTGGGAAGGGAAGGATTCCTCTGAACTTGGTCACCCCAGGCCTTTCATTTTCCAGGTGGCCAGAAGGACAATGGGTGATTGGCGTTGGTAAGTCAGGGGATACTGATGACTAAGATGTGATTTGGTATGAAAACAGGTATCTGTGGTCACTGGGCAACAGGTAGGCAAGAAGGCAATGAAGTCTAAGCTCCATCTTTGAGGTCATAATATCATGGGATAATATTTATTCATGATGAAAATATTGATGACTCTTGAAAACTGTCATCTCCAAACAGAGAGCTTTGGGTCAGTTACTGAATCAACAAACACACAAAGGGCAAAACCCCACCCAGCATTTTCTCTGACTTAAGTTCAGCCAGTTCTTCTGTGTGCTAGCTAGCTTCCCAGAGAGATAAAGGTAGACTCGGAAGTAGATAGATGGGTATGGACATAGACAAATAGATCAATGGTAGAGATAGAGACAGAGATAGATAGGAGGAGACATGAGTTAAATCATTGTTTCATTGATTAGTTTTTCAGAACTTGTGATAGATTTTATAAAACTATAGAGGAAATGTGAATCCTTTATTACATTACCAACGAGCCGTTTTAATGGAAAGAGATATGATTTTCCATCTTACTGACTTTGGTTTGCCTGTGGAAAATCTGCCATTCACAGAGCGTGTGAGTGACATCATAATAAAACCATCACTACTCATCTAGACTATATATCCTTCTGGAGGCCAGTGCTCTCCTAAGTGCCACTGACTCGTTCACTTCCTTACTCCCAGGAGACAGAGGGCATAATCCCTGCCCTAGAGGAGCTAAATGCTTAGTTCATGGAGAATGGAAAGTGGAATAGAACACAAATGTAATATTTGTCAGAATCAAGATTCTAAATGATTTTGATGGACTAGATTTGGAACCAAAATTAAATACAGTTGTAAAAAAAATGAGAAGTCTTGATACTGAACATGAAAATAATGCAGTATAAGGTAAAAAGACTTGACTTGTCTGCAACATATTTTCATTTATTTATTCCTCTTTTTGTATGCAGTATACTCTCACATGTGTACCTGTCTGTGTATTAAGTGCCTTTGCGTGTCCACATGGACTCCAGAGGTCAATGTCAGATGGCTTTCTCTGTCACTGTTCCCCTTATTTTTGAGACAGTCTTTCACCGGATCTTGGTCACTGGTCAGTTAGATAGTCTTACCAGTGACTCTGGGGCCTGCCTGTCTCCACACCCCTACCCTGTGGCTAGTGCTAGGGCTACAGACACATGCCACCATGCCCAGGTTTGTTTGTGGGCGTTGGATCTTAGGCAATAGTGCTTATACAGCAAACCCACTGCCTGCTGAGCCGGATCTTTTCTCCCTTGTAGAGTGCATCTCAAGTGACATATTCATTTGCTAGAACTACTATGACAAAATGCCATGGACTGTTCAGACAATGGTTTGCCCCTTCATAGTTGTGGGGACAGAGGCCTGAGGTTGAGACCCCAGTGGAGATGGTTGCTTTTGCATGCTTAGCTTCTCATGGACTGCAGGAAATATCTAGTGTTCCTTGATTAGTAATCCTATGTCATTCCCTAAATTTTTCTATTTTAGGAGAACACTACTCTGCCTTAGAGACCATCCCCAATGACTTTATCCTACCGAAATGCATTTCCCATGTCTGCGTTTGCAAGCAAGTTCACATTCTGAGCTATGGGGAATTAGGACTTCAGCAAAGGTAGAAGACCAACATGGGTCAACTCAATATGCATGAGGCCCTAGGTTCAATTTTTTTCAGTCCCATAATTAAAGAAAAAGTTCTTACACTAGGATTGATTCTATCCCTGTAATCTTAGCACTTGGGAAGTGCTCCTGGATCAGGAGTTGAAAGTCATTCTTGGCTACATGTCAAATTTGAACCCAGTCCTCGCTACATGAGACTCGTGTCCCAGTTTCACTTCTGTTTCTGTAATAAATACCCTGGCAAGGGCTTGTTTTAGTTCATAATCCCGTATTATAGTCCATCATGTGGGTAATCAAGGCAGGAGCTTGAGAGCAACTTTAATGTATTCATAGAGAAGGGCAGAAAATATGAACACATACATGCTTGCTTACTTGTGCCCAGCTGAATTTCTATACTCTTGCACAGCTCAGAACACCTTTCCTAGGGAAAGGTGCCACCCACGGTAGACTGGGTCTTCTCATATAAATTAAGTTAATTCAAATACCCCTTCCCCATCATGCCCACAAGTCAACCTAAAGTAGAAAGTTGCTCACTGAGATCCTCTTTCTTGATGATTCTAGGCTGGGTCAAGTTATCAGTTAAAACCTCATCACACCCAAACAAAACAGAACAAAGCACTAACTGTAGAAACTGGGTCTAGATCCAGATCAGATTCGTCTCGGTGCTTTCTTGGGGAGTCTTTGAAATCCTGCTCCACTCCTTGGTCTTATCATTTAACTAGTCTCATCTGGCTCAGAGTATAGCACACCTATTATTGAAGCAACTCATTTTTCAGAAGAGTTTTTTTTTTTTCCAAAGGCCAAGTATGAAGAGATAAGAGATGCAAATATCAAACCTGGGGAGATTGGTGTGGTAAAGAGGCAAGTTGTCTCTGACATGGGGAGAGGGGACTGGATGCTGACTGCTCTGTGGTGTGTGCGGGCAGTAGCTGGACTCTGGCTCTTCACAGTGCACACATGCAGAGGATGGTGGTGTTAATGGAAGGTGGGAGTGCTGTTCTCAGCCCATTGATCTCTGAAGGCAATCACTTTGGAAACTTGCACAGGCTGAAGTGGAAAGTCAGTGGTTTCAGCAGGAGGAAATCTCAAGTCCTTAAAAAATAATGGGGGCAACTCAGATGTCCACATGCCACAGCCATGATCTACAGCAAAGGGAGTAGGACACTAGTACATTGTCCAGCTGCACGACCTCCAAAATTGGGGATGTTTAAGGACATTAAAAGCAAGTGAAGCTAGACAGTTTAGACAAATTTCCCATCAATTTCAATATTTTTGTGAATACACTTCAATTAAGTTATCAATTCTCAGTCCCTGGATAATTTGAGTTTCTATTTGCAAAACAGACAAATGGAATCTGGAACAGAGTAACCACGGAACAACATTCCAACATGTTTCCTCCCTGGTATCTCTGCCTTGTCCCTCTTGGTTACCCTGAGGTTATTTGCAAGGCTGTCAGATCTGATTGGAGTTGTCCTTAAGCATATAAGTTAGAAGGCTCAAATTTCAACTCTGTAAAAGGTTTCATAACCTACATAAGGATGTAAAAACTGCAAGTAGCAAAGGCCCTGGGTAGATATGGCTAGCTTCCATGGGCAGAAAGTTCTCACTGGGTTGAAACTCTATATGTAGTTAGTCACAACAAGAAAACCTGATATGGGAAATCCTTCTGTGTGTGTTGCTTAGACATGGGAAGTCCTTCTGTCTATGTTGTAGTAAGGGGGCTGTTAGTTAGTTCCCAGCCACTTAGCCCTGAAATAATCACACAGAAACTGTATTATTTAAATCACTGCTTGGTCCATTAGCTCTAGCTTCTTATTTGCTAACTCTTACATCTTAATTCAATCATCTCCATTAATCTGTGCATCACCATGAGGTCATGGCCTACCAGCAAAGTTTTAGCATGTCTGTCTTCAGCAGTGGCTCCATGGCTTCTCTCTCTGACTCCACCCTTCTTTCTCCCAGCATTCAGTTTAGTTTTCCCCACCTAGCTTTTTTCCCCTATAGCTTGCTATAGACTCAAAGCAGTTCCTTTATTAACCAATGATATTCACAGCATACAGAAGGGAATACCATATCACTATTGTTGCTTAATGATATGGAAAGTTCTTCTGTCCTATGTGTTGCTTTTATTGGTGAATAAATAAATCTGCCTCGGGTCGGTGGCTTTAGCAGAATAGAACAAGGCAGAAGTTCCAAGCAGACAGAGGAGCATAGATACACTGTATTTAGTCACTTGACCTTATCAGGTGAGCCTCTTGCACTAATCCAAATGGTTCGATTTTTAAGTAGGGTATGGCATGTGCATTTTATTTACAAATAAGTAAATCTTCCAGCAGGACATGTGATATATAGGCTAATGCCTCAAATTCCTGCATGTTCCACCACTCCTTTTATGTGTAACTTGAATCTCAATGTCCTTTGGTTTTGTCACCTATTGCAACCAATTATTTCTTTTCTTTTCTCTCTCTCTCTTTTTTTTTTTTTTTTTTGGTTTTTCGAGACAGGGTTTCTCTGTGGTTTTGGAGCCTGTCCTGGAACTAGCTCTTGTAGACCAGGCTGGTCTCGAACTCACAGAGATCCGCCTGCCTCTGCCTCCCAATGCTGGGATTAAAGGCGTGCGCCACCACCGCCCGGCACAACCAATTATTTCTAACAATAATAAATAACTCAAATACCTCAAAGGATAAATATACACTTAATTAATTTTGAAACATTATATTTCATAGGATAGAGTAGATAGAGGCAGTTTGTCCCTTGTTTTCACTAACATGTGTGACAACATACCCAGCAGGGAAAGTTGTCACTCACACACACATGCACAGGCATGTACACACACACACACACACACACACACACACACACACACACACACATGGAAGCATGCATATATATTCTAAAATAGCTATGTATTCCTGAACTTGGAGTCTCCATACCATATTAAAGATGACTTCCTTAGGACTGTATCCTTACTAAGGAAGAAAATTAGAGCAAAAGACTTTAGAATGTGCTGAAAATTTTTAGCCGAAGCCTATTTTTTCTCCTAAGCTAATGATTATGCTTAGCACATTTAAACCAGTAAGCAATGATCATTGATTCTGACATTGTAGAAGACAGATTGTCCTAATGTGTAAAGGCTCAATGCCATGAACAAAGAAAATGGGAATCTGAAGAGCAGAAGTCTTAACAACAGACCATGATCTGTTAGCAAGAAGGGTGTTTGTGTCAGTTCAACAAAACAACTCCCATGGTCTCCATTTATACCTGCTGCATGAGTAATGTTCATAATACAATTAGCATGTTTTAACAGGAAAAAGCTTGTTGTTTGTGTATGTGTGTGTGTGCACCCCACAGTGCTTATGTGTGTGGAAGGAAGGAAACAACCACAGGTGTCAGCCTTTGACATTCACCTGTTTGAGACAGGGTCTCTTTGTTGTTCTTTACTGTATGTACCAGGTTCCCTGACCCATGAACTTTGGAGTGGCTTCCCTTTCTACCTCCCACCTAACTGCAGGAGCACCAGGTTACAGATGTGAGCCTCCATATCCAATCGCGCAGGTCCTGGGGATGTAAAATCTGGCCCTTGCATTTTACCCGCTGGACCACCTCACCAGCCGAAAAAAGAAATTATGACGGCTTTCGTGGATTATAACATTAAAGCCAAAGAGATCATTGGCATGGGATTTTCATCTCATTCTATATTGGGCAAATACCAAGACAGATGTTGAAAAGCATAGATCTTCCCAAATCTTTAAGATGCCCAGACTCCTGATGTTTAAAAAAAAAATCAAGTCGCTGGGGGGAGTCTTTTTTTACAGTATGTGTATCCACATGCATTTGTGTACTCATGCATGCGTGTATGAGTGCATGTATGTCATTTGTTACTTTGACAATGAGAACACACAGTGAGAGCTTAGGCATGGCTTTTCAATTAATGAATATATTCCCATAATAAAATATTAATTGTTGGGTAGGTGGTGTCCTCTAATATGATGTGATTTATTTAACTAATTCTCTATTCTTGGGACCCTAAGAAGTGTCAAGACTGCAAGAAATATTTGTGCAGTGAATGGCTTCACAACTAAATCTTGGTGTTTATCCATAGGGAAAGATCTTGTACAGAAACACGAGAAAATGTGTATGTACAAGTTTAAGTCTTTGAATTGCTCTTACCACAGTGTCATGTTGGAGGAGGAGAGATGGCTCAGCAGTTAAGAGGATGTACTGTTCCTGCGGAGGACTGGAGCACAATTCCCAGCACCATGGCAGACAGCTTACAACTGCCTGTAACACCAGCTCCCTGGGGAACTGATGGTTCTGGTCTTATGTGCACAAATTCCACCCCCATACACACATGCACATAATTAAAAATAAAATTTAAAAATGTTATATTAAAATTTATTCTCCACTACAATTTATGTCAAAATGCTAGAAGAAAGAATTTTGAATGCTTGTACCATAAAAAATTGATAGCTACTTGAGCACAGTGCAAAACTGATTTAAACAGCTCTCTCTCACCCACATACACTATATATATACATATACACACACACACATATATATATGTACACACTATATATATGCATGAAAGATTTATTCACCATTAATGTGCATCTTTTGTTTGTGTTTTATTTAAAAGATTAATTTATATTTCAATAAATAAGTAGTAAGAACTTTCATCCACATAATTTTGATTGAATAACCTATTTTTACATTTAGACAGTAATGACCCTGCCAGTTCCATTACCACAGTATATACTGATATAGAAAGACATACCTACACAGAGACACATGCACACGAGAGACACACATACATACACACACACACACACAGGCACATGCACACGTGTGTGGGGCCACAATGTGGGTGACAGATACTGGAAATCATCAACAACTGGCAAAAGGATCATTGTAATAACCTCCGAGAAGCAGGATGCTCCAGAGTCTTGTTGGTTTTGTTCCTATCCGATGACTATCACCTACCAATGAGACCCCTACTTCTTTCTGTCTGTCTGTGTCTGTCCCTTTATCTGTCTGTCTTTCTGTGTGTGTGCGTGTGTATGAGTATGAACATACATTTAGAAAAACCAGAACTTGGACAGCATTACTGATAGCAACAGTTGTAGAAAAGAAGCCAAGAGGGTCGAAAACCTGGGGATGGTTGGATGGAGGTTGACAGTTGGGGTCTAGGATGGAAGACAGAAGAAGCGCTAGTTAGCTGCTTCCTTTGTTGTAAATACCCATTCTGCATGCTTATGCTCCTATGTTCCTTTCATTTAGATGGTTCTGGTAGACTGTGAGTGAAAGTATCTTTACTACTTTTAGGCTGTGGCTTTTGAAATACCCAAACATAGGACTTCCAGTTTCTCTCTTACCCCATGATATTGGCATGGGAAGTAAGACTGAGACATGAGAATAAATCCACCTGGGTCCCCAAGCACTTACTGGAGCAGAGCTCTGCTTACTTTTTGGTCATATAGATTAGTAGAAGTAGTAAATGAACCTCTACTGAGATCTGCGAATTGACATTTTATCGCCTAATTAGTCTAGTTTAGTTAATACTAAGGGTCACAAGGGGTAAAGGGAGGAAGATAAATTTATAGACAATCACCTAGAAAGTCTTGCTAATCGTGGGCTCTTCCACTTCACGGTGTGTCTGGGAAGCCGTGTACAGGACAGCTGGGAGCAGGGATGTTCTGATGAGTTTTTCTTCCTCACATGGCAGCCCTGGTAAGGCCTCTCTATGACCCTCTAAGACTGGTTTGGATTCACTGGCCCAAGCATAAATAACATCTGTAGCTGCCTAGAGTGTTTGGCTCAGAGAGACAAGTCTAGATCAGGAGATGATTGAAGCCGTGTTCAGTAAGCCTGAGATCCTCAGTCTCCCAACTCAGAACCTCTCCAAGTGGTCAGAAATAGGCATGGAGGTGATACCAGAATAGACCCTATGTCCTCAAGGCCACTGAAGTGAGAAAGGGTGAAAAGGTAAGCCCCCAGCATCTTTCCATTTTGAGGAAAGGGTTTTGTGAGAGGTATTTGTAGAAGTATTTACTTTTTGTTCCTAAGTGAAGCCCCCTGGGGATTTCAAACAGCAGGAAGTTCAGTAGAAGGTTTGCAATTAACCAATTAATATGATGGAATGCGAACAAAAACTCAAAAAATGGGCCAAAAGAATGATCTCCCTGGGCCTGACTAAAGAGAACTGGCTGTTTATAATCTATCAGGTTAGCAATGTGAATACCAAACTCTGCCTTCGATTCATGCTGTGTGGGCAGGTGCCCGGGTCTGCTCCATCCGGGAGCAGGATTTTAATGATGTGTGTTTTATAATGAACGACCACATGCTGCCTTGGAAACTTTGCTAAGTCAAGTCCACTGGCATCAGCTCAGTTCTTCCTTTTCAGATTGGGACACTCGGGCTGTCTTGTCACAACCTACAAATGTCTACATCTCCCTTGTTGATGAACTGTTGTGTTCCACTCTGTTGGAGAACCTCGATGAGCTTAGGAATTGAGGAAGTACAACTCAGTTCTTCTGAGCCCCAAAAAAGTTTTTTCTAGTTCGAGAACTTATCCTCTGTATGAATTTTCTTGCTGCTGTAACGAGATATCTGACAAATGTTTAATTCACTTAGGGTGTATTTTTGGACCACCCTTCCAGGGTTCAGTTCCCTGTAATCATTACATGAAGAGCTTGAGGCAGCGACCATATTGTATCTGCAGTTGAAAAGGGAGAAAGAGCTGAATGTTAGTACATAGCTCACTTGTTCCTTTTTATTTAGTCCAGGACTCCAGCTCATGGAAGAGTGCTACCTACACAGAAGACATCATTGTTTGGAATAGATATAAAGTTGTTTTCAAGGTCTTAAGAACAGAAGAACACCTCTGACAGAGACGCTCCCATGTGTGCATTATTTTGCAATCCTTCCCAGGTCCCGTGAAATAGACAAGATGCTGTTGAGTCGCTGGTCTGACGTTTAAGCAGGAGAGTGTTACAGAGATGCCCCTCCTCACAGAATGCTGTCCCTTGGAGGCAACACCATTTCCACAGTGCTTCGATTATTGTTTAGTGATGCCCCAAGTTGGAAGGTTTCTTTAAACTCAAAGATGAAAACAGAAAAGGAAAGCTCAGGTTCAATTTTCACTTTCCTCTTCTGTCCCCTTGTCCACTGTACCACTGACTTATGGCGCATCTAGGTGACCTTCATTGCTCTATCGGATGAAGATACACCTGGAGTCTTAGCTAGGAGGTGAGGCACCTCCTAGGTTCATCTGGATATAGTTCGTATTTCCTAGCCAAATAATGTCTTTTTTAACAGGCCCTTCTGTGTCTGTGGACAACACTGCCAGTGAAATTTTATATACATATATTTTCCCACAAGACCAAGGGAACATGCCCAGAAGGCTGTGCTCAGTGCTTAAAGTTGGATGAAATTGTATTCCCAGAGGATAAGTTGGACCTCTGAAGCCATTTGAGTTCTAAACAAACTACTTCATTTAAGGGCCTGGCACAGGGTAGTGCTTAATGTTTTTCCCATTGACAGGCCTTTCCACAAAGGTCACTGAGACCACAATCTTCAGACGGAGAAGTGACAATCAGACCTTTGTGAGTCAGTCTAGGCCATGGTGCTCCTGAGAGGGACTTTGGGGGGATGTCACCGACTTCCCACACTCTTTGGAAAGCTGACAGAATCCCAGACGTCCTCAGTCCCTTAAGCTTGATATTCAGAGCAGCGTTGGAGCGTCCTCCATTATGATTTCATGCACAGCTATCACTGTGACCAGTGTGAAATGAGAAATTGGTGACAGGGGCTTATTTTAAATGTCCTTGCAAGTCAGCACCGAGCGCGGACCATAGGAGACTTGGGGCTGTTCTTTTCTTGTAAAATGTAGCTAATAAATATGTAAATCGCACTATCTTTATTCATAACCTGGCAGGGATCAGACATGAAAATAACAGCCAAAACCCACTATTTTATCTATAATATTATGTTGAGTTAATATATCAAAACCTCAAACACCGAGAAAACAGTATGGAAAAAAAAACCACATTATTTTTATAGTCAACTTCTTGGTGAGCAATATTTAACAGGCCTGTCAATTCTCTCTGTGCACAGGCTTGGAACCTGAAATTGCACAGACGCACAGATATATCTGTATTTCTCCCTTTCCGTAACCACCTTGTACTTCCAGCTGAGCGTGCATCGCCCTATTCTTTAAAGGCACAAGCTCATGTTGCTTCAGTCTGATGATTACTCTGCTGCCAGGCGCTGCTCTGTCAGCCGTGGCCCCATCCTTCTTACTATTATTAGGATGCTCAGAAGTGTCAGCAAAAAGTCCCTAGTGCTTTTTTTTCCCCTTCGACTTCAGGACCACTGAGGTGGTGGAAGCCCCCCTGGGAGAAAGCTTTCATTGTTGTCTCATCCATGCTCACTCCCTGGCCTGTTGGTGTTATTTCCCGGCTCCATCCTTATACCAACCCTGGGGACTCATTCACATTGCTAGTGGGGCTGAGAAATGACCTTCCTGCTTGCTTGGGAGGTGTGTTTGGTGCTGGGTCATCCAATTATTCTCACCCACAAGAGTAATTACCTTGAGGCCAGGGGCTTTTGGAGTCGGAGGACCTCAGAGGTTACCCATCTGAGTTTACACTTGGATCTCCTGAGGAAAAAGCTGCCTGGAAATGGAGATGAATTCTTGTCTCCTCTGTCATTTCTTTAGTTTTGTGACCCAGCCTCAACCAGTTCTCTTTCTTCTGAGCCTTGTAGTTCTTATCTGTAAAACTGAGCTGAAGATGCGTGCATCCAGACTAGAGCAAGTTCCTGAGGGGTGTGTTAGTGTGGTGAGGGGCACAGTGGAGGTGGTTGTTCGATGTGCATTTCCACCCTTCTTGTTGTCCTGTCCAACTGAGATTACAAAAGTTTACTTTAGCCGTTGGATCGTATGGAAGAGATGCGCCTCCCTAAAATAACAAACATCTGTTTAATAGTTCATAATATGGCTGATCTTTTCCCATGTGTTGTCTCATTTCAATCTTGCAAGGGGAGCTGGTGCGTCACCCACATTTTATATATGAGCTTGCTCGTTCTCTGGGAGATTGACCTATTTTCAAGACTCTTACACCATTGGCTTATTCTGCACCTGCTCTCTGATTTACTTCTTCCCTGGTCCTTGGGATTTTTTTCACTTGTATAATCAAGGTTGGTTATTTATTGTCCTGTCCATCTTGGATAGAACCTGAGCCTCACTAGGGCAGCCCCTCAAAACTTGATTCATCTAGCTTAAGTGCCCAGCCCAGTATGCTCAGCATGTATTTGACTCTCACATCAAATCAGACGAATCAACTGGGACAGATGAATCAAGAGGGACAAAGAAGGGATTAATCCCCGAGCTCCTGCCTTTAAGTTCTACTTTCCCAGATGTCAAAGCTGTGATATTGATTAGCATTTGAGTCAATCAAGATAGGAAAGGAAGAGGGAGAGAGGGAGAGGGAGAAGTAGAAGAGAGAGAGCAAGCACTAGAAAGTGATCTAGAGGATCGCTGGGAATGAGGAAAAAGAGGGAAAGGACAGAATGAAGATCAGATTAGTGTTTGCTAAGGGAGGAAGCCCCCAAGACCTTTTACTTTCAGTGCACTAAGTGGGCATCGTGATTCCCATGGCAAGACCTCTGGGAACTCTGAGGCATAATTCCCCACTTAGATGATGAGCTTGCCGGCTGATCCTGATTGCCAACCTGATTGGAGTGTATGTGTGAGTCTGCTACTAGGAAAGTTTAACTGAGGAGAAAGACCTGTCCCCCCACAAATATACCCAAAACTATCTCATTGGCTGGAGTCCAGGACTGAAGAGGTAAAAGAAAGTGAGTCAAACACCAGTGTTCATCTTTCTCTGGTTCCTGATTGCACAAGCAGTGTGATCAGCCACCTCATGCTGTTCCCCCATGCCTGCCCTGCCATGAGAGAATGTCTCTCTACCAATCATATACCTAACGGAACCCCTTTTTCCTTAAGCTTCTTTAGCCATTTTTTTTCCATAACAACAAGAAAAATAATGAATACAATGGACCATGAGGTGTCTACCACCCAGTTCCCTCATGGATGTGAGGATCAATACAACCAGGCACAGCATCCCATGGTCTCCTCCCCAGACTCCTATTTAGCTGAAGAAACAACTCCATGGGGACAGGAGAGGTGACATGATTTTCTAAGTGTGCACATTCAAGGTGACATTTCCGTGCATCAAGGCAATGCCCAGGACTGGCTCCACGGAGCAGTGCCATCAATCACCAGTGTGGACATAAAGCAGTGACCTCCCCGGGGATTTGAGGAAGAAAAGACACTGGGAAGTCTCGCCAATCAGAGCAGGGAGTTACCTTCCAGAAGTTACACTAGAGTCACAGCAAAGGGATAGAGACTAGACCGTAAGTCATTTGGAGTTTTTGTAAGCTGCTTTCTGGAAACCAGAGTTTATGGTCCCAAGCCCCAAAACCTGGAGTCAGTTCCCAGAAAAGTTTTGATATTCTAGTGATGGAGGCTTTTTGAACCCCAGCCACTGTGGAATATTTCCTGTTTCCTTTGAGTAGGTAGACGAAAAGCAAGGGATTTTCCCCCTACCCATCAGAATTTGGCATACGAGAGCTTTTTTGTTGCTCAAGAAGAAAGTTTCAGCATACTGCACTGTGCTAAAGAAAGTTCCAGTATACTGCGCTGTGCCAAGAAATGACACGCCCTCTTTCTCCACGGGTCATTTCCTTCCTTGCACAGTTTCCAGTATTCACCATGGCTATGTCTTATAAAGGCTCCAGGAGCGCTGAGTTAGTCAAGACTCAACTGTTATTTCTCACGGAACTTCAGGGTTAGCTTCTGGGACCCTGGTCACACATCCATCCATCGGGTGATTCATAGCCTTGTTTTATGCCGCGCACTGCTCCCTCGTGTCTGCGCCCTGTGCGCTGGCACCCAGTTACCGAGCTTCGGGCAAGGGGCAGGAGGTTAAAATACACAGACACACACAGACAGAGAGACAGCGACACGGGTCATCCTCAAATTCCCCAAGAATGCCCCCTTTATTGTGTTCAGGGGCAGATTATATAGAGATAGCCACGCCCCAGCCAAACCCACCAGAAACCACTCTCCTGCCATCAGGAACTCCTGAAGGTCTCGTGCTCAGAGCAGCTGTAGGCACTCAGGTCAGGAGATTACAAGAAATTCAGGATCTGGGGTCTCACTGCTCCCAACAGTTATGTGTTCTAAATAATCACACACACACACACACACACACACACACACACACACACACACACACACACACATATATGTAATATTTATATACTATATTATCTATATTATGTTATTTTAATATTTTATATATGTGTGTGGTTGTATGTGTTAATATATATGTTCGTTAATTGACATAGAATTTATGTCCCACAACACTGTATATACCTCATGCCTGGATGGAGCTATATATTTTTCCCACCGGACACATTCCAGCTATCTTGCACTTAGAAACACTGGACAGCATGGTACTCTATGCATGGGAGGGGGGGGATCCAAATAGCAAAGTCAGCAACCAAAGACACAAAATCCACAACAACAATGAGTCGTGTCTTTGGACAGACTGCAAAAACCAGAACTTTCTTACATTAGGAGTTATGATAGGAAGTGGTGAAGACTTGCAAGCCATGTGCAACCAAAGACAATTTTGAATAAAGAATGGATGTGACTGAATTCCTAAAGAACATTATTTCCAAAATCAAGTGAGTCCTTAGTTTTCCCAGGGACTATAGTTTGCTGACCTCTAATATAGACCTCCATTTGTGTACAGAAAGGGTTGTCTCCTACCTGTGTCTCAGATGTGTCTACAAAGATCTACAAGAGATCAAGCAAGACAGTCTTTAAAGAAACTTGAGTAAGTAAAGTAATAAAAACACACTGTAATATTGTGCTCAAATTGCCCTCTGTTTTCTACACAGCATCCCAGAAGCCCAGTTGTGGCATTATGAGAGGAGAGATAAATAATTGAAAGTTATCATCACCCTCACTATCTTTATTTCACCACCCCCAATGCTGTCACCATTGGCAACACCACCATCATCACCATCATCATCCCCAACAAGTCACTTATTAAACACTGTGTGTTGACAGTGCTCCCAGGACTCTATGTGCTCAGCCTTTACAAGAATCACCAGGTTAGATTCCATTTTCATCTTTATATTATCAGAGAGGAAATGAAAGCCCAGGGATGTTAAACACTGAGCTAGTTACAATTAGGAACCATGAAGTTCATGTGAACAGATATTGATTCCCTCAACTTTTTATGCTACATTCAAAAGTCACATATGACTTATATGTAGCCCCACCTCTATTTCCAAAAGACTATCGTATGATTAAAGCCCCTGTGCTATGCTACCCCTTTCTCTAGATGCCCTATCATGAATGTCTGCCTATTCACCCCTGAAAACATGGGAACATACTACATCTCCTTGGTGAATTATTTCCCTTTATTCTTTTTTACACCTTCTCCACATATAGAAACAATGGCTCTCTCCAACCTATTTTTAGCATGATACATAAGACAATGAATTTTGCAAATATTAGTGGCTTCATGCCTTGGTCCCACTTAGGTTTGTGACCTTCCTTTGTAATAAAGTCTCTAGCACACAGTAAGTGCTTAAGAGATGCGTTTGAACATAAGTATATTATTGGCCCATTTAGAAAAACACTCAGAGATCCTCTCTGAAATAGACTATTAAATAAAAAGAAAAAGAATATCACCTTAAGTTGGAATTGTGTTCCTCTGTAGCTCAGGGGGTTATTTGAAAGGGGCAATTGCTTTTTGCTATCAGGGAGGCTGCATCATTTCCTGAAATGTCAATCTAAAAATCATCTAGGATGTCATCCACGAAATTACCTCAACCGCTCTCTAATAAAACCGACATTTTCATTTTGCTGTGCTTACGTTTATCACTTTATTGCCCCCTCAGGGGGCAACAGTTGTAGGAGGCAACAAAACATGGCCACAAAGGCTGGGGATGTGGCGCCAGTACCAACACTACCCTGGGAGTCTCTAGGACAGTGGACATGATCTTGGATGTTTTGACTTACAATCTTCTCTATAACATGGGACTAAAAGTCCTTTTGTTACATGGCTGTCTCGGATTGCAAATGAGACAATACATGTCAAATGCGTTTCAAATGTGCAGAGCATTTTGAAACTAGTGCTTCTATAACCAAGTTTATTAATATTTCATTATGTATCTTCGTAATATCTGAATTTATTCCATTTTCACAGACCCCATGGCCACATGGCATGGTATAGTATGTGTGTTTTTGTTCCCTCCCCCAGGGTTCATCATGGCAGACATCACTAATCAACCACAATATTCTCTGGTCTTCTGATCTTTCTAAGTACAATGTCCACCCAATCAAGGACAAATGTCTCAAATTATTGGTTCTGGATAGCCAACTTATCTTTTTTGTAATTGTCAAACTCTGGCAAGTAGGAACACGTTCTTAGTGTACATGACTATCACAGAGCCCATGCAGCACAAGAACCATGATGCCAGTCTGAGAACACCAAACACAGCCCATGACCTGCTGACCGATCACATTAGTGGATACCGTGGTAACATTAACTTGCATTAAGAGTTTTCTAAATGCTAATTTTCAGCTTCTGATCTTGGGTTAGGCTTTTCAAGTTGTTCCTATAGGAATCAGGTCTCTGTTGACGGGGGTTAGCCTGTGAAATTAGCCCCCTTTAATATTCCTGACCCCAGTTCTTCCTCTCTAAAATGAGATGAATACCACCAGCCATGCAGACTCTTAGGTGAATCAAAGAAGACAAAGAACAAGAGAGCTCTTTGTAAACTGGTGCTATCCAAACACTAGGTTCTGACTTCGATCCAGATATACATTTCTTAGTCCTTGAAAACTAGATAACAATATCTATGAAAGCTTTGCTCCATAAACGGAGCTGACTTTCTCATTATTACAGTCTTTTCCTTCGTGTTTGTTTTTCTAAACCAAGTATATTTATATTTTTTGTCTATTCTGGTCTGCTAGTATTTCAAACCTATTATAAGAGGATATTAAATGTCACTTGCTTTCAGCAGGACCCCACAGTATTAGAATGTGACAGGTGCCAAGTACCCCGCATCCTTGACAGGGGATGCTGGGAAACTGGAAAACTTGTCCTACTTCTAGGCCTGAGGGAGGAAGGCTTGGGAGAAAGAGACTTCAGTGCACAAAGTTACTAGAATGCAGGCTCCACCCTCCATTCCCGGGGCGAGCAGAAGGATTTCTGCATAGCTTGAAGTCAAGGGAAAGGGAATCGAGGGAGTTAGCCATGTGGGCTAAGCAGAACACCCTGAAGTCTGTGCTCGGCCATTGTCACATGAAGACTCAGTGCAAGGGACAAACGAAGATGTCCTGGAGAAAAGATGTGGTCCCGAGAGGTGCACAGGCGATCAGGAGGCCAGAGCCTGAGGAGAGGGGGCCATTGGTGCTGGGAAAGTTGATCCCAGAATTGTCTATGTGTGAGGGGAGAGAGGATCAGCAGGAACCCTTCCCAGATTCCATAAGAGAGAAACAAAGCAAAACAAAATGTGTATCTTTCACCCTCCATCCAGAGGAAGCCGTGTCAGGCAGTACCTGCAGGGAAGCCCAGTTCCTTTAGCCCAGTGGGTATCAACCTTCCTAAGGCTGTGACCCTTTAATACTGTTCCTCATTTTGTGGTGACTCCCAACCATAAGATTATTTTTTTTACCACCCCATAACTGTAATTTTGCTACTGTTATGAATCATAATATACATATCTGATATGTGATGTCCAAAGAGGTCACGACCCACAGGTTGAGAACCATTGCTTTAGTGGTTACCTCAGGGATTTGGCCAGATTTGACTGGTAGATTTCGAGGGTACTCAATACATGAGTTCTGAAACAAAGGTTGCTTTGCATCTTATCTCAAAGCCATTAAGAAGGCAATGGGTCCTGCCTGAGCCTTCACTCTGAATAGGACATAAAGTTTGATTTCAAGGGACAAAGGAAGGAAAAATTAAATCAACTCTCACAACCCTCCCTGGAGTCAAACATATTCAAAGAGCAGGATTTCCTTCCTGGACTACTACAGTTGGTACTCTTTGGCAAACTGCCACATTAAGAAGGTTAATGGGTTTTGGAAACGCATAAAGATGATAAAGAGAACACTGTGCCTGTCACCGAGCCATCTGACAGCATCCTTCCTGGGCTCTTCCTCTATCTGCTGCATCAGCATCATCCTCCCCTGACTCAGCCACAGCCTGAAGGTGCTCACACAGCATCCTGTCTGCTATTCTGTGTACTTAAAAACCATTGCATTTTGTTTATCTATTTTGTATGTGCAAGGGCATGAAGGGGGACAAGTGTACCACAGTGCTTTTATGGAGGTCAGAGGACAGCTTGGATTTGTAAGAGCCGGCTTTCTCCTTATCACAAAATAGGTCCTGGAAATCCAGCTTATATTCTCCTGCTTGTCAACAGTTACCTCTATCTGCTGAGCCATCTTGTGTGCCCTACATGTACTTGGACTTGAGATTGGAATTAGTTTGGTTTTGCTTCACTTCCTTGGCATTAAAGTTCTCCAGCCTAGTCCTACTTGTGGGTAGCCACCATGCTTGCAGTAATACTGGTATTAATGTTGACAATGCAATCAGCTAGATTTAGAGGTACCACTTCGTGGTTGGAGGGAGCATGCTATTTGGGAGACAGGCAAGGAAAACATGGCTTTTTGACTAGGAATACTAATTGTAATAGATGCTTGATCTCTGGCCATGTTATGCCATCCCTGAGGGCTGGTTGATAAAACAGTGAGCACACAAAATGCTCCTGCTGTGGACTGAAGGGTCTCTGAGAAAGGCAGTTCCTGTGTTTGGGTGTTTGCTGCAAGAGGAAGTGTCTGTATGTTAAAAAAATTGAAATGACATTTTAACTCATGACAAGGATGGAGAAAGACTCTAGTTATTCAGAAAGTTCCTAAAAATACATGAAGTGAGACTATCACTTTAAATAAAGCTGACAAACTGTGTTGCCAGTGACAGAATTCAAGTAAAAATTGGAATTTGAAAAAGCTTTTATTTGCCAGTGTGACCTTGGCAGCCTTTTTTGATGAAATTATTGATGCTCTCAAAAAATGTAACTTTTTGATATTGTAAAAAGAAAGACATAAAATCATCATAAGTTGATGAATTTATGTATTATGAATGAGTAATAAATGTTTGCAGGTTATATATGCAAAGGACAAAATTGAACCGATAGATTTTAATGTAATCATGTATAGAAAAGCACACTGACAGCAGTTTAAATTCTCTGCTGGAACTAATCCTTTAAAAAGTCCTCCTTGCTGGGTTTGGTTGTGCTAGTAAAGAAAAATATTCCTAATTCTTAAAAAATATAGGGGCGGTATTAAAATATCCTGTATTTTCATCTGCAAAACTGAGTGGAACTTAAAGTAGGCAGCGAACGTTTGAAAGAACACATAACCATGCTTTTAACTTTCTACTCTCCTTTTTGAAAGTCTGAAAATTGTTCACGAAAAGTATGGTATTTACCTAACTGGTTCACTATTTAATAAATTCATAGATGGGTTTGAATTTTTCAGTTTTTACTATTTAAGGATAAATTCTGATAGGTATAACTCAGATGAACAATTGCTTTTTGAGGCTCCCACACATTTTTATGAGGCAAAGTTTCCTGAAAGTGAAATTCTCCAACTCAGAAAAGTCTATTACATCATGCATATCTGATAGAGACATCATTAACGAAATAACCAAATACTGTGGCTGAATGGTAGCTGTGGCCTTTGAGTTACGACAGATCATGTAGGAGGGCATGCAAAGAGAAATGGACAATCACAATGACCCTGTTGTTAAAGGACTTACAGTGTGCTAGGACAGATGAACAGCTAAGCAGCTAAAAGAGATTAATATGGTTTAAAAGCAAATTTGTTCAAGAGCCTGTGCTGATCGTGAGGACTGAGAGCGTGAATCTCAGAGGCATCTTCTCAAGTTCAAAGATGAAGCATTCTGGCACAGCCAATCATCAAAGGGTAAGTTGTTAAAACTGATGACTAACTACTTGAGGACACTGCTGAGAGGAGGCAATGATCAGATTGCATTAATATTGATATAATCTTAATCTAACCTTAATCCAGGGAGGAGAAATGGAAACGAGGGGGACAGGTGTCTACAGTCTAATGTGACTCATCAGAAAGATACTTTCTTAATCTCACTCGCTGAAAGCTATTGTCCTTGAAGAAGGGGAAATCTAGTCACTCTACAATCAACAGATGTTCCTGAGTCATTTAAAAGATCTCAACAAAGTGACCCTTCATGTCATAGTGCACTGGCTCCTTTGAGAACTTTCCATTCTCTTGGAAGATTATACAATTTATTACTTACCCTAAATGCTTTTGGGGGTAAACAAGCCCTTCAAATGTTCCCAAGGAAAGTTTAAAACAAGGTCCACTTTTCTTCCCTGGTCATCATCACAATGTCTGTTCTGTCCCTCTGAAATCCATGAGGCTCTCTCCCCATTGGCTGAGTATAGGGCAGTTTTGGAAGAGAATATATTTGCATTCAGATCTAAAAGAAGACATGCTATTCTGAAGTATTAAGAAATGAGGTTGAGATGGTCCTAACCTCAGTTGATGAGGCGTCTCCCACCTGAAATGCAGTGCTACTAAAGGGGGAAGTTTCATTTCCAGATTCCACCTGCAATTTCCCCTCTCCTCACAACATCAGATCACAGACTCAGAAGAGGATGGTTGGAGGCAGGAGTGGGGAAATCAGCAAGGGTCCTATTGTCTGTAGTTTTGGGGAAATACTTTCATTTTTTTTCTGCCTAAGAAGCAACAAGGAACCATTGAAGAATTTAATTTTGGACAATTATGGTCAAACTAGTATTTTTAAAATGATAAATACAGCTAGAACTAGCTGTAGGAAGGCAGGAGAGGTTGCTGAAAGAGCAACAGGAACTGCCAAAGTGCTCCAAGTAAGAAATGAAGGCTTTACCTAATGAAGTGTCCCCAGATACTGGCAGATTAGAGGGAAATTTTGCATGGAGAAATAATGAGACTTGATATTACTTGTCTTAATTAGGGTTTTATTGTTGTGAAGAGACACCACAACCATGGCAACTCTTATTAAGGAAAGCATTTAACTGGAACTGGCTTATAGTTAGTTCAGAACTTTAGTTTATTATCATCATTGTGGGAAGCATGCTGTCACATACGCAGACATGGCATTGGAGAGGAAGCTGAGAGTTCTGCATCTGGATCTATAGGCTACAGTGAGCCTGGCTTGAGCTTCTGAAACCTCAAAGCCCAGCCCTTAGGGACACACTTTCTCCAACAAGGCTGTGCCTACTGCAATAAAGTCACACCTCCTAATAGTGCCACTCCCTACAGGCCTATGGGGGCTGTGGTAGTTCAAATGTAACTGGTCCCTGTAAGATCATAGAGAGTGGCATTATTAGGAGGTGTGACATTATTTAAGGAAGTGTTTTAGTGTGAGGGTGGGCTTTGAGGTCTCCTATGCTCAAGCTACACTCAGTGTCTCAGTTTACTTCCTGTTGCCTAAAGAACAAGATGAAAGGACTCTGACCTTCTTCTCCACCACCATGCCAGTCTGCATGCCATCATGTTTCCCACCATGATAATGGACTAAACCTCTGAAACTGTAAGATACCCAATTGAATGTTTTCATTTTAAGAATTGTTGTGGTCATGATGTACCTTCACAGCATTAGAAACCCTAACTAAAACAGGGACCATTTTTGTTCAAACCACCTCATTCCACTCCCTAGTCCCCATAGACTTGTAGCCATATCATAATGCAAAATGCATTCAATTCGATTTCAAAAGTTTCCATAGTCTATAGCAAAGTCAAATGTGTTTAAAAGTCCAAGGTTCAAAGTCTTTTCTAAACTAATGGCAATCTCTTAATTGTAACCTCTGTAAAATCAAAATGAAGAGGCAGGTCACATACTTGAAACATACAGTGGTACAAGATATGTACTACTGTTCCAGAAGAGAGGAAGGGGAGCATAGTGAGGAAATACTGAACCAAAGCAAGACCAAAAACCAGTTGGACAAACTCTAAACTCTGTAGCTAGAAGTCCTATGTCAAAGTGCTCATCAGATCTCCAATTCCTTTCAATTATGTAGACTATAACACACTTCTTTCTCTTGGGCTGGCCCCACTCCCTGTTAACAGCTTTCCTTGACAGGTATCTCATGACTTTGGCGTCTCCAATGTCTTGGGGTCTCCAAGGCAATCCAAGATTCATCTTCACAGCTTCACACAATGGTCTCTCTAGGCTCCCATGCAGGAACACCACAGACACATACCTGGCCTCAACAGCTTTCCTTAGTCACTAAAAGAAATTCTATAACTCCTTTCTTAGATCCTTGACTCTAAAAGCAAAACCACATCGCCGAATCTCCCAAGTTCTGCTGCTTGCTGGTGCTGGAACATGACCCTCTAACTCAATTCCGGCTTCACCAGCTTTCTGTTCTTGATGATTTCCTTCATGGCTAACTTTGGCTGTCCTGGAACTCACTCTATCGACCAGGCTGGCTTCAAATCCAGAGACCTAAAGCTTCTGCCTTTTGAGTGCTGGGATTAAAGATATGCACCACCATGCCTGAACCTAAGCTTTTTATCTTTTCTTTAATTTTATCTTTTCTTTAATTCTTTTTCACAAACTGGAAGCTTAACTGGATGGGGTTTGCTCTGAGGTCACAAACTCCCTGTATCCCACTTACCATTAGGTTTTTCTTTAATCTCTTTACACTTCCTGATGCTCCTTTTTCCTCCAACTGTGTATTTGTATTTTCCCTTGCTCGGCTTGCTGCTTTTCATTACAGATCTGCATGAGGCTGTCTGCTAATAGCCACACAACACAATTAATGCTAGGCTGTTTGGAAGTCTCTTCTGCCAAAGCTGTTAATCCATAACTTCAGTTTAGCCTTAGGCAGATTTTGTTTTGTTTTGTTTTGTTTGTGTACAAGGCCAGAAGGCAGTCATATCCTTCACCAAAACATCACAAGAAAATCTCTAGGCTGCATACTGAAATTCTTCTCTGAAATCTTTTTAGCTAGGTGCCCACAGTTCCTATCACCCCCAGCAACACTATCTCCCACGTTTCTATAAGTATGGCTTAATGGCTCCACCTAAAGCATTCAACTGCTTTTCTAATCCAAAATCTCAAAGCCCACATTCCTTCAAACAAGAGCACAGTCAGGCCTATCATAGCAATACCCCAATCACTAGTAGCAACTTATGTCTTAATTAAGGTTTAATTGCTGAGAAGAGACACCATGACAATGGCAACTCTTATAAAGGAAAACATTTAACCAGAGCTAACTTACAGTTCAGAGGTTTAGTCCATTATCCTCATGGTGGGAAACATGGTATCATGCAGGTAGACTTGATGCTTGGAGAGGCAGCTGACAGTTATACATCTGGATCTGCATGAAGCAAGAAGAGGCAACAAGAGAGTTAGCCATTAGGCCTGACTTGAGCTTCTGAAACCTCAAAGCCTCCAGGGACTCACTTCCTCCAAAAGAACCACACCTCCTGATACTGTCACTCCCTCTGAACCAATGGAGGTCATTTTTATTCAAACCACTGCATTACAGCAGACTTATATTATGGCACTCTTTCATAGGAAACAGGAAGACGACAGGCATGGAGCAGGAGCTGTGAGTGCTGAGTGGACATACTGATTGCAATAGACATGCTAATTGTATATTAGCATATATAAATATATTGTATATATAAATTGTATATTAGCATGTATATAAAAAAATCATTTGCTAATGGACAAATGACCAGACAGTTCTAGAGTTCAGAGGAACAGGCTGGAATTAGAAATGGATGCTCGAGTTTCTCCATATGACTGTAATCGAAGCAGCAGCATGGAAGGACTTGGCTACATAGGACATACAGGGTAGGAAGGGGAAAGGGGGTGGGGGAAGCAAATCCTGGGAAAACAAACAGAACATAGGGGCAATTAGCAGTAGGAATACAAACTGGCACATTATGGTATATGGAAAGAGCTTGTAGAAAAGTATTTATGCAAGCAATCTTAAGAGAATGAAGAGAAAAGAAACATGTAAGAGCTAAAGGAATGTTTGGGGCAAGAAAGTCTTCCTTCTCCATTCCTCAGCAGGCCCAGCACAGTGTCCAGATGGACCCTTGTTGAGAAACTCCAATGATACAGCGGGTTATTGGCTTAGGAAGAGAGTCTAGATCTATTTCCTAGCAACAAGAAAGAACAAGAGTATGTTCCTCTTTCCATCCTAAGAGTCAACTGAATCTCATCATAGTCTTTAAAAATTTGTTGCACAGTTGTAGTGACATGAGTCCCCATGCAGAAGGGCAGTGTGGGCCAGTGAGATGGCTCAGTGTATAAAGACACTGGCGACCAAAACTGGTGACTGGAGTTTGGTCACTGGGACCCACAGGGTGGAAGGAGAGAACCGGCATCTACAAGTTGTACTCAAACTTCCACATGCATCAGTGTGTGGGAGCACCCCTCGCAGTCTTGAGTTCCTTGCTCGTGCTCACTCTCCTTCTGCTCCTCCTTTGGATCGTGAGACTTCAGTCCAGTGCTCCAATGTTGGTCTCTGTCTCTGTCTTCTTTCATCGCCTGATGAAGGTTAATATTCAGGGGGATGCTTATATGTTTTTCTTTGGGTTCACCTTCTTATTTAGCTTCTTTAGAATCACGAATTATAGTCTCAATGTCCTTTATTTATGGCTAGAAACCAAATATGAGTGAGTACATCCCATGTTCCTCTTTTCCCACACACTGAGGCAATGGGGATGTTCTATCGGGAACTCACCAAGGCCAGCTGGCCGGGGTCTGAAAAAGCATGGGACAAAACCGGTCTCGCTGAACATAATGGACAATGAGGACTACTGAGAACTGAAGAACAATGACAATGGATTCTTGATCCTATTGCACGTAATGGCTTTGTGGGAGCCCAGGTAGTTTGGATGCTCACCTTAATAGACCTGGATGGAGGTGGGTGGTCCTTGGACCTCCCACAGGGCAGAGAAACCTGCTTGCTCTTTGGGCTGAGGAGGAAGGAAGACTTGATTGGGGGAGGGGGAGGGAATGGGAGGTGGTGGCGGGGAAGAGGCAGAAATCTTTAATAATTAAATAAATTAATTAATAAAAAAAAAAGAAAAAAAAACTTCCACATGCATGTAATAGTGCATGTACACACACACACAAATCACCAACTGGCTTTGTGGGAGCCTAGGCAGTTTGGATGCTCACCTTACTAGACCTGGATGGAGGTGGGTGGTCCTTGGACTTCCCATAGGGCAGGGAACCCGGATTACTCTTAGGGATGATGAGGGAGGGGGACTTGATGGGAGAGGGGGAGGGAAATGGGAGGTGGTGGTAGGGAGAAGGCAGAAATCTTTAATAAATAAATAAACAATAAAAAATAAAGAGCTACAATCAGAGAATAAAAAAAGTATAAAAATATGAATCACTTAGAATCCTCAAACGAGACATTGTGTGGATGCTTTCTTGTATATTTATGGACTGGAATGTATCAGAAGACAGCTAAAACCAGGAAAAGTCCAGAGGTAATGAGGGAATTACTTCCAGTACATTCAGAAAGCATGACAAACTAGGTTTTTGGAACCTACTTATAAGCATGATATTGTGGATCTCCACATTTGGTGGTGGTGGTGGTGGAGGTGGTGGTGGTGGTGGTGGTGGTGGTGGTGGTGGTGGTGGTGGTGGTGGTGGTGGTGGTGGAGATGGTGGTAGAGGTGGTGGTAGTAGTGGAGGTGGTGGTGGTATGTGTGTGTTACAGTGCTGAGGATGAACACAGGGCTCTATGCTTTCTAGGTGAGCATTTTATTCACTCTGAGTCCCTACATGTTTTTATTCAATGTCATAAAAGATAAAAAGAAATGGCTTGGGTCAACCAGTAAAGCTCGTCCATTATACAAAGCTCCCAAAAGATCAAAGAAGCAGAAGCAGCACTAGACACAGACACAGACTAAATCCTCTTTGTCCTCTGAGTCATCACGCCTCTAAAAGCAGAGGAATGTACTAAGGAGATGGACGGAAGAGAATAATACTACTGTGGGGTTTGCAACTTGCAGGCCAAAGGGAAGGAAAAGGCTTCCCGAGAAAACGTTGGATGTCCAGGCGGGGTGAGAGGTTCAGGCAGGGCAAGATACCTCAGCAACAAGAATCAGAATAGTGATTTTTATAAAGAACGTGAGAAATGGTTTCCAGAGTATATGCACTCCCATGTCAGAAATATTATGGTTTGAGCATTCCTAGTCTCCAAATCTGCATCTGAAATCCTTGGAACTCTGCATCTCTGAGTGAAAACAAGACATTGCAAGAGCAAAATTCCAAAGCATGAAATAAAATTTCATGTGCAGATTTATTTTAAACATGGTATAAAGTCAGCCCCAGGCAATGCACATAAGATCCATATAACTTGAGTACATTTCCTGTTTGGAAACTGGTCTCCAGCCCAAGATAACCTCGTATGCATGTTCAAATATATACATAGATTTTTCCCCAAGATCAGTCAAGTGCGTAGTCTAGAAATCTACCACTGGTCTTAAATGAACCTGTGACAAGTTCAGAGGAGAGGGAAGGGAAGGAAGATGGAAGGCAATGAGCGTGAGACATAGAACCAATGAAAGGATGGCATATTACCCAGAACTGGGTAGATGGCATTCTTGTTAGGCACCCTGACTCAGGGCAGAACGACATGAGAAAGATGGCTGCAGAGGAGTCTTTATGAGTTTCTGGAACCCTTATCCCACTCGCATGCGCAACTCCTACCAGCAGGATCCTGGTACCGAAGGCGTAAGTCACAAACAATCCCACACCAATTTGGGATTATGATTAATAGAATGGTTATTTATTTAAAGGGGAAAAATTACAGATCACCGCATCCCAGACAACAGCCCTCTGCGCGATCAGGAAAGGAGTCTAGTAGCTGGAAGCAGAGCCGGAAGCAAGAGAGAGAGGAGAGGGCTGCGCTGCTTTTTTTAAAGAGAGAGAGACCATGCCCCAGTGGACTGGTATCTCAGCGGCTATTGGCTGAAGGAGCGTATTGAAGATTAAGGCTGCAACAATGGGATTCCTTTCAGATCTGCATTGACTTTCAGCCACTAACTGCCCTTTCTGCAGTGCTAGAATACTGAGACTATAGGCCAGAAAGACAAGCTTTAAGCTTGGGCTAACATTTCACCATCATGTTGCTTAGCAATTCTAGCTAGTCTTCTAACAACTAAACTTCTTCAACAGCTAAATTCTCAGGAATCCAGGTTGTCAAGGAGGATGGGAAGGTCATTTCAATGACCTCAAAATCATGTGGCAATTGTCATAGCAAATAAAATACTAAATGTAAATCACAAACTGTACCTAGCAAAGGAATGAAGAGGGTTTCCTCCTGTGTTCAGTTTTACAGTTGGTAGAAATGAACCATGTTTTCAGACATTTGTCTATAAAATCACAGCTCTTAAAATTGATTAAACAATTCTCTCTTCATGAAACTTTAGAGATTAAAACACACCCGAGCATATCACCTCAAACTACAGAGGAACTGAGGATGCAGGGTGCCATAGAGAAGAAGCCAACCAAGGTTTGGAATGTTGAGCAAGTTGTCCTGGCTCAGATTTGGGAATGATAAGAATGGGTATTTGGTTACCATGGCAAAGAACACCCCCCCCCCAAAAAAAAACACTGATGATACTTTATTAAGGACTCCAAAAGGAAAATAGCAACTGTTTTGTTTTAGTTTCTTGAAGTAGTGACTCGGAGGCTCTGAGGAACAGCAGACTCAGAGATCTCACTAATTCAAGATGCTGGCATGGTGGGGCTTCTGCTTCTGCTTTCTTGTCCGGCTCTCTACCCTTTCCCACACTGCCCAATTCAAGGCTGTTGTGTTGTGACTTATTTTGTCCTTCCACTTGTTCATCATAGCACCTCTCTGATCTTCACATCTTAAATTATTTGTGATCACAAAGGCAGGTGGCACTTCCCACACCAAAAACAAGCTGTGTGACCTTCATCTACAAACATCAGCAAAGTCAGTGTTATCATTCTCTGATGTCTCTGACAAAGAGCCAAATGGCAAAAAAGCAAGGCTTATTTTGTTTATAACTTAGGCAGTGATATCATCGATATGCCATATGTAACACATATGTAAGACAGAAATGCAGAGTAAATGGCTAAAAAGTACATAAATGCTCATAATAGCTATGGGTTTCTCCATGAAGACTGACTTTCATGCTCCTCTTTCCTTTTTTGATAACTGCTCTCACATTTATTTGTTTTCAGCATTATTAATTGCTTTGCAGGAGGAGGTAAAGTAAGATTTAATGGAGTTTTTCTCTCTTTGTTTTCTTCTGGGCAGAAGTCATGCAAGGAAAATCTATTTGAATCCAGCAGTACAACAATGAGGAAAGAGGCCTTAGGAAATGGAGAAGCAACAGCCAAGGAAGAGGAAGTGAGCTTCATCCACATCTAACTCATACGCAGACTCAGTGCACTCCATTCTACCTCCCTAAGAGACACGAGAGAGGATCGATCTTAAGATGTTCCACCCACCCAACCAAAGAACTTTACAACTTAAAGATTAATTACAAAACTGAGGGTGTGAGGTCATTCAAGCATTCACACAAACCATTCAGTAGCCTCCTTACCCACCTACTCATGGGGTTTCTTCTTATTTGATAAAATGATTAATAGAAATATTCTATCTGTGAAGAAAACACAGAAGTTTCTTGGGAAACAATTGGAAGGGGCCCTCCAGGCTCTGTCTCTGTGAGAAGACCAGTAAGCCCAGAAGACTTGAGAGACTGAGACTGCTTTGGGGAATGGGGATCCTGGCCTCGAAGCAAATCAGGAAATCAGGGTGGGGTGGGAGTGTTTGTTTGCAGTTACTCCCTGAACCACAGGGCTGTGTGGAAGAGGGGTGAGCAAGGGAGTCCCAAACACAACCTTTTGCCGTTTACTGAACGGTCTTCAAGGTCTTCACAAAGACCCAAGCAGCTTAGTCCCACAAAAAGGTGAGCACATCATTTATTCACTGGCTCCTTTTAAATTTTATTTTGGTTGAGTAATTAATTGATTGAATAATTAATTCATCCATCCATTTATTCATTCACTGTAGCTTGTTGTTTTGAGAGAGGATCTTGCTGTGTAGCCCAGATTGGACTCCAGCCCCTGACCCACCTGTCATCATTTTCTCAGAGGGCTAGGTTTACAGATGTGTACCATGGCTTGGCAGGCTATTTTCTGTTCCCCAGAACCAAAGTGGTCTTAGTTAAATATTTCTGCTAATTTTGGTAAACATGCCAACGTCAGAGTGGGGAGTGAAGAGGGAAAAAATCACCCCATTGGTCCCTGGAGGTCCAGGTGAAATCAAGAACAAAACTGTTAGTTTGTAATGGGAAGAAGCAAAACTCCAAGATACACTCTTTGCTTCCTGTCTGCTCCCCAGTCTTCACCGCACATCAAAGCTCAGCGGGATATTCCATGGCAGCAAAGGGTGTCCTGCTGTGGTCCTGGGTGATGGCTGGCCACTTCTGCCCAGTAGGACCTGGTGCCTGGAATGCTTCCTGCTGTCATAGGATTCAGCATGGTAAGGTATCATGCTGCAGGAGCACCTGTGAAGGACTGGGGCTCAGTCGGATGACTATGTGAAAAGGCCCCACTGCTTGGGTTCATCTTGCTCAAGATCATATGTCATAAGCCTCTCCTTAGTTAATGTTTAAATATCTCAGTGACAAAAACCTAGGAGCATCCAACAATGTATAATTGGCAACATACTAGACACACATGGGGACAAAAGAACAATTCACTCTAGGCCTAGCAACATATTTCTTTATGACAAAATTTTTACTTTACTTTCCAAGAGCAGCTATTACATAGCCTCCTTTTATAAGGAAAGAATTAATAATTCTCCCTCAATAGATGTTTTATATTTTGCATATGGCTTCTGATATTTGTCAAATTCTTCCTTGGTTAATTTCTAATTTTCTTCTTCCTTCTCCTCTTCCTCCTCCTTTTTCTTAATTTGCTTGTTTGCTTGTTGTCATTAGTTCATTTGTTTTTATAAAATAGTACCTTGCTTTGTTTCCAACTTGTCTAGGATGATCTTGAATTCGTGGGCTTAAACAATCTTGGAAGTGTCCGAAACATAAGTGTACAATGCAAGTTTGGGCTCAATTATCTTTCCTGAACACCCACACAGATAGAGAACCAAAATTATCATGGGGTGTCTTTAATCCTCTTCATAGCCATCTATCTCCTCCTGGATCTGACCTTATTTTATTCCATACCAGGCAAAACTTTGAACCATTATTAGTCATCTGATCATTATCTCACTAGCTTCCACCTACCCATATGCTGAGAATGTCATCAGATAATATTGGAAACATAGTAGAGATTTCTCATTTTTGCTGTAATCCACCTGCTTGATGTTCCCACCAATGTAATTGGCCAAGGCATTGGTTTATGACTTTCTTTTATTCTGTGACCACACGAAGTTCCTGGAACTTCTGTGGTGCAGCAAATCCTTGTTCCTATGCCATGGCCATTGATTCATTAGCTCAGAATGAACTCTTAACTTTTTTTGTATCAAGAGCTGCGTTTCATATGGACAGACACATTCTTGCTCTCCTCTTAATCTTTATCAACAACTTTGTTCAACATGTGATGTGTGCACATTGGGTAGCGTTCCTCCTTGTCTGCAACCACTTAATTCATTCTTGATCTTGTTTTGGCTTGACCTTTTTCCTTTAACTTCCCCGGTTGTATGATTGAATGAAAGAGAGTAAGATGTACACGAGACAAAAACAATCCCATCCTGCTACACTTCTGTGTGTCAGATTTTTTTCCCCAGGCCTGGCTGTGTTTATCATTATCTGAGATCTGGGGCCTTTGCAGAATGATGCTTTGGCCTGCTTGATTCTCTGTTCCTCTTTTTGGTCTGACTTCAACTTTGGGAGACAGATATTTATGGAACATTATCTAGAAACTGGAGGTCACAGAAGTCAATTCATATGAACAAGCAAACAAAAGCCAAATCTCCATTAACACAAGATTTATACATTTTCCTATAATCCTAAGGTGAGGCTGGGGAGATGATTTGAAAAGTGTTTGTCACACGAGTATGGGGACTTGAAGATGGATCCCTGGCACCCATATTAAGACTGGATACAGTCATAAGGCACCTGGAACCCCATTACTGGGGTAGTGGGGGTGGAAATATTCATTGCTGGGCACCAACTCTGGTTGAAACGATCAGTTCCAGGTTCTTTGAGAAACCTTGTCTCTGAACCCACAGTAAAGAACACCTGAGGAAGAGATCTCATGCCAACAACATGCATGTGGACACATGTCTGTGAGTACCTGTTTACACTCAAGCAGTAAACACATAGGTATCCTGATGGCCTGTCAATCACTTTCTCTAAGTGAGAAATGAACACACCAGAAGGCTCAACTTGTCCCTCACTTCCACACATTTATTATCACTTGAAGGCATAGGCCTCCTGGAAAGGAAGTCTCTGTGAATTTGCATATTTTTATTTTAATTCAAGATTTTCTTTTCTGGTCCAGGGATACCCCCTTATTTGCTATCCATGATCTCTCAGTTAAAATAAAGACAAACTTGTTGATTCATTTCAAAGTAAAAATTGTATTCAATATGGCTTGTCTTATTTATACTTTGGGACTGTGTATCCATATATATAATCTTTGTTTACATAGGAATATAATTGTATATCTACATGTATAAATGTAGCTAATTATTTATGGCATAAGATGTATTGTCCAAGATATTAAAAGTGTTTTTTGTCTATATATATATGTATGTGTGTGTATAGTAATTTACATTTCATATATACCTTACATACACAGCCTGGTGATAATTTTATATAATACCTTTAATAATTTTGTCTATAAAAATTACATGTATGAAAGATGATTCTCACAGAAGGTCAAGGGTGACATTTTTCATTTTCAGATATTCTGCTGAGGAACGTTCAACCTGTACATAAGGCAGAACTGAGACTGAATCACCAAGCACACTCTGGGCTTGAGTTGTCTGTGCTTGTCCTGTTGTCTGCAATGCCTTCTGCAGAACTGAGGCCTCTCAGCTTCCCCGGCTTCCCAGACACCTTCCTTGCTGTGTTCAATGTTTACTGGTGGTAACACCAAAGCTGCTGTTTGTGCATTTGTTCCGGGGTCTGGTTTTGCATACACACACACACATTTTTGTTACTGTTTTTGAAAAGGAAGGCAATTTTTCCTGGTTCAAGGGAAGAAGAAAGCTGAAAGCTATATCCTTGAGCAGGTGGCTCACTGTGGAGAAAACTCACAGTGTTCGATGTTTCCATGGAACTTGGACCATACTTTCAGAGGGAAAAACAGAGGCAATTTGCGTTAACTAATGACCGGATGTTTAACTTGTCTTCTTTGGTTTTGTCTTGTGTTTTGAATGGCTTGCTGAAATAATGTTCTCTCCCTTGGGCTCTCATTTGCTTTGTCATGGGTATCAGACCCCGTGTGGAGTTGCTCATGTAAGAACAGCTCAACTCATGATGAATTAACCATATGAGATCTGGGAAGTGCTAGATGCCTAAAATAAATGAAATCTGTTATTGAGGCCATAATAGGACTTAGTTCTTCTAAATTTCGTTCACTTTACTTTTAATAGTGGGGAATAAAATTAGGTAACATTATGGTTGACATTAAAACAACACTCTGTTGTGATAATAGTTGTTGATGTTTACTTCTGTCAGTGTTGAATAGGTAGATCGTCGTTCAACACCGATTATATGGTAGAGATACACAACCTACTGCATCTGATGACTGGCTTTCTGGATCAGGCTTCTTGGTGATGATGTTTCATCTCCTTTGTTTGCTGAGTTTATTTACTGCCGGTATTGATTCTCCAGCCCAGGGTGTCTCAGTAGTGCTGGGTTTGAGAACTATATTAAAAATATTCACCAAAAGAGGATTTTTTTTTCAGGCAAATATGTGATGAAGCTTCTGATGGTGCCAAATGACATTTCCCAGTGGCTATTCATCATGTCTATTGCCTAATTTTGCTGGGAGTGAAACTGGAGATTTCAGTAAGACTTCTGGTTTTATGGTTTCACAGGGAACATTCAACAACTCGACCAGAAGTTCATGTTGGTGGTGGTTGAGAGCTCACTGAATCTACTAAGTTGTGGGAGCATATTATACACAAAGTCTCTTTGTAGTAGTTTTTTAAGGAGGATCTCCTGTTCTCCATCATCACTTTGTTTTCTCCATAATTAGGCATAGATGTAAATTTTCTTTAGTCTGTGATTGAGTGTTCCAAAATGAAAAATACCCGGGAAGGTGCTGTCAAACTCCATCACTCAGAAGTGATCTTGTGCAGTGGCCTGTTGTCTGTGATTTCTGAAGAAATTTTAATTTTAAGACATTTACTTGGAGATGTTATCAGATTTTTAAAGAAAGGTTGAGAATTTACTCAACTTTCCCAACTGTTAGCGTCATGCAAAATCCTAGTATAATTGCAAAAGCGAAGAAATTCATACTGCTACCTAAACTATCTACATAATAAACTATTCTGACCTACTCTCTAAACTACTTGTTTTGCTAGACTTAATTTCTTCCTGGTTTTCACTCCAGGACACCACATTATGTGTGGCTTGTCTCTATTCTCTATTCTGCTCCAGTGTCTACATCTGCTTTGCCTTGTTTCTCATGACCTTGACATTGTTAGAAGACATTTGGTCAGATATTTGAGATGTTTTTCTACTTTTGTCTTATTTTGAGTTTTTCTCATGAGCAAGCAGGGTCTGGGGATTTGGAGGTGGGTAAGATACTATGGATGTCAAGAACCTTTCTCACTTTGCCAGTTTGGGAAACACACATCATTAACATGATTCATTGACCTTCGTGCTTCTCAATGAACAGTTACTTTCTTATAAGTTTCTTTGGGGACACTGGAAAGGAAGGCTAAATTAGACTCAAGGGTATGGGAATTAATTTCTACCTCTTTGGAGAGAGAAAAATCTGTATGTATTATTGGGTATTGTAAATCCTTTTTCTTCCACATAGTTAGTTGTTCATTAGGTTAATAACATCATTAAGGTTCTTTTTAAAAAGTAAGTAATAATAACCTATTTGTCATGGAACTGTGATGTGCATTAATCCATGTAAAAAAACAAAACAAGCTATTGGGTTTAAATTTTCTTTACCTTCTTTGCTTACAGAAGAAGCTGTGGCAGACATAATAAAAAGAAAGAAAATAAACTCTACATATTTATCTTGAATGGAGTACTGTAAGAATTACTGCAGGAAGAGAAATACATATTAGTTGCCACGAAAAATCATTAATCTCTCTATGATGTAAGAAGCCCAATGTATCAGTTGACTACCCTTTGATAGGCAGGTCCCCCTGGATGGTTTCATATAAAGGCATCATGTTGACTTCCATTAGATAAACTCTTAGCAGATAAGCCGGGTGAGAGAGAGGAAGTCTTGGGAATTTGAGACAATTTTTTTTATTGGTTTTGTTTTTCATTAATGACTATTAAAGCGATTTGCCTATAAGTCTTGAGCAAATTCTTATATACAAGGGAAAAGAGACTTGCTGACATTTGTAAGAGATACAATCTTAGACTCTCAGGATCTCCTAGGTAAATGAAAAATCCTGGTGCCTGAGAGAATAGCACCATGTAGAAGACGGTATCATTCTAAAATCTCATGGCTCATACAATATTGGGGTTCACCAGCATTTTCTGAATGCCTCTCTCTGCCTAAACATACTTGGGGTGTCATTGGCTTTACTCAGATATAAGAGCTGCATGAGGATCTGCTTCCTGGGACACAGTGCTGGCAGCAAAGAGTAGGCAGAGGTCGGGGGCAGCAAAGGGAAGGATGAAAGAAGGTGGGTCCCCAGAGTGTCTTATTGAAAGGTGCTCTCTTACCCCTCACGGTGACTCTCCACCATGCCACAATCAGCAGATTTTATCTTGCTTATTCATCTACTTGTTTCCTGTTTGTCTCCATTACTAAAATATAAAGTCTACAAGGGAGAACCACCATTCTGTCTCATCATTTCTGTACACTAGTGTACGAAGCAATGCCTACCCCACCTCCTAGGTCCTCAGTGAAGATTCGTTGAATCTGTGATTCATCGGAAGATCATCATTTCTGTACCCTAGTGCATGAAACAATGCCTGTCGCCTAATCGGTTTTCGGCGAAGATTAGTTGAATCTGTGATTCATCGGAAGATCTCATCTTGTTCCATAAGCCATATATCACTGTGTCAATAAGTGTGCGGTGACTATAAGCCATTCCGATGATGATAAATTTTGTCTTGTCGTCCTACAGTCTGCAGAGCTCAGTGGTTAGGAAGAACATTATTTTCTGTCAGTCTCGGGACTTGCTTTTAACAAGGCAGCCAGCTGCGGCACCGAATAGCTGCGCCCTTTGGAGTCAGGCAGATACATCTCAGTAGCTATGACCCTGCATGAGGCCATGGGGCATTTTTCAACGGTTTGGCATATATTTGCATAACATTCCAAGAAGGGCACTCGGATGCCATCTTTTACCCCATCGAGAATGGTTCTTTGTCGACAGAGAAAGAACTGGTCCCTGTCCAGTGCAGCCCTGGGAAATTCCTCAGCCAAACATCAGGAACAGTGCTGGATTGTTCCAACCGCCCTTGTTCCAGGGTTATCTTAACTCCTCAGCTCCCAAGTCCACTTGACCCCAATCAGTGTCAAAGGGACAGCAGCCAATCTCCATATTCTGGGCAGTCTGAGGTCAAGCCAATGGCTGACACCCTTAGCCCTCCCCTCAGTGCTGCTTAGCGAATGAAACAATTGTATTCAAGATTGAGCTGCCCAAGCGTCGCCAGCAAGGCACTGTTTGCAGGAGGCAGCAGTCACTTTGTATTCTAACTATAAAAAGGACCCGAAGAATCTGGGTATAGTGGCACCTGTGTATAATCTCAGCACTCAGGAGAAAAAGGCAAGATGTTTGAGTCTAACCTCAGTTACATCATGAGTTGTTTTAAGCCAATAGATGGTTCATAGCGAGGCCTTGTCTATAGAAACAAACAAAGGGACTGAAATGAAAGACCAAACAAATGTAGGATTCATAGGGACACTGACCAGAACATTCTCTCTGCTTCTCCTTGCCAACTGGCACTGGACTCCGGGTGCTTTGTTTTGGCCACACGATGAGGGCCAAGTGACAGATTCGGGGCTATGGTATCTGAGTGCAGGGAGAAAAGGATATCCCATGTGTTAGCATTTTCCTTGTTGTGTCAAATATCTGACAGAAAGTCAAAGAGTGGAGGGCTTATTTTGATGCACGGTTTTAAGGGAAAGTGTCCATTGTGTAGGGGAAGACATGGCAGCAGGGATGAGGCAGCTGGCCACCCTAAAGCCTCAGTTATACAGTCAAGTACCCCAGCTCATAGTATCAGGCTGCTCACTCACATTTAGGGTGGGCATTCCCACTTTATTAAACCTAATCTAGATAATCCCATAAGCATGCCTGGTTCTAGACCCTGTCAAGTTGACAGTAATAATCATTAACCATTAACACATTGACTGTCTATATACTATCTCCCAAATCCACCTCATGGTGGGGTTTCCATATTTGAGAGAGATGAGATCCACCTGTGCCCTGTCTGGGACGTTATCAGTCTATTGCTGTTCCAGTTGGTCCCTGCTGGTGTGTGCGATGCAAGGGAACAGAACGACTCCTCTCTTGGGCAGGGAAATCCCCAACAGCACCTTCTTGCTCTGTCTCCCTTCGGATCTACACAGCTGACACATGGGCCTATGCAAAAACTTTCTTTTTTTTTTGCTAAACAAAAGCAGAAATTTCCAGAAGGGAAGTTCAAGATGAGAAAAGGAAGAGAGAACATCATTCTGGCTAATTTCAGCCTTCATTATCTCTTCCGGGAAAGACAGCTTGATGGAACCAACAAGCTGATAACAACAGCTAACATGGGCATGGTTGAAAATGTGTTGGTAGAGATGCACCTCCCCAAGAGGTTGAAGAGCTAGAACAAAAGCACCTCCTTAGGAGGAGATCTAGACATGATGTTCGTGTGTCTTGTCTTAGGAGGAGATCTAGACATGATGTTCGTGTGTCTTGTCTTAGGAGGAGATCTAGACATGATGTTCGTGTGTCTTGTCTTAGGAGGAGATCTAGACATGATGTTCGTGTGTCTTGTCTTAGGAGGAGATCTAGAGATGATGTTCGTGTGTCTTGTCTTAGGAGGAGATCTAGACATGATGTTCGTGTGTCTTGTCTTAGGAGGAGATCTAGACATGATGTTCGTGTGTCTTGTCTTAGGAGGAGATCTAGACATGATGTTCGTGTGTCTTGTCTTAGGAGGAGATCTAGACATGATGTTCGTGTGTCTTGGTATAGTTTCAAAGGTAAGACATTTTACTTGCAAGGATCACCCCTCTATTCCCATCTCATTTTATTTTCTGTGACAAATGCACACGGCCTCTGATTGCTGGGGTAGTGGTGCGGCTGAGCGTGTCCGTGAGATGGGCGACTGTGCAGAGAATGCATTCAATCTCAGTAAGATATATAGCCAAAAACTGTAGATCATCTACAAAAGACATGTCAAACAGGAAAATTATCAAAATATCGTATTATTTGCTGTATTGGTGTATTGATCCGTTGTTTAAAATGTGCAATTTGTTGTGAATTCTTTCTGTGTTATAAGCCAATGACCATTTATGAAGTAATTTAAAAACACCATCAGCAATTGCAGGGATTAATGGTTCTTCAACCATTTTAGGCACATGCCCATTACGCCATTTCCAAATCCACCCCTGATGTTTTCCTGTCCTTCCCACTCTCCGTTTTCCCACTCCTTTTCTTTTCCTTTATAATTACTCCCACCCAGCTTTTTGTCTTCTAAACAGGAGAGAAATAATACAGTACTTGTCTTCATGCGCTCGGCTTACTTTGCTTAGCACAGTGATCTCCAGTTCATCCAATTTTTATGTGACACAGTACCAACCTTATCTTGGAGTACATGCACTGCATATTACTTAATTTTGTTCATCTGATCGTGCTCATGTAGGCTAGTACTGTGACAAGCCCTGGTGTGTTGCTATCCCTCTTATATGCTGACTTCATTTCCTTTGTGTGTGAACCAGGAATGGGCACATCTGGACCATGTGGTATTGAACAGGTTTGTGTGCCTGGTTTTGTAATCTATTCTCTAATAAAGACTCCTAAATTGCAGGTCTCAAGACTGTAAACTCTCACTGTGTATTTTGCTTGTAGCTGTCTTTCAACAGTGGACTTTGCCTTCTCTTCTGACTTAGCACAGCTGTGCACAACACTCCTAATTTCTCACAGTCTGACAACCCTGTTGTTCATGTGGGAAGAACCTACTCTTGCTACCAAAGAGAGCTCATCTACCCCAGTCTCCAATTCCATCTTCTGAGACTTGTCTTGACTCCAGTCAGGTGAGCAATATTGCATCTTGGAGACTGAAGGTAAAGAGAAATTCAAGGAGTTGAGCGCAAAAATAAGGCTCAGTCCTTCCATGTGAGGCTTCTTTATAGTTATGGCATACGATTCCCATTGCAATTCTATATAGAAAACACATTGTCCCTCACAAATATTTTTATAAGTTTTTACTCTTTAATCACATGTATATGTGGGGGGTGGTTGGGGGTTTGGACTATGTGCATGTGAGTTCAGTTGCCTGCAGCACACACTCGCAACCGCTGAGCCATCTCTCTGGCCCCTATTTGTTTTCTCTCAAAGAGCATGAAACAGGAAATCACAAGAAACAACAATTTTCTTTCATTTCAACAGCGCTGCAGTGCGGCCCTGAGAGATGGGATGATGGCCTCCTGTTCTGTAGCAGCGTTAGTTAGTGCTCTTCCTGGCTTTGTTTGAGATAGATGTCAGAATGGGTATGGCCTCCCCGAATGATTGCACTGAGCTTATGCCCAGCTTAAGGGAGATTTGCTGATGAGCCACGGCTTAGTGCTGCTCATGGCAATTATCTTTGTTTTGAAAGCAATAGAGTTGAAGGAAACATTTTCGATATGTACTGAATTAAACCCCTTCAGTTAACTGAGCAACTGAGCACTGACTATGTACCAACACCAGAAAAATATAAATTCACTAGTCCTTTCTTTATTTGTATGAAACCACTGCAAAAAAATAATTAAGGGGGCTGGTGAGATAGAAACAGCTGTTTTAAAGCACTTATTAATTGCACAAGAAGACCCAGGTTGAGTTTCTGGCACCGGCATAGTGGTTGACAACTCAGTTACAGGAGATGCAAACTCTCTTCTGTCCCCCATAAACATCAAACATGCTTGTGATGCATAGCATATATTCAGGCAAAACACTCAAGAACAAAAATCAAATAAAAATTTTGAAGTGATTAAGGAGGGCAAACAACAAAAGAACAGAAGAATACCTGAAAATAAAATAAAATGGTATTTTGATGTTAGCCGACACTTTGTATTATTGCTGTTTTAGGCACAGGTTTTGTATTTGAATACGTTTTCCCACTGAGTCTAGCCTTCACAATAAGCTTCAAATAGGCATTATTGTTATACCTCAGGTAAGTCTGCTGGGGTGTAGAGATGTTCCATAGAGTTACATGGCTCAAGGGCAGAGTTGCAGTTCAAGCTGAGACCTATCTGCAGATGCCGTTCATGGTGCCAACTGCTTTGTATCTCTGACATGTGCCATGGGGTCATTCTCCCCACCATCCCAGTATCCAATTTCCATCAGAGAACAATGAGAGATGGCCTGATATGATGTTGCTCTCAGACCTAATAATGAAATATTGAAATTTCTCCCCAAATATCTGGAATAAGGACATGGATCCTGCCAGTATCATCTGAGGCCAGGGAGAATCATGTTATATAGCCCAGACTGGTTTGTAACTCATGATCCTCCTGCTCCAGCCTCTCCAGTACTGACTGGGCTTATAAGTGTGTGCCAGCATGCCTGGCTCACTTGTCAACTTTTTCCATTGTTATACTTTGAAAGTATTATCTAACACAATAAGTAAAGCAAATAAATGAAACAAAGACTGGAAAGGAAGCAATAAAGCGGTTATTATTTGTATATTACATATAAAAGTAACATAGATAAATAATAAGTAAAAAAAATGCTACATAACAGTTAATAAGTGCCGGGTGGTGGTGGCACATGCTTTTAATCCCAGCATTTGGGAGGCAGAGGCAAGAGCAATTTTGTGAGTTCAAGGCTAACCTGGTCTGTATAGCAAGTTCCAGGACAGATTCCAAAGCTATACAGACAAACCCTGTCTCGAAAAAAAAAAAAAAAAAAAACAAACAAAAACAAAAAACAAAAACAAAATATCAACAAACAAACAAAAAAGTTAGTGTGTTAGATGGCAGGAGAAAAGCTACCTAAGGACCTAAGAGAGGATTTATTTTTGGCTCATGGTGTCAGAGGCGTCAGCTGATGATTGGCTGGCTCCATCACTTTGGGCCAGAGGAAAGACAGAAATATGGTGGTGGCAGAGGCTGCTCACTTCACAGCGGTTGGGAGACAGACATACAGAGGAGAGAGGCTGGGCTTGGGGCTCACCTTTCAAAGGCATGCCCTCAGAGACCGACTTCCTCTCGCCAGGCCCCCTTTTCTGCAGAGTCTACCCTTTCCCAATAAACCCAGAAAACTAGAAATCTGTCACCGGATCAACCCATGAATTACACCAGAGTCCTTATGATTCAGTTATTTCTTAACGGTTGGCTCCAGAAACTGACAAGCACACCTGATCAGGAGTTCAAAACCAGCCTTGGCTACCTAGTGAATCTAGGGTCAGCATGAGATTCTCCAAAAATAAATAAGGGGCAGGAGAAGTAGCACAGAGGGTAGAGTGCTTGCCTAGCATCTAGGAAATCCTGAGTTCGATTCCCAGGCATGGTGGTGTGTGCCTGTAATCCCAGCACTCAGGAGCTAGAGACTCCGGAATCAGTAACGTGAGGATAACCTCGACTAGACTGCTAGATTGAGGTTATCCTGGGATACATGGGAATCTTTAAAAAATTAAAATAAAAGGACCAGCACTAATGTAGAAGAGCTGATCTCTAGGGAGATTACTACCAAATTTCAAGTGACTGCGATGTTTCAGGATTAGAGTGGCATCGGCGTGATGGGAACAAAAGAGACAGATCATTAAATACTAGATCAACAGCAAATATTAGCAAGTCTCCATGCACTCACCTCCTTCAAATAGGAGACCAGCTGCATTGACTGGACAAGTGTGCCCACCTGGAGAGCTATTAAGTAACGTGGGGCACGGGGCACTCAGGCCTCTGGAGCGCTTCACCTGCCATGACTGATTTTTCTTTGACAGGATGGCCCCTGGAGCAGAAAAAGGAAGGCATTTGTTGGAGAGCATTCTTGAAGGAGAGACTCAGAACACACCGCCATGTACAGGGGTGGAAGGCGTATTAGCCAAATCGGGGGAACTGTGGGTGCTGAGGAGGAAGAAACTGAAAGAGTGGAAGGATGATGGAAATGTTTAAAGGGGGGCCTGCGAGTAGAAGAGATGCGTGCTGGAATGAACAATTTCTTCCTCTGCAGGGAGGAATGCTTAGAGGTCAGTCAGATTGCAAGAAAGGTTGCCCACAAAGCCCCTTGCTGAGATGGCAGACAGCCACTTACCGAGGACACCAGCTGCCAGGCCAGCTCCAGGCCTTCTCCTGTCCTCCCTACCTCTTGTTTCTGTGTTTGAAACACACACACACACACACACACACACACACACACACGAGAGAGAGAGAGAGAGAGAGAGAAATTTTTGCCACAGTGACATACAAAAGTCTCCTAGTTAGATTCAATTGTTAACTTGACACAGCCTAGAGTCATCTGAGGATGTCTGAATTGCATTGCAGAATTTTATTAATCAGACTGGCCTGTGGGCATGTCCTTTTTTAAACTGTTAATTGGTGAAGGAAAGCCCAGGCCATTGTGGTGGGTGCTTCCCTTCGACAGACAGTCTCAGGTGGGATAAGGAAGCTGGCTGAGCATGAACCAGACAGAGCACTGAGGAGGGCCGCTCTATAGTTTCTGCTTCAGCATCCTGCCTTGAATTCCTGACTTGGGTTCTCTTGACAAAACCCATCAGCTAGCAGAGGAAGGTAGCTTCAATAGGGCTGGTCACAAACAAAGATCAAGCTATCATTGACTGATTAGGACATTCAGCCCCACCTCCAGCCTCTAGGGAATAGAGAGCAGAGACAGCCAAAGCTGGGTTATTCATGGATGACAAATAATGCCTATATCATTGCCATACCGACCAAATCGAGCCTCCATAAGAACCCAAAAGAACTATGTCCTGTGTCCAGATAGATGGATGTGTGATTTTGAAGATGGATATCTAACTTGAGAAAGCATAGAAGTTCCAGCATCCCTCGCCTTCTTTGTCCCATGCATCTCTCCCATCTGTATTTTCACTAAATCCATTGTAATAGCCTTTAAAACAGACGAGTAGTCAAAGGTGAAGTGTACCCTTGAGGTCTGTGAGCCACTTTATCATATTATTCAAGCCCGTGGATGCTGAGTCAGTTAGGTTTCTATTGCTATAATAAAACCCTATGACCAAAACCAAGTTGGGGGTGGGGGGAAGCTTCCAGTTTGTAATCTACCATGGGAGGAAGTCAGGGTGGGAATGCAAGGCAGGAGAGACTGGAGGCTGGAATTAAAGCAGAGGCGGTGGGGGAGTGCTGCTTACTGGTTTGCCTCTCGTGGCTTACTCAGTTGCTCTCCGTACACCTCAGAATCAGCTGTCCAGGCATGGCACCACACACAGTGGCCTGGACCCTTTCACACCAACCATCAATAGAGAAAATGTACTACTGGCTTGCCTACAGGCCAATCCTAGGGGATGATTTCAGAATTAAGGTTCCCTTTTCTCAGATAACTCTAGCTTTAGTCAAGTTGACAAAACAACAACAAAACTAACCAACACTAAAGGAGGCACAGGAGCCCCTGGTGTATGGTTGGTTGGTCATAAACAGACCTGTCTTGTGGGCACATCTGAAGTAGGGCTGGCTTGGGCTGTAAGACCTTACTTGTGGGCTTTGATGCTCCCTGTTGTGGAATATAATTTTAAGATGTATTGCATTTGTTTATGCTGTGGAATGTTTGTTTTAATGATGCAAAGATGTGTTGTATTCTTTTATGCCGCATCTGGGAAGCTGTGTTACTTTGTCTAAAATACCCGATTAGTCTCATAAAGAGCTGAACAGCCAATAACCAGGCAGGAGAAAGGATAGGCAGGCCTGGAAGGCAGAGAAAATAAATAGAAAGAGAAGTCTGAAAGGAAAAAGCAAGGAGCAAGGAAAAGAAAGGGCCAGCCATCCAGCCACACAGCCTGGCATGGAATAAGAAGGAAAGAAAAGATATACAAAAACAGAGAAAAATAAAAGCCCAGAGGCAAAAGTTAGGTGGGATAACTTAAGAAAAACTGGCTAGAAATAAGCCAAGCTAAGGCCATACATTTATAAGAAAGACTACACCTCCATGTGATTTATTTGGGAGCTGGGTAGTGGCCCACTCAAAGAGCAGAGTAAAGAGCCAAAAGTAAAAAGCAAGCAACTACAGCGATCTTCAAGAAGATAGTGTCAACATTAAACTGAATCAGGGAACACAAGCTAGCATTTGCTACAGAACTGCATGATTTGGGGTCTGTGGGGAAAAATTCCAATATGTTCATTGTAGAACTAATAGTTGAAATATCAACATGGGGAAATCTCTTTAATGAACTTTTCTTTCCCACTCGAAGAATTCAGAGTGATTTGAAAATGTTTAACCTCTTGTTTGTTGTGCTCCACTTTTCTCATTGAGAGAGTCCATACTCTTGTGGATGTGAGCAGAAGTTCCTACACATTATGACCTATCTAGCACAATGGAAAAGACAAGGCACTGAAAACAAGTTCTTGGAATTCATCACGCTGTCTCCAAGACAACTTATCTAGTGGTCTAGTGACACAAAGAAGTGACAAGTACACTCTTCATGGCCTCTTATGACGCACATGGATGTGCCCCTAGAATTGTACAGGTTTATTTCATTCTTCCAATATGTCAGGTAGACCCACGGACTTCTTTGTAAACCAGAAGAGGAAAAATGAAACTATTTCACATCAGCTAAAATATCTTCAGTTTGCAGCTCATACTTAGAATCATGGTGGGGGTGGACAATGAAATTCATCAATATGGATTCATTCCTGCTCATAAAGAAAGATCAGTTAAATAGGAAAAGTACAGAATTGATTTGGTTTTTGAAGACTGCCCTAAGAGGAGTGGCTGAATGATCTTTTATCCGTTTGTGAACCAAGAAACTACATATCCATATTGGTAAACTTGGTGTCCAGCCACATTGTGCTCCGCCTTCATTAACTTGGCTATTCTGATCATTATTGAATTACAGCCAAGTCACCTAGCAGAGATGACTGAATATGTGGCACGGGGAATTTATTAAATAAGTCTCTCCTTCTTGTTTCCCTTCTCAGCCACAGCTGATTTCTCTGTCATCTTGGGCACCAGGCCTTTCATGTCTTAATTCTTGAAAAAAATCAAATGTATTGGACCCTTTCCTTATGTCCTGTGGCCTGACAGTAAATGCCCTCATAGGCTCATGTGTTTGAACACTTAGTCCTCAGCTGGTGGCACTGCTTTGGAAGATTGTGAAACCTTCACTAGATAGAGCCTTGCTGGAAGGAGGTTATCAGTGACAGACCCTAAGGTTTATAGCCCACCTCCTGTCTCCATCCTAGGATATTTTTTTGTCTAACTTTGGTGTGCGAAGTACTTCTATATATGTGTTGCTTTTATTAGTTAATTAATAAGAAGCTGCTTTGGCCAATGGCTTAATAGACTATAGCCAGGCTGGAAAAGATATATAGAGAGTAGGCAGGGTCAGGGAGAAGCCATGGAGACACCAGAGGAGAAAGATACAAGCCACTATAGGCAGAGTCAGTAAGAAGCTATGTAGTCCCACCGAAGATAGATACTGGACAGAACTTTACCGGGTAAGCCTCAGCCATGTGGCGATACACAGATTAATAAAAATGGGTTAATTTAAGACATAGAAGTTAGCCAGAAATATGCTTAAGATGTTGGCCAAAGAATATTGCAAATAATATCGTTTCTGAGTGAGTGTTTCAGGTCTGGGCAACCAGGAATGAACGAGCAGCCTCTAACAACATAACTTGAGCTTACAAGTGTCTTGTACATACTGTCACAACCACTGTGAGTTCAACAGCTCTTAATACGACATTCTTATCATGTGCTCTTCAGTGATCCCTTCCTTTTTTTTCACCTGGGAATAGTCTTGTAGCCACTAGAAAGGAAGAAGAATTTTTTTTTGTTGTTTCTGTTTTACCTGAACTCATCAGCAGCTTTAAATAAAAATAAAACTAATGCTATTCCATATGAAGTTGAGAATTACTCTTTTGAGGTTTGTGAAAAATTTTTCTGGGATTTTGCTGGGCATTGCATTGAATCTGTAGATTGTTTTTGGTAAGATTGTCATTTTTACTATGCTAATTCTACCTATCAATGAACATGGAAATTTTTCCATTTTCCAGTGTCTTCTTCAATTTCTTTCTTCAAAGATTTAAAGTTCTTGCCATACAGGTCTTCCACTTGTTTGCTTAGAATTACTCTAAAATATTTTATATTATTTGTAGCCACTTGTGAAGGGTGATGTTAGCCAAAACAATCCTGTTACAGTAAAGAAACTTCAGAAGGCATCACAATCTCTGACTTCAAACTCTACTACAGAGCTACAGTACTGAAAACAGCTTGGTATCGGCATAAAAACAGACAGGAGGACAAAAGGAACTGAATCAAAGACACAGATATCAATCTATGAACACCTGATTTTTGACAAAGAAGCAAAAAATATAGAATGAATAAAGAAAGCATATTTAACAAATGGTGCTGACATAATTGTATATCAAGATGTAGAAGAATGAAAATAGACCCATATCTATCTCCATGCACAAAACTCAAGTCCAAATGGATCAAAGACCTCACCATAAAATCAAGCACACTGAACCTCATAGAAGAGAAAGTGGGAAGTACATTTGAACACGTTGGCACAGGAGATCACTTCCTAAATATAACCCCAGTAGCACAGACACTGAGAACAATAAAAGTTTCTGTAAAGCAAAGGACACAGTCAACAAGACAAAATGACAACCTACCGAATGGGGAAAGGGTTTTTTTTTTTTCCAACCCTACATTAGACAGAAGACTGATCTCCAAAATATAGAAAGAACTCAAAAATTGGTCATCAAAAGAAAAAATAATATAATAAAAATGGGGTACTGATCTAAATGGAGAACTCTCAATAGATAGATCTAAAATGGCTGAAAGACAATTAAGGAAATGCTCAACATCTTTAGCCATCAAAGAAATGCAACTCAAAACAACTCTGAGATTCCATCTGACATCTGTTAGAATGGCCAAGATCAAAAGCATTGATGACAACTTATGTTGTAGAGGTTGTGAGGAAAAGGGAACACTCCTGCATTCATGGTGGGGAACTGGTACAATTTCTGGATATCAGTATGGCGATTTCTCAGAAAATTAGGAGACAACTTACCTCAAGACCCAGCAATACCACCCACAAGGTATGGTCAAAAAATGCTCAGTCACACCACAAGGACATGTGTTCAACTATATTCATAGTAGCACTATTTGTAATAGTCAGAACCTGGAAACAATCTACATGCCCCCTGACTGAAGAATGGATAAAGAAGATATGGTACATTTATACAATGGAGTACTACACAGCAGAAAAAATAATAACATCTTGAAATTTGTGGACAAATGGATGGATCTAGAAAATACCATAGTGAGTGAGGTAACCCAGATCTGGAAATGCAAATATAGTATTACTCACTTATAAGTGACTTTTAGACATAAAGCAAAGAAAAACCAGCTACAATCAAAATCCTTGAGAACCTAGACAACAAAAAGGACCCAAAGAGAGACATTCATGGATCTAATCTACATGGGAAGTAGAAAAAGACAAAATTTCATGAGTAAATTTGGAGTGTGGGGTTTGTGGGAGAAGGTAGAAGGGAAGGGGGAAGAAGGGAGGGGAGCAGAGAAAAATATATAGCTCAATAAAATCAATAAAAAAAGAAAACTAATGAAAAGTGGTCCAATCTGATGATAGAAGCTCAGCACTCATAATCTAGGGAACTTTTCTATTCCCTGTGAAATTCTTTAAATATCAATACAGTTAGCCTGCCTTGTTTTATGAGTTTTGCTTCAATGCCATGCCCCTTAATATAAAGGAATATTAATCTAATATTATACTAATAGTTAATGCTTTGTATTTATTATATATCAATTTACCAAGCGCTTTGCATACTTTAGTCGACTTAATTCTCATAACAAGTGACCCCATACACAGTGGGTATCGGAGAAAGGTTATAAAGCCCTTCAAGGTCATGCAACAAGGTCATAGAGCAGCTTGGTCTGCCCTGATGTCATGGTCACCTTTCACAGAGTCTCTTTCATGTGTAGTGACTCATTCCATCTGTCTACACTGCCAAGATGTGACTTCTATAGAAAGCCCTTGGTTTCTTATGTAACATCTGTGGCCAGAGGGATGTTGGAAACCAGAAATGTCATAAAGGAGGGATGGTCTGCAATTTATCCGTTGTTGGGGCGAGGGAGCAGAGACACAGCTAGCTTCACACCACCATCTTCAGCAGCCTCACGAATTCCCCTAAACTTTTAGGGCTCTGAACTAATACCAAACTGGCATTTATGGCTTTGACAATAAAAAGAATTTCAGGAATAGTGTGTTGGTTAATACTTATCATCAAATTGATGCAACTAGCGCCACCTGAGAAGAGGGAAATTAATTCGGTGTTTGCCTTGATAAGGAGGCCTGTGATAAAAGTCTGGGGAACAGTGTCTTGATTGATATTAGATGTAGGAGGACCCAGCCCACCCATAGGTGGATTCATCCCCAAACTCAGAGCTTTATAAGAACGCTAAGGGTTTATAGACCTGGGAGAAAACCAGTGAGACGTGAGACAATAAACATCCCTCCACGGTTTCTGCTTCAGTTCTTGCCCTGATGCCCCAATGATGGGTTACTGTGGCCTGGAAGTATCAGAAAAACAACAACAACAATATAAACAGAAAACAAACAAACAAACCTTTCTCTATGGTGCTTTTGTTCAGAGTGTTTAATGGCAGGCACAGAAAGGAAACAAGAATGTCTACCCAGTTTCTGATGAAGCAGAGTTGGAGACTTTTTAATGTATCTTAGTAGAGGCACAAAACACATCTGAGCATATCTGTGTTCTCCCAGAAAGTTACAAAAAGAAGCCATATCTGAGTGAGTAAGGTATGGCTTCCTCTATGGGCGTGGGGGAGTCACAATTACTTGTCTTTCTTAGCATTAACCACATATACATTTGATGGCTCCCAAGTGGCATATTGAATTATTACTAAGAACACCCCCAAACCCTTTCTTCCTCTTTGCAGAAGTGAGGTAAGTGGGATAACTCTAGAGGTGCCTTGGTTGACAAGGCTAACCCTGAAGCCACTAGGGTTGCACAGGAAATTTAATACACATCCTTTCACTGTAAATGGAGTTTCTGTGAGATGCCGGCAAAATTGCTGGCTTACAGCTGTGAAGGAAAAATGGCCTCATGCATGTGCCATTGTGCTGGAGTTATTGCTTCTCTGATGAAGAGGCTCCAACCGGATCCTGGGTGTGGGGTTGCTTTGTCTTCTTGCATCTTTCAGATTTTTCCTGCCTTTCTCTCCCGCCTCATGTATAATGTATAGTACCCCTGCTGCGATCAGAGGTGGCCCTGCACAGCTGTGATGGTTAAACATGATTGTCTCCTCAAACTGTGAGCCAAAGTAAATCCTGCCTCCTGAAGTTGCTTTTGATTAGGTGTACAGTCACAGGAACAAAAAAAAGAGTAAGTAACATAATAATCAATGTCAATGTTGATAATGGGATAAACATGAAGGAATGCTAATGTAGATATTAATATTTATACAGTAGTGCAGTGATCATTTGGTAAATAAGCACCCAACCAGAATTTCAGTGCTGCCTTTTTGAACCAAGAACTGGGTTGGGGGTTGGGTCACTTCCTAAGCTCAATCCTGCCCCTCTAATATCACAGCAATTGTTCACCGTAGGAAGCACAGTGCTCAGATTTTTTAAAAACTCTCCCTATAAATACCCTCAATGGTCTCTAGGAACAGGGACCATCTCCTCTTCTTAGGGTGACTGGGACTCTGAGTTTAAGTCATTTTCTCCTGGTCATAGGTTAGCACGTGACACAGGCTAGATGGGAATGAAGCTTTGATGGATTCCAAAGTGCTACAGTAACTTAGTTTTGAAAATGCAAGCTTAAATGAAGTCCCAAGGAACTGACAAATTGTCAGTTGGTGAGCCACCGATTTCTTCAAAATCACAGGTTGTGGACCTGCTTTCCGGCAGCCAGGGATCTGTGGCCATGATGTCCATTCTCACCAAAGTGTGCCCTTGTGCTTTCGATACCTTTGGTTTACTTTCTTCAATACAGTGAGAAAGCTGAGGTTCAACTGAATAAACACCCAACAGAACACTTGTATCCCTGTGTCTCCATCCTTGTGGAAAGAAGCCTGAATGCATCAAATGCAAACACCCATTCCATTCACATTTCTCCCAAGAGGCCCAGGACAATTGCAATCCACATTTTGCTGCTATCAGCCCATCTTAGTATCTAACAAAGCAGAAGCACAGACACGGGGGTGGTTTCCTGTCATTTTCTCTGCCTGAGCTAAGAGGCTGCAGAGGAGCAGAGAAGAGTGATCCAGAACACAGCCATGGGTTGCCCCTCACACCACATCCCTGCATTTGCTGCACGTGTTCAACATAAACATAAACCTCTGTGTTAATATTTATACCAAGTGGGGCAAATGATTGTCTTCCCAGTAAGTGGCATAGCCAGGCTCTGAGGAAATTTTGAACTGATGTCTGGATTGGGGGATGAGCCCTTCCATGTGCTGACTCTTGCTCTAACGTGTAGTGGTACAGACACAGTTCACCATCTAGTGAGTGGTTGTTAAGCAGCAGTTAATGAGAGAAACACAGATACAAGCAGCCTCATGAAATGTCCCTTGTGACCTTGAAAAGGATCATTGTGGGTGACTGATCTATTATATATAAAAAGAAGACTCTGAGACACTCAGTTCCCATAAATAACATGAGCCACTGATCCAGGATTCAAACCTACATTTCTCTAATACCAAAGCCCCCACTACCAGTCCTTGTACCATTTACAGTCACTTCCCTCACCTGCTGTGCCACCTGCATGATCTTCAGTGTAGAATGTCACAATTTTATATTTATGTAGCTTTTCCTCTCCAGATATTCAGACCTCACTCTGATTTACCAGGAAATTTGGTCCACTGGTTTTAATATATCCCCAAAGACATCAGGTAGGCAAATCAACTGCACTGGGAGGCAGAGGGATGCTGTGTTCCATTGCCATAAATTTCCTTCATCTCAGAATCATTTGAATACAATGAATGACAGTAAATAAAGAGACTGATGGCACCCAATGCTGAAAAGATGCCACAGATGGAGACTCAACCCTAAATAAGACATTAATACCACCCAGGTAAGGCTTGGGGAGTATTGTAGAAGAGAGGGTAGGAAGTATGGAAGAGTCAGGAGATAGAATGAAGGACTTTAAAATGTCATCATCTGGACTCACACAACCATTTCAATATCAGTCACAACAACTGTGGGTACCTACATTGGGCCCCCAGAAGACCACCACCCCAAGTAAGGCTTAGGGACTCTTGTAGAAGAAGAGGTGGAAAGTATATAAGAGTCAGGAGCCAGGATGAAGAGCTTTAAAAAGTCATCAACTAGACTTGTACAACCATTTCAATATCAGGTCACAACAACTGTGGTTGTCTGCACAAGGTCCACAAAAGACCAGCTCTATGAACAGTCATGGAAGGGGAATGGTCTCATGGGGCTCTACCCTTTCTTGTTGAAATATGGTTGTTGATAGATTCTAGGAGAGGGTGATTCACTGTCTTTAGCCACTACTGAGCCTACCTGACTTCAGTAGGTAGCTCCAAACATATAGTCAACAGAGATGGTTCTGTTCAAACAACACAGCCAATCACAACACAACTAACAGGTGAGAGAGAGAGAGGTGGGTGGGGGAAAGAGTGGTCAGGATGCAATGTGAACATGGGTTAAATTACCCAACTTGAAATATAATGTGTTGAATTAGAATAAATAATAGTACTATTATCATGTTGCTGTATATATGTGTATATATATATACATATGTGTGTATGTATAAAGCTTTCCCCATTTATATATAAAGTTTAGTCAATCATTTAATTACTTTTGTGGGCTAAGCTACATCCCTTCAAGGAAAATTCCTCCAAGCACGGGTGCAGTGAAAGTGGCCTTGGTGTGAAATAATATTACATGGAAGCAATCAATTTTAGGAAGTTCTTAGAATGGATTCTGGCATAACATAGCTGATACCCTATTTTACAAGAGGGACGTCCCACGGAGAAAGACCAGAGGGACTAGAATGTGAAGACCTGGGGGAAACGAGCCCTGTGACTGCAGCAATGTAAGTCTTGTAGTTCCGAGAGGGAAGGCAAATGCAGGGAGCCAGAAGGAGAAAGGGAGGCTTCTCCTCTAGAGCCATCAGAAAGAGCATGGTCCCGCCCATTCCTTCTCAGATTTCCAGCTGACTGAATTAAGACCAAACTCTGTCATTTGAAGCCCTCTAGGTTGGGGTATCCTGTCATGGTAGCCACAGGAACCTACTAGGACCATGAGTAATGATGGCCACTGTGTTTCAGGCTTTGTACCAGGCTGGAGAAAGAATAGAATCTACAATCAAGCACTAGTGACAGATACTTAACCAGTTGTATGGATTGAGATTCATGACTGTGGTACATACAGTAAGAAGAAGATTCTCTACAAGAACTTGAGGTTTTGACCTCAACTGGTTATTGAGGTTTTCCATGGGAAGAGAAACTGAGATCTGAAGGTCTTTGGAGGTGGGGAAGAGCATGATAGTGAGAACAAACTATTTATAAAGCCATGTAAAAAGGGATGAAAAGACATGGGGGTGGAGGGAGGGAGAGGAGAGAGCCAGGGAACTGATTTTGTTGATAATTATCAGTGTTCAGCGCGAGGATTTGAACTCCATGCTGTCTGTGTCACTCACCCATCCTGAGCACTGGCCCTAAACAAGGTCTTCTGGGAAGAAGCAGTCTTGACTAGATGTCACCATGACGGCAATGTGTACTGCTCAGCCGTGTTTGCACTAGGTCTCAGAGAGCCTTCAGTTCCCACCCCGCTATGCCTATGCTAGAGGGGTACCAACTGGGAAGATTGATGCTTGCTTGAAGCTCAGCTGCCATGGACACAGATTCAAGGGTCTTGGAAAAGTCCCCTTAGTTATGGTCAAACGGTCTGTGACGACGGTTTAGGGCGGTAAATGTCTCTTTTCAATATCTCAGATTTCAGGATTGTGACAATGGGAAAGGAAGTGATTGATTGTCCCCATCACCTAAGACACAGTGCGGAGGAGCACCAAGGCTGCTTGTCTGGGTTCAGCGTTGTGCTTGCCTTGGTGCACACATCCCAGCTCCTTTGGTCTCTCTCTGACCTTCAACTCAGATTATTTTTTTCTTGTTAAAATAAAAGGGCCAGGAAGAGGAGGGAGTTCAGGAGTAAAGGGGTGTGGGGGAGAGGGACTGGGAAGGAAGAATGTGGGGAGGCTGTCTGCCTCAAACTAAAATTTGTATGAGAATAAAGCAAAACAACAATAAAAACAAAGAAACAATAATAAAAAACAACAACAACAACAACAACAAAAAAAAAAAACACTTCTCAGACTACCTGGACCTTGGTAAGCATTCAATTGACATTCAATATTATCACTATCTTTCCTCGCATTAATTGACATTTGCAACCATATGCACAGACTTTTAGACTTTCAGGTGCCTAAGTACATTCGCACATTCTTTCTAATCAAGTCTAAGCATGAGTAAGTGATTAGTGGTGGTAATGTTAATTAACTCTCCGCAGTAAAAAAGGGGCCAGGGAGAGCCCTGCGCTTAAACAGTTGATTGCGAGGAAGGGGTTCTGTTCTGCAAATGCGCTCGAAGGGGGCCCTCTGCTTTGCACTCAGAGGCAACAGAAGTTAGCTCGATCACCACTCCCCTCCTTTTTAATTAGAAAGCGCTAAGAAGATGAAAATGCGTAATAAGACTCTGCAGTAGTTAAGTGTAATTCAAGTAATGTGTGCCTGGGGACCCTCTCCATCACTGCGCTGGCACACGGCAGTACAGTGAGGAGCTGCCTTGTCAGGGCACGCGGAGGCCTGAGCTGGCTTCCTTGTCAGCTCTTAGGTGCTAGCTGTGGGGCATTTCCAGGGCACTTAGCCTTCTCTAGGCCTCGGTTTCCTAGCCGCAAGGACAGTGACTCTGATATCTTGATGGCGTTTGGAAAGTAAACCATAACAGTGTGACAAACAATCATACCAATTACCCTTGTGTTCAGAACTTAGAGCAGGCACACGGTAGGGACCCTTCATAGTGTCACTGGGCGGCGTGAAAATCAAGCATCCAGGAAACGGAGATCGGGGATCGTTTATGGCAACTGAAGTAAACCAGCCGCAAAAACGGACTACGGAAGTTCTCTTAGAATCACGTGAGCAGCACAAATTGGAGTGTGGAGAGATTAGTAAACAGGAAGAGAACACAAACCTGGAGGGGTAGGGAGTTGGGGTGGCTCTAGCGGAGTTGGGAGAAGGGGGAGGTGAGTGTGATCAAAGTACATTGCAGGAAAATTTCAAAGATTTAGTACTATATTGTATTTAATTAAGATAGAATACCGGCAGGTCTGGGACTTACGGACTTAACCTAGGAGCCACCAGTGAAAGAATGAAAGATTATATATATATACAAGTTTTATTTATCCAGAAGAATAGTACCAATTTGTCTTTTGACATTTGCAGGAATATGGATGGAACCTGAGAACATCATGTTCACCTTTGTCAGTGGAATCTAAGGGAGGGGGGACATGAAAGCAGGAGAGGGGTGATAACCCTGTGGAAGGTGAAACGGGGGAGGGGCAACAGGGACAGAAAGTTAATGTGAGCCAAGTAGGTTGCATGTATGCCTGGAAGTGACAAAAGGAAGCCTCTCAACCTGGCATGAGTCATATATGCTAATAAGAATCTAGGGGGAAACTAGAAGATGCTGAAGCTAATGTACAAGTTGCTCTAGGTGCAATAGGACTTGGATTTTTGTCTAAGAGACTTTTGTGTCCAGGTGTGACTTAGCAGATGGACAACTGGGACCCTGGCAATCACATAGCTGCTGCATCCACAGCTTCTCCCAAGGTTTCCTGTCACCTTCAGGGGAAATGTCAGAAGCCACCTGAGGACCCGTGAGCCGCTTGCCTGCCCTTCCCAAGCTTTCAGAGACTGTCCTGTCACTAGCCCTCTTCACAACCCAGAGCTGTCTTTGACTCTGCTGGAAAGCCCCTACTTATTCTTCACTGGCCAGCATACTTGTATTACTTTTTTTCCCCTTATGTTTCCTTCTTTAGTGACTTCTGTCCCTGCACCCACCTCCTACACAGAGCTAATGCTCCTGCAAGTGCTGCTTATACCGCTTCCTCCCCAATTAAAAGGTGACCTCTCCTAAATGGGGTCTGTGCTTCCCTTGTGATCACACCCTTTAGAATTTAATGTAGGAGCCTGCCCCCTTCCCCAGGAGGCCAGTAGTATATGTGGCTATTGAGATTCAGTTGCTAGGATACTTTCCATGAGGATACAGTTTTCTTTCTCCCCTGAAGATTGTCACCAGGAAAGCTGCCCTCCTAAGGTTTTGTTAATAACCACCGGATGTGATATTTCACTGCTTTCGAGAAAGGAAGTCAGTTGGATACTAGAGAAAAGGCTAAATGTAAAATACACCTTAAAATTCAAAATATGGAAGAGGATGAAATTCCCACCAAACACAAACAGAAACCCGCTTTAAACATGCAGAACCAGTTCTCCCTAGTGTTGCAGCCAGTGAGGGGCCTGATCAACTCTGTGCTGCCCTTTTCTCCTGGCCTTCGGTGTTATCAGGAGCCAAGGATCTCAACACAGAATGCAGCAGCACCAGGGCCGTGAACTCAGACATGGTCCATGGGCCCCGGCAGCAGCTCAGCCCCAGAAAGATATCAGATATGCCTCTATCCACAGGACACGAACCATTCTCATTCTCTCTCTCTCTCTCTCTCTCTCTCTCTCTCTCTCTCTCTCTCTCCCACACACACATACCACTCCATACATTTGTTCGCCATAATAGAGCTTATCAGCCCTGCACCACAAGGCACCAGGTGGGCCTCTGTTTTCTCCTCTTTTTTCACCCATATATTATGTGGGTGACTGCTGAGTTTCATTCTTGGGGTATAGATGTCTGTATAGTTTTGCTTTTTTGTCCAGCTCTGTGGACAAGAATTGTGATAGCTCATGCATCGGCAGCAGGGCTGGGTAGCTCTTGTCTTTGTGATTGGGGAACTATTTCTAGGACCAGTGGGCTAGCTGGGGCCTTCTCATCTCACAGAGATGGCATACGAGCAAGAGGGTGAATAGAGCATGCGTGGTCCCTTAAGGGCTGGCTTTCATGTCTGTGTTATGTGAAATCAAAAATTAAATTGCAGTGAAAAACAAGACTTAAAGAGCATTTTAAACCAGATGTGAAAGGCCCAGAGGGAATCAGGACATGAGGAGTTATCAAGCTGCTGCCTGAGGAAATGCACCTTTGAACTGTACCCAGAGATGTGAGTGCTCGAATGGACTAAGTCTGTGAAGGCCACCAATAGTTTTCAATGACAGCTGCAACTGTCAAAAATAGACGCTTCACCTCAAGCTCTCCCTGCCAAGCAATCGTGTGCAACCCATCATCTACAGTGATGTATGGCTTGGTGTAAGGACGGCTTTTCTTCACCGGTCACCTCTTCTGTGTAACTCGTGGGATTGCTCTTATTGCTGTTCCTTCAATGGTCCTGCAGCCCTACCTGGGACATCCAGCCACACCTGAGCCCATGTTTCCAAACTGCAATTCTCAAGGCCTCAAAGTTTATTAATGATTTTCTAGCTTAATTAATTGATATCTGTTAGCCAAAATAAGTTTCCTGTGTGGCCACGCTCAGAATCTAGCTTCAGCATGCAAAGCCGCAGATCCAGGATAGGGTGAGGAACCAGAGCAAGCAGCATAATCTATTGCCTGGTTATTACTATTTACTCCTGGTTTTCCAATGTAGATAGCCATCCTTACAATAAGGAAGCACCAAGTGCCACAGAGATCAGAGAAAGGCACATGTCACTCAGCACAGGGACAGTAGACTTTCCTAAGAGGAATCAGATGAGCTGGTGTATGTATGGAAGGTGAGCAGATGGGTGTCTTAGTTATGATTTTGTTGCTGTGAAGAGGTACCATGACCCTGGCAACTCTTAGAAAAGAAAAAAAAAATAAAATTTAATTGGTGCTGACTTACAGTTCAAAGGTTGAGTTCATTATCATCATGGCAGGGAGCACAGCAGCATGCTGGCAGACAAGGTGCTGGAGAAGGAGCTGAGAGTTCTGCATCTGGATCAGCGGGCAGCAGGAAGAGAGAGTGACACTGGGCCTGGCTTGAGCATCTGAAGCCCAACCCCAGTGACACACTTCCTCCAGCAAAGCCCCATTGTACTCCAACAAGGCCACACCTCCTAATAGTGCTCCTCTCTATGAGCCTATGGGGACTATTTTCATTCAAACCACCAGACTGGGGAACAATTGAAGAGGAGCCATCATTATGCCCACTTTGGGGAACCTGTTACTGGCAGGCTTGTGTGTTTGAAGTGGTAACAAAGTAACAACACGCCCTCTTGCAGAAGTTTTTATTCATCCTGTGACTCTCAAGGTGTCAAAGAATGTTTAGGGTGACTTAGCACTCACCTGTGTTTCCACAGTTCATTGTGCGAGTCAGTTTCTTTCTCTTGTGGTCCCCACTTACCAACCTGAATGCATGAACAAAAAGTAATGGATCCCGAAACCACGATCAGGGATTCTAAGTGCAATCTTAGGGCATTGTAGAACTCCAAGTGGGAATTCTGACTCCTATACCTCTTGGGTCACTGGTATAGAAGAGTCGCTCACATTTGCTTGGTGTGCCCATAGGTTTGAAATAATGGAATTCTTCCATGTGGGTAGCATCATTCCCTCACTGTGATGGGACATACTTTCTGCCAGAGGATCCAAACATTTACTCTTGTATAGTTGACCACAAACTACATTTTCTCTCCTCTACTTTGTAGTCCTTGTAATTTTTTAATATTTTCTTCCATTCCTTTGCACACCCTCTAAACTAGACACAGTCACATTTGCCAGAAAGTGCTCTTACCAATATAGGCTGCAGCACGGGCTATGCCCACTGATAGGAGAAGAGCATTCTCTTGCACATAAACCCTTGAATTCATTTGGATTTTTGTGTTTCTCTTTCACATCCCATTTCTCTTTAGTAGTACAACTTGGACACATTATTTAAACTTAATGCCTCTGTTTTCTTACACTAGGTGTAATATTGGAATACTAACTATGCTCATATCATTGACGCTTCAATATTACATGTAAAAAAATCTAGAAGAGGGTCTGCTTTACCTTGTAAGGGCTCCAGAAATAGTGATAGCTACCATAGTAACAATCTTGGCCACATCTATTTTTGTCTTATGGCTTACTCTGTTAATTGATATCACTGGCCAGGAGCAATACAATCACACAGGGCAAAGCAATGAACAACTGGAACAAAAGTATTGAAGAACTAGGACTGGGTAATCCTGAAATATAATCAGTTCAGTATGACAAAGGGCTAATTAACTCCAGAGAATGGACTGCATTCAACACCTACCAAGGCAGCAATTGTGTTTTCGAAAGGTGCCCTGTCTTATCTCTCCTGCCCTTTGCAAGATGCATTGTATTTCTACAAGTTCTTAGCGACCAAATTTTGTTACCATAAAACATTATGGCAGCAGTGATGGCCCTAACCCAGACAGAAACAATCAGTGTGGACTGACATCTTAAATCAGAGCTGTGTGGCTAACAGTGATTAGGAAAAAAGCTTAGAAACTGTCAGAATCATGGATTTAACCAGAAGGGAAACTTCATGAGAAAGATTATAGTGGTGCAGAAGCCAGGCTGTGTTAAAAAGGAAAGAGGGGGAAAAGGGAGAAGGGGGGTAGTGGAAAGGGGATGGGAGGGAGGGAAGGAGGGAAAGGAGGGAGAGAGAGAGAGAGCGCTCACCTGACAGTGAGGTAAATGATTTATAATCTAGTGGGGGAGCAGGAGGAAGCAACATGTGCTTACAAGAAAACTGAACATTTCAAAGTCATCTGTGGGTGTTTATAAGAAGGAGGCCACAGCTTCCTTTGAACTCAGACAGGAAGGAAAATAAAGCAAGTTCAGGATCAGACAGGGAGAGATAAATAGATATGATCAAATTGGAGTCAGCCTTTGAGCCAAATGGGGATTTGAAAGTGAAAGTTAGGGAGAAAAATTAGGCTAGAAAGCCAGCCCTCCCACTCTTCAACTGGACTCAGGGAGCTCAGTCCAGTGCTCCGATGTGGGTCTCTGCCTCAGTTGCTGGATGAAGGTTCTATGGTGATATTTAAGATATTCATCAGTCTGACTACAGGACAAGTCAAGATCAGACCCCCTCTCTTCTATTGCTTAGGGTCTTAGCCTGGGTAGAGGTCAAGACCATGATGGGTTCACCCACTGAAACAGTCTACCTGAGCTAATGGGAGCTCACCAGCTCCAGCCAGAATGGGAAAGAACAAGCATAGGACCAAACCAGTCCCTCTGAATGTGGTTGACAGTTGCATGGCTGGGGCAGACTGGGGGCCCACTGGTAGTGGCACCAGGATTTATCTCTACTGCGTGTACTGGCTTTTTGGGAACCTATTCTCTTTGGATGGATACCTTGCTCAACCTAGATACAATAGGTAGGGCCTTGGACCTTCTACAAAGCAGTGTGCCTTACCCACTCTGAGGATTGGATGGGGTGGGGTGGGAGGGTTTGTGGAGGGAATGGGAGGAGGGAAGGGAGTGGGAACTTGGATTGGTATGTATAATGAAAAAAAAGAGAGTCTGTTTTCTTTTTTAAAAAAAAATTATAAAAAAGAAAATACAGCTAGAAAGAAGCCAAGTGAAGGCCAGGCATTTATAGAAAGAAAGAAAGAAAGAAAGAAAGAAAGAAAGAAAGAAAGAAAGAAAGAAAGAGAAAAGAAAGTCAGTCAGCCCTTCTCAACCTGGAGAGATGGCTCAGCAATTAAGAGCATTTGCTGCTCTTCCAGTGGGCACAGATTTGGTTCCCAGCACTAACATCAGGCAGCTTGCCTGCCTATAACTCTAGTTCCATGAGATCCAATGCTCTCTTCTGGCCTCAGAAGGTCCCTGTATATATGTTGCACGAATACATACATTCAGGCACACACACACACACACACACTTATGAAATAAGTCAATACATCTTTTAAAAACACAAGAAGTGATTCACTTTCCACTGGCAAGTTTCACTGCATGTCTTTTCGCTGCTCCGTGCCTGGTCCGAGGTCTATCGCAATGGAAGAAGAAAACACTGGACTCATCACTGCCAATGACTCCAGCATGTGCAAAGCTAACTTTGCTGGGGATGATGTCTACATTGCCCCCAACACCAGAGCATCATGGTTGACATAGACCAGAAAGACTCCTTTGTGGATGATAAGGCCCAGAGTAAGAGGGGTATCCTGACCCTATCAAGCATCAAATTGCCCCAACTGTGAGGGCAAAGGAGAAAAATCTGGCACTATACCTTCTATAAATGAGCTGCACGTGGCCCCTGAGGAAAACCCAGGGCTTCTGGCCAGAGTTTCAACCCCAATCCTAAGGCTAACAGGAAGATGACAATGTGCCTGCCATGTGCATGGCCATTCAGGTGGTGTTGTCCCTATATGCCTCTGGCATTGTCATGGTTCCTGGTGATTGGGTCATACATACAGTGATTATCTATAAGGGCCATGGCCTTTCTCATATCATTTTTGTAGCTGGGTCCTGACAGACTACTTCAGGAAGATCTTAACAGAGAGGGGTTGCAGCTTCATCCCACGGCTGAGTGGGAGATTGTGCATGACATTAAGGAGAAGCTATATACACTGCCCTGGATTTTTGGCAAGAAGTGGCCACTGCTGCATCCTCCTGCTCCTTGGAGAAGAGCTGCTCACTGTCTGATAGGCAGGTGATCACCATAGGCAATGAGAGATTCCAGTCCCTGAAAGTGCTCGTCCATTCCTCTTTAATATGCATGGAGCCTGTGGTACCCATGAGACCACTTCAACCACCATGGGCATCGCTGACAGGATGCTGAAGGAGATCAAGGTCATTGCTGCCCTGGGCACCCCTCTCTCCACTGTGCACAAGTACTGAGTCTGGATTGGAGGCTCCATTTTGTCTTCACTGTCTAGCTTCTAACAGATGTGGATCAGTAAGCAGAAATATGGTGAGTTGGGCCCCTCCACTATTCAATGCAGATGCTTCTAGAGGAATTGAGCCAGACATCTGGTGCATGCGCTGTTTCTCAAGTATCAATTTGTCCTGGCTAAAGTGCACACCTCCCACTAGCTGCATGAAACTGGAATAAGCCTTTGAGAAGAAATTTGTGTTTGAAGCTTGTGTCTGATATCAGCACTGGGCTGTAGAACTTGTTGCTGATTTTTGACCGTGTATTCAAGTTAACTATTTCCTTGGTATATGTTTTAATCCTTGGTGAATATCTTGATTTAGTCTCTAGTCCCTGCGGCTCACTCATTAGGTGACTTTGTAGAGCATGCTATGGAAAAGAAACCTCCAGCCTGGTGACTCCATGCGAACACCATGAAATGTACTCTCCTGGCTATTAACTAACAGCTGACCAATCTCGTGAGACCTGCAAGGTTCCTGAAGCTCTTAACACATCCATGTCGCTGTCCAATGTGGTGGGAAAGTTCATCCTTAGGACCAAGTTTTCATTCCCTTGTTCTTCCTCCTGACCACTGACCCTGACCACTGTGACTCGTAATTTGCCCGAGTTGGGAATTCATGCCTATGAATGTATTCATCTTTTTAATTTATGTAAGTTTTTTCACACAGATCTTTAAGAAATGACAAATTATGGTTTTCTACTGTTTGTTGAAAACATTAGGTCCCGGCCACACATCATAAGTGCTGCGACAGCTACAAAGAAATTAAAAAAATAAATGAAAGAAATGGTAGAGGGAAATGAGAAGAATTTCTGAAACAAACAAACAGACAAACAAAGAAATAAAATCAACTTCCTGACTCCATTCAACGGTGTTTATCAAGAGCCTGCGGTGGCTCATACGCTGAGCTGTGCTGAAGAGAAGCAGAAGCGTCACCCACCTCCACCGCCACAACATGCCCACCAGAGATTGGCTGTGCCTAGTGGCGCACAGATGACAGTGCCTATACTCACATTGGGTTTACAGAAGGTTCTATCCATCCTCACAACAGCCCCATGGGTATAGAGGGCAGATATTATTATTTCAATTTCACACACTAGGAAGTTGCCTGCTCATGGCAATGGAGCAATGGTCCATTGGGCACAGAGGCCCTGTAGACAATAGGACCAGAGGTCCTGCCTCCCTCCTGACTCCTAACTCTGGCAAGCCCACCCCTGCCCATAACGGGTTAGCTCACATTGTGTTGATTAAGCCCAGGGCATTTTCTGTTATACTTATAAATCTATATTTCTATTTTTCCTTGACTCCCAGACTATAATTCCCCTAAGAAGCCTGGGGCATTTATACATTTAAAATTCTGATCCATTCTATTCTCCTTGGGAGACAGAATGACACAGAATTCCCCAGTGGTAGGCGCTTAATGGAAAACCAAGAAACACAACCATTTACTTGTCCATATATATATATATATATATATATATATATATATATATATATATATATATATGAAGAGCCTCTGACCTCCTGGTAGGAAAGCAAATGTAAATTAGTAATGAAATGAGGTTAGAAACAATAATGAAGTCAGAACAGAAGGAAAGTCCCAGGGCAAAACCGGAGCATTTGTATTCCAAGATGTTTTTCAGTGGAGATTCCCAAAGCCAAGAATGCGAACAAGGGGCTTGACCACACAGAACAGTCAAACAAACAGGATCAGAGGAACGTCAGGGGAGACATCAGCCCGCAAAATCCTTTCTCACCACCCAGCCAATTTCCTTTCTTCTGATAATTGTGTTTTTCACGCTACAGGGTCGGAATTAATCGCTTGCGTTTGTCGTGGGTTCATGCATATTGAGGTTGAAAGCTTTGCCTTCCCAAACATTTGCTTTTGTTTGCACAGGTTTAGTCTGTACCTTGTAAACAGGACAAAAAACAGCCTCAGCTTACATATAATTGTCTTTGTTTTCTAAAAGCCTGTTTATAACTGACTGGTATTTATTCACTGTTCAACCCGGAACTTGATGGCTGCTTTCTCTCTGTTCTCCTCCATGGAGCATCTGTCTCTGTAGGGGGAACATTGGGCCCCTGGATTGTCCTACCATTGTTCTGCATATGTAGAGGAGTCCCCAATGTTGTTCTTGTTTCTCATACTAACACCAGAGAGAGGATTTCAAAATGCAACTTTGCAAGTTCAAAACCTGTCGTGGTTACAGAGTGAGTTCAAGGCCTGCCAGAGGAACTTAGAGAGCTTCTACTTAAATAACAACAACAACAACAACAATAATAATAATGTCTTAAGAGGGCTGCAGCGCAGGGGTGGTGGAGAGATGGCTCAGTAGTTTAGTGTGCTTCTTGCTTTTGCAGAGGACTCAGGTTCGATTCTCAGCATCCACACGGTGACTCACAACTATCCTAACTGTAGTTCCAGGGATCCTGACGCCCTTTTTCCAACCACGGCAGGGACACATATGAACACCTGACAAAACATCCATATACATGAAATTGATACATCTTAGAAAAACCAAAGGGGTGGGGGTACAACTCTGGCAGAGCACAGGCTTAGTGTGTGTGAGGCAGTGGCATCTTAGCCTCTTCAGGAAACCGCCCAAAGTGCTACGACCACTCTGTTTCTTTCCTTAAAGAGACTCAGGGCTAGCCGGGTGGTGGTGGCGCACACCTTTAATCCCAGCACTCGGGAGGAAGAGGCAGGCGGATCTCTGTGAGTTCAAGGCCAGCCTGGTCTACAAAGGGAGTTCCAGGACAGGCTCCAAAGCTACAGAGAAACCCTGTCTCAAAAAAACCAAAAAAAAAAAAAGAGCCCCAGGGCTTCCTACTGCATCGGGACAAACTTCAAAACCCCTCATTCAGTTGAGAGGCCCCTCTGATGTCTGACCCGGTCTTCATCCCCAATCCTAGTTTAAAATATTCTAATTCACTCATATTCGTGATGTAGGAGGCTTGCCCCCCTCAGTCCCCTGCTCCATGTTTGCAGGTGCCAGGCTCTCCAAGAGAACACACCTTTGCTCTCTTCTGTTCCTGAAGCCTGCCAACTTGTACAAGCCCCTCACATGAGACAGCCCACCTCTTTGCCTCTTACATTTTTATCTCATATTTACCACATAAAATTTACATTTTTTTACTTCCTTCCCCTGTAGTGAACTTCTACCTAAGATAATATACTGTGAACACCATTTTCCAAGTTTCTGGTGGCTACATTAAAAACCGGAAAATTTCTATGTGGTTAACCTTAACAGCATATCTTGTTGGCCCTCGTCCATCCAAAAATATTTTCATTTTGACATGAAATAAATACATGAACTATCAGAGTGTTTCCTATTTTCATAATTATTCTTAGGAACGTTGTGTCTATTTTACACACACAGCACATACCAAACAGGATACTAAAAGCCTACACTTCGTACTTTTTATACTTGCATAAGTTTCATAGAGTTCAAAAAGGAGATCCAGAGCCAGGAGAGGGGTCGTCAGGTAAAACCTCTTGGCTTAAAAACCCGAGGACCTGAGTTCAGTGCTTGAGTTAGTTCTGACAATACACTTAACGCTGTGCCTCACACATACCTGTTCTCTCTTTCTCTTCCTCCCTATCTCTCCCAACACACAAACAAGCCATGAATAAATAATTATTTTAAAGAAGCCTATATTATTAATAATAATTTAATATTTTAATTCCATTTATTATTTAAATTTAATATATTAATTCAAACCAAATATAAAGTTTTCTTACTGGATTATGATTTTTTTCATTGAAATTAAATGAAGTCACAAATGTTCCTCCATTGATTTCGGGAATATCACAGTCCCAAGCAGACAGGACTAGACTATACTTGGGGCAGCCCAGGCCTAGGCAGTGAGGTCCTTGAGAAACAGTGTTCCTTCTAGCTGCACACTCCCTGTGTCCTTTCCTTGCATTCTGTGTGGATGGAGCAGCCTGGACAGGCCGTGTCTCTTTGATCTGCGTGTCTCACATAGTGCAGAGCTCACATTCACTTTGCAGGCGGATGTTCAGGGTAGTAGTGTGGAGAAGTAACTGAACTTCAGATGGGCTCTCTGGTGTCAGTTTAATGGAGACGTGAGGCACAAAGAAACAACCAGATTCTCGTTCTGAATGACAGGAGACTGTGTGTCATGAAATCAAAAATGTTAAAAAAGCCTTCAGTGAACTTTATTTCAGAAAGTTTGCCCAATTTTGATGTGACTCTGTGAGTCTAGATTCACATCGAGATCCCCAAATAGCACTACAGTACTAGCACTGCGAGAGAGAGAGAGAGAGAGAGAGAGAGAGAGAGAGAGAGAGAGAGAGAGAGAGAGAGAGAGGAGCCACTGGTTCCAAAACAGAAAAAAAGTTCCAGAAATGTAGCCCAGTTTTAACAGTTTCTTTTGGGGAAATGTTGAACACTGAACACATAGTAGCTTTGGGTCTTGGTTAGGAATCATGTTTGAAGGGCCGAGGCAGGTGGCCAGACCACACAGGCCCCACTTTCTCATGGCCTGAATAGACAGGGACATTCCTTCTGGGATAACTCTACACTGCTACAACTAAAAGGGCAGAGAGAGGAGGAGGGACTGGGAGGGGGCAAGAGCCCCCGAAAAATAGAGAGCGGTGTGTGGCCACACTGCCAGCTGATTTCGAACAAGCATTTATAAATAACTGCCTTTGGCTAGTGCGTGTAATCAGTGAACGAAGATGGAGAGCCCGTCATGGCTGGAAGTAATGTTACGTAGATAACTAACTTAAATCTGATTTAGGGAACACCTGGGCTCTTGAAAGAGAGAGGAGGGAGCAGACAGATCTGTCAGTTATGTCCTAACTCCACCCAAGCCCAGCTACAGCTTTATCTGCTACAGGAAGCTCTGGAATCCCCCACCCCAAATCCTCCCCCCAGTCTCCCCCTCCCACTCTGCCCCGCAAGCCATCTTCAGCATTCACCCAGCAATAAATGGTCCGTTCCAAAAGACTGGCCCAAAGGGATCAAGAGCTTTGGGTCATGTCACTACCTGACAGTCATCAGGACTTATCCCTCTCCATTTTAAAATGAGAAATATTCTGTTCTCATCCTTAGGAGATGCACTGAATTCTTGGAGGGGCAGACCATCTCTTCCTGCCTTTACCTGCAAGTCAGAACCTGAGGAAAACTGAGAAGACAGAGTTCCGTGAAACAAAAGGTGTGTAGTGTCTTTACCGTTTCTCCACAGCCCAGTGTGTTGTGTAAACAGAGCTAAACTGGAGTCGTTCAGGTAGGAGGTGGGTACAATCACTGCTATTAAGTAATAGGCTTCTGTCTAGAAAATCTCAACTAAAAAGGACAGGGGAGATGAGGAAGAAGGAAGACAAGAAACATTGTGTTCACTTCCTTGTCGTGTTCTCCCCAAGTCAAAGCAATTCACTCCTTGAGCTGTGTGATTCCTGTTGCTTATCCACACGTAAAGTGCTCCCTGAATTGTCCTCACGTTAGAACGTCTCGCCTGGAGGCAACATATTCCTGGGATGCTTTCTTGCAATAACAGCTGGCTAGTGGGAGCATTCAGTGGCTATCCCCATCCCTTCAATGCACAGAAACCCCAGAGGTCCATCCGTCTACCTCTAGAGTTCCCTGGAGACTGGCGGAGACCTTGCTGAGCCTGTTCTGTAGCTCACGTCAAGTCCTCCTCCTGCCCTCTGCTGCTCACTCCTCTCCCGTTGCTCCTGAATCCAAACATCTGTGCTTCAGCTGAGCACCAGGGTAAAGTAACTGGCCTGAGGGAAGAGTCCATGATCCAAGATGAGTAGACATTTTTAACACGAGAGTCAACTTTGCTGCCCAATGATACCTGTAAGACCCTGCCAGGCTAAAAAGCTAGAATATTTAAATCTTCCACTTACGTGCAGTATAAAAAGTGGCACAGGAGGCCTATGGGGGGGCGTGTGGGCACATATACATGATCTTACATAACTTAGAAAATGTGTACTGTGATTCTAGTGTCACTTTAATACATATGTATGTTACATGTAAGGACTTAATATTCAAATTGAACCCACAAACGCCTTCTGTGCCCAATCCAACCTCAAACATCAGTGATCTTTCCAATAACCATTTAGCCCCAGCCTGTCATTCATTATTTTCACGGGTGTTTCGTCTATCCCATGCATAGGATAAGTGCAATCTTCCTTCCTGTGGAATTTACATTCCGAGAGAGACTAATGTAAGCATACAGTGTGTTCTAAGTTGTGATGAATCTCTTTAAATGCACAGACACCATGCAAGAAGAGCCTGCAAGAGTGACGAAGGTGAGTGCAGAACTCAGCAAGGCTTACCTTGGGAAATGACATTGCAGCTGGGGCTGATGAGTGGATAGCTTCAGGTTTGGCCTCTTCCCCTTGCTCTAGGCTGATCAGATAGATATTTTTAAAGTGTTGCCTTGCTCCAAGCTCTGGGCAGGACAAAAAAGAAGCCAGGGACACGAATGCATAGGCATTCATCTTAAGGGAAAGATGATGGTCACCTGGGAGAGGGTGGACCTCAGAGACACTGGGAAGAGCATTGGAGAAGACTGGGACCCCAAATGGATAGACTGAAGATGCATAGGGCAAGACCCTGTCTGTCTTGCCAAGAAACTATGAACTCCTGACTCAGAAATTCGCCTCTGGTTTTGGTGTCAGTGAAATTATGGAAATTGAGAAGATAAAATCATACTCCATGTCAATGAAAATCTTAATATTTGCCACCTAAAATATAACAACATTCTCAGAGACTTACACAGGTTCTAAAAGTTGTCCCTGGGACCATGGTGAGAGAGAGACACGAGAGGAAGACAAATTCTCATTTGATGGCTTCTTATCCATGGGACTTGGCAACCAAGTCTCGAATTACACAATCCATTTATCAATTCAGAAGGTGAAATCGTTAATCTTACCTTTGACAATTTGATACATGAATATAGTACATTTTGATCATACACACCCCCTCATTGACCGATTTTATCCTCTCCTTAACTCCTTCTGGATGCCTTCTTCCTCCCCAGCTTCCCTCCTACTTCCGCATCCTTCTTTTTTTTTTATTAATTAATTTATTTAATTATTAAAGATTTCTGCCTCTTCCCCGCCACCACCTTCCATTCCCCCCCCTCCCCCAATCAAGTCTTCCTCCCTCCTCAACCCAAAGAGCAAGCAGGTTTCCCTGCCCTGTGGGAGGTCCAAGGACCACCCACCTCCATCCAGGTCTATTAAGGTAAGCATCCAAACTACCTGGGCTCCCACAAAGCCATTACGTGCAATAGGATCAAGAACCCATTGCCATTGTTCTTCAGTTCTCAGTAGTCCTCATTGTCCGTTATGTTCAGCGAGACCGATTTTGTCCCATGCTTTTTCAGACCCCGGCCAGCTGGCCTTGGTGAGTTCCCGATAGAACATCCCCATTGCCCCAGTCGGACGCATCCTTCTTAATGACTGGTTGAGTTTAATCAAGGTGGTTTGCAGGAGTGTAGTTTGTAGGGCTAGTCACAAGAGTGCGGGCAATTTAGCAGTGGCTGTATCACTGAAAAAAAGGTGCCCCTTCTCCCAGCAACCAATAACTGTCAATAGCTCCTCAGCTAGGGGTGGGGCTTTGCCACCCCTCTTCCATCAATGCCAGGTATTTATTGAACAAGCTGTATCTGTGAAGAATGATGCCAGCCTATAGATGTATGAGTAGAGCTTCCAAAGGAGAATAGTTAATAAGAACTCCACTCGCCATGTCCAGAGAAAGACAGTAGCAACAATAACAGAAGGACGGCTGTGACTCCCCCATCCTTCACTAAAGGCAGTGTGCGGGGAGGTGGTACCCAAAGAGAACCATATGAATCTGGAGCTGAGAGACACTGCAATCCCTGGCCTCAGCATCTTTTGGGGACACGCCTCATACCAACTCATAGCTAGAGATTCTCCAATGGTCCTTTCCACTTCCCTGGGTACTGTGTTCCCTACTGGGTTTGTCTTATTCTTGTGACATACCAGGGACATATCTTGCGGGGAATCTGCCTCACTGAAAGGCAAAGTGACTTGGGACTAAAGAAGTTTCTGGAACGACTGCATGAACGACATCACATCGCTGAAAGGAGAGCGGCAAAGTCTGGCTTCTCTCCATCCTAACCCCAGCCCAACTTCGATCTGGTTTAGACTGATGTTTTGAACTTGAGATTTTCCCATGCCTTTGTGTGCAAGAAGGCCCACGAGCTGTTGACAGAAGCGTGGAAAACCTCTGTCATTCCTTCTGAGGACATTGCTGACCCAGCAGTTGAGAACCCTGAGGGCACCCTGTAAGGACCCATCAACCGTGAGGAACGGCACTTCACAATGACACTGAGGAATGCGGCCACCTCTGCATGCAGAGCGCAGGGTGGCGTGGCCTGGTACAACCCACCCTTCTCGGCCTTGGGGACCAGCCGGGTGTGAAAGATTCGGGAGACAACGTCTGTGCAGTTGTTTCTTACTGTAAGTGTCCAGGACCGAGAAGAAGGAAAGCATCGTGGAGTTTTCGCTCCTCAGCAGTGTTTTGGAACAGACTTTTCCTCATTTGCACCAGATGCTCCAGCGCACCGCCCGGTTTTCATGACTTCGTGTTAAATTAACCTCTCATGTGTGGAGACCGCTTGCTGCAATGCAGCCTGGGAGGAAAACCAAACGGAACGGAACCAGTATGTAGGCCATGACTTAGCTCCCACTGCAGTCCCATCTGCCTCCAGGACTGAATCTTATCTGATCATTTCCATGGCAACAGCTGTGGGATTAGAATAGGATGAAGGTTTAGGAAGAGTTGCTGGAATTCGGTCCTAAACAAGTGAGGATTATTTAACTACGCTCTCGTGTTGCCATGGGAACACAAATTTACAAATCAGGCAGGATTTTTGTAGCTCTGAAGCACAGAATTATATTCTCAGGGCTGCTTCAAATCCTCCAGTTCCATTTTCGGGCCCGTGGGGGTGGGCATAATTACCTCGCTGGACACAGCTTGACTTTTCCACAAATACTTTTATTTTTACTTTAGAACCAGGGGAACAGACCAAGTTCAAGATCAAAGTAATAGTCCTTAAAACGCTGTCCTAATTTTTGAAAAGTCAAATTTGATTTAGCTCAGAGGGAGAATGTTAAACATATGCTAAGGAGCATAGACAGAGTCACTAACCTCATATATGAATCAAAACCAAAATTATCCTCATTAAAATGGTATTTATTTCTCTTAATGCCAGTCAACCCTGGACTTTTAATTTGTTTAATAAAAAATGAATGTCGAGTCAATAAAGCTTCGTCTTTGATCAGTGTTTTAGGGTTTACAAACTGCTTTCACCAACAATAGCTTGCCTTCATCTTCTAAATACATACAATTTAATAAGAAGAATAATAAAGAATAGCAAACAAGAGTGCCAGTACCTGTCTCAGAGCCTGACCACACCCCTTACCTTCATCAGAACATCTGCCAGAAAACCAAAGATGCTGACAATTGAGTTTTATTCTTAGTAGTTCCCTACCAACTCCCAAACACCCCAACTACTATTTTCCACTCCCCACCCCTTCCTGTGGCACAAATACTCCAAGCCTCCCATGTAGGTGACACCACCTTCTGTCGCGATTATCCATACCAGCTGCTTAAGTCAGTACGATGACAGGGAGCTGTCAGAAGTGGAGTGACTTCCCTCAAGGTTAAGCAGGAATACAAAGGGAGAACGGGGCCATCAGTCAGAGCCGTAAAATCAGAGTGGGAACTAATGGGGCTCTCTTTTGGACAGGGCAGGAATAGGCTATTTGCATATTGATGGTATCTGTGCCGTGAGTCTTGGAGACCTGGCTGTCAAGAAGGAAAACTGCAGACAAAAGAGCTGAGCAATCATCTTTGTATTAAGCTTGCAGCCACATGCTTGGAGCACATTACTTAAACCTCAGCCAAGCCTGGGTGTGCTCAAGCCTGTGATCTAAGAGAGGGGTACAACTTAGTTTAGTACAAAAGACGTTCTGAAATATATACTCGTTCTTGGGTCCCCGGAGGATGTGAGCTACAGTCTGTTGGGCTACCTGGTCACATTTATCAACATCCAAATATCATATAACTTTTCACCCCTGACTTCCTTCCTGTCAACCACTATGTGGAGATGTTTATTTGATATGATTCATAATAGTAAAACATGAAATGAAACCATAAGTGTGTGGAGACAGCCTAAATATAAATATGAAAATGGCAGAAATATCAACAGATGCTACACTGTTCAGTGGGTTTGATTGGCCCATATGTGCAAACATGGAAATAACTCCCAAACGCAGCACTTCATAGGACAGGCACGGGTAGAACAGTAGAACAGTGGGCAGTCCTGTGTGTGTGTGTGTGTGTGTGTGTGTGTGTGTGTGTGAATGCAGAGCATGGGTCATGGGCTGGGAACACACAAATGAGGTCTGAAAAGTCCCTAGGAAGCCATGGGTAATAGCTACATCCAGAGAGTGGGACGGCAGCTCCTGAAGCACGAGAGAGCACTGATTTGTCATTTGACAGATTTCACTCATTTTTATTTTTAAAATATACACACATGTATATTTTCATGTTAGTTTTGAGACAAGTCCTCATGTAGCCCAAGCTGGCTACAAATGAGCTTTGTGGTTGAGAATTCCTAGAACTCCCGATTCTCCGGCCTCTAGCTCTGACCGCTGGGGTTACAGACTTGGGCCACCATGTCTGCTGTCAGCATGTAGGACTATGTACACGCCGGACAAGCACTCCGCCATGTGAGCTATATCCCCAGCCCCACATACTAATAATTCCTTATTAGAATTGCATGATTAGAAAAATCACAGGATGGGAGGGATTGAACTGGTGCGGCAGACTCACCGCAAGGTGGAAATGATAAGAAGATAAAAGAAGGAGAAAGTAAACAGAAAACTTCTTTAATTAGCAGACGCCGAATGATCTTTATAGGATCTTTCAAAAAAACGTGAACAGCTTTGTTGATGTATAATTTGCATACTATAAAGCCCCAGACATTTTTAAAGTGTAGAACTGCATGGAGTTTTAAGCATACTTATAAAATTACGCGGTTATGACTATCATCTAACTTTAAACTATTTCCATCACTTTGAAAGAACCTTCTACCCATTAGCCATCGTTCCTCATTATCCACTCCGGCCACATATTCTTTGACAGCCACTAATTCGCTTTCTGTTGGTTTGTCTTTTCTGGACACTTCCTGTAATTGGAATTAAACAGCATGGGGTCCCCGGAGACTAGATTCTTTCACTTGACAGAATGTTTTCAAGATTGACTCATGTTACATGAGTTATCTCTCCTTTTATGTTATCTTTTCCGTATCTATCCATCAATCGATGGGCTACTGCCATGAACACACATGTAAAACTCTCATCTGATAGCATATTTTCCTCCTGGGTAAATACATAGGATTTGCTAGATAAAAGAATATGTGCTAAAGCTTTTAAGAAACCGCTACCCTGCTTTGCAAAGTTTAATTAATTAAAATTAATTAACATTCAAAATTAGTGTTAGTTTTCCAGAGAAGTACGGGAGTCCTGGCTCTTTTCATGTGCTTTGCTTCTTTCTGGACTCAATATGCCTTTTATTTCATTTTCTTGTTTTATTGCTCTGGCTAGAACTCCTGGCATCATGCTGTACAGTACCCAAGGACAACCAGGTTTTGCTTGTCCCTGATCCTGGCGGTGATGGTGGAGGGTGGGGCACTTTTCCATATTTCAACATTAAGTTGTAGGAATTTTATAGACAACTATTGCTAGTCTGAGAACTTTCCCTTAAATTTCCAGTTTACTGAATTTAGACATGATGAAATGAGGTTACATTTTTATCGAATTTTGTTGTCCACATTCTTTTCTGTATCTTTAGATTTTGTACTTCACTCAATTGACAATATAAAAAATGTTATTTGAATCTTTAAATAATTTTTCATTTTATGATAAATGTCCTGACCACAGTGCATAATCCCTTAAATATTTTTCTTTTTTAGAACATAGATATTTTCATACACTATATTATTATGATTATGATTCTCCTCACTCTACTCCCACTTCCTCCTCCCCTCCTTTTAAGACCCACACACTTTCTGTTTCTCCTTAGAAACAAACAGACACCTAAGGAATATTAATAAAATAAAATTAACAAACAAATTAGAATATAGAAAAATAACCAAACAAGAAAAAAAGCCAAAGAAAAAGCACAATGAATACATATAGATGCAGAAAGACCATGTTCACACACAAGAGTCCCATAAAAGCCTCAAAACTGGAAGTGATAATATATCTAATATATCCACAAAGGATCTGCAAGGTAGAAAAAAAGTTCAGATTTACTATTATGAGACAAAGAACCTCCCTCCAAAGATGCTGTTGAGCTTGGTTTGTGTTGTCATCTATTGCTGGGTGTGTAGCCTACCCTTAAGGGGGATTTGTTTCCCCAATATCTTTATGGGGCTGTGGTAGCGCACGCCTTCAATCCCAGCACTCGGGGAGGCAGAGACAGGTAGATCTCTGTGAGTTTGAGGCCAGCCTGGTCTACAGAGTGAGTTCCAGGAGAGTCAGAGAAACATAGAGAAACTCTGTCTCAGAGAGAGAGAGAGAGAGAGAGAGAGAGAGAGACTCCCTGGAAGAAAATTAAGTTTTCATTTGCAAGTGGCTATCAATTGAGACAGAGTCTGGATTAGGGATGAGGGTAAATGTTCATTCTCCTTTCATTCAATTATAGAAAGTTTTTGATTTCTTTTCTAATTTCTGCCATGACTCATTTTTCAGTCAGGAGAGAGTTGTTCACTTTCCTTGAGTTTGTAAGCATTCTGTTGTTTCTGTTGATATACAGCTCTAATCCATGATGGTCTAATAGGATGCACGGAGTTATTTCAATTTTCTTGTATTTTCTGTTGAAACTTGCCTTGTGTCTGAGTATATGGCCAATTTTGGAGAAAGTTCCAATTTTGGAAAAAGGTGTATTCTTTTGATTTGGCTGAAATGTTCCATAAATAGCCGTTGGGTCCATTTGGCTTATGAAATAAGTTAGCTCCAGAATTTCTTTGTTTAGTTTTTGTCTGGATGACCTGTCCATTGGCAAGAGTCAGGCACTGAAGTCTCCCACTATCACTGCGTGAGGGATAATATGTGATTTGAACAGTGCTTCTTTTAGGAACTCGGGGGCTCTTGTCTTAGTGCATACATGTTAAGGATTGCAATACCATCTCTTGGTGGATTTTCCCTTTGATGAATGACCCTGGCTATTCCTTCTGATTGGTTTTGCTTTGAAGTCTGTTTTGTCAGATATTAAAAGGACTGTACTATATCAGCTTGCTTCTCAGGCTCTTTTGCCTAGAAGAATTTTTCCATTCTTTTACCTTGAACTGATGTCTATCCTTGATGTTAAGGTGTATTTCTTCTTGCAGAAGAAGCCTGGATCATGTTTTCAAATCCATTCTGTTAATCTATTCCTTTTATGAGGGAATTGAGGCCATGGATATTGAAAGTTATCACTGAACAGTGTTTTGTCAAACCCTATTATTTTGTTATTATGGTGTTCAGTTACACTTTCCTACTCACCATTTTACTGATCTAGGATGATTTATTCCTTGTGTTTTCTTAGTTGTGGTTAACCTCTTAAGGTTGGGGTTGGAGTTTTCCTTCTAGCACCTGCTGCAGGGCTATATTTATAGACAGATACTGCTTAAATTTGGATTTATCATAGAATGTCTTCATTTTTCCATCTATTGTGATTGAAAATTTTGCTGGGCATAGTAGTCTGGGTTGGCATCTGTGGTTCTTTTGGAGTTTGTAGAACATCTTTCCTGGCATTTCTGGCTTTTAGAATCTTGATTGTAAAGTCAGATCTTATTCTAATAGGCTTGAATTTATGATATTTGTTTTTTTCTCTTGCAGCTTTTAATATTCTTTGTTCTGTAAGTTTAGTGTCTTGGTTATTATATGCTGAGAGGAACATCTTTTCTGATCCAGTCTATTTGTGCCTTGACGGATATCTCCTTTATGTTGGGAAATTTTTCTTCTGTGTTTTTATTGAAAATATTTTCTGTGCTTTTGAACTGGATTTCTTTTTCATCTTCTATTCCTATTATTCTTAGATTTGGTCTTTTCATAGTACTCATTTTCAATGAACTCTTTGTGCCAGGATCTTTTTAGAGTTTGATGGAGGATCCTATTTCTTCTATCTTGTCTTCAGCATCTAAGATACTCTTTCATCCTTTGCATTCTGTTGGTGAGGCTTTCTAAGCTTTCAAGCTTTCAAGCTCCTAAATCTATCAGTTTCGGTGTTCCCTCAGTTTGAGTTTTCTTTATTGATTCTATTTCCACTTTCATGTCTTGAACAGTTCTCTTTATTTCTTTTAACTGTTGCTTATGTTTTCACAGATGTCTTTAAGAGATTCATGTCCTCTGTAAGGCCCTCTGACATATTCACTCAAAGCTATTTTGAAGTCCGTGTCTTGTGCTTCAGCTGTGTTGCATTTCTTCTAGCCTACCGTGGTAGGGTTGCTGGCCTTAAGTGGAGACATATTGTCCTGGATGTTATTGGTTATGTTTTTATACTGGCTTCTAGGCATCTGAGTTTGAGAAGATTTTAATTCTAGGTACTGATATTTGGTGTTGTCTTTGTTGGGTGGGTGTTCTCTTCCTTGGTTTCTGCTACCCTTTCTGGTTCCAAGGAGACTTTGGTGGCTGTGGGTTTCCAGGTAGGGAATGTTTCTGAGATTCTGCCAGATGTAGCCATTGAAGGTTCCAGTTAGCTTGTGTTTCTAGGGATTGGGGCCTGACACTTAGGGATGGAAGGAATGCTGAGAGGGTCCACAGGATGGAAGAAAGCAGGCTATACCACCAGGATCTACTTAGTCTTCTGTGACTGGGAGTTAAGAGGGAGGAGGAGGATCTACAGCTGGGTGTCTACTGTAGAACTGGAGAGGAAACTGGGGGATTGAATTTGAAGGAAAAGATGGCGAGTGAAGGTTTTTACCATCACCTACTTTCTTCCCTGCCTGGCATAGCCTGGCCAGAAGGCTCCCAGGGAATGCCTGAAGCAGTTGGCAGTGGGGACAAAGGGATGGGCAATGAGAGAACTTGTGGAAGAAGGATCTGTGTGGTCTGCTGGAAATAGCCCTGTGTTAGTCAGGGTTCTCCAGAGTAATAGAACTGTAGAATGAATCTCTACATAGAGAAAAAGTATTTATTAGAATAACTTAACTTACAGGCTGTGGTCCAGCTAATCCAACAATGACTGCTCCCAAAGGGAGGTCCAAAAATCTAGTAGTTGTTCACTGCACAAGTTACACACTGGAATCCCAAAGAAGTAGGCTCTAATGCCAGCTAAGGACTAGACTTGCTAGTGAAGGGAGAACAAGCAGGTAAAGAGCAAAGCTCCTTTCTTCCATATCCTTTTATAGGCTGCCAGCAGCAGGTGCGCCCAGATTTGAGGTGGGTCTCTCCACCTCAAAAGATCTAGATGAAAGGTGTCTTTTCCCACCTCACAGATCTCAATATCAAGTGGATCTTCCTACTTCAAATTAAACAAAACTATCTCACAAATGTGCACTGACATTTTATGTTTTAGTTAATTCTAGATTTAGTCACGTTGACAACCAAGCATAGCCACCACAGACTCCCTTTAATATTTTGATGGGATCTACTGGAGTCTGTATGGTGGGAATTTTTTTCCAACCATGTTCTTGAGAAATAGTGATTTTATTATTGTCTTGCGATATCATTTTTTGGCTTTACTATCAGGCAACAATAAGCTCACAGAGTGAATTGGCGAGGAATTCATGTTTTCATTTGTAAACCATTAAGAATAAGTTTTAGAAAGCTGTTATGTTAGAAATTACATTGATCTAGTCAAGTGGCAATAGAAGGTTCTGCACTAAGATACATTACCTCACCAGACCTGAATAGTTGGCCTGGTTTCCAGTACCAGGCATCCTGTTTCCTGTTGAGCAGGCCTTAAGTCTGATTGGTAGCCACCAATCTATGAACACCCTCGCTGTGCCATTAGGGATTTCTTGGCATGCTGATTACTTTTATGGTTCATAGGCATCACAACTGGATAGGACTGTGGACTGCTTCCCTCCTTTGGGATATGGCAGCTTGAATATCACCTTCTAGACCATGAAAGCTAGATCTTAGGAAGAGGCTTTCGGTTAGATGTAGCTCGGAAATTTTGAGTCCTGTCTCTGAAGTGTGTGGTGTCTTCAGCAATAGGGAATTACTTTCAACTGCTGAGAGGCAACCAAAGGCAAAGACAATAGAATATATTGTTTGGGGAGTCACCTGGATTACTTGACCAAAAACTCAAATGGAAGATTCTCATGTCTGGTACTGGGGTTTTTGTTGTATAGTCTATGATCTTCTGAGGATTATTATAGCATAAGCATCATGGTTCCATTTAATATATTTGTAGTATATATATATATATATATATATATCTTTAAATAAATATAAAGTGGTATATTTATTTATATTTGATAAAACCTTGAGGTTTTATCAAAATTCTTTAGTGTTATTTTTCCCTCCTTCTGTATTAACCACCCTTCCACATAACCAATTAAAGACCTCCCCATTTTTTCTGTTTCCCACTTGATATCTGTATCCTGATATATTCCTCCCATACCTCCTCATACTCACCTCATACTTTCTGGTTTCTATGGTTACTACATGTTGTGTGCTCATATCTGAGAATTTAGAGCTAGGATCCACAGATGAGAGAGAGCATGCACCATTTGTCTTTGTTGATCTGGTTTGCTTCCCTCAGTGTAAGTGTTCTAGTTCTATCCATTTACCTGAAAATTTCATTGCTTACTTTGCATTTATAGTTGAATAGTATTTCACTGTATATATGGTATGGACCACATTTTCACTATCTATGCATCCATAGAAGGGTATTATCTTGTTTCCATCTCCCAGCTATTGTGAATAGGATAGCAATGGACATTTCTGAGCAAGAATATGTAGAGTAGGAAGTCAAATCCTCAGGACACATGCCTAGGAGTGGCATTCCATGTAGCTCTCATTCTACATCAAAGAAGCTTCCTTTTGCAGCAAAGAGAGCCCATTACAGAAAGACGCAACTGGTCATGATTCAGAGAAGAACGGATCCTGGGGAACCCAGTTCAAATGTATATATCTGTAACACAGCACAGAGGACATCACTGAAGAGAGTGTAGAAAGATTGCAAGATTCAACCATATGACTGCCTAAATATGACTGGACAATGATAATACCAACAGACTCAGTAATGTGACAGGGAGAGACTGCACTTGTTCCCACCCTTAGACAGAACAACCAATGATTGCAGAGAGAGAGAGAGAGAGAGAGAGAGAGAGAGAGAGAGAGAGAGAGAGAGAAGAGAGAGAGAGACTTCAAGGTAGATAGATAATTATCTGCTACATCTGTTGCAGAATGAATGATAACCTCTTAATTTTAAAGCCCTACATCCTTGCATCTTCTCATTTGGTAAGAAGATGATTGCAGGTGACATTAGTAAAGTAGGTGCAGCTTACTGAACCCTAGTGCATTATGGGAATATCTTTATAAAAGGGAGAGTTTTGTCCACAGGGACTGGCATGGATAAAAGGAAAATGATTAAGGATATAGAGAGAAGGTAGTCAAGAAAGCGTTGGCACAGGAACTTCCTGTATAGTCCTCAGAAAGAACTGATCTGTTGACATTTTGAGTTTGGACTTCTGGCCTGCTGAACTGGGAGAAAATCCTTTCTCTTTGTTTCAGACAGCTTTGCTGTCATACTTGGTTAAGAGTATCCTTGCTAATAAAACCTCTGGGCATTTTCTATTCCTCATTGTTCCTGAGTTTCACAGGTGGAAAAATATATATGTAAAAGAATGAGAGAAAAGGAAAAGAGCTAGCTCTCCTGGAAAAAAAAAAAAACATAAAAAACAACAAAAACAAAGCTTCTCTTCTGAGTGTCCAGTGGTTTGCGTGCTGTTTGCGGCTTTCCATGCTGATGAAGCTGCCCGAAGCCTCTGCTTTAAGGCATGAATGAGATCTCATCTCGTGTTCCCTGGGAGTACATGTGGACCGCTAGGAAAGGAAACAAGCTCTGAATCCAAAATACAGGCCTCTTTCCCCGCTTCTAAGGACAAAGATGTTCAAGATAGGAGAGTCCAAGCAGATGGGTGAGATGGAAATCTGCAAAGTAGAGGTAACTCATTTGTCAGAGAAAAGGTCATTTCATTTCTATGCATTTCCCATAGGCAGGCAGACTTCAAGATCTGTGGGTGGTTGGATGTCTTCCTACATAGGCAAACTAAACATTTCTCCGTTAATAAACACACTGCCTTCTCTCTAAATGGAGCTCACTGAGCTCTGAAAACTGACAGGATCTTTCCATTCATCCTTATCTTCCTAGGGACAGTTCTGAGACAGATGCTGCGAAGCTTGTGAAACCAGAGCCACAGCAGTCCTCACACACCTCTGACTGGCTGAACCCCTGATGCAGCGAATCAGGGCCCCTTAGCCATCCTGTACAGAGACACCTGCCTTCGTGCCTTCCAATTTGTCTAAAGAGTCCTGACATGCCATGTCTGAAGTCCAGAGGAGAAATTCACTAGCAAAGGCCTGCAAGTCATTATCTCTTGGCCAGGAATGCTGCCCGGTAGAGGGGCAAAGGGCTTCCCTTATGTGCTGTGGTCTACCTCCAGCACCTGCTAAGGATTCAGGGCAGAATACACAGACTGCTGCCCACTGGACTCTCCCTTGTGGTCAGGTTTTCTTTGGTGAAGAGCAGCTCAAGGAAAACCAACAACTGGCGAAAGAACAAGGGTGAAGAACGGGAAGAGGGTGTGATCTTGGCCAAGACCTGTCAGGAGGTTAACTGAAAGGCAACTATTCCTGAGTCTTTATTGAGCGTTTACTATGCACCCTCTTCTCTTCCAAACACTGGAGATGTAGCAGTGAACGGAATAGGCAAGATTTACTACTCTCGTAAACCCTGAGTGGAGGAGGAAGTACAGTAAAAAGCCTGAATAAGTAAAGCTGGAGTATACCAGATGGTGGGAAGCTCTCTCTATGTGGGAAATCGAGCAAGGGGGTGGGTGTGCACGCCAAAGTTTGGAGGAGGGTGTAGAATTTTAAACAGGATGGTCAATGCCGAAGAGGAGGTGATTCAGCATTTGTATTCATTCATGGAGTATCGTGCTTGGGACTCCAGATGACACGTGCAGCTGGGAACACAGACTCCAGAGGATGGGGGTACCCCCTAGGCAGCTTCCTCGTAAGTTACACACTGCTGTTCCTCTTCAGGGTCTTTTGTTGTGGGTTGTGATTCAGTCCTGTTAGAATTCGGCACTGTCACACCTGGATCATAAATATCACTTAAGTGTGGATGAGACTTAAAGGGGCCCATGCTGCCAACTGATACACTTGAAGAAGGGACTCCAAGCAACAGTATGAGGGAGCTGCTGGGCACAGTGCCTTGGGCCTTGGAGTTTACTCCTCCATGAGGCTCTTCGCTTGTTTCATGCCCGGAGTATTTGGAGGTGTATCTTCACAGAAGGAAGGGGAGAGGAATCTCAGACCAGTTTCTTGCTGGGACTTTGTTAATTGAGGTGAGTTTGACCTCACACTGCCTGGGTACACATTTGACGTCCGACCTAGGTTTTTTTTCATGTACAACAAACTGTAGCCTAACATGATATATAAATAGTAGGATGGGCGATTACTCAACCCGTAATCAAATAAGATGGACAGGAGCTGTGACCAATCAGATTGGTTCCACGCCACTTTGTCCTCTCTGGTTTACTGTAACCTGTCCATTTGGTAAGATGGAGCATTCTGAAACTTTTATGGTCTGGTCTGTTATCTCACTCCAGAATTATAATTAAAGCATTTAAGATGTTAAAAAAAAAAAAAAAGTCAGGTGGTGCTGCCTTTAATCCCAGCCCTCGGAAGGCAGAGGCAGGTGGAGCTCTGTGAGTTTGAGACCAGCCAGGTCTACAGAACGAGTTCCAGGACAGACTCCAAAGCTACATAGAGAAATCCTGTTTCAATTAAAAAAAAAAGATTTATCATAATTTTATTTTACAGACTAAATTGAGGTAAATGTAAATGAAGCTACAAAACATATGATAGAAAATAAGGGTTTGGGGGCTGTCAAAAATAAGAGGGAAGGGGGGGGCAGAGAAGTAGCAAGAACAGAAGCCTGGGTAGGAAGAGGAGAAAGGCCTGACTTGTTCTAGGAGTTGCTGGAAGGCCAGTGTGTCCAGATATGGTGATATATGAACTGAGAAGAAGATGAGCAGATAAGTGACAGGCCATCAGCGTCTCCTAGGAAGACCCTGGGAAGAAGTTTAGTTTCTTTTAAATTTAATGGAAAATAAAGGAAGAGGTGAAGACACAGGACAGTATGGTTTTTTGTTGTTGTTGTTTTTTGTTTTTTGGCTGTGGGACTGGGATCTGGACCTGGAATCCTCTCCCAAGCCTTCAGGTTTCTTCCAGCAGAGGTTGGCAGAGTCCCTGGTTTCTCAATGATCTGAGCAAAAACTGAATGAGTCTTGACACAAAAATGAAAATCCCTGATTAACATGACCAATGAGGATGAATGATAGCAATTGCCCAGGAAATGAGCAAGTATTAATCTTTCAGTTAACGCTTAATTGCCTGAGAGCACAGGGTTTTGGCCTAGACTTTCTTGTCCAAAGCGAGGCTCCCGGACCTTGGTAGTGATACAGAATCTTGGGCTGGAGAGAGAGAGGTGGCTCAGTGCTTTCTGCTTTTGCAAGAGGCCCTGGATTCAAGTCCCAGGACCAGTAGTGGGTAGCCCACAACTGGCAGAAATGCTAGCTGCAGAGGATTTGACGCCCCTTTTAATTTGTGTGAATTCTACTCGGCATCATCTCTACAAATTGGGGTACATGTTACCCGTCAGCCTTGGTTTCCCCACCTGTAACATGGAGATGAATTTGCAACCTTTCTTATTGCCTGCTACGTAAATAACTAAATATCTTAAGCTCTTGACACCTTGTGGAATAAATGTTAAATTATTAATAGTGTTAGCTATGATTATTACTGTATACAGCAGGTAATAAATGATTGGTAATGTGAAGGGATCTGAAAGGACTTTGTTTGCTTAGAAAGGCAGGTGTAAGTCCCTGCTGGGCTCGCTGAATAGTATTTCTTTGGCTAAAAGCCCTAAATGTATAAGGCAACTATTAATTAAATAAATTAAGCTTCTTTTAGCTAAGTATATTTAGCTATCTTAATTAAGGTTAAAAAAAGAGAATAGATCCATCAACAAGTCAATGTATTACTAAAAGGCAATTGACAGAGGTGTAGAGATATTTTAATGAGGTAAACTCAGGTTTAAGGCAAAGAAGGTAGGGACGAGATGGAAGTAATTTCACAGGACATGTACTTCAGATAATCCAGAGGAAACCAGCACAAAGATCATTGATACTAGAGGTATTGTGAGCACCATAAACATCAGTGATGGTCAGAGGGAGAGCAGGGGGTCTTTTCCGAGGTGGTAGTTATCTGGAAATCAAGTCAGTAGCCTTGGGGCAAGTTCAAGTCAGAGGATCGGGCAACATGTTTAAGGAGACTGAAGCCAGAGAAAAGAGCGGCTGCTGGGGTCTGGAGAGCACTCACGAGCAGGAGAAAATAAGAGTGTTGGGCTTGTTTAGACAAACACCTCCTCCAGGTCAAGTGGGATGCCAGGCTCCATCCAGCCTCCCAGGCCATGATAGACTAAATATGAGCTGCTTTGCGACTGTTTGAGAGGAGATCATTTTTAGATTGGTCCTGAGTTCGTAGCAACATTAAGTGAAAGTCACAGAGTTTTTGCTGATTTCTTTACTATTTCCATGCACACAAACAGACAAACAGACTCTCTCTCTCCCCCTCTCTCCACACACACACATATACACACACACACACACACAGAGAGAGAGAGAGAGAGAGACATAGACAGACAGACAGAGACAGGATCTGTTCTTGCGTCACCATCACTCACTAGTGCTACAGTAATCAAATTATTTATTAGAACTGATGAGTGCCGGCACCTCGTTCCCATTCAAAGCGCATAGCTGAATGAGCGTTTGCTCGTGGTATTGTTCATTTCACAGTCGATTATATTTACAATGGCATTTATCAGCTCTCGTGGTGCTGTAGAGAGTCATCTTAAATCCTCTGCACCCCTCCTATTCAGCCTTCATTTCTCCTAACTCCTGGCAGCCAATGACCTTGCACTGCCTCTGTAGCTCTGTCTTCTATAGACTGTTGTATAGTTGGAGTCTCACAGTGAGTAATGGCTTCTATCTCTGAGTACACATTTAAGTTTCCTCCACTTGTTTCCTTGACTCGATTGTTCCTGTGTGGAGCAGAATAGTATTCCACTGTCTGGATATAGCACAGTTTATTCATTCACTGAAGGGTATCTTAATTGCATCCAAACTCTGACAATTAGGGATAAAGCTGCTGTAAACATCCATGTGCAGGCTTTTGTGTGGACACGTTTCTAATTCCTTTCAGTAAGTTCCAAGGGCTGCGATTACTAGATTGTCCGCGAAGAGTGTGATTAGTTCTGTAAGGAACTGCCAAACGGCCTTTCAAATTAGCCAGGTCATTTTCTGCTCCTGCTCGTGATGAATGAATGGTTCCATTGCTGCACGCTCTGGCCAGGATTTGCTGTTGTCACTTGTTGGACTCTAATAGGCACGGGGTGGTGAATGAAGGGCTCTTGCAGGCCCAGGCATGGAAAACGTGGCGCCGCAGGTCTTGCCCTTCCCCCCTCCCTCTCCCTTGCTCACCCATTAGATTATTTTCATAAAGCTAGCAAACAAGCTCTCTCCCCTTATTTGGCCACTTTCTTGTGCCCCACTCATTCCTGAGGCTGACCACCAAGGTCCAGCTATGAAAACATCAAGTACAGCCATCAAAATCTACATTTGGCTAATGAAAAGACTTAATCAGAACATACCAACCCATCTAACACAGACCCCATTCCATTTTTCCTCTTAAAGGATCTCCTTGTGTTTGGAGATTGGTGTTTCAGTATGGTGTGCCTAATCTGGGGTCCAGAGGGGAGAACCCGCAGTATGTAGGTCCCTTCTGTGAGTCCTTGTTTTGCCTTTCTCTGATAACATACAATTTGTGACAACTTGTCCTGCATTCATTTGCCGCCACCTCTATGTCTTCTTTAGGATGGTCTGTGGTCCCATTTTAACCTCAGTTACTCGTTGTCATATAGCTACATTAAAGAGTCCTTTGTATAATTTGGACAATACTCCTTTATCAAATATATCATTTGCAAACATTCTCCACATATGTGGGCTTTTTTTCCCCCAGTGTATTGCTATTTAACAACTTTGAAACCTTAGAAAAGTGACTTGACTCTTTCAGTACTGTGTCTTCTTCAGATCAGTCTTTCAGCCACCGCCTGATGATGAACATGGCAAGGCTTAAGAGATGACACATGGCGTCCAGCCCTGCATGTGACTTGACACACAGTTAGTGTTCAGAAAAACTGATTGGCCTTGCTGCCACCACTGTTCTCAGAACACATGATCATGTTACAAAAGTGAAGTGTTGGTTGATATCAATGCCCGTCACGACTTTGTCAACATCTTCCCAAATCTCCTCCATGTATTTTATTTTACATCAGTTTTTAATATTTTTTAATGCATATTCCTGGATTTCCATAGAAGACCACTTTTCTTGAACTTGAAACACGTTGATGGACATGAAAACCCATTTTCTACAGACTCTATACAAAGAAAACAGCCCAGAGACTGAGCCAATGTAAACACTGAATAAATATATGTTGGGTAGTCACATTATTGTCACTTGATGCCACTTTCCTATTTGGCTTCTGGACTCCCTACATAGGCTATGGGCTCCTTGAACCAGGGCAGAGCTCCATTTTCATCTCTCATGGAACTTCACAATTGGATTTATATATTTATTGTTTGTCTACCTCATCTGCTATGATGGCTAAGTGTTTTCAATTTGATAGGATCTACAATCACCTGGGAGATGGGCCTCTGGTGGTTCTAAGTGAATCTTGTTCTCAGGCATGGTACCTGCTTGTGGTGTAACAAGTCTCTCTAGGCCTATTTCTCAGCTTTCTTCACATAGGTCTAGCTTCGCATTTATTTAGTTAGGATCAGGCACCTTGTTCCTGAAAGTTAGTTTTGCTGAGATGTCTTCTGAATTTGGAAATGTTCAACAAAGGTTTCACTCTGGCCCTCTGCGATTTAGGGGTCACCCCTCCTGTGTGTGCTCGAGTAGAACGCCAAAGCGCAGGTCCCTACAACCTGTGTCTCTGAGTTTGTGGAGTCTCTGTGCATGCACAGTTTGTTATCTGCCCTAAAACACCAGGACACCGTTGTATCCTTTCACGGAACTGGAACTTTAGTTTTCCAAACCCCATTCCCTTCAGCACCTTGTTCTTCAGACTCCTGCTGTGTCAGCAACTCTGAATCCTGTTTGGGGGCTTCTCTTTCCAAAGTCTTGGTTTAGAAGATAGCCAAGGGCCGAAATTCAGGATGATTGAGGAGCTTACCACTCTTTGGTCAGGTGTTAAAATCGACTTCTACCGTTTGTTTCACATATGAAAACAGTTAATGTTCTCTGTGTTCTCTAGTTTCTAATGTTCCTATTCAAACGATACTAGAAGGGCTAGCCTGGTATCATTTCTTCAGTCATTATCAAAAATAGAGGTTCTGGGATGTGGAGTGAACCCAGGGAGAGAATAGGCTGTTCTAGCCATCCAGAAGTGGAACATGAAGGCTTCACTCGCCAAAACTGACATTGAGAATAAGGATCCCAAGTTGATCCCTCAACACCCAAATAAAATGAAGTCAACAGAGATCCACCCCAAAGGATTTTAGTCCTTAATCATTTGGCTGACTAGTTATTTCTGCAACTTTTTATACTGAGAGATTTGAGAAATGTTTTCTTTACATTCTATCAAGGAAATGTGTAAGATAATGCATTTATTAAGCTTTATTTGCATGAATGTCATTACCTGAATGTTCATCAAAAGATTTTCATGAGGGCACTCAGAGATAAAACTCTCAGTGTATTTTTTTTTTTGACAAATATGTTTTGGATCTTTATTTTTTCGCTGCCAGTTTTAGGTAGGCCCCCTTTTCTCAATATTAATGTATAAGAGAAGTGTTTTTAGATTCTTCCCCATAGCACACACACATAAAAGGGAAGGAAAAAGAAAGGCAAGAAGGGAATTTGTTGCCATCCCCTTGTGTCTCTGAGTTTACAACAAGCAGGTCAGTGTTTTATCAAAGGCCTGTGATGTACTGATCATGTAGTAGACAGTGCGGGACTACATCAAAGGGCAAGAGGTTGCTTTTGACCTTGGAGGGATCTTAATGTAACAACAGGCGATGGTAAAATAAATAGCGAGAAGCTACGGTACTCATGCTGGCTGTGGTCTGGGTGGAAGTGGGGGAGACAGGATTTAGTGTTTCGTCACTGTTACCTTTAGAAAAACTCTGAGCACTGGTTACTTGGTTATTTCATTATCTAGAAACCATCTACTGTTTCTCAGCCTACAATTCTGCCCTTAGCAATTTTGATCAAATCCACTCCACGAAGGGAGCAATCTCAGCAGGATGACTACTAAAGGCTCCCAAGTGTGACTATTTTGCACCTCAGGTTGACAACTGCTAGGCTGTACAGAAGGGGCCAAGTTACTGAGTCATCAACGATAGACAGTCAGCCAGAATCCCAGCACATGGGTCTTAGCAAATGCCGAGCAGTTCCCAACTTTGACATTCCTTGGGGTTTGATGAAGAAAAGTCGGAAGTTCCTCCGGTGTTGTGGAACCTGTGGTGGGGTAGAGGCCAGTCATGGTAGATTTGTGATGGCAGAGAATGTGGTGGGAGGCATTGTGACAGAAGCTGCCGTCTCTGACTGAGTGATGCAGCCAACTGGTAGCAACCTGGGGAGTGAGATACAGAAATAAACATTCTTCTCTCTCCTCCCTCCCTCCCTTCAATCAGTCTTCTCCAAGATGATGGAGCCCACTCAGAAGCTGGAGGGAAGAGAACATCATGTAGTGCATGTAACTTCGCTTTCTGAGGCCCAGCCCAGCATGCACAGCGGGCTTGATTATGAGAGGAAAACATTCCGTTTAGGTCCTTTTCAACAGGCAGAACATAGAGACCCTGAAAGCGCAGAATACTGGCCATTCCCTTTCCCCCCAAGAGAGAGTTTACAGTACCAAAGATACTGGTTTGGAGAGCAGATTGAGTGTTCATTGTTAGTCTTTAAGTGCTGTATTATGGTCCTAACAGAATGTTCATAGACTAGCCCTGGGGTGTTCATACTCCGCTGACTCAGCACCTCTTGCTCCAAGGAGTCTTTGCCAGCAAAAGAAGCTGGGATTTTTAAAAATACAATTTCATGCAAGGGATATGTAACCAGGCATCATTCAAACGGTGGTGCGCCAAGTCCTGTACACTTCTCAGAGACTAGGATGCTCGAGGAATAACTATTTATCTTCTCAAGGACAATGCATCCAAGGTCTGGGCATCAGCAGTAGCTGCAGAGATGGCAGATGGCATTCTGGAGGATGTCGTTCATGGCCTCCTAGGACCGGGTGAGATACATCTGTTTGTTGACACCATTCTTCTGACTGCAAAGTGATAAAGGTCCAATCACGATAAAGCAATTCAAAATAGGAGATGCTTTTGATGAAAGAAACTGTGCATATCTCATAGAAACAGGGTGTGAACTGCAGAAGTTCTCGTTATCAGTAGTAAGAGAACATTTAGAATCAAGACATCTTCTCTGTACAATGTCACAAGTCTTCAGCTCTCTGCACATGGGCAAGCATCTTCTCTCCTTGGGGGATGCTCCAGGGCACTCCACTTTCATGGGCTGAGGATGAAATTTAGCCCCCAGGGATCTTTTGGGATAACCCATTGTTTCAAGTTTGGCCCATGTCCTAAAAGATATATAAGAGTACCTCACCTATAATGTTATTTAGACATTAGATCATTGCAACAGTCATCATTTAAGATGAAAATCCACAGAAGTAGGGTGGGCCCCTTAGCCACTAACAAAAGAAGGGGAAGAAGAACAAAGACATAAACATTTAGACTAAAGAGTCACGTGACAACTGAGGCAGAAACTGAGTGACACATCCACATGCTAAGAACCATCTCAGATCACTGTCACTGTCCAATCCAAGGCCAAAAAGAGACAAGAAAGGATTCTTTGAGTACAGATTTCAGAGGGCAACATAGACTTGCTAACACCTTGAGTTTGAATGTCTGCCTTCTAACAAATCCTTATTGAAGCCTCACAGGATATGGTCTTTTGTTATGAAAATTTTAGAAAATGAATCTGCCAGGCTTCAGAGTTTGTATCTGTCAAGAATGAGAAAATTCCACTGCACTTGCTTAGTCATACTTACCAGCTTTGGTAGGAGATCTTTGAGTTCTCTAAACTGGATATACCTTTGGCTTACTAGAAATGTAAATTCTCAACCCAGTCCAGCTTTACTGAATGGGAGACTCTGGAGGTTGGCCCAAGGGACCCACTACCAAAAGCTCCCCTGATGACCATGATGAATCCACAAATTTAGACCTCACTGGGCAAAAGGAAGGGCTGCAGGAGTGTGGGAAGCAGGGTTGTGCAGCCACTGAAAGGACTTCAGTGTCATGAGTGGGTGGAGCTACAATTCCTGAGGAAAGGAGGTGGAGAAGAGGAGAGTAAATTCCAGAAACTGATTAGCCTTCTCCCTTGAACTACAAGAGAGGCAGCTAGGAACGGGACCAGAAGGCTTACTTTTTGTTATTGCTATAGAGACAGTCATATTCCAAGGCTCTTCTGGAATAAGGTAATGTATATTACCAATAATAAGATGGCATAATTGCTTTAGATATTGTAGTTTTCCTATTCTCTGTAGCAGTATTTCTGTACTGGACCTAGGATGCATATTGGAACCACCTGAAGAGCTTCCACAAATGGATTTGGCTCACCAGCTCTCCTTCCATTGATTCATGATGTAATGCAGGCATATTAGGAGTTTAAAAAGCTCCCCAGGTGATTTCAGAGCACAATTACATTTGAGAACTATGAGGCTTAAAGTGTATCATCCAGCCTGTAAGCTTCAGGTATATTTGTGCCAGTGGTAAGAAATAACATTTCTTTGAGTTGAGTTTCACAAGCAAAGGAACTAACAAGCAGAGTTGAACTTAGTACTGTTTGCTTTGGTAGAGTGAGGTTGTGTCTGTTATTTTTTTTCTTTTTTGTATTTTCGAGACAGGGTTTCTCTGTAGCTTTTGGTTCTTGTCCTGGAACTAGCTCTTGTAGACCAGGCTGGCCTCCAACTCACTGAGATCCGCCTGCCTCTGCCTCCTGAGTGCTGGGATTAAAGGTGTGTGCCACCACCGCCCAGCGGTTGTGTCTGTTATGGTAGGTGGTAAAAAATAACTCAACATTCATTGAGTTTCTGGTGAATACCAGGGCAGGACAGATGTCACGCTTCCATGTTCATCTCTCTTTCTAGATGCACAGTGAAAACTGGTCTGCTGTGTTGTCTTCCCTCTGCTAGTTCTCAAGGTGAGGGCAAAAGCATATGTGATAGTCAACTTCCTGTTGCTGTAACAAAAGAACTGAGGAAAACAGAGGGTGAAAGAGCTCTCTTGGCTCACGGTTTAGGAGTACTCAGTCCATGGCTAGACGACATCATTACCTTTATGTCTATGAGAAGGTAGAAACCTCATGGTGACAGAATGGTGTGGAAGAGAGGCTGCTCACCTCACAGTAGCCAGGAAGCAAAGACAGGGAGAAAGGAAGAGAGAAAAGCAGAAAGAGAGAGGTAAGGTGGTTGGAAATGGTCGGGGATACGATAAACTCTTCTAAGGTACCCATCTAGTAAAATTCTTCCCCCAAGTAGGGCCTACCTCCTAAAGTTTCCACCACCTCCTAATGTCCTAATGATACCATCAACTGATGACCAAGTTTCCAACACATGCCTCTGAGAACCATTTCAGAGAAACTACAACCGTGCATTGCTGAGAGTGATTAGTATGCTCTATATGCTAAGAGCCAAGGTGGAAACACCAGAGATCGCAAGTCATTTCATCTAGATTTTAAAGGTTACCCTATGCTCGCAACTATGTCCAAAACCATATCCACTTGATCACTTAAATTCTAGTATTGCATGAGAATCAGAGATAGAATTATGATTAGGAATTGTTTATCAGCTACAAAATACAATTAACCTAATTCAAAATTACATATGAAAGATGCAATCACATCTGTAGTTTGACCAATATGATCAGTGATATCAACAAGACAGTGTATCAATTTGTCACATACATAGTTATAAGACATGTGAGAAATATGTAAATAGTGCAGCAGGAGTATGGATACATGGTTGTAATTCTAGACACTTGGAAGATGGAGAATGGAGGATCATAAGTTTAAGGCTTGACTTGGCTATAGAGCAAGTTTAAAGTCCCCTTGGGTAATTTGGCGAGATTTAATCTAAAAATAGAGGCACAAGGAAGACCATATATGTATCCCAGCAATAAATAGGGCACCTGTCTAGTGTGGGCAAAACTTTTGGTTCAATACTCAATACAAGAAGAAGAGGAAGAGGAAGAGGAAGAGGAGGAGGAAGAAGAGGAAGAAGAGGAAGAAGAGGAAGAAGAAGAAGAAGAAGAAGAAGAAGAAGAAGAAGAAGAAGAAGAAGAAGAAGAAGAAGAAGAAGAAGAAGAAGAAGAAGAAGAAGAAGAAGTAAATAACAAAAAGATGGAGGAAATACTACTGGAGCAGAGTTGAAGTTAGTGAGCCCATAGCCAAGTATCACCTGAGAGCTTTAGGAAAGCTGGGGTCTCATCTTTGTGTTACCACTGGTGTCCTAATGTCCTGAACAGGAGGTCCTGTTGAAGTGCTGAACTCAATGACAGTTTTATGGATAATTTAATAGCTCAGAGTGGTTCTCATTTTAGTGTCTCGGGGCACTAACAATAGAAATGACAAACCTTTTCAGGCTGGTGCGCTCACAGGGCAGGTGGGCTGCTAAGGTATTATTCAGTCCTGCTAAGGACTTCCTGAGCAGGCTCGGAAGTCCTGGGTGCCATCTTCACACAGGCTGCACTACGTTTCTATTTTCTTCTCTTGGCACCCAAGTGGAAAAGACTTCCTGCTGTAACAGCATATTCCCAGGTGGTTGGTCCAGGTGAGCGTGGCCTGGGTGACATACCCAGTGGGATCCTACTATTGTAAGGGCCAAGTCATATGTTTAGCTCAGGAGGAACAATGTAGGCTCAGACAAATTGGCTGAATAGTGGAGAGATGGTCCCCCTAAAGAACTGGTTGCAATTTCTGTCTCCACCAAAAGCTGTTTGCGTTTTTGTTTTGGTAAAGTGGGCATAACATAAAGTAGGTACAATGTGAAGAACTGGATGGTCAGGCAAAGTAACTTGTTCAGAATCCTACATGTGGAGACAGAGGAGGTGCACTCAGATCACTAATGTCTGTAGCCTGGCTTATGATTTATGGCCTGGGAGGCTAAGGGAGTACAGGATTCAGGCTACTGATGCACATGAAGGCGCCTTTTCCAATAAAAGACAAAACTTGCCTGGTGCCTTTGCTCAGAGTGTTGTGCTAACCCGTGGAAGCTCCAGGTTGCCCTGGATCCTGTTTGATTCCTTGTATCCTCTTCCTTTTGCCTAGTGCCCCTTTCTATCTGCCATCACTACAGCCTCTTTTAAGAAACATCTTCCCTAAATCCCTTTCTCTGGCTTCCACAATAAAACACCACTCCCTAGTCATGACATTTTCTTGGAAGGTTTTCTGGGAAACCTGCTAGTTTTGTGTGACAGTGACCCAAATTCCCGACCGAAAGGACTTAAGAAAGATTTGGCCCACGGTTTCAAGGGATTTCAGTCTGTTGTAGCATGAAGGGCAGGGTGCAGCGGCACCACCTCTGATGGATGGTAGGAGTGGGAGACAGAGGCTATCCACGTGCAGAGGACCAGGAGGCAGATAATGCCACAGTCAGTGGCCTTCCCAGGTTCTCTTTCTGGAGACTCTGCTGCTCCAAGTTATGCTATCGATTTAATGAACAAACACACAAAACATAGCTTGAAGGCTGGAGAAAAAGCAAAGGGGTTCGGAGTACATGCTGCTCTTGCAGAGAATCTCACATGGTAGCTTTCAACCCTCATAGTCATAAAAAGTTAAAAAAAATATATGAACCTGTAGGGGACATTACATATTTAAGCAAGGGTACCTGACATGGCCACTTCATGCTATTTATTCTTTGCATATCTTATCATTCTGCAGAAATGCAAGACATTCTCAGGGTGACTGTAGCTTTTTCATGGTTTCCATGGTAGCAAACATATTGCTAACAAGGAGTGTGTGTGTAGTTCATTCCTGTTGGGTGAGTTGATGTAGAATCTATGACACAGGAACCACGAGTGCAAAGGGCTTCATTGTTGATTTTCTTGAACTCCTGGCTTAGAATTCGTATATGTGGGGACCAATATCTTACCTTGTTTCCCTCAAACAGGAAATTAATTGCTCTGTACCAGGAATGTGGAAGATTTTCCCCAGTCGAGACTTGGGGAGATAAAGGTGTGAAATATATTGCCAGCAGATATTCATCTAGATTTGCAAGGGAACAGAAAGAACGCAGTAGAGGAGTCACTAAAAATGTTTCATAATTTTTCGGTTCTTCTCCTCTGGGACTCTTTGCCCACTTATTTGGATTATAAAGAGGTGGTTAGGTTGCTATTAAACTTTTGCTGATGAAAATTTATTAGTAGAAGACAGCTTCAGGTCTCTCCCAATGGTCTGAGCACTAAAAACAATAGGCTTCTCTTATGCACATTGAGTTACCCAAACAAAGAAAGCACAACTCCTCTGTAGAGCCTATTTCCTATACTTGGCAGCCTGGCTCTCCTATCTTATGATGGGTAAATCTTTAAGTACAGGATGTTTTTCTAATTACTTTTAAGTGCATTTTGTTTTTCCTTACTGAAAATGTAATGCATGCTCATTGTGGGACAGGCACAGAAATACGAAGCAGAGGGTGAAATAAAACCATGCCTGTGGGAGCATTTTCTTTTGTAGAATTCTTAATGCTTTGACCGAGGGCTCTGTGTGCATTGATGGAGAATTGCTAATTTCATTCCCCCAGTATGTTTCTGCGCATGCCCCTACTGAGACCTTAAAATGCTATTTTGGAACAATTGGAGAGGAACTATCACTTCGCCCACCCGTAGAAAAAGTCTTACCAATCTGTTAATGAATATGATTTAGATGAAACCAGCAGACTCAAGAAGTAGGTGTACATATGTCAAGGAAGAGGAATCCAAGCCCCACAGGCCAGAGCTGCAGGCGACCTGATTTGCATACAGACTGTAGCTACATTTCAATTTCCAAGAGCAGATGATTCTCTAAAACCATCTATTGTTAGAGCAGCTTCCGGAATTTTTGTTATCATTTCTAGTCTCTTCTAGAAATCAGAGTGGCTCATGGAAGACTCCTGAATTGTTGGAATGCAATATGAAAGAGAAAAAAAACATAAGAGAGTTTTGCACCAGGAAGAAGTACGAGAAGGCCAGATGTGGTGGTGACCCTTGACCTTGATGGATGCACTGGGGTGGAGTCTGGAGTGGGGTTAGGAATTGGGAGCTGGGGATGCAGTGTGAAGGAGGGAACATTTCCTACCGACTAGTCCTTTGGCATTGGAAATCGGCTACTTACTAACCCTGTGTGGATGTCAATCAAAATCTAGACTAACCCTTGCCAGCTCCAGCCTGGAGTGTAAACATCACCCCCTCAGGATCATATCCTTCAAACTTATTGTGTCTAACATAACACCCATCTTCTAAAAGCTCAGCTCACAATTAGCCGTTAGAAACTTTGCGTGAAATTATTTAGCCAGATATTTAAAACCACTTTGTCGAGAAATGATGGACAAGTAACAAGCTTGGTACGTAGCTAAGGTACGCATCCTAATGACTTTGGGGCAAGTGTGCTGCTGTGAGACATGTCCTCCTCAGGGCCACATCCTAACAAGCTCCTCCCAAGGTTCACTCTCGGACATTCTCTTCACTACTTGATGGAGGAAGGTCATTGGTTAAAAAATAAAGAAACTGCTTGGCCCTCATAGGTTAGAACATAGGTGGGTGGAGTAAACAGAACAGAATGCTGGGAGGAACAGGAAGTGAGCTCAGACTCGATAGCTCTCCTCTCTGGGGCAGACGCGATGAAGCTCCAACCCAGGATGGACGTAGGCTAGAATCTTCTCGGTAAGCGCACCTTGGGGTGCTACACAGATTATTAGAAATGGGCTAAATTAATACGTGAGAATTAGCCAAGAAGAGGCCAGATATAATGGGCCAAGCAGTGTTTAAAAGAATACAGTTTGTGTGTTGTTGTTTCGGGGCATAAGCTAGCCAGGCGACCAGGAGCTGGGGCGGCAGGAACACAGCCAGCAGCTCCCCACTACAACTACTATTACTACTGTCATTCTTTTGTGAATTTCATCCACAATACAGTGGTTAATAACTATAAGCATTGTGAGGATATGTACATATATATATATATATATATATGACCCTAGTCTATATATAGTACAATGTATAATGCAAGTATATATAACATAATTACATATACACATACACATATAAGACTGTATTATACATAATCAGTTAGTGTTGGGATTCAGGTTCCCATGATTGCAAGGCCAACATTTTATCAACCGAACTATCACTCCAACCCTGAGATATTTATGTCTGTAACCATTACCTCTCCATTTTTTTCCAGGCCCAGGTAACACTATTCAGCTCCCTCTTCTATGAATTTGAGTCATCTAGATTTCATATAAACGTGAAATTATGTGGCATCCGCCTTTCCGAGTCTGTCTTATTTTACTCAATGCAATGCCCTCCAGGGTTTGTATAGGTCCCTCCAGGCAGGCTCAGCACACGCAGGTCATGTTAGGAGCTCCTGTCATTTGCTTCTATTGCAACAACTGAAAGAAGTGCTTCAGTCTTCAGTGTTTCAGACTCGGCAATAGAAAGTAGATTAAAAACTGAGACGAAATAAATTGCTAACTGCCATGCCACCCACAATAGACGGTCTTACACTTCTCGTTGGCACTGTTCCTAGGTTAATGTCTTGAACCCGTTTTCTGAATAAAGGTGTAAGTGAATCAACCTTCCAATTATATTTCCTTATAGCTGTTATCAGCATTGTTCATTAAAATTATCCCTCTCACTGTGAAGTCACAGTCCCTTTGAACTTCTTGATCCCCTTGAATTTGACAGAGCCAGTGAATTGTGAATTAACATGAAACTGAAAACCCCATGGAGAGATGCTTGCCATCTGGGTGTTTGGGAGGATAGGAAGGAAGAGAGGGCATTGGCTTATAGCACTTTCCAGCTTCTACAGCGTAAACATTGCCACCATGGCTAATTTCCAGCTACCATCCCACCATCCAAGGACGTGCAGTTGTACCCATTTGGCTGTTGAGTGCTGTTGTAAGCTCTCTCCCGCACAGCACTTTGTGAGTCACTGTGGTGCCAAAGACTTAGCTGCTGGCCCCTGCAACCTTTCCCTATGCCACGACACCTGCTAACACTTAAGGGAGCATCACTTTCACCAGTTTGGATACCAGTTTAAAGAGCAAGAGTTCCCAGGTTTCCAGCAGTGAGCAGGTCACGTGAGTGAGGGATAAATAGTTGTTTAATGCTTTAGTGATGAGCATAACATCTGACTGACATGTCCTAACTAACATGATTGGGGGTGCATCATTTAATATCACCGACAAACTGACTTCTATGATCATGTCTTCTTCATGACTCAATGATAACCAAAAAAACTTTATTCCACTCTGCCACTTGTACTATGACAATAATATGGTCTCAATGTTTTAGCATAGCATCCCAAACTCGGAAAATATGTTTGTTTACACGCCACATTTTCTCTTTAAAATTTATCATCTTGCTCCTTTCTCTCCTCCCAGATTTCCCCTTCTATTTATACTCTATACCTGCTAGTCCCACCTATCCTTGCTCCTGCCTCACTATTGGCTCTTCATCTCTTTACTAGGACCATCTGGTGTTTTAGACAGGCACAATAGCACAGCTCCACAGAGTTAAACAAATGCAGCATAAACCAAAGTCACACACCTGAAAAGAATATTCCCTAAGATGTTTCTTTATCTCTATTCATCTTATTGTTTTGAGACAAAGGCTCTCACTGTACCTGGAGCTCACCAAATGGCTAGACTGGCTGGCCCCCAAGCCCACGGGATACACCTGTCTCTGTCCTATAGCACTGGGGTTACAGATGGGTACCATTTCCCCCTGGCTTTTATGTATTTACTGAGGGTTCAAACTCAAGTCCTTATGCATGTGGAGCAAGCATTTTACACACTCATCCATCTCTCCAGAGTTTCACAGACAATCAAAAATGAAACCACACAACAAAACCAAAAACTGTATGTAGTATATAAATATCAAAACCAAGTGCTATATATCATGAAACCTGCTCCTGGGTCTCAACTGATTACTCACTGGAGTCCCTGTGAAGTCAGCACCCAAGCCTGTGAAAACTGTCTGCCACACTAAAGCATTCAGCTGTCTTTTGCCAAGTCCACCCCTACTGCCAGGATGGAGAGCTTGCCCAGATTTAACCATTTCATGTTCATATTATCAAGAGGAGAATTCACTTTGTGGTTGCAGGGCAGTGGATACAGACTGCACACTGGGGGTTTTCCTTCAGCATTGGCTTTTGCTTCTTTGGTGTTGAAAGAAAGGCAGACTCAGAATTACCAAGGTGTCAGGATGGACCAGAAGGGCATCAGAGAGATAATTTAGATGAAGACAAAGAAAAGCTAAAGGAACTAGACTTCCTACTTCTAGTTGGTAGATGAGTTGACTTAAGAGAACATAATTGGACTGAACAACCAGGTAGTAAGGAGACTCGAAGGGACCACGAGTCACTGGAGCACTGTAACACCTTTGTAAGTAAGTGAAAGTGCATTTTTATGCTGAATGCTTGACTGTGGGACTCCTGAGGAAAACTGTCTTTGATAACACTTAGCAACTGCTGTACCTGTTATAGGAACTTTGAAAGCCAGTAATTTCAGAGTAACTACGGTATTATATGGGATAAGATGTCAGTACAACCCTTTATTCCATCTAGCATTGCCTTGCATATAAAGCTGTGTGGTGTAGATTAAGCAGAATGTTCTCTTCCTGTCTTAAAAATTCTGGTTTGTGATTCTGTGAACTGCTGGCACAGAGTGGAATGCTTGCACGCCCCCTTTAATCAATTATTTATCTCTTCCAGGATCTCTCCTTGGTTGTACAGACTCTTCCTTCCCTTTCTCATGTTCGTCAAGAAAGCAGTATTATGACAATAATAATGTACATATGGCAATAAAAATGTATGTTTAATATTTTGTTCTATCTGAGCATCAATATCAATGCCATTCAACTATCATTAAAAGGTTTTTAGTTTCTCCCTTACACTGAAGGCACAGTAAAGATTTCTGCAGAAGGACCTTTATTTAGACACACACCCCTGATATCAGCATGACTTTATAGGTAATAGGCATTAATAATATTTGAGAAATTGATGGGCAAATAAATACTTTCAGTTCTTTCTGATGAATTACTTTTTTTGTTGTTTCTGGGTTTTTTGTTTTGTTTTTGTTTTTGTTTCTGTTTTTCTTTTGTTTTGCTTGTTGAAGCAGGGTTTCACTATGTATCCCTGGCTGGCTTAGAACTCATATGTGCCAAACACTCTGTAGGAAGCTTTGTTTACCCTGAAAACAACAGATAAATTTTATAAGGGCTGGTGGAGAGCCCTGCAGTCCAAAAGAGCCCAGGTCATCTTGCATTGATCCAGTACTGGGATCCCTGGCTGATGTCTAAAGAAAGCTCTTTGTCTTCCATTAGCATTGGCTGCATCCTCTACCCAGATGCATTCCTGGGGTAAATTAGATGCTTGAAATTTTATTAGTCAGTATTAAAACTTTTGGAAAATTCTCATTGAATTCTAAAATGTACTCTCCTTTCTTTTTACTTTCTCTCTCTCTCTCTCTCTCTCTCTCTCTCTCTCTCTGTGTGTGTGTGTGGGGGGGGGGCGGGGTATATATGTAGAGATCAGAGGATACCTTGCAGGAATAAGGAGGTTGGGTCCCCGGGATTCAATGTATCTCATCAGCCTTGGTATCAAGTTCCTTTACCCTATAAGAATTCTCACTCCCCCCACACACTATTTAGTATACACTGGTGGGTTTTCTACAATCAACCCTCGCCCAACAGCTACATCCTTTGAGATGGAGCCCCTACCCTCAACAGGCTCTGCAGCCTTGGTCACCTGCCAGTCACTGGAAATGGCCACAGCCATTTCTCAGGTGCTCACTATAACACCGTCCCTCGTAGCAGCAAAGGATATCTTTCACACACCACTTATGAAAAGTGGGAAAATGAAGCACCATTTGAGGAGGAGAATGAACACACTTATATAGAAGTTCATACCAAGGCACCTAGCATGCAAGTCATCAGACCACGCCTCCTTAGGAATGCCGCAAGAAATAGCCCGCCTAGCCCTTGCAGGATTTTCTTCCTATGTCTAATCAAATTTCCTTTCTACTGGGGCACATTATCAAATATATTCATTACTAAGACTTAAACTAGGAAGGGAATTGAGTCAGTAGAGATAAACCCTCTTTGTGCTTTTGGGTTCCAGCCCAGAAATGTGACATCAACCCCTTCATAAATTCAAGAGTAAAGGTATTTGCATAGCTGTTACAGAGCAGCCACAGGATCCTGATAGCACCGGCAATCAGTGCTTTGGTCTGACCGAGCTTCTGCGTGGCAGGGTGACCTTTTTTCTTCTACCCTTAGCGCTACAGCCACACAGGCTTTGTCTCAGTCCTATCTTTATCACGCGACGACGAACAGAGCTCAAAGACACTTAAACGGAACTGGCTTATCACTAGCCAAATGTGTTTCCACCAGCCTGAGTTGCTCCAAATACTGATTATCACATTACCAATCCAGCTGTCAAGACTTCAGATCACCTCCCCCAACCAAGCAGTCACGTGACCAGCCAGTAGTACAGTGAAAACCCGTTGGGAGAAGTAATGGAAGCATTAGAATGTATTCATGTCTTCCAGTGGGATAATTAAGGAGAGAGGAGCGGGGAGGAGAGAGGAAGGAAGAGAGAGAGAGAGTGAGGAGAAGGAGTGAAGGGAGAGAAGGAGAAGGCGGGTGAAAAGGGAGGAAGGAAAGAGAGAAGGTGGAGGGAGGGAAGAGAGAGGAAGGAAGAAGACCAAAAGAAGGGAGAGAAAAACTGTGTTCGTTTGCTATAGCTGCCAGGACAAAGGACTGCAGACAGAATGGTTTAACCAAAATTAATGTATCCCTTGACATGTTTGGAGGCTGCCAGTTCAAGTTTCTGGGGTCGACAGAACTGGTTCCTTCGGAGGCAGGGGGAGGTCTGTCTCTGCCCCCTCTCCCTTGTCTGTCTGGGGTTGTATTGTGAGTTTCCTCTTTAAGCGTCTGTAGCTTTTCCTCTTCTTCTAAGGACATCAATTTTATTGGATCTGGACTCACTTTAACAAACCATATCTCTCTATTTGCAGGCCTATCTCTAAGCACGCTGATGTGCTGAGGTCCTGGGGTACAGGAGTCTGAAGGGGGTACCTCAATAACAGTCCTCCTTCCTGCACTCATTAACTCACAGAGACAGTTAGGAAACCTTCTAACAGTAAGATGGAAAAATCATCCAATCCAATCCAGAGTGAATCACTCTCAATATTTTGACACAATTTTCTTCTCGGTTTCATTCTTTTGGTAATGTGTAATTTTGCTTCTTTTACATGACTGAAATCATACCAAGTACATGGTCTTGACCTGGCTATTGGGACGTATGTCAGCTTAGGTTCTTTATATCATGAGTATTTACATTTATTTTTTTAAAGAACACAGAGTCATTTCTATTTTCTAATTTAATAGCATTCATTAATACAGTACGTGCAATTATTTTATGTTGAATAATTATCCTTTCTTAGCTTAAAATGGTACATTTTTTCAAGTTTCTCTACTTGCTCATTATTTTCTTTATCAACATCAATTTTGTTAGGGTTTTCAAAGATGAAATTGTGATGGTTTATCATTTGCACTGTTTCTTTTACATTTTCCTAGATTTGCTTCTTTTGCTTTTATGCCCTGCCTTTGATTTTCCCTGACATGATTATGCATTCGAAATTCTAACAATTCACACATTAGTACATTTTCTTTCTTTTAAAATGTTTCTTTTTTAAAGATGTATATGTATATGTATGTAAGTTTGTCTGAGAATATGTGCACTACATGTATACAGGAGCCCGTGGAAGCCAGAAAAGGGTGCTGGATGCCCTGGAACTGGAATTACAAGTAGTTGTGAGCTGCCATGTGGGTGCTGGCAACTAAACCCTAGGTACCAGCAGAAGTACCAAGTGTCTATAGCAACTGAGCCATCTCTCCAGCCCATTGTTTACTATGCTTCTAAAGAAATTTATTGTGGGTTCTACACTGTCAATTACCTATAAGTTTTCTACTGAATTCCAGTTAAACATTTTATTAAAATATTAGATATAATATTGAGAACAATGATCTTATTTCACTGTTGGAATGCATAGTTAGAAATGATGCTAAATTTCATAAACTTAAATATTTTGTACCTTGAATAGATGAGCTAATCTACTCTTACTAATAACAATGCTTGTTTATTTAGCAGGTTTGTGTGTGTGTGTAAGAAAGAGAGAGAGATCACATTCTTGTGGGTATTAGTGCACATGTGTGTATGTATGGATGCGTGCACTCCTGTGTGTGTACATGTGTATTGAGGTCAGAGGAAAGCCAGGCGTCTTATGTCAGGTGACTTCCACTTCTTATTGAAGACAGTCTCTTGTGGGTCTGGAACGTCACCAATTGTGTTAGGTTGGCGGATAAGTGAGTTCCAGGAATCTTATCTGCCTGTCATGGCTTCCAATCTCAACATTGCTGGGATCACAATCATGCTCCCCCATGCCAGGGTTTTTAATATGAGTTCTGGGGATCTCAGGTTCTCAGGCGTGACAGACAAGTATTTGCAGACTGAGCTATTGCCCAGCTCGTGATACCCGTTTTGAGAAAACCAGAGCAAATGTCTGTAGTACATTCTTAAACCAAGAAACATAAATCATTGTATCCATCTGATGGCAGCTTTTTACAACAATATTTACTCACATGGGAAAAAGTAGAAAACAAAAATTACGATAAATTCTTTCTTTTGTAAAAAATCATTCTCAAATATTGTGGTTACATAAAATATTTCTTTTTCTTGATGCAACCAAAAGGAAAGAATTACGGCTCTAAGAAAATTGGCGGTTGGTGCTTTTAAAAATCAGAACATTATTCTTTTGAATGAAAGGCACCTTTTCAAAAGGGCCCTGGGAGCCTTAAGTGCCCTACCCAGACTGGCGAGGGAGCATGGAGCAATCGACTGTGTTCTTTGTCAAACGTTGCTGCAGTTGCTCCCCGTCATTCTGCGCCCTTTCACCAGAGGGATTTTCCATGTCCACTCTGAGAGGGCTGCGGGACCAGGTGACCATAATCTGCGAGTGTCTGCAGAGCTGTTTCTTCCCTGGCCAGTGGTGGAAATCCCTGAGAAGGCTGGGTTTCATACAGGAAAATGGAAATTGGCAGCAGGTGGTTTTCAGTCATGTCGACAGCCCCTCAATTGAGCTGGCTCCACCTTCTAAAGTTCACAGGGATGGGGGGAGGGAATGGCTCAGTTTTCGTCCCTGTATGAGGGCATGCCCTTTTGAAGAATTTCCTTCAAAAGCATTTCCAAAGTAGATAAAAAGACGTTGGCTGCCTCAGACAGCGAACAGGGCATTAGAACAATGTAAGTGGGCTGTGTAGTCTCACCTGGGCATTGTTTGCAACTGTGTTTATTCCAGGAAGCCAGGTTATATGGATACTGTATGTGGATCTAATAAAACAGAAAGCAGATATTTCTGATAAGATTGGGGGCGGGGCTGGAGAGATGGCTCAGCGGTTAAGAGCACTGCCTGCTCTTCCAAAGGTCCTGAGTTCAATTCCCAGCAACCACATGATGGCTCACAACCATTTGTAATGAGGTCTGGTGCCCTCTTCTGGCCTTCAGGCATACACACAGAAAGAATATTGTATACATAATAAATAAATAAATATTTTTAAAAAAAAAGATTGGGGGAGACTGCTCTTTCTAATCCCAAGGCCAGCATTTATTAATGTCAGGCTCTTGAATGAGAGAGAAAGAAAGAAAGAAAGAAAGAAAGAAAGAAAGAAAGAAAGAAAGAAAGAAAGAAAGAAGGGAAGAAAGAAAGAAAGAAAGAAAGAAAGAAAGAAAGAAGGGAAGAAAGAAAGAAAGAAAGAAAGAAAGAAGGGAAGAAAGAGAAAGAAAGAAAAGATAATATAGTGTAAACAGAGAAAATAAAAAAAGACAAAGTGTAGTTCCAAAAGCAGAGATGATCTGTCCTCACTGGGTGCTGATTACAATCAAGTAGTTCTTTTGTATCAGTCAGTTTATCAATAGTTACTTCGATATAGAAACTAAATTTGGGTGTGACCTTACATTCCTACAATTCTAGTACTCTAGACCTGAGGCAGGAAGATAATAAGTCTGAAGCCAGCCTAGACTATGAAGTGAGTTCTAGGCCAGCCTAAGGAGAGGCTGCATCAGACGTACGTATAAACTAAAGACAATATTTTTTTTTTTGATTTTTTTGAGACAGGGTTTCTCTGTAGCTTTTGGTTCCTGTCCTGGAACTAGCTCTTGTAGACCAGGCTGGCCTCGAACTCACAGAGATCCGCCTGTCTCTGCTGGGATTAAAGGCGTGCGCCACCACCACCTGGCTAAAGATAATATTTAAAAATAAGAAACGCTGCAGTTTAGTCAGGGACCTGCAAGTTCACTTTGCTTTTGAAGCCTGTATTCTGAACAGCTCAAAGACGTGTCCTTTTCAAAGAGGGCAACAAGGTTCCAGTGGATCCAGCCAAGCTACAGGACAAAATTCTCAATGAAAGAAATAGAACAGGCTAATCTGAACTTGCAAGTCGAGATGCACTTGAGACTTTGGTGAAACTCAAAACCACATGAAAAAACATGAAAAAGAAAGTTGGAGGGAATGGCACCCACAACAGTACACTGTCTGTTAGGGTTTTGTGTGTTTGCTTGGGTTTGATTTTAAGATTTATTTTTATTTTATGTATGTTGGTGTTTTGCCTGGTGAAGGTCCATGTACCAATCAAGAGATGCCAGGAAAATGACAATTACAATTTTCAGTCTTTATCTCCGATCAAGATTAAAATTCAGGGAATTACTTAAATATAGGAATATAGTATAGCTGTTATAGTCTGGATGTGGTTTGAATGACTCCCTCAGTGGAAGCTCAGTTCCCAGTGTGTCCATGTTGGGATGTGATGGAAATGGCCAGAGGTTGGGCTTAGAAGGAAGTAATCTGGTCATGGAGGCATCACTCTTAGGAATGGATCAGTGTTGATTGATGGAGGTTGTAGCTCTTGTAAGATCAGATTAGAGGTACAAGAGAAGGGTGTTACAAGGCCTGACTATCTGCCCCATGTCTGCATGTGGCCATTTATATATTTATTTCCTTTTTTCGGCTGTGTTGTAATGAAGCCCAGGGGGCCCTCAACAGAGGCTATATAGATGGGACCTTTCCATTGTGAACTCAGTCTCCAAAGCTGTGAAAGCAAAACTCTTCTTTATCATTGACTCAGTACCCGGTATCGTTACTGCAGCATAAATCACCTGCCAAACGAGCAAAAAATAAGAATATAACAAAAAGTGCCAGTCATGAGATAATTTTTTTTTTTTTTTGGTTTTTCGAGACAGGGTTCCTCTGTGGTTTTGGAGCCTGTCCTGGAACTAGCTCTTGTAGACCAGGCTGGTCTCGAACTCACAAAGATCCGCCTGCCTCTGCCTCCCGAGTGCTGGGATTAAAGGCGTGCGCCACCACCGCCCGGCCATGAGATAATTTTTAATTTATTACTTTATGCATGTGTGTGCTTGTGTGGGAGTGTGCACAGACATGTGTGAGTAGGTGTGCACGTGTAGAGAGGATAGAGGGCAAAACTTTCAGGAGTCAATTCTTCCCTTCAGCCACAGGAGTCCTGGGGACTGAACTCAAGGTCAGCAGAGTCGGTCACAGCTTCCTTTATCAGCTGGGCATCTCACCAGCCAATGAATAAACATTTTGCCAACTATGTTATATCCATTTCTTATTAATTCTTCCAACAATCCCTATAGAATTATTGATTTTTACCACTAACATATAGGTGAGAAAATTGATATTTAAAGAGTCTAAATAGCTTTTCAAACTTAGAGACCTGAAATGAAAAGAAAAACTTGGGTCTTTTGAGAACAAAGGAAGACTAGGAACGAGGCATCTGAACACCAAGACTCCCCTTGCAGTGAGTGCCCGAGGCTGGCACATTTATTCAAAGCCTAGTTAAGCTTAAAGTTTATGGGACTTAATTTTATGGATGGAGAGTCACGTGAATGGATTTTTCAGTAGCAAATTTATTTCATCTCCAATACTTTTAATTGATGAATTATATAAATGAAAATTATGAGTACCAAATGGTTCTGGAGACTGGCTGAAGGGACCGATAGCGGTTTAAAGGTTCTGGAGAAACATGGTCAAGGAAACAAGCCCAGGCTTCTCTTCGGATGGAGGCCAAAATCACCTTTTTTCCCCCCAGGATTTCAATCTCCCTACCAAATATTTTGTAGGTCACACTTGCTGTGGAGTGATATAAGCCCCACTGATATAATATAATAAAGTGGTTGAGGTGTAAAGCATTGCACCAGAGTCATGGCAGTAGGGCGCTGGGATGCTGTGAGACCATCCCCTTGAAGCAGGGATTGAGATGCCCCATCACCAGAAATTCCAGAGCACTGACAGAATTGTCATATGTTACGGAGGAAATCCTATGCCCTCCTACGGATCTAAATATCAGTAAGAGAAGTTAAGAAATGGCTAAAATGGAAGTTTAAGAAGAATTTAGTGCAAGTGTAAAAGAAAACCCCAGGATAGACAAGCAGAAGTCTGGGCAGCTACCGGGACAAGAAAGATGGAGATGAAGAGGTTAGAAAATGGTTCTGCTAAAGATAAGCCAGCACGGAGGTCAGCTACATGGTGGACAAGTGGATAGAACATGAAGGGACACTAGCCCACTCGGTCACGTGGCTCTGGCAGGTCTTGCTTTTCAACCATTAGATCACATTTCTAAAGCTGGCCACCAAGTCTATTCCCTTATTTGGCCCCTTTCTCCTCATGAGGCTAATTACCAAAGTCCAAAAATCAGAAGCCCCCTTCGGTTCACCTAATTTCCATGCCCAGTTAAAATTAAGCTCTGCATCCTAACACGGGGTTTCCCCCTTTACCTTTTTAAACCACCATTTGCTTATGTGCCACATCTGTCTCCTCTCTATCCAGAGGCAGCCCTTTGTTCCTCCAGGACAACTACTCCTGCCTCATTCCCCTTGTTCTCCTTCTCCCTCATCCTCTATCTGCTTTACCACTCATCCTGGCCCATCCTCACACAGACTTCCCTTTTTCCTACTCTTAAAATGACACCTGCAGCCACTTTAACTTTTCTTCTCCTGATTAATGAAGGATCTTGCTGTGAAAACAGGTGTTTGGGCATGTGCTTTGTGCCTAATCTGGGGCAGAAGAACGAGCTCCCATTGGTCACGAGTCCCCTTCAGGAGAGATCTTTAGAGATGGAGTAAGGAACCCCAAAGTAACACAAAAAGGACACTTAGGCTCCGGCCAGAGTATGAGAGAAAAGCATGGAAGAGAAAAGAAAAAAAAAGGAACAGTTAAGACCTTTTTAAGTCAGGACTCAGAAAAATGGGTAGACCAGCCAAACCTTATGCCAGTTCCTACTGACCGTCAGGAACTGAGTAAGGAAAAACACATGACCTCACTAAATGATTCATTATTCCTCCTGCCTCTTTTGGCGTAGTTTAAAGTAGACACGCCTTCCTGAAGGGTGGTCCTTGGTCAAGTGATTGACCTGCCAGACCGGATGTATGCTTAGGGGAGGAAACCAGGACCTGACTCCACATGGATTCTGTTCTTTTCTGTAGTACTCCACTTGAGGACTCCAATATTATTTCACACTGGAACTGCCCCCTTCAGTCACCAGGCATCTCTAAACCTCGGAGTGTCTGTCTTCATAGGGTTATAATGTTCTACATAAACAGAGTGCAAACTTGACATAAAATTCTTGTATCTCCGAGTTTGAGAGGGCCTCAAGGATGCTAGCTCACCTATCATACAAGTCATGTGGCAATTGCTGTGCATCCTGGACTTGAGTCAAGTGGTTCTGAATTAAGGGAAGGAGGTAGTTTTATGCAATTCTTTTGTACTAAAGGAAGGAGACAGGAAAAAGAAAGAGATATTTTGTTGTTTTTCAGTGGGAATAATCTGAGTCCATCTGAGATACCAGGGCCGGAGCCCTATCAATTGTCTCTTCTCCCTGAATACATTTCTGCTTGCAGAGGTTGCCCCCAGTGATGCCCCATGGAGGTCCCATGGACACTAGTGGCACATTCCTAGTGATGGCATGCGTTTGAGTACAGCTTGTTCATTTTGAGGTCACTCCAGGAAGATGGTGCAGGCGGGCCAGGAAGCAGAGGAAAACGAATCAAAGGCCCATTAGAGATCAGATTGTGTCTGTGGACCCTAAAGGAAGTGGAGCATTATGTACTCCAAGCCAAATACCTTGCAGACTCTGCATTTTCGGGAGCTTTTAAAAATTCATTAGGTGGGTTTATTGCATGACTCACTACGTCACGCTACGGCTTCTATGAATATATTATTTCCTCTTTTTTTCTTCCTTTTTCTTTTTTGTTGGGGGGAGAGGGCAGATTTGTGGGGATGGAAAATGATGAATGGGATTGAGCTGCAAGAAGTGGAAGACACAAAAACAAACAAACAAAAAGAAAGTGAAAGAAAAAGAATTCACTATTTGGAAGGGTAGCACAGAAAATTCTTTGGCACACTTCTTGTCAATGGCTATTCAGTGCTGTTTCTCCAAATACCCACTTTTCAGGTAAGCTGCCCGACTAGCAACCAGACGCTTCATTGCATAGTCTCATCTTGTGAGCTCACATAAATGCATGTCTCCAAATGCTCTCCTAACTGCTATAAACCATCTAGGCAGTCTTGAAGCTTTTTCCTTTTGTCCAAATTCTACTTTGAAATAATTTGTGGCTACTGACCAGCAATTGAGCTGTTGGACATGCATGTATACCAGTATCAATTTACACAGTGTAGATGGTCAGCCTTCTTGGAACCAGAGACTAGCAGAGTTTCATTTTACACATGTAATCCATCAAAGGAAGGAGATAAAAGAAGGCATGTATGTGTGGTGTCGTATTCTCCTCATAGCAGGACCCAGACACAGGCTAACAGTTTTACATATGTAAATTTATGAAGTCGAATAAAAACACCATGTAACAGGTTTAATTATTTTCATCCTTACAGATAAAGAAACTAGACTACAGAGAGATTAAGTAGCTTTTCTACTATCTCAGAGCTAACAGAGGAGCAGGATGGAAACAGGCAGGCTGGCTCTCTGGACCATTCTTAAGCATGGCTGGTTCTCCTCCACATGCATTTGTGTGTGTGTGTGTGTGTGTCCTAAGGCTAGTCAGAAACCTGTCAAAAACACGTAGATAATAAATGGTGGTTTACTTTTATCCCACTCTGAAGTCAGAACTGGGCAATTCTTCATGTTCAACAAACTTGCTTCTGCCAGCCTTTTCTTAGTATTTTCCCCGACAGATTTTTCATGAGAATCTGTTTGATGGGAAAATCCTACATATTCAATTTTTATTTATTTCTGTATCTGGAATGAAGCTTACTTTATAGAGAATTGGACATGGATAATTTTCTATCTATTTTACTTCTCAATCTGGATTTGGAGATTTATTAAACTTAGCCTCAGAGTAAAGGGGCTGGTAGATTAGTCAAAGTAGCTCGTAGGAGATACATTTAGGACAAATGACTATAAAGACGATAATGGAGCTTGCAGTCCCAAGATAGGAAAATATAAATAGGTTCAAAGATGGCTGAGATAAATTCGTAAATGACAGCCCTGAAGGATGTTATTAAGAGAAATTGTACATGGATGAAAATGTCCTGCCTATTTATGGAGTTTTGTGTAGCTGCATCTTTCCTTCGCCTACCATTTTTGGAATGACTCGTCCTGGTCTCATAACAAGCTTTCAATGAGAGGAGGCTTTTGCAGCCTCCTGGTTTACTCTGTTGCTAGTAGAATTCTGAAAACCAGAAAACTAATCTTAGAGAAATTGTCTTGCTTCTTAGCAGAGTGGACCTGAGTCCACTGTACTCTGGCTTCTTTTGGCCACACATCCCTATTCTGCAGGAAGTCCTTGGCAGAAAAGTGTATTTCTCGCTACACGGTACATGCTAACAGGAATAGTGATATCATACTACACAAAAATATCTGTCACATGTATTTTTGAAAAAGGCTAAACGTAGCAATCCAGCAATTTGTTTGGGATTATTATAAGACCCTTGCAGGTGCTTGAAGGCTAATCCTTTTATTTGATAGGTGAGAAAAGTAAGGCCCAGTGTTCCAATAACGGATTGTTGACTGAGAAACTATCTTCACTTTTAGTTGTTCAAACAATAACTATTTTTATTGGAACTTGTGATTTTGGAGGCACGAATTTGGACAAGGCTCAGCTAGGTGATCTGTTTGCCCACCTATACTGTACTGTAGGTTGATGGAGGACCCTTACACTTTCCAAAATTTCAGATCAGGCTATTCAACTTTGCCGTGGGTCATTTTCCCAAAGATGGGGAATCACTTAAAGAATTCCAAATTGCTTTCTAAAGGTATTTTATTTTTTAATGACCAAGGACCAGGAGCTTATATCAAGGTGTTGAAGGACACACTTCTTGTTCTCACTTCTGTGCCCTCAGTGGTTTTTCAAGTTGTCTTTTGCCTCCTCATCTTCCCCCTTCGCCTGCTCCTCTTCATCCTCCACATCCTCCACAACCTCCTCTTTGTTTTGACTTTTGAAAGAGTTGTGCTGTGCAGCCCAAGCTGGTCTCCATCCCGAGATCTTCCCGCATTTGTCTCTTGAGTGCTGGGATTCAAAGCATGTGCCAATCTGAGCCCCAGGTTCTTCTGTTTAAAATGAGCCAGTATCTGTTAGCTACTAGCTGCTCTCCCCATACCTCCTTTGGGTTCGTACCTTCGTGCCTTCTCTACCTCTTGGCAGTGAACATTTGCCTCTTTCAGCAGGTGGCTATAGCAAAAGGAAGCCAGGAGCAGAGTGAGCCCGACCAGTGCCACTAAGCCCACTTACTTTCCAGTCCCGTAGCTTCTATTTCTGTTACTTACTGACAGATAGGTAGCAGGTGTTGAGGGAAATCAGCAGCCTATACTGTCATTTATTTTTCTGGAGAAGCCAGCTGTTCTGAACAATGATACCTAATATGAGTCTGGGACCAGGTGACTTTAGACCTTGGGATTTTTTCGCACTTCCTCTCAGAGAAAAAATGTGATCGCACGTACACATGTAAGTGTGGTATTAAGCTATTATTTAAAACTTATCTAATACAGGAACATACAGTTGTACACGTTATATCAAAAAGTTTGCCCCACTTTGAATCCTGATCACAGTTTCCCCTCTTTTATTCCTCCCATCCCCCTACCTCTCTTCTTCCCCAGGTCCACTCTTCCTCTATCTCTCTTCATAAAAGGACAGGCCTCCAAGAGACAACATTCAAACAAGACAAGGCAAAAGCCCTCACACCAAGGCTGGACAAGGCAACCTCACAGGATGAAAAGAGTCCCAAGAGCAGGCAAAAGAGTCATAGATACACCTGCTCCCACAGTCGAGAATCCCACAAAACACCAAGCTAAGAGCCATGCATATACATGAAGATTAGAGCAGACCCCTGCAGGCCCCGTGCTTGCCACTTCAATCTCGGTGAGCCCATGTGTTTCCTGCTTAGTTGATTCAATGAGCTGTGTTCTCCTGGTGTCCTCCAACTCCTCTGACTCTGACAATCCTTCTGTCACATCTCCCTTGGGATTCTTTGGGGAATCCCAAGGGAGACCTTCAATTTAGATTCTCTCTCTACATAATGCCTGCCTGTGGGTCTCTGTGTCTGCTGTCGTCTGCTCCCAGGAGAAACCTCTCTAATGATGACCCAACAAGGAATGGATCTATGAGGATAGCAGAATATCATTAGGAATAATTTCTTCATTTTTGTTTGATTGTATGAAGACCAGACATGTTTTATTCTACCCTGGGTCTCTGGGCTATCCAATCTTGGGTTCCTAGCCATTCCAGCAGTATCAGGCATGGGTTCCCTCTCACAGACTGGGCCTCAAGTAAAACCAGACTCTGGTTGCTGACTCCCAAAAGTTCTGCGACACCATTGCCCCAACACATTTTGCAGACAGGAAAGATTGTAGGTCAAAGGTTTTGTGGCTAGGTGGGTGTCCATATTTCTCTTTCAATAGCCCACAGAGTACTTTTTCACACCAAAGAGACTAGAACTTAAGGATGAAGGTTCCATGTAGTCACTAGCTCGACCTCTCCAATGAGCTGTGTGGAGACTATACTCAGCACTGGTGCCCCTGCTGTCAGTTTGCAGAGTGACTGCCTGTCCTAGCACCAGCCTGGGTTATTTGGGGATCTCCATGTGACCCACTCTATCAACAACTCACCTGAATGCAACCCAGTCCTGCCCCTGGAAGTCTTGCCTGGCTACAATAGATGGTCAGTTCATACTCCTTATCCCTCATTATTAGGAGTCCTCGTTGGGATCACTTACCTAGATTCCAGTAAGTTTTCACTGCACTAGGTTTCTATACTGCTCTCCAAGTGCCCCCTCTAATTCCAGTTGTCTCTCCCTGTACTTCCTCTAAATTTAGACTTAGAGAAAAGTAGCAGAAGTAGTACTCAAAATTGATCTCTCTCTCTCTCTCTCCCTCTCTCTCTCTGTCTCTCTCTCATATATTTACTTGCTGATCATCTATTATTCATCTTTCCTATATTTCTTTGAACTGCGTAAGTGAATAATACTCTTATACCTCTACGTATTTGTTAGTGTTTCTAAAAATATGAATGCCATCTAATATAGCCATAGTGTGATTATCAAAACTGGGGACTTAATTTCAACATAGCAATATTGAATATTAACTTCCATCCATTGTCCCACCAAATGTCCTATACGTCAAAGAAAACCCTTTTTAGTTCAGAATCCTATTCCCAATCATACACTGCAGTTATGTGCAATGGACCCATAGGTTTACTTAATTCAAAACAGGCCCTACTCTTTTGTGGTTGGCAGTTTAGAATAATACACACATGTATTTTGTGGAATGTTTCTCACTTTGGCTTTGCCTGAAGTCTCCTTGAGTATAGACTCATGGTAAGCCTAAGTGTTCCTCTCGAAATGCCATATCAGGAGGCACGAGATGATATCTCTCATTCTTGAGACTGTAGATGAGTATTGTGCTATTCATTCCAATTTTTAAAATATCGGCCTTCACCATGGTAGCGTCAGGGGGTAGGGCCTTTGGAAAGTGATGAGTCAGGAGTGCCGGTACAATCAGTGCCTTAGAGAGGAAGACTCGTGAGAGCTCCATTGCTTCTTCCACCAAGTGAGGATATAACGAGGAGACAGACCTTTGTGAAGAGCAAGTGGACAGAAGCCCTGCTGACACCGAGACTTTAGACTCTAACATATAAATTCACTTTATAAGACTTCCAGTCTGTGATACACTGCTGCGGTCGCTCAGGGACAAGACCACGCATAATGATTTCTATGAATAGGTTAAGGTGACCTCTGCAGCGTGTTCCCCCTGCAACATTATTATTTTTTAAATTATCAGGTACATATAACAATTTTCATCACCTCCTTCCCCAATAATTGTGGCACACTTGTTTCATCCCTGAAACTATTATTGCTGTAGTGGTTGCCAGTGCACAGTGGCAATCTATTTTCTTCTATCTCCTGTAGTTGGAGCTGGAGGAATCCCTCTGTGAAGACTTGCTTTCTTTCTGCAACACCCCTCAGAGTTTTTACTTTGTTCTGTGGGTAACTGTGTTTATAAACTTGGTTGCTCAAAATGTTCTGTGTATTCCTTTAAGCTTAGTTTTGATGTACTTTTAATGGTACTCCCATTTCATGTGATTATTTTTTACCCCTAGCCTGGAATCAACTTTTCCCTCTGGCAGCCCTGGTCTTTTGATTTATGAGTGGATATTACATAATTTTAAAGAGATGCTCATTCTTTCCCCTCCTTTTCTTTGGGAATAATTGATCATCTGTTACATTGGCGGGCTAGAGGCTGGTGCTCTGGAGGCTAAGGAATATGGGGACTCACCCTAGAGTCCTGGGATCCATGGGAAACACACATAGAGGTGAGCACACCCGGTTAGAGTAGGGCAGTGCAGGGAGGTTGAACCTGAAATGCTGTGGCTCAGAGCAGAGGGGGAGCTGCTCAGTCTACGAACACTAAAATGGCATCACGAGAGAGGTGCGTTTGAGCTATAAAGTAGGATTTGATTAGATGAAAATGTGAAGGAAAGGGAAGGGTGATCAAGCAAGGCAATAATCAGAGCAACAGCTACACACTTTCCAGATGAATTTATCAACAGCCACCTTTGGGAAAAATAGGCCATAAATTGCCAAACATTAAGGAATTAAGCATGGCACTTTTCATTATTTGACAACAATCAGACAAAATTTTGAGGCGAAGGAAAATCAAGAGCATGGTTCAGCTAATCATACTCTTATCAAATTCATATTTCATATTTTTCACATAGTAGACGAGATGAAAGAAAACATGTTTTCCTCAAGGGTGGATGATGTGGAGTAAAGGCGAGAAGAGACCTCGGCTAGTTCAATACACAATCTGCCCAGTGGGATTCTATCTAAATAGGCTTGCCTTTGGAGCTAGCCAAGCCTCAGTCTGTGCTTTTGGAGCTGCTTCTAAACGTCCCTCCCCCAAGTTTAGTACTGCTACCAGCAGGAAATCATCCCATTAGCAACAGCTCCCTTACTCTCTCTGGTCATCTAGCAAGTGTCTTCCGCCCAAGGACTGCATTTTCCTGGTGTGGGAACTTGATTCAATTGGGAAGCAGGGACCATCAATGCCCTAGGTCCCATCACTCACACAGAAGTGTTTCAGACCCTGACATGACAGCAAGCTGCTGAAAGTTAGGACCCCAGTTTCTGGATACCTGTGTACAACACCTCTGCTTCTTACTTTAACTCTGAGGGGTACTTGGCTTGTAACATTTTATTACTAATGCAGGTGTTCTGAGCCATCCAGGGTGAATTTGTCCTAGAATCTACAGGCCAGGGATAGAGCTCAATGGATAGAAAGTGTCTCTTGTATTCATGTGGTTCCAGGTTTGAACCTCAGTGCCACATACATCAGAATGGTTCTGGACCATCCAGTCCGCTTACAGATGACCTGGTCCCACCCAGCTCTTCGCCCCTCTGGGAAGGTAGGTTTGGGTTTCAAACACAAAACTTTCATGGTGTCTTTCTGGTAATGGCCACAGCATCCTCTCGGAGGTCCTGCTTATTTCCTAATGAATCTCCAACTTTGGTCCACAGGTTCATTTAAAAGAACAAAAGGGAAGCATTTAGTAATTATGCTTTTCGTCTTGTGTCTCACAAGCTAACTGGGACAAATATGTGGTAGAAAATTATTTCTTAATCCGAAACTCAAATTTAACCAGACAACTTAAGTTTTATCCAGCAACCACTGTCTTGGACAGAAACCAGTACAGACTTCTGGTCCTGTGACTTCTTCCTCCTGAGCACACCAACAGCCAGTAAATGGCTTCCAGATCATGATCTGTACCCCCTATAATTCTGCAGTGTGAGGCTGGTGACTAGATTGGATGTTGTAGGGAATTTTAATCAGATAATATATATGTATACCCCAAGATAAATTGCCCATATTAGTTTGTATTTAAACTATAATTGAATATGTGAAAAGAAAATCAGTGTAACGTATTGATGCCATCTGTGCCTCTAATTTTATGCTAGTGTTTTCATCTGTCTTAATTTAAATGAGATTGAATTTCCCACCTATATATAATTCTGTTGCATTAATTGCTTTGTTTCCACTAAGATACCATCATGTTGGCCATGAGCTGAAGCGGCTTTAATAATTTGTAAACAACAGAACAGGAATGATGTCTTCAATAAACCAATGATCTTGCTGATTGCACAGCTGCTGAAACCCGACACTTTACCTGCATAAAAAGACTGTGTGCCTTCCAAAATAACATTGCACCTCTCCAGGAATTTATTTCAACAGAATCCAAGGAACTCACTCACACTCACATATGCTTTCTGTGTCTAACAACCACCTCCTGCGTGACAGAGACTTACTGGGAACCAAGGAGAAAAAGAAATAAAAAGCAATAGTGCTGATATTTTAAGCTGGCAAGAGAATCAGACCTATAAACAGATAACAACTGTGTGATCCAATAAGACACAATTTAAGTACTCTGGAGACATGGTAGGAAGAGTCTCGATCTGATAAAAACGAAGAGAAATGAGAGAGGAGGAGATAGAGCCAGAGAAATGAGCAACCGGGCAGCAAGGAACATTAGTCACACAATCCCATTTTCTAATCCATTGTTGTTTATGAAACACACTCACAGATTTACACACACACACACTGGAAAAGAGCAGTGTGAGCTTGCCATTCAACTGTAAAGAATTACAGAGCAGAATAAGACAAAAGGCAGATGAGATCTGGGAACTTCACAAAGAGGGCAAGAGGGTAGAGCATGGTCAACTCATCTGGTCTGGGCTCTTGGTTTATGCGACTTGGCCTTGTGCATTTGCCTATGTAAACAATTGCAAACCACCCTGTTTTCTCTTCCATGTGTGTTTAATATTAGAAGCCTCAGGGTACAGTTGATAAACAACCATTGGATCTAATCCATGTGAATACTCCTTCCTATCTCCAGAGAACTTGAAATAGGACTGTGTCCTTTATTTCGGCCTGTCCAGTGGAGTCGGGGTTGTGTCTTCCATTATAAGATAGTTCTCAAAGGGAAGAGGAATGGCTACTGGCAAGCTGAACTCGGCTAGGTTCTTTATGAGCGCACCTGCTGATCAACCACATATCCTCATCTGCTCTTCTTCCTGAATCCACCTTTCAGAATCACGTGCCCCCCCCCCCCCCCCCCGGCTGCAAAGCATTCTCCAGTGTTGAGACCTCATCAACCCCCTGGTCCACCTCCAGCTCAGCCAAAGGGATGCCACACTTTCTCAGCTCACTGCATCTAACTCTGAGGACAGGGTTCTCTCACAGAGCCTGCTCTGCTCTTGATGATCTCAGCTCATGTTCTGACCATTTTAATCAATAAAATCAATATGAAAATCTCTATCTAGGAGGCCGGCCATGTCCCTTGTACCATAGCTTGTTCCGAGGTTACAGCTGATACATGGTCTTTGACATTTTCTTTGTTCTCTAGGTCCTTGGCCAACACTCAAGGTGATCGCAAATGTTTGCCTAGTGAGGCCACTCCAACCTTCCTTTCCACAGCGTGTTCACCCTTTTGTGGTCCTGCCTACTTGCACGTTGTGTTCAGCATGGCTGAACTAAAAGCACTTGGGTTAACCTTTATAATCATTCACAGCCCACTGCTTAGTTAAACACTGCTTCTTTTTTATAGGATTCAGTACCCCAGCCAATAATCTAGCACCTTTTTTGATGGTTGAGTGAATAGCACAAGGAACTCTGAGTGGCCAGATGGCATTCCAAGTGTCCTGATTCTATGGCAACACTATTGTGTTCATGGGCATGGGTAGTTTTCTAACTAGGTTCTAAAACTTCTAAGACTTAATACACATTATGGTTCTAGAAAGAAAAGCAAAAAGCTTACCAGTCATTCATTAGGTTTAATTATATGAGATGTAGCCAGTTATTATCTATGTAATGTACTATGTGTCATATTTTGTCATATGATCATGAGAGTCATTGAACAACACATTAAATGACCTATGAGATACTCAAGACTACATCCCTTTCGAGAAAGGTTTAATCTGTCAATTAGGTTTTAGCAGTGGTGTGACTGACAAGGAAATAAGACTCAAGGGATGAATGGTTTCAGATAGTGGAGAAGACTTCTCAAACCTTTCACCTCTTAGGTCCCCTGTGTTTCTCCAAATACAATGATACAAATTTTTGATTAGTAGCTAACATAGTGAAGTTAACTTCTCAATAGCAGATAGCTAGATAAGCCTGGTAAAGAGGAATCCTGGCTGCTGGGCACTCTGCTCCTTCTACCAGCAATCTGCCTATTGGAAGGACACTGGGAGCCTGAGGGAAATAGGATGATGGACTTTCACAGATGGGGAAGGCTTTTTTACTGACTTTCCCAAGCAATAGAAGCACTGACACTCTTACCTCTGGGAGCTATTCCAGAAACTCCACAAGCATCCTCTCCAAAAGTCTTTGGTCACCAATGCTCTTGCTTCTTCCAAGCTCCTGACCATGTGGCCAAGTTTTCAGTCACTGTCTATGAATCAGTGTAAAAACTCAGCAAGCTATTTCTCCTTCTAAATCAAATGGCCAAGGACAAGGGCTGTTGGATCTGAGCCCATTTGCCTTCTCATTTGTTTTCAAGATCATCTCTACATAATTGCAAAATTACTTTTTAAATATGTCAGTTTACTTGAACAATTGTCAGACTATCGTACCCTATTATCTAATTTTTTTTCTTCATTATTGCCTTGCAACCTTTGAGACCACAGATGTGAGTTGAGGGGTTTAGCACACTTTCTAATATTCCTTGAGACCTTATTACCCATGAAGCCACCAGGATTCTTATGCCTCCTCCAAGATACTCCCCACCTCACATGACTCCTTGCCTTTTCTTTCTCTCTACTTAGAAAACAAACAGGTAAACAAACAACAAACCAACTGACCAGAATCTTAATAAAAGAAAAAGGAAAGGAAAAGCACAAGAAAAACAGACAGACATACAACCATAAAATGTAAAACACAAACCCAGAAACCATAATGTATAAGCAAAAGCCAGAAAGAAAAAAAAAAGCTCAGACAAAGCAATCTGAGACAAAAAGCCCACAAAAATACCACTGAGTTCATTTTTTTGTTGGATACAGAACACAATTATTAGATGCTTATGCTCATGCATGCAAGTCTTGAAAACTCGCACAACTGTAGAACATCATTAAGAATTGGGAGAGGGATCTGGAGAGACAGCTCAGTGGTGAAGAGAGCTTGCTGCTCTTGCGGAGAGTCAGGGTTCAGGACCCAGCATCAGCACCTGCTGCCTCGTGACTGCCTGTAACTCCAGCAACAAGGAGTCATACTTCCTCTTCTTTGCAGTACTGGCACACATGCACTTGCATGTACAGGGACACACACACACAAAACTTTTAGAAAATATTTTTGAGTGAGCCACCAGGCTCCAGTGGCTAGTTCCAGACTCTGTCCACACCGAAGGTGGTGGTTAACGTTAGCCATAAATCAAAACAAAAAGACACCAGTGTGGGGAGGACATTGCAAGGAGCACGAAGGATCATGAGGTGGAAGGGAGACAGGACACAGTGGGGTAAACAAGATGCAGTGCATATGTCTCTGAAATGACCGAACCTGTGTCAGCCATAAAGAAAAGAACTCTGAAGAACAATGATCACCTGTCATTTTTAACTGCTCTGTCTTCAGTACCCAACCCAGTGCCTGGATTATAGTACTAGTGCTTGCTATTAAACACATTGCATAAAAACAGCATACGCAGCTGCATTTTAATTTCAGATGAACGAATTAATTTTGATATAAAGATGTCCTGTGCAATACTCAGGACATATTTGTGCTGGTTGGATTTTGTCACACAAATCTAGGCTTGCCAGGGAAGAGGGGAATCTTAATTGAGAAAATACCTCTATTAGATTACCCAGAGGCATGTTTGCAATGCATTTTTTTTGATTAATGATTCATGTCCTTGGGCCCATCTCAAGGGTGGCATTGCTACCCCTGGTCTGGTAGTCTTGGGTGATATAAGAAAGTAGGATGAAAGCCATGAGGGCCAAACCAGTAAGCAACACTCCTCCATGGCCTCTACGTCAGCTCCTGCCTCCAGGTCCCTGCCCTGGGTTCCCATTCTGACTTCCTTTGATGATGGACTCTGATATTGAAGTACAAGTGAAGTCAACCTTTCCCTCCCTAAGCTGTTTTTGGTTATGTCATTCATTAGAACAACAGAAACCTAAGACTTCTTTATCATTAAAAATTGTTCTTCTCCTAAAATTCAAGTTTAATGAGTATCCTATGTTAATACAGCAGGTAACCTAGCAGTGGGGTCTAAATAAGCGCTCCTGTACAAACAAACAGGCAAAGGAAATAATTCAAACCCCGGGATTCACTTAGTTTATACTCTAACTCGTTCACTTTACTGAGTTCTCCCCTGGGTCTAGTAGTTCGTGGTAGAGATGGCTATCTTTACCCCGGTTGATAAGCTGTACTGTGGAGACCCAAGAACATAAAAATGTAAAGGCTTCAATGTAAAATTGAGAAATTGCAGAATAGCCTCAAAACCAGTATTTTGTGTGTGTGTGTGTGTGTGTATATGTATGTCCTTAGACACGAACAAAGTGAGGCAGATTGCATAAGAATTATTTCTAAAAGGATGGCTGCTCTGTGGGTATCTAACTAGCTAAATGACTGAGAGGGGATGATTAGGATTTCCAGAAAGATGAGTGGATCTAAAGATGGAGGTGATCTCTGCCCTCCTTCTGCTCTGTTCTCAGGAATTTGGGTTAGTTACTTCGATGTACAAATAGCTATGAAGTCTTTGGGGCTCTAGTACTTGGTATCTATCTTTACTCAAAGGTGTGAGGGTTGCTGATCATATTCTGTTTCAGGTGAGGGTCTCCTCCATGTTCCCTTCAGAGATGGAAGGTCAAGAGGCAACGACCCTGGTAAAGGCGGCCCATGGCAGAGGGACAGAGGCTCTACTGGGCTAGACTCTGTCACTTCCACTCACATGCTTTTGGTCAAAATGAGTTCAAGGCCAAGTTCAACATCAATGAAGTCTGAGGGCAACTTTATTTGCAGAAGTGAAGAAAGAAAGAGGCTGAAAAATAGTCAAATAATAACTGAATCTGTAACAGGCAGTCAACACTTGCAAAGAGCCTTCAAGCAGGAAGGGTGAGACACTCTTGTTGAGACCTTAACTCTTTTCTTTGGAGAGAGGGGACAGAGAATGACTTCCCCATGTGGCCTAGAATGTATGCAAATGGGGTAGCATGATGACAAAGTTATGCAAATGCTGGTGATCATTTGCACCATTTGCCAGCTCTGCCTGAGCTATGGCTTCAGCCATCACCAACCTGGCCAATACACATTGGCCACGTTAGCACCATTTGCTGAAAGAAGTTGACATTTTTATCTGAAATGGTTTTTCTACTCAACTTGCAATCAATAAGTTATATTCAACTTATAAACAATAATCCTGTTTCATGTGGTAGAAGACCAAGGCTGGGAAATTGGGGTGTTTAGTTTGGGAGCTATAGCAAGAATTAGAAGAATTGGGGTTGGAACCCATGTGGACTGAGTAGGAAGCCCTAGGCTTGCTTCCATGTGACTCCAGGTTCCCTCCCTCTGGAGGTTCTCATCTGCCTTCCCCCAGGAGCTTCAGATGTACTCACAGATGTCAGCTATATAAACCTGGTGAGCAGGTTTATGAAGTGAACCAAGCCCCTCTCATGATGGGAGTTTGGTAAAGGACTGGCAACCAAGATCATCAGAGCCCAGAAAAGCATCTCCTTTACCAGGCTTTGGGAAAGCAGAGCTTGCTTGCCTCCAGGCAGCCTGAGGAGTCTTCCTGCTGCCAGAAGAGGCTAGGCTACTGTTGGCATGCAGACTGGCAGGCTCTCACAGCTGCCCTGAAGTTTCCCTACCTCTAGTAACATTCTATTTATTGAGCTCCTGGCTGTGCCCATGGCCTTGTCAGCTGCTGCTGAGTCAGTAGGGTAGGTAGTTAATTAAAGTCGTGGTGGTGCTGTAGAAATGGAAGGCTGGGAAGGTAGCCAGTCTCAGCGGTCCTTGTTCCTGGTTCCACTGCCAGGTCCCGGCATACAAGGCAGCCAGTCCCAGTGGGAGGGCCTGTTCCACCTGGAATGTTCCGCTCCAACAGTGTGGCATTGAACTTTATGAAGCTGTGCTCTTGAATGGAGGGGATGCAAGTTTTCTATAATGAAAAAAAAATCACTCTGCAGAGCCCGTAGCCATGGTGTGAAGTCAAGTTATGATGCTACTGAATTACATTGGGGACCAAACTCTACTTCTGGAGCGACACAAACAAGGAACAGTGGGACATGGAGAACCTATATACTGCTAGTTGCAGTTGATAGATTGGACTTGGCCCCAGGTAACACTCATGTAATTTGGGTCAGGGTAAGTGGCCCAGGCCAAGGTGAAGGGTCCTTCTTGCTCCTAAACCCCAACAAGAGCATAGGATGTGAATCATTCTTAGGCAGCATGCTGGGAGGTACCGCAGGTGGCTGAGTGGCCTGAGCTAGCCCAGGAATAGGGGCACAGGTGGAGAGGAACAAATACTGGGCCCCAGGGTTGTTTTAACTAGTTATGGTAGCCAGCTTGCTGGTAGATGGTGGTCTGCCACCACTGGTACTCCTACAGGCATGTGGATGAGCAGAATATCAACTCTTCCTGCCCAACACAAGCCCAGGAAGTTTGATCTGGTGAGAGGCAGGGTGTTCCCACCAGGCCAGAACCCAGAATTGAAGTGTAACATGTAGGTAGCACTTGCCTGGAAACAGTTGACTTTTTCTGGAAGGTAAAGAGTGTTTGAAAAGTTTGGATGACACACAAGAATGTGTCTTTTCTCTCTGGAAACTTCCTTGAGCCTCCCCTGCTTACTAGGCCTCTTCCCTCCTACTGTGAGCTGAGAATTGTGGGGAGCACCTCTTTGTGTTAGTTTCTATACAGGAACATGTTATCCCAGCCCTGAACTGTGTGTTTATATACATCCTATTCCAGCCCTGAACTGTGATTATGAGGATCAGTTGACCTGGTCTGTAGTTTTCACTCAGTATTTACAGGGGAACAACATAGGACTCCCACTGAATCCCTACCAAAATCTTACAATGTTCCCTTTTCACGGAATCTTTACAATTCTCCACTCATAGTTATGTTTCCCTGTGCTGACAAAAGTTATTTAAGGAAGAAAGGGTTTATTTTGCAAGGTAGATAGGAATCATCATGGGTGGGGCAGGCACTTAATGGAGGTGTCACATTGTATCCACAGTCGAAACCCAGACAGCGATGGTTACTTATACTCAGCTCCTTTCTCCTTTACAGTCCAGTCCAGGATCCAATCCCAGGGAGTGATGCCACCCACAGTGAGTAGGTCTTTGCACCTCAATTAAACCAATGAATATAATCCTCCCCAGGGATATCCAAAGGCCTGTCTCCTGGGTGACACTAGATTTCATTAAGTTGACATTTGTGATAAACCATCACACTCCCTGTATATTTCAAATCAACTCTATTACTTGCATACCTAATGTATGTTATATATACATTATATGTTATATGCATAACAAATATGATATATTATATACAATGAATAATGCTATGTTGTATGATTTAAAGTATATGGACAGAAGTTTTCACAGCTGTGAATCATTAGAAAGTATTTCATCTGCTGTTTGTTGGGTCCACAGACAGAATTCAGCTGCTGTTGATTGGATTTGTTGACTCTTACTTGGGATTCTGTAATTGAATCTTCAGTCTTTTTATTCTTCATCCACCTATGCGCTGGATGCTTATTTCTCTCACTGTGTCCTTTCTGAGTGATGTAAGTTTTCCATCATTTCAGTGGTATAAAGCAAAATTCTCAGCGTGTCCTCTAGTTCAGAAGTCAGGAGGTTAACCTACTTCATCCATTAATACCTCATTAAGACTCTAAAAATGCAGTTCTGTCTTTTTTTTTTCCATTATCACAGGGGAACAAACGATCCAGAGTACTGTGAACTTAGCCACCCTATTTATCCAGAATTGAAATGAGTAAATAAAGTAGTAAATTTGGAGCTTAACCACCAAGTAAAATGACAGCAATTGTCTCTGCACAGCCTGTGCTTAGACATATTGGCGTTTGGTATAAGTCTTAACTGATTTGTCTCTTATGTGAAATCACAAATAAAGACCATACTTAAGAAGCTTTAAAATCCACAGTTGCTCTCAGTCACTCAGTGCAGCCAGAGCCCCCCAGGAGAAAATTAACTGCTGTTGAAAAGAGAAACACACGTGTGCCACTCCGCACAGGCTGCGGTCTTTGGCGCCACAGTATTGATGCTTTTAATTTCTTCTTGAGCAGTGATGGAAGCAAGGGCAGTTAGCTACCCATTTATCACGGTTTCAGCCTTTGCAATTTGGCAGAAGCTAAGTAACGGGGTGGTGATATTCTGACTTCAGACACCATTTCTATAAAGGGAAGCTCTCGAGTAACGCTGGGAAGCACTTGACTCTCATGGCTTTCTTATGCCTTGATATTTTAGTAGAGGTGAAAGCTCTGGGTGGGGCATGAGATGCTGAAAGGGGGGGGTTGTCCATGTCAGCCGTCAGCACTGGCCAAGCCTTCTGCCAGCAGCGGACTTTAGGTAGCCAGAGATGTCTTTGAGATATATAATATATATGTTATATACATGTGTGTATATATAATGTTTAACACACACATATATATACACATATATACTAACATGTATTCACTATACGAATTAATGGAATTCACTGATACATACATGCATTTTGTGAATTGTTCATTGTCACTGATCCTTTTATCTTTGATTGTTACCCTTCCAGTCCCTAGAAATCTCTCTCCTCTTTTCAGAGTTTTTCTTAGTTTTATTTTTTTCCATATGTGAGAATATTGTGTGCGGTCTTTGTATTTCCATCTTTATTTTTGAGATCTTTATCTCCTCTCATGGGACCTTCAGCCCTTTAGAACCATAACTCTCAGGTTAGACATTAAGCCACCAGAGGGGCGAGGGGCCACAAATAGTATTTTATCTTCTTTTTTTTCTGTATTGGGTCTTAAAAGTTTAGTTTATCTTCTAGGATTTAAAAACATGTTATATAGGTTTATCCTCAAGATGTTTCCAATTTTGTAGTTAATTGTAGGGACAAATAAAATTCTAAAAACAAAGCAAAACAAAACAACCTAGATTCTGTGGAATTCGGAGCAGTCTCTACCATTACTCCTGCTTTCCACATATGACATTTAGTGTCTCCTTTACTTTTCTGGTTTTAGGTTTTGAGGTGTTTATATCTCCCATCTGATTTAAATACTCTTATCAGATATATGAGCCATAGCTGAGTGATCTAGAGAGCTGAGAAGTGACTACAAGATGGATCCAAGCATCTCTTTGCACAGTTATCCGAGACATCGCTGGGATGTCTTCATATACAAGAGCACTTATAAATTAGATGTCAGTATCACATAGCTCTCTCTAACAAGTGTTCTGATGGTGGGCTCTCAAGTGATTGAGGCACAGTTATTTAGTTTAAGAAGCTAAGACTGAGGACTTGGGGACTGACTGGGGATAACAAGAGCAGTTGGTTACTCCTGGGATTGCATGGTGGCTTGCTTTGGGACAACAGATCTCAGATGGAACATTTAGCTTCCCAGGGGCTACTTGGCAATTCCTGGAGAAGTAGGGTTGCATAATAGGGGACATCCTATAGTCTATAAGGCAGTCTTGCACACATGTGAACTCACACACATGTACACATACATTTATACATGCACACACACATCAGTAGTTCTGAACTTGAGAGCTCATGGCTTAGGAAATGGTATTCAACCTCACAGAGACTTTCTTGGAAGAACAATGGGGAAGACAAAATTACTTCTACTTGAATTGAACCCCACCATACCAAGGAGGGCGTGCATTTGTTGGGGCTTGCTCACATTCTAAATGAGTTTCCCTCAGGGCTATATTGGAAAATGGAGCCGAGAGAAAAGCACTTCCTCTTGTAACTGGGGTTATTAAGCCCCTGTATCCTCTACCCTCAGCACTCTCCCTCCCTGTAAGCCCTTCTCTCAGGATAGAATTTGCCATTCTAATGAGATATCAGTACACACACTGAAAAAAAAAATGATAGCAGTGCAAAACACATTTCCCTTGAGTAAAATTAATTTAGGTGTATAAAATTTCAATTGAAATATGTCTTTTTAAAAAGTATATTTTTCCAGATTGTGACCTTGTAATAAATGTGGCTTCCATGGTATCCCTAGGAGAGAGTTGCCAAGGAAACCAATAGCCCTCCTCACTGCTGTGCACTCCTTCCCATGGATTACCATTATGGCCCATCAGTCATTTTGAGAGTTAGAGACACTGTGGTGAACAAAATGATGACTTTATCTGTTTGTCCCAGGAGAGCAGTTTTGAGAAATAGATTTACCCAATGCCATCAGAAGATTATCGAATGACCCCTCCTGGTAATGAAACAGAAAATAGATGTTTCTCACAGTAATGCCATCTTGGAATACATTTCTCAGTCCTTAATACTGTTATTATAAAGATGCAAAATATGGCTGCCTGTATACTGAAAGACTACAGCACAATACTGACTCTCGGTGAGGCCAATTATAGACTGGCTAGCCACGGTCATTGTTTGAAGCACAGTACATTAACTAAAATATAACCCCTGTATAGTTGTTACAAAAGCTGACTAAAAGGAATAACGAAATTCTCCCACATATTGCCAGGCCCAAAATGTATTTTTATGGAATTTATTAGTGTGATTATATTTGGAACAATGCCCCCAAACAAAGGCTAGAAAAGGGTTTCAGTCAACGTGACCAGGATTTCAGAGTGATGGAAGAACCAGCTGTTAGGAACTGTGGTAGGGATTATTATAAGGATGGAAAGGTGCCTCTTAGGACCAGCAGGGCTGACATGCTAGTGGGTCCAAGGCATCACCTGAAGCTACAGCAGCTCAAACATGGAGTGTGCTAGAGTCTGAAAGAATGAAGGCTCCCCAGCTTCTGTCTGTGATGATTTCAAGTTGATTTGTTTGTTTGTTCTTTTCCTGACTATCCACCAGTTTAGTGGCATTTGTTTGCCCCATATCTAGGCCTTTTGGGTTCTGCCTTTGCACCCAAGGCAATCCCTCAACTCCCTTATGGGGGGGGTGACCTTAGCTCTTTTGTGCCCTAGAACTTGTTTTCTGCCCTCCCCATGTACATACCAAATACCACTCCAGCACAACCTTGACCCCTCTGCCCCCCTGCCCCTGGCATAGGCACATGGACTGTGTTTTTCTTTGCCCCAGGCCTGTGAACCAACTCTGCTCCAAAACCAGTGAGCCTCTTAGCCATTGGTGAACTTTATCTACCTGTACCTTCTTCTTTCATGAGATGGTAACCTGTCTTAGTTTCCTTGTTCCTGTGATAAGCATCATGATCAAAGGCCACCTGAGTGGGTAGGAGAGGATGCAGTCATCATCAAAGGAAGCCAACGCGGCAACTCAAGCAGGAACCAGGAGGCCTGAAATGGAGCAAAGCCCATAGGAACTACTGATAACTGGCTTGCTCAGTCTGCTTTCTGATACCACAAGGACGACCTGCCAGGAGTGGTACTGCCACAGTAGTCTGTCCCCATTCAAGACCAAGAAAATGTCTCATAGACATACCCAAAGGCCAACCTGATGGAGGCAATTTCTCTGCTCTGTTTGTGTCTTCTTTACTTTCTGTCAAGTTGCTAAAACACCAAACAGCAGTTGTTCTTACGGGAGCAGCCTTGCTCCATCACAAGTTTCTCTTCTGAGTTTTCTTCTCATCCTGACCAGGAGAAGCTGCATCTTCGTGCATATTGTGGTCCTCCTGCTGAAATTACTTCACAGGGCCTGCCTTTTGGTTATAGCCAGAATGATATGCTTTCCCCCCTTCTCTCCCAGTGCCCAGGAGTTGATGACAGATCATAAACATAAAATCTAGGCAATTTGTCTTGTTGTTGTGAGCAACACCTATGAGCGGATGCAGACTGCAGAAGCTCTCACATGTTTCCCAGAGCCTGGTCTCTAAGGGGTCAGAGGTGATGGCTCTACAAACACGTAAACTAAAACAAGCAGAGCTTTTCTAGGCTCCGAGGAAATGCAAATGCTCTTCAGACAGGAAGTCTCCTTCTTTTCCTACAGAGCGCGGTGGTTTCTAAAATTGCTATTACATCAGAGCCCCAGTTCTGTCTTCCTTAGCAAAACAGCATCATTTTCTCCTCTCTGATCCATAAATATCAGCCTCTGTGTCTATATATACACATTTCCTCTTCCCTGTGTGAGTGTGTGTGTGTGTGTGCGTGTGTGTGCCTGCGCGCACATTTGGGGGTGCACATGCACGTGGTGAAGTTGCTCTTACATAACACTTAACATGTATGGTATCTTTGTGTACTAACTCATTTAATCTTAATCACACCACCAGACAGGTACAATTAACACTCCCATTTGCAAATGAGAAAATTAGGGCCATGTGGGCTTGGTTCATCTTGCTCAAGGCAGTACGGTCAGTTGGCACGTCTCAGTTCACCTGCGCCAATATCAGGGTTGACCACTTGCACCTAAAGCAAGAGAAGTTAATGAGCTCGTGATCCTAGGTATGTGTCTCTTTGTTGTACATGATTCAACGTAGAAGCGGGGAAATCACAAACATGATGAGCTCTGTTACCTCATTTGTGTTTAGCCTGGTGGGGTGGAGGATTGAAAATAAACATCAAGTCAGGCTTTCCCTGCCCTTCCCCCTCTTCCCTGGCTGATGCGTCAATTTCTTTCCAGTTATCGCATCTCTCACACACAGGGAAGGCTGAAGAAGGCAAGAATATAGTGTCAAGTTCACAGACAGCTAGGGGCATTGCAAATAGAACAAGGGAGTGGGCAGGAGAGGATGGCTTTAAAATTAATAAAATTATAATATTTCTGAAAGTAAACTGGGCTCCTGAAAAGACACATATTGGTAGAAGCTAGAACTGACCTGGCAAAGCCATGCATTGGGCAAGCCTCTGCAAAGTAGAGGAAAGACATATATTTTTTTCTGCCCTCCCCCCTTAAAAAATTCCCATAAAATTAGTGGCTTAATTTAGTCACATATCTGCAGCATGGCCATGGTTAGGCAGTTATCTTGTCTGCTACACCCATGGAACTGTGGCAGCTGGAAGGCTGGTGTCAAGAGTCATCTAAGACTAAGGCACACACGTACCAAAAGAATACAATGCTGGCGTTCCAGCAAGGACACAGATGGGTGGCATTAGCTCTGCTGTGTGGCTATTCGGGCTCACCACAGTTTGGAGGCAAGGTTACAAAGGGGACCAGTGGTAGCTTCACTACCTTTTCTAGCAGGGACTTGGAGATCTACTGTGTCCTACTCTTGGAAACCACCGTCAAAGCCTTCCCAGTATTAAGGGGAAGAATACAGTCCCTGTTGTTGATGAGCGACTCCAATCTCATCCTGCAGCACAATAACCCTGGACTTAAATACATCTGTGCATTTTGTCTTTGGAAACTAAAAGTCCCTCCCTCCTAGAATGTGATTTGTGGATTAACTACCTTGAGAAGAACAGAGCATAGGAAGGCACTAAAAGACCATGGAGCCTGATCTGATGACCCAAACAACCTTCAAACATGATGAGAGTGACTGAACCAAGATAGGGGGATCAAAGCAGCAGGAAATGAATTCAAGATTTGCATTCTAGTTTAGCAGCAGGCTAAATACCAATGACTCTGAAGACAAAGGAAGAAGAGTAAGGCAGGCACAAAGGAACAGGGTCATGGGCTCTAAGGAGAGTTACCGGTTAGGAGCACTTACTGCTCTTCCAAAGCCCACCAATTTGGTTCCAATCACCCACATTTGGGCAACTTGCTAATGCCTGTAACTCCAGGGGATCTGACATCCTCTCCTGGCTGCCATAGGTACCTGCACAGCATGCGACATACAGACACAGATATGCACCTGAAAGGAAGGCATATGTTCATCTGCAAAAGCACACATGCCCTTAGGGGAATATATTTCTATTTCTTACGTGTACCCTCCAAGTACCCACCAACCCTTGAAGTCCCTACTGGGAGTCAGGTAAAGGTGGAGTTGCATGTTTGTTGCTATTATTTTAAGCACTCATTATTTCGAATGGATGTCTGGGCAGAACAGGGCCACTATGTGAAATAAAACCCTGTGATTGACTTGCAATTAATACCTCATTTTGGTAATAAAAGAAAATGTAGAATGTTGCCTATGTTTCTGCAGAAAACCATGAGATAGTCTGTTTTAGACATAGGCTGTAACCAACACAAGGTTTCTCTTGGACACATGCATCACTGCCTTCTTTTCTACAGCAGCCATGAGATGTATTCTCTCCTAAGTGTATTGGGAAACAATGGTACCATTTCCATAGGCCATCACATGTCAATGGAAACAGCCCATTCCCATTGTATTCAGCTTCTTCCTTCTCATAAACATGCACGAAAGGGCACTTGCTTTGCAATCAGACAGTTCTCAGTTCCAACTCTGCTGTTTTCCACTTGCCTGACCATTAGCAAGTGGTTTCACCTTTCTGGGCCTTAGTTGTCTTCTCTGTACGATGCTAATAAGGGCTTACATCATGGGTTTTACTCTAAATATTAAATGCAGCAGCAAGACGGTAATACAGAGCCTGACACATCTAGATGCCACACTGTTTAACTGTCCATTGCTCCATTCCTAACAGCTGGCATCAGGCATCCAGCATGTTAGCGAGCACCTCCACTGCCTGCTGGCCATGGTCAGGTAACATCCTTTCATGGCTCGGTGACTTAACATTTAGAAGATGGAACGTTCACAGTGAGAGCCCGTTGAAAAATAAGTCAAGCTCCAGAGAGCACTTAGGCGCAAACCAGCTTAGATGCAGGTGGCTTTCTCAGCTCTGCCTGCCAGCTGGATGGCTTTTGCATTCTACCCAAGCAAAACTCCTCTGTCCCAGAGGTTTTCGCGAATTCGCTAGTGCTGAATGCCTGTCAGAAACTCTGGGAGAGATTAGCTTTGAAAAGCTGACATTTTGGTACATATCAAAAAAGCCCAGAGCAAACAGGGGTCTAAGAAACACTTGGAAGGTCTTCAGCAGGGTCAGTGAGAGCCATCACCAGACTCAACCTTGCAAGTATCAGGGGAAGTACAGAAGGTCATCTGAGCCATCTAGACACTAGCAAGCTTGCAGCCCTTGGAAACACCCAGATGATTGGATTTTTTTTTTTAAACTCCTCTCTCTGTAGCCTTCTATCAGAGCCCAACTTAACGCATTCCTACAGATATGTCAAAATGCAATCTCTTCCTGGGTGCTTTCCCTGATAAAGGAGGAGGGTTTCTTTCGACCAACCACCGTGGCTGTTTCTCTTGGAGCATCCCAAAGGGGGGCAGGCGCTGTAACGAACTTTCTACCAGGATTGCATTTGATCATCTACGGAGCAAAGAGTAACTGACCAACTACGGGCTGTCAGTGATGGGGTACTATATCATCACTGAGCCCCCTAAGTTTCAAAGAAGCAAAGTGAACTACGCCAAGTCCTTTGAGGGGCGGGTGGGAGAGTCAGAACCTGTATGAACACACTTTCCACATTATTTCCAGAAAATTATAGTTCCCGGGGGTAGGGGGATGGCGGTGTCCATAGTGTCAACTTGATGAGATTTAGAATCCTCATTTCCCAAAAAGACACCCTGACTTTTAAGAGCTTTGTTAGTTCTTGTTATTATATTATATATTGCATTATAAAACATGTATTTAGGCAGAACATTTCTGCCTTCACTTCCATGAATAGAATGCCAGAAAAAGAATTTTGAAGGTAAGGGTTACAAATCTTCTCAAGACACTTGAATTGCAAGAACTCAACTTCTTCTCCTAGAGGCTAGACATCTTTGCTTAGAATTCCTTCCAGCTGTGTCAAATGTGTCTCTGGAAGCACTCACCTTCCAAAACTGAATATCTGAATATCGTCTTTTTTCCCCCCAAACAGTTCTATGAATCTGATAGGTTCAATGAGTGAGGTGAAAAACTGTTTAAACGTTTGTTGTATATCTTGGCATTAGAATGCCTTTTGCTCCTTCCCATTTGTTTTGTGTGAAATTATGCTTCTCCTAACTTTCGAAATGAATTGCTGATGTATGAAGGACATAAAAGCCAGAAGACCATCTGAACTGCTATGAGACTGACTCCTAGAGATGACTTGGATGCTGTACCTGTGGTGTCACAACAATATGGCTGCCAGAGAAAGCCTGAACAGGACAACAATAATAGACATGATAACAGAGAAAGGGAAAGTCTCAAGGGGCCCCACTCCTACACAAAGAACTACGGGTGATAAAGGAATGTTGGGCATGGGAGAGATAATCTTTCCAGGGAAGTACACATTAACAGATTATCCAATTTCTCTCTTTTAGCTTAAAAAAGATCTTCTCAGTCCTATTTCTAGATATGAACATTATTTCCATCTATCTCTTAGTATTTTTCATTTTTTTTTTTTTTTAAAAAAAAGCAAACCCACTTCTGGGTAAAGTCACACGATATATGACTGGCATTTACTAGGAACTTATCACTTACATTTTGCTTCCTTATTTTTTAGGAAATTCTATTGCCGCTATTGATTGTGCATTTTAATACAGTGCCTTGGTTCCAAGGCAGTCATAAAAAGGCACAACCACCCACATAACTAATGAAGAATAAATTGTTTTCCTCTTACTTCATTTTTCAGGAGGAGAAATGCTAATTGTTGATCAGGCATGAAGCATATCCTGTTTTGAGTCAAACAAGTTTGATTTATAGATATTGGGGGCCAAGCTAGAAATCAATTGGAGTATTGAATTATTAAACTCTGCTGTGTTCCAAGTAGCTATGCGCGGTATCTGACAGCTGCAAAATGAATTCTAACCCAAAGTATTTCTCTGAGTTGTTAACCAGAACTCAGTGACATAGACCAGCATAACTTTGCAATGCAAAAGAAAATGCCAGACGAACTCCTGCAACCGCGCACAATTTATCACAGTTGGTTGAAAGGGAGAAATGCATAATTTTTTTGATCCAGCTGACACATTCAATTATCTCTAAAACTTTCTATCACAGTAGTCCTTCCCAGCCATTTATTGGGGACAAAAATGTAATCCATAATTATGGATATTTCATGTGCCCTGTATCAAACATTCAACAATCCTGTCCCCAGGCTTCCTGTCTAGCAGACGAATGGAGAAAAGAAAATAAATGCTTAGCAATCAAGATTTGCAAAGTGGCCATGAGGGGCCGTCAAGACACTGACAGCTGAAAACAAGGGGGAGAAATGTGTGCAGCCTAGCCTGGGGTCTGGGTTTGCAGAGGAAATGATTTGGTATGTAATCACGGATTTACAGATGTCGGGGACTGGATGAAGCTCTGTGGGCATTAATTTGGTGCTTCTACTGGATAGTTTTTTGCTACAACTTAGCAATAATGAAGAGAATTCTCCCAAACTGTGTACATGTCTTGAAGATGTGAGATGATCAGAAAAATGAGAGGACAGGCTTAAGATTTCCTTGGTTACTAATGGATTTTACCAAAATAATTGTGTATTATTCAGGAAATTCTTCCCTGAATACGTAGAAGGCAACTAATATTGTCTGAATTCTTGTAATGCTAATGAGATACTATGGATAGTTAACAATACACGACAATTATTTATATTCCTCCTCCAGCCCTTCCACTAAGAGATTTGGAAAGGCAAACTGTCAACTAATCTTGAGATATTTACCAATGTTTGCCAGACACACAGAATACACATAGGGTATATGATATGTGGTTGTATGTAGATATGTGATTAGTTATGTTTCAACATGTATGCACCTGCATTTAAAGGCCAGAGATTGACATTGGGTGGGTTCCTTGATTGCTCTTAGACTTGTTAAAATACAGGATCTCTCATTGAACCTGGCGCTCATTGATTCCGTCATACTGCCTGGATAATGAACTCTAGGAATTCGTCTGTCTCTGCCACTTTCGTCACTGTCGCTGGAGCTACAGATGCAAGCTGCAATGCCTGGTATATGTGGCACTGGAGATCTGAACTCAGATCCTCATGCTTGTCTGGTGGGCACTTTACCAAATGAGCCTTCTCCACAGTCCTTATCTTATATTTTAACTGTAGGAGATTTACAGTGTTTCTTCTGATCACTTAATGGAGTCATAGAATAGGAATGGTCAAGCCTGGTGACATAAGTTTTCCCTTGATGTTTGTTGTAGTTTTGATGGTAGCCATTCATAAATGATTCAGGGCACTTCTGTCCTTCCTGTAAGTCTTCAGAGAGATTAGAACTAGCAAGAAGATTGTATTTCTGAATAAGACCTGACAAATACCTTTCTTTTCCCTTCACCTGATAGATCCCAGCCTCCACACCATGTGTTCTGTATTTAGAATTCTAAGAAGGGATACCTAAGACATAGAACCTGCTTGAATCATCTTCATTGTCTGGCCCATCACAAGTCAAGAAGATCTATTGTGAAGTTCAGTGCCAATATCTATGAGCTCCTTTTTGGTTGAAATTATTTTGATCCTTGCATTCCCTCAAACAGACATTGTCAACCTATTGCATCAAATGCTTTTCTGTTCTATTGAAAACGCATGACACTGGCTGTTATGAAGCAAAAAAAAATCATTCATTTATGGAAAATGTTTAATAAAATAAAGAGAACTTAGCAGAATGTCTTTTCCTATTCAGATTAGTCAAACTTAAGCCAGAAAGGTCTGGGAAGCATCAAGAGGTTAAATAAGTTAACAAAGGAGTGAGCTGTAATTGGACACTCATTTATTTTCTGATTTTTCTATTTCAAAGCTAGCAGGAATTTCAAAGCAGCAGGAATTTGCACAACCGAGGTTATTGGCTCTGAAGTCACCATTTAAAAGAACTCATAAAAGTTACCAAGTCATAGAAGAAAGATTCACATTGTTTGGTATAAAGGAAAAGGCAGTAGTTTCTGGTACTCAATTTGCAATAAAAAAAACCAAAATTACAGAAAGGAACCAGTGATTGTCAACCCAACAGTTATCATCATTGTGTGTGTGTGTGTGTGAGTGTGTGTGTGATTGTGTGTGACTGTTAACAGTGTGGTAGTTAAAATTATTGCCAAGCATGTTGGTGTAGATCTATAATCCAAGCTACTCATGAGGCTAAGGCAGGGGGATGATAAGTTCAAAGCCCGACTGGACTACAGAACAAATTATAAGCTAGCCTGGAAGTATAGTGAGACGTTATCTTAATATCTATCTATCTATCTATCTATCTATCTATCTATCTATCTATCTCCATTTATTTTATTTAATAAAAGATATGGGGATATGACTCAGTGATTAAGTGCCTCTAAACAAGTGTGGGGTCCTAAGTTCAATTGGCAGTAAAGAGAGACAGAAACAAGAAACAGAGAGGGGAAAGGGAGAGAAAGAAGAAGAAAAGAAGGGGGAAAGGAGGGAAATAATTACTGCTGATCCAATATTCACACCTTCCATCAGTTTGCTATCAATTCAATTTTCCCTGACCCACAGATGCTGGAATTGCCATGTGGTTTGCTTTGACCAATGGGATGCAAGTCCAGGTGACACTAGCAAAGACCTTAAATGTGCTATTGTCTTTGTCTTTCCTGGCTCTCTAATGACCCAGTGTTTAAAGAGAACAGCTCGGGCAGTTAGAATTGCTTCTTGTTCACTGCATGTTCCTGAAATAAACACATAGAAACAGAGTCTTCTTCTCAGTAGCTGGGAGCTAAGCCTGATTCAATGACAGCTTAAAACAGAGCTGCCCAGTCAAGCCCACAGTAACAAAATCAACCTGCAGAGATTTAAAACAAAAGAACACATATGTCTTTGTAATGCACCGAGTTCTGGAGTGGTTGGTGAGATAGCCTCACTCTGTCAATCGCTTGTCATTTTGATAAGTTACCAGTGGCCAGGATGTATATGCCAAACTTTGATGACAAGATCAACAGGTAGGTGATATTCTTAACACTGTCCTAGAGATGAGATAAAAAGTTCTGAAGGATTGGTAAGTTTACCCAAGAAGCTATAATAATGGCAGTTCATGCGCATAGCTTTAATCAATCTTATTCATTACAATGTCTTTGCTATGGCTCAACTGTGTTCACATCTGACACGGGAGAATTTAAAGTCATGCTTGGTGCTTGCTGAAGAGGTTATGCTTTCAGCAGGAAACAAAACAACTGTGACTCAGCCCTTCTATTTCATTTCAACTGGTACCACACATAAATTGTTAAGGGTTGTATTTCAACCTCCGCCAAGAACACGGCTGACTCAGCTCTTGGAAGTCCGTCCCAAGAACTAATTGGTAAAGAATTCTCCTGGGGAGACAGACAACCCAGCAACTTCTCAGATGACTTCCAAAGTAAAAATGACAAAATGGGGCAGGTATGTTGTGGCCATGGAAACCCAGAATAAAAACACAGCTCTGCTGTCTGTTGTCCCTCTTGAATTCTCTGTGACCATGGTCATCATTACTGTACGACATATCTATAAGTTCACAGGGGGCAAGGGAAACCTAAAAAGATATTCTTTTTTTGAAGTTTTTCATTTTATTTTTTTTTTTAATTGAGCTCTACATTTTTCTCTGCTCTCTCCCTACCTTTCCCCTCAACCCTCTCCCAAGGTCCCCATGCTCCCCATTTACTCAGGAGATCTTATCTTTTTCTACTTTTCATGTAGATTAGATCTACGTATGTCTCTCTTAAGGTCCTCATTGTTGTCTAGGTTCTCTGGGATTGTGATTTGTAGGCTGAATTTCTTTACTACAAATGAAAGACAGCTTTTCCCTGGCTCCTTTAGTGTTATGCAGTCTTTTCGTGTACTTACCCTTGGGCATCAAAACCACCTCAGTCAGTGTCTGAAATTTCAGTTTCTTACTAGGCAGAGAAAGACTCTTGGCTCCAACTCTCCCCACCCTCATCCAATGACATCATTCCTTCTACTTTCCCCCTCTTCTCCAAACTTACAGTACTGGGCAGTGTCCTAAACTATGAGGAACTGGCTGGGTTCTCTCACTTCCTTAGTTATAGTAAGGCTATTATATTAAAAAGAAAAAAGGGAAAGAGAATAGTTTGGGGCATCTTTTATAAGCGATAAGCTCTAGATGGCATCTTCCACGTGAGATGGATCTTCTTATCAGCAGGAAGGAGGTAGGAAATTATGGCCAATAGAGCTCAGTACCCAATGGTACCCAAGGGAAAGGGAATCCCCTTTCCACTGAAAGGGATAAAATTCACAGTAAAACGAGACGATTGAGCCATGTGAGAATCTGGGAGAGAAATGCTTTGGTGTGACCACAGAAAAAACGTCAAAGTCAGGTGAGATGAACAGTGGCAAGAGATGAGGTACGAGAAGGTTAGGGGAGCTGATTGTGAGACACACTTAGGACTTGAATTTGGGGCTAGTTACCTTTCTCACTGCTGTAACAATACAGTTGGAAAAGACAGGAAAAGAAGGAAATATTCTAGCTCACAGCTTCAGTAGCAAAACAGTCTTCTTATTAATTCCATTTCCTCAGCAAATGAGAGCAGTTGAAGCTGAAAACAAGAACGGAGGTTTGAGGTGAAAGGAGGAGCTGGCAGTCAGCTGGGATAGCTGGATTTGATAGGTATAGCACGGTGGCCTTGATAGCAATAACCTCAGTGTCCACAGACCAGAGCATCACAGGCAGCCTGGCGTGGGTCTCTGCTGTCACACTCAGTATGACCATGGTAGTCGGGGAATTGGATTTACAGGTGTGAAACGGAAGCGGGACAACAGGTTGAGTCGACAGTCTCCTTGGCAGACAGCAGTGTGGAACAATAAATTCCCCTGTTTCTAGGCATTTTATAAATCCTGTTTCCCAGTATGATGTGTTCCTGTTTAAAATAGGCTAAGTGCTGCTGAGGTGGAGAGGAGCTGGTGATGAGTTTCATTCTTGATATGAATTCTATTATCATCATTATATTTCATGCTGCTATGAGCGGAATGGCATTGCAGGCAAAATGTCTGAATCTTAAGCGACAATCAATGACAATAATCCAATTAAGTCAAGGTAAGTATGCCTTGTAGTGTGTAATAATGCAAAATTCATTATGTAATAATGAGTATTACAGATATACTAATAAATAGTAGAAATCTAGAGAAATCGAACAAAGCTCCCTATCAAACTCCGCAAAGCACAAAGGTCAAAGTCATGGAGAAACAACCCTTCCTTTCTCAGCATCGACCCCACAGACAGCCCTTTCTTCCAACCAAGGATATTTCTTCAGGATGCATTCTGCTCAAACTTCCTCTGCTTTTCTTTTGTCTCTCTGTCTTATTTTATTTTCATTAATCTTATTTCTCTTTTTCCCCTTCTCTCCCTCCTCCTGTCACTGTTCTTTCTCTCTCTTATCTGTTTTCTTTTATTTTTAAAATTCTCATGCACCATTAAAAGGGGCAAAAATGCACCTCGGTTTTATAATGCCGCAGCCCACCTGTGTTAAGCCCACCACCTCTCCTCCCCTCTCTTCTCCTCTCAAGAGCTTTTTCTGATTATATCATTTTAGAACTTGGAGAGTAACCATGGTAACTGTCTTCCAACCTTTTCCTTTGAAAATAATCCATCCTGCCCCACGAGAATCACCTGCAAAGTAGCCATCCAGCTGCCTTTGTTCTGCTCTGTCTGGTCTTCACCCATTATCTGCCATCAGAGTTAGGTCAAGAGCCTTTTCGATGACCTGTGAAGGGGAACAGCATCCTCAGGGGCTGGTCCAGGGCTGTGCTACAACCTGCATACTCCTTCTACATGTGCAATAGATGGGCTGAGACGAGGAATAGGGCCACTGTGAAGTCTTTCTTCAAAAATACCTGGATTTCCTTTAAACTGAGCCCAGCTTTCAAGGTATAGAGTTCAGGTCTTAGAACTTGAAAAGTTCTGACTGTCACCAGTGGGAATTTCCCTCTGCATTGGTTTTCTGAAGAGTAAAAGAAGTGATACTAATCTCCTGCCACTTAAATGAGGGCATGTTCATCACGTTTGGCCCAAGGGATACTTGTCAGAATTGGAAGGCTGTGTTCATTAATGGAGAGGAAGGCTAGTCATGATTGCTCAGTTACTGCATGGGTTCTGCCTTGCTTGCCCCTACCCTTCCTTCCTCCCTTCCAATCCTTCTGCCCATTACTGTGGTAGAATCTTCATTGTTGGTCCAGCATTTATCTTTTCATGATAGCTACGGAAAGAGATCACAGATGAAAAAACTGGTGGTGAAAGTGGCCTGGATAGAGAGTGCACTAGTTTATCTATATGCCTCATTTTTTTGTTGCTGTTTGTTTGTTTGTTTTTGTTTAAAAACTAGAGGGGCAGATGTTATTTTCCAATCATCTGTTTCTTCTCAGCAGCAACCACAAATTTGATATTAGGATCATTTGGTGCTGGTCTGGGGAGTATCTGCATGCCTATGCTGGCAAGAATCTTTCCAATCTTGAGTAGAGTCTCAAACAGACCCAGAGATAATAGTAAGGGACTCAAGGAGTTGCCTTTCCTTATAAAAGAAAGAAAAACCTTGATTTTGCAAACCTTTTATTAAAATGAAACTAAGTAATAAGTAACTAAAGTAGGGGTCAACTCAGGACTATAATTTTTTTATATAATACTGAATCCATTTTCCTGATGTTTGCCAACTTTTAGACTCCTTCCTTTTGCCTCCACAAAGTGAGGAACTGTTAAGAAAGCCTGTGGTTGTTCCAGTGAGAGCTTCCAGAGCTGCATAAGGGCAGGCTGGCATAGTACTTATGCCTATAATCCCAGTACTCAGGAGGCTAAGATAGAAAGGTCACAGGTTTGAGGTCATCCTGTGCTGCACAGGGAGACTGCCTCAGACAACAGCAATGACAAAATTACCAAGCCTGACTCCTTTTCCTGCTCTCTCACGATATATCAAATCCAGCTTTAGAGGCATGCTCTGACCTCCCCAGAAATCACGCGTGATTAACCTTCTGAACTCCTTCTGTGTGCATGTGGTAGCATCAGTTTTGACATCTGCACTTAACCTGGGAATAGAATCACCTTGATTTTGCTTAATGACTATAAAAATTTGTGGATAGCAGGATGAGGAAGCATTCTTTCCAAGCAAAGGGTAGTTCTAATGATAACCCCACCTGTCACTGCATACAATAGAGAGAAGGAGACAAGACTGCACATCACTTAGGTTCTATATTTCCTCCGACTCGATCAACCAAAGTAGGAGACAGAGGTACCCATACAAGGATAGGCCAAGTTTCACCAAAGGAAGACTCCAAAACCTCTTGTACCTCCTCTGGTTCATTTTCCATCACATGACGGAAGCTGATTAGTAGAAGGTAAGCAAAGCATCATAGAGGAAAATAGAAAACAGACATGGCAACTGGAGTGAACTATGGAACAGAATGTGTAACCAGAAATAAAACTACTTTATACGGACACTTGATTCTTCCCATTTGGTAAAGCAATCCAGAGATGGACAGAGAATGTTTTCAGTAATTGGGGTACAATAATTAATGTGTATTTAAAATAAATAGATACCAACTCTAGTCCTGTGACGATTAATTTGAGATGTGTGAGAAACTCAAATGTAACTATGAAGCTATGATGCTTAGGGAAGAATATACAAGGGAATACTTTATGATGTATTGACATAATAAGCTTTCTTATTATGAAAGTGATAACTTCTAGAAAAGAAGTGATAAATTACTTGCAATCAATATTAGACTTCTTATCACTGGATATTTTGATTAAGAAAACTAACAAAGGGCTTGGAGGTGGAGCTCACTGACAGAGTGCTCATCCAGTTTGCACAAGGCCCTGTGTTTAACCGCCAGCTCTGCAAAATAAACAAACTCAATGAGAACGTTGTTAGCTCGGAGAAAATAGTCAAGTTCATGTACCTAACAAAGGATTATAATGTAAGATAAAATTTCGAACAACAGGTTTCAGGCTTTGTCAGAAAATTTTCAGAGCAGGATAAACAAATAGCCAGTGAACTCTTGAAATGATAAAATCACTTCTCTCTCTCTCATTTTTTTAATCAACAAATGCAAATAGAAACCAGGATGAAAGAAGCAGCACTCACATTCACATCAGGGAGTAGAGGGGATGTGGAGCCACTGGTCCAGCCTTTGACTGTTGATGGTGCTGCAAATTATATGATCAGCTTAGAAAAGAGAAAGTCGTTTCTGATAAAGCTAAATGTATACCCCAGTCACCATCCAATTGCATTTACCCCTGAAGAACTGAAAATGTGTAAATACAAAAGAAAACACCATGTTTAAATGTGTTCATAGCTTTATGTACAGCAGACATAAACAAACTGGTCTCTTGTTCATTTGCACAAAAATGGATAAAGAAAACATGTAATAGAACATTGAAATAATGGACTACTATACAATAATGAAAACTTAGAATGAACCTCCCAATACTAGACTGAATGGAAGAAACTTTACAGACAGAAGGACACATGCCATGTGATTCTTCAATGCAAAGTCTTAAGACAGGTAAAACCTACCTGTGGTGAAGAACACAGGATTGTAATTGTCTGTGAAGGCAAGTGATGGCCATCAACCATGGGAAGAAAATTCTGGAATAATTATATTTTTGACCTTGGTAAGGAGTTAGATTGTATACGAAGAGATTTGTTCATTTCACTGTTTGAGATAAGGGTTGGAAACCCTGTAAACAAATGATAGTTTTCAGTGGACTGAGTCATGCTGACCTGCTTTCTGGGGGCGCACTGACATGCGGGCTTTGAATCTCACTGATCAGATAAGCCCCATGGATGGTTAGAATGGAGAGACAAACAAATATAAAGTAACTGTTGAAAAATTTTATTATAGAATCCAGGCATAGAAAATTGTTCTCAGCTGCAAAGTTCCAGAAATCATGCTAAGTGAACTATGCCAGGCCCCTAAAGACAAGCAGCACATGGTTCTTCTCATTTGTGGAATCGAGGGTCTGAAAAACAGCAAAGAAAGATGTGAAAATAAAAGGAGCCATGGGATGTGAAAAGGGAAGAAGGATGGAGAGAAGGATTTTTAAAAAATACTAAAGTGTCCACCTACAAAATGGCTCCGTGGGCAACCTGATGACCTGAGATTGATTCCCAGATCCCACACTATGCAAAGAGAAAACGAACTCCTGTGAGGTTTTCTCTGACCTTCACATGCATAAAATAAGTAAACAAACAAATAAATAGATAAATGCAAAAATGTTTTCAAAAGAAAGATATAAAGAGGAGAAATAAAACTATAATAAATTATATGCATGTCTGATAACATATTCAAATCTCTACATAATTAGTATTCAATAATAAAAATAAAAAAATGTTAAGAAATATAGTATTTTATCTATATGTGAAATTTTTCATAATCAAATGGTTTGAGGTGTGGAGAAGTATTAATAAGCTAAAAGAAAATCTACTTTTTGGTCCTGCTATGCTAATTCCAGACCAGGGAACCTGCTGAGAGCTGTTTATCAGAGAGTCCCAAAAGGACAAAGGGCATTGCTATCACCCTTGGTTGCTCACAGAATTTGAAGGTAAGACTGCTGCTGAAGACACCACACATTTCAGACACAGGGTTTAAGGATTAAAACTAGAATGACCTGAAAGCCTCCTTCCTGAACACTAGCTCTCCTAGTATCAGAAGACGCCATACAAGCTGCCAGGGGAGAAAAAGCAACCTATAGTCCTATTTAGCTGCAAAGCCTATGAACCTCAAAAAAGACAGAGCAGGCAAGACATCCCCCAGTGGTGCAATAGTACCACTTTTAACTCAGGGACAATCAACAGTTTTCTAATGGGTCTTAGGAGGGGACTCACGCCAGTTCGCCAAACTCAGCCCACTTTATCTGTGTCTGAAGACATCATAGACCCTAGAGGAAAGCCTACGACTGCCGTTTTCCTAAACCAACATAATTTCTAGCTGTGTTCTAAATACCCGTCCGTATACCCACAGGTAAGTATGGCTATCACCCTTCATCAAAGATGACTTATTTTGCAGTAGACAGTGACTACTACAGGAACTCACAACTGGTCAAAATCAGGGCTTGTAGAACATCCAATCCCAGTGGATACAGTTACAGCACATTCCTGCACAAAAGGCTCAGGGAAATTTCAAGAGGGGGCCAGTAAGTGTGGAAGAGTCAGAGGATCAGAACTCCTGCTGCATGATAGTATCTTCTAGACAAGGCAAGGAAACTGCACCCATGAAACCTCAACAGTATAGTTACCCAAACAAAACCTATACAATGACAGGACCAGCTAGCATGCTAAAATTGATGGGAGAAATCCCACAAGCACCCTCCTCCCCAATGCATACAACCTTGATGTATACCTACACTCAATGGTTGCTGAGAGGGATCGCCAGTTTTCTCCAATGACAAGCCCCCTGATTGGTGATGCAATCCTAAATAGTCATCTCCTTTCTTGCTGTTGTTGTTTGTTTGTTTTTTGTTTTTTCAAGACAGCATCAAATGAACTCAGTAGGCTACCTATATATACAACATGTCTATATACATGTAGCAATAATAATTAAAAAGAAGAGGTCATAAATTTGAGAGATAGTAAGGATGGACAGAGGGAATTGGAGAGGGTGAGGGAGGGATGAAAATTGTGCAAATGAAGTACAAAGTTTTCACAACATTTAAAACTGTTGAGAGGGGACACTGACAATAACAAAGAACAAGAAAAACAGAAAAATATGTATTTCTGACACCAACAAAACATGGAAATAAGTATAATCCCAAACCACAAAATGTGAAACACTCACATGCGTGAGCCAAAAGTGCTTACACTTTCCAAATAATAATTCACACTCACGCAGAAGTTAAATACAAAGGCAGCCCTTGAAATTGCTGGACTACAAGGACAATAAATAAATAAATCGTAAAGCTAAGCAGGTAGAAACATCTTGTCCCAATAAGATGAGCACATTCAAATGACCCTCATGATTCTGTACCCTAGCACCTAAAGCCAGAGAGAGTGGAGGAATAGAGAAAGCCATCCTTCTGTTAAACAAAGCCAACTCACAACAGAATGAACGAGTAGACTGAAGCCTGTCAAACTGTGGGTTACTTATTGCCGTGTATTTGGCCACTGTGATGAGAGAAGAATCTGACAAGTGAATGAAAATTCACTGCTACCGGGTCCTGAGTTTTCTTAGGAAACAGACTAAATCTGATTAACTCTGTGGTGAGTCAGAACAGATAGAAGGGCTACAGGTGAAGCTCAGTCATCAGTGAGGCCAAGTAAGCCCTGCATTTGATCCCCAGCTTTGCAACAAATAAGCTAATTACAATTGATGGAAAAAATTATAGAGGAATACATATTTCAGAACAAGAATTACTTGAAGCCTTAAGAAAATGTGACATGAAGTTAAACATTAAAAGATGGTGCTTGGGAATATCTAATCCTACCACTCCACTTGGTGCTGCTAAAGATTTATTTTTTCTGATGTTTATTTGCAGGTGTGTCCAGAGGTGTACGTCATGTCAGTGCCTACGGATGCCAGAAAATACCAGATCCCATGAAGCGGGAGCTACAAGCAGGTTGTGAGATGCCTGCCGTGGGTGCTGACAAAGGAACTCGGTCTTCTAGAAGAGCTCTCCAGCTCATCAGCTTTATTCAAGAGTTTACTATAGCCGGATGAGAAATACAGCTGCAAAGGATGAAGGTCCCTGTGATGCAGAAAGGTAGCCTTTAGAATCTGACATTTCATTATTGTCTCTATTAGTCCTACTTCACTCTTCAGTTGGGGAACTACTGATATGAATGCCTTACTTTACACCATATTTCTCTATGCATGAAGTAACTAGAAAAGTTTATTTTTTTTTAACTCTTTTCTAGTCCTAAGTGTTTCACACTATGTAGAGTTTTTTGCTCCTTGCTGTTTTACAGTGATATATGTTAGGAATGTGTCCATTGAAACTGGCATTTTCTTTGGGCTAACAACCAGATCCCAAATAACAATATGATGATTTATTATTAATTATGAATGTTCAGCCTTAGCTTAGGCTTGTTTCTACCTAGCTTTTTAAAACTTAAATTTGGTCATTTCTATTGATTTATGTGCTGCCGTGAGGCATGTTTACTTCATCTACATACTGTCTGTCCTTCTTTTTCCATGCCTGACTGGTTGACCCTCTGCTGGCTGGCCCCCCAATTGGCTGGCCCCTGCCTGCTCCCCCCTTCTCTCTGTCCTGCCTATTCCCTCCTCTGCCTAGCTATGGACCACCCAGCTTTTTGTTTGGTTTGGTTTGGTTTGGTTTGGATTCTCCAGACAAGGTTTCTCTGTAACTTTGGAGCCTGTCCTATAACTAGCTCTTGTAGATCAAGTTGGCCTCGAACTCACAGAGATCCACCTGCCTCTGCCTTCTGAGTGCTGGGATTAAAGGCGTGTGCTGCCACCACCACCTGAAGGACCATTCAGCTTTTAATTAGACCGATCAGGAGACTTATGCAGGCAAGGTGAAACAACAACCCATCTTTACATAATCAGTCAAAGGCAGTATAAACAAATGCAACACATCTTTACATAGCTAATTATTCTCCAAACAAGCAAATGTATTCCGTCTTTACATAGTTAAGTGATTATTATTCTGCAACACAAACAAATGCAACACATCTTTATGGGATTAAACAAATAATCTATTCCACAGCAGTCCGTGTCAGTATGAATACTCCCATTCCTATTTCAACATATTTCAATTGTCTTATAATAAGTGTATGTCTCCAGGGGTACAGTGTGCTGACTGGTACCTGTATGCACAGCAATGATCAAGTCATTAGTTAGAGTAGTCATTGCCTCAAATATTGTCTCAGAGTATGTGCATGGGGAGTGTGTGGGTGTGTGTGGGTGAGGGCATAAAGAGAACATCCAAAGTTCTCCCAATTGGTTGTTTTCATATATATGGTATTGCCAAGTGGTCTCTCTATGAGCTACACCTACAGATCACCAAACCTACTTCTACTGCCTCAGTATACCTTTGTATCCATTGGTCAATCTCCCCCTAATACTCCTCCCACTGCTCTCCTTATCCTCTAGTAAGCACTATTCTCTATGCTCCATGAGGTCTAGTAATTTAGAGTTTATAATGAAGGAGATGCTAAGATATTTGTCTTTCCAACCCTAGTTTATTTCACTCAGCACAACGTCTCCCAGGCTCATCTCTGTCACTGTAAATGATGGCATAGCCCCTTTGGGACTGAAGTATGTTCGTGTGTGTGTGTGTGTGTGTGTATTCAAAAATCGATTCAACAGGAATGAACAGTAGATTGTTTCCATATTTTAGCTTGAATGGTGTTGCAATTAATGTCGACAGGAAGGTTCTTCCTGGGCATATTGCATGGATTTCCTGTTGATCCTCTAGAGCTGGAATTACAGCTGGTTTTGAGACACCTTCTGTGGGTGCTCAAAACTGAACTCAAGTCTTTACATCTTTCTACTTTTATCCCCTGAAACATGGCTCTTCTTTTAATGTTCTGGGGAACTCCCTGTTTCCCATAACGGGTCTTGTTTTGTTTTCCTTGAGGTGAAATTCACACACCATGCAGACACCTCTGTTAACGTGTGGAATTCAACGACATTGAATTTATATGACTGTAAGGCTGTCAGGTCACAATTTTACTGTCCCACGAAAAGCACTGTCACCCCCTACAACACTTCCATAATCAGGCTGCGTTTCCTTCTTCCATCATTACTTGGTAACTTTTGATCTGCCTCCCAGTTCTCTAGATTTGTCTTCCTGCGCTATCATATGAAGGAAACTTGTTGCATGAATCCATTGTGGTTGTATCTGACTTCTTGCACTTAGCATAATGCATTTGGTATTGAAATTATAGCACTGTATCATAATCTCATTCATTTTCAGAGATGAATGATAGATCACTGTATGAAGATGCCACATTTTGTTCACTCATTTTTTTATTGATGGATATTTAAATTATCTCCCCTTTTGGGTATTATGAATAATACTGCTCTAAACATTCATGTTCAAGTTTCTGTGTAAGAAGTCACCTCTTTTCATGTAATATTTCTTTTCTTTTTTTTTAACCAGTTCTCAGACATTTGTTTTTAAGAGTGCACATTTAAGTTTCAAAGAATCATACTAGAATCACATTATGCCTCCATTTAGGGAGAAATTGCTATTTTCATTTTTCTCTTCTATGAATTTATTTTTATTTTATTATACATCAATCTGTTAGGTTTCATGATGAAACTCATTTGGATCTTTTCACATAGAAGCCTTTTTCATGAACATCGACAACTTGTCTTTGAAAGAGGAAGATTGAGTGGTGGGCAGTAAGAAGCCACCTGTTATCATCTGAGCAACTACTGACACTCTTAAAGCCGAGGCAAAGCCATGATCAAGTTGTCCCCTGATGGACTGCGCAAGGCCGACAGCAAAGAGCTGTCGTGGGAAGGAAAATTGTAGCTGTCTGCCAAGCATTGTGGGCTCCCTGTTAATGGCATCCTATGAGAAAGAGAGTCAAAGTGCAGCCAGTGGGGAAGAAACCTCCTGGGGCACAGAACTTTGAGATGGGCAAACTGCTCCTGCAGAGCAGGGGGCCTTGCTAATCCAGCCCAGCGGGGCTTCATAATTGCTGTGGAACAGTGACTGATGGATGCCCTCATTATCCCTTTCCAAAAGGAAGAGAGCTCAATCATGGCCATCCCACTGTTTCTCCCTCATGGTGTCCTGGCAGCAAATACTTTCTCTGTGTCTACATGTCACTGAATCATAAGAAGCCACATCTGGCTCTACCAGAGTGTGCTGCTGTTCACCCAGAGATCCTGGACCTTGACCTAGCTGCCCTACCTGGGACATAATCCTAGGAAAAAGCTGAGGCATCTTAAGGAATGAAAGAAGAATTGGTATGGATGCTAAGGAAAAACAGAAGTGGACTTTGGGCTATTAATTGCTTGATCACTGTCTTCCTTGTCATTTCTCTTTTTGTTTATTTTTCACTGTTTATGATTATTTCATACATGAGTACTATTGGTTCATCCTTCTCACCCCCTAACTCCTCCTACACCCTTCACTTGCTCAATTTCATGACTCCTTTAATTTTATAACAATTATCACACACATATGCATATATACACACATATGTATACAATCAACTTAGTACTGCTCATATGTGTGTGTCACTTGGACTGACTACTTGACATCGGATCATCTATCAGGAACTCATCCCTTGAAAAGACTGGTAATCACTCAGCAGCCATTTGATATGGTTTTGTTTTGTTTTGAGCATTGCCTATGCGCCAACAGCCCTTCTGCCCTTCCTGTTGTAAGGAGGCTGCTTTTTTGTTTCCCAGCTGCCCAGACTCCTGAAATAATCACACAGAAACCATATTATTAAAATCACTGCTTGGCCCATTAGCTCTAGCTTCTTATTGGCTAACTCTTACATCTTAATTTAACCCATCTCCATTAATCTGTGCATCACCATGAGGTTGTGGCCTAAAGTTTTAGCACTGTGGCAGCTCCATGGCTTCTCTCTGACTCTGCCTCCCTTCTCCCAGCATTCAGTTTAGTTTTTCCCACCTAGCTCTACTCTACCCTATCAGGCCAAGCCAGTTTTTTTCATTAACCAATGGTATTTACAGCATACAGAGGGGAATCCCACATCACCTTCCCATACTTGAACATAGATATTTGTACTGAACTCGAATGAAATCAGTTCTGTACAGTGGGTGCAGATGTGATGGGAACACTTGAGCAGCTCTCCTGGACCAGGATGTGAGATGCAGGTAGAGTCCAGGCCTAAGATTCCAGAGGGCAAAGAAGACCCAGAAACCTGGAATAAGAGAAACTCTGTACACCTGCTTGTTCCAGAGAAAACCAGATCAGATCAGAACAGGTCAGTCACATGGTTCTCAGGCGGTGGCTCCCTGTCTTCTTTGCCCTATTGGGTTTCCTTGTCCAGGCTCAATATAAGGGAGAAAGTGGGTATGGGGATAGCTAGGAGGAGTGAGGGAGGGAAAACTGTGGTCGGGATATATTGTATGGGAGAAGAACCCATTTTCAATAAAAGAAATAACAAAAAAGAAAGCGAAAACTAATACCTCAGCTAGTTCTATAAAGTAGTATTTTATTTTTCATATAAATGATGTGTCTGCTCTTTGATTTTTGGTTTCATATTTATTAGGTAAAGTACATAAAAACTTCTGTGTTGATTTCTCAAAAAAAAGGCAATAAAGTAATGACACAGTTATCAAGGCAAATTCAGCGTTTATGGACTATTACTTTGACTTACATCTATTCAACAAAAGCATTCCATAACTACTGTTGCTACGTTGCAGACGGCTCAGCTTCCAAAGAATATGGAAGTTTCCTTATTTTCAGTATAAAACACAGCACAAATCTGACTGTAAGGCAACTTTTCACAGGGTGATGCTCTTTCTTCAGACCTGGTGTGGAAGGCAGAGAATTTACCTATTTGATCATATCAGGTTGTGTTCTTTCAAGACACCCCCAGCTTCTCTGACCCCCACTGTGAGTCACTTTTTCCCCCCTGTCTCTAAGGTTTTGTCTCCCAGAAAGATGCCATCCATGTGATAAATGGAGGGAAAAGGACAAAGTAGGTGTTTGGGGTTAAAAAGTAAAAAGCAAAATGCTAAGAATGAAGTCTAATATAAACCCCACCCAGTTATCCCTCTTCCTTCAATTTTATGCTGCTTTGTTTTCACACCTGCAGGTGTCTGAAACCGATACGCACCTGACCAGCAAATTGTGCTCAATGAGATAGTTTTTTTTTCTCTAGTGCAACCTCACTACAAAGCTCTAGTTTTACCAATGCAATCTCTCATGCTCAATGTCGTCTAAGCAACAAAGGAAAAACAAACCAGGTAACATGGCATGTTCCATCTACACAGACTTATGCCCACCTGTGCATGGGACTGGGACTCACGGGTGTGTCTGGCTATTGGTGCATGCAGGAGTGGGGTAAGAGTAGACGCTTCCTGGGCTTTGCTGGGCTCTGGTGGTTTGAAGGAGAATGCCCATCATAGACTTATATGCCTGGATACCCTGTCCCTATTGTTGGAGCTATTTGGGATTAGGAGCTGTGAAGGAGGTGTCTCACTGGGAATAGGCTATGAGGTTTCAAAAGACTCACACCTGTACCAGGCTTTCTCTTTTTGGGCCATCAAGCAGCTCCCAAATCGTGACAAAGAGACTTACTAGCTTTGAATGTTTGGCCTTACTTCAGCTTGTTTCTGACTAGCTCTTTTAACTTACATCAACCTGTTTCTTTTGACCTATCTTCTGCCTTGGGACTTTCTACTTTTTTTTTCTGTGTATCTTACTTGCACTGTTTCTTATGAAACAGCTGGTTGCTGACTGCCTGGATTCTTGCCTTGGTTGTGTCCCCCATTCTCTCCTTTCTTCTCTTCTCTCTTTTCCTCTCTTCTCTCTGGAGCCTACATTTCTCCTCCTATTTATTATCTCTTCCTGCCAGCCCCACCTATTTTTTTTCTCTGCCCAGCTATTAGACCAATCAGGTGCCTTAGGCAGGCAAGGTAATACAGATGGAACACATCTTTACATAATTAAAATCACATCCTTACATCACTAAACAAATGCAACATAAACATAACACGCCTTTTCCAAGTTAAAGTCATATTCTGTAGCATAAACAAATGTAACACATCCCTGCGTAGTTAAAATAATATTCCACAGCACACACCATACCCGGTATTTTCTCTCTGCCTTTTGGTTATGGATCAATATTATGCAAGCTCTCAGCTGTTCCTTGCCTCCACCATCATGCACTCTAACCCTCTTAAATCAATAGCCAAGCTAACTGTTCTCTTTTATACATTTCCTTGGCCATGCCGTTTTATCACAGCAATAGAAAAGCAACTAAGAAATGGGCAAATGCCCACAGGTAGAACCAAGAAAAAGAGGTGAACCCTGACCATGGAGAGAGGGACAGGCTCTGGGGAGAGCTCCCCTGTGTCTTTAGGAAAACACATCACTCTGGGTATCCAACTTCACTCTTTTGGCTGTGACCCTAGAAACTGTGGGGAAGCTCCAGGGATTTGAGAAAAAAAAGGTTTGCTTAGAATGTAAGTTGCTTGTGCCCCACATATTCATACAGCCTGAAATTTGTCAGTAGCATCAGCCGCTTGTAAAAGTTAGGAATAAATTGTATTTCATTTCATTCCAAGCTACAAACAAATAAACACACACACACACTCACACACACTCACACACACACTCACACACACTCACACACACACACCATTCTGAAGAGCCAGAAACTTAAAGTTGGAGATGGGCCTACGAATATAGGACTGGTAACCACAGACAGCTTGAGACTGACTCTAGGACCTGACAAGTTAAGGCAAGGAGCCAATCTTCTGGGCCTCTCTGGGATCAGAAGACTTTCCTATAGAGAAGGGGGCTTAGCTGCAAGCAGAGACAGAATAACAATACTGACTTGTTTAGGAAGGTCTGAGTTCCTCTGCTGGCCTCAGCCCACACGTAAGTGTGTATTTCCCACACTTCATTTTCTTTTTTTTTTTTTTTTTTTGGTTTTTCGAGACAGGGTTTCTCTGTGGCTTTGGAGCCTGTCCTGGAACTAGCTCTGTAGACCAGGCTGGTCTCGAACTCACAGAGATCCACCTGCCTCTGCCTCCCAAGTGCTGGGATTAAAGGCGTGCGCCACCACCGCCCGGCTCACACTTCATTTTCTAAGGGGCAATCATGACCGGCAGTTACATCAAGATGGATGATTCAAAGGCTTTATTCACTTTGTATCTTCTACCTTTCCTCAGGGCCCCTAGCAACAAGCAGGGCACACATTTGATTGAGCAATATGGCCTACCTTTCCAGATGGAACAAAATTGAGTCTTAAGCATTGGATTCTATTTTGAGAAGCACGTGACTGAAGACTGAAGATGCTCGCACAGCCTGGTCACAAGTCTGATTGCAACCATTGGGAAGTATGATTTGTCATTTAGATCAAATAAAAAATATAGATTATTCACCTCTCTCTCTCTCTCGTGTGTGTGTGTATACGTGTGTGTGTCTGCCGTTTTTAGGTACCATCCACCTTGTTTTTTTGTTTTTGTTTTTGTTTTTGAGACTGGGTCTCATAGTAGCATAGAACTCTACAGATGGAGTAGACATGACTATGATCAGTGAGTCCCAGGGATCTGCCTGTCTCTTCCTCCCCAGCACTGAGATTACACATGCTTGCTACCATGTGTGGCATAAAAATGTGGCTTCTAGGGATAAAATTAGGTTCCCCATGCCTACATTAACAACTGAGCTATCTTCCCACTCCCAGTTTTCACACTTCTAGAATAAACTTTTATTGTAATTCCAGATTTCCTTGTGACTATAAAAATGTAAAGTAGTAACTGTTAATATGTCAGAACATCCCCAGGCATCAGATGCTTCAAAAAGACAAGGAGTTTTATGTCATCAATGTTTCATGTCACTACCTAATTTATAATATTTGTAACAAAGCTTTTGAAGCTCATCCTGTTAAAAGGGAACGATCTGATATTGTTATAAATGAATTGCCAAGTCAATTTAGAAAATTCAACATTGAAGGAAATGTTATTTGTTTATGAAGTGATAATACAATTTAAATTGTGGTAAAGAACAGTCCAATAAAAAATATTGTTATAAATTAAGGCATCTGTGGAAAGAAATATTCTTGAGCAGATTATAATGAAAATAATTGTTATACTACATCAATCAAAAGGAAACGGAGGTTGACAAAATTTATAAATTGCTTCTCTCTATTCCAGGTAGTTAAGCTATAGAATTTGAGGAACAAAATTGATGATCGATTACAATATGTCAGCATTATAATTGTGCTTTGGATCCTTGATGCTCACCATAAGTAATGCAAATATTTGGGAGTCAAGTGTGGGGCTTCACACTTGTAATCCTACCACCCAGGATGCTAAAGTGACAGATCTGCCGTTAGTTCAAAACCATCCTGGGTTCATCGTAAGTTCCGGTCTGCTAAGTTTATGTGGCAAAAAAAAGAAAGGAAAAAAGAAAAAGGTAAATTCTTGAGCATTTGAAGGCACGGTTTTAAAATAAAAGTAGGAGATCAAGAATGTCAGTGAACCTCTTATTTCATGTGTGTTTCTAGTCAGATTTATGAATTACCTAGTTTACATCTCAATGCTGTGTTGTTGAGCTGCCTTGAAATGATCTCATCTAGGCCCTGAATCCCCATGAGTCCCACAGTCTCAGTGGATCCCACAGACCTCTGGTGGGTTCCAGAAACCACAACCATCACCAAACCATATGAACATCGTTCCATATACATACAGACTCTATTTTTCCTACACATATACACTTATTATGCTCTTTGACCTTCAGTCACAGGAAGCACTTCACGGCTCCTCTTAGACACATCCAAACTGAGAACATCCGTGCTCTTGCACTTTGAAACCATTATTATCTAACGCAAGAGTTCTGAGAACGCAAGGACGGTGATGCTCCAATAGTCCGTCTGCTACCTGTTAAGTTGTTTATTAACGAGGGTTGATAAAGGACTGGATTACACAATAAATTCTCTGATTCGTATGTATCACATCTCACTTGAAGTCTCCTGAAAATTCATAGGAGGGACAAGGATATTAGCTTCCTTTTGATGCCCATCACACTCATCAGTGGTTTTCCATAAACATTCATAATTCTTCCTGTTAGGAATTGCCCTGCTCCCAGGTAAGAAGACACACAGAGTAGTGTCATGAGTTGCCCAAGGATGCCCACCTGGTCAGCAGGAGCCAAAAGCAGGGTTGGTCCAGGCTGGCTTTTCCAACCACATGAGGTATCTGCCTTTGACTAATCACAAAGTCCCCCCTTGTTCATGTTTTTGCTAACTTATGCTCAGAGTGATCTAAAAATATCAAATAGAAAATTCCACATTTTGAGAGACAACAAAGAGACAGAGTTGGAGATAGAGAGGCCACATTCACACAACTTTTATTATTGCATATTATTATAATCATTTAATTTTATTATCATCTTTTATTGACTTTCTCCACTTATAACTTAAGTTATAAATTAATTAGAGATACACATATATGCATAAGAAGCATCAAAAATATGTAGAGTTTAATACAGTGTATGGGTCCAGGCACATGTGGAACACACCTTTCATGGTACAAAACATTTAATACAGCAGTTATAGAAGGAATTACCAGTTAGGTCTAGAAAGAGTAAGAGGACCCTGCATCTCACATTTATAGGTCCCAACTGCCTGCCACAAGTGTCTTCCATGCATGTCACCTTTTATCTTCATCACAATCCCTATCCCCATTTTACAAATGAGAACACAAAGACTTAAGGAATTCAAATAACTTATCAAGTTCTAACAGTTAGCAACCAGTAAGCTCAGGGCAAAGTCTTTTCATAATACAATAAAAGGGGCAATACTTGAAACTCCAAAAATTGTTAAAAGAAACAAGTCAGTATGTAGCCTGTCTTTCTTGGTTCTTAGTTTCTCTTCTCTGAGAGTCTGGTGCCCCCCTTGGGGTCCTTGACACTGTTTTGCTATGCCTCCTACTCTAAATACCCATGGAAAGAGGTGTAGATGGCCTGTCTCACCCTCAAGCCTGAAGGCTTCAGGAGCAAAGTCAACAAGAAAGGTAGCTTTAGACTTGGCTTTCTTACTAAGCACACTATGAGAACCTAACTGCCTTGCCTCTGAAATTGATAGGCTTAAGAATGATTTCTGTGTTTACCCACACTGATACAGACTTTGTTTATGGATAAACATTATGGTGGCCCCCATTGGCTCATCGATTTGAATGCTTGGTCACCAGGGATTGATACTATTTGACTAGGCTAGGCATGTGGCCTTGATGGAATAGGTGTGGCATTGTTGGAGGAAGTGTCTCTAGGGGTGGGTTTAGCAGTTTCAGAAGCACAAGCCTTTGCCCACAGATCCAGATGTAGAACTCTCAACTACTCTCTAGTAACATGTCTGCCTGCATGCCACCATGCTTCCTGCCATAAAGACAATGAAGTAAACATCTGAACGGTAAGCCATCCCCAAATAAATGTTTTCCTTTGTAAGAGTTGCCATGATTATGATGTCTCTTTACAGCAATAGAACATTGACTAAGATAAACATATAATAATAATACCAAGAATCTGTGTGTCAGATGCCTGCTTAGTATAAGGCATGAACCTGATTCTTAGCTTTCAAAGATAGATATGGCTGTGATTACAAAAACTCTTTAGATTCTAAGTTCTCTTCCTAGACACATAATCTCAAGGTGTTTCCCACCCTGTACTTAGAGCATTGATGGGTCCTCCTAAGGAAAGAGTAAGCTCCAGGACCTTCCCACCTCTGAGCAAAGGTGGTCCAAACTAGGCCAAGCTTTCTCCACAAATGCTCTTTCTTAGAGTCACTTTTCCCAATTGGTGACTGAATTTAGAAGATGATGTAGTTCTAGGAGATGATGGAGACTTGTACAGGAAGGTGCTGGAGTCTTGAGTCACTCATGTAGAACTGGACCCCACACATCTCTAGACTGTGTGGCATAGATAGAAACTTCCACTGTGTTCCACCACTGAGACTTAAGTGTTCTGTCATAGTGCAGTGCCAATCATGACATTTTGTACATATGATAACAACTGTTGAAATGTACTGACCTTCTTTGTATGTCAGGCACTGTAATCTAGTTGACCCCTACCCCTGTTTTATGAATGAGGAAGGGAAGGCATGAAGAGGTCTAGTGAAGTGTGAGTCCACAACTGGCATGCGATGTGCAATTCCAGATGTGAATCTTTCAGATCAAGATGCTTCCTTTAACCACAGAAGTGGCTCTACAGATAGATGGCTTGGCTCAACCATAGTAATGGCTCCATGCTATATTGTGGTTTCTTTCCACTCATTTCCTACCCGACACCCTGTCCTCCTCCTTTAACATTAATTCAATTTACTGCTGAATGTCTAGTTTAAGTGACGTTGTTCCAAAATATGTTTTGACACCATTAACTGGGACAAAAACCCATGGCTGGCTGGGTGATAGGCCTTAGGGTAGAGCATCATATTATTATCCTGTTAAAAGGACATAGTATCAAAGTGACCCCTACGTTCTTTTTATACTCATAGAAGAGTCTCCACTTTCATCAGAGAAGCCTTTTCTTTAAGTAGATGGAGATTAATACAGAAACTGGTAAATTGCCAAGAATAAGAGACTATGAAGTGCTCGGCTCGAAATGATACGTCTAAGATCATATTCCTCCTCCCAAGGCCCCACATCCATAATGGTAGAAGGAATAGGAAGATTGTAAGCTCCAGAGGCAGGGGATGACTGCAGTGATAGGGTAGTTACTGGATGTGACAGGGTCATTTAACACAGGAACTCATGACGTCTGTGGCTACACACATAAGTTCTGCATGATATCAAGCCAGACAAAAAGTCCATCATTGGTGTGGAAGGGGTTCCTAATGTCCCACCTCTGGATGAGGAACTATTGGAAACTGATGACTGCTGAAGAAGGAGAGTCAGTTTTCTTTAGAACTGCAGTCCTTGAGAGGTTGTCCATGCCCCCAATAGATTGTTCTACACCCATGCCCTACTGGCAGCAGTAACTGAATTCAATTCATTGAGGGGGGGGTCGTGTTAAAACTGGGGATGAAATGCAGAGGGGGGTGGGAAGGAATTAGAAAGGAGGAAATGAATTTAAACAAAACACATACACCTGTATGAAATTTCCAAATAAAAAAAAATTTAAAAATATAACTTTGATGGTTTTTTTTTTTAAATGGGGTTTCATGTGGTCCAGGCTGGTCTTGAACTACTCAACTACAGAGCCTCATGCCTCTACCAATTGTAGGCATTTGTCACCATGCCTATATACAATGTATTTTAAAACTACTAGCACTGATAAGAAAAAATGTCAATCATTATCGTTCTGCCACTTAGTAATTATATGTTCTGATCCAAGCTTATAAATGCTGGCTTCAGGGCTGGAGAGATGGGCTTAACAGCCGAGAGCACGGGCTACTCAGCCAGAGGAAAGGGGTTCAATTGCCAACACGCACATGGCAGCTCATAGCTGCCGCACACATAAACAGACGCAAGTAAAACACCAAATGCACTTAAAAATAAATTATAAAAAATAAATAAAAAATAAATGCCGGCTCCACTTTTTCTTGGTGAAATGAGTTCCTTTGTTTCAGTGTTCAAGGATTTCTCCTGTCCAGTGAGTAACTATACACATGAGTATGAATAGAAGATAAGACACTGTAAGAAGAAGGTGGAGAGAGGGTAGGAGCATTGGCCTGGATAAGATGGTAGGAGGGGCCACGGCATAGTTTCTACATTGTCTGCCTTGAATTGCTACTACTTTTGGTCAACGCTGTGGAAAATATGGACAGTTCCAGCTCAAGACAGGGGGGATGGATAAGTAGTAGTTAAAGCTCTTGCTGTGTAAGAATGAGGACCACAGTGGTTACATGCCTTTAAGCTCAGTGTTTAGGAGTTAAACAGGTGAATCTCAGGACAAGCCAGTCAGCTAAAGCAGCAGACTCAGTAAGCCCTAAGTCAGTGAGAGAGTCTACCTCTATCAAGAAAGTTATCAAGAAAGATTTCTAGCATCAACCAGCCTCTGGCCTACATGCACACATGCACACACAAAACACCACATATATCTTCATATATATATATGTGTGTGTGTGTGTGTGTACATACATACATACATGCATGCATACACATGCACATTTAAAAATGAAATTAAATTAAGGAAAAATGTCACACTCAGTTTTGTGCTTATATAACCATCTGGCTTGGGATGCAGATTTATGCCATTAAAATTTTTTCAAAAGTTATGTAACAATTCAAGATACCAGAAAGGAACAATGCAGATAAAAATTGGAAGAGCATGAATGGAAGACACTTTCTCGCGGGTGACATCTGGAGCGCAGTTAGTTGATCTTTGCGACTTGATACTCCAGGCAGAGGTTGTGATTCTGGGACTTACAGATGTGTTTTTCTCTAAGCACTTCCTGGCATCCGTTGATAACATGTAATTAGCTATTTCCCTTCCCTACTAAAGTCTGCAGATTATCACAGCCATTCTGGCTAAATCAGACGCTGGAGTCCAACAGTAATGAAAGAAGAATTAGAAATCTGTCTTTATTAAATGGAAAACAGAATAACTGAGGTCAAGACGGAAAAATAAACCATATCATGAGGAGAAAGATCAGAATCAACTGCCAAGATTCACCAGCATTCAGAATTTAATTCAAAGGCTTTTTTTTTAAAAAAGTGATTCCTCTTTCTACCCACATTTGATCTCAAAGTTTTAAAGTGGCCCATCCTTTCAGTATGTTGGAGTTGGGGTTAGAGCTTCTAGAACTCTCTAGGAAGATCTTGTGTGTTGAACTGAAGAAGCAGAGCTTAATTGTACCAAACTCCACTCTTTCAACTCCACACCATGAATGGGTGTGATGGCGACAAACATGCTCCTTCACCTCTAGCTACCCCCGCCGCTCTATATAGTTAGCATTATTTGAGGTAAACTTTAGAGGACAAACTCGTGATGAGAAAGGTATGCTGTCCAAGCTCCTTTTTACAGTTTTAAGAGTTTCCAAGCAGCGCCAGTGACAAATGACAACACAAAAATTGTACCCATCATAGAATTTCCCATGGAACAGCTGTTATCACCTCAGAACTGACCATGTCCCCAACCCCTTGAGGGGAAAAACTGTCTACATGTGGGAAGTGCCAGTTTGATTGTTTCCCTTTTTGTTTCTTTAACCACTGTCAAAGAGTAATGTATTTAATTGGAAGAAAGGAATGTTGTAGGCATGCACACAAATTAGCGCAAGAGGGCAATTTAATTATAGAAGAGTCAGGATACCCACTGAGAAATATTGATGGCTGTGTCCTCGGAGCTTCTCCTTTGTGTAAAACATATTGAAATGGAAGACTGGAGAAGAAACACAATAGATGTCTGAAGCAGGGATAATTTGGGAAACAAAGGTAGCTCAACTGTGTAATGTAACCTCTATTTAAGAGCTATTTTCGCTCGTGAACTAAAGATATTTTAGAATCAGTCTCTCAATAATCTTCCTTGTAAAGCAGATTTGCTAATCGGTTTAAGGAGTGACATGTCAAGATGAGCCTGTCTCATGAACTTGCTCAGCAACCAATGAAGGAAGCCCGTCTTCATTGATCCCCTAATGCAAGATGAGAGCCGTACCAGGTGCTGTCACTTCGGCACACAGGCTTTGATTGGATTCTCCATCCATGCCAGGCACTATAATAAACTCCAAAGAGAAGATTTAAAAAGGCATAGACCTGCCTTTCAAGAGGCCCATAGTCTGGGAAAAAACAAACAACAAACCAATAAGTAAGAAGTCAACTAATTGAGTGTGTTGAAGCTTTAGTTCCTAATCCATGGTGCTTTAGGGAAATGGCGGGACTTTTAGGATGTGTGAACTAGTGGGAGGAGCCTAGTTCATTGTGGGGTATGACCAGGAAGGGAGTATTTGCACTCTAGAACCTCTTTTCTTTCTTTCTTTCTTTCTTTCTTTCTTTCTTTCTTTCTTTCTTTCTTTCTTTCTCCCTTTCTTGTTTTTTTTTTCTTTTTTCTTTTTTTTTTTTTTTGCTTCCTATCATGAAGTGAGCAGCTTCCTCGGTCATGTGTTCTCACTATATTTAACTAGCCATGGGCCCCAGAACAACAGGCCGTGGGATTATGGACTCTAAAACTGTGAACCGAAGCAAACCTTCCCTTTGAGGTTGCAATGGTAGAAAGCTTATGGGTACAAGTGATCAATGCTATACTTCACAGAGAGTGTCAGCTTGATGGGAATCCCGAGGAGAGACTGTCTGTGTAATTCCCATGAGATCCTCCTTGGGAACTCTTAGCCCAGAACAGGGGATGAGGAAACCAGAACTTAGGAGAGTTCTATAAAGTTGGCAGAAAATTATACTCTTCAAAAACAACGCTTCTCTTCTAAGACCAAAGCAGGAACCATTCAACCTTATTTTCTAGAGAACTATAACCCATATACAATATGGGACAGATAATAAAATGGGCGTTAGCCCATTTTTAAACATTTACTATATTCTAGGTGCCATTCAAAGCACATTTTGTGTGTTGGTTTATTTAATCACTGAAGAAAGTCAATCCTTGTTGAACTCACTTAGGTGGCAGAGCTTAGGCAGAATTATCTGAATGGGTTCCTGAGCCATTGGACTCTATGTTTTTTTGTAAAGATTTAATTTGTTTTACATATATGAGTCTTTGGCCTGCATGTATGTATGTGTACCACATATATGCTTAGTGCCCACAGAGGTCAGAAGAAAGTATCAGATGCTTTGGAATGGGACACACATATGGTTGCGGGAACTGAACCTAGGTCCTCTGTAAGAGCAAATGTGCTCTTAACTGCTGAGCCAGCTCTTCGGTTCACTTGAGTGCTTTTCTCTATCGGGCAGCAGTACAACTGCCCCTTCCTCTGAGGATGTTCTCTGTCTCCTAGAATGCTACATACCAGGGAAGAACAACACCCTTACCTAGCTCCCACTGTGATTGATTCAGAGGAAGGCCAGTCTAAACCTGGTCTCAGGAATCACCTAAGTTCTTATCATGGGATGAATTTACTTTCCATCACTAAAATCGAATCATAGAAACTCAGATCCATCTTAAACCCTAAAAGATAGATTTGTACATTAAAGTGACTTTTTAAAAAAATTTAAAAGGAAGAGTTGGCAATGTTAAACAGCGTAGAACTGTGTCATAAGCACAGGACTGAGGAGGTGTCCGCAGTGGGAGCAAGGTCACCATGAGACTGGGTCTCAGAATAGCACGCAAGTCATTTCAATTCTCAGACGTCATTTTCATGTGGCTTCTGATAAATGTGCGCTTCCAGGCAAACGGAAAACATTCGCTTTATTAGATTCCAGCGGCAACCGAGTGTTGGTGTTATCAAAGGCAATTTGCATACACAATTTGCATGTCATTTTGCAACCTCTCTGATTTAATGATTCGGTAGAAATGATGGAATTATCCTGTTAGAGGAACCGTTGAGAATAAATACAATGACCCATTTTTCCTTCATCGTTTGGCCTTGGAATAAACACCTCTGATGCACTGTGCTTGTAACGAAGAGACATTCATTGCTGAGGGTCTTTGGGAAGATGGCAATTGCTCGGAAGTGTTTTAAACACCTATAAGGTAGACTTGTCATTGCATACAAGCTGATTTCCAAACATTTACAAGATCTAGGAGCCTCTGATTTTCAGACTAAATTTGATTTTCTGGAGTAAATATGAAATTTTATGTTTCTTTTTCCTCTTATTTTTCATGCTGTCTGAAACAGGATATTTTCTTAATCCTAAAGTCCTGTACAGTCCCACCCCCCAGCACCTTTTCCTACGAGTTCAAGGATAACGCTTCAATCTGATCCAAATCAAAGCCAGAGTTACCTTTAACAAAATAAAACCTTTTAGAGTCATTTTCCTGGCTACCCTTCCGTCTTCATTTTGTGACGTGACCAGGCTTCCACAGTCATCTTTAGCCTGATACTGTTGGGAATGTTGAGCGCTAGATGTCAACAGGGATGGTGAGAGATAGTTGAACACACTTTGAGCCAAAGGAGGTTGTGTTTTCCTGAAAGCCAACTCCCAACAAGCTGGAAGAATTTCAATAGCTTTTCAGTCCTTTGTTCATTGTGAGATCATAGGGCCAGGGGTGGGGGGGGGCGGAGCGCTTGGCTATCAAAGAGAACTCTGTGGCCACTGTGCACATCACACCTGCATTCGTGTCCTGGGGCCCCTGACAAAGCACAACAAAGCCACATGCATCCATAATTTCCCTGCTCTTGGGATCATAAACCTGAAATCCCCCTGCCACCTTCCCCCTGCTGAAGGCTCTAGAGAAGAATTGATTCCTCGCCTCTTCACATTCTGGTGGCCTCAGGTGTTGGTTGACTTGTGGCGGTGACACTCTGGCCTCTGCCTCCGTTTCCCGGTGGCCTTCTCTTCCATTATGAGCCACCATCTGCTTTTCCTACAAGGACCTTTACCACTGGATTAGACCCCACCCAAATATGTTGAGGTGACTTTACTCTCAAGATCTTTATCTCAATCCCTTCAGGAAAGACCCGTTCTTCAGTAAAGTAATACATACAGGTTCAGGATACAACTGAATTTTTGAGTGGCAACCACTCAACCTACCACCCACCCTAAGAGTGCCTCAGTTTTAAAAAACCCTATAATAATTACAGGTTGACATCCATGTATGTGTGTTTGTATAATTAGGTCCTTTGTGGCAGTTATTACTATCCTGAGGTTAAGGCTGAGAGTCTCTTCCCCTGCTTCTTCATTCCCTGCCAGTAGGCAATGATGGAAACAAGACCCTGGCCCAACTCTGGTACATGCACAAACATTTATTGACACACTTGCCCCAAAGGATGTGCTCTATGGCTCTTGTAACTCAACGAACTGCCCACTGTTTGCACTTCAGGACCCTTTCCCCAGCATGTGGCAAGAAAGAGTCATGGAACACAATGATATTCCAATGCCAGGATTCTATTAGCCTTCTTGCTATGGTTTAGAAATGGGTGCTCCCCCAAGGGACTATATTGTCCTAAATAGGTCCCAGGGTGACCATAATAGGAGATGGTAGAACACAGAATGAGTGGAAACTAATGAAAGGTCACTAGGTCACTAAATGTGAGACGGTTTTCACGCAACCTTTGCTAAATATCATATGATACCTAGTACAAAGGAGATCCTTCCAATCTGTTTACTTCCTAGCTTGAGAGATGACCACTTTCTCCCTCACACCTTGCACTATAAGGGCATAGCTAAGGGCAAGCCTGGCCATAGAACCCACAGCATACTATGCTATTCTTTCAAACTCTCAAACCAGAAGCTAACAAACTTCTTTCTTATACATTTGCCTTGGGTATTATTGAATGAAAATTAGACTAAGATACTTCTATTTTATGACTTTTTAGGCTAGAATTTATATCTCATCAGTGTGCTATTAAATGAATTTGGGATGTTTGACCAGCAACTTATAAAATAAAAATGTAATAGAATTGAATCGAATAGAAAAATAACAAGACAATTCCACTAGGTAAGTTAAGAATCATGGGAAAAACACACGCACACACACACCCAACCCTGTATGTGGTGTGTGTATTCAATTAGGTCATGAGATCATGATGTAAGACTATATTTAACACTATGACCTAAAATTCAAGTCAAAACAAGAAATTCTGTCTTAAGTGGAAGGTGGATGTGGGCACAACATGTAATTGGCTCCTTTGCCTAAGACAACACTCCTACAGATGTGGCCTGGCGGCCACCCTTATAACCCACACATGGAATAGAAGCTGTTTCGGTGTAATTATTTCTAGGCAGTTTAACATAACCATTCATTTCATCAATAAAAAATAGTTTTAATATCTTTCCCCCTAATCAGTAAATGTTCTAAAGATGGTCAAAGGCATATAAGTAGCTCCCCATTGAAGATGGTGTCTGATTAAATTCATCAAAATACCAATTGCCCATGGGGTGTGTACTCTTGATTAGAGCATTTTATGATACGCCCTATGTGTTGAATGCATGTGTGTGTGTGTGTGCGCGTGCACATGTGTGGTTCCTGTGCTTTTACATGCAAATGCACACCTGTGTTACAGCTTCCTTTCTGTTTCTGGGATAAAGCATGGACCAAAACAATTGGGGAGGATCAGTTTTATTTTCTTCTACTTCCAGGTCACAATCCATTATCAAGGGAAGTCGGGCCAGAAATTCAACATAGGAACCTGGAGATAGGAATCCCAGAGGAGCCTTGTTGGATGACTTGCTGTCTGGCCTGCTCATAGACTCATGGACTAGCTTTCTTAGCTAGCTTTCTTCTATAACCTAGGACCACCTGCTTAGAGATGGCGCTGCCCACAATGATCTGGGCCCTCCTGAGTCAATTAATAACCAAGACAATCACTCACAGGCCAATCAGATCTAGGTAAGTTCCCAATTGAGACATTCCTCTCAGATGACCCTAGGCTGTGCCAAATGGACAGTTAAGGCTATCTGAAACAATGTGAGACAGAGGCAGCATCCAGACATTCTTCAGGAATGCTAATAAGAGTAATAGAATTTGTAATCTAATACAATGTGCAATATTGACTTATAATGGCTGGTGTTTAGTAGAAAAGAAGCCATGATTCAGTATACCACATAAAACCTTGCCTACCATCTAGTTAATGGAGGTACAAAGCAAGGGCAAACAAAAGAATGCCAAGGCACAATCTGAAGTTGGTATCTTTAGTCCAACTTGATGAAGTCCTTCCTAGTTTTTTTGTTCATCCAGAGCAATATCCAATCTCTGAAAATTACTGACTGCTCACTCTCTGAAAGACACTGAATATGTCATGATAAATACCACAGTGAGAGCAGATTACATATTCTCTGCCTTTATCTTATCCCAAAGTGACTGTAGGGACACAGAGAAGGCCACTCTCAGCTCTTGTACATGATACCAAAGGATGAACCCACTACAAAACAAAACAAAACAAAACAAAACAAAAACCCGAAGTCCTTCAAGAAGAGAAACATCTTTCCCTCTCTCAAACACAAGTGGTTTTTATTTGGTATTTAATTTCCCATCATCTCAGGAACAGGGAGATTCAGGTATGAGGGCTGACCTTCATGGATGTTTAGGACCATGGCTTTTTCTCTTTGAGACTACCTGCCCCAGTCCACGCTTCTCAAAGACCATGGAAGCTGCAGTGGTCGTGTACAGACTGGTCCATCTCAGGAGGCAGTGAGAGGCAGCTCCTGAATGCAGTCTCCATGGGTCTGGTGCATGCCCCCTTTATCTCAATAAACCTCACTTTTAAAGCACAAAATTTGATGATAAAATTAGGAATTTCAATAGAGAATCCCCAGTACACTAATGCCCAAGTGTGGTCCTTCTGAGAAGGACGCCTTATATGAATAACTCTGCTACATGATCAGAGAGCAGAATCTGTTGACTATCCATAACTCTCAGATCTCTGGTTTTAAAGTCTCCCAAGCTGTGGTGCTCTGTGGGACAAGACAGACATGGAAATCTCTTGCTATTTCTAATAATTCAATAGAGTCAGTTTAAAAAATCTATAACGATAATTTTAAAGCTGCCAAGTTGTTTTCCAGTACCTCATTTAATAAAAGAGTTAAAACTTCCAGAGTCCTTACATTACCAGACTTAATATGTTATAACTGGTAGTTAAGAGCTTAGCACCCAGGGGTAGGTAATATGACTGACTCAGGACAGTGAGTATGAGGATCTCACCTCAACAGCCTTGTAAAATCTGGGCAGGGCAAACAAACATCTGTCACTCTAGTTTGGGGGGAAGCAGCTGTAGAAATATCCTGGGAGCTCACTGGCAAGCCAGTCAAGCCAAATGAATGAGCTCCAGCTTCAGGGAGAGATTCTACCTCAAAAAAATAAGGTGGAGAATGATCAAGAAAGATATATAATGATGGCCTTTGGTTTCTGCATCATGTGCACCCATGCCTGGATATACAAAGACATACATCCAGTGTGCACGTGCGTGTGCACACTCATACAAACTACTATACAAGTCTACTCCTTCATGACAGTTCTTCTCATGTTGCATAAGCTTTTCTCAAACTCTTCCCGAACTTCACCGAGGGTGTAAACTCCTTCCCTCGTTGCTCATGATATTTGCATGGACTTTCCTCTTCATAATGATGTTTCCAGAGGTGAAAGTTGTTGCCATGGTACCGAGGGGAGGCAGTAGAGAGCACTTGTGATGGACAGTTGGACTGGGATATAATCCTTAACTGGGCTCTGACATTAGATTAGAGCTGGATAAGTTTCTTTCGTGTCCCTAGACAAGCTCGCTTTGAAGGCTGAGTGGATGAGAGCCCCCTCCCCAGTGTCCCTCCTCTCTGCTGCTCTCTCCTTCCTCTATGACCTGTATATGACCTGTATATGACCTCTATGACCTCTGCTCCTCACACTTCTCTGGAGATTATTTTCTCTCTTGTCTGAGATACACTTCCCACCACCTTCTGATTCTAGAATTCCTCTCAACAAAGGCAAATTCCTCAGGGATGGAAGATGGATGGATTCACTGAGGATCTCCCATTAATGTCTTGTTTGGCAGCAATTGTTTTATTATGGACTATTTTCTTAATAAAACTCAATTGTGGTGGCAAAAAAATAGCGAAGTTGGTTCCTAAGAATATTTGAATACTACATGAGTCCCAGACTTCGATAATTTTACTTATAAATACTCATCTTTAATTAATATAGATGTACTAAACCATAGAATGTAGAGTTTTGAAATTGATCTATATAAGCATACTCGCAACATGCATATATATGTGTGTGTGTGTGTGCACATGTATTTTAACATAATTAATACATTGTGAATAACATACCATCTTGGGTATTTCACACATAAGGACAAGTCTCCTTGGGAGATCGAAAACCCTGGGGCTAGGATGCTTAGTGTTTAATGACAATTTTAAATGTCAGAAAGTAGTGAGGGAAGAGAGATACAGAAATGGGCTTGGAGTGAGGCTTGGAGAGATATCACTGGTGTTGGTGAGAACTGTGGAGACCTGAGGTTTTGTGTGTACTCCTTGAGTAGAGCCACGGAGACACTTGAGTCAAGCGGATTCTCATAGTTCCTGGGTTCTTGGGGAAGGCGGCGTGTTTGGGATTTATGATTTGCCCTACCCTATTTCTTTTGACAAAGGAGACCAACATCTCATTTAATACCTTCAAAGGCAGTAAACAGAGTTATTGAGCTACACAGTTTAATATTTCATTTCACTTCACAACACCCCTGTCCATTTTTGCCCTTGAAGACACTGGAGGTAAGACCCTAAGTAACCTTCTTAAAGTCAGAGAGTTGGTCAGTGGCTGAGTCAGGGCATGTTCGGCAAGTCTAAAGAACACAAGTTCTCCTTTGTGAGCCAGAAACCCCCTCCCTTGGGGACCTTATGCTGTGAAATCTAAAACCAAAAGATAGGACATCATAGTAGCAGAGTGACCAAACACTCTGGATCCCACCCAGGGAGTGTTTTGTCTAACTGCAGGGAATTTGAGAGCTACTTAAAACCTTCATCCTCTGAATCTCTCTTGGTTCAAATCCTCAGGTTTTTTTTTTTTTTTTTTTTTTTTTTTTTTTTTTTGCCACGGATGGCCAGACCTGTTGAGTCCATCAAGGAAGAAATTTAGCTTCTTTTAGGAAAGCACAGATCCTGTAGCTCTGCTCACCAAGTTGACACTGAACCTGTCTCCCTCACAGGGAGCAGGAACCAAAGGATGCCTTAGGCTCAGAGATCTATGCTGTCTGTTTTCCCCCACAGGACAGCTGCTACTGACAGCCACCGGCAAAACAGATAGTATCTGATCCCGGCCAGTGGCAGATAAATTAACAGCCGGAGGCTTGAATGAAGAGTGAGGAAGAAGCTCACTCTCACCTGGACCACTCTGGCTGCTTAGCCTAGAAGCCCTCTGCTGAGCCAGTCACCGTCTTCAGAGAGACTGACAGCTCGGCCCAGGACCTCAGCGACTATCCTGCCTCCTTCTAACTGCCCCGTCCCTTCTCCACCAACTCAGAAGAACAGTTTGAAAAATTCATTTGAGTGAAACGGCTTGATTACAAGGGGGAGATGATTGTTTGGAAAGAAAATGTCAATTATCCACCCAGTGACAGGTGCCCTCTTTGGAGTCTGGGCACCTGCCGGCATAATCACTGGTGCTGACATTTTCAGGCCCTTATTAAAAGCAGAATTAGAGAACTGTGGACCCGGGTTTTGTTGTTGTTGTCGCCGCCTGTGATTTTTAAAACAGGGCAGAAAGAGAGAGTGGTCTGCAGCTAGCTGGACATCCCTGCCCTGTTAGCTAACAGGAGCATGGAAAAGGCCTGGGCCGTTGATGAGGCTGAAGCTGAAAGAGGGGATGGCACATGGGTGTGGTGTGTGGCTCCAGTGGGTACAGGGAGGTTAATGAACTCCAGCAAGAGGAGCAGAAGGGTTATGGGAACAACTTTAAACGTGTTAACTGCTCTAGTCGGCAGAGAATCCAAATCTACATATTTAGTAACAGGAAGGAGAGATCATAGGAATCCAATTAGGAAGACAGCATACAGAACTGAAAACAAACAAAAGATTTATCTTGTCCTGGGAGAGCAGTCTATGCTCCGATAGTTTCACCTGTGGCCTCTTCTCACCACCAACCTGATCTCCTTCCCTCTGCCAAAGGCCCTCCGTTCCCTGCCTCCATCTTCATTCACAGGGACGAATGGATGCTGTAGCTATCAGAGCAGCAGATGGGTAGAGTAGGCGTGGGTGGCGGCAGCAGGAGAGATGTCTGAGTCCAAGCAGTGAGAGAGAGGCTGTTTATTTCCAGCTAAAATATATCACTAAGCCAGTCATGGACAAAGCAGAATTCATGACAGCATGCACCCTCTGGGCATTTTTCAGTTAGATTAAGAGTCAAAGACTTCTGCTTTGAGGGCCAGGAAAGGTAATAGCTCTGTGTAAATCCCATCAGGGTATAGTAGGGATTATAGGAGACTAATGGACTGGAGAGCCAGTGTCCCCTCTGGAAGCCACCTGGAATGCAGTTCCAGCTGGGAGTGGCCCTGTCCTGTTAATCCAGTATTGAGAGAGCAACCAAATTTGCAAGGCAAGTTGGAATCTGGATTTGGGACTGCTATTTACAAGAATGTGCTGTTCTACAAAACACATGAACATTTTGTTTCTAGTCTACAAGGCCCCATCTTTTTCTCATCCGTATTCCAGAATATATTTATTTATTGGCTTTCCTGCCTTGTATGAGGATGGGAAAATGGCTGAAGCCATCATGACCATTATTTGACTAGGGGTTACTACCACTGGCAACATGCAAAAAAAAGTACAAGAAAAAGTACTAGATAATGTCTATCAGCCATATTTAGGGCAAGGAAAAGAAATGGCTCTCAAATTGAAAGTCATGGAAATTTAAATAATAGAATTAGCTATAATGAAGAGAGTACCAGGGGTGGGGGTGGGGGATTTCTACCTGGACCCAGACACACAGAGAAGGTGGTCAAATAATCCTGGACCCAAGACACACACAGATGGTGGTCACACAATCCTTTGTGGAACTGGTGAATGCCTTCTTATCAACTGAAGGAGACAGGAAGCAGTGCTACTTGCTAAAGAATGCAGAACCTGGATCAACACAACCATCATCCATGAAGACGAAGAATAATACTGTAGAAGAAAATTTTTCTGGCCCAGATTTTAATGCCCATTCAAAGCATACTTCCCAATGATCTTCAGTGAAATTCATTTTGAAAGAGCACTCATTGAGGATGGATGGACATTTCCATGGTATGACAGCTTCAGGTGGTGAATTGGAGGCACACACCTAAGACCTCCCTGTACCCATCATACCTGAAGACTCTCTACCCACACACATGTGAGCTCATCTTCTCTTGCCAACCTGGAAGCTCTATCAAGACTGGAGTCAACATGACTATAGCGCAACTCTCTACTGAAGGCAGGCCTAGAAGGCTTCTTTTAGATAGGACAAGGCCCCCTAGTTTGCAATAATCTCCAACAGTTTTTATTACACAGTAACAGGATTTATGCAGACATTACTTTCTTGGCCCTATAATCATGACAAGTGTCTGACTTCAGGTCTCAGTTGTAAAACAGAGGGCAAGCACTGTTAATTTTCTCCTTTGTACAAGAGTGGCCCAGCAGAATTTTTTAGTTGCTAGACTAAATAACAGAGGCATTGTTTTATATCATACATTCCCCCAATGCCTTTATCTTGAGTCTTCTGTATGGTGGAGGCTCCGCTATGGACAGAGAATATGGGGGAGAATTAAGCTTTATCCCTCTCTTAATGAGAAGCTAATGTAAAGAGTAATGGCACACAAGGATAAAAGATAATAATAACACACTACATACCATATATATGGTACAAACAGAGCAAACTCCGGCTTTCCCTGCTTCATTAATGGAATGGAGATAGGATGCAATCCTTTCTAAAGAATTATTTTGGAGAAGAAATACAGGTAGCAGATAGGTATACCATCTTGGTTGATGGCCTTCAGGATCCAGAGCCCAAGCTCTCATCTATCGCCTTGCTGATAGATGAATATTTCACATGTCCCATCCAATGGTCACCGAGCAAATAACATTGAACACAGTACAACCAGCGAACAAGGCAGATATGGTCCCTGCTCTTTTGAGCTTACTTACGTGCATCTAGGGAATGGAAGCATGCTAACGAGTTAACAGTGAGAAAGAGTAATTAGATACTGATTCACCCTACAATGGAGACACTGAGCATTGATGGGGAGGGACACCGAGAATCCACTGCTTTTGTAGACTGTGGGATCCCTTCCCATCACCCACTCTCACACTGATAGGACTGTGATGTAAGTGCAGAGATTTGGTTAGAAATGAGGGTCTCTTGTTGGCTAAATAGCCTAGGTGAGTCTTATTTTCAGGAATGTGATGGTTAATATTGAAAGTCAATTTGACAAGATGACAATGGCCTGGACTCTAGGTCTAGGAGGTCATCCCAAGGGCATGTGTATAAGGGAGTTCCTCCCGTATAGCAGGGCATTTCTAGGTTGGGTTAACTGAGATAGGAAGATCCTCTCTGAGTGTGGGTGGGCAGCACCATATAAGGGCTGAGTCTCAGACTATAAAAAAGGAGAATTTGAACTGAGCACATGCATTTGTCTCTCTCTGCTTCTTAACTACAGAGACAACATGGCCAACTGCTTCATCTTCCTGCTTCTGTAAGTTTGGGTCACATTCCATTTCTTCTCCCAATTTTCCTCTTCTTGTCTATCTCTTCTGGGCTTTAAATTTTAAAAAAAGGCTCAAAACACTCCAACTAGTCTTTCTCCAAATGAAGGCACAAGGTATTCTTGTCCTAGTGCTGACTACTTTGAGACATTGCTAATGACTTGTTGCTGCTGTCCTCTGTGTTCCATCCTTTCCTGAATTCAGAGTCCTGGATCCTTCATCTGATTAGAAATTACTTATACACACACACACACACACACACACACACACGAGGTTACTTTTTCCCTGTCCTGACTCACTTCTCACTTTCAGATGTTTGAAAGTGAAAAATTTCTCTAACTTGATGAACCGTCTATGCGACTGTGACCTAAATCCTGGTGTGTGTGTGTGTGTGTGTGTGTGTGTGTGTGTGTGAAGGTATGGGGACAAGTTTCATCCAACCAAGAAGAAATAAAACCAGAAGGTAAGCCACTGAAGAGAATCACCCCCCCACCAACCCTCTGTCAACACAGTCTTCCCTGAAGAGCAATAGAGTGTGCTGGTCCTCTCAGGCCTCTATGCTAGGGGCAGGGAGAAGGCATTGTGTTCTTCTCAAGTACCTCCCGAGACCAATCAGAAGTGGTAATACATTGTTAGTGGAAGTATATCAGCTGTGCTAAATAAGGAGAAATAAAATTGGTTATGAAGCTCTCCTGATAAGTAACCAGGTACCAATTAAGCAATAGTAAGTAATATCTGGAGACCCAGCCACTCGAACTTATGTGTCCAAATGCGCATTGCTTCCTTCAGAATAGTCTCTTTGGGGAAATAAAGAGTTTCTTCAACAGTGCTTCGGTAGACCAAGCTATTTCTGCAACTGGAACGGTTTATGAGTCAACCAGAAAACAGTCTCATCGGAGGATCACATGTCATTTCTCACAATCAAAACCAACTCCGTGCACTTTGAGCATCCATCAGACTCTCAGCATGTCCTCGGGAGACAGAAAATCAGTGGCCTGAAGCTGGGCTCAAATAGCGTGGGGTGGGAGGGGCAGCTACAGAGCAGCCAATCCTGTGGCAGTGCCTTCTGTCTTAACTGCCCAGAGTCTCCACTCCTCCACCATGCCTGGGGCTTCCTGCCTCCTCCATGCAGGCTGGCTTTCTGGCTTCCTAACTCAGTTCTGACTCAGTGTGCAATTTAGATCTCAGTGTTTAAGGGTTTTTTGTTTGTTTGTTTGTTTCTCTCTCTTCCCTTTGGTTATATTGACTTTCATAAAAATGCACTTTGCAGATTTCCGATATTAGCAATTAACATTACTGACCAAAGTCTGTGCTCTGTCTGCATGGAAGTCAAGCAACAGCCTACAATGAAGTGAGGATTTTGGCTCCCAGTCTTGTCCTCCCCTCCCCTCCCCACCCTCTTCCTTCCTTTCTTCCCTCTTTATCCCTCTCTCCCTCCCCCTCTGCCAGCCTCCAAGCACCCTTGTCATTGTGTCGTATCAGCGCTTCCTTCACAAAAAAGGTCTATATTTTTTTTCTCATCTTGCACTCAGAGGACTCAAACTCTTGTGATCCCTCAGTTTCACCTTCTCCTGACTCTAGTTCTCACATGACCGTAACCTTCTTCCCTAATCAGAAAGCTCCATATGCAGAAAGACACCGGACTCTCTGTCAGGCCCTATCCCGACTCATATGGGGCTTTACTCTACCTCCCTGACTCATCGTATCAGGGTCTGTTTAATGTTTTGATATTTTCTACACAACTTCTTCATAGCCAGGCACTTTGCCGTGGCTGAGGTTATTCTGCAATGACACACAGCGCCTCAGAAATTCCCCAGAGGAGATACACAGCCCGGCACTACTCAACCATGGAAACAGCAGTCGAAAAAATATTTGGTTTCTGATATAAGGTCAGTTGGATAAAGGCAGGAAAACCCACTGGAACGTTTTGATGTGCTCACTTGAAAATTAATAGTGTGGTCGGATAGCTTCACCTTGTAGTCCTCGCTAAAACAAATAAACAAGCAGAGAACAACAAAGGCTGTGTTAGAACACAAGCACTCCAAGAGCGTGGGGTGGAAGAGGGGCATTGTTTCTATTAAATTGGCTCGTTTGAGTTAGGGAAAAAGCACCTCAAATTTACTAACCATCAAGAAACCATTAATCAAGTTTTCAAAATCTTGTTCACACATTTTGGCAACATGTCATAATGTGTGGTACTACTACAGACACTAACTCGGAATGAGGTCGTTACCAGTTCCCTGAGAGCAGTAGAAGGAACAGTAAGCTTCATGGCCAGCTCCAGTGTTTCTAGCCACACCTCCTTCTTAAAGCTTAGTCTTTACTACCAGGTAGGGTTATCCATGAATGATCTACAGTCATTTCCTTTCCCCCACTTCCCTTCTTTCTTCCTTCCTTCCTTCCTTCCTTCCTTCCTTCCTTCCTTCCTTCCTTCCTTCCTTCCTTCCTTCCTTCCTTATTTCTTTTTTTCTCTTTCTCTTTCCCTCCCCTCTCTTTCTTTATGTTGCCCCAAGACACTCTCTGTACATTATCTAATTGTCAAGATGAAACATAATCAGATAAAAGTGGGCTAAAGAGCTGGATCCCTTGATCCAGAAAATTGCATTGATAGGTGCTCATTTTGGTGTTTCAAGATCATCACCCCTACCAAAGATTCTGGGAAAGTCCCCATCTGTGAACAGATCCTACAGAACACAGGTGAGAGAAGCTACATGGTACCTCTCTGAGCTTCACACCTGGAAGAGCTCCCAACCGGCCTCTCCAATCTAAAGTCTTTTGTGAGCATTCAGCCCAAGGTTGTTAAGAATATTAAAGGATAAAAAAAAAAAAAAAAAAAAAAAAAAAAAAAAAGCAAGTGGCACCAGATAAGGCCACAGGAGTTAAAAATATCACAGAGCCGGAAAGTAATTATTTATGAGATCGCTTTAAAATCTATTGAACAGTAGGATCATTCTGGTGTTCAAGTGTTCAAACACTGCTGAGCTGAGCAGTAGAATCCAGGTAGAATCCAGATCTAGCTGGATACATGAATTATATCAATAGACTCTGGAGGAAATAAAGACAGTAACTACTCTGACTCCTCTGAAATTCTTGTGACTTGAGAGAACACCCTCAGATACCTGGTTAGTTCCTTCCTGCACTTTAGTGCTAATTACAAAAGTCGCTGGGATATGAACTCTCTGGGCTTATTGGAATCCTACATGTTTTCTTCTTATTGTCTTTGCATGGGTAATGCCACTGCACTGGGAAGGGATCCTTAGTCTGACCCTCCACTCAACTATCTGGAAGACATAGCCCTTAAATTGCCTCTTGTCACAGAGGGCATTTCTGTAGACCTCAGTTGAAGCCGTGGTGTATAGTGTCAGCAAAACGCATGAGCAGGTCTAAAGATCTTTGGGACTAGCAGGTAATTGCCACTGTTTAAGTAGCTTCTGTAATGCTGCAGAGTTCACTGGATATTTCTCAGGTCTTATGGGGAAGGATTTCACTGTTATAAAGCCCTTTGTTAAACCCTGCACCCAAAGGAAGAGGAATGTTATGGTTTGAATGTGAACTGTCCCCTATAGGTTCATAATCCCGAACATTTTGTTCCCAGCAGGTACCGATGTTTGGGAAGACTGTTGAAACTTCAGGAAGTGGCACTTCACTGAAGAAGTGTGTTGTGTCACTAGAGGCTGGGAGCTTTATAGATCCGACCCATTTTCTGTCATTCTGTTTTCTGGGTGTGGATGCAATGGGATCAGCCAGTCTCCTGCTTCTGGCACCTTGCCTTCCAGGCTGCCTATCATGTATTTCCGGCCCATTGTAAACTGTATCCCTCTGAAACTCTTTCTCCATTAAGTTGCTTTTCACTAGGGTAGTTTTAACAGAGCATTGAGAAGATGACTAAGACCGATGAGCCCAAGCACAGGAAGAGAGCCCTGCTCTCCAACATTTGATCTGCAGGTCTCTTGCGTGGGTAGGCACTCAGGTTTTCATATGGCCTTAGTAGTGGAGCTCTTGATGAAATGTCTGCTGATCCTGTCAACCCTTATGTACACCAAGGAATGGGTCTGGGGCGCATGGGTTTAGTATGTCAGATCCAGAGAACCACTCATTTTTGCCAATGGAAATCTTCCTTTTCAAGAGGTTGCCTATACTCTCCATAAACTACATTGCCTTATAGAACAAGGAGACTCATTGGAAGAGCCTGATTTCCCTCAACAGGGAAGGAAGTTGGTATTTCACTGACAAAACCTCAGATGAAGTTAATTGGCCTGTGTTTGGTTTATTGTGCATGAAATAATTCATACCTCTAAAAGCTAGAGTCCTTTGGCATACAAGGTTTCCACTGTGTACTTGGGTATGGACCTACAGAGACTGATCCAAACACTGTGGCTATTGTCCAGATCCTATTGTTCAAGATTCAGAGACCAGAAGGCAAACAAAAACTCCAGACAAACTGAAGAATCTGTGAGTTCCTTGTTAGTATCTTCTCTGATGCTAAGAAGCAATGTCTTGCCAGCTTCAAATGAAATATTCAACTATCACATTGTGTTTAGTGTACTACAGCTATAGAAAAAGACTTTTAAACAAGAACTAAGGAGCTGGAGCAATAGCTCAGCAGTTAAGAGCACTTGCTGTTCTTGTGTATGATTTGAACTCAGTTTCCAAACCCCACATCAAATGGCTCATGACAACCTTTAACTCCAACTCCACAGACCTAAAGCCTTCTTCTGGCCTCTGCAGGCACCTGCAGAAGTGTTCATACATATACCCAGGCACACACACACATGAAAATAAAAAGTGACGATAACATAAATCTTCAAAACCAAAGAATGAAAGTCAACATAGAGTATTTGTGACTCAAAATAATTCTGTGCTTTATGTTGGGCAGGAATATGAGTATCTGCTGTTCTATGACTTGAAATGTGATAAGGAACTGGGAGTTTGGGAAATATTTGGCAGTGTAAAGCCAAAAGAGAAAGGAAAATCCAAGACACTTTTTCAGTTAGCTGCATCTTAGCTCTGTTTAATGGGCATTCAAACTTCTGTAGAGCTTCAAGAAAGATGTCAAGTAGCCTGCTTCATTTAAGCACCCCTGATAAAAACAAAATAGCCGACCCATGTTTAATGATCCCCATTAAATGCCTCAGCAACAGTGGGTACCATAATGAATTGATTGATAAAGAATCCCTTGAGTTTGACGAAGTCAAAAGAGTCAGGGAAATAATTTATTGGCTTGAGGACACTGGAGAATTAAGTCTCTGTTTCTACACTAGGTTCAAAATGTAGAACCGAGGGCACTTAAAACAATCCTCTCTCAGAAAAGAACCCTGGAGTATGCCAAACCCTTACCGACAGCCAGGTAGAGTAGAGCAGAAACTCCGAGTTAGGGGCCTTCACGGAGGCCACCTCCACCGAGGAGCAAAGTAATCTATGCTGCAGACCACAGGCTGTGCCACTTGTCCTAGCGGCTGACGGGTTCTGGGTAAGATTGTATTCCCTTCATAACAAGAATCAAGAAAACTTTTTTTTTTCTGGAGAATTTAGGATCAACACAAGGGAAGACACTTAACTCTGAACGATACTAGCTTAATGAACGGCGTTTGCCTAATATACAGTCACCAGCTTTCATGGAGCAGAGACTCCCCTTTCATAGTTTGACCCAGAAAATGGCATTCACCAGTGGCATAGGCATGCCGCTGTCACCATGGCAATAGGAAGTGGAGCCCCTGAGGTTCCAAGCAGCTGCCCCTGTTTTCTCTCAACCAAGGAATCGTGTTTAGTACTGATGCCCCTGAATTTGAAGTCCTGGGGAGTCTTGAGATTTTTCACAGGAGGAGGAACCCCAGAGGTAGAAAAGACCCCAGCATTTTTGACAAAATGATCGGGGGGTGGGGGGGCTTGTTCCATTAGTTAGAAGAATAAAAAGGACATCGCTTATCTTGAAGTTGAAAGTGCTGTGGTAGAATTGCATTTACTGCCGCATTACTTAAACGCCGATTCTTCAACTAGAATTTGAGTAGCGGCGCAGTGGGAGTCCCGTTCATTCATCACTGCCTGAGATGTACTGCAGCTCCTTCTGGTTGGGAGCCTTATCCTGTAACTGCAAGGCCATCTCTCCAGCTCCAATCTCAGCACTCAATAGCAGGGATCAGCAAACTTTTTCCGAAAAAGGACGGATAATTCAATGTTTTATAGACATTGGGAATCATATGGTCCTCATCACAGCCCCTTGGATCTCTCTGTGTTGCAAAAGTTGCCATCAACATGCGGGCATGACTTGTTGAAATAATACTTTATTTATAAGAGCAGGCAGTAGGCCCCAGGATCATGCTTGCTACTCTTGCTCTATAGAAGGTAGGGAAACTGTGTGTTCGAGGCAAGATAACCCTTATTTCAGATTCTCACTCTTCTTCTCGTGCAGCTTTTCAATCAATCACAGTTCTCTTTTATGAAAAAAAAAAAGGTTTTTCACATAAATGAAAACTCTATCCGTAGAGCTCTCGAGAATATTTCAATCCTAGGAAAGTGCTCCATGGGTGTATTTCTCTAGTAAATTAATTTATAGGATTTAAAATTTAAGATGCTTTACTTTATGAAGTCTTTTGACTAGTCTTTCCCAGGGAGCTCCTTTTATCTTATGGAGAGGGTCAAGTTCAGCATTGATTTCGGCAAAAACTCACGCAATTCCAAAGCTCAAATATGATTTAGGCTGTAATTCCAATTGATATGGGTTGACTTAAACCTCTAAGGCCAATGTAATAAATAACTCATAAAGTGGAAAGAAATGAGGGAAATGGAGCCTTCGGACTTACTGTGATTAGCCTTCAACATACAGAGGGAAAGAGCATAATAAATGTGTAGCATTTGCTATTCTCCCTTGATGGTGAAATTAAAAAAAAATAAGCAGAGCCCATCAACAGCAGAATATTTTTCAGGAGCCTGCTGGATTGGTTTAATGTCTCAACAAATCATTTTTGATGAATTCCATAATGATAGCAGTTATTGGCCTGCGTGTTGCCAAACATTGAACATGAAGAATTTGCTATGCACTGTGTGCTTGCTGGGAAGAATGAAGCTAATGTTTGGAGTGTGTTCTCTCTGCTAAAGTACAGAAACAAAGTGCTTGCCTTCCTTGTCACCTCAGCAGTGACAAGGGGCAGGGCTTTAACTCACTGCCTCCATAAGAGGGGCACATCACCTCATGAGAGTTGCTGGAATTACAAGCTTTCATCAGAGAGTTTGGTTATTGCCACAGACTTAAGTGGTTATCATCACCGACTCCTCCTTCTTTCAGGCCTTTTCAGTAGAGAGAGGGGCTTCTGTGACATCCAGGTAGGATGCTTCTCTTCATGAAACTCTCAGTTGGATGGGACAGTTCTCAGAGTGCTCTTTTCTTTAGGGATTTCTGTTTCCATAGCTCTCTCATACTAAGAATGCAGATCTGTTTTTGAAAATAATATTGGGGTGGTGGGTCAAGAATTCTTGATGAAAGGGTTCTTGTAGGTATCCTGGGAGGGTATTGAAGGCATAGGTTTTAAGAATTCTGGGTAATTAGTAAAGTGTTGTGGTAGCTGTGGACTGTGTTTCTGCCGCCCCAGCTCCTGGTTGCCTGGCTAGCTTATGCCCCGAAATAACACACAAACTTTTAAACACTGCTTGGCCCATTATATCTAGCCTCTTCTCGGCTAACTATCTCACCTGGACTAGCCCATTTCTAATAATGTATGTAGCACCCCAAGGTGCGCTTACCGGGAAGATTCTAGCCTACGTCCATCCTGGGTCGGAGCTTCATCGCATCTGCCCCGGAGAAGAGCGGCATTGCATCTGGCTCTGAGAGGAGCTGCCCTGCATCTAAGCTCACTTCCTCTTCCTCCCAGCATTCTGTTCTGTTTACTCCACCCACCTATGTTCTAACCTATGAGGGCCAAGCAGTTTCTTTATTATTCAACCAATGACCTTCCTCCATCAGTAAAGGGAGTTGATTTACAGTTCCAGGTTGTTTGACTTCTCAGAGTCAGTGCATCCTCAGTTATAAAACGGGAGAATAATAATCACACTTCAGGCTGTAGAAACGAATGATAATGAATGTGACATTAACCATACTTCAGACCGTAGACATGAATGATAAGGAATGCAACATGCATAGCATATGAGGCTCACTGCAGATGATCAATAAACAGTGTTTCACTATTAGTATTTATGCTTTCTTAATTTACTCTAATCAGTGATCTATACATTGCTAGATACAATGAGTTAGCAAAGGATGTAGAACTTCTAAGAAACAAACTAGGAAGAAGTGTTTCACCTAACGCCTATTCAGTAACTGCTGCTTAATTTGATATAACCCATGCTCCAATGATTCCAAATGAGGATAGAGATGATTTTCTTAGCTATTTAATTGGCATCACATGGACGAAGAAACAAGCGTGAGGTATAAGGATCTGTTTTTATCAACTGCCAAAGGACGGATAGAGGAAATAATAGATATTTACCATCTTAATTTCAATAAGCCAATCAGAAGGAAGGTTGCCAGGACACTCTGGGCTGCTTTGCCTCTTTGGGTGCAGGATAATTTGATATAGGCTCTTTTTTCCAATAACAGAAGTTAGGGATATGACTCAGCAAATTAAAAAAAAAAACCTCCATGAGCCCTTCTGAACATCAGATTGAAGGCTCCCTGTTTTATTTGGCCTCCTTATCATGTTACTCCACAGTTGCACTGGGTGTCCTGGGTGTCCTGTTTCAGACATGGGCTCACTCCGGGCCGGCGCTCTGCCCCCATGGGCTGTGTGCTAATGAGAATATCAGTGTCAAGGGTGGCAGATGGAAGAACCCTTTGTGGGGGCGTGCCTCTCTTTTCATGCTCTTAGCAGCAGGTGTGGTGTGCCCCTGCCAAGAATAACCATAAACAGACTGGAGGGGGCAGGGATGGAGTGTGGCCTTAGGGAGACTCCTAGGTGCTCAACTCAAGCAAGGTATTCACCTTCTTGTGTGTGTTCCATGCAAAGGCTATGGAGGAAGTCAATGATCTCTGGCAGATTTTCTCAAATCAAGGGTTTTTCCTTCTTGGGGTTAGACTTACGGAATGACACTAAATATAAATGTTAAGTCACACAAGATACTTGGGGGATTGACTACCTGCAACCAAAGGAAGTCTCTATTTCCAACCAGAATTCGCTCAGGAAGAAACACCAAGTACATCATGCCCAGAACACACAGCTGGTTTTTCTTTGTTTCTTTGTTCATTTTTTTATTTAGCACACATTGCTGCAGAGAGCAACACAGAACCAAGCAAGCAGCAGGACCCTGAGATTACTAAAGGCATCCTATGTTTCCTTTGAACCCATTTTCAAGTCAAGGTTCAAAGGCAAGTGTCTTGGTCCACTCAGCCATTCAGTCTGTTACAGCAGATCCCCTTGCTTATAAACCATAAATCTTTATTCCTGACATTCGCAGGGGTTCTGGGGGTCAACATGCCAACAGTTGTCTACTGAGAGCTGCTTCTTCTTGTTGTGGGTGGTTGGTTTACTCACTGTGACCATCTCCTAGCTGGGTCCTCAACATGGCAAAAAGGACAAAGAGCCTCTCTCAAATGTCTTTTAAAATATTTTTCATTAGTGCATGACCCTGATGACCTAATCACTTCCACAGGCACATGTTTTACCCTATGATCTAATCACTCCAACAAAGAACCACAGAAGGAAAGTCACACCTAGATCACCTATAGGATTTTGGAAGCCACCTGGAAATTGTGGTCTAATTTTGGTTTAATTTAATTTTATTATTTTCAATTTTTTGCTATATTTGCATTTTGCCTTGGACATGAGGAAATTTATCTTATTTGAGGGAAGACTAAATCCCAAATGCAATACACAAAAGTATGGAAGACAAGGTTGTTGAGGCAGGGGAGAGGCCTGACTAATAGTCTGCTATTTTCCATGATGTAAATTCTCTGATCTTAGTCAAGTTCAAGCTACTAACTCTTTAACTACTAGTTCTCAAAGCGTCTCAACTATTTAACATTAGACTCCTCCTAACTAGTAAATGTCTGCATAAGTTCATCTCTCAGAGACAAGCTTCTATAAAGAAAAAATGACTTATTTTACTTAAGTATTTTTAATTCAGTTTTCATACAATTTTGGTCTACTTTGTAAATAAAATATCATACCAATTCTAGTTCTCACTCCCTTAATTCCTCCCATTCCCTCCACCTTCCTCCCCACCCCACCGCTCATCCACTCCTCAGAGAGGGTAAGGCACATTGCTTTGGGGAAGGTTCAAGCCCCCTCCCCCACCTAGGCTGAGAAAGGTATCCATCCAAAGAGAATGGGTTCCCAAAAAACCAGTACAAGCAATAGGGATTAATCCCCTTGCCTCTGCCAGTGGCCCCGTGGTCTGTGTCAGTCACACAATTGTCAACCACATTCAGAGAGACTAGTTTGGTCCTATGCTTGTTCCTTCCCTGTCCGTCTGGGGTTGGTAAGCTCCTTTGAAGAGAGAAATTGAAGAAGATACCAGAAAATGGGAAGATCTTCCATGCTCTTGGATAGGTAGGCTCAACAGAATAAAAATGTCAATCCTACCAAAAGCAATCTATAGATTAAATGCAATCCTCATCAAAATCCCAACACAATTCTTCACAGACCTTGAAAGAATAATACTCAACTTCATATAGAAAAACAAACAAACAAAAAAAAAAAAACAGGATAGCCAAAACAATCCTGTACAATAAAGGAACTTCCCAAGGCATCACTAACCCTTGACATCAAACTCTTATATAGAGCTACAGTAATGAAAACAGCTTGGTGTTGGCATAAAAACAGACAGGTTGACCAATGAAATCAAGTCAAAGACCTGGATATTAATCCACACACCCATGAACACCTGGGTTTTTTTTTTTTTTTTTTGACAAAGAAGCTAAAATTATACAATGGAAAAAAGAAATGGTGCTGGCATAACTGATGTGAATATGTAGAAGAATGCAAATAGATCTATTTTCTTTATCTTAATGATTTTTTTCATTTTTGCAGCTATATTTTGTTTTCTTTTCAAAAAATGTCTAAATATACAATATACAGGGTTTATTTTTGTACTGATATAAAATCCCATGTAGCCAAGGCTGGCCTCAAACTCATTGTGTTGATGAAGATGACTTTTAACTTCTTATCCTCCTGCCTCTACCTCCTGAAGCTAGAATTGCAGATGGGCACTATGATGTCAGTGGTGTGTGTGTGTGTGTGTGTGTGTGTGTGTGTGTGTGGTGTATGTATGTGTGTGGTGATGGGGATTAAACTCAGGACTTTTAGCATAGCAGGCAAGAACTTTATCAATTGAGTTACAATCTCAGACCAAAAGCAGCTTTTTTTCTAAAAAAAAAAAAATTTATTTTAATTTTTTTCTTTTTACATACTAAACACAGTTCCACCTCCCTCCCCTCCTCCTGCTCCCTCATCACCTTCCCCCCACCCCACACACCATCTACTCGTCAAAAGATAGTAAAGCTTCCCACAAGCAGTCAGCAATGTCTGGCATATCACATTGAGGCAAGACCAAGTCCCTTCCACCTGTATCAAGGCTGGGCAAGGTATCCCTCCATAGGGAATGGCTCCAAAGTGCCAGTTCATGCACTAGTTATAAATCCTGGTCCCACTGCCAGTGGCCGCACAGACTCCCAAACTACAAAACTGGCACCCATATTCAGAGGGCCTAGTTTGGTCCTATGCAGGTTCTCTAGCTATCATTCCAGTGTCAGTGAGCTCCTACTAGCTCGGGTCAGCTGTGTCTGTGGATTTCTCTATGCCCTAGGTTCAGAGGCACTCACTTGCCTCTCCTCCAACCATCCCAGCTTTTTTGTTTTTTGAGACAGGGCTTCTTTGTGTAACTTTGGAGCCTGTCCTAGCACTCATTCTGTAGACCAGGCTGGCCTCGAACTCACAGAGAGGCCTGCCTCAGCCTTCTGAGTGCTGTGATTAAAGGTGTGTGTCAGCACCACCCAGTCATTATATATATATATATATATATATATATATATATATATATATTACACAGGCTTTAGAGACAAGCAGAGAAAGATCAAAACAGAAATGAGAGCTGAAAAGTACTTATCTGTGGGTATAAGGACAAATATTTAGTCTGCAGTTAATAATTACGTTGGTTTAATAAAGTGGTCACTGTAGGTTCTCCTCAAAGATGAACGGCTTCACTAACCCCACATAAGTTGGCTAGCTTTCCAGTACTAGACATGATTTTCCTCATGTTGAGCGAACCTTAAACCCACTCAGAAACTTCTCCCTATAACAGAGCAAGACCATTACTGGAAACCATAAGTAATCAAAATGTAAGTGATTGTGTGTTGCCCAGCCCTAACTGAGACATCTACAACACAGCTCCCGCACCTAAGGCTCAGAGACTGTTCCTGATGAGGGTAGGGAAGACTACAATGACAGAGGAACGGGGAGATTTCACCTCCTAGAAATGTCAGACAAGTTACACTCATGAGGTTTCATCTTCATGCTGCCTAAACGAGCAGCAAAAGACATGCTCACACCAAAGGGGGGGGACCCTCATAGAGTCTCAGCTCTAGACAAAGAAGTACAGGCAGCTAAGGAATACTGAGAGCAGGAGAAACAACTAACGGAAAAGGGGCTATAAATTTGAGACAGCAAGTAGGGTATATGGGAGAACTGGATAAAGCAAAGGGAAGGAGGAAATGCTATAAATATATTTTAATTAAAAAATAAGATATTATTTAAACTAAAGTAACAAAATAAGGATTTTATACTCATCTGTGCTTAAACATGGGCATAATACCCAGCTAATTAAACCTCGTTAATGACTATTTTACATTATAGCTCCGGGGCGTAGCTCAGTCCTGGCAGAAACGCATGAGTTCAATACAAAGCTATGTAAAAAAAAAATTGAAGGCATTTACGATCATTAAACCCTAGTACTTTTCGTTTTACTTCTAAGCCTTAGCTCATGATTGGTCTGTTCTGCTGAATATACCAACTTCACTCATCTAGAACTATCAATTTTTGTTTGCTCCTCATTAGAAAGGAAGGGTACAAATATATTATTATATAAAGTAGCCTATCCTCCATCATCAGGTGACTGGCATGAAGAGATATCCATTTCTTAGAAAGCATTCAGCCGAACTTGAATTTTCAAATGAATTGCTAAGCCAAGTGATGAAGTTCACAGACCGACCATCATCAGGAACCAAATGATACTGCTACGCTTGATAGTGAATTAGCACTTATTGCTCTGTGGCCCAGAACCCGACAGAAACAAAGAAGGGAAGACTGGCTTCGGCTCACAACTTCAGAGGGATTGTTCCACAGTGGAGGAAAAGGCGTGGCGGGGCCCCTCAGCTCATCACAGGGGTGTGCACCACTGAGGCTCTTCGTACCACAGTGGACCTGCAAGCAAAATGCAACAGGAACCTGGGGTCCTGTCAGGCATTACTGTCAGGATCCCACCCCAAGTAATTACTTCCCATAATTAGAATCCACCTCCTGGATGTTCCCTGGGCTCCCAAACGGTGCCACCAGAACGGGGACAAGCCTCAAAACATGCTGGGAGGGACATTTCAGTTTCAAATCATAACACACAGCATATTTATTCAATTAGACTCAGAAAATGGCGTCAGTAGTAGGATATGTAGTAGGAGGAGGAGGAGGAGTAATCCAGCCCCAATCCTTAGTTATTCGGATGAAAAACTAAAACTTCAAATAGGAATAGTTAGTCAAATAGTCAACAGGTTAGCTGACTTCATAAACACATAAAATATTAGTACGAGGGGCAATTAATGCTCCTGGCGCCTTGCTGATAAATTATTTTTTGTTGAATTATATACTTATTTTCTCCAGTTAAATAAAACTAGGAAAACAAACCTATCTTACTAGGTGAGAAGGAATAGAGGCTCCACCAGGGGCTCAGCTTCCAGCTGTCTACCTCAGTTTCCACTGGGCACCCATCTTCCAGCTGTGGCACCCTGGTCACCTAAGGCCAGCACCAGTCTTGTGCTGCAAATACCGGAACTTACTTTATGTTAAAGGAAGCACAAACTTTCATCTCGTACGTTGGGTGTGTGCAGATGTTAACATTATCCGAATCTGAACCCTAATGGCATGTGTAATTCAAATCCAAGAGATTTAATATCTGAATATTACAAACAAAGGCCAACTGATGGCTCCTTTATGCACCAGGATCTGCAGGTTTTTAAACACAGCACACTATTAATCCTTGGAAGCCTGTTTTGCCCTAGCTTTATCTCAGAAACCCAAATGACTAACTCAACTGCTTCCTTGTCTGATTCCAAATCTTAACATCTTACTGTCAGCTATTTTTGAGGAAATAGAATCAGAAGGTGCTCAGGCATGGCATCAGAAACCACAGTTCCCCGATCAATTCTGCAACAGCAATGGAAAGGATCGAAAGTAATTGAAAATGAATGTAGAAAGTGAATTTTGAATCAGATTAGTTCAAGATCCCTAATGGTTATGTGAAAAGCAAGTGAAAATCGTGGAGAACTTCACCGTTCTCAGATGCATAGATGTCACTGAGCATTTATTATTTTTGAAAATCGAGTTGCAGATTGTTGCAGGACAGTAGGTTTTTCATTTGGAAGAATTCACCTTCTCCTGATCCCAAGTTTTCACTTGAATTCACAATGTTCTGATTGGAAGAACATACTTCATTCCTATGGCAACCGGCATTTTCCATGTCCCCTCCTTTCTGAAAACCCAAAGGGGCACCCTTTACTTCACAATTAGAATAGGCAGTGGAAACAGGTGACTATTTTTAAAGCATGTTTCTCTCCACAAATAGCCTCTTAGCATTGGGTTAGAAGAAACATTGTCCTCAATCTCTTCTTCCCTGGCCTTAAATTATGTTTGAAATTATTGTTAACCCTCAACATTCACAAGTTCTACCTCTTTAGATTCAACCATCCACACATTAAAACATATTTGGGAAAACTGTGTCTGTACTGAACAAGAATGGACATTTTAATTGTCATCTTTCTCCTAGCCGTATCGTCTATACTGTGTAAGCCTAATCTATGCTATACAACAACTATTAGCTTAGTGATTGTATTGTGTCCTGTGCTATAATCTGCAGGCGATTTAAGTAGTCCAGGAGGAAGGGCAAGGTTTTGAGCAAACATATTTTCTTGAAAGGCACTTGAGCAGCTATGGATTCTGGTTCCTGGAGTCATTGCCCTGTAGAAAACAAGGGACAGCTGTATCTGCCCCTGAGTCAATTACCAACTAGCCTGAAAGCTTGCCAGTGTAGCCCGGGCTTAAGGCTGCCTGGTTTCTGCTCTGTGTTTCCCTTTGTGATAGAATGGAAAAAGTCCCTTAACATTTTGGTTGGCTTTTATATATCTTGTGTAACAATCCATAGATGTCTATGGCTGATAGAGATGTCGCATGAATTTTAAAAACAGCCAGTAGAAGAAAAATTCTGCTTTATAAATAGAATTAAATGTGGTCCTTTGCTGCCTTCAACTCTCAAAGAGTGCGGCAGTCATAGGAACTGGCTTATCAGCTGTGAGACCAGTCACTCACCTGTTATAACTGGTGAGGGTGGCTGATATTGCAGGGGAGGGCTGTTCACAAGGAGGGTGTTGGGGTAGGTGGGGCTGGCCAGCGGAGTGGATCTTGTGACATAGGAAGCCTGCCCCTTTCTGAATGGAGACAGAGGAGGAATGGATGAGGAAGGGGGTAATGAGAAGATGGTAACAGAGGGAACAGGAGGAGAGGAGGGAGATGAAACTGTAGTTGGTATGTAAAATTAAAAAATGGTAATTAAATAAAAATTTTTAAAAATAGAAAATAAGAACTTGCTTATCTAGGTATCAGAAGACTAGGAAATGTTCTCTGGTGTGTAAGGTCAACAAATATCAGACAGAATGGGACTGATAGTTGTGACTTTAAGCTGTACTGTGTCTTTAAGTTCAGCGAAGCAGCTCCCAGCCTTCCTGGATACCATAGTGGCCAATCACCCACCATTCTTCTTAGTTACCCCTTCCCGTAGCTAGCTATTGATAAATGTTTGATGGTTCACCCATCTTTCTCACCTTATCCTTGACAACTATTAAGGGGATGCCAATTCACTGAGAAGGTACATGCATCCTCCTTAGTTCCTGTCTTGGCTGGGGTTTCTATTGCTGTGAAGAGAGCATGACCACAACACTAAAAAAAAAAAAAAAAAAAAAAAAAAAAAAAAAAAAAAAAAAAAAAAAAAAAGTTTGATTGAGGCTGGCTTATAGTTCAGAGGTTTAGTCCATTATCATAGTGCCTAAAAAACGTGACAGCATGCACGCAGACACCGTGGTGGAGACGTAGCTGAGAATTCTACATCTTGATCTGCAGGCAACAGGAAGAAGGCATTGTGTACTGGGTGTAGCTTGAGTGTATATGAGATATCAAAGCCCACCCCCCACAGTGACACACATCCTTCACTAAGGTCACAGCTGCTTCACCAAGGCCACATCTCCTAACAATGCCACTCTCTATGGGTCAAGCATTCAAATACATGAGTCTATGGGGGCCCCACCTATTCAAACCACCACAAGTCCCCTGCCAGATTGAAACAATGGATGGTCATTAACCTCACTATTAGACAAATATATGATATTGACCTTCAGAAATGTCTTTGTTCTGCATGAATTTCAGTGTCTTCTTCTGGAATTGTGGCTAAGAATGCCTTCAAGACTCCTCGGTCCTGCCTATAGTGTGCCTGATATAATACCTGGCTCACCTTTTAATTTATTGCTTCCATTTATCACACAGGCCCTCCTCATCTTCATCGTTATCACGATTTTCCTAAGCTTCTAACTTTGTAACTGTCACAGAATTGTTCTCTACTGTCTTTCTTGGAGGAAACTCTGAGCTTTTCCTCACGTTCTTCAGCTCTGGGCTGCTTTGGCTTGCCAGTTGGAATTTCCATTTTCTACTGCTCCAGCAGTCAAGGCAGAAATAAAGTGGTGAGACTCATGGTTGAATTAAGAAAAGATGTGAGTTTAATTCCAGTTCGGACACCTGCCTCCAGTGCCGTGACTAAACCAGGGCCCTCTCAGACCTTCATCTCCTCCTGCAAATTTGGAATAAGACTTTATTTACAGTTAGAAGTGACCAGATGAGGTAAAAGACAGCATCTGGCCTGATGCCTAACAGGCATCCATCTCACTTTCTCTCTATATACTGGAGTCACCATCACTACTGCGCACCCAATACAATGTGCAGAGGGTATTGCTTTTGCAGTGACTTGGATACTTGTTATTGCGAAACAAACCGCCTCAAGGATGTAAGGTAATAAACCATATGCTTCTCTCGCAAATAGTCTGTACTCTCAGTGGGGCTCAGCGCAAGCACATCATGACTTCATGTGTTGTGTAGCTGCCAGCTGGGTGTGGTGGCTTAACAGGAGGTCAGAGGAGCCACTGCCAAGATGGCGGACCAAATTAATTAAAAGTTGGTAATGGTATTGATTTGTGTACTCAACCAGAGCTGGGGACCAAGGGATCTGATTTCTTTCCACATAGGCTTTTGCTGTGGCTTGCCCAGGCTCCTGAAAGCATAGTGGGAGCTTTGAAAAGGAAGGTAAGAGAGCAAGGAACTCTTACAGTTCAGCCTTGCAAGTTATGCCCTGTCCCTCCATCTGGACTCTATTCCTGAGGGTAATTGCAAGGACCCATGCAGGTATGGGGGCAGAGGGAGGACCCTGTTACTCCGTGGCAAGGGTGTCAACTTCACATTTTAAGATCTAGGCAGATAGGAAATATTGTCAACATTAGACCTGGGAATTACAATCTTCCATAAAAGATATTTTACTGAGCTGCCCTTGTCTAAACTAACTGATGGGTTCATCCCAGGAATGGCATTGCCTTATGATGGGCTTAACCTTCGGTCCGTGGGAGGCTGGGATGTATATGTATGAGTCCCCAAAGCATGCTGCTTCTATTCCAAGACCAACGCTACCACTTACTTACTCATGCAGGTTTGAGCAAATAATTGATCTCCTCATCTGTAAAATAAGGTCATTAGTAGTAACTCCTTCCTAAGGATATTATGAAGAACATTATAGGTATGCTTTATACATAGCAAGCAAGTTATTACTTTTACTGATAGATTTGTTGGTTCTTTAGATGCCCAGTAATTTATCTGAGGTTTTGACAAAACAGCAATAACAGACTGGTAAAATGGCCCAGAAGGTAGAAAAGGTGCCTGATGCCAAACCTAATGACCTAAATCTGCTGCCTGAAACACCCCGTGGAAGAAGAGAGTTGGCTCCCACGAGCCGCCCTCTGAATTTATACACATGACGTGGTGTACCCATACTGCTGCCCCGTGGACATTAGATAAAATTTTTAAAAGATTATAAAAATATTATTTTACATGGGAAATATAAAGAAGAAAAGACCATGAGACTTTCTCCAGGTCATGTTATGACAGAGTGAAAAATACTGGGGATAGCGAAGTCAGAGGGACATAGGTGCATTCTGAGTCCACTCTTCAAAATCTGTATTAATTCCTTACTAAAATGAATGCCTGAGCCAAGCAAATTTGTAAAGCAAAGAGGGTTACTCCTAACACTTTGTGGGGCTCAAGACTCAAGGACATGGTCCTAGCCATTGGCTCAGGTTAAAGGTGGCAACTTTAACCCTAGAACTCAGGGGCCAGAGGCAGGCAGGTCTCTGTGACTTTAAGGCCAGCCTGGTCTATATAGTGTGTTCCAGGCCAGTCAGTAGTGAGAATGTAGGGAGAAGAAGAAACCCTGAGTGACGAAAGTCCTGAGTTAACATGTGTTGTTAACATAGCCATTACAGTGTCAAGGATCCCATGGTCTCAAACTCCAGACGCAAAGTCTTCCTCTGGGGACCAAGTGTGTTTACAGTGTGTGCAGAAAATGTCCACCATATATACTCTTCCCATAACTATAGCCTGAAGACGACTCTCCTACAGAGATTGTTCCTCTACCTACAGAGACTACTCCCCTACCTACATGAATTCTCCTATGGAAATTAACTGACTTGTCTCATTGATCCATATATCATACAGTATGGCACTGTATACCATAAACCCTGACTCCTTGTTTATTGGTACATAATAACCCCACTTCCTTATCCATTTTATGCAATAACCCCATTTCCCTATTCAACTCTCTCTATAAAAAACAAACAAAAAATAAAAACAAAAACAAAAACAAAAAAAAACATGCTAAGCTTCCAGGGTGCTGTGGTTTCTCCAGTAGAGATTCCAGATTTGCTAATACCAGCTTTCTTGTTTCTGCATATGTCTATCTTTTCTTCATTCCCTTGGTGCCCACAGTCAGCTCCATTCTTGAGGCCACGCGTGAATTCCGTATGAGACCTTATCTTTAAAAATAAGAAGGCCTCATGATCTGGGGAATTGGAATAGCAGAAACAGGATCCCATCTCACATCTCAACATAGGAAAACAAAAGACCTACTCAAGCTTTTATGGCAAATCCTCTCCAAGAATCAAGCCAGGTACTGTCTTCTAATGTAATACCTCCATGGCTTAAGAATTTCCACTAAACCCTGCTTCTTGGAGGCTCTACACAGTCTTTAAAAATCACCACAGCAGGTACTAAGCTTCTAAAACAAAAGCCCTTGAGAGACAAGGCACAGCCAAGCACTGACTTTGGGGCAGTCGCCCTCTCTTTCTGAATATCAACTAGATAAAGGGCCAAGTGTCATTATGAGCATTGAGTCAGATAATAGCACCGCTGAGAATGTCATACTGCTCAGATAAAATAATAGATTCAATTAGGAAAAGCCATTTGCTAATAGGGTTGATATGAGTCACGGGTACATGCACGGAGGAGCACTCAGCTTAACGAGAATTCGAGGAGAGACAAATCTTATCAAATGTCTTGAGATCTTCAAGTCAATTGCATAAAGGACATACGGGGTTAATCAAGATGGACAGGATATCAGTGAGTGACCTACTGGGTGTGAACATTGATGATGGAACCCCAACTCCATGATTTAATGAAAAATCCTACACGAGAAGGAAGTTCCCAGAAGTGGGTGCAGAGAAACTCATGGGGCCACAATGTGGGAAGTCTTTGGAAGGAGTTTGCATAACAGACCAAAGATGAATGTAGAAAAGGAAAGAGACGTAATAATTATTCTAAATTTCCATTTTTCTAGTGCTCTAGTCTGTCTCACAACAAAACAGTAAAAAAGGAAACGAACTCAGGTTCACCCATGCTAACTGGAAGAGTGGAAAGACGTCTAACTTCTGCTGGGAAACCTGTGCTTTATGATTTGAGCACTGCATGCCATTCTGGAGCAGCAGTGACCACAGCAGAGCTTTGATCATTAAAAGACAAATGCTCTCCATCCATCCACACATAAGCATCCAACCCAAGGAAAGTTGCAAAGCAACTTATGCCAGAGGATAAACCGGATCCACAGTTTCTCTGAGAGTAGCTGCTTTCCCTAGACCAGTGGTTCACAACCTTCCTAATGCTGTGAACCTTTAATGTAGTGGTAGCCCCCAACCATAAAATAATTTTTATTGCTGATTCATAGCTGTATTTTGCTAGTTTTGAATCTTAATATAAATATCTGATATGCAGGATACCTGATATGCAACGCCATGGGGATCTTGACTCCCAGGTTGAGAACCACTGTCCTAGACCATCAAAGGCAAAGAAGAAGCCATTTCTCAGTAGCTAGTGGCGTCAAGATGTGTACCACCTCCCTGGTGCTCGCCAGTACATTTTACTGGGAGCAGATGGTATTTAGCACCACCCTGAGCGTCTTCAGTGGGTGAACCTAAGCTGCATGACATCATTTCCACAGGTCAGTCCTTGGTGAGTTCTCCGCAGCAGAGTTAGAAACAAAACATTCAGAACAGAAAAGCATACGCTCCACAGCTAGCATGAGTGGCAGAGCCACAATAGCTTTCCCATGCATTTGTGGGACTCAAAAACATGTGCAAGGGTGAAAGTACTTAACGAGCTGGCTGTGCCCGTCTTCTTGCTTCAGTACTTCTCATTGCGATGAGCAGCTTGCACTTCGGCTTCTGAATTCACAACTTCCTCTCAACATTTCTGTGAACTCCTCTCCTAGCATGGGTGTGTTCCTATCTCTCAAACTTTGCGCCTTCAGCTCCTCATCTGAGCCCTGTAGTGGGAGTTTGAACCTTTGGGGTAAGCCTCACATCCAGGGATACCTGCTCATGGAAGACTGGGCACCTAGATCTATTGTTTCAGGCAAAGCAGTTCTTAGATGTAACCTTACTACAGGGTTAGTGTTAGGGATATCGTTAGTCTGGCAGAGGGCTTCCTTCTAATGCCTGCCTGTGTCTGCCTATGTGTCTGCCTGTGTGTCTGCCTCCGTGTCTGCCTGCATACCAGAAGAGGTCACCGGATCTCATTATGTATGGTTGTGAACCACCATATGGTTACTGGGAACTGAACTCAGGACCTCTGGAAGAGCAACCAGCCATCTCTCCAGCCTGATATTTGGTATCTTAATTCACAGATGTTATTATCTTCTTTTATACTCAAATTGTGCCATCGACTGGGATTTCTTTCAATAATAGTAAACATATATATGTGTGTGTATATATATATATATATATATATTTATAATATGTGTGTAAATTGCATACCTAACCCCTCTGTGCTGTAAAGAATCTCAGTTGACCAAGCATCTATCCATCTCTTCACTTGCACAATGCCTCCCTCTCTGTCCTCACAGACAGACAGTTAGAACTAGTCTTAGGATTATGCAGGCTTTCAGTTCCTACAAAGCCTTTCATAATCTTACTTGATAATTTTTTCCTTTCCAATACCCCTTTAAACTCAAATCAATTAAATCTACATTTTAAAACTAACTGTATGTCTTCAGTGTATAATCACAAGTCTCTCTCTGAGCCCGTGGGAAAACACGTAACTCTATCCCCTAGTGTTAGCGGTCACCATTAATCACCATCCATACTGAACAAACTAACATGTACAGATCCAAAGTCACCCACTCACAAAATCCATATTCCCTGAACTCGGCAAATCATGATCAAGTGAAGGATAAACAAGAAAACATAGACAAATCATCAGCTAAAATTGATAAATTTACTGTAATGGAAGACTTGACTTCAATTGACTCAGCATCGTGTCTCATTTATGTAATAATTAAGTGCTGATGTATCATTTCTGCTCAAGCATCCATCTAGTATATCATTTATAAGCATAAAGATACTGCTAGATTGTTCTGGCCTACAGAGAACAGTTACCGGAGCACAAAAGCATACACTTGGGAGGAAAATGTAAAGACTCAGAACAAGTCCATAGAAAGAGTCCATCTGTTTCTTGGACCGACAGAGAGGATCCAAAACAGAAAGCAATAAAGTGAAGAAAGATGTGTAGATAGAAAAAGTGGGCCCACAGATGAGGAAGCAATAGCTAATACTCACTATAAAGCAAAGGGGCTCTCACATGTTATTTGGAAGTTTTACCAATTCTCAACAAAATGCAGGTGATCGAACATAAAAGCCATACCAATGAATTTCTCTGACCCTCAGCCCTGTGTTCCCAGGGTTAACGTGGAATCATTTTGAAGGACGAAGGTGTAAAATTGGAAAGAAGGCAACTTTAAAAGGCACCAGGCGGAGTGTATTGCTCAACACCTCTCACACTGCTTAACATAGACCTATGACCGGTAGACCCTGGACAAGTCTAAACAAAAGATCGGCACCCATGGAGCTAGCTGTAGCATCTATTGCAGAGGGTGAAAGGGCAGCCTCACCCTCCAGAAGTTTAAGGAAAGAGAAGATAAAGAGTAAACAGCAATGAGAGCAGTCTCCCTTTCCAGGTAGCATATCATTGGTTTGGAGAATCAGTGAGAGAATCCAGGAGGAAGGGACTAGAATAGACCCAGGCTTTACCAAAATGGGACTTTGCTTGGCATTAGCATCTTGCATAACTAGATCAACTGTAAGATTACGGTTCTATGGTTATTGCCGTTATTTTATTTTTTTAGGTCAGGGAGAGATTCTTGGGAATGTTGCAGGGAAGGACGAAACCTTTTCCAGGAAACAAATATTCAGAGGCACAGTGTTTTGACTACTTTATGGACAGAGATCTTTATGCACACATAGCGGTTATCATTTTCTCTCATGACACAGACTAGATGCCTTCCCAAAAAGACAAATGATGGCTTCCTTGGTCTGCCTAATCTCGATATAGAATTAGAAATATCAAGCCGGCCTCGTAGTTGCAGTCACCTTTTCATATTAATACCTGAGGAGCAACTCTACAAACTCACAGCTCTATACAAAGAAAGCTTATGAAAGCAAATCACTGTATTTTTTTGTTTGCTGGGAATCAACAAGAGGAATCTCAGCATCAGAAAACTATACATGATGCACTGAAACCACCCCATTCCATAGTGGTCTGGAGGGCAATCTCAATGCAGGAATTCACCACCTAGGTGCCAGAGGCAGACTGTGGGTTCAGATATCAATCTGATCACTTCACTGCTGTATAAACAACTGAAGGAACAGTAGATAGGAAATCAAGCTCAGCCCCTTGCCATTACCCGCATAGGGTAAGAGCAAGCCTGCTTGGCAAATAATTTTGCAGTACCAAGACAAAACAGACTCTCTGTTGCTGTCTACAGATCTAATCAACGTCTATGGACACAGCTACCCAGTTTCCTGGCATGCACTCAGATATTTTAAAGTAATTTTCCAAACTGAGTTATAACTTCAGGAAAGCTTAATAAAATTTACGGTAAAATATACAGCTTGAAAAACTTTCAAATACAGTGTGCCTTCAGAAAAAAAAAAAAAGAAGAAGAAGACTGTGGAGTGTTTCCATCAATAGATACAGGCTTCTTCACATCCACCTCTGTCTTGTTGCCTTGCTTCCAAAGGCCATCACTGGCTTTCCTTCAACATAGGACAGAAAGACTGAGGATTTGTAAAGAGAATCAAACCCTGAGATTCCTGGTCTCTGACTAATTCCACTCAGCATCACATTGAGGAGTCAGTCATGCGGTATTCTGTCCGTGGCTGGTTTGGACTGATGTGCATAACTCTATTGTATGGATCCAGCACACGTTGTTTCTGCAGTATGGTGTCAATAAACAGCTGTGTTGTTTCTAGTTTGGTTCAACTATGACTAAAGCGAGTCTAACCACCCTTGGGATTGAACTGTTGTTCTTGATGAATGCAAGTCCTTCTTTCTGTTGAGTAGGCTTGCTGAGTCAGAAAGGGATGTGTCTAACTTTGAAAGGTGCAGAAAAACATTTTGGTAGAATATCACTTCTATGCAGGGACTATCTGCTATAGAAAAAGAAATTTAGCAATGGCCTCCTGCCCACAGGATACATCTAGACGCAGCTTGCTCTGTGGGTAGTAAGATGTCTTGTGGAAGGTTTGGTCACAGTGATAGGAGACAGCACCTTTCAATACTGAGACCAACAAATTGACTTAAAATTAATCTTGATATTGTCTCACCCGCAACCAGAAAGTATGGGACTGGGGTGAAAAAAGGTGAGACTGTCACAATTAACTTTTGCTCCCTGTTTTGCAATGCTGAGTTCAACTGGCTTAGAGGTTTTCATGCCTAAGAAAGAAATATCTCGGCCAGGCAGCACAGCTGGGATCACAGTTAATCGAAAATTGAACTTTCTCAATATTGAACCAATAGTGAGAGAAGACCAAGGCTATACTCCTTGTCTTTGGTGCACAACACATTCCTTACTAGGAAAATTGACCCACTTCTTCTCACTGGGGAGGAGGAAGTCTGTGTCTGCAGCCCAGGGGGCTCACTAGATGCTTCTTAGGCCTCCCTTGCCCAACAGACCTCACTAGTGAAATACCATGGGGATAAAATAAAGGGATAAACACATAAAGATCTTAGTGAGTACAGAAGTCTGACTAATTCCATCAGGTAGAGAGCCCCATCCAACTGAGATACTGGCAAGAGTTGGAAGTGAAAATGAGTAATAACTGAAACATATGTGAATCACCAGTTAATATGATCAGCCACCCAACTGAGGACCATGGCAGCCATGTGTGGTACTTACTCCCCCTCCCGAATTTTCTTCTAGTATCTTAGAGTTGAACACTAATAATGGCTAATATTTTAGGTTTAGGTATAGGTACAAATGGATCTATAGCCTCTCTGATGGTGTAGTAGCTGGTGAGACATCACATATTCTCTGTGATCGATGCAAAACATTTCTGCTCAGATTAAGGTCAATGCAAAACATTTTTGCTCAGATTAGGGCCAAAGTGAGGGTTGAAAGGAAATGATTTAGCCAGTGATGGACACATTCCTCTTGCTATTCCATCCAAACCCTGTCCTCTCCCAGCCTGCTGCTTCACAAATGATGGCAACAGGCCCCTTTGCCCGCCAGTTTGGTTTCTGATTTGTTTGGGCCACGGGAAGGCCCAGCAGGACAGGAACAAGCACAGAGACTGAAGTACGAGTTATTTGTTCCCCCTCTACGCATGAGGCTTCCATGGGCTTCTACTGTCTGCACGCCAGTGGTCTCTGCTACTTTCAGTCTCTCTATACTACCCCCACTTTTTTCTCCCACAGCCACTTTTCCTCTTCCTCCTTGCTACTTTAGGCAGCTGGTGCCAGCAGCTCTGCCGTGACTAGACTCAGGATGGTTCCTTCCTCCCGTGGTCCTTACTTGTCTTTTTTCTCCCCCTGGGATTCTTGGCGGCCACAGATGATCTGTGTCCTCCCACCCATATGCCTGCGGAACTAACACTCTTCCCTACTTCATTTCCCAGCACGCAGCAAAGAATTTTTTCATTCGGTTAAATATTTACAGGAGACGAGATGTGCAGTAACATCGTATGCTTTTGCCCAGCAAAAAAATAGAAACAGAAACAAAATCCCACAGGCAGGATGTTGTAAGCAGCTTGGCTATCTGCTTGGAAGAGGTACAAAGGGAAGGAGGAATCAAGACAAATCAACACCTTAAAATATACTCTACTAGAAATTTTCTTGGATAGCTATATGCCCGCTTCCAAACTGGACATGGATGTGCCACCTCCACTCAGCATCTCATACGTGAAACAGTTGGCAGAAAAGGCAAAGGAAGGCAGATGCACTTCATTTCCAGGGTCAACTTCAACTTACTTTTGAAGCAGGGGTTTTGGAAAGAGTCTGGGGACTCATCCCTGCTCGGGGAATGTGTGCTATAATCAAACGGTGATTTACCGGGGGAGATGACCAGAGGAACAACAGCTAAGAATGTTGTATTTATTATTTTCAGTGTACTCTCACCTGGCATTGTCCCATTAGCCCTCATGTGTATAGTAGCCAATTTCTCTCACCGGGAGAGGATAAGTTGGGAGCCAAGGCAAGAAACAAAGTCTTCAAATTCCAACATTCATTTATATATGTGTGGATATTCTGTAGCAGGCTCTCTTGGACCACTAGTCCCCAGATCATGACATAGAGACTTATTATTAATTATGAATGCTTGGTCTTAGATTATGCTTGTTTCTAACTAGCTCTTTTTTCTTTAACTTAAATTCACCAATTTATATTAATTTATGTGCCGCCCTGAGGCTCATATACCTCATCTATATAGTGGCTGTCATACTTTCCTGCCTTCTCCATATCTGGTGGGCAGGCTGACTGGCTGGCTCTCCTTTCCTCTCTGCTCATAAACCCCACCTATCCCGTCTCTGCCTAACTACTGACTATTCTGTTTTTTATTAGACCAATCAGGTGCCTTAGGCAGACAAGGTGAAACAGCAGCACATTTTTACATTGTTAAGCAAATGAAGCATAAAGAGCACCACATCTTTACATAGTTAAACAAATACAACACAAACAAATAAAACACATATTTACATAGTTAAACAAATACAGCATAAACAAATGGAATACATCTTTACACAGTTAAACAATCATTCTACAACACAAACAAATGTAACATAGCTTTACTTGGTTAAATAAATATGCTATTCCACAATAATCCCACTTTTTAAAAGTAAATTTATTTACTTTACAGCCCTGCCTCAGTTTCCCTTCTGTCCTCTCCTCTCAGTCCCTCCTCCCATCCCCCCTCTGTTCCCAACCCCCAACCCACTCTTCATCCACTTCTGTTTAGGAAAGAGCAGGTCTCCCATGAGTACCAACAAAATATAGCAAGGATAGTACCTCTTATAGCAAATTCCTGCTAATGTTAATGGCTATGCTATTTACAAGCATATCTAACTTTAGTCTTTAAAGCACTGAATAATATGACTCCCTATTTCAGGATAACTCAACAGCAGACTTGCAATGGCAAATAATGAGCTGCTTGGACCTAACTGAAGGGTGGGGTAGCCATGACCTCACTCTTTTAAGTTGCGCTTACACAGAATCTGCTTCCTCATTGAATGTCAGGTTCAAAGACATTGCCTACAGTTTGCTTGTGCCCAGTTCTGGTTCTGTTTCTGTTTCTAACCCTGTTCTTGAATTAGAGAAGGAGCCAACAGCCTTAGGCAGTCATTGGCTAAGACTCAGAATGGGTAGCATGGTGTGCATGTTCACCCCTGAGCAGCAACATTGTTTTTCCAACAGAACCAGGATCTGTATTTCTTTTTGTCTGTTGTGAGCCATATTTCTCTAGCCCTTGAGGAGGAGCCTTTATGCCTCTCTCACTTGGTAGACCAAGACTTGTTATTCCTTAGACATCCTCTCAGATGATAACTGCCCATCATAAGTCCCTTCCTCTGTATCCTCTTTGCCTGCAAGGGACCCCACTTACAATAGCATCATTTTAGGAGCTCGGCATAGATGCCAAATGGATGGATATGCTTTAGACTTTGGGTTTATGCATATTTCTGCTTCTTCTTAGAGTAAACCTAATTGGCCCCTGAGTACATCTGGGTGAGTTCTATCACCCAAGCACACTGTCGTCTTGACTCCTCACCTCCACAATGATTTTGTGTAGTTCTGCAGATTTGCATAGACTAGAGCTTCTGGAGAAGAAAAAGCTGTGTCTGACTGCTAGACATGTCACAAAAGTCAGCTATGCTGATAGACGGGAGCACGACCAACCTAAAAGTTAATCAGTGATAGAAGGGCAGCCTCAACTCCACTTTGGCCCCTTGAAATCAGAAATCTAGACTGTGTAGTTCTTTGTACCTTGTAGATGTTGCAAATGAATTCAGAAGGCTTTCCCACTCATTTACATGTCACTTGGTTTTTGGTTTCACTTTAACAGGAAACAGTAAAAGATAATTTCCCAGCAACCTGGAGCTCACTGATTCTGCTAGATTGGCTGGTCAGCAAGTCCCAGAAACCCTCCTGTCCCCTGCTCCCCAACATCTGGATTATAAGCACACACAGCAGGTCCTCATGCTACCACAGTCAACCCTTTATTCACTGAGCTCCTCCAATTCCTAGAGTTCCTCTTTCTATACTCCTGCTGGGCAGCCTTACAAAGGACTTGAATGGTTAACATAGAGTAGATACTGAATATCACTGTACACTAAAAGAGGTATTTGGTGAAAAAAAAATGTCTCTCTTAGCTGAGGTATCAGTGAACACTAATTTAAAATAAAACTTTATTTCAAGTTAGATTTATTCCTTAAGAAATGCGATGAAAAGAGACAAACTGTGTCACCAGGCAAATGATTTAAAGCTCTTTAATTACCGTTCTCACTCTTGCTAATTGAATCTTCAGCACACATTGGCTTGGTTCCCTGAGGGACACTAATGCAAACATATAAGCGGGTCTCTTTAAGATGAGAGATTCCGCACGTGTGAGATGGTTACTGTCTATAAACTGCAGCCAAGTTAGAGTATGGCATCTAAATAAGGGAGGAGAGCCTTGTAGTGGAGGTAATAATGCTATTCGCTGAAGGATGTTCTGTCCTAAATTGGAAACCCCCGTGTTGCCACAGAATTCCCAGCGCAAGTCCAGAAGTCTGATTGTCAAAACTCTCGGGCCCCACATGAAGGTAATCCTGACAACACAGGTGTGTGCATGCATGCCAGTAAGATTTGTCATGCTAATTGGGTTGCATCGGGAGTCAACTGAGCTGGTCATTAAGAGCATCAAAATCACCAGATGTTTCCATTAATTGCTTGGCAATTGATCGGAATTCTGATGAGGCAGTTGATTCATTGGTACATCCTGCTTTGGCTTCCAAGGTTTCCAGCGTCAACCATAAGTAAAATGTTCTGTGGATGTGGAAAATGTCCCTGGGCCCTTTCCAAGTGCAGAGTTCTGAATTCCATCTCTTGGTGCGGATAAGAAGAATGGGGAAGAGATGAGTGTGGGCACAAACAGACTGAATTGTAGTAAGCCGATAAACGGCTTTGTTAGGCACGTTGTAAATGAATATCAATCAGCATAGTAAGGGAATGTGAATAAGCAGGTTCCACCTTCAAAGTTCAGTGGAATTCTTTACGAATAGCATTTGCTCAAAAGGCCCAGCCTGTAATATTCTGAATGAATCACTGGTTTGTAATAATGGAAGTCTGAATCTTACCCATTCCACCAACATGCTGCACTTACAATGGAAAACGGCCTGTGATATGTATAAAATCTTTAAAAATTACACTTTAAGATATGTATTTTTGTGTGTAGGTGTGTGTGGTGTGTACATGTATGAGGAGTATACACATATGTAGCTCTGATATGTGAAGGCCAGAGGACAACCTTAGGTATCATTCCTCAAGCACTTCTACCTTTTTTGTGTTGGGGTTTTGAGATGGGCTTCTTACTGGCCTATAACGAGAAGACTAGACTTGCTTGTCACTGGGCACCAGAGATCTGCCTGTCTCTGCCTCCACAGAGCAGGGATTATAAAAGCAAATACCATGCCCAGCTCTCTTTCATCTGTCTATCTATCTATCTATCTATCTATCTATCTATCTATCTTTCTTTCTATCTATCTATCTATCTATCTATCTATCTATCTATCTATCTATCAACCTTCCTTTCTTTCTTCCTTATTTCCTGACCCCCATCTCTCTGATATAGAGTCTCTTTATAAAGTCCTGGCTGACTTAGAACTCACCAGCCCGGTCTTGAACTCACAGAAATCTGCCTGCCTCCACCTCCCAAAATTTGGGATTATAGGCTTGTGTCACCATGCCTGGCCCACTTGCTTTCTATAATGTGGATTCTGGAAACTGAACTCAGGTCCCTAAGTTTGTCTCATATGCACACTACTGACTGAACTATTTTAGCCCCCAAGAGACAATTTTGCCCACTACAGTAAAAATATCATAAATAAAATGGAGTGTTACTCTACAATGGAGAACAACGTTGATACTAGAAACCATAGGATAACAAAAAATGTATTAGTTTTTTTAGTTCTTTTGGAGTTGTTAACCATAGACACCAATCATTATAGGTGATTGCCAATGTTCTTGGCTTCTCTCCAAAATTTGATAGTAGGCCCCCATTGCTGAAGACATCACATACTTTAATCACAAAGCACAGAGAAATCAGCCTGGTTCTAACTGGATGCTTGAGTTTGACCCTACGTGGTGGAAGGAGAATGTAGACTCCCACAAGTTATTCTTTGATCTACATGCACACTCTGCCCCCCAACCTAGCAAATGAAATGTATACTAGCTTTTAGAGTTAAGAATAAAATAGAACATAGTTTCTTAATATGTCTGACTCTTCTGTTGTTCTTTCAATTAAACATTATTAATATCCTCAAATATACCCCTGCTACTCACTGTGATCTAAATCCCAACAGCATTTTACCCTAATAAATGTTGGCCAAGGGACTAGCTGAGTCCTGTGTCAGATCTTCATTTTACAAGATCCTTGTGTGTTGTGCATATTCATCATTAAAATAAGAGACACTAAGTTAACAAATTCTTTAAAAAAAAACAATAATATTAACTCTCAGTTCATTTTCTAAGAATGAAAGTAGATCAGGATATGTGATTATCATATAAGTAACAAAATATGTGCAAAGCATTATGTGAGCTTAGAGAAGAAAGTATACAACTCTATGAAGATGATTCACTGAAGACTTAGAAATTAAAGATGTATCTTGGGGACCAAGTTAAGAAGTGTAAAAGGTTCGGGCAGGAGAAGTTTGTGGTGTTTAGGAATGGTATCTTCTCTACAGTGATGTGACTGTTGGAATCAAGAAACTGTCCTGGAGCAATGACTGAGAACAAAGTGATAGAGAATGAACCCTCCATCAGGATACTGCAGGAATAGGAGAGCTTTGGTGCAGGGTCGTGATGTGATTACTCTTCTGTTGCAAAAAACACTTTGCATATTGGACAAAGGTTGCACAGGGGATTGCCAACTCCTTTCTAGACAACTCAATAGAAAGAAGGGCACAGAAGAATGGGGACGAATTTGACCTACAAACTCCATCCCTGTAATACAGAACTCCAGAAGAGTTTTAGACTTTTACAACTTTCAAATATTTAAAAATAAATTCATTTATGCCACATTCATATACTTTCTTGAGGGATTTCCACAGTTCTTGGGAGATAATCCATGCTGACCATTTTCAAAGATCTATTTTATACAAATATCTCCACCATTTCCTACTCTGATTCCAGGACATTAAATGTACATTAGCAACATCACTGCATTCTCTGTTTGACATTTTAGTCATCACAAGGTAGCATATCGCAGACTAATTTAAGAAGAAAGCAGGAATAAGCCCTAATTGGTTTCAATAATCTCCAAATAAGTAAAAAATAAAAATGAGCAACCCCAAATTTAAGCAATACTAATTCTTCTTAGTTTGGACTTTCCATCTCAGGTTAATTGACTAGATTGTAAATCAGCATACCTATGGGGATTGTTTGTATGACCTCTAAACGGAGCCATGGGTGTTGATAGAATAAGCTGTGCAGAATGATGCAGGTCTGAAATTAAGTGGCATTATGGGAACGCATGTATACACCCATTCTTAGGGATGTATACATGTACTCAGGAGCCAGGGCAGACTGGGTTCAAATCCTGACTCTATCACTTACTGACTATGTGAGTTTGACAATTTTAAACACTTTAAATCTTGGTTTCTTCAGGTCAATAATATATGGAATAATAGAAGAGTAGAGTTTACCTGTTTGGTTGTGTATTGATTGAGTCAAAATGTGTGAAACACTTACAATAATTCCTGACCTGCGATGAAAGTTAAATCAATGTTAGCCATTATCATTGTTATTAGGAGAATCATTGGGTGCACATGAGAAGACCTGCTAAGAGAGAAGCAAGAAGGTTACATTTGAATCAAGCTACGGAAGCTAAACAGCCATCTCCTGACATTAGACAGGAGAGGAAGGGGTACTATAAAGGAAGAACAACCTACCCAAATATGCTGGAGCATGTTTTAGGAAATTCTAAGTCAATGGTCTGGGGATATAGGAGTCAGGCACAAAAATTCTACAGGGAAAGGTGAAGGTCTTAGCTAAGAAATGGAAAGAAGGGTGGATTTTAAATGAAGACTTGAACGCGATAAATGTGGGAAAGAAGGTAGGTAGAGACCCCATGACAGTTCCTGACCTACTGTTTGGATATGGCTGGATCTTGTTCACCAATTCCTGAATTGAAGAAAACAGATTTTTAAAAGTGCTGGTAAATTTAATTTTAGACACACTGACTTCAGAAACATGTAAAACAACCAGCCAAAAATGAACACATAATTGAGTAAAGTAGTAGTGTGCCACGGGTGTTCAGTAACCATGTGTTGAGTGAAACAAGCCACACAAGTGAAGGAAAATTGGGGCTAGACTTTGTGCCAACAATGCATGGGAAGATTACTAAGAAGTAACTAAGAGTAACACTCCATTTTATTTATGTATATATAACAATATATTATATTACATATAATATATAACAATATATTATATTTCATGTATATAGCAATATATTACATATTCATTCTGTCATTTCTGTTCCTCTAGAATTCTGACACAGGGACCAGTACAATAAGAGGACTCAAGGAAAAAGAACCTGTTAAATTAGTCAAAGGAGACGCGGAGAAGTCATGGAAGCAAGCCCCTTGCTTAAGGCAAGGAGTCCATGTCCTTCAGAGACTCCAACATGAAATCCTCAGTTCAGTCTTTCCAGACCTCTGCAGAGCTCACTCACTAGAGTCAGACAAGGTCCTGGGACATAATAAGCTATGGGCATTTTCAGAAAAGTTAGATGTTCATCCACCCTTCAAGTTATATACCCAAAGCTGTCTGAAATTGGTAGAATTCCTACTCATGGTTCTAGAAAGATATCAGCACAATTCTTACTTTATGAGTGACAATTTTATGAGTGTTTTACCTGCTAAGCACAACACACACACACACGTTTGTCTGTTACCAGGGAGGCCAGAAGAGGGTATGGATTCCCTGGAATTGGAGTTCTGGAAGGTTGTGAGCACTGTGTGAGAACTGAACCCGGGTCCTCTACAAGAGCAGCAAGCGCCTCTAACAGCTGAGCTCCATCTCCCCACCCCACCAAGAAGATTTTTAAACCTCAGAAAACTCGAATCTCATACTGCCAAATTCAAAAGTCAAATTTAGGTTCTAAAAATATGACTAAAAGATGTAAGTCTGTAGATATAATGGAGATGGTTTTGAAGGTTTTATTAATAACTAAAACACAAAAAAGGCAACTTTAACACAAAGGAAAAAACTGACCCCTATTGATATATGATTGCTTTCTAGGGTGGGTGATTGTCTTCCTTAGGGTTTTAAATATTTATATTTATAGAGACAACATGACTGCAATTCTCATAGGGGAAAGTATTTGACTTTGCAATTCTCATAAGGGACAGCTTACATCTCAGAGGTTTAATCCATTATTATTATGGTGGGAAGCATGGTGGCATGCAGGCAGATGCAGGTAGCTAAGAATTCTACATCTGGATCTGCAGGCAGCAGGAAAAGACTCTTCTTCCAACAAGGCCATACCTAATCCAACCAGGTCGCACCTCCTAATAGTGACACACCTATGGATGTATAGAGACCATTTTATTCAAACCACACAGTGATGTCAGTCTGAGTAGAAAGTGATTATAAAAATCCCGTAAGTTGCTTGTTCTCATTCTTTATTTTTTTTCACTAAAACTAAGACTTGAAAACTATGATTTTATCTTTCCAGCCCCCAAAACAAAGTAAAGTTTACAGACACAACACCGTGGTAACATCGGAGATTTTAAACATATGGGAAGCATATACAATATGGGTGACATATATAAAATCTGGTAATCTACAATGTGTGATATAGATATACAATATGGGGTTTGTATATAATATCTAATCTATACACATGCACACACATATTTACATATATATACAAAAATGCTTTTCACATACTTTTAGAGAAAAGTCAAATTTGTTCCTGCCATTGCATATACATTTATATGAATGAGTATGTATAAATATATACAGTAGGAACATTGTATATGAATATATATATATATATATGATAGCAGAAACATTTTCCCCACAAGTATGTGAAAAGCTCTCTTCTGTTTAGTATTTTTAGCACCTAGCAAGTGTTTTTGATCAGAAGTTCCCACAGGTATATTATCAACTACCAGATTTTTGGAATAGTGAAAAAGAATGTCTTAAATAGCACCATGGTCTTGAAAACTAAAGTTTCTGAAATGTTCAAAGCAGAGCAAGCAATCTCATAGTCTATAAATATGCCCTCCCTGGTGTTTTCTTTTTTTTTTTCTTCCTCAGTTATTCTTCTAAAAGGAGAAACTACACTAATGGACACTTGGAGGAGGACGTGCAGAAATAACTTTATTCTTGCTAGTTTAAAAAATGGGATTTATTCCTGCTATAGATTGCCCACATATGGCAAACAGCTGTCATTCTGATTTTACAACTCTTGACACATTCAAGTTGTCAAGACAACAGAAAAATTCTCGGGTTTGTAGTGATTTAGAAAACATACCCATGTATTCATTCTGGAGAAAGAAACAGAGAGGGGGAAAAAAAACGCTTATATCAGAGTAGAGTGTATCTGATTAGAAGGAACATTTGGATAAAAATGAAGGCAGTCAAGTAGAAAATGATAGCAGTTTGTACTCTAACCGGTGAAAATAACTGCAAATCACAACATCAAAATGACTACAAAATGAAGCCCACAAATTAGCCATGAAAGATAAAACACACTGTGTATATTCTAGGTCCCAAATTCGCCACTGGACTTAGGTAAGAATTAGAATCCCTTCAGAGAGACCAGAGACAAGCTTGTCCTCCCTTCAGCATCAGTAGCTACAAGATGGTTCCCAGACCATCAGAGAGTGTTGACAGCAAGACACTAGAGAGGTGAGCACCAGACTCTGGGTTTAGCCTAGTCAAGTTAGTCATGGACACTCAAGGTGGCAATGGCTTTAGACGTTCCCAGATGGAAGTGGCAGAGCCCCCAACTCATCTTCACTATCTGTTCAACACAGCACGCATCCACCCCACCTCTATTCCCCACTCTGGATCAATTTTACATAACTAGACACTTTTATGATAAGCACTGAGATGTTGAATTCAGAATTGTTAATAATAATAATAATAATAATAAATTGGTTTTACCTGCCCCAATGTAATCTCCTATTCAAAGCTTGAGGAAATGAGTGAGTCTCTGTCGTAAATATCACTACACTTCAGAAGGTAGTTCTGCTCCTGGATACCTCTCCAAAGTCATCTGAAGGTCACAACCTGTGACTCTCACCCCTTCCTTCCCCCTTTTAGAGTATTGCCCTTGCTGTGGGAAATGGCAAGGGAGGGAAAAGCAAGGCTTCTCTCAGTATGATAAAAGAAAAGGGAAGCCAATTTATTAACTCTTCCTTTTAAAAAAGTATCTGACATGTCGACATGGAAATTGAATCTACGGTGGAGTGGTAAACAGGGGAGAAGTACATGATTTAATTTATTCTTGGCTAACAGGAAACTAAAATCCATATGGCTTTTGTTTCTCTGGCACTCGAGATGGGCTGGTGTGCCACATCTGTGAGAAATGAGTCTTATGTCAAGGTGGTTAGGAGAGTCAATATTAGACATAACCTCTTTTTATTTAAGGGAGGCACACTCTATCATCCATTTATTTCTCTGACGGGGCTTAAAGGGAGGCCTTAATCAACTTGCCTCCTAACCTAGAGGCATTTGGAAGAAAAATCTGTATTTGTTTCCTTAGTCAGGTTGCTGAAGCATGAAATGGGATGTCTTGTCCTGCCACCTTGGCTGGGATACCATTTATTCTGTTTATTTATTTGAATGTGGGAAAGCAGGAGAATTGTCACAAAGTTTTATATTGGCCTCTGACTCTGAAGGATATGGTTCAAACTGCTAGGAAAAAGAAGACCAGCCGTCTCCCATATGGAGAAGGGTTCACAAAACAATGTCTCTCGAAAACACAGGAAATACGTCACTGTGGAGGCATCAACATGAGAACATTAACAACAAATTTAAATACTGTTGTTTTGAAGACAAAATCTAATGTAGCAAAGGCCTCGGACTCACTACATAGCCAGGAATGACCTTGAACTCCAGACCTTCCCTCTTCCAACCTTCTGAGTTCTGGGATTATAGAGGCGCTGCACCTTACCTTGTTTATCCTGCACAGGGGATTAAAACCTAGACTTGGCTCAAAGCCATCAAGTCCTTTGCCAGTTGAGCTGTATTCACTGGTCAGATAAGACTTTAATGCTGTTTTAAATCAAACTTCCTGGGTACCTTAGTCAACAATATTGCAGACAGAAAACCTGAACAACACTGGAAAGGGACCTCATGGTTTAATCAGAAAAAGAACACGGGCTGGCAGAATTGCTATGCAAACACCTGGTTTCCAAAGCAGAGTCCTGATTGAAGGGGAGTGAGCAGAGGCAAAGAAAAACACAAGGTTTTGACTTGGTGTGCCCTAAACTTAGCCAGGAGTTTACACACAAACTTGTTGGTCATGGGACAAAGCCCCTCTATCACACACACACACACACACACACACACACACCAACACATAACACAGAAACATAAATACTGTCCTTATTACCTGGGGGTATCTTTTTCTCTGTTTATATAATGTGGTTCACCAGCTGCCTGGAAAGCAAGCGATGTGGTCTTGAAAGACAGACCAGAACAAAGGAAGGTGGTTGGACAGTCCTACCTGCCCTCCAACATCAGTGGCAGTGGACTCTGGGTGGCAGAGACTGTCCTATCGCATCTGATGAACTTGTGGGTTGGACACTGGCCCAGGGCCACAGCTTTCACACCATGATGGACTGACTCTCCTTGGCCGCAGCTCTAGGCATTGTTAACTGGGTTCCTATTCAAAGTCTGAGGTGAATACAAGTATTCATCAGAACTAGATCTTGTGTGTTAGCGTAACTGGCCACCAGGAGCTAGAAAAGCAATATTTATCCTTTGGATATTGTTGTGGAGGAAAGCTCTGTCTCTCAGTAAGATTCTAGCTGGAGACTCCACCAAACATAAGAAGCTGTTGTCTACTAATACCAAGACGGCCAAAGCTTCATTGGATGGTGTTTGGTTCTGCTGAACTCAGACCTCTAGAAAGAGGAAAGAAGAAACGCGGAGGGGATGGTAAGAGCAGATGAACTGGAATAGCTGAGCACAATCTCAGTGGAAGAGAGAGAAAGAAGGTGAGCTGTGAGCCATCCAAACTCTGGTACAGAGATGTTTATAGATGCAAGGGAGATGGATGTGGGAATGAAAATATGAAGGTATTTGCACTAATAATGGGATGTGACCTTCGGGCTTCATACTGTAGGTAAGCATAGAGGTCTGTATTCAGTTTCCATTGAAAGAACTCATGAGAACTCAGACTCCACATTGCTCTCCAGAGCTGAGGGTATCCATGCCTAAATAATCATGGTAGAGGATTTCTCTTGATACAGATGTTCCATATTCTCAATCAGGATTATAAATTACCCAACAACTGCTGGTATATGTCCAGGAAATGCCACCTTCACTCTACCGTAAATTGGTGTAAATGTTAGAATAGCAGAAACAAAACTGCTCTACTCACTAAAGCTATGTTTTTTTTCTTCCAAAACAGCTCACCAGTAAGTATTACTAGAATGTTCTTATAACTGATAAGTTATTTTTATAAGGTTATAGGCTTGCAAAAGTCAATCATTTTTCTAGGGAGTGGCAGTAAGCAATTGGATTTCAGCATTTAAAGGACATTATCAATCATGATAGCATCTTCATACTCAAAACACCTAGGATTAAAACTAACAAAATATGGCAAATTTAATAAATAGAAATACACAGTATATTCATGGGCTGGAAAGCTCTGCAAGGCGAATATCCATGCTTCTTGGTACTATGCCAGTCAAAATCGCAGCTGTCTTTTTGTTTTGTTTTGGTAGGAGCAGCATATTTAAAGATTCTATTTTTTAGTTTAAGTTATTTTTAGGCAGGAGTTAGAGGTATGTGCCTCTAAGTCTAGTGCCTGCAGAGGTCAGAGGAGGACATGAGAACTATTAGAACGGAAGTTCCAGGCCATGGTGAGCTGCCTAACTTAGGTGCTGGGAACCAAACTTGGGTCTTCTGTGAGAGAAGTATATGGGTTTAACCACTGAGCAATTTCCCCACTTCCTATGCAGAATAATTGTATCAAAGACCAAATTTTTAAGTCATTTTTTATTGAGCTATATATTTTTTCTGCTCCCCTCCCTTCCTCTTCCCTCCCCTTCTACCCTCTCCCATAATCCCCATACCCCCAATTTACTCAGGAGATCTTGTATTTTTCTACTTTCCATGTAGATTAGATCCACGTATGTCTCTCTTAGGGTCCTCTGTTGTCTAGGTTCCCTAGGATTGTGAAGTGTAAGCTGATTTTTTTCTTTGCTTTATGTCTAAAAGCCACTTATGAGTGAGTACATATGATAATTGTCTTTATGAGTCTGGGTTATCTCACTCAATATGATGTTTTCTAGATTCATCCATTTGCCTGCAAATTTCAAGGTGTCATTATTTTTTTCTGCTGTGTAGTACTCCATAGTATAAATATACCACATTTTCCTTATCCATTCTTTGGTCAAGGGGAATTAGGTTGTTTCCAAATTCTGGCTAGGACAAATAATGGTGCTATGAACATAGTCGAGCACATATCCTTGTGGTGTGATTGAGCATCCTTTGGGTATATACCTAAAAGCGGTATTGCTGGGTCTTGAGGAAAGTTGTTTACTAATTTTCTAAGAAATTACCATACTGATATCCAAAGTGGCGGTACCAGTTTGCACTCCCACCAGCAATGCAGGAGTGTTCTCTTTATCCCACATCCTCTCCAGCATAAGTTGTCATCAGTGTTTTTGATCTTGGCCATTCTGACAGGTGCAAGATGGAATCTCAGAGTTGTTTTTATTTGCATTTCTCTGATGACTAAGGATGTTGCGCATAAAGGCCAAATTTTGTTAAGCTAGAATAAGAAAAAACCTAAAAAGAAAGACCAGAATAAGATAATGAAGCCACCCAATTTCAGGACATAGTAAGGTTGCTGTAATTAAGGTAATGGGGACACAATAGATACCCCCATTGACTAAATCAAAGCTGGGTTGGGGTATAGCCCAGGATAGAAGATTTGCTGAGTATGTCCAAGGCCCACACTGCAGTTCCAGCACTGTATCAATAAATGAGCTATTGAATGCTTTGAAAACTCTGAAATAGACTCGCACAAATAGAGCAAAATTGGTAAATTGCTTTGTATTTGTTTTGCTCATTTTCTTCTTCTTTTTGTTTCTGCTTAATATCTTAGGGGTTATTCTAGGATTTCCAGTGTGTTATGTTAGGTAATCTAAGCCCACTTTTATATCATATGATGTTGCCTCCAGGACAGCACAAGAGCTGACTGACAACAGTGTGTCAATTCCCCCCTCACTGTCCCCTGTTCCTGTACCATTGCCATTTGTTGCATTTTACAGGTGCTATGCACTAACATTGGCATTACTGCCTTAAAGTTCAGTTGAGTTACATTTTGCAGCATGATAAAACACTTTATTTTTCCTTAATTTATGTCGCTGGTGCAGATCCAAGTTCCTGGATCAGCATCAATTTTTTTTTTTTTTTCTGCTCAAAGAGCATCCTGAAATGCTTCCTATAAAGGAGATCGGCTGTGCCTGGGTTTCCTGGGTTTTTATTTATCCAAGAAAGTACTTATTTCTTCTTTGCATGTGAAGGCCATTTGTGCAGTGAATAGAGTTCTGCTTTCTGGTTGGTTTTCTCTCCATATTTTAGAAGTGTCTCTCCATGGTCTCTGGCTTGCAAGGCTTCTAATGAGGCTTTTGTGATTCTTACTAACATCACATGGGTTTTCCCCTCTGGCTGCACACACTGCTTTCTTCCTGTGGTTTCCAGCACTTCTACCAAGCCCGTGTGTGCTTTGCTGATTCCAATTTTCACACCATCCTGCTTGGCGTTCTCAAGTTTCCTGGATATGTCATTTGGTGTCTGCTTAAGACAATTTGCAGGCATTGTATCTTCAAACATCTTGTCTGTTCTGTTCCATTTCTCTTTCCCTTCTGGTATTCCAAGTATGTATACACTAGAAAGTTTGATGTTGCCCCTCAGCTTTCGGAGGCTGTGATTTGGTCTACCTCTTCCTGGCAGCTGTCAGTTAGGGCATATTCAACGACCCCATTGGGCACCATAGAAGTTTCTAGCATATATGCTCGGAGCATTTACTACTTTCTTCTCAGACTATGCTTGGAAGTAATTTTTGCTTTGCCGGGGGTGTCTTAAATTTCTAACCCTGTTGAAGCCACCTGTCAGATTATGCATACCGTCTATCTTTTCTATCAGAGTCTTTAACATATCAATTATAGATTCTTTAAATTCCTGTCTATAATTAATCCTAGCACCTGTGCTTATGTGAACCTCATCTGAGGATGATTTCCCTTTCAGGACTATATTTATTATTTTCCCTTAGTACATTGTGCAAAGCTGTTAAAAGATGGATGTATTATACCTGACAGGAGACTAAGGTGAGCATTTTCATGGTGATAGAGGAGCACATATTTCCTGATACTAAATCTTTACCAGGCGGAGCTGCACCAGTCTAGTCAGAGGTTGGGCTGTGTTTGTAGTTCGCTGTTGCTATGGTTACCGGAGATGGAGTTTGTTGTTGATAATGGGCACCCGAGATTTCTAGCCATTCTAATGATACTTTATTTTTGTCTCTCCGATTAGCTTTGCTTCTGTTCTTTGTCTGCTCGCCAGAGAGACTCTGCCTTGTACATCTTTCCAGACAAATTCTTTTGCTATTTTTTTTTTCTGAGTTCTTCCAGGAGCTCTGGGTCTGGGAAGCAGGCTCTGGTGCCCTGACTGGAGCAGATCCTGGAACTTGGAACTCAGGTGTCTGGCTCTCATACTCCTTTCTGCCCTTCCATGGGCAGAATTTCTTTTTCTCACCAGTCCTCCTCACTGCAAATTGGAATCCACTTGTGTCCTCAGGCTGGAATCTTAACTCCCTGTTCCCACGTAGTATAACTTTTCGTTAAGAGTGACGGAGAGATGGGTCTGGTGGTTGTCTGTGTGTTGTCCCTAGCTAAGCTAGAATGAGATTCTTCCAGAGTTCTGTCTCCAAACCTCTCTGGCTTTTATTTCTGTTCTGAGGGAGGGCGGGAGACAAGTGGGTTTCTGGGTAGTCGCTGCTGTTTTTTTCAGTGATAAGTAGACTGCCCTGCAGGCCACAAGCCTTCACTGAACTCCATGTCTTCTTCACTGTGAGACTCTCAAGGGAAGGCTACAGAAAATGAGGATGCAGAAAAACCAACCACATCACTGATGGTTAAAAATTCCTCATTTTTAGTTTAAAAAAAATGGGTATGGGTATTTAGTCTGTGTATTACACTCTTGTCTGTGTGCTCCATGCTGGAAGATGCCGGAAGAAAGCATCAAATCCCTTGGAACAGGAGTTACAAAAGGTTGTGAGTTGTTATGTGGGTGCTGCAAGTGGAACCTGGGTCCTCACTCTGGAAGAGCAACCAGTGCTCTTAGCTGCTGATTCATCTCTCTGCCTCCCCAAATTCCTGTTATGTTTAATCTTTTCCTGCTGTGGATAATGAGATGACTGAGACAGGGTTATTTATCAGAATGGGAGTTTCTTTCTTATAATCCTAAAGACTAAAAAACTAAAATCAGGGCCTCTGCAAACTCAGTGCCTGGTGCAAAGATAGCCCCCTTTTTTGCTGTTTTTGGATACCAATGCTCTATTCTCAAATGGCGAGAACAATGAAAAGGCAAACAAGACTCACCGGTTTCCTTTGGCCTTTTAATTAGGAGTTAGTTCACGAGAGCCTGAGAGGTCTACTCTCATGACTTAATCATTCCCTTTAAGTTCAACTTCTGATACTATTCACACATAGATCTTTCTAGATAACCCGTTCAGACCACAGCACTGCTGACTGTCTGTCTCAATACATGTTGTACACCCAGTGCTGTGTACTTAAGGGCATGCAGTCTTAGGTCTTATTTAAGCACCTATATCTCTCTAGAACTCAACTTTGTTGCAAACTCTGGTATCTCAGTTCTGTGGATTTAAAACTGTTAAACTTCAGACTGCCCAACCTTTCCTTGTAGAACTTTGATGCTTTCCCTTTATTTTGTTTACATTGCTGAACTGAATCCAGAACTTGGTAAACTGAATTTTTTTTTGTTGGTTTGTTTTGTGTTTTTGTAGATTATTGGACCTAGGCCTTCTCCAAGCTAGACAAATGCTCTGCCACTGACTACATCCAAACTTCAGCCAGTTGATGTTTGACAAGGTGTAAAGGCAACTACTTAGAGAAAAGATACGTTTCCCTGTAAGTAGACAGGGAGGCAACTGGACACCCATATGCAGGATGTGAGCCCTGGCTACATGGCTTACCACATCCCAGAAGTTAGATCAAAGCAGACCAAAGGCACACATTTCAAATAAAGGACTGTAACATTTCTTCAAGAAAACATTTGAAAATTCCCCATATCCCTTGCAAATTAACATGTCCTTAACAAATTAAATGATAGTTACAATAAAACACACACACAGTACAAGTCATTAAAGGAAAAGTTCTAAGCTAGGCTTAGCCAAAGTAAAATACTTCGCCCTTTAAAAGGGCGCTTATGATAGGATAAGGACAGTCTATGCAAAATAGGGAAAATGTTTCCAAGTCTTACATCTCACAAAGGACTTCTATATAGAACACAAGAAGAGTTTGTAAAACTCAGTAGTAAGAAAATGAACACCTGAGCCTTAAACTGACAACATTTCACGGGAGGAGAGGTGCAGATGAAAACCAAGCCCATGAAAACGTGATCAGTGTTTTAGGTTAGGGGGGTGAACTTTAAAACTGCCATAAAACGCGACTACCCAGTTCCCATCAACACTAAAATAAATAAAACTGACCAAAGCAAGTGTTAAGTAGGGTGTAGAGATGTAGAAATTCCCCTTCATGGGCAGTGGGGAGAGAAAATAGCTTGGCAATTTCTTACACAGGTAAACATACCCTTGCCATACAATCCAGGACTCCGGCATATGTAATCAACAGTAAAGGAATGGACAGGGAACTTGTGGCCTCAAGGAGGCTGAAGAAACATTTCTCTTGCTTCTCTGGGATCATTCCTACCACTATAATTCTCGGTCTTGGTAACATCTCGACCCCAAGTCCTGGCAGTTTTGCTCCTGTGGAAGAGTAAACCAGATATACTGCCCTTCCAGTACATAAGTACATAAGCATCTTATGTTTCTTAGTCTTGGCTGCTGTCCACAGTACCATTCTTGAGACAGATATCCCAACCACCCTTATACCATGCCTGTTCCTGAATAAACACTTGAAGGCAATGGTCGCCAGCTTACAATCCCTACACCAGGAGCCTCGCCGGGATCTGCATTCTCTTTGGAAGTTAGAATCTGGAGATTCAACTCAGACCTACTGTGTTGATTAGTGCTGCTTTGTTTTCTGCTTTTGTCAAGTTGACACCAGCTAAGGTCATCTGGTAAGATGAAACCTTGAGAAAATGCCTCATTCAGAGCGGTCTGTAGGCAAGTCTGTGGAGCATTTTCTTAATTAATGATTGATCTGGGAAGACTCAGACCACTGTGGGCTGTGTCACCCTGAGTACATAGCCCATGGGTGTCTAGGAAGTAGGCTGAAGAAGCCGTGGAGAGCCAGACAGTAAGGAACAGTCCTCCTTCGTCTTTGCTCCAGTTCCGACCTCTAGGGAGCTACTCCGATTTCCCTTCACAATGAAAAATAAGCTATAAGATGAAAGAAACCCTTTCCTCCCGGATTGGTTTTGGTTATGGTGTTCATCACAGCAATAGAGAGCCAACTAGGACACCTACTGAACTGGAAATTCTGCTGGAGCCCTGAAATCAATTTTTCCAAGCCTGTCAGGTAATACAGATGCCTGGCATACTAATTCTGAGAACCACTAGCCTTTGGCAGTGTGGGCACAGGGACTAGCAAGTAAAGCTTCTGGACAAAGCACTCCCTGCACTGCTGGGTTGTGGCTGTCTTCCCTGCAAGTGGAGACAGAGGAAAGTCTGTCCTCTGTTCTTGAGCCAAGGTCAGCTGTGGTAGCTCATGTTGCAGCAGCAGGTTTGGTGTTTTAGATGAGTGTTCTCTCTCACTCGCGCGCACGCGCACACACACACACACACACACAGAGACACAGAGACAGACAGACAGACAGAATTTATAAAAATGTACTTGAATCCAGAGTCAAGGGGATTCAGAAGTTTGTTTTACTTTGTATTACTTTACTTTTAAAACAGGGAGCGACTGCTGACTGCACCTGGGACATTGATAGCCAGGGATGTTAAAACAATGCATGGCATTTGTGAAGACATGGGTTTCCCCAGCATCATAGAAGAAGAACAAGCAAAAACAGACTGTAGCAATAATGCCTCTCTTGTTGAACCTCTTCCGTCCAGTATTTAAAAGTAGATGCAAGTGAATCCAAGGCCCACCTGGATTTTTCTTTTTCAGATAAATATGCATGGATTAAAAGTGTGTGTGTGTATGTGTGTGTTGTGAAATATTAAGGATGTGTTGTATTTGCTGATGTTGTGGGATATTTGTTTAATGATGCAAAGATGTGTTGTATTCTTTTATGTTGCATTTATTTAACTCTATGAAGCTGTGTTACTTTGTCTGAACACCTGGTTGGTCTAATAAAGAGCTGAATGGCCAATAGCAAGGCAGGAGAAAGGATAGGTGGGGCGCTGACAGGCGGAGATTATAAACAGAAGGAGAAGAAACAGCAAGAAAAGAAGGAGAGGAGGACACCAAGAGCCAGCCACCCAACAAGCTACAGAGTAAGAAGTTAAGAAATGTATATAGAATAGAGAAAGATAAAAGCCCAGAGGCAAAAGGTAAACAGAATACTTTAAGTTATGACAAGTTGGCAAGAAATAAAACAAGCAATTGCTGGACATGCATAAGTAAGAATGAGTCTTCATGTACTTCCTTAAGTTCTGGATGGTGGGGCCCGCCAAAGAGTAGAAGAGTTAAAAAAACAACTGTGATGTGTGTGTGTGTGTGTGTGTGTACTTGTGAGTAAGGGTGTATATTTGTCTATATGTCTGTGAGTGTGTGCTTGTGTGCATATGTGATGTGTATATGTGGGTGCATATGTGAGTGTGTGTGTATGTGTGTGAGTGTGTGTGTGTGTGAGTGTGTGTGTGTGAGTGTAAAGTAGAGCCTTCTTATCCGATTTTGTTTTCAATGATTTCCATTGTCTACAATCAAGTAACTATTACCATAGTAAATGAATTGTACACACGTATGAAACTCTCAAAGAATAATGAAAGCATTATATTTAAAATATTAAATGGAATATTAAAAAGAGAGACAGAGGTCACACCTGTATGTAGGGACATAGCCCCACCCATTGGGGGCGTGTTCGCCTCGGGCTAATGTTTACGGATAAATCTGCCGGGCGTGAGCCCAGCAGCCCTTTTTTTGTCTTTTGCTCCGCCGCGGGAACCTGTGGTCCTGTAAGTCTATTTCCTTATTAAAGCTGTATATATCTATATAATCTGTCTACATTCATTTGCTCCGCCACATTTGGCGTCCCAACGTCGGGCTATTTTGCCCCCGACCCGGCACAGGGGGGGCGCAAGCTCCACCTTTCCCGGCTAGTTGCCTGAGCTCAGGAAGGCGATTTACAGCGTGCTCCCTGCTCGCTTTCCCTTCCCCCACTCCAGGCCACTACGGTCGCAGAGCAGCAACCCCCACAGAGCAGTTAATAGCTCCCTGTTTCTTCCAAACCTTCACTGCCTGATTTAAGTGAAGCACCCGCGGTTTTGAAGTAAAAGCCACCAACCCCTTTCCTTAACAGGCAGTACAATAATTTTTGTTTTGAGTTAATTGTTTCAGACCGGCTCTGGCTTAGACCACGTGGACTCAGGTGCATTTCTTTAGCCACCACTGGCAGGAAAACTTCATTACAGGTACATAATTTTCTTTTATAAATAAGAAAAATGTCTGAAAACATTACCATTCAAGACTTTAACAGCCTTTTCAGTTGTACCATGTGGGAGATTTTACAAGAAGTGTCTGTCAGCCCACAGATATGGATCTTTCTGGGATTCGTAGTTTTCCTTGGTACTGTATGGTTTGACAATAGAAATATGATAAAGTCTTTACGAGATGAGGTTGAACGCTTAAAAATAATTGAGAATGACAACAATCTTCTCAAAAATCAGTTTGAAGTTCTCCAGACAGAGAACAGATCTTTGTTTAACACAACTCGACAAACTGAAAAACGCTTAAAAACAATTGAGAATGACAACAATCTTCTCAAAAATCAGTTTGAAGTTCTCCAGGCAGAGAACAGATCTTTGTTTAACACAACTCGACAAACTGGAAAAAATTTAGAAGAGGTACAGGCTGATGTTAAGGAGAAATTCATTACTATGGAAGAGGGAACAGCTGATTTGAGTTGTAAGCTTCAGTCCCTTTCAGTAGGAACTGAAATATTAACGGCTGATATTAAGGAGAAATTCATTACTATGGAAGAAGGAACAGCTGATTTGGATCGTAAGCTACAGTCCCTTTCAGTAGGAACAGAAACATTAACTGAGAGAATCAAAACTGCTGAATGTGACAATCGGATTTTGTCTAAAGCTTATGACAGATTGACAGAAAGATTATCTGTACAAGAAGGCACGGTATATGCTATAAAACTTATGTCCAAAGATGAGACATTATCTCTAATGGACAAACTTCATACTTTAGAATCCTCAATGAAGGCTTTAGAACATAATTCTGGACAGGAGATTCAGACATTAAAGAAGGCAATGGTTAATAGAATTGAAATGATTGAGGAATTTCTAAATTCTGAGGAAGAAGAGCAAGAGGTAGAAAAGCATATTTTAACTAAATCTGTGGGTAAATCCCTCCGGGACAATTCCCACAAAGCTCTACCTACAGTTCTACCTGCCTTTCCAGTTGTAACAACTGAGAAAGTAGTTGGTTCCAGAAACCCTAGGTTCATCAAGGAAGATACATGGGAACCTGTCCGTATGAATGATCTCAAAGAAATTAAACAGGCTGTAATGACTTTTGGAATGAATGCCTCTTTTGTTAAAGAGATGCTAAGGTCTTGGGCCACCACGAATAAGGTCACGCCCTCTGACTGGTTTCAGCTGAGCTCTGCTGTCCTTGAGAGTGGAACGCAATTAAAATGGAAATGCTTATTCAGGCAAGAGGCTAGACTTTTAGAACAGCAAGAAAGAGCAAAGGGAACTGAGATTTCCATAGATCAAATTTTGGGAGAGGGGCTATTTTCTGAGCCTCAGGAACAAGCTAATTTGGATGAAAACATACTCTCCGTGTGTACTACAGCAGCCTTAAGGGCTTGGGACAGGGTGCAAGACCCAGGACAGAGGATGGAATCATTTGTCAGAGTTAAACAGGGTCAGAGAGAACCCTTTAGTGACTTTTTACAAAGAATAACTAAAGCTGTACAAATAGGGATATCTGACCCAGAAGTAAGACGTATAATGATCGAGACTTTGGCTTATGAAAATGCAAATGTGGAATGCAAAAGGATTTTGGGACCTTTAAAGCTCAGATCAGCGCCATTAGAAGAATGGGTCTTGCATACACTAGATGTTGATACATTTGACTATGGCACTGAAGCATGGGTAGAAGAAGCAATTTCCAATGGTAAAAGGAGACATCAGAATACCAAATGTTTTAATTGTGGCAAAATGGGTCATATGAAAAGGAATTGTAGACAACGGATTTTCAGGAATAATAATAATGCATCTTCTAGAAATAACAGAAATAGGAGGACTCAGCCTTCAGGTTTATGTAGAAGATGTGGAAAGGGCAGACACTGGACGAATGAGTGCAGGTCTACAAGAGATAGACAAGGCAACCTGATACAGACGGGAAACGTGAGAGGGGGGCCTCACAGGCCCCCATGGCAAACATGGTTCAGTCATTTCCAGTTACTACAGAGAACGTGACTCGTCAGGACAATTAGAAAGCCCCATGCCTACTGTTACAAGCAATAATGATCAGAAAGATGAGTTCCGTGTGTTTTGGCAAACTTCTATAAATGACCAAAGACCAAAGCTGAGAGTGTGTGTAAATGGCATTTTTATTACTGGCCTGCTGGACACAGGTGCGGATGTAAGTATCATTACCCCAGAATCTTGGCATCCATATTGGCCTCTTCAGAATGTAAATGTTCAGCTCCTGGGAATTGGAACCCTATCTCGAGTAAGGCAGAGCACGAGATGGGTTGAATGTATAGGTCCAGAGGGACAAATAGGAAAATTAAGGCCATATGTAGCCAATATTGCAATGAATTTATGGGGTCGTGACCTATTACAACAATGGAATACCCAAATTAACATCCCTGCTACTTCTAGAGCCTATATTTCTGGGGATAATATTAAAAGATATTACAAACGGAGAAAACCGGCCATTCGGGCTGTACAAGAACAAGCAATTGATGTCCCTTCAGAGATACCAACAGCCTTGCCTTTAAAATGGTTGACTGAGAAACCAATATGGACAAAACAATGGCCTTTAGCTGAGGAAAAGTTACAGGCTTTAGAACAGTTGGTACAAGAGCAATTAGATGCTGGACATATAGAAGAATCTACCAGCCCTTGGAATTCTCCTGTATTTGTGGTTAAGAAAAAATCAGGTAAATGGAGAATGGTGACAGATCTCAGGGATATCAACAAGGTTATTCAACCTATGGGCCCTCTGCAATCTGGAATTCCTTTGCCCTCTTTATTGCCAAAAGGATGGCCTCTCATAGTTATTGATTTAAAGGATTGTTTTTTCACTATACCTTTACAAAAAGAAGATAGAGAAAAATTTGCCTTCACAGTGCCTACTTATAATAATTCTCAACCTTCGAGGAGGTACCACTGGACCGTCCTCCCCCAGGGTATGTTAAATAGCCCCTCCCTGTGCCAATATTTTGTGAATCAACCATTGCAAATAATACGCAAGAAATTTCCCAAATCGATAGTATATCACTACATGGACGACATTTTGTTATCCGATTCAAACATGGATACCTTGAACAGACTGTTTGAAGAAATAAAAATACTTTTACCAAAATGGGGATTGCAAATTGCTCCTGAAAAGATTCAGAAGGGAGATTCTGTTAATTATTTAGGTTATAAAATAGGTTTACAAAAAATTAAGACACAAAAGGCACAAATTCGGAGAGATCGCCTACGGACTCTTAATGACTTTCAAAGACTATTAGGGGACATTTCCAGTCTACGGCCAGCTATTGGGATAACACCTGATCTAATAATTCATTTGAACAAAACCTTGGATGGTGACAAAGATTTAAACAGTCCCAGAGAATTAACAGCTGAAGCAGAAAAGGAACTGACAATGATTGAGGAAAAATTACAACAGGCGCATGTGGACAGGGTAAATCCAGAGCTCGACTGTATTCTCGTCATACTACCATCAAAAATTTCCCCTACAGGAATTTTAATGCAGAGAGATGATATTATCTTGGAATGGATCTTTTTACCACATAAACCAAGTAAGAAACTGAAAACTTATGTAGAAAAAGTCTCTGAGTTAATTATAAAAGGCAAGTTGAGACTTCGTCAACTAGCAGGCATAGACCCAGCAGAAATTATAGTGCCTTTCACTGCTGATGAACTAAAGAAATTATGGGAAGATAATGAACCATGGCAAAGAGCTTGTGCTAATTTCTTGGGAGACATTAATAACAACTATCCAAAAAGCAAGAGGCTTAACTTCATAAAGAGAACTTCTTGGATCCTTCCTTGAATAGTCCGTGATACTCCAATAACTGGAGCCCGTACGTTCTATACTGATGCCAATAAATCAGGGAAGGCAGGTTACAAATCAGAAGACTTGGGTAAGGTGGAACAAAGTCCTTATGATTCTGTCCAGAAGGCAGAATTATATGCCATTCTTATGGTGCTAAGGGATTTTAAAGAACCTATTAATATAGTTACTGATTCACAATATGCAGAAAGAGTTATTTTACATATTGAAACTGCTGAATTTATACCTGATGATACAGAACTAACCTCTTTGTTTATCCAGGTGCAAGATTTGATTAGGAACAGGCTTTGCCCTATGTACATAACACACATCCGATCCCATACGGGTCTGCCAGGTCCTCTAGCACAAGGTAATGCAGAAATTGATCAATTATTGATTGGTAGTGTGCTACAAGCCTCTGAATTTCATAAAAAACATCATGTTAATAGCAAAGGTTTGAAGAAAGAGTTTTCTATTACATGGCAACAAGCTAGGGAGATTGTAAAGAAATGCCCTACTTGCTCTTTCTATAACCAAACGCCACTGCCTGCAGGGGCTAATCCAAAGGGCACCCAAAGGAATGAAATCTGGCAGATGGATGTGTTCCACTTTGCAGAATTTGGCAAATTAAAATATGTTCATCACACCATTGACATGTATTCAGGCTTTCAGTGGGCAACGGCTTTAAGTTCAGAAAAAGCTGATTCAGTTATCACTCATTTATTAGAAGTCATGGCTATTATGGGTATACCTACACAAATAAAGACAGATAATGGTCCTGCTTATGTCTCTAGAAAAATGAAACGGTTTTTTGATTATTACAATATCAAGCATGTTACAGGTATACCATACAATCCTACAGGTCAAGCAGTCATAGAAAGATCAAATCGAACTATAAAGGATATGTTGAACAAACAGAAAGGGGTGGAAAACACCCCCAGAAATAGGTTACATAATGCTTTGTTAACCTTGAATTTCCTCAACGCTAATGAGAAGGGAACATCGGCTGCAGAAAGACATTGGATAATGGAAAAGTCTACTGAACTAAATCAACCAGTTTATTTCAAGGATGTGCTGACCTCACAATGGAAGCCAGGAGATGTGCTGCGTTGGGGAAGGGGATTTGCTCTTGTCTCCACAGGTGAGGAAAAATTGTGGATTCCAACAAAATTGATAAAGGTTCGTTTTGATGAAGAGAAGCCAGTTGGGAAAGATAAATAACAATTCAATCACATGGATGGCAATCATACTGATGGTAAGTAATACAAATAGGTTGGGGGCAGGGTTCTCTTCTTATCTCCACAGGAAAATACCCATCTTCAAAGAATTTAAGGTACCCCTAATATTTAATTACTGATGGAGGGACTTGTTCTGTAAGTATTAATTTATATATATATATATATATATATATGTCTTAAACTTTCTTTGCTTTTCCTCATATCTGTGTCTTTCTTTATATGTCAGTATATGTCCTTGTTGTTAATGTTTAAATTTCCCATAACAAGCAACAAATTTTCCTACAGTAATCTTTGAAGTTTCCAGGATGAAGATGGGGCCCCACAACATCAACTCCATCTGGTTTTTATGACGTCATGATTTTTTTTTTTAAAAAAAGCGCTAATATTAGACCTGTTTTTTGGTACCAACTACAAGAGACAATTTCGAATGGTGCACATTTTTGACAACACTCTGGTCGGACCTTCTCAAAATGCTCTGAGACTAGTTACAATTTTCTTAGGTCAAAGGTTAATTTGGGAATTTTACCATCATTTGCTTTCACAGGACCCCCTAAGAAGAATGTCGCCCCCATGTCAACTAGAAGCAATCTTAGAGGACGACGTCCCCTCTCCCAACAGAGTTTGCCCTCAGGGTTGGGGACATCTTTTAGTGGTTGGTTTAGGGTTGAGGGGATGGGGTGATAATTTTTTGAAAAAAAAAAAAAAAAGAGAGAAGAGGAAGAAGAAGGGGGATTAACTGGTTTTTTGGGATGATTGGTATTTGTGAATTACTGTTTATAGAAAATTGTACTGGTACTGTTTCTTGTATACTGATATGTTGAATATTGAATGTGAGTGTTCCTACCTCTATTTTTGTATGAGTATGCTTATAACTTTGTCTATATTGTATTGATACTTCTACCATATTACATTGTACATTTCTACCTCTGATACTATGACATTGTTTACAGTTGAAGATCATTGTCTTCATATATTGCACAGTTGTTTATTCTTTTAGTCTTCAAAGTTAGATAGGTATTGAGAATTATATGTTTGTCATATTTATTTTTAAGTTTATCAGGTCTTTTAGTTACATAGAGATTATATTTAGTATAGATAGTATGATCTTCAGGCTCTTCGAAGAGCTGTAGAAAATGGCCTTTAATCTAACCTAAAATTTCTATGCCAAAGAGACACAATTACTCCTGGCAACACCACTCTACTCCCGAGAGAACGTTGAGCACCAAAGACACTCCACTGGGAGTTTGTCTTCTTGGCAGAACTGGCCTTTGGGTTAAGAAAAGCCCATACCTCAACTTCTGACAAAGATACAGAATATCCCTAAGTGGATGAAACAGGATTGTCTTATCTTGCCAAGACAGGGTAGGATAGTCCTAAGAAAGTTCCTTGCCTTTAATAATGGTATGCCAGTTATGTTAGGCCTTAGCCAAAGTTGGTTGACTCAACATTGCACACGAGACTTTGGGTGATTGCCCAGGTAGTCAGTTGTCTCTGTCAATTGTTGCACATTTTGGATATCTCTCGATTGTTAAGTAATCTTTATTCCCTTCTCAGATCTTTGACGGAGTTGAAGATTATATAATTGTAGTTACTCTCTATGTTATTTAGACTCCTTGAGATAGAATGTTTAGCAAAAGTTTTGTTCTCAATATTGTTTGTTATATTTATTATTTGTTATTATTGTATATAGTTGTATTTGGTTTGGTTCTATCTTATTTAGACAAAAGGGGGAGATGTAGGGACATAGCCCCACCCATTGGGGGCGTGTTCGCCTCGGGCTAATGTTTACGGATAAATCTGCCGGGCGTGAGCCCAGCAGCCCTTTTTTTGTCTTTTGCTCCGCCGCGGGAACCTGTGGTCCTGTAAGTCTATTTCCTTATTAAAGCTGTATATATCTATATAATCTGTCTACATTCATTTGCTCCGCCACACCTGTAAACCTTTATTATTGTATACTGTAATAATACTTCAATTTTATTTCTGTTAAGTGCTTTTTTTAATAATAAAGTAATATATAATATAATAAGATTAGGCAAAAACTAACACATTGGAATTGGACAAAATACAAACAGAAGGAGAAGATCCAAAGGGAAGACACAAGGTACAGACTCACTCATTCCCACACTCAGAAATCCCCCCAAAAAAACACAAAATTGGAAGCCATAATATATTTACAGAGAACCTAGTACTGACCCATGCAGGCCCTGTGCATGTTGCCTTTGTCTCTGGGAGTTCATATGAACTACAATCATGTTGTCTTAGAGGGCCTTGTTTGCTTGGTTCCTCCATCCCTTCTAGATCTTCTACTTTTCCACATCTTCTTCCTCTGGATTCCCTGAGCCCCGAGGGGAGGGATTCAATGAAACTGAAGACAGGCCATTTAGGACTGAGTGTTCCAAAGTCTCTCATTCTCTGCATATTGTTTGGCTGTGTGTCTCTGGTTTCTTTCCCCTTCTGCTGCAGGAGGGAGCTTCTTTGATGATGACTGAGCAAGGCACTGGTCTATGAGTTTATCAGGCTGTCATGAGGAGTTGTTTTATTGTTACACTTTTGTTGTTGTTGTTGACCACATTTCTCCCTAGTTCCCTAGGCTCTCCAGCCTCAGGTTCTTGGTCACCCAAGCAGTGTGGGTTCCATGGAGTGAGCCTTAAATGAAGTCTGATATTGGTTGGTTATTTGCACAAATTTTGTACCAGCATTGTACTAATATATTTTGTAGGCAGGACACCTTTGTAGATCAAAGGTCTTGTGGCTGGCTTGGTGTTTACATTTTCTTTTTGGTTCCTTCCTGTACCAAACACACTAGAAGATAGAGGTAAAGGCTCTGGGTAGGCACATCTTGACTTCTTCATATTAAATAACTGTGAGGAGGTGTTGTCAGCAATGCCCTTGCCATCGATTAATGGAGAGCAACCTGTAGTCTTGGAAACAGCCTGGTTTGTTTGGGCCAACAATTCAATTAGATGTCACACAATTCCTTTACTGGAAGCTTCATTTGGTGGCAAAATATAGTCAGTTATGGCTCTCTCCTCTCCTTTATTGATAACTACACATCTGAAATAGAGGGCTAATATTCAAAAATACATAAAAAAAAAATAAAAAAACCTGGATATCAAGAAAACCAAAACCAAGTTAAAATAGGGTACAGATCTAAATGAAGAATTCTCAAAAGAAGAAATTTAAATGGCTGAGAAACACTTTGAAAAATGTTCAGCATCTTTAGGTATCAGGGAAATGCCAATCAAAATTATTTTGAGATTTCATCTTACACACGTCCTAATGGCTAAGATCAATAAAACAAGTTACAGCTCATGCTGGTAAAGACATGGAAAAGAGATCCACTCATCCACTGTTTGCGGGACTGCAAACTGGCATATCCACTATGAACATCGGTATGGTGGCTCCTCGGGAAGATGAGAACTGATCTACCTGAAGATCCAGCTGTACCACTGTGGGTCATATGCTAGAAGGAGGGTTCATTTCACCACTTAAGGCACTTGTTCACCATGTTTTTCTGCTCTGTTCATAATAGCCAGAAATTGGAAACAACCTAGATGTCCCTCAACCACAAAGTGGGTAAAGAAAATGTGGTACATTTACGCAATAGAATATTACTCTGTAGTTGAAAAAAAATGAGATCATGAAATTCACAGGTAAGTGGATGAAACTAGCAAAAAGCAACCTGAGTGTGGTATCCCAGACCCAGCAAGACAAATATGGCATGTACTCACTTATATGTAGTTATTAGCTGTTAGGTCATTGATAACCACGCTATAATCCATACAATCACAGAGGTCAGGTAAAAAGTAAGGGACTGTGGGAAAGCAGATAGATCTGATTATGAAAGAGAAGTTAGAATAGAGAGTTATGGATCTAGGAGGGCTGGAATGGGAATATCAAATGGGGAGGGCATGAGGGACAAGGGAGGGAATGCAGAGAGAGGCATCTAAGATTAAAGGATATTTGAAGGGTGTGGAAACCTAATACTTCTAATCTCTTACTACATGCAACATGTATGACGATAGGTCTGTCTACATAGAAAAAAATAGGGTAGGTAAAGTTTAGTACTGTGTCCATTTTCAGGGATATTTTGGGACTCTTAGAATGTGACCCTTGTCAGCGGGTACAACTGTATGTACATCTTTTTCCTTACGCCACTGTAGGGATTTGTGCTTTCGGGAGCCTCCCCAGCCAGATCCTCATATATGTGCCATATATTTCAATGTCCTCTGGGCTAACTTCAAACAGCAACCACTTCAGCGTCCTTGACCCTCAACCAAGTTCTTCTGATTTTCTGAGGAAAAAGCATCCTGGTCCCCTGTGTCCTTTTAAATTATGAAGGCCTCACTAGTTCAAGAGAACAAGGTCATGCTTCAGGCAGGTGGTTCCATCTCTAGCACCTTACATGGTAACCATGGCATCATACCTGATCTCCCCTCAATATTTTCAGGGGTTGAGGGCAGGAACTCTCTCCCAAATCTACAAATGTTCCATTTCTTTATATGGTATAGTGTTTCCATGAATCCCCTGCCTGTACTATGTAAACTTTCAGTCATCTCTAGGAGTTGTGAGTCCACCTAATGAAATAGTTGTTATGTGCACAGCTGCTCATAGGAAATCATAACCAGAAGTCTGTATCCCATCAGGGCAGATACACCTAATTTTCCCAAATATTTTCCACCCTGTTGGTTGAATCCACAGATGCAGAATCAAGGATACAGAGGGCCCTGAGGGTGATTAGCATGAGTGTGTTCATGAGCCTGAGATGCCCAGACAAGTGAAATGATAGTCTAGTGTCTTGCATGGAGCAGAACAGCCCAGCCAAGCACACCACATATCTGTGCTATGAGACCAGGAGCCCCAACACTCAATTTCATTGCCAAGCTCTCTTGTTTTCTTCTTTTCCCAACCTCTCGCATTTTTTTTCCGTTCATGGTGAAAGAAGTAATGCCCACCTGGCCCAGCCTCAATGAAGATCAATGAATGACTTGTTTGGATGTCCCGTGTGAACCATGACACAGTGCCTAGATGCAAGAATGATCTCTTGTCCTCAAGAGCAAGGGCCATATTGTCCAGACCCTACTTCTCCCCACTGGATGAGGTGAGCAGAAGCCCAGAGTCATGCTTTTCGCATCCATTGAAGGCCTGATGGTCTTGACCCATCAAAACCTAGTATTCTTTCCTGAAAGATCTTTGCCCAAATTGCTCCAGTTCTGCCTGCTCAGGAATCAATTGGTTGCAAACACTATATATGTCAGTCTCTGCTAAAATTGAGTTTATGTTGACTTTGTACCCCTCTGCCCAGACCTCTAGAAGCATCCCCCCATTGGCTGGGGAATTGCCACAGAGAGGAAGGCATGACAGTGCCCTTAAATCACCTCTCCCTGACTTTCTCAGGCTGTCACTGCTCCCAGACTGTCACTGTTGTTGGTGCCCTTCAGATAAAAAGAAGAGAGAATTAAACAATGTGCTTCCTCTTTTTAATAGCTTCAATTGATTCTTTGTCATTTTCACATCATGCCTTGCAATCCCACTTTTCTCTGCTTCCCTTCATGTCCACCCTCTGCCCTTGCAATGCCTCTACAAAAAAAAATTTAACAGAAAAACCTCAAAAACTAAAAAGACAAACAAACAAAAAGGGAGAAGAATCTCATTGTGGGAACTGAAGTGTGGCCCAGTGAGTCACACAGTTTACCCTTTAGTCCATCCATCTTTACTTGTAAGTGTTCATTGCCATGAGTCATTGGTCTGGCTCAAGGCCTCTGGCTTCTGCTACACCATTGGTAATGAGCTCTCACTGGGGTTCCTCCTGGCTACCCTGTTATTGTCCAGTGTTATGGAGATCCTGTTTTAGATCTGTAGGTTCCTCCCTTTCACATGCTCCAAGAGTTCATAGATGAGGTGGATGATGGGGTGGGCCAACCCATAGCCCTGGTTCTGAGCCTGAGTGGTAGCTGGGTTGGTCAGATCACCAGATTTCCCTCGTCATTACTACCTGGGCAAGTTCTGTAGCACTGCTCGGCTAGCTCACCCAATGCAACCTGCAACAAGGAGTGGGGTCAGTTCTCCTGCTTTGAGGTCTTCAGATCCAGCTCATCCACACTCACATCACCAGGGCCAGCTCTACTGTTTCTCCTGGGTGAAGTGCAGGGCTCTCTCTCCCAATTGCTATAGGGGGCAGATGAGGAGGGGCAGGGGCAGCTCTCCTGCTTTCACACCCTCACATTGACTCACCTGCACTCCCCACCCAACAACAGTGTCAGCTCTAGTGCACTGTCCAGGCAGGATGCAGGGCCTGCTCTCCTGTGTGCATCTTCTGCAGCTGGTGAGGGTCACGGCTAGCTCTCCCATTCTCATGACCCCAGGGCTAGTTCTCTTACCTGCCACCTTTGGCAATGGGTGAGGTGAGAGGAAATTTTTCCCTTACCCATTCCAATACATGGCAGATGAGGGGGATAGAGTCAGCTCTCCTGCTTTCATGCCCTCAAAGTCAGTTCATCTGCATCCCTGATCATAGTTATCAGCTCTAGTGTGCCGCCCAGGTAAGGTGCATGTCCATAGTGAGAGATGGGGCCATCTTTCCTGAGTGTCAGGGGACCAGATCTCCCCCGAGAGGTAGAGACAGTGCTCCTTCTATAGTATCCGGCTGAGGTGCAGGGCCAGCTATCCCAGGACCAATGAATGGTAGGGCTGGCTCAGCACAGCATGGATCCAATGACCCTCCCCACCATGCTAACACAGGCCATGAGCATCATCAGACCGCATGTGCAGCAAGACCATGGACCCACATCTATCTATTGGCAGCAGCATGACCCTTGGGCATCTATATCGTATCTCCTGTCTACCACGGGACTGTTTGTGAGTCAGCCAAGGAGCTGGAGATTGAAACACACACACACACAGAGAAAGAAAGAGGGGGGGGGTCATCCTTGAAACAAGAATGTCCCCTTTATTGTGTTCCAGGGCAGCTTATATAGGGTTCTCCTTGACTAATAGCCACACCCTAGCTCTCAGGATTTTCAGCTGCAAGCCCACCAGAAACCACTGCCATGCCATCAGGAACTCATGAGGGTCTCGTGCTTAGAGCAGCTGCAAGCATAGGAAAACAAACTGTTTACTCCATCAGGCAAGGGGTCATAGAAAATTCAGAGTCTGAGGGTCTGCAGTCCCCAGAAGGTCACCAACATGGTTTCAGGTGACTGACCAGACCTTAGTCATCCACATAGCCCTTGGTGGTAGTAGGAGCTAAAGACTTCAACCAAGACTCTGGCTGCTATAGGGCCACTAACACAGACATGGCCCTTGGCAGTAGTCCTGGCCTGGACAACACCATGGCCCCTGGTGACAATGCAGGCCACTCTGATCAATATGGCCCCAGTAGTGGCAAAGCCCTCACATCCTCATGGCAACAGGTTGTGGCTTAGACCCCAAGCCTCTGTGTGGTCTTTACTTGCAATATGGATCATGAGCAGTAACACACACCCAAAAGGAAAAGGCTGATACATTTACATTGGGCGCCAAAATGCTGTTTTACCTTCATTTAAGTGGCTATGCTTTAAATGACTAGCAGCCCTGCTAGCTCAATTGGTAGAGTATGGAGCTCTTAAATCTCATGGAGCTCCACTGTGGGTGCTAAATTATACCAGGCTTTTTCTTTTGGGCTACCAACCAGCTCCCAAATCATGACATGGAGATTTATTATTCATTTTGAATGCTCAGCCTAACTTAGGCTCCTTTCTCACTAGCTCTTTTAACTCAAATTAACCTGTTTCTCTAACTTTTGCCTTGGTGCTTTTCACTTTTCTTTCCTTCTTTATATCTTACCTTCACTGCTTCTCGTGCCTGCCTGGCTGTCAGCTGCCTGACTTCGTGGCCCAGGTGTGCCCCTTCTTTCTCCTCATTCCCTTCTCTCTTCCTCTCGTTCTTCTCTCCCAACCCTAGATTTCTCCTCCTATTTATTCTCTCTGCCTGCCAGCCCTGTCTATCCTTTCTCTGCCTAGCTATTGGCTGTTCAGCTCTTTATTAGATCAGCCAGGTACCTCAGGCAGGCAAGGTGCAATGAATGTGGCCCAGCTTTACCTAGTTAAACACACATCTTTACATCATTAAACAAATGTAGCCTACCGTGTAAAGACACGGTAACATTCTGCAACATAAACAAAAGTAACACTTCTTTGCCTAGTTAAAATCATATTCTGCAACACTTGGGTGTGCTATTTCAGCCTGTATATCTAATACCCTGGAAAGCTGCTAGCATGGATTGGGGCTTGGAAGAAAAGAAGGCCCTTAAGTAGTTATCTAGTACTACATGATCAGCCCTAAAAACAAACGAACAATATATATATATATATATATATATATATATATATATATATATATATATATATATATTTAACAATAATAACTAAATAAAAAACAATGGAGATGAAACATGAGAGAGAGGACAGAAAACAGTTAAGTGAGGAAGAGTGATATAACAGGTGATTGAAAACAAAGTGTATTACATACATTTATGAAACATCATAATGAAATCCATTAATTTTTGTAACTGATGGGCAATAAAAAAAGACATTAAAAAGAAATGTCTATAGTTATAAGTAATATGAATTTGGTCTAGTATTTTTTCAGAGAAACAATATATAAAACACATTTGCATTTGTGAATGACTGTAAAACAATGTTACTAAAAATAGAACCTAGGGTCTGCAAAATATTAAGTCAGCCAAAGTCCCAGCATGGATGGAGTAGGGGGCTGATGGAGTTGCCCACCTATTTGAGGAGCCATTGGCACTGACAGCTGCTGGTGGAGGGAGATTAAGTTTTCCTCAGGGGAAAGGTCTAGCCATGTGCCAGTAGATGGTTTTATACCCATGCACATAGAGGCAACACTAACTGGACTCGGTGGAATATATATATATGGGACTAAAAGCCATGGGGTGAAAGATGACCTAGCAGGGAGGAAATCACATGGATGAAATTCTCAAATGATTAAATAGAAGTAAAAGAAAAATAATAACAATAAAAAAAACTCCCTTCCTGTCCCTGTAGGATATTTTCCCCATTTTATCTACATGTTCTCTCCTCTACTTACACGGAGATCTGTACTTTCAAACTCCAGGGCTCCCAGTGGAAGACTTTGTGTTGGCAACTGAGATTTTTAAAACCCAATAAGAAGGAGAAACTGGAGTGGCAAGTAAGAGACGCTACGCAGCTGTGCAGATGAAAGCACTTGTTTGAAGGGGCCTGTACTTCTGCATCTGCGTGTCTGCAGCAGGGGTCCAGGCGGCCCAGCCCTGAACACATTCACAGACCAACTGTGGAAGCGGCGAAAATATGGCCAACATTTCGTCCTCGATCCAGTGGAGGGGGGTTCTGAAAGGTGACGCAGTGAACGACCACGGTGGACGTTTCTTGTCTCTTCCTGTGTCTGTCTCAGTTCCAGTTCCCCTGGCTCGTATCACAGCCTGCTTATGACTTTCGCGTGCAAATTTATTATGCCTGTCCCTCACTCTTTTTTGCTGTTGTTCTTTTCCAGTAGACAACTTTTGTTTATTCCCCAAACACTCTCACACCATGCGACGCCAGTTTTGTCTTTATTTCCTCATGGCTCTTTTATGGGAATCAAAGTCCCTGGAGCAAGATGCAAGGCTCAGTATCCTTCCTGGAACAGGCAGAGGAATCCAGCTCTGTGTTTCAAACAGGTTCTCCCCAAGGTGCAGAGCAGAATAAAAATTAAGTATATTTTCATGCAAACCCATTTCTTTTAGCCCTAGCGTCTGTGGGTTGTTTCAAACTGTTCCACAGCAAAAGGGAAGATAAGTCGGAGCTTGTCTCTTTTGAAAACATTTTGACAGTGACGCATCTCCCAAGTAAAGCAAGACGAAAATGGAATCTAGAAACCAAGAACTGACGTGAGAACCACTGAGCACAGTTGGGATATCTGGAACCCGGGAGAGGGGAGTCAATAAAAACGGAGCCTTAAGGTCAAAGAGATAGATTCAAGTTCTGAACTCGGAATTTAGCAACTGTGGTACTTTAGGCCTCTTCTTTCACAGTTTCTGCAGCTTTGTTTCCTTACCTGAGAAAATAATAAAACTAATCTAACATTGATTTAAAAAAAAACATAAAATAAATATTAGACACCAGAATTATCTTTTGATATTACTTGTCAGTGATTGTCTCCCAGAATGCCAGGCTCCACACTGATTACCTATAAAATGTTTCATATCTATATGCAACACCTTCAAACATCCTTGTAAAATTCTATAATTTTTTAGGATTATTTGTATCATAGCAGAATATTCTACAATGTATTCACATCATTTTCAATGAGCCTTTGAACTCTTTAGTGAATTTCGAGTTATCTTCTGATGGAATCCCATAGATGAAATCATTTTCATGTGTGCAACCCCCCCACACAGAGAGAGAGAGAGAGAGATAGACAGACAGACAGACAGTTGGCCTAGATAGCTACAGACTTACTCCATAGACTCAACCAACTATACACAGAAAATAGAAAATATTCCAACATATATGTTATACAGGAAAATGTAGTGATATTTCATTCATATTTTAATAGACAAAGCTTGCCTGAAGACAAGAAGATAAAACTAAGCCACTAAAGGCCAGGCAGTGGTGTCGCACATCTTCAGTCCCAGTACTCAGGAGTCACACGCCTTTAATCCAAACACTAGAGAGGAATATAAGGCAGGATGAGATAGGAACTCGTTGTTTTTCAGTCTGAGGATTTCTCAGAGGTAAGAGCTCTCTATTGGCTTGGATGCTTTGCTTTTCTGATCTTCAGGTTGAACCCCAATATCTGTCTCTGGATTTATATTATTCATGCTACAGGAAAATATGCACAGATTACCTAGAAAAACTACATTATTTTTCATAATCCAATTGACAGGATTCTAGAACAAATCTCTTACAGACACACACACATGTATATGTGTGTATGTAAATATTTTTTACCCTTACGATATTATTTTAAGTGGCCAACTTCCAGCCAGTTCTCGATTAGTGTCAATAAAGCTGGCATCCATGACTTTGAGCATTCTAAGACTGGGTTGAGGTTTTCAAATACATTTTCCGATTTATCAAATCATAGCAAAATAATAAACTGTATTTCAGACAGCCTGGGGTAGCCTTATGAAATTGTTATGATTTATTCCTGAGATAGAGCACAAATTCCATGGTAATCTTCACCGAATTTTAATAAGAGCGAAAGGAAGACTTAATTAAAGTGTTCTTTGTGGCTTTTCCTTTTTTCTTTTCCCTAACCACCGCCATCTGCAAGCACTTCCCCCAGCGCCTTATCTCTATTGTGCAGACACAGTCACAGTAGAATCTTTATCATGTGTGGCAGGGGCTGAGGCAAAGAGACACATAAAAATAATGCTGCGCCCTCATTCTTCAAAACACAACACTGTCTGCTCCTCTTTCAGGCATCGAACCCCAGATGGAGTTCTCTGTACTTAAATGCGAAGTGCTAGTGTGTGTGTGTGTGTGTGTGTGTGTGTGTGTGTAAATGGCTCCCTCTGAATTAGTTTTAAGAATTCCATTCATTGCACTGCAAAATGCAGTTCTTTTTTTCTAGAGCATAAATTTTGCCAAATAGCAGAAAAAGCAGGCATATAAAATAGCATAGGCTTTTGGTTGTTTTTTTTTTTATGATTCACGGTTTTAAGAGAGTTTGATCGCTTTCTTTGGGTATTTACCCACTAGCAGCCACCAACAGAACTGTACATCTTGAATGGTTAATTATGAGAAACACGGCTTGCACACAAAAGAAGATAAAAGGGATACGGCAAGTGAAGGAATGTTCGCTGTGCAATTTTGAACACTGATCTTGGAGAGTGATGTAGATTACCATGGAAATAGTCCCATGACACATTAAGTGACAAGGAAAAGCAGCCAGAGCAAAGCTGCCGGCACAGTGCAGTCTAACTCTGCTCAAATATAAATCAACAGACGCTAGATGAACGCTCACTATGATGGGTTATTTTTATTTCCTAATGTGTCTGTTCTGTACTAGCGACAATAAATGGATGCTACATTTATAATTACAAAAGAGCTTCCAAACGTAAGCTGTGTCCCTGGTTTTGGAGAGACAGATTAAACACATTTCATGATGTACCTCCCATTGACTGCACCTATAAAACTCCCATCGAATGTAAGGAAGAGCTATCTGGACTTAAACACATGGACGGTAGTAGGTGGGTGGGATACAAGAGACATTGAAGTCCCACTGACCCGGCGGTTACTCAAGCATTCCTCCCTTCGATATCAAAGGTATCATTTTGAATCAAAGACAGCCTGGATGCCAAAAATTCTCACTGGGGATGGAGTGAGATATCTCAAGGGATAATTCCCCTCTCTGCTTTCCTACAGGAGTGCTCCCCTTATACACTGGTGGTCCCTAACAGCAACACAGTGACAGCAGGAAGGTCCAGAAAACTCTTCCGTCTGCTCAACATAGCTATACTTCTAAGATTCTTTTTCAGTGAATTCTCATTGCTGAATCCCCTCTACAATCTCTTTATTCTGCTGCTGTTTGATTCTGAGAGTGTCCTTCGTTGTGGGAAGCTAAATATCCAGACTTCTGACCAGAGAACTGAAGAAGGAAGCCCTAGGTTTTTGGTAAGTGATAAAGACAAAAGAGACCAAGAAAGGGATTCCAATAAAGTTATATGTGAGCCCCCAGCTGCCCCTATTACATGTTTAAATCTGCCCCTACTAAGCACATCACAGGCTCTGAGAACTGAGATGCAGACTCAAGGGCTATTCCATGGACAGCCTACATAGTAATAAAAATAGAACTATGCTGAAACCAGAAGCCATAAGATGAGACAGGCCGGAATTTGTGGCACAAACTTGATCTAATGTTCGTTGCCACAACAACAACTAGAACTACAAATTCAAAGTTCTTGTAAGAATTTAATTAAGATCCAGGACTTTGCAGTGTAATAAATTGCCCAGGTTATAATCCAAAATTAATTGCTACACAAAGAAGCAGGGAAATACCCCTCTCACACACCCACACAGACCACACACATACAAGGGTATGTAAGTATGCATGTGTGCATGCACATGAATGCTTTTGCATGGAGACCTGAAGTTGATGTGGAGAATCATTCTCAATTGTTCTTTTATTTTATTCATTGATGTAGAGCCTTTTAATCAAACCATGAGCTGGATGAAAAGCCTGGTCTCTCTAGCCAGCTTGCTCTGGGATCCCCTGTCTCTACCTTTCAAGACTGGGACTATATTAACATTAGCTCTGAGGATCCAAACCCTGGTCTTCATGCTTGGGCAACAAGCACTTTAACCACTGAGACATCTTCCACCTTAGAAGTAGGTCCTTTAGATCAGGTAGACTGATGGAGGATTGCCTATAGACTGCACGATACTTAAGTGGATCCCACTGAATTCAAAGGATTGCATTCCCAGCTCATCTACAGCTTGCCTGTGCTTCCAACGTGCCCTTGCTCGTTGCATCAACTGGCAAGGGAAGAAACAGAAGAGAGGGGATAGCTATCTTGCAAGTGCTGCAGGAACCTACAACCATTTGAATGCATTATGAAGGGTCCTGACAGGGTCTAGGAAGAGGTGTGCACCATTGAAGGGCACTGGAGACTCAAGTTTTGTGATAAATACTTGTCTCATTAAAACACAACCTGGGGGTTCAAGCCATACTTAGGAAATGAGAGACAGAGATTGTGACAATTAAATTCCAATTTAGGATAATTGTTTCTTTTGTGTGGGCTTAGAAGGCAGATTTTCTTTTTATTTACACATTAGCCATTCATGGAGCCTTTGTTAAAGGGATCATATAAACAGCCATGACTCTTCTTTAAGGTGAATGACATGATCTAATCTTCACACAACCTTTCAGTGCTGTGAGTCCCAGCTAAAGAGAAAAACATGGTGCTCAGGGGGCTGGGGAGATGGACCAGCTTGTAAAGTGTTTGTTGACAAGCAAGAAGACCTACGTTTGGATCTCTAGCGCCCACGTAAAAGTTAAGAATGTTCTGGGTGTGGTGGCATATACCTTCCATCCGAGCATTTGGGAGGCAGAGGCAGGTGGATTTCTGTGAGTTTGAGGCTGGCCTGGTATACAATGTGAGCTTCTGGAAAGACAGGGCTATGTAGAGATGTCTTTTCTCACCAGTCCCCTAAGTCTGGAAGCGCCACTGCCTTGAGGGCTCTCTAGGCAGCCGGTCTAGAAAGTTCATGAAATCCAAGTTCAGTGAGAGACCCTGTCACAAAAAATCAAGGTGGATGGGCTGGAGAGATGACTCAATGGTTAAGAGCACTGGTTGCTCTTCCAGAGGTCCTGAGTTCCAGCCCCAACAACCACAAAGCGGTTCACAACCATCTATAATAGGATCTGATGCCCTCTTCTGGCATGCAGGTGTACATGCAGAACACCCATACAGAAAAAATAAATAAATAAAGTTTTTAAATTAAATAAAAATAAAAATTTTGGTGGAAAAGCAATTGAGAAAGACACCTGTCATTGACCTCTGGCTACCATCTGCGCATGCATTCAGGTGTATATGCACACACACATTTTAGAATACACACAGAGACATAAAGACACAAACACACAGACAGACAGACACACACACACACACACTCACTGCTCAGGGATAGTAAAACTGCAAGGTACAAGAAAGGTTTTATGGTGCTGGCAACCCCCACCCCCAAAAGTGACTAATGCAGTTAAAATTAGAAAAAGTAATTGAATATTTAATTTTAAGATTGACAAAAATGCAAAAACTATGTTTAATGGAAAAACAACTTCAAAAGATAAAGTGCTTGAGGTCACCTAATTCTTTCCCGGTAGGCTTTGTAAATCACTGGTATTGGGAGGCCAACTGACGATGAAGCCCACCACCTTGCAGGCTAAGCTAAAACATGGCAAAAGGAAAGCGAGAGAAAGGGGGCAAGCCACCAAAGAAATTACATGTCAAGGGGTTTGTTTGTTTTGTAACACTACAAAGCACCTTTCAATTAACAAGAAAAATATTTAAAAAGTAGAAAAATCAGCAAATTGCATGGACAATCCTCCACAGAAGCCATTTAAATCACTTAAAACCGTGTCGAAGGAAAAAAAATCAATTGTGCTAATCAAATGCATTATAATGAAGTTGCAAGTCTACTCTTGCTTAGCAAATTGGCAAAATTGTCTTTTTAGATCACGTGTTTACAGCTAATGAAGCACGCCTAGTCAGCAGCCTGATTCATGCTCCAGGCATCAGAACGCACGCGGCACTCGTCCTTCTGGGGGGCAATTTAAATCAACAACTTCCATCATCAGGCTGTAGGTACTCAGGTGCTGGCCCACTAATGCCTTGTTTAGTAATTATCATAAGAAAATAACCAGAAGTACACACACAAAAACATTTGCTCAAGGAGCTCACCACAGTATCAATTTGAATAGATGAACACTGGCCATGTCACAATCATTTAGTGGGTCACAAACAGAAATCATAAAAGGTTCATAAGTGAAATAGGGTGGTGTTGTCTTAAAAATCAAATTTATAAACTCATCAGTAGGCTGGGGTGTTGCTAAGGATGTATTATGGGTTATGGAAATGTATGAATCAATTTCAACTTTAAGTAATGTCTGTCTATATGTAGTCTCTCTGTGTCTCTTTGTCTGAGTCTGTCTGTCTGTCTGTCTCTCCCCCGCTCTGTATGTGTGTGTGTGTGTTTGCATGTGCACGCGTACATGTTTAAACAAAGTAAAATAAACTGATATTATGTACAATAAAATATCAGTCACGATTGATCCCTTAGAGTAGAGAACCTGCATAGGTGTTGCTAAAGGTGAAAGATTTACATCTTCTGAAGAGAAGTGAGAGTATTTGGATAGCTATTGTTACTCCCATTCTTTTCTGCTCGTCCTACCAGAAAAGCGCATTACACTTGTAAGAGGGTGTCATTTTGTCTGAGGAAGTCCATTTGCTTGTACTCTGCCTCTAGAATAATTTCAGGATTGAAAAGGGAGAATGCTCATTATAGCACAAATATGAAGAGCAACATCAAAATCTATAATGCGAATATTTGTTTGCCTAGGGGCAAGCTTTCTATACCAAAACCTGTGCGAGCTGATGAAAGCAGGCGGGGTCTAACCGTGTGCTTTGATTTCACAGGTAGCATCAACACATGTGAGCTGCATGATTTGACCTTAATGCCCAACCTAATGAAACAATCTTGCTTTCTGACTTTTGATTTAAAGTTTCCCTGCACAAGCGTGAAAGAGTGACTATCTCTCCAAGGAAGAAGAAACCTACTGCTCCATTTACCCACCAAATATTTTCCTAATCTGCTGTCACTTCCAGAAACAAACAGATTAATTCTTTCTGAAGAAGTTTTTCTTTCATAAGTAGCTCTATAACAGGGTCTTTCTCATTCAGATAAGATCTGGTGACCTAAAAGGTTCTGTCATTGACATTGGTGGCACCATCCCAATCCTAACACCACCATTTTTCTCCATGTCTAGTTTTCCTATGACTCTGCCAGATCCTCAACTACTTAACTTTGCCCCAGAAAAGTTTCCAGAACTCTCTCCTGAGGGGCACGGGTTTTTCTTGTATCCCTCTCTCCCACATGATCTTAGAACGTATCTCCTGATTGGTTATTGGCTTTGTGCAGCATGTGCTGGTCACTGTCCCTCCCTAGATTAGGAGGAACCTGTAGTATTAGCCAGTGCTGTATAGCCATTCTTACACCTAACTAGATCAAAAAAGACAAAACAAAAGACTTTTCATAGAAGACGTTTGTATTTGTCTGCCGAGGACACCTTGACGAAATGCCACAGACTGGCTGACTTAAATAGCAGCATTTGTTTCCTCACAGCCCTGAACATGTGAATAGGTAGGCTTCCCTTTCTTGTTTGCAGACGGCTATGTCCTCAGATGGCCTTCCTTCCAAGACTGCGAAGGAAGAGAAAATGTTTTGGTCTTTCTACAACTGATAAACTATCATAAGATGCACTGAATGTTACCTGGATGATATATGTATAAGATGTGGACTGTGTTGTTTCTCCTCAAATTCAAGTGTTGATGTTCTAGCTTCAGGGCCTCATAATACAGCAGCATTTGAAGACAGGTTCTTTTAAAGAGGTAATCAAGTTCAAAGGAGGCCATTAAAGTGGACCCTAGCCCAATTGCCTTCCAGGGTTTTTTTTTTTTAACAAGAAGAATTAGGTCACAGGAAGACAGAGATGTGTTGTTCAGAGAAAGGGGATGCAGCAATGCCTGGTAGGAGGTCCCATCTACCAGTCAAGGTACAAGAGAAGCAGCCACATTGTCAATACTTCCTTTTGAACATCTAGCCTTCAGAATTGTGAGAAACTAGATGTCTGTTGTTGAAGGTGTTGTCAGTCGGAATGGGTCAAACAGACCAGTTTTATATCACTATATGAAAAGTCATCACATTAGGCAGTGCCTTGTGCCCTACTCTGGGGAGGACCAAAGACTAACTACGCTTAAGAATAGCGTAGCCGTGAGATAAGGCCTGGTGGTCCCACTTCCCAAGCTTGCTTGCCTTCTCTTTGCACTACCCCATCCCTGCTCACAGGACCCAGAGAAGGTGTAAGGAGAAGGCAGAAGACATGTGACTCCACATTTCTCTACACCAGCCACGGACACGGCAGCTCTACCTCTATCTGGGCCAGGGGACAAGGGAGATATGGAGAGTCCCTGAGAAGAATGTTTTACAAATATCTCCAAAAGGCGAATGCAACTAAGAGACTGCCTGTGAGAGGAAAGAGCTGGAGTGAGAACTAGGATACCCTTGAGCAGCTCTGCAACCCAGTAGGAAAAATGATTGTGGGATCATAAAGTGCAATATTTCATAAAGGCAGAGAATTATGACGATACCTCCATGAGATATTGTATACCTGTCTTCTCACCAATCATGTTCTGGGAAAGAGACAGAACAATTTGTAGTTTACATACTTCCTGCCACTGGCTGGTTCTTGGCATATTTACTGTGCTAATATCTTCCTTGGCTGCAAATGTCAGGTGGTTTCTATTTATACATTTTGTATGCATTTATATACTAGACATTGGATGGAGTTAGTTAGATGGTTAATGAGGAAAGAGATTTGTGGTCGTATGATTTTCATAAGGAGAAGCCAAGACCAATCTACCAAAACTGCAAATACAGGTATCAATAAGATGGAAGATGCCACCAAAATATTCCCTGTGTACCCTCTGTTGTCCTTGGAATAGCTATCGGTTCCTTGCCAAGATCTTCCAAGAACACTCAATGATATTATGTTCAGTCATGAAGAACCAAATCCTCTTATCATACCAAAAGGAAGGAGGTAGACAGAAAGCATTGATTTCTCATGAGGGACTTTACAAGGTTACTGCTTTTAAGTTACACAACGTTCCTGAGTTTTACAAAGACAGTGCAGTTCATAGGCATTGCATCATTGTCAAGGTCACGCAGCTGCTATAGGACAAGGTCAGGACTGATTCAGATTCATTTCACTTGTAAACTCTTGCCCTTTCCAGCATAGATTCCCCACCCCCATCTCTCTTTAGATAGACTTTTACTAGCTGATAGCAGGCATGAGAGAGGCATATGAAATATAACTGGACACAGTACATTCTCCTTTTGATGGGTTTCAAGCCAATGAACACATTCAGGAGATCAAAGAATCTCTACTCTTTGCAATCTTTCGCTTGCAGCAAGCAAGGAGATCATGGAGTCACACAGTGCTCCTGGGAGTGGGGGAATGCTCACTCGGTAAAGTGCTTGCTGCACAGCATGAGGAATCAAGATGCAGGATAGATGGTATGCCCGTAACTCTAGCATCAGGGAAGCAGACGCATGAGAACACTGAGGGTTTGCTGGTCAGCCAATCTGGCCTACATCAGTGTGCTACATGATTAATGTCTGATGTTGGATTCTCCTCTGTATGCTATGAATATGTTTATTACCATTGGTTAATAAAGAAGTTGTTTTCAGCCCATGGTAGGGCAGAATAAAGCCAGGCAAGAAATATGAACAGAGATATAGAGAGAAAGTAGGCAGAGTCAAAGAGACGCCATGAAGCTGTCAAAGGAGACAGACACTGGAACTTTACCCAGTAAGTCATAGCCTTGTGGTGATACACAGAATAATAGAAATGGGATAATTTAGGATGTAAGAGTTAGTTAATAAAAATCCTAAGCTAATAGGTCAAGCTGTGTTTTAATATAGTTTCTGTGTGATTATTTTGGATCTGGGCAGACAAGAAATGAATGAGCATTCTCTGTCTACAAGTATCTTAGAATATAGAATAAAAATCAATAGTGGAACAAATTCAATCTTGGCCTACAGTAGCTATACACAGATCACTCACACACACAAATGCACACACAAATACACACATAACAGTGCTCTTATGGATGAAAGGAAATATTTAGATTTTATTCAGAAATTCGATATATGTACTGGACACATTTTAAATGTTAGTTTAAGGTATACATTTCTGAGCATGCTCAGTTTAAGGTCATAGACCACATGTTTAAAAAATAAGGAGGGCAGACGTGAATACTTTGGGGCTTGCTCAGTTTAGCATTATAATGTACCAAGTTCACTCTAGGTCCTAGAACAATAAGTCAGAGTCACTCTGTGACTTTTACTGGCTCTTTATCAGTTACGGCAAAGAGTTGAAGGTGGAATCAGAAAGAAAGAACATCTTTAAATGCTAGCTGTCTTTTAAAGGGACAGTGATGTTTCCATAAATGTCGGAGTTTATCTCTAATGATACCTGCCTCACACAAGTGGCTAGAGGGAGAACTTTTAAAATGGGCTAAGCCAACTTTTCCTGAGCATGTGTGTATGAAAGGCACTCTCTCAACGTTACAACAACAACAACGATAATAATAATCATCATCATCATCTATTTTAAGATCAGATACAGGACACTCTTTTAAAGGAATGTTGGAGTCTCTGGCTATAATTCAGTTGGTAGAATGCTTGCCCAAAATGCAAAAGGCCCTGAGTTCAGTCCTCAGTACTGCATGAAACTGGTTGTGCATGCCCATAATCCCAGCTCTGCCGTGAAGGGAGTAGAGGCAGGAAGATCCTAAATACAAGGTCATCCTTGGTTCCATAGCAAGTTCAACATGCATGAGCAACATGAGACCTTGTCTGAAAACAATGAAAATTAAATTTTTAAAAATGGTTTAGGTTTTGATATCCAAATGTTATTTTTATAATTGGAGTATACCTAAGATGTTAGAGAGAAACTTCACATGTAAATACATATCCTGGAGTAACTTCAGAAACCTGTAAAGTAAAAAGGGACCATTGCTGGGGCAGGAGAATGGGAGAGGGGAAGAGAGGGAATAGCAGGGTACAAGAGATCTGATGGGGTAATGGGAATAGCGTGAGCCTCCAGTTAGGGGGGTGAGAGGGAGAATAAGGAGGGAGGAGGAGGAGGGTAAAATAATAGTAAGGATGTCTCAAAGTTTCACAAGGAGTCATATTATTAGCTATGTACTTAAAACAAACCTATAATACATGTAAGTCTGCGCATAAATAAACACATAGAGTTTAAATGGAATTTTCTCATCTGGGTTGATAATGTTTTCTCCAAGAGCTGAAGATCACCTAACAAAACCCAAATGCCAGGCATAAGAAGAACCCTCTTTTGAGTTGTCATTTGGGGTTCCAAGAGACTCCCCAAACATGCAGTCTATTGCTTTTGATTGGCACCCAAAAGTGGAAGGTAAGTTCCTATCGCTGAAGAAACCATGCATTTCAGACACAGAGGATCTGTCACTTTTTAAAAATTATTCAAAATTGTTTAGAATATTTTAGAATAACTAAAGTTAATTAAAATTATCTAGAATAAAATTTTAATTTTTTTTATTTTTAAGATTATAATATAATTACATTTCCCTGCTACTTCTTCACTCCTCTAAGCCCCAGAGGACAACAAGCTGGATCTAACTGAAAGCCTACATCATGAGGGCTAGCTTTCTTGGTCTTAGAAGGTGTCATGCAAGCTTCTAAAGGGGGGAAGCAACCAAGACTCCTACACAGCTATGATGCCTATGAACCACCACAACAACCAGAATGGCATGATAATCCTCGGGGTACATTAGTGGCACGTGTACCTTGGAGATAACCAACAGTTCCCTAGTTGAACTTAAGACCAGTCCAACAAGAGGGAAACTCATGTCTGGTACTGGAAAACTTAGCTAGCTACCCAGGGCAAGTGAAATCATGGCTCTTGGGGAGAGAACCTACAATCACTACTCTATTAGACCAGTATAATGCCTTCACTGGGCTATCTAGGAGGAGTCCCAGTGAAGGCCCAGTATCAAGGGTATAACAGAAGCCAGAGGCCTTGAACCAGTTCAATAACTCACCGCACTGAACACTTACAAGTAAAGGTAAATGGTCTAAAGGATAAACTGTGTGACTCACTGGGCCACACTCCAGCTTCCATGCCAAGGTTTTTTTTTTTTATTTGTTTCTTGTTTGTTTGTTTGTTTTGGACTTTGACTTTTTTGGTTTTACTTTTATATTTTGTCTTGTGGGGAGGTTGCAAGGGCAGAGGGCAGAAGTGAGGGGATGGGGAGATAAGTGGGACCGAGATGCATGATGTGAAATTCACAAAGAATCAACAAAACGTTAAAAACAAAAAATGACAGTAAGTGAAGCATAGTAATAACCCAAACAGTCACTGATATATGAATAAATTGAGATAATGTGGTCCGCATGCAGTAGGATACTACTGAGTCCTGTAATGTGCAGCAGCTGGGGTTTATCTGGAACAAATAATGCTAAATAAAATAAGACAGCACAGGAAGACTTCACTGTTACACTATTATAGCATTTAAAATGGTCAAATGCACTAAATTAGAAGCTGAAATAACGCTTCCAAGAGGCTGAGCAGAGGAATAAGTTGGAAGATACTAACCAATACTCATAAAGTTTCTGAAATATTGTTTTCCTATTTCTCTCACTCTCCATATGCATACATATCCAGGTACATGTGTACATGCGTGCACACTCTCACAAATACACACACATGCACAGACTGCATTTTGTGTGCTCCATATCTATTACCCCATGTTTTAATTGCTGCTAAATCAATCTGAGCTGGTGAGAGTTTAACCCATCACTATCATTGTTTTTTATCTTTACTATCACAGTTGTGCGCTTATTCTGCAGTAGTCCCTCTTTCTGGTATTTGAGGGTATTAAGCGGAGAATATGAATTTTACCGACTCTGCATCCTTGGGAATCCAAGCTGCCACTTGTCTGTGCTGGAATGAAGATTCCTTTTGGCACTGGTGAGACTGCCTTCCTTCCAGATTCTCCAGGATTTAACATGCCAGCTACTAATGGGCTCAGCTCTTCATGCAAAACCCTAGAAGTAGCATATGGTGGAGCTGCATATCCTTTCCAAAAGGCCCAGCTACCCTCTCTCTCTAGTCCTAATCCTTTTATAGAACAAGGCCCAGATACATTTTTTTTTTGTATTTCCAATGATTTTAATCTCGATGGTGTTGGAATACCAATATTGAGAGTTCAACATAAAAACTGGTCATGTAATGGGAAAACTCCCAGACCTGGCACAAACAAATGTGGAACTTTGCTTTGGCAACACTTCCTCAAACAAGATTAGGTTCAATTCCCATAGAGTTAATACTCCCACTGAATGTGGCCTCACGACAGCACTCTACAAGCGATAAAAGGAAACCAGCCAGCAGAAAGCTTCCAGCAATAACATGAGAAAAGTTTGTTTTCTAACACTTTAAACTTACAGAAGAAAATGTTATGCTATTAGCTGTAATAAAACATGTATGTTTAAGACCATTGGGATTGATAAAAGGGGAAAACGTCACAATGGAAGAGGATGTATGCAACATAACCAGACAAGTTGGAAAATAAAATAAATGAAATGGTTACTGGGATTACGCTCAACAGAGAGATTAAATGGCATATTCTCTCAACTGAAGAGAGCATTTCTGAACTGGAATGAAGCTATACCTGAGAAGATGCTAAAGAACAGCCTGTGCTCCATTTTAGAAAGACATGGAAAGCTAAATAAAAAGTGTAATGTATTTCTGAAGTGTGTCATAGAAAGCCAGAGTGGATGAGATAAACACAACATGGTAATATCTGTGCTTTCAAAGAAAATATTTTGAAACTTTACAGATTGAAAAAAAGAATAAATACTCATTCTTTTGATGTGGCACAGTAAGTTCCAAGCAGGAATAGTTAAAAGAAATGAAATCTAACTAGATCTATAGTAGTAGAATGAGATACTGGATTGCACAGTGCTAAGCTAAGGATAAATTGTCTAACCTTGACCAGAAAAGCTTCCTCGTTCTAATGGGCAGCAGTTAACGCAGAGGCTCATAACTGCTCGAGATGCTGAGAAAAAGCGATGACTGAGTTCTCAGCCCTAAATGGACATTTCTGTTCACCTCCCTCAAGGCTCCCGGAACATCATGGAAGACAAGGTGGAACAGAACAAATGTAAGAGCAAGAGGTTAGGGACAACGCTAACGCTGGGAAATGATGCCCTCTGCGCATACAAATCCACCACAGTGAGGATGATCTGCACAAGACCAAGCCAAGAAGATGAGGCAAGGTTCTAGCATCCCAGAGTAATCCTGCTCAGTGACGCAGAGAACAGAATGGGGGAGACAGATGCCTTGAGGCCGCATCTGGGAGGCGTGGTAAGAGGGAACAGAGGTGGATATCATCAAGATACAGTGTATGCATATATGGAATTGTCAAATAATAAAATATTTTTAAAAGATGTTTTAAAAAACAAGGAGAAAAGATATTTCCTAAAAGGGTCTTTAATATATGAATTAAATTAAATCAAAAAAGGAATGATAGCAGATTTCTCACTAGAAAGAAATGAAACACTAAGATGCAGATGATAAAAAATACTATCTTCTAGAGTCACATCAAAATTTCACACTGAAATTTTATATCAGTTAAATCTTCTAATAAATAAAGTGAAATAAAGATATTTTCAGTTGTAGTTTATAAAGCTTTCTATCAATAAACTTTCACTGACAGAGATCAAAGTACGGGAATTAAACTGAGAGGCAAACCCAGCTCATCATGTTTATGAGGACTTTGCTGACAGAATCATCTCCCTGTGTTTCTATCAATTCTTAAGTCACTTTTGGAAATATTAGCCCTTCAGGGAATTTGTTAATTCCATCTGAGTTTAATGTGTAAAAAGGGCCCCGTCTCTTTAGGCCAGCCTCCTAGCTGATTGGCTAATGATATACTTAATCTTTACCCTTGATAATTAGTATTTTGTATTTCCTGTATTTTTCAACATGATTTTTACTAACTTTATTAGTTCTTACAGAGAACTAGCTTGCATCTCCTTCATTATTCCTCCATTGCTTACTTTCTGCTTTGTTTATTTTCAGTTTTCTTTCCTCTGACTTTCTCTGCATTTGATTAGCCTATCTTCTTGAAATTCTAGAAATAAAAGCCCACTGACTTTAAAGCTAGGAAGCTTCCAAGCCTCAAGCTTTCCTTTAAGTGTGGCTCTTTCAGCAGCTCCTAGTTGCAAAGATTTTATTTCCATTTCACATAATTCAAAATCATTTCTGATTTTTTTTATCATTTAGCCAACAAAATTTTACAGATCTGTTGTCAGCTGTGTCTGTGTCTGTAAGCCCAGCACTTGGAGGTAGAGGCAGGGGTGATCCATAGTTCAAGTTCAACTACATAAGAACTTTGGAACTAGCGTGGGATACAGGAGACCCTGTCTCAAAAAAAAAAAAGTGTTAAATTTTCAACATTGGAATTTTTTCTGATATCTTATGACTGAATTCTAAATTCTTTTCCTTAAAATCATGAATCTGTAATATCTTGATTTTATTGGGGTATTTAATTGCCAGCATATGATTTATTTGGGTGTCTGATCCATATGTGCTTGAAATAAAAAGCACATTCTCCCCATGATGGTAATAATTCAAAATGCGATCTGTTTGTTACAGCTGGCAGTCTCCTTCAAACCTTCTCCATCCCTTCTGTGAATTTTATTCATTACTGAGAGCAATGCTGTGGACCGCTAGCTACGGGTGGAAGTGCCATTGGTCCTTCACAGTCTTATCGACAATCCAAGTCTCACTCGTGTTGAAATTTATACCCGGTTTGTCTTCTACAATAAAGTAACCTTATTTCCACTGCCTCTTTATTCTTGCTAATTCTCCTCGCCCTACACCCCCTTTTCTGATATCGATCTACCTTTTGTGTCCTTACTGTTTGCTTCATATATCTTTTTTCAATTCATTTACTTTCAACCACTTTTGAATTAAAATCCATCCCTTTTCTTTTAAAGATATTATATTTTAACAATGCAATCACTTGTATATGGCATATGGGGTAGCATGTTAGTGTTCTTGGAAGCCAGAAGAGGGAATTGGATGCCCTGGGGTTGGAGCTGCTGGAACTTTTGAAAAGCCAGAAGACCATGTGTTCTGGAAAGCAAACTTGGATCCTCTGGAAGAACGATATACACTCTTCACTGCTAAGCAGTTATATCTCCACAAAGAAACCTCATTTAGGAGCTTACTAAATCCCGCATGAAGTCAGACTCACGCTTTTTAAAAAATCCAGTTTGATAACATGCTTTTTAATTGGAATGTAAGTTTTTTATACTTACGATAATTATTTTGCCTGTAAGTCTATCTGATTGCTGTTTATTTCTCATACTCTCTCTTCTTTTTCTTTTCCAATATATTTGTTTCTCTTTTCCTGTATCTTTTGGGGTAATGTAGTAATGCACTCTTTTTGTGTGTGTGTGTATTTGTGTGTGTGTGTTTTATCATAATGCTAATTATTTTACCTCTTTTAGCTACCTCTTTGCTGACATTGTACTTATTTCTTTAGGTTTTGTATTAGTTTTTAACATATCACAACCTATATAGAACTATTTTATTACAATATCACATAAAACAGAAGAAAACTGCAACAAGGTAATTCTCTGTGTCTCCCAAACAATGTGCTATTGCTGCATTATTTCCTCTCTCACATTATAATACCCCTATGAAAGGAGATTGTAATTTCTGTTTTAACTGCTGTCTTAGTTTGGTTTTCTGTTGCTGTGATAAAAGGCCATGCCTGAAAGCAATATGGGAAGGAATAGCTTTGTTTCAGCTTATAGCTCTCAGGTCATACTTCACCACTGAGGGAAGGCGGGATAGGGACTTAAGACAGGAACCTGAGGCAGGAACTAAATCAGAAGCCATAGAGGCTCCTTACTGTGTTGTTCTCTCTAGCTCATTCTCAGCCTGTTTTCTTATACAAGCCAGGACCAGCCTCCCAGTGGAGGCACTTTCCACAGTGAGCTGGGCCTTCCCACATCAATCATTAATCAAGACTTGCTTGAAGCCAATCTTATGGAGGCATTTTTTTTTTCCCATTAAGGTTCCTTCTTCCATGGGGCAGAATGATTGTAAGAGCCAGAGGAACAGGAGGTCTATTGTGAGATTCTATAGATGTTGGAAGCTCCACCCACGAAGTCTCACCAACATGGCTGCCTAAATACAGCCAAAGAAGAATGATACCAATAGACATGCTGACATGAAATAAGGAAACCCCACGAAGCCTCAACCTTAGACAAAAAACTACAGGAGACTAAGAATCCTAAGAGAGGGAGACATAGTCTTCCCCAGGGAGGAGCACACCAACTGATTATCCAGTAGTAAACAGACAGCCTTGAAAACATAGACATACAAGCAGCAGTCTACAAGGGTTGTATTTATATATTTAGGAACATGTATGAACACAAATATGTAACAACAGTCAATGAAAGGTGTCATCAATCTGAAGATGAGAAGTGGATGGGGTATACGAGTGTTGATGGGGTATACGAGTGGTTGGCAGGAGGGAAGGCAGAAATGACGTCATTATATTATAATCTCAAAAAAAACAAGAAAAATTAAAGAAGAATTCCTTTTCCCAGATAAATCTATATTTGTGTGAAATTGACAAAGGCAACCAGTATCTTTAGATGTTGCCTTTTATGACATATTCCCTTAACTTATAACTGCTCTTGCATCACCTAAATTCTGTTTTTTGAATCAAGTCAAAAATCTGCAGCTTTCTGTTTGAGTGCTAGCTGACTCACCTGTGTGGAGTCTATCACATGCGTGCATAAAAGAAACTGTATTGGTAGAGATTTTGCCTAGCTTTTGCTCCTTTGAGTTTTTGAAGCATCTAATTCCCACAAATTTCTGCTTTTTTTTTTTTAATTTGCTCCTGTGCCTTCAAATAGTTAGCTGTTTCTCAGCAACATGCTCACTAACCTTCTAGGTTTCTCTCAGTCTAACCAAGCTGACAGTCAAGATTAATCATCACAAGGCTCTGCTCTGTCTACTTGACACTCTCACATATCTCTGTAAGCCAAAGCTACACAAGTCCTGCTCTTTGAAAATGTTCATATCATCTATGAATGAATCTTATCATTTCAACTGCAATCCACCTCCAAGAGTTCCCGCAGTCATCATTTCCAACACTGCCATGAAGTCCAAGGTCATAGTTTCTTTTGATACTCAAGAGCATCTCTTAGTTGTGAACACCCGGAGAATCAAAGACAACTTATACATTCCAATACACAATGGCACAGCCAACATTTCCATATCAAAGGGGAGAGCAGAAAAATAGTAAAGAAGGATGGATCAATACAAGACTAAAATCTGGAAAGGTAAACACTGAATCCTGTAGTCCCATGACCTGAATCCACTGCATAGCATGGCATGATGTAAGCCCTCAAGGGCTCTAGTAGCCCTGTTCCTATGACCCTACTGTTTGCATCCTGCATGGTTTTTCTCTCACACACTGGCTCTGTTTGTTGCACATGACTTTCCTCAGAAGACTCAACACTGCTGGCACCTCCAACCTCCTAAGAACTTTATTACATAGTCTTCCTTGCTCAGCTTCAAACATTGCATTCTAAAGGGCTGCCTTAAGGGATTCTGCCTCTATAATATATTGATTGCCCACCTAAATCTTCTCTCAAAATCCTGGACAAAACATTCATAACTCAGTGATTATTACATTCTGGATGCCTGCAAAGCCACATAGATAATACCAACATTTGTGGCAGATTCAGTCAGTAAACAGAAACCTTGAGGCCATAGTCATACTGATATTTTGAGTGTCTAGGCTGTTAATCCTAGCACTTGGAAGGCAGAGGCAGGCAGATCTCTGTGAGTTCAAGGACAGTCTGGTCCACAGAGTGAATTCCATGACAACTAAAGATACAAATAAAAACATTATCTTGAAAAACCAAAATTAAAAATAAAAATAAAAGAAATTGAGTTTAAAATAAAACCACATAAAGATGGAAAACACACAGAAAATATGGATACTATATGTTATTGTGTTGTCTTTGAAATGTTTGAATGCTGAGGATGGAGCAATAGATGCTAAAGACATTTGATTATAGATGCTGAGGGATTATTAATTCAGCACATATATTTTGAAAATGCCTTGACTTCAAAATTTAGGTCAAAAGATATGTTACTTTGGAGAAAAGATTTTGCTTTTGTTTACACAGAAAATGGGAGGCTGTGGATTCATTCTGGGTTAAGAAAAATCAGGTTTGATCAAGGAAGATCTCCTGAGAAATCTTCAGTAGGAACGAATGGCCCAGAGGTCTGAGTTCTACATCCAGGATAGCCTCAAGACTGCTGGCTGAGATGATCAAACCTCACAGAATATTCCATTTAGGAATTGACGATAATTCAAAATTTTCTTTAGGTCCCCATAAGATTATCAGTGCCCCCAATCAACAGGAAGTAGCCTGGTAAACTATATCTGCCTTCCCCAAAATATGGATTGTGGATGTTTTTCTTTGTTTAGAGTGTTGGTTACAAGTTATTACAGATAATGGCGAGGAAGAAAACTAAACAAAGGAGATTAGATTCTCAGTTCTTGCTTTAAATAAGAAAATGCCCTACAGGCTTGCTGATAGCCCGATCTTATGGAGGCATTTTCTTAATTGAGGTTCCCTCTACTCCACTGACTTTAGATTGTGTCAAGTTGACATAAAACTATCCAGCAAAGGTGTTTGACATGTACCAGTGTTGCATCATCAATACCCCAGTATGTATTTGATGTACAAATCTACATGAGGAAATCAGAAGTAGTAGAAACAGGCTTATTAATTGGTGTTACATGTAGTATGAATGATTCTAAGGAAGTTGCATCATTGATTGCTTCTTCTACAACCTTGGGGAGGGAGGAACATTGTTCATCTTTTAAATTTCAAGGAGTTCCCGAGACTTTTGAGTTGTTTGCTTTCTGAGTCTTAATGTACCTCCTTTAAAATGCTCCAAATCTAAAGCTTCGTTTAGAATGGCATGTTTTGATTAAGAGGAAACAGTAACACAAAAGATCCCCAGAACCCAGGTAAATAGCCAAATGCAGTGGCACATTTTGCAATCTGACTGATGGGAAAGGAGAGATAGATAGAGCCCCAAAGCTCACTGGCTAGCCAGTCTAACCAAACTGGTGAGCTTCAGATATTCTGGGTAGGAGAATATCTTAAAAACTGAAGTAGCTTTCTGTAGTAGTCTCCATCTGCTGGTCAAATATCACAGAACTAACAGTTAATACATCTACAGCACATCCCCCACACACTTATGTATTTATTCACATTTATGTATTTATTCACGTGTGTGTGTGTGCGTGTGCAAAACAGTAATAAAGAAATACAGGGCATGAATTAGAGAGGAAATGGGGGAATGGCATAGGAAGTGTTGGAGAAGGGGGCGTTGTAACTATATTTTAAGTAAATAAGATAAAATAAAGTGGAGATAAATTTGAGGATGAAACTGTGCCCCCCCACATACACATGTGTATTCAAATGTATATATCATATGTACTTGTACATATCACAAACACACACACAAACACACATACACACACATACTTCACAAAAAGATTTTTAACAAGTATTCAAGAAGGATTTTGACAGCGTTTTCATTGCATTACTGACATCACCCCATTCTCTTCCTGTCCCCTCTCAAGTACTCCTTTCCTTCTGCTACCCATCTCACTCTGGCCATTGAAAGATCAAGTTAGACTTAGTATAGTCAGGAAAGATTGAGGGTTACCCCCGAATGCTGCACAAACCCCAGAACTCTAAACCAACTGATGACACTGCATTACATTCTTTACCCTGTGTTTAAGAGAAATCTTTCTAGGAAGAAAAATAAAACATATGCATTTATTAAGTTCAAAGAGAGTAAATTGGAAAAAAATTAATTATAAAAGATAAAGATGAATCTTGAGCCCTACCTTGATAGAGCACACCCCTTCAGATTTGATAGTTACAAATGGAATCAATATTCTTGTGATGCTATGTATTTTTCTAGGACATACAGTAGAAAATATAAACATGAGTGCAAACGAGTCAGGCTAGTCATTCAGCCACATCCTCTTGATCTCTATGTGACTAGAATTTACTGTAAAATGTAACCATGATAAATGTTATTTCCTCCAAATACTGTGATCGGTACGATTGATGGATTTGTGGCTTCCCGTTGGTCCTATCTCTCTGTTCTTCTTAATATAGGAAGGGTATGAGTCCTTCGCCACCTGGTTCCAATCTGCATCTGCAGCCTTGCTTAAACTATTTCATTTCAGATTCACAACGCTCACCCAGAGTTCCAGAGTCCCCCCACCCCCATTCCTCCAGGCAGGAGGCATTCTGGAATTAGCATTCACACACACCTTGCTGAAGCAATCTATAATTAGACACAGTAACCTGAGAGCAAAGCCTCTCATGCTAACATCTCCCAGCCAGCCTTATCCTGATATAATGAATGTACAGTAACCTACATATACTTCAAATGTACACTCTAATGAATTTTGAACTATATATACTTAAAAATATAAACTATACTACAAAACCAGTTCCAGAACAGCCAAAGATACACAGAGAAACCCTGTCTTGAGAAACAAATATAGATATATAAACCACATATGAAATTATCACTACAATCGAGAAAATGAATAAATCTAGCAGTTTCTCTATGCCTTTTGTCCATCCCTTCCCCCATCTCCATGCTGGCTAATAGTTCCAATCTTTATCATCAATACAGATTAATTTACATTCTTAGAATTTTATGTAATATAGAAAAATATGTTCCTGTATTTTCTTTATTTTTTAAATAGCAGAAATATGGAGGATTCCTTTACATATGTCTTTTGGTGAAAGTATATGTGTATTCTTGCTAGAATTTCTTGGTGACACAGGTTTTACCTGATCAACATTAGACGATACAGTGGAACAGATTCCCCAAATGGTCCATTCATACAACCATCCTATAACTGCATGACAGGGGGAGGATGTGGTTCCGTTGGTAAAGTGCTTGCCTAACATGCAAAAGTCCTGGATTTAATTCCTAGCATTCCATATGGGATGGCACATGACTGTGATCCCAGCATTGGGGAGGATCACAAGTTCAAAGTCAACTTTGACCCTTTAAAGCCAGGCTGATGGGATACATAAGACACTGTCTCAAAGCAGCAAAGCCAAGAGATACAAAGACTAAAACAAACAAAGTGGGCAGTTCATGGTGGCCCAAGTCATCTCATGCTGCCATCAGCTCTGGGTATCATTTCTTCTTTTATCTTAGCCCTTTTGGGGAGCACACAGTAGTATCACACTGCAGTTTTGATACATAGGTCCCTGATAATTAGTGGAATGTATTGGTCACCTGGAGATGAATTCTTGATGAGATTCTTTCATCTTTTGCTTGTGTTTTTTTAGTGGTTTGTCTTTATTTTCATCTGGAGGGGTTTTTAATAGACTGAAATTTTGATTATTTTTAATCACATAATATTTATATTGATCATCGGAATTGTTTTGATTTATTGGAATTTTACACAATGCACCCAGGTTACAATCACTTTCCAATCCTCTCAGGTCCCACCACCTACCCTTGTGACCTCCCCAAAACAAAAGAAGAAGAAAGAAAGAAAGAAAGAAAGAAAGAAAGAAAGAAAGAAAGAAAGAAAGAAAGAAAGAGAGAAAATAACAAATCCAATTTGTGTTGCTCATATACTCACTGGAGCATGGTCAAACTTCCAGTGGCCAGCTCCTTAAAGAAAACTGTGTCCTTCTCTACCCCTAGCCCACCCAAACCAGAGGCGGTCAATCTTGACTATGCTTCAGCATCATCCACCCGCCCACTGCAAGCAGCCTCTTCATCTTCCCGATGTAGATTTGCGTAAAGAGAAATCCACAGTTTTTATGGTACCATTTGTCAAGACTTTTCCTTCATAGCTAGCACTATTTGAATGGTGTTCAAGAAATCCCTTTGCAGTTTATTAGGACTTTTTATTCCATTTAAGTCTTTATTGTTTACTATTGGTGTTCCACTCTGCAATTCATCAGGTATTGACCGCCTTTGTTTCTATTTTTTGTTATTTCTGTGTGCCTTATTATTTAAAATCATTATTTTTGATTTTCCTCTTGGTGTCAGGCACCAGACATGGCTATTGGTGAGCCTATCTTGATCCCACTTGTTGTTAGTTTGTTGAATGTGTTTGTTTACACGAATTTCAGTATTAAAACACTGCACTGAGGTATTGTTTCTCTTGATTGCTGAGCCACTTATATTTGAGACCTGATGTTCGCCCCTCCCTTGTCTCACCCAAGTCTCTATCTTCCCTTGATACTCAAAAGGAAGCAGGGAGGTTGGGTCGTCTGATAATGAAGCTATAGTGCCCTTGTATCTCAGACACACTCAAGTGAGGATCAGATTCTTGTCTTCCTTTGATTCTGTAAATCTGCTCCTGTAACTAAACCTGTGCCCCGCCAGGGTAAGGATCTGCCTGGAGAGGGTTCTATACCCTACGCACATCCCTCCAGTGCTAACCTGGGAAAGCCCACCTGAGTGGTCCTTAAGATAGTCTCTGGCCAACAGAGGGCTGTTAACTCTTCAGTGAGCTGTGCTTCAAAAACACCCCTGCCCCCGGACTAAATCCCCAATGAGTCCTCGCTGCCGTTTAAAATAGCAGCATCACATGGCACTCACAATTAAGCCAGTGACACAAGTAATGACAGGGCAGCCACGTCCAGGGATGGCTCTTCACTCTTTCCGCTGACCCCTCTCAAATCAGAAGCACACAGCTGGAAAAAAAAAAAAAAAAAAAAAAAACACCAAGCTGATCACAGCCCCTGCCTTCCGCAGCCGAGGAATTTAATTTCTGCCTGAAGCTGAAGCCCAGCAAGCTTAGCAAAGGTGTAAGTTCAGAGAGGCTGCCTTCCAGCTCCAGTCACGTGCTCGGAGAAAAGACCGAATGACACAGAACAATCCCCCACCGCTTCTCGAAATCTGTTCTTTCCGGTTCTCTGCCTCAGCTCGCAGCCAGATTCCTCTGTTCCTCCTCATTGGTTTAGATGGTTTACTTGGGGCCATCGGCTGTTTGTCAGGAACAAAACAGCCGCTGTACTGGCCCCTCGCTGGGTAATGGCAAGGACTGTGTCAGCTGTGGCTTTTCTCTTGCAGCGATTTCATTCCGTTGCTGTCAGTAGACCCTGATTAAATACAGTTCAGCCGCAGCACACCAGGTTACAGCCGGTACACAAAAGCAACCGATAGCCCCCAAATCAGCAACTGCTTCTACAGCATCAACAGCCCTTCCTCTCAAGGCCTCAGCTCCATTCCTCTGATTCGGATGCGTGCCCATTCGGTTTCAAAATTCAGATAGACTGTTTGCTTTCCAGTAAAGATTGAATTCTGCCCCCGGTGCTGCCACTGTTCCCTTGAGCGCCTCTTTGAAAGTCCCTTCACCACCTTTTACGCGAGCATCTTTCCACAGAGGTCTCATTAGGATGCCTGTGACCCAGCCTGGTCCCCAGAAACCCAGTGCAATTGCTCCGCTGCTGGACTAGCAGCTCTGAGTGACTACAGCGAGCAGCCAGGGTTAGACACAAACACCTGTGGTTTCCTAATTGCCGGGGGGGGGGGGGGGGGGAGGGCGTAGTTCAAATGCAAATCTCTGGCTTTCTTCACCTACCCCACCCACACCCCCAGGGGTCTGAATTAGTGCACTCCTTTAGAGACTGAGGGTTTCCATTTTAATGAATGTAAAACTGGGAAAGGTCTTTGAGAACCTCTGATCAAAAGGAAGAGGGAACAATCAAGCCAGCCAAAATTCCAGCCTGGATGGGAAGGGGAGGGGAACTCATGAAGTCCCACCTAGCTGGGGCACTGTTGGCAACTGATGGCTCCTGAGGAAACGAACATCATTTGTCTTCCAGGATACTCGTCCTTGAGGTTACCCATGCTCTGGTCCATGGTCCTACACCCATGAACATACCAGCACCATTAAGTGAGTTTAGAAAGAGAACACGTGAAGTTGGAAGGAAAAGGGTAGCCTGTGGAGTGGGGAAGGGAGAAGGGAGGGGTTTCACCAAAACACACTATATGAATGTGTTAATTTTTCAATAAAAATTCAGAAATTATTTTTAAAAGAAGAGAGTTGCCACTATCCCCTCAGATCTAGCTCGGGGCTAAAGTTCTACAACATATTATTATTGCTACTCAGAATTAGTATGTGATTCCAAAGCTTTGTCCTTGATTAGCCTAAGGAACGATGAACTTCCTTTGTATCCAGATAAAGGATACTGTATGATGTCAGTCATCACAGGCATCCTCTCATGCCACAATGTGTCCTTTCCCCAAGAGAGAGTCACTGGAGGATGCTGAGAAGAGAAAAGCTGCCATGGAAAGAGAGTAGAAGCCAACACGGAGAAAAGGCTCCACAGAGCCAAGGATAACAGATAAACCAGACTAACAGCCAAATCTCTTCAGTGCCTGTAAAAGTTCAGAACAGTCCAAATTAAGAGCTCACACACATGTGCTGATCTCTGTAGCTTCTCTTGAAGAGCGATGGGCCATCACCTTGGAGTACCAACTGAGCTATCCTTAAAAGCTTTTTGCTAGCTACCTGCTAACAAGTATGGAAACGAGTCTCACAGAGGGCTTCATAGAGCCCTTTGTAAGGTTGTTGGGTGTTTGTTTTTCAATGGTCATAAAGAGATAGCTTATTGGTTAAGAGCGCTTGTTGCTTTTGCAGAGGACTTGAGTTCCATTCCCAGTGTCCACATGGTGGCTCTGGGAATTATAGCTATGTAATTCCAACTCCAGGGGATTGATGCCCTTTTCTGGAATCTGAAGCCACTGACTACAGATAGTGTACAGACATACAGGCAAAAACTTATACACCTAAACAAAAAGCAAATAAATATTTTTTAAGGTCAATAGGCATGGGGCATTACCCATCATTGGCCTGGTACAGAGAAACCTAGTGTCAAAAATGCTTGCGCTGTCTGCCTTGCTTTGGTCATGATATTTTCTCTCACTGTTGAACTCAGCCTACACAAGGTAGAAAGAGGGTAGGTACCAGATGATGTGTGGAGTTAAGTACACACTCTCAATGTCCCAGAAAGGCTTCCACAATCCTCTCTCATCTTATTTGCCCTTCCTGGGGAGCCCACACACTGGTCAGCCGCAGCTTTACCTGCCAGTGCCAGCAGGGAGCAACTGAAACACAATTACTCTCAATGTGACAATCTCCCAACACACTGTGAAAATGGATCTACTTTCTCCAAACTACACAGGATTGAAGCTTTAAAAGCACTCCAGAATACGGTATGGTATCAAAACTTATCTACCTCCTGGAATCCCAGCTGTTTGCCTTGTAAATCATAAACTCTCAAAATTGGATTCTATCTTAAAGATCATCCAGACCACAGATTCTAAAACAAACACATCCCTGAAAAAAAAAAATTATAGGTATGGATTTTTTCCAAGATATTTTAATAGGAATACTCTTGGGGTAGAGCCCAGGTTTCTATGTTTGTAACCCTTTACTATCTGGTTTTGAGATGGAACAAAGTTTGGGAACCTCTGGTCACCCTGGGAAGTTTGAATTCCACCTCAAACAGCCCTCTTAAGTCATTCATTGACAGCATGCTTTAAGACACTTCCTGCAGAGCCTCACTTCCTGCCTCTATGGTTCACTTCCTATTTTAAAACGCTAGCCTATTTTCAGTACTCAACGGGGAGGAGGTTATCAGAAGAACCTAAATTTGTCCCGCAGTGCACAGTGCTTGTCTTCGTTAGGGTTTCTATTGCTATGAAGAGACACCATGTCAACAGCAGCTATTAAAAAGAAAACATTTAACCGGGGGATTCATTTACAGTTTCAGAGGTTCAGTTCATTTTCATCGTGACAGGGAGCATGGGGGCATGTAGGTAGATGTGGGGCTGGACCTGAAAGAGCTACATCTTGCAGGCAACAGGAAGTCGACCAACAGACTGCCCATAGGAAACCTCAAAGCCCACCCCCAGACTTCCTCTAACAAGGCCATACCTTCTCCAACAAAGCCACACCCCCTAATAGTGCCACTCCCTCTGAGATTATGAGGGTCAATTACATTCAAACCAGCACAGGACCCATGTGCTTTTACCTACACCACTGACTCCAAGGGGAAGGTCCATGTGTCCCCTTCCACCTACACCGTCTCGCAGGAACGTGACCTTGTGGCCCCACATCCTATCTGGGACTGCTTCATTTGTGAAAATATGCTAACTCTTCCCCTTAAAGAAACAGATAAGCCAAAAGTGTTAGGAGTCCCTTTATCAAGGTGCTAGAGACAGGGCGTTAGGACTCAGTGTTAACTTGCATGCTTTAGAGGACACACTGAGGGGCTAATAGTGCTTCATTAATTTTCTTCTCCAAGACCTTCTTGCCATTCACAGTTCTTGTCTTCCTCCCACAGCTTTATCTCAAGTCTGGCTGTTACCACCTACTTCCTGTGTGGAACTCTAGCTCTCTTTACTCAAGAAAGGATTCCGGTCTCCTCTTTGCCTTTTTGGCTTCTTTTGTCTAGGCTTTGCCAGCTCAGAAGAAAACAAGCTTCAAGGGAGAGCGCCCTGAGAATGGAAGAAAGGAGAACCTTATTCCTATGTCATATTGTGTTCACCTCCAGTGTGGGCAATAGCCTGTATGCATCAGAATCCTTGCCCCCATAGACATATACCTCAGCTTAGCAATTCTCCATTTCTCCCTAAAATAACCTAGTCTCAGAGTCTAGCACGATTGAGCTGATTACTGTAGCATCTTCTCTATGTCTGGTTGTGACACAAAAGTTACAACTCAGGCTGAACTCATGGTGGGCGGTCGTGAATAAGTGCAACATCCGTAGATGTACTTTTCCTAATACACCGATTGTTTTCCAGGCAGAAAGTTGTGGCATATCAGTTCATTCATGCAAGTGTTAACTTGAAATCTCTCTCCCAGTTTTGTTTGTGATTTGTTACTTAGGAGGTGAGTTATGCCTTCATCCAATATAAAGATACAAATAATCAATCACAAACATATTCCTCCCAGGAAATTATATAATAGAAGACAGCTTTCATCCTTTCCTTTGGCATAATTGCCATTATTGGAAGAAGAATATAGAATTGTGTGGACAATTATTTCTCTTGCAGCAATTTTAAGACTCTAAAAAAAAGAAGTATCAATTTTAAATTCTTTAAAGCCACATGTTCTAGAAACTTTTCCATTCTACCAAGATCACACAGTTCTAGTCTGTTTTCATAATATCATATGTTGAGTCATAGGGAGCCCAGCATATAGGAGGGCTCTGGGAGTTTATCGGCATGGAATGAGTGAAAGGGTGGAATGATGGAATGATGGATGGTTGGATGAATGGATGGACGGACGGACAGAGGGACGGACGGATGGATGGGTGGATAGATGGATGGGTGGTTGGGGATGGATGGATGGATGGATGGATGGATTGGTGGATGGATGGATGGATGGATGGATGGATGGATGGATGGATGGATGGATGAATGGATAGATGGGTGGGTGGGTGGATGGATGGGTGGATAGATTGGTGTAATAGCCTGATGAGACTCCATGTAGACCAGCATCCCATATGTTTAATCTGAAGGTTTGAAATGCTGTTGTCCAGGTAGGATTAGAGCAAACAGTGTTGACCTGATTCTTGGGAGACATGCTTGCCTCATCGTGTTGTTTTAGCTGCAGCCCAAGCCGCGCAAAAGCAGGGCCTGCTCATAAACATGATTATGCCAGATGGAAAACTGATTAAACAGGCCAGCTAGCAGTATCTGTTCATCTTAATTAGGGCATAGCTTGAAGATGGCTGCCTGAAATCCAATCTCATCCCAACCAGAAGCAATGGAAATTGCCAAATAGACTGCTTCCTCCCTAAGAACATGAGCCTGAGATGACTGTAATTTCTTTTAAAAACACATTTCAGGGGAAAATTGATCTCATTTGTTAGGGTATCATTTGAGGAAGGTCCAAATTACAGAAGATAAATATGGAAAATGACAAAATCAGTCAAAAGCAGATGATAAACAGAACAAATGGAGTCCACCCTTTATTGTTTAGGGCTCAGGCATTTTTGAGGAAAATGAGAGGCCACATCCCATAGTGCTTTGTTTCTTCCTCCAGCATGACAACATCTACCTTCTGAAGCTAACAGTGATTTCACTCTTCGGTACTGATAAAGCTCTGCCACTAGCTGAGGGCAGCCTGGGGCAAGAGGGTTAGTCATTACAGCCTTCCGTACCTCCAGGGCAGGAGCAGGGTCATAAAACCACCTACATGCTTTTTATTGTGTCCCATATTTATGTCTCATGTGCACACACACACACACACACGTGTGTGTGTGATGTTGTATATGGATCTGCATATGTATGGAGGTCACAGGACTATTTGTGGGAGTTTGTGCTCTCATTCCACTGTTTGGGTCCCAGGGTTTGAAGTCAGGCCATCTGGTTAGGGACCAGGTGCCTTTATCCAATAAACTAGTTTCCTAGCCCTCTAGCTCAAGAGAAACTTCTCAAGACATTCCTGCATGTGTCTACATGTAATGTTACAACATTCCTATCCTCACCACTGACCCTGAACATTTGGGTCCTTAAGGATCTTCACTAACAGGCATTTTCTTGCAAATATGAACAATTCCAAGGACTATTCCTGATGCTAGTCTGCCTTTCAGTGAATGGATAGATGGGCTACACTAGGGGTTACTATTTACGTGATGCAGGATGAGCTTGTCTGTTTGTTTATTTGTTCTGTTAAACTCCACTTACCTTTAAGACATAAAGAAAAGATCTATATGACCCAAATGTTCGTGGTCAGGGACGGTGGTGATGTTGTCATAGGTACACACCCTTCAGTGTTTAAATGAACTTTACAGTTGGGTGAGAACATGTTATTTCGGGCACGGTGACTTTTAAACTCTGAAAATAAATATTTCTATTTGTTTTGGAAAACAAAACAAAACAAAAAAAAAAAAAACACCTACATGCTATAGTTACTTTAATCTGGTTAGGACAGACGCTGTTACCAGGAGAGTTCCGGCAGCTTTAACTAATTAAACAACTTGCCCCTGGTCACGTGTCTGGAAAGCAGAAAGTCTGTGAGTGAAAAGTAGGAAGCCCTGTTGCGGGATCCTTTGTCATACAGCCTGACACTCGGGTTTCAGGAACTATCTGTCACGTGGACAGAGGAGGAAGAAAAAAGGAGGTACCAAGGATAGGTAGTTGCGGCGTGCCTGCGTGCGTGCGTGCGTGCGTGCGTGCGTGTGTGTGTGTGTGGCGGGGGAGTGGGGGGGCTTGGACTCTCCTAACATCAGTTTAGTAATTATTCCCTGATTATTCTGACCCCTCTAGTGTATAAGCCAACTTTCTCTATAGATCAGTCTGTAGGGGTGGGATTTTGCCAGCAAGCCAATTTACACGGTGTATCCCACCTGCTGGAAGAACACTCCAGGCAAAGTAACAAATTCACACTAACATTGACTCATCAGTCTGTAAACTTGGTTAACGCAAGTCAGTCCATGAGAGACAGCCCGCTCAGCTGTCTTTAAATGATCCCTTTCAGAGCTAACAAGATCCAACCGTGGGCCACAGTAAATCTGTCCAGGAAATGCCCACCTCCGGGGTCACTTACAGAGAACTGTTCATTAGGTAGTTAATAAAGGATAACTCAGTTTGAATCAAATACAAAAACATAAGCTGCTCATTTAGCAGGATTGTAGGTACTTGAAAAGTACCTGGGAGCTAACTTCGTGGTCCTTAGGACATAGTCATGATTGAAGGGATGCTGGAGACTGTATCCCATTTGAATCTAAGAGCATCTTAAGTGCAGCCTGCCTTGGATGGAAAAAGGAAAGGAAAATATTTTTCTTTTACCCTCTAGGACCTGTCACCTGGTTCTGCGTTTCTCAAAACTCTACTGCAAAGAATATTAACCTTGGATTTTCCCTAGTGAATAATGAGACATACAATCCTATAGTGTACCTTTCGGAAATCTGAAATGGTAAGCCGTTTCAAGACCCTCAGCAGGCGAATGATTTACTATTGGCTTGAACCCATGTCTGAGCAGCCTTCTCTGGTGAATATCCCGCAACAGTCAATGTGCAGAAAATAACAGACTGTAGATAAAGTATCTACATCATACCTGCTCCTCTCAAGGCTCAGGGACCATTGCAGAAGAGAACCATGAGCCCACCTTGGACTCCATTCTCCTATACTTACATCCAGAAGATAAGGTTTAGTGACTCACTCAGGACAAAGAGATTAAAAGTAGCTAACTATAAAGAGAACAATTGTACTATAGTAACACTTCTGTGATGCGGTCTCTCTGTTTCTTTCCATCGATATTTTCTCGAACTATCATCTCCCTTTGTCTTCTGTGATACTCAAGATGATACCGTGCTAACATGATGAGATAGGGGAGGTAAATGGTGGCGGTCTTGTGGTCCAGCAGGGGGCTGCTGTGCCTTCTAATAATATGTGAGAAGATTCATTGAGCAGTGAAAATTCCAGTTGGTGGCAGGTAGCTAAAGCCTCAGACAGCAAAAGCATGGATAAGAAAGACTTCTATACTAAAATGACTTTTAAAATAATATTTTATTAGTTCTTTGAGAATATCATACGATATATATCAATGATATTCAGCCCTCCTTCTCCAACTATACTCAGATCCAACTCTACCTCCTTACCCATCCAACTTCATTCATGTCCTCCTTTAATTTCTCAAGTCTGTCAAATCTGATTTGTGCCAGCCAAATATTATTGAGCACGGGGACATTCCCTAGAGCAGTGGTTCTCAATCTTTCACAGGGGTCACCGTCTTCTGCATATCAAATGTTTACATTATGATTCATAACAATAGCATAATTACAGTTGTGAAGTAGCAGCCAAAATAATTGTATGGTTTGGGGGTCACCACGACAGGAGGAACTGTACTAATGGGTGGCAGCCATAGGAAGATTGAGAACCGCTGCCCTGGAGCATGACCAAACTCCCAGGGGGTCACGCTTTAAAAAAAAAAAAAAATCTTTCTTTCCCAGCAGCTCTCAAGGCCAGTAGCTCCTCTGCTAGGGGTGGGCCCTTGTGCTCACCTCCCCACTCCATTCTGGGAATTTGTTCAGCTTGAGCTTACGCAGATCTTATGCATGCTATCACAACCGCTCTGAGTTCATATGTACAATTGTCCTGTTTGTGTCCAGAAACCACTATTTCCTTACAAAAACATCTAGCACCTCTAGGTCTTATCATCTTCCTATCCTCTCTTCTGCAATGGTCCCTGCGCCTTGAGAGGAGCAGGTATGATGTTGATGCTTTATCTACAGTCTGTTATTTTCTGCACATTGACTGTTGTGGGATATTCACCAGAGAAGGCTGCTCAGACATGGGTCCAAGGCAATAGTAAATCTTTATTAGCCAGCTAGTGACTACATTGAGCATTTAGGATCCCAGTATAGCACTGATTCTTTCCCAGTGTGAGCTTTTGTGTTCTGGGTTGACATACTATATAATTCGCAAGAACAGTTAGCCAGAAGTCAAAAGCAAGGTTAGTACATTTAGAGACTTTCCCAGAACTATGGACTTTGATGGATTAGGTGTTTGTTTTCATTCTTGACAGGTGGTGCTGTCTATGTGCTGAGTTTTACAGCCTGAACGACATAGTCAGTTGTGCTAAGGTCTGGGAGGGGGGAGGAGGTCTACTAAGTCTGGGACCCTGTTACATTGACAAGTTGTGTTCTCTACGTTAATCATCAGCTAATACAAGAGAAAGCTTCTCTGATGCGGGATGCACTAATCTATGGAAATAGTGACCAGTCATTAGGAGTTATTTTAATCGGATTCCCATTTAGCAGAATAAGGGCAGTAGGTTCTCCCTTAGAGTCTATGACATATCTAGCCACAAGTTCTAGGACCCAACAACAGTGTAACTATGGGTTCCTTCTTCCATCCATAAGGGATCAAGTCTTAAATCCAATGAGAAAGTGTTCAGTCACTCTAGAACATTTGTGTCTCAATTGCATCTGCAGGCATATCTTGCCAGGGCAGTCATGATTGTAGCTTGCAGGGTTCACAGCTGTGTAAGACTGATGATAACTTTTCTCCTCTGGCACCTTCCAGCACCTGAAAACTGCCCAAAGGGAAAATAATTCAATCATACTTTCGGCTTCTTTCTAATAAAATCTGATAGTCTCCACATTTCTGTTAAAAGACAATGCTTTACCCAACTCTATATCTGCTGGGATAGTAAGTCCGTTGATCTAATTCAGTTCAGCCATCCCATAAACACTCATCGTGGGTAGACTGCATAGAAGAATCTCTAGTAGGTCCTGTGGATGCCACAGAGTTGAATCTTGAAAAAAGGAACCTGGAGTGTGAACAGCCAGTGTTTGTAAGTTACCTTAATCTTACTGAAATAACAACACCAAAAGGTTCTAAAAAGAGACAATATTAGCCCCAGTTAACAATGAAGAAATCAAGACGTGAAGAAGTCTGGTCTTCATTGTCAGTCAGGGGTTGGAAGGGCACTTGTGCCTACTGAAGATTCAATAACCTTATACCTCTTTACCACAAATCTTGCTTAAATAATATCACGTGGAATGCAAGACATGAATGTGGCTGTTTTATACAAGCCTAGTGGCTTCAAAGACGGTTGGAAAGAGGTTATTGGGCATTCAGAGGAATGAACATGATTCCATCTGGGAGCAAGCATTCGAGAAAGGCTTTGTTTATGACTGATGTGACATCTGAGTGGGGCCCAAAGAAGAAGGAAAAGTCATTCCATGTATGACAGAGAAACAAATTTGGAAAATCTTCACTAATTAAAAGAGAACTATCAAAGACCTATGTAAGCATAAACATCCTCCCCTTTAAATTTAATTGAATCACTCCCCTTTAAAATTAATTGAATCACCGATTACTTCCTTTGTGTCCGAAAGAGGAGAAAAGACAGTTTACAATGTGGAGCAGCAACCCTGTCGCTTGCTTCCTAGTGATGGTGCCTATCTTGTTGTCATTGGTGCTGTCACCCTCAGAATACAGCTTTTGTAGCCTTCCAACATGAGGAAAGACCAGTGACTCTCCACATCTTCCAGGCCTTCAAACCCAGCCTGGGACTGTGTCAACACTGAGCTCTGAGGCTCTCCCTCGTACAAACACCCTTTCTTGGGCTATGCAGCCCCTCTCAAGCAAGCCAATCTAATAAGTCTTTCTTATGATACATATTCATTCCGTTTTATTCCTCTAGAGAATCCTGACTAATATAACTCTGAAGCTCAAAATGCAGAGTTGGCATCTTTAGCAAGAAAAGAAGTTATGTAATCTGAAGTTTTTCTCAGGGAAGATCTGCTAGAATACTTGTACAGAGCATCTCAATTGAGGGCGCATTTAGAGGACAAGGGCATGAGACGATGGTTCAGGGAGGGAGAGCAGCTGCTCTGCCCACATGAGGACCTGAGTTCAAATTCCCAGAACCCACCTTAAGAAGCTAAGCATGGTTGTGCATGCCTGTTGCCCTAGCATTGGAAAGTGGAGAAAGGCAGGTCTTCAGAATTTGCTGGACATCCGGCCTAGCCTAAGCAGCAAGCTTCTGGTTCAGTGAGGCTCTTTTCAAGTCATTAAGATGGAGAGTGACAGGGAAATAACTTGATATATCTCTCTAGTCTAGTGCCCGCATGAGTATGCTTAGGGGTGGGAACCATACAATCCCAGGCATACAACATGCGCATGCACACTAGCACACACACCCACACACCCACACACACACACACACACACACACACACACACACACACTTATGAGTTCCCAATTAATGGGAAATTAATCTAATCTGTTCTAGTCCACCCTAATTCAGTGATGGTTAATGAGTGACCATAAAAAAATGGCCACCAACAATGAAAATATTCCAATACCACACAACTATAAATGCATTTTGAAAATTGCTACCAAATAACAGAGGTATGGCAAGTAGAAATATGAATTGCTATTTCAGTTTAAAACATACTCTTTTTGGAACTTGAAAAAATGTCAAAATGAATAGCAGCAGAAGATGCCAACAGGGTTCCAATGCTGAGAGGCAGCATCAGTGCTAGTATTCATAAGGGTGCCCATATGAGAAAATTTCTTTTCTCTCTTGAAAGATCATATCTAAAGCTTAATAAGGAGCCAGAATCAGTTGACAAATGAGCAGTTTTCGGTCTTAAGAAACATGAATTCTCAAGTGGAGTGAAGAAGGTTACTCACTGTTAGAGCTTTGCATTAAACATCTGCACTCTAAAGAGGGGCAGTAGGGTGCAGCCCAACCTCCCCTCTCTCCAGCTATATTGGTGTCCTGGCTATTCGCATCACATCTCTGCAACTCATACCTACTCTTCCATATTCTGCTCACTGGCTTTGGTCTGTGAAGATGTGTGTCTCAGGCTCTTCTGGATGGTGGCTTTCTAGTTAGGAAGAACTAACTAGAAAAGGTAATCACTGTGAGAAGCAAGAGGCCACCGGTGCCCAATGCCAACAGAGTGACAGCCCTCATCTCCCTCTGGCTCCTCCAGCCCTCCAACTCCTTTGTCAGAGTCTTCCTATCGTCCGACATCCCATGGCTTTCTGTGCTTTCCAGAGAGTTATGGCCTCACTTCTAAAATTAGGATTGATAATATCTAGTAACAGGAAGGTGTGAAATCAGTCGATGAGAAGACTCAGCATTGGGCTTCTTTAAGCCTGATGACCTGAGGTCTATCCCGGGGACCCACTAGTTCCGCCTAGTTCTACTTCATGGAAGAAGAGAATTGACTACCTCAATTTGTCATCTGACCTCCACGTAAGTGAAGCAGCCTACATGTGCATGTATGCACACATGCACACACACACAAACACACATTTAATACATGAAATCAAGACTTTTAGAAACCTCATGAACTAAAGGGAGACAGTGTTCTCACATGTACTTCACATTTTCAAAACCAGTTTTATAATGTAAGTTTTTCATAAAGTTTTGACTTCTTAAAACATATGTTTAAATATAAAAGTGCTTACTTGCTCTTCCATTTTGCTGCTGTGTGAGTTATGCACCTTACCTGTCATGTATCTACTACTGTCTAGGAGTATTTTGGCTATTGACGGCAGTGTACGGCACCCAGCCCCTTGCCTGTCTTGCAAGAGGCATGAGCTTCCTGGCAGCAGTCACTGTTTGCAAAATAGACAATATTTTCATTGATGTATCCCACCCATTTTCTAATGTTATTATCATTATGATATCTCAGATTAGATCCCCATGCCTCTTCGCTCTGAGGATGGTCATCTTATTTAGCCTCAAATAGAGCAAGTAGAGAGACCACAGAGATAATAACAGCTAAAATCTCTCTCAGCTCATTTGAATTTGTTAGAAACCATAAAAAGGGAAGTTGATATTCTCCATAGTAAAATATGCATAGCATACTTAATCTTAAAGGGAAATAAACTAACATTTATGGTTGCCTATTATAGCTCAGGCAGTACACAGGGTATTTTCATGTGGATCTCTATTTAGGCTTGTTATTAGACTTGTTATCCTAACTACCGAGATGATTTGCTTTATTAATTGGATGAACATTAAAAAAGACAATGAAAACAGTCTACTTTAATTAAGAAGTAAGACGTATTTTTGGGAAGATGCACATGCTAGTTAGCTTTAATGTCAATTTGCTAAGTCATCTGAGAGGAAAGCCGGGACTGAGAACTATAAGGTTAGCCTGTGGGCACGTTCGGATTTGGGAGAGATTGTCGTGGTCGTTAATTGATGTAGAAAGGCCCCCAGTGGGGAGCACCATCCCTAGGCAGGCTGATGGTCTTGAGTTGTACAAGAAACCTAGCTAACAAGAGCCAGTGAGTGAGACAGACAGCAAACCCGGAGAGCATTCCTCCAAGGTGTTCGCTGTTCATTCCCTGCTTTAGCCTGAATTTGATGAACTGTGTCCTGGAAGTTTAAAGTCAAACAACCTTTGGTCAGAGTAGTTTATCACAGCAAACAAAACAAGGATGATGCATCTTTGTGTAAAGCATTTACTTCTTGATTTTTAGGTGCCAAGGACTTTTGTAGAGACCAAGGGCACAGAGGTTAAAGCCATGAGAGCAACCCGCCTATCCCACCAGCTGATGAAATGGCAGCTGCCAAAACCTGGGGGGGTGGTTTCTGCCAATAGAGAAGCCTTCCCTAGATAAACCTGCAAAGAGTACTTCCCCCATGAATAACAGGTCAAGGACTAATACGTAGGTTAAAAACTCCCAGACACCCAGCCACAAGGTAGGATAATTCTTTAATTCTGTTCACACTCTAGGACCTACATACTGTTAAACCAGGCACAGATGTGTCGCATTTATTTATTCTGTGGAGTATTACCTTCACCAGGTAAAGATGTGTTATATTTGCTTATGCTGTATTTATTTAATTATGAAAAGCTGTTTCACCTTGCCTGCCTAAGGCACCTGACTGGTCTAATAAAGAGCTGAACAGCCAATAGCAGGGAAGCATGGAAGCAGCTGGACAAGAAGTCAAGTCCAGGACAAACACAGCATCTTGTCTCTGCTGCCCCACCCCTTTTCTTCTCACAAGTCCCTCTGGGAGCACTAAGTCAGCCAGTCCCACAGATGTTCCCATTCAAGACTTTGCTCTCAGAGAGTCTCACTTTGATCTGTCTACCAGGAGCTTTGAGTCAAGAGGGAATCCTATATTTACGCATGCACAAAATGCAGGGGGTAGTCATCACTGTTAGTACAAAAGCAAATCAACAACTGTAACCAGCTTTTTCTTTTGGGCCACCAACTAGCTCCCAAGTCATGACACCGAGACTGATTATCAGTTTTGAATGCTTGGCCTTGCCTAGGCTCCTTTCTGGCTAACTCTTTTAACTTAAATTAACCTGTTTCTCTTTATCTACCTTTTGCCTCGGGGCTTTTTACTTTTCTTTCCTTCCGTATATTTTACTTTCAGTGCTTCTTGTGTCGGCTATCTGGCAGCTGTCTGACTTCTTGCTTCAGGTGTGTCCTCTTTCTCTCCTCCCTCTCCTCTCCTCTTTCTTCCTAAGCCTAAATTTCTCCTCCTATTCTCTCTCCCTGCCAGCCTTACCTATCCCTCTTCTGCCTTGCTATTGGCCATTCAGCTCTTTATTAAACCAATCAGGTGCCTTAGGCAGCCAAGGTAAAGCAGTTTTTTATAATCAAACAAATGCCACATAAGCAAATGTAACACATCTTGACATGGTTAAAGTAATGCTCCACAGCATAAAAAAAATGTAATACATCTTTGCCTAGTTAAATAATATTCCACAACAAACAAATAAACAACAATAAAAAACACAAAAGCTACACAAAGACGAAGAGGTAGAACTGAATTTGTGCTCATTCTCACGGAATATGGGCATAAACAATGAACTGGTGGTGGTGGTGGTGGTGGTGGTGGTGGTGGTGGTGGTGGTGGTGGTGGTGGTGGTGGTGGTGGTTTAATCCAGAGGCTTGAGAAATGGCTCAGCAGTTAAGAACATTTTTTTTTTTGCTCTTGCAGAAGACACATATTTGGTTCCCAGAATCCACACTGTGGTTCACAACTATCTGTAATTCTAGTTCCAGATAACCTGACTCCTTCTTGCTGCAGTATGCAGGAATCAAGCACTGAGATTTCAGTTGATAAGGCAGAAGGCTGACCCACCAGAATGAATGCATTCTGATGGAGGCAAACCCAGTTCTCAAGGCACTGGGCTTACCATCTTGTGCATATCAACTGATTATCACATTGGTTCTCTTGGGAAGTCATAAGCACTCTCCCTTGGTGCAAGATTCAGCAGAGTATAAATAAAGGGGCACCAACTCTTTTCCATGAACTGGTATATTGGGTCATGCCCCTCACTCTGTGGGACCTCCACTGGGAAATTTAGTCACACAGTCAATAACCTTGGTTCCCAGTCTAATCTCCACTTCATTCATTGAGATACATTAGAAGCCACCTCCCTGCAACTGTCTTCCATTTGGCAGGACATGCAGTCAGGAAAGAAGTCTTTCATATAGATCACATTGGGACCTTCAAAGATAAAGGGACATCCAAGATCGGAGAATTGCCTTTGTTTTGCCTGTGTATATAAACTGGAGACTCTGCAGAACAGGAGGAGAACAGCGGCAGGAGAAGATAAAGAAGCTGATGCAGAACAGTACATAGTGGAGAGTTCATTTCACCCTCAGATCCAAGTCCTGCGCTTGCTCTAAGTCTTCTTCTGAACCCTGAAGGGGACACTGAGGTTGGCATTCAGAGGACCCCAATACCTTCTGGCATCTAAGAGCATTAGGCATGCATGTGGGGTACATCTATACATTCAAACAAACACACATACACATAAAATAAATAAATCTTTTTGAAATTCTAGAATTTCAGTTCTGTGAGGTATATATGTACAAGAATAAAGGGAATGGTGTGGGGGGAGGAGAAGAGGAGTTGGGATAGGGGGAGGGGAGTTGGGGGAGGGGGCAATATTTGGGAGGAGGGGAGGAAAATGGGAAACGGGGAGCAGGTGGAAATATTAATTAAAAATGAATTAAAAAAAGACATGGAGACAAAGGAAAAAAAAAGGTTAGCAACCTTTTATCTTAAGGGTTGACACTGTCGTCTGATCAGACCTGGAGGGGAATAGACAAGATAAGTACTTACATAACCATTTCAAATATGACTACAAATGCCTGGCTAGGTCTGACTTGCTAGTATATTTTTAAAAGTGACTTTCAAACATTAATATGCACAGCAACCACTAGAGACTTCTGAGAAAACACAGATTACCCTGGCTTGGTAGGGCATGGAATCTGCATTGCAGTACCTTCCTAGATGTTGATGCTGGCCCACCCACGTCCCTTTACACAGCAAGGGTCTAGAGAGCCAAATTTGAAAAGAGAAAAAAAAATCCTAAAATAGAAAAAAAAAAAAAAACATCAAGTAGCATTATAGGAAGCCAAAGCCAAAATTGTATAGGCTGAGGTCAGAGGGCATAGCAAGTAATTTAGTTAACAGACATTGACATAAGATCTTCGATGATTGTTTGTGCTGTACAGAAAGAAGCAACATTTTCATGACTCTATGCCTGTATTGTCAGAGAAGCAGCTGGAAGTGACTGTAGGGGAAAGGAAGGGTGTTAGTGTTTGTTTGCAGCAGAGAAGCTACTGGTACAAGAGAAATGGGCTGCATCTGGGAATCAAACACAGGGGACCAGGGGAGCGCAACACAGATGCATCAGAGGCGATCACAAATTACTCAGGGATTTCTATTCCAGGTCTGCATCGATCTGCATTCTCTAAATGAGCAAACTCACAGAATGAATATTTATCACCCAGGGAATTAGTCAATTGGCTTACAAGATAAGGCCTAGGTGATACAACAATGACTTTTTTTAAAGAATTATTTATTTATTATGGATACAGTGTATACAGTGTTCTGCCTGCATGTATGCCTGCACTACAGGGCAGAATAGGGCACCAGAACGCATTACAGATGGTTGAGAGCCACCATGTGGTTGCTGGAAATAGAACTCAGGACCTCTGAAAGAACAGCCAGTGCTCTTAACCTTTGAGCCATCTCTCCAGCCCCACAATAATGACTCTTTATATGCAGGAGAGACTGAGGACCCAGTAGCTTCCAAGTCCATAAAGCCTCAGCAATTCTAATCTGGCACTGAAAGCCCAGGACTGGACAACTGCTGGTCTTTAGTCCACACTGGAAAGTCAAAGAGGCTGCATTCCAAAGTCAGCAAGGGATGAAAGAACAACAGAGTCGATGCACCCACAGTAAGGAGTGAAGGCAAGCAGGCAAAAAAAAAAAGTATCAATAAAAATGTAAAGGTTTACTTCACAGAAAGCAAATATTTACTTGGTGTTATTAAGTCATTTAAATGGCATTAAATATACCAGAAACTATTCCCATAAGGCAAGAGCATTGTACTAAATACTGTTGATTTATAAACTCCCTCTACAATGATCTCAAATAAGTCAGTAACAGTGATGACATTCAAGTTGGGGCACTGAATTTGTTGAGAGCAAGGGTAAAGAGTAAACTTTTGTTGACCTTAATTTTTTTCCATGTAGGTATATTATTCATTTTAAAAACAGAACTACAAGGCCTAAGGTGTTATCCAATTGCACAGAGCAAGCCACAAGGGACAAAAACATGTTTTTCCATAGAGGCATCTGAATAATGACAGCCGAAGTCAACTCACCTCTGTCTGCTGCACCTGAGAGAATCACAAAAATACATTCCAAGAACAATTCTGCATTTTGAAGAAACTAAGACCTCAAGACTCTTGTCTTGTTGTCTTGAAGTTTTCTCACAAGCACTCAGAAATCTCCTCACCTAACTTCATTCTTGGCAAGTGTTCTGATAGTAATTACTTGAGATAATGCCTCTCCCAATCTATACATATATTAAAACATAATTTACGCCTTAAAATACAGACATCTTTTTGTGGATTACAGCTCAGTAAATTAGGAGGGGGAAGTTAAGAAGAATAAAAGTACTTACTGACACATGAAGTGGGGCACACATGGGCTAAAGAAATGGCTCAGCAGCTAAAGAGATCTTGATGAAGATCCAAGTTCAGTTCCCAGAACATACATGGTGGGTCTGTAGAACTACAGTTACATCTGTAGTTCTAGGGCATTAAATTCCTCCATCTGGCCTCCTCGGGTATCAGGTACCCGTGGGCACACCTTCATATACACAGGCATGCATACTTTCACACTTACTTTAAGTACTTGCTGACTCTCACTAATCTACATGTTTCTACCGTGTGAAAGGCTTACAAGACTGATTTCAGTACTTGTCTTTCAACCACACACAGAACATTTTATTTCCATGTCAAGTGAGAGCCAGGCAGTTCAGAAGAGACTATAATTTAGAATAGTAATGTTAATATAACTTTAACAATATTAATATATATAAATAAAAAATCATGCTAAATAAGTAATTCATTTTCAAACTGAACAGCTCAGAAACCTCACTCAGGGAGGATACCTTATAAAAACATTCTATAAAAAAATCATTAATGTGTTTTCCTTTCTGCAAACATTTGTAGTCAAGCAAACATGATAGTGCAAACATATAATTCCAGAACTTGAGTGGCTGAACAAGAATCACAAATACAAAACAAACTTGAGCTATATAGACGGAAACCCTGTCTCAAAACAAGAAAACAAAAATGTATTTCTAGCTGTTGAATAGATTCTAAGTGCTCTTTCTGTAATAAAACACAACCCAAAGCAACCTGGGCAATGAAAAGGTTTATTCAGTTTGCTCTTCCAGGCAGTGTCCCATCACTGAAAGAAGCCAGGGTTTGGACCTGTAGCGTAAATTAAAGATAAAACCAGGGAAGACCCCCCCCCTGTCCTCAACAAAGCCAGTTTTCTTCTACAACCCAGGACCAGGACCATGTTTCCATGGCAAGTACCACCCACAGTATCTTGAGAATTCCCACATAAATTATCAATCAAGATAATTCCTGCTGGGCGGTGGTGGCGCATGCCTTTAATCCCAGCACTTGGGAGGCAGAGGCAGGCGGATCTCTGTGAGTTCGAGACCAGCCTGGTCTACAAGAGCTAGTTCCAGGACAGGCTCCAAAACCACAGAGAAACCCTGTCTCGAAAAACAAAACAAAACAAGATAATTCCCGTATACATAGCTACATACCCATATGACATGAGCAGTCCCTCAACTGAGACTCCCTTTTTCTAGCTGACTCTCAGGTGTGTCAGGTTGACAATAAAAACCAACTAGAGGAGGGAGCTGAAGGCATGGCTCAGTGGTTAAAAACACTCATTGCTCTTGTAAAGAACCTGACTTCTGTTCCCATCACCCATGTGGTGGCTCACAACCATCTATAATTCCAGTATAGGGTCTCTAATGTCATCTTCTAAACACCATGAGTGCAAAGCATGCATGTGTTTCACAAACATACATACAAGAAAAATGCTCACACACATAAAATAAAAATAGATCTGAAAAATTAACTAGTAAATAAGGAGTACAAAAACATGGATTTCTGAAGGCTGTAGAGGTTGTTGAAAGTCCACTTCCCACCCCCATTCTGTCCTCTCCCTTTCATAAGCACAAAAAATAATTTTCATTTGGACATAGGATTTGTTTGATGAAGGGAGTGACTATAGCCAATCAAATGACTACAACTCACCCAGTGTGAGGTCCAGTGACCACAACCTATCCAATGTGAGATCAAATGATTACATCCTATCCAATATGAAGGTCAAATGACAACAACCTATCCATCATGAGGTCAAATGACTACAACTTATCCAGTGTGAGGTCACATAACTATAACCTATACAGTGTGAAGTCAAATGACTACATCCTAGCCAGTGTGAGGTCAAATGACCCCAACCTATCCAGTGTGAGGTCAAATAACTACAACCTATCCAACATGAGGTCAAATGACTACAACTTATCCAGTGTAAGGTCAAATGACCACAACCTAGCCAGTGTGAGGTCAAATGACCACAACCTAGCCAGTGTGAGGTGAAATGACCACAACTTATACAGTGTGAACTCAGATGACTACAACCCATCCAATGTGAGGTCAAATAACTGCAACCTATCCAATGTGAAGTCAGATGACTATCCATTATGTGGTCAGATGACTACAACCTGTTTAATGTGAGGCCAAATGGCTACACCCTATCCAATGTGATTTCAGTGGTCACTCAGTGTTTTTTGGTTTTGTTGTTGTTGTTGTTTTGTTTTGTTTTTGTTCTTTTTTTGGTTTTTTGAGACAGGGTTTCCCTAGCTGTCCTAGAACTAGCTCTTGTAGACCAGGCTGGCCTTGAACTCACAGGGATTCACCTGCCTCTGCCTCCCGAGTACTGGGATTAAAGGCTTGTGCCACCATGGCCCAGCTCAGCATTTTATTAAAATACAATTGACAGGGTACAGACCATTGTCCCACAGCAATTGAACCCATTAATATTTAAATTAGCAATCACCAATACATTTTTTCAACACTGCTATACCACAGTTTGTGCTACCTTCAACTAGTTTCTGCTTCCTCCCACAGAGTTCAGGCAGAGACTGTTGTTTGGGAAGTGGGAATCCTTCCTAGAGGCTCTAGAGTAGAAGAAGGAATTAAGGACCAACCTCAACGGTGTGGATTTAAGGTGAACATGTGTCTATTCAACCAATCATCACTACTGTCTCTAATTGAAACTGTGGGATCACACATGGAAGAGGTTAGGAAACAGAAGGAAGCACATTGTACCATTAAAAAAAAAATGAACTCCGACTAGGTAAGAGCCAATAAGTTGGGTGCATGGGTTGAAAGAAGCCTGAGTCTTTTTTAAAGAAATTGCATGTTAGCTCTTACATAGCCGAGCAAGCAACGGCTTTTAGCATTGCCAGCTGAGATGAAGCAACTGAGCTGTGAAAATCATTACTCAGCTTGTGGTGGTTAAGTCCGGGAAATCAAGCCAAAGGCTTTCTAACCACTGGCAGTCTTTGAGGAAGGAAGTTAGGACCTCATGGGATTGATGCTGTTCCCTCCCCTAGATCGTCCTGTGTGCTGAATGCTGCTCCCAAGACGCTTGAGCCGCTGCCATCTACCTCCTCAGTTTTTGCATTGAGGAATAAAAAAGAACCTGTAAATGTTCTTATTTTGTAATTACTCCTAATGACTTTGTATTTGTACGATGTGTGAGTCACACCAACCCTGGGGATGCCCCCCTCTTTCTCCCCTTTGAGCTATTAAACCTTCACTGCTGGTTCCACAGCCAAATCCCTAAACCTTTGGGGAAGTCAAAATTTTCCTGACTGTTTTCCACAGAAAACTGACATCTCTGAAGACTCCAAATGGCCAGTGACCAGATATACTTGGAAGTAGCAGATGTACTTTTAAATGCCATGAATCTCATTGCCACATGGATCATCAACCATAGCATTGATTCTCCTGAGTGTGAGAGCCAGAAAGTCAATTAGCAAAAACTATACTTTGGGTGAAAATCAACCTCTGTCAAAAGTGAAAGAAATTTTGAAATTCAAAAAGAAGAAGAAAATTATTCTTGCTAGTCCAATCAAATGTGAAATATGAATGATGTCTGAACTCATACAAGTGTTGAGGTCAAACTCTCAGATTTTTATGGTAAGAAGAGCCTAGGGATCTACACACAGGTAAAGGGAAGTTGGAGTCCCACTGAGGAAGTGAAGAAGTACTAGGACCAAAAGATCATCTGAGCAGAGAAGGACAAGCTTGTGAACATGGTGACCTGGTCTCTTGGCCAAGACAAACAGTAGAGGAGGGTGCACCAAAAACACCAGCTCTATTGGGTAACTCCAGAGTTCTTAGCGGAACTTTCTGCTTACTTTCTTAGATAGACTGGAAGATACTAGGTTTTTTTTCTCTTCTACTTGCATATATTCATTGTAACTGTAGTAGGTTTCAAAAGGCCAGTATTATATAAGCATATTACATCCTTTATCTTAAAGCAGCATCTCATATAAAAATAGATATGATATATCAAGAAATATGACTAGAGCCATGAGCCCAGGGCCAGTGACCCCAAGAACAGCTCAAGGGAGATGGATGCCTCTCTGTGACCTTGGGAGAGATAGTGGACTTCCAACCATGCCAAAGGGTTAGCAGAACCTAGTCTCAACAAGAGGTATCTGTGTAGGGACCTTCAAACCTGAGACTAATGACTAGAACTTCACTAGCAGACATAGCAATGTGCACTAGCTTCCAACAAGACCTATTGTTTCCCAGTGGACCTCAGTCCAGGTTGAGCCAGATTTTGTCCATCCATCCTTCCAAAGAATATACCAGGACACATCCAGAGCCTGGTTTAGGGATCCAAATTTCCTGTTTCCTAAGAACTTAAAGACTTGTGAAACAGACCTGAGAGGAACCTAACACTGAGCATTTTCCCAAGAGATGGCATGTCTCCTGGAATAGCATCTCCACGCTGGGTGAAGTGGAGGTGCCGTTAACTAACAGCCTCTGTATGTGTTCTATCCCTTCCACTACATACGTCGCCCAATTAGCTGTGGAGGTCATGGTTCATAAAGAGCAAATCTGCTACAGAAAATAAAAAAGCAATGGGTTTTTGTTGCATGCTGAACAGAACTCACGGTTTAATTTTCAATCCTATTATTTTAATGATTCTACTACATCAGAGGAGGAAATAAAGGTAGAAAATAAGCGCTATAAAATAAGTGTAATGTGAAAGGAGAATTTCCATGAAAGAGAAACAGAGATCTGTGAGGAAAAAAAAAATGAGTGGCCAAATAATGCTGGAAAAAATAACCTATCACACTAAGAGAATTCTGTAGCAGTGTCGTAAAGAGACGGGCTATGTGTTCTGAAAGTTAAATTTGTGAGGAACGAACTTGAGAAATAAAATGAAAATTGCAAAAACGGATCAGTTGGAGTGAAGGGAAGACAAATGTGTAGCCTGAAAACAAGGAAAAACTCAAGCCATAGTCAGAACGAGAGCAGAGACAGACACAGGGGGTTTAGGACTGCCAGGATTGCCTCCTAATTTATTATTATGAAGCTAATCATATTCCATGAGATTAGGAGATTATGTAAAAGGAGTATGACTCCAAAATTCGCACAAATGGTCTACTGGTGAATTTTATCAAACGTGCAAAGAAGAAATTACAACAATTCCCTACAATCTCTCCTAGAAGACAAAAGCAGAAGAAATATTTTTCACTCACCCTAACAGACTAGTATTTCTCTAATAAGAAAAAGATACATACCAGAATTTCACAAACATGGACATAAACACTTACAACAAAATATTATTGAAACAAACACAATTCATAAAAAGAGGTAGAAGGAAGGGGGAAGGGGAGGGTTGAGGAGAACTTGAGGGAACGGGATTGCCTTGAGGGTGTCTGAACTGGCCTTGCCCTGTAGTCAGACTGATGATTATCTTAAATATCACCATAGAACCTTTGTCCAATAACAGATGGAAACAGAGCCTCCAACAGATGGAAACAACATTGGAGCACTGGACTGAGCTCCCAAGATCCAGCTGAAGAGTGGAAGGAGTGAGAGTATGAGCAAGGAAGTCAAGACCATGAGGGGTTCATACACTAAGGCAGTTTGCCTGAGCTAATGGGAGCTCACCAACTCCAACTGGACTGGGAGTGAACAAGCATGGGAACAAACTAGTCCCTCTGAATGTGGTTGACAGTTGGGGCAGACTGAGAGGCCACTGACAGTGGCACTGGGATTTGTCTATACTGCATGTGTTGGCTTTTGGGGATCCTATACTTTTTGGATGTATACCTTGCTCAACCTAGATGTAGTAGGGAGTGTCTTGGACTTTCCACAGAGCCAGGTGCCATTGCCTTCTCTTAGGATTGGAGGGGGTGGGGTGGGAAGGTTGTGGAGGGAATGGGAGGGGAGTGGGAGGAGGGGAGGAACTGGGAATTTGGATTGGTATTTTTTTAAAGTGATAAAATAAAATAATATAAAATAAATAAGAGATCAATAAAACAACCAAGTGGGATTTATTTCAGATATGTAAGGAATAAGGTCCATTGGTTGTGGTATAAAACTTATGATATAGTAAAATTAATTGATATAACATCTGTTATAGAATACTGTTTTAACTAGACATAGATATGTTTCATTTGCTTATGCTGTAGAATATTACTTTAACTATGCAAGTCTCACTTTTGTTTATGATACATTTGTTTAATTAAGTAAAGATGTGCTGTCCTTGTTTCACCTTGCCTGACTAAAACACCTGATTGGTCTAATAGAAGGGTGAACAGCCAATCACTAGGCAAGAGAGGATTAGGTGGGGCTGCCAGGCAGAAAGAATGAATAGGAAGAAGAACCTAGGCGCAGGAGAAGGAAAAACAAGAGAGAGAAGGAAGAGAGAACAAGGGAGAAGCCCAGAAGCCAGACAGCATCCAGACCACAGACACGAGAAGCAGTGAAAGTAAGAAAAACAGAAAGAAATAAAAGCAAAAAGCCCTGGGGCAGAAGGTAGATAAAGAGAAACAGGTTAACACAAGTTAAAAGAGCTAGACATAAACAAGTCTAAGCAAGGCCGAGCATTCAAAACTAATAATAAGTTTCTGTATCATGATTTGGGAACTGGTTGGTGACCAAAAAGAAAAAAACCTGGTACAAATATCCATCATTAATACTCTCTTGTCACATAACCACAACAGGTTAAAGAAGAAAAGTCACACAATGTATCATTACACACATGTGTTAGACCATTTTCCATTGCTATAACAATACTCAAAGTTAAGTGCTTAGGAAGAGGTTTGTTTAACCCATAGTGTTGGAGGCCACACTTCCAAGGACAGAAGGGTCCCGCTGCTTTGGTCTCTTTAGGGAGCCTCCTGAAAGAGGCATCACGGCAGGGTGCATCACAGAAGAAGAGATCACCAGGTGAGTCGAAAAGCAAGGGTTGGGATCAGCCTTGCTGTTCTTACTATAGACCTCTTACAAAGCTCAACACAGAAAACAAACCTAACTTAATCCCTTTGATAAGAGAGGAGGAGAGGATGAAAAAGCAAAAGATAGAGGATGCTTAGAGCAGTGAGCTTTGTGGACACGTTTAGAAACACATTTACCAGAATCCATAGAGTGTGTAGCACGCACACACACACACACACACACACACACAAATAGACTCTCATGTAAACCAGGGACTGTAAATAACACGGTATGATAATGTTGGCTCATCCACTGCAACAGATGCTCTACTCTAGTGGGGCGGTTGCTAGGAGAGAAGGAGTGTTCACTTGAGTAGGTGGGGAACATTCTCTTTTATTTTACTACTCTCTATTCTAATTTACTGTTCACCTAAAACTATGTATTTATAATTATTGGCAATGATCTTTTCTCAGGGGAAAAGGCTAATATACTTGTATACACACACATATATGAGGAGGATGGTAATCACCTGTATATATACATATAGATGATAACCATTCTCAGAAATCAAAGAATATAGTAGTCTCAGCACTCTGAAAATAAAATAGGAACGATATTAAAATTTTATTCCTGTGTAGTGAGCTTATAGAGTATCTTGCAGAACTCCTGAATAGTTTTTAGTACTTTTCAACTTATCCTTGATAATACATACTCATTATTGCTAATGATAAGCTGATACCATTTAAGATACATGTATGAGTTGTGCACATGAGTATTTCAGGAAACACACATCACCTTGTCCTAGCATGGGTGCAGAGAAGATGACTCAGAATGACAGAAACAAGAGAACAAAGCACGTCAAAACAGGAGTAGCAGTTTATCTGAAGTTATGCTGGGCGGTGTCCAAATGAAAAAAAAAATACTTCATCAATATTTTGTGTGTTTTCTAGCTGTTGTATAATGGACTTACATTTCATATGGGAAAAACATTTTTAAATAAAATCCAATATGCTGTACATAGAATAATACTTTGTACATAACCTTGAGCATGAGGAGATGTTTGTGTTTTTTTAAACTTTCAAGAATCTTGGCATAAGCAGGGCTAACATGACACTTAGCAGTTTGTTCAAGAAGAGCTGGACAAATAACAGTCATTGAAATGATAATAACATAGTGTTTCTAGTACAGCCAGAGGTGAACCGACACATTTTTCTGTGAAAAAGTTTAATATTCCCCAAGTCAAAGGAGACATGTGTTATAGAATAGCATTTTAAGATGTGTTACACTTGTTTATGCTGTGGAACATCTGTTTAATGATGTAGAGAGAAGTGTTGCAATATTTTACATTGCATTTGTTTAACTTTGTGAAGCTGTGTTACTTTGCCTACCTAAAACACCTGATTGGTCTAACAAAGAGCTGAACGGTCAATAGAGAGGCGGGAGAAAGGGTAGACGGGGCTGACAGGCAGAGAGAATAAAGAGAAGAAAAACTCTGGGAGGAGGAGATCTAGGAGCAAGAGAAGAAGGGGCCAGCCACCCAGTCATATAACCAGACATGGAATAAGAAGTAAAGAAAAGTATATAAAATAGATAAAGGTAAAAACCCAGAGGCAAAAGGTAGACGGGATAATTTAAGAAAAGCTGGCTAAAAACAAGCCAAGATAAAGTCAGGCATCATAAGAAAAAATAAGTCTCTGTGTGATTTATTTCAGAGCTGGGTGGTGGACCCCCAGAGAGTAAAAAGTAAAAAGAGTTTAAAAATACTATAGATAGCTGTTTCAAAATTGGAAATGAAAAATGTCTTGATTTATTTATTTCATTGTCCCAGGGTTTATTTTCAAAAGATGCTCTGACTTAGGCAAACTTGTCTTTGACCTGATGAGGGTATTTGGTGACTGTTAACTACCTTGGGATATGTTATGTGCAGCATCTCTGGTCCCCAGAACCTTGGTGAGAGGGTAGATACCCACAGCCTCACTTTCTGGACAGGGACACACATAAGACCTCCTCTCTAACATGACATATCTAATACATGCTGCAGGCATTATCTAGATATGCATCTGACCGACTGTAAAATCTGTGTCCTTCCTTCTTCTGCCTCTACATATCAGATGGGGTCTTGGCTATGATAATTCTCCTGCTCACAATGTATTTTTCCAGAAGTTCCTGACTCAAGCATCATTACTGAGCAAGATGAACAAGTTATAATGTGACTTTATTTTAATTGTCATTCCCGAGAGCAAAGCTCCAACCATGCAGAATCTCCCAATGTTCCTGGACTCACTCAGTGCTGGCTTCCTATCTTGATGCTGGCACTGACAGGTTCAAGAAGAATCAGCACACTTTCTTGGCTTGAGATTTTGGACTTCCAAATCAACACAATGAAAGATAAAGAAGAAGATGGGGATGGAAGGAGGCCCAGACATCCCTTTTCCCTCTGCCGTACCACAATTTGGATACAGATCAGAGTTGGACTAAAGATGGCCTGGAGCCAACCCCCACTTGTGGTTTTCTTTTGTATAGACCAGTAGTTCTCAGTCTTCCTAATGCTGCAGCCTTTTAATACAGTTCCTCATGCTGTGCTGACACCAACCATAACATTATTTTTGTCGCTACTTTGTAACTGTAATTGTGCTACTGTTATAAATCATAATATAAATATCTGATATACAGGATGACCTTAGGCTACCTCTGCAAAAGGGTCATTCATCCCCCAAAAGGGTCATTTATGCCCCCCAGGTTGAGAACTGCTAGTATAGACCATGAGCAAAGAATGGTGTTTGCATTTCAAAGTGGCTGAAAAATTCAAATGATTAAGATTATTTCATGGCTTGTAAAATGATATGAAAGTTAATTTTCAGTTTCCATAAATGTAATTACATTGGCACTCAGCCACCCTCACTTATGAATTGCCACGGCTGTTTTCTCACCACAATAGCAACATGGAACACTTGCAACAGAGACCATATGGGCCACAAAGCCAAAAATTTACTACCTATACCTTCATTGATGTTTGCTGATCCCTAGTACAAACAGTCAAGCAAACGATCCCTTGAGAAAATAGAACGACGATGCAGATAAAGCATGGATTATGCAGGGAAGGGTTTAGCCTCCTCAACTACTTAAATTAAGGAAATTCACTCTCCCAAGTATCCAAGGGACTCTAGCCAGCCCTAGCCTGGCAAACGTGATCCTGGCAGGCTTTTCTCTTCCCCCTCCCGTCTCCCCTGTAAATCATTGGATTATATTCCTGAAGTTAGCCCCAAGGTCCATTCCCTTATTTGGCAAATTCCTCCTCCTGAGACTGACGACCAAGGTCCAGCTATCAAAGAATTAAAGTCCAGCAAACAACCCCCACCCACCCGCTTTGGTTCACCTTATTAACATGCCAATCAAAATATACCACTGCCTCCTAGACCTTCCCTTCTCCTCCTCTTAAGAATGGCACCTGCAAGTCATTTGCTGCTGTTTTTCTGCCTGAGTCAGAAAGCAGCCACTTTAATTTTTCCCCCAATTAATAAGGAATCTCTCTATGAAAACACGTGTTTGGATCAACGCGGGGACGGTGATCCCCCTTCACCAAGATCAGGGCACAGGCCCCCAGTTCTGCTGCTTCCACCATTGTAAAGCCTATGCTGGTATTTGCTAAGCATCCACAGAGAAGCAGGAAGAGTGCCCTGCATCTTCTCTTCCTCTGTCTTCCTTGCAATTCTATTTTCTGAGCCGTTGTCAAAGGGATGCAGACTCTTACAGTCGTCACTCTGACCCCAGGAGCAGTTTCTGACAGTTTTGGCTCCGTGAAGCATCCCAAGCTCCTATCACAATGCTACAGCTGCCTGCTCTGTTTAGTCAGGATGAACCTCCCACAATGCACCTGTCCTTTAATCCCACAATGTGTGCACACAGACTTACACACACACACACACACACACACACACACACACACACACACACACACACTGTCGATCCTGAAAGAAAATCCCGTTTGTAAGCAGACCTGGCTATGAAAATGTGGCTGCCGCTTGTTTTGGAGAGAGATGTTACATATTTCGGACAAGGGCTGCCCTGACCTATTGAATATGGTTGCCGATATGAACTGGGAGGGAGGAAATGAAGGAGAGGCTGAGGGGGAGAGGGCACTGCCGAGTGAGCAGCCAGACACAAGGTGTGGCATCAGCGCTGCAAAGTTCAGATTCAGGACTCCCAAGTCAATCACCTTCACGACAGAGAGGCTGGGTGCGAGGAGAAGAGTGGGCGGTCCTCTTGACAACTTACTGATCGTCTAAGACAATTTCATGAACAAAAATATCTTGAGGGGGGAAAGGGTTCCTAGAATAAAGCACGGGAAGAGAATATAGGAGCTGTTAGCAATGCTTCTGTTTGGGTGGGAGGAGGGGGCGACCTGTTCCTTTTATTTAAACTATTCTGAGTTCCCTGTGTCTCCCTTTGACTCAAAGATGAAGAGAAAGGATATGAATGTCGAACTCGCGGGCGGAAAGAGCCTCCCAGACGCGTGTGCACCTTCCAACCCCAGCTGCTCCGGGATCATCAGAAATCACTCTGGAAACTTAAAACCACATTGTTTTCAGGCTTCTTTCTTTCACTCTGAAGACTGAGAACAGAACACAGGAGCATCTTCCCACTCCCCACCCCTGACACACCCACACCCCTCATCTCCACACCCCCACACCCCACATTCCCCACACCCTGACACATACACCTCACACCCACACACCATACACCCTGACACAATACACCCCCACACCCCAACACACATATGCCTCACACCCTGACACACATATACCCCCATACCCCTACACCCCACACCCCACCACACATATACCCACACCTCCTCAGCTTCACACCCGCACACTCCACACCCACACACACCGACACACATACACCCCCATCCCCCACCCCCTGACACACATATACCCCCATATCCCCACATCCTGACATATAGACCTCACACCCACACACCCCGACACACATATGCTCCCACACCCCCACACTCCCATACCCCCACACCCTGACACACATACACCCACACTCCCACACCCCCCACATCCCCACACCCCTGCCTCGGTCTGGAAAGACAGGGACGTTTCCTAAACTGGTTTCTTCCTATCAAATATTGACAATCTGTCTTATGATTATTTCTAGTTTACTTTCGTGAAGATTTAGAACCTTATAGACACTAGTTTATTATACATGATGACGGCCCCCATAAAAAGTTTTTCAATGTACCATGTACTTTGACCCCCCAAGATCCTTCCTCTTCTCCCCACTTCTCCCTTCTCCTAATCTCCTTCCTTCCTCAGTGTCCCCTCAACCTACATGTCATATAGGAACCTGTTTATAATCCAGGACCCACAAATGAGAGAAAACTTTGGGTATTCATCTTTCTGAGTTGGACCTGTTCAGTTGAATATGATGACCTCCAGGTCCAACCATTTTCCAGCAAGTGACATAATTTTGTACTTCTTTATGGCTAAATAAAAGTCTGTCATGTAGCTATATCAAAGCCTTAACCATCAAGGAACAGAGACCACGCTGACAGTCTCCCTACAGTCAGAATGACTGTCATCAGTAAATGCTGTCAACAGGAAATTCTGGTGAGGATGGGAAGCCCAGGGGAACTCTCATGTGCTCCTGGTAGGAATGTAAATTGTTCTGACCACTGTGGAAGTCAGTATGTCCGTTCCTAAGAATTGCCATATGACTCCACTATGCCACTCTTAGCCACATACATCCTAAGGACTCACAGACAATTTATCACAGAAATATCTGAGCATCATGTTTGTTGCTGGAATCTTGACAACAGCCAAGTCTAGAATCAGCCTATGTGTTGTCAGCAGAGAGAGGGTTGAACAATGTTTCTTTTTGAAGAAGAAACAAAACTAAATTCTTTCTAGCCCCCAGTATCTCTGGATTCATCAGTGACAATCCCCCCTCCCCACAGAAAATTCTGATTGGCCAAAATATTGAATGATTAAGATTATACTTCAGGGTGAATATATAGATCTCACCTAAAATGGATGCATGTTCTTTTTTGTTTTGTTTTGTGTTTCAAGACAAGGTTTCTCTGTGTAACAGCTCTGGCTGTCCTGGAACTCACTTTGTAGACCAGACTGGCCTCGAACTCACAGAGTTCCACCTGCTTCTGCCTCCTGAGTGCTGGGATTAAAGGTGTGCCCCACCACTGCTTGGCTCACATGCTTTTTTTTTTAAGTTAGGGTTATTAAGATGGCTCAGTGGGTCAAGGTGTGTGCCACCAAGCCTGACCATCTGAGTTAGACTTCAGGACCCACAAAGAGGAAGGAAAGAACCATCCATATCACCTCAGCCAGGGTCGAGGACTTGTGAAGCCCTTCCCACTCCATGACAGATATTGACTGGACTGACTTTGTACAGGTGACCCTAGCTCTGATTCACGAGTGCAGTGGGCCTGCTGGGTCCAGAAGGCATCACTCCAGTTCTCCTGACCTCTGACCCTTACAGTCTTCCTCCTTCCTCTTTCACAATGGTCCCTGAGCCTTAAGGAGGGGATATGATGTAGCTGTCCAATTTGTTCCTGAGCTCCTTGGTCACTTATTTTCTGCACTTGGTATTATTAAATAGAAATTTAAAAGGCAAAAAAGTTGGGCGTGGGATGGATCCAGAAGAGATTAAGGGAAAGTTGGGATGAACATTATCAAAATCCATTGTATGAATTTTTCAAAGAATAATGAAATATTCTTTGAGGAAAATGGATACATTTTACCTTAATTTTTATTTTTAAGGTTATAAGTTCAACATTTTTCTCTTCCATTTCTCCCCCAAGTCCTCCCATATACCTCTCCTTGCTCTCTTTCAAATTCATTGCCTAGTTCTCTTTCAATATTCTTAAAGAAAAAGAAAGGATGCAATAAACCATAACACAGACCCATTTTAAAAACAATCAAAAAGGAGACAATATCTATGTAACATTTAGTAGACTACAATGCGCAATGTGTAAGTGGTACCCTGATATATTCCGAATTGTACACTAGTAACAAGAAATTAGCCAGGGTCTTCAAAGGTTGACTTGGCAACATAATTTACTTCTAGTAGCCAAGACAAAAGGATGGAAAGTGTTGAGTTCAGTTGAATTCTGTTAAAGTAGCAAGTAAATACCAAGGCCTCCTCTTGCCTGGTGACTACTGTCTCCCTAGTGACAGCAATGGAAGGCCTCTTCTCTGCAGTTTAGTGGGGGTGGAGAGGGGTTTCTCAGGCTCGAGCCACCACACATGGAATGTTAAAACATAAGAAGATACCAGGTATAATTTCCATGTGGAATGCTGAGGTCCTTTGTTTTTCTCCCTACCTAGTCCTAATCAGGGCAGTAACCAACACAGGCAAGAAGGTAACCAACACAGGTAAGAAGGGTTTCAGCAGCCCAAGGAAGACTTTCAAAAGATGATGATGCTGTTAGTGTGGGAAACAATTTTGGAGCAGTTGAACCAGGCAGCTCACTCTCCAAGAGAACAAACCCAGGCTTCTACCAGTGTTCTCTTTCCTGGTGCTCCACTTTGAGCAGGAACAGGAAGCTAAGGGTGACCAGACATCAGGACAAAGTTCCTAGGATAAATAGCATGAATCAGCTCCAACAGATAAAACAACCTAAGTGGAAGAGGACTGTGGGAGATAAAACTTCAGACCACCTGTGTGTACTTAAAAAGACAAAAGCATGTGTTGTGTTCTTGAGATAGGAACCCAATTCAGAAATGAGAAAACTCCTAGGAATTGAAGATGCTACTGGGTACCTTTTAAAAATAATCTTCATCAGAAGGGGTAGAAGGCAAAGTTGGTGGAAACAGCCGCTTGTTTCATACAGAGTTAAAGCTGAAACCCAAAAGCAAAAAGACAAGAAAACTAGAACATGCCTTATGTTTCAATGATTAGAATTTCAGAAAAATGGGGACAGGCAGAAAGGAGATGCAAGAAAGAAAAGAAAATCCCCCATTCCCACATTGAAACTAATGAAATCCACACCACAGCAGATAGCAAGATTCCCCATTTTTTTTAATTACCAAAAAAAAAAAGAATAAAAAATGGTTTGAAATCTCTTTACAGCAATGTCAGAACCTGGAAAATAGTTTTGAAAGCTTTGAATTATTTTCAACCTAGATATCTACATGAAACTCAATAATACAATAATAATGAAAAATACAGTTGTTTTTTTCAGAAATGTTTTGTTATATCCCACTTTTAAGAAATATTCGACCAAAATGTTGGGCTAAAAGAAGTGTGTGTGTGAGAGAGAGAGGAATTTGCATGCATGTAGGTGCCCAAGTATGCCAAATACCCTGAAGTCGGTAAAATCTCTAGCCTGGGTACTGCGCCCACACTGTGCTGCAGAAGTTACACAGTTCCTTCTCCTCTGAGGACATGCTACATAAAAGACCATAAGGCAAGCATAACCCTAGACCCTAGGAAAAAACAAGGCTGCAATCACACTGGTAAGACCTTTGCCTGGTGACCAGTCTGTCACTGGCCATTGCCATCTGACTCTACCAACATCCAACCCCTGGGCATCTCTGCATGCCTTTTCTGCCTTGCCCTTCAGCAGAGAGCAAACCAAAGAGCTCCCCCTGCAACACACAAAACAAGAACCAGCCAGTATTAAATGAAGTCAGGGTTCATGAGAGACAACGGGTTATTCCACTCCTGGAAAGGGAAATCCCACGGCTCTGCTTCTCCAGGCTGTCAGACAAATAGTCCCTTTCTCTGCACCATTGCTTCCTCATTGCCCACCTCCAGCTGAACATGAAGCAAACAGGGCTCGGCCAGGCAGGGACATCAGCTGACGGGAAGGTCAGCAGTCAGCTTCAGGTGGCCCGCAGGTCCCAGCAAGGAATTCAGGAAGGCACTCTGCTCTCCGTCATTCACAGTCCATGGGTTTAGCATGAGCCACAGAGAAGCACAGCTTCAGTCACAGCAGAGAGATGGGAGGAAACGAGGCCTTCATTCTTATATCCCTGGCAGAACCGAGGTTATTAAAAAAAAAAAAAAAACTAATTTCTGAGCAGTGAACTAGAAATTAGTTTATCTCTTCTGCTACATGTATTTCCCTGACGTCTCCTGTGCGAAGGGAAGGCATTGGATTAGTGGGTCTTCAAAGCCCATTTCTGTGTCAGGGTTCTGACTTCTGCTTCCAAAACAGCAAACAGCTGCTCCTCATAAACATCCTGCTCTAGGAGAGATAGTGAGGCGAAGCAGATTAGCTATTATTATGGAGGAGACTTGTCTTCTCCTGGCTGCCACTGAAGAGGAGAAGTAATGCTAAAAATTAGTTGTTAAGATTCTTTTCATGTAAAGTCAGATTACAGAGATGCTTGTCAAGGCTTGGAAGGAGTCTGCTCAGGGGGCGGTTTTCCTAGAAAGGCTTAACCAACCTCAATGTCTCAGAGAGCCTGGCTAAAACTACACAAGAGATCCAGAAGATGGACTTTGAGGGGCTCCGGATCTATAGATGCTGTAGAAGGCCCCTCCTGGTCTCTTTCTGATTTAAAGAAAAAATGCCTTTTCCTCATCCTAAAGGGCAAGTGAGCTGCATGAAGAACTTCAAACTAAGGGGCAGCAAGAGAAGCAGGTATCTTGAAAGACTGAAAAGTCCCAGAAACTGCCACTTGCCTCTGAATAGAGCCAGCAGTCAAGAGGCACAGACTGGATCAGATGAAACTAGGGAGCAAGAAAAAGAGAGAAAGATTTTAATAGGGAATGCCCATGCTTCAAATAAGTTGGGCAGATACTTTCAACGTAAAAAGAGCAATGGTGTGCTTGTGCGTGTATCCTACAGACCAAATATGGCATCTGCAATAGCCAGTCAGCTGTGCATCTTAGGAAAGATTCTACCCTCAAAGCTTTCCTGTCTGAGGCGAGCCAACCTCAGCCAGAAGAGGCTGCCCTGGGCCACAGAGACCAGATAGTAGGAGATCATTCTAAGTAGTCATTCAGAACATATGTTGCCTGGGCTTTAGAGCTGCAGTGTGACTGCCCTGTGTACAAGGAAGATACACAAGAAGTTCACACCTAGCCCTAAAATGTGAGGCTAAAATAGGGCTGGTCTATTTATTCAATAATGCCTGTGTAACTTTAACTCTCCTGAACGACCTCCCAGCCAGTCCCAGAGAGGCCAGCGGCCATTACAATGAAGAAGCAGGGAACAGTCAAAGCCCACAGCTGCCCTCTTCTCCCTTGTCCACTGTGGACTCTCAAGCGGAGGTTGTCAGAAAACGGGAAGTACGAGGAAGGCTTAGGCTGGTTACCATGGCACTACATCCTGATAAATTCATTATAACTTGAAAATATTTGTATTAGCTGGGGTCCCCTAGAGGAACAGAACCAACAGGATGAATATACGTTTAAAAGAGATGTCTTAGATCGCCTTACACAGTTCACTCTGCACAGTGGCTATTTCTGCATTGGAGAGAGGCTGAGAACCTGGCAACTGCTCAGTCCAGCCGACTGGATGCCTCCGCAATCCAAAACTGGCACTGGGGGCATGGAGTACTCCTGGAGAGCCACTGGTCTCCAGTCTACATCGGAATTTCAAAGGAGTGGCTGTGGAATGAATGAACGCGGCCACAGTGAAGGAATTGTGGTAGCAGTGGCGGCGGCGGCAGCGACGGCAGAGTAAATGAGTCTCTGCTTTGCTGCATTGATGGCTGCTCATTGCAAAAGGAAGCTTCTCTGGTCAAGGTTAAGAACAGTACTGTTCTAAAGCTGTAAGCATAACTATAAGCACAAATCAGAAGACACTTCAGCAATATGACCACTTAGAAAAGCAGTGGTGGTGGGCTCTCCTCTAAGGCCTATGACACCCTGAGCCATGGGCTTTGATCAGGTTTATAGTACCAGGAATCAATCCCATCCCGTGAAGCAGGAATTAGACCCAATCAGAAAGGGCTTAGTTATCTCCATAGTCTTTATGGCCCTAATTCACTAGCGTGCATATGTTACCTGGCAGCTCAAGACTACAGCATTCAGGGCTCACCGCTGGGTAAGACTATTGACTCCTCTTCCCCAGCAGACTACATAGCACTACCATTACTATGAAAGCCACCCAGCATGGGAGGGAATTTTCAGGTCTGTTACAGCTTCATTTCTCTATGCCCTGCAACCAGTGCGGTACATCTTCATCAACAGGCTCCCACCATCTATTTGTGGTGTGCAATCAAGGCCAATGGCAATATTCTCTGTCGTTTACAGGTAGGGGTTCTGGAGCCTCCATGACCAAAAATTTCTAATGAGGTAACATCGAAATTTTCATTTTGTAGTCCACGTATTCCAGGTGAAGCATTGTCTACTCACATAGGGTACACATGTTCAAACTCCTTTCTTTAAAAAAAACTACATTTATTAACTCGCTTAGATAATAATGGATTTTCATAGGTATTTTTCACATGCCCTTAGCTTTTGTTAAACCCATCCCCATCTCCTCCTCTCCCCTGTACACATTGTCCCATATTATTTTCACATCATAGATGCTCTACTATCTCTTCATCCTTTAAGGTCCCTCTTCTTTCCCCCTCTAAGTTTTATTTTAAAGATATTCTTTAAATCTCAGGTAGACCTTTCAGCCATTGATTTGAGACCTTACTTGTTTGTTAATGTGAGCATTTAAAGCCATGAGCTGCCTCTAAGTACTACTATAACTATATTCCAAAATTGTCCATGTGCTGTGCTTTTGTTTTGGTTAAAATAAGAATATTTCCTATTTTTTGCTTGTAACATATGGAGTACAGTTGATTTCCACATATTCGGGACCTTCCAAAATATTTGTGAATTTCTATTTTGGCTCTGTTGTGTCACGAGACATACACTATACAGTTTCAACTTGATTTAATTTATGAGTCTAGTTTATGCATTTACTACCTTCAAGTGATGACCAAAATTTTATCTATGATCATATTGAATGTATTTTATGTCCTTCAGATTAAAACATATTCAACAAGGAAATTATTTATATTTCAGCAACAAAATGAAATACCTGTATTTAAAACAAACACAAGACATGGAACAGATTTTTATAGATATAAGAATATTATATAATAATATGTTACAGTTTTTATGTCGACCTAAAATCTTCATTTTAAAGGTCCCAACACTTTAATATAAAGCAGGCATCTTCAACAAATGGCCTGGTTTAATTGGATGTTGGTACATAGAAGAATGCAAACAGATCCATATTTATTACCCTGTATAAAACTCAAGTCCATGGAGCTGGAGAGGTGGCTCAGAGGCTAAGAGCACTGACTGTTCTTCCAGAGGAACAGGGTTCAATTCCCAGCACCCACACAGCAGCTCACAACTGTCTGTAACTCCAGTTCCAGGGAATCTGACACCCTCACATGGCCATTCATGTGGTAAATATGATGCTCCAGGTAGTTGCTGAGTTATGCTCAATGTGTTGATATTCTAAATGGTAAAACATTGGTCACGTCCTTGTTTTTTGCTTGAGATTATCTGTCTTCTAATCATGTGGTTCTCTGAAGTACTATATGTAAGGAAAACTTGTTGTTATTTTTTTTTTTTTTTTTTTTTTTTTTTTTTGGTTTTTTGAGACAGAGTTTCTCTGTGGTTTTGGAGCCTGTCCTGGAACTAGCTCTTGTAGACCAAGCTGGTCTCGAACTCACAGAGATCCGCCTGCCTCTGCCTCCCAAGTGCTGGGATTAAAGGCGTGCGCCAAAAACTTGTTATTTTTATTTATCTATTTATTCGTTCGTTTATTTATTTTTGGTTTCTCGAGACAGGGTTTCTCTGTAGCTTTGGAGCCTGTCCTGGAACTAGCTCCTGTAGCTCTTCTGGCCTCAAACTCACAGAGATCCACCTGCCTCTGCCACCCGAGTACTGGGATTAAAGTGTGCACCACCACCACCACACAGCCTTGAAAACTTGTTTTAAATAACAAATAGAAGCACCTCAAATAAAGGATTTAATTATATGTGTTTTGAATTACACATCCTAAAAGCAAGGTCCTCATCCAAATATAGGTACCAGTGAGTCACATCCGTTGTAGAGTCTCACATTTTTAAGGACACCGCATATCACCTATGCTGATGAAGCCCACATGTACTTCAAAGGGATGTGTGGTCTGTGGTTATTGGGTATATTATTAGGTACAGTCTTCTACTGGATAGTTTGAGGTGCTTCATAATATTGTTCAGATTAATTTATCACTACAAATATTTTGTTTTGTTCATCTAAGAATTCTGTATTGAAATCACCAGTAACAATTATAAACTATCTGTTAGTCCCCATACACACATTTCTTCAAAGTGTAGATCTAAGCTCTGATATCAGGTACTTAGACTTCTTTCTTCTATCTTCCTGATGAGATGATGCTCCCATTGCTGTGGATCTTCTTTTTATCTCTGGCTTGCTGGCTTGTGGATTTTATCTGAGAGCAACACAGATACTCTACACTCACACCCTGCTTGTCACATGTTATCTCCTTCATGGCAGAAAAGCTATATTTTCTCTTTATTTTTGTTCTATGTAAAGTGAATCTCTTCTTAATACCACATGTACTTGGGTATCAAGGGTTTCAACACCAATTCTTGCAATCTCTGAAGTTCTAACTGAAGTATGTAATTCATCAACACCTAATACGAAATGTTAAAATATTTGGATAATTGATTTATATAACCACTTTGTTATTTTTAATAATGATTTAATTTGCTATATATTGCCTCTTGCTTTTGCTATCCCTGATCCTTTTGTCTTAATACCCTTTGAATTATTTAAATACTTTAGACAACTCTATTTTAAATCATCCACTTGACTTTTATTCCTTCTCTCATGATTTATCATTGATTGTTCTGTATATTAAAATATACAAGTAAAAATAACATTTTATTTTGGTTGGGCATTTTTAATTAAGCTGAACAAGATTTTTAAACACTTGAGATCACCCAGAGGATATATGGAGCAGCAAAGTTATTATTTAATGAGTAAATAATGAGAAAATCACAGCGAAATTTTGAAAGGGAAAAAATATACCATGTCTAATTGCTCTCTGCTACATCCAGCACAATCAAATTTTGCGCTGTGTCTGTCCCTACTTTTTCTTTATTATTTCAATTGGCACGATTATTACTAAATTAAAATAATAATAGTAAGAGTGGAAGGGAAGCTCGTGGCGAGAAAACAAAGGCTAGGATCTGCCTCTGTACTTCAGTTTATTGCTTGAAAAATATAATCAACATGATTGATGTTCACACAGAAAAACTTTGAATTTTTGTTTCTATTGTGTTTCTTGCTATACTCTGGATACACAATAACTCCCCTATGGTAAACCTATTAGATGTAGTTGGTAACAGTATCAGCTCCTATCCAAAGACTGATATGGGTAGAAATGTCTCATTCTTTTTAAAATCTTTTTTCTAGATGCTGAAGTGGGGAGAAGAAGAATTATTGGAGTTGTAACAACATGAATATTAAAAACATTTCCTTGATGAAAAGAAGCTTGGGTCAAGGAGTGGTTACACGATTCCATTTTTATACAGGTTCAAAAAAATCTATGCCAGAAAAATATCCAAGAGCATGGGACCAAGGACAGACTGTGACTTCCTAGTCCACATGGCAGTTCAGACTCTATGGACTTATGTACATTATCTCATTAGTCCTCAAAACTACCCTATCCGATAATTATAATTAACTGCCCCATTTTTGGGGAACTTAATACTAAAGGAATCTAAACACTGAGTTCTACACCCATGTAGAAGTCACTGGTTCCTAAGGAGCTTTAAAAGCTGTGACAGAAGTAACAATGAGTACTCAATCCTCCAGCAAATCACACACAGACATCCAGAGACATTTGCAAGAATGTTTTTCCATACCGTTGTTTGATAGAATAAATAACTAAAAACATTCCAGTTGCCCATAATTGGAAGAGTTAGTTACAATATATCCATATTCTAAAACACCCAGCTGATGCTGACAGATAGCATCGTGTAAAAATAATAATGACATGGAACCTTTGCTCACAATCAAAGGAGGGAATAATCCATGCTCAGGAACATCCTGTGCATTTGGTCAGATTATATATAAATGCTCATTTATTTGGGGAGGAGGAAAGAAGGAGGTTTTGTACTTTTATTTATTATGTGTCTCAAAAATATAAAGTGCACAGCCACCTGAGGGACATCACTAAGGTTGACTTATAACCTCCACATGAATATGCACACATGTATATGCATACCCATGCCCACACGTGAACACACATGAACACATACATACACACAAAAAGATTGGCAAGAAGTATAAAGTCTAGTTTTACAAAAGGGGGAAAGTTTAAGAACTGTGTGTGTGTTGTATATGGTGTACATGCATATGAGTGAGTGTATGTATACACCCATGTGTGAATACATACAAGTCAAAGCAGGACATTGAGTGTTTCTCTCCATTGTTTCCTATCTAATTGCTTGACACAGGGTCTCTTACTAAAGCTTCAGCTGTCTGCTGACCAGTGAGCTCTCAGGAACTGCCTATTGCTGCTTCTCAATTCTAGGTTAGAGGCATGCACAGCCAGGCTTGGCTTTTTACATGTTTTGAGGCATTTGAACTCAAGTCCTCAGGCTTGGAATGTCCTTATCCACTGAATCATCTCTGCAGCTCTCACTAAAAAATGTGTGTGTGTGTGTGTGTGTGTGTGTGTGTTCACATACTCACAGGTAAAGATGTGTCAAATGAACTCAGTTTTCAATTTTGTTTCTCGGGATGCAAGATTTTCCTCTATTCTAAACAATGTGTCAGTTCTTAGGAAACACAGTACTTCTCAAGAAACATATACAGTGGTCCATTTGTCCTCCACTTCTCTTTCCATGGTTTCAGGTTTCTTCAATTACCTGTGGTCCAAAATTACTAACTGGAAGATTGCAGAAATAAGTAATTCATAACTTTCAAATATTTCTTATTATATTAGGTTATCATGCATAGTACTTTATTATTACTTATTATTATAAATTCAATTTTACAGGGCTGGAGAGATGGCTCAGTGCATACTGCTCTCCCTGGTAAGTAAGGACCTGAGTTTGGTTCCTAGCACTCATTTCAGGAGACTCACAACTGCCTGGAACCCCAGTTCCAGAAGGTTCAAAGCCCTCCTCTGACTTTTGAGGGTCCCTGCATTCACATGAACACACACACACACACACACACAATTTTGAATAATTAAATTTTACCATATATACTAGCCATGATTGGAGGCATCCCCTGAAGTATTGGAAAGTGCCTTGAGAAGGTGACTAAGACTTCCACACAGGGATGCAGATGGTAATGGTTCTTCTAATTATATTTTGGGGCATCTACATGAAGAATTTCATTCAGCAAAGGGATTCTATAGGCCAGAGCTAAGTTGTTCAATACGGATAAACCCTGGGGGAAAAAACCCTAGACATAGGGAAATTCAGTTGTGATATTTTATTTTGCCAGCAAGGAGGAAGAGGGAAGAGATTGGTGGAAAGGGAGAAAAGGAGGAGGAAGAATGGATAGGAGGAAGCAATGAGCAACAGAAAGAGGGTATGAGTCATGTGTTTGAAAGAGAATTTAAATTTTTTATAAGTACATGGATGATGGTTATACTATTTTACTTTATACACATTTAAAGTATTTAATAATAATGAGAGAAAAAATATTTTGAAAAATAAACAAGTATTTACTCTTTCTATCTGGTAAGATTATAAATTACTGTATTTCATTTTAAATTTTCATATATGTCATGATTATTTTATATTAAATATATATTTACAAAATAATTGTTTTAGAACTAACACAATTTTCATGGCATATGATGAAATTATGTAAACTATAAACACAGCAGAGAAAAACGAGAACAGACCAAGATATTAACAGTTGTTGACATTTGGAATTGAGCTTATGGATGACATTTTTCTTATATTTCTACTTAAATGCCAATTATTCTATATTGGGAAAATGAGATATTTGTAGAAGTTGGGCTAAATGAAAGCTTAGAAGATTTTGATGAAAAAAATCAAATAAGCTTCAACATTATAAAATTTTTATGTCCTAATAACAAATTACAATTTTAGAATCTGTATCTCAAGGAAATATTATCATATAGTTATCAGAATATTCTGTTAGGTAGCATGTGCTGTTCCTTCAGTACGTTCTGTGGGTGAAGGTTATTAAGGAAGGAGCACAGAGGTTGTAACCAACCTCATGACCCGAAATGTTTCCACTGAGAGGTGAGAGTCAGAATCATTCAGTCAATGCAGCCTGTTTTATCAAATGTGCAAGAACTCTCCCAGGAAGCCTTTAAAGAGATAGATTCCACATTACTTCTGATACATGTTCCAATTAAATCTTCAGCATTGCTCCCCTGGGACCGCTGGATCTAAAGGTTGGACAATGTGATTCCAGATGATTGACGCCCACCCGCAAGATTCTCATGGGGGTGGGGGGAGCATGACCAGCCCACTGACTGGAACCTGTAATGTAAAATAATAGCCCTGAGCTTACAATCCTGAAGCTCTCTAAAGCTCTGACAATCCATATTCCTAGATGGACCAGTGTCTTCATATGTAAGAGCAACCTCATTTTCCAAAGAGGAAAAAAAATCAGGCTTTTAAGAAAATGCTATCCTTGGCTCCTTTCCACTCCGGCCTCCTTCTCCACATTTAAGGCCAAGCACCCGCATGAGGGGTCATCTCTAAGGATGACGTCATATGAAACATGAGTAGCAGAAGCTCAAACAGGAAAAGCCGGGACCCTTGCCCCAAATGATAGCAGGAGACAAAATGAGACAAGGAATGCTTAAGCAATTTGCCAAGGTCCTTCTTGTGATAGATAAGAAGGGGCAGCTCTAGACGGGCTGAGAAAATGTCAGCACAGCAGCAAGAAGGTGCGTGGGCAGAAAAGAAAGCGAAATGAGGAACTTTACAGTTTAGTCTTGTATAGATAGACCTTTGACCTTATCTCGGGTAATAGAATCAGGCCCTACAAACACACTCACCTATTATGCTGCCGCCACAGCGTTAAAGACTCATATTTGAACATGAAGGAAATACTTATGACCCCTAAGCTGGCAATGACCTTGAATGCTCTTTTTTGCGTTTCTGCATAAGGGTTACGGGTATCGCTTGTCAATCACGGAGCACCTGAGAGCACATGCAGGAGGCAGCTGGGTTCAATGCTCAGCACCAAAAATCCTACCAACCAAACAACAAAGAAAAAACGTACAAGCATTGAAGCGCTTCTCTGCTGCTAAGATGTTGCCGTTTTCTGCTCGGCTGATTATCCCTAACTGAAAACTTGTGTGTATCCTCAGAGATACTGGTAATCCATCAATAAAATGCCCTCTTTACTAACGACATGTTTTTCCATCTGTTCAAATGAGAAGGTCATCAGAAATCCTTCACGTTCTTCTGCGTTACGAAGGAAAATGGAAAACAAATGATGGCTGTGTGAACGTGTGTTTGCAGAAGCCTTTTCTTCCAGATTAGTGTGCCATCCACAGAGCTGTTGACAGCCAGCCCCTTCCTTGTGTCTTTCAACTGACCAGATAGTTATGATTACACACTTAATTTCCTAGAGGGCTTATTTAAGTCGGAAATGGCACCTTTGTAATACAGAATTTATAAAGCACACAAGAAAGAACACGTAAGCAGTAGCTTCCAGTGTTTTCATTGGTGGAGATACAGGGAAGGGACTGTCGAATTTGAAGGAATTCAAAGCCTCCGCTTGACTTTTTCAGAGGGGGAAACTAAGGCCCCAGCAAGGTTAAATTTGCTCACAGTCAGCTTGTTAGCTTGCAGCATGGCAGATATTGGGAGCTAATATCTTGTTGCCTGGCCTCTCTGCACCTTTCTCCCTCCTTCCTGCTCCTGTTCACTCAGTGGGTGAGGAAAGGAAGGGGGGGACTTGGATGTAGGCTAATAAAAACTGTTCTCTGTGCTCAGTACACCTGCCACTCCAGGTCTAAAATAAAGTGCCTCGATTTTTTCTAACTCTGAGTCTCTTGTACTCTTAATATAAAATGTTTGCCTTCATTTTTCACACTAATAAAATGACCAGCTCCTTTGAAGAAAAAGGGGGATTTATTAAAATGCAAAACCCATCCCTTTGTAGCCAGGATGTAGTTCACTCAACACTCCAGGCTTCGGAAATAAAAAAAGTCTGTTTTCCCCCCTTTACCTTAAGGAGCCAGGTTCGAGAGTTTATACTAACTCTTACCCCAGTTTGTATAAACAGCTTCCTATTACTGATGCTGTGAAGGATGTCCCAGAGACTACAAGTGCCCTAGGGATATAGGTCATAGGTCAAAGCTCAGAGTCTGGTTCCCAAAGGAAGAGCTGCTAGAGATGAGATCAGAGTAATGATGGGTGAGGTCAGGAGATGTAAGGAGGAGTGGAGATCCCAAGAAAAGACACAGTCTTTGATGGTGAGGACCATGTCTAGTGTGAGAGACTGAGAATCTGTGACAAAGAAGCGGACCACACAGTGAGATCACATGTGGAAGTGCGTGTGGTCATAGTCCAGATCTGTCCTGAGTGGGAAGGAGAGCCAAGCAGTAGAGTATGAAGAGGCCAGAATCTGACATACAGACTGGGAGAGAACGTGGACACGGCACACAGCTATGATGGGAATCTACTTAAGATCCGGGTTGATACTGTAAAGGCTAACCAGAATCCAGAGCAGTGGTTCTCAGTCTTCCTACCTAAAACTTTAATACAGTTCCCCATGTTGCGGTGACCCCCACACACACACCATACAATTATTTCATTGCTATTTCATAACTATAATTTTCCTACTGTTATGAATCATAATGTAAATACCTGATATGCAGGTGACCTCTGTGAAAGGGTCTGTTCAACCCCTGCAAAGAGGTCACAACCCATAGGTTGAGAACCGCTGATCTAGGATATTTAAGAGTAAAAAATCAGCAGACCTATGGGGTACAGTGGTTGTGGGAAGCACAAGAAAAACGTGACTCAAAGCTGCTTGGTGGGGTTTCACCCCTCAGAGTGCACAAGGGGGTGACAGACCGTGGCCTCTGAGTCTCAGGTTTTCAACTCTAAACAGGGGGATGCTGTCTACATGGCAGTGACGCCAGCAAGTGACAGGGATATGGTGTCTCCCAAATACCTGGTAACTACTCTCATGCTCCATTCTTTCTTGATCCAATTACACGAGCAAACTCCAAAACACTCACTTCTTTTTACCCTCTTCTCTAACCCTTCTGCTAAATTGCCAGTTTACTGATCTAATCACTCTAAATCTTCTCTATCTCAGCAAGCTAGTAAAAGAAAGCTAGGTGACCATTGCTCTTATAAACTTCTTATTGAAAATGTCACGGCTTCAGATTAGCTCTCAGTGGCTCACTTTGCTGTTAAGGGGAAGCATCAATCGCAGACTCAGCTCTTCCCACTGGCCAAATGTTTGTGCACAGGTGGTGTGTTCATTAGCAAGGCGTGAAGGGTCGGGTCATGGAAAGAGGGCAGAAAAGCACAATGTCTAAACGCAAAGGAGGGAAAAACATGCATGTTGCACCTTAGAGTTTATAAAACCTCATATGCTGTAGCCACAGAACATCACTCTATTAGAGACAGGTAGCAAGGGCACCGTTGTTTCATAAAGGAATTAGCTTGGGAAAATTAACTTGCTTAAATTCACAAAATATTGGATATATTTAGGGGGCAAAAATATAAATCTTGTGGTTCTCTGTTCTACATGTCTATCAAAATCCCCATTTGGGGGGTTTATTTTTATTTATTTGTTATTAATATTTTTTAGTTCAGCTGTTAAAATCCCTTGCCATAAAGTCTGATGGCCTGAGTTTGATCCCCAGGACCAACATGGTAGAAGGAGAGAACCAATTCCCATGAGTTGTCCCCTGACCTCCAAACACACAGGGCAGCATGTCTGCCACACACGCACACGCACGCACGCACACACAAATAAATAAATAGATTTAAATCCCCAGCTGTCAAATAACATGAGTCATAAGAAATTATACAGCCACTACACTGCACAAAAGACACAATCAAATCTCTAGGAGTTATATGGTGACATTTTACCAAATCATTATTATCTAATTACTACGGCTAGGATCACCCTTAATAAATAAAACAGTTGGTCGGTTGTACTGATGTGCTTTGTTTCCAAAGACTGACCTTTTCCTGACCTTGTAGCCAAGTTAAATGTGCCTTGAGATCATTTAAGACTACCTGCTACCCTACTGTGTGCTCAGCCTGTTTAAGTACTGACCTACTATGTTCTCAGCCTATTTAACTGCTGCCCTACTGTGTTCTCAGCCTGTTTAACTGCTGCCCTACTGTGTTCTCAGCCTGTTTAACTGATGCCCTACTGTGTTCTCAGCCTGTTTAACTGATGCCCTACTGTGTTCTCAGCCTGTTTAACTTGCCTTTAGGAGAACAATGTAACCAACCTTACTATACCATTGATTTCCCATGTGATCAGTTTTTACAACCTAAGCTATGGCATTACTTTAATCTTCAATTATTTACTCCTCAGTACCCTTTCTGCAATGCATTTCTATTTCCTCTAAAGAATTCCCTGACTTACAATAGTGTGTGTGTGTTGATAACCATTTGCTGAAAGAAGTCAAATGCCTTGCTCAACGCTCTTTTGCTCTTCTCTTTCCAAAGCTGCTACACTAGGCTTCTGTGAGAAACACACTTAATCCATAGTATAAATGCAAGTAAGGCAACTTAATGAGAAATTTTGAATTCTTCTTAGAGGAACCCATGAAATGTCTCCCGTTTTCTGAAAGACCCAGCTCCATTCATTCCATGAGCAAACAGCCTTAACCTGAGACAGATATTATTTGAGGTTCTCTGATCTAAAGAACACTCCCAGCTCAATCTCATCTTTCTTCCATTTTCTTTGAAACAAACAACCTTAGGCAGGTGACTGAACAGCTCAGATTCTCAATTTAATAATCTGAAAATCATTTCAATGACAAAGGTCAGTGAATTCACATAAATAAAACACCCAACAGGGTGCCTGGTTTATAGTTGACTGCACACCTATTAGCTATTGTATATGTTCATTTAGAAGATCCTTGGGGTAGCAAAATGGATAGCATTGAAACTGATTCTGAGACATAAAGTAATTGATGTCATCTCACGCAGCTTGTACATGACATCGCAAAGACAAACAAGTCTTCAGAATGCGGCAGAATTAAATCCACCTTCGTTCTGAAGAGGCTGGTTGGGATACCTTAAGGCTTCTGAGAGTCTAGGAATTATGGAATCAAATTGCTCCGAAAAATGTCTGAGGGGGTAGGGATTTCTGGGCATGAATTTGAAATCGATAAGAGGGGAGAAATGGAAAAGAGGAGGAGGTGAATGGCACAGATGACAGGAGGGAGGGCTGGGGAGAAAGGAAAAGTCCAAGGGGATTGGGGAATTTGCCCTGTATACATGTTTAAATGCCTCTTTAACTTTGGAATGCTCATAAACATCTAGCCTATGCTGAGAACTTCTCTATGTCTGAAGCTCACCCCATCACCCCACTGAGCAGTGTCTCAGAAATGCACACAAGGACAGCCCCCATGTGAGCCTTTTTACAAGAATCAATAGTCACATGATGGCTGGGTGGGAAACAGGAACAATGTAACTGGGGTGCATTTATTAGGTGAGGCTGAGGGCAATCAGGTAGGGTGATCTCACACACTCCTATACAATCTGAGAAGATATGGCAAGTAGCTTTAGGTGCCGATAGATCATGCTCTGCCTAGCCAGCATACAGTGGAGACCCAAATCCTTCAGAAAGCAAGCCAGCATCCTGCCTCAAGCCTAGAAGATCAGCCACGCATATGCTTCCGGGTGACCTTCAAGAAACATGCATAATTTGGAATGGAGGAAGGAAAGAGCAAGACTGAAAAAATGTCCTTAATGTTCCTAGTTGTTTGCTTTGTCGCTAGCCTAATTTCAGACAAGCCAAGGGTTTCCTTCTAGCACTCTGGAAAGTCATGAAGTCCCCTGAGTGTTGCTCTTCCCTGTTTGATAAAAATACAGTTGATAGAAGACAGAATACAAATGTCACTGAAGTTCAAATATTTGGATCGTTGTGTTTTAAAATCATGCTTCCTAAGTTGTTTGCTTTTATGTCTCTTGGCTCTAGTATAGCGATAATCGCTTGTATTTACTAGTAGGTAGCAAGACAAATGGGAAAGGGAGGTGAGGACAGAGGGGGTGGACAGGGAACAGGCTAAGAATGCTAAGGTTTGTCCTCCAGAGGCTGAACAGATGTGTCCAAGCCATGCTTCTCCTGGCGGTCTCTTAGAGATTCCATTCACCCTCCCGTTGTTATCAGAGTTACTGTGAAAGATGTCACAATGGACAAGGCTTGACTACTCATTTCTGGAAGTCAGCTGGCACATGAGTGGTGAAGGCAAGAATGGAGATGTATCTTCAACTTGGCACACTGGGAAGAAGAGGAAGAGGTATCTAAGGACCCAAGACCTATCTTTATAGTATTTAAAGCATTCTTAGGGCTATATCAAAAGAGAACAAAGGCACACCACAGAGCAAAACTTTCCACACTAGCAATCCAGATCATCTTGGTCTAGCTGTTGTCTGGTTCCTCACTTCTGAGCCATGCTCATCTTTGTTAGCAGCAAGCAGGCCATTCACTGTTGCTTTAGAGTTAGTGTTGGTCCTTCAGCATGCAGCATTACTCATCAAGCCTCGCGTTCTGGTATCCAAAGCATCCTCAGGAAAGACCAATTAGTCAGAAAGTCAAGATGGAATTGGGTACCCTCATGGACCATTCCAGGAGTCTCACACAGGATGTTGTAAAAGATAGAAGTTAACAAACTCTTGATTACTAAGTAGAAAAATCCGAAATGATAGTAGAAATGCCACTCTTTTAACTTTAGTAGCCCCTAGGTCCAAGTTATGAGTTAGTGCTTTGAACCTGGCATAATAGGGCATGCCTTTAATCTCGGCATTTGGAGACAGAGTTAAGTGATCTTGATAAGCCAGCCTGGTATGCACAGGGAGGTCTAGGCCAACCAGGGCTACATAGTCAGACACTGTTTAAAAAAAAAGAGTCAGTGCTTCTTAGAAAATGCAGACTCTAAGTCCAAATTATGTTTTTCTTGTTATGCTTACTACCTGCCCATTCTAAATCTGTCAAAAAAAAGACTAAACAGGCAGGAAAAAGAAAAGACATTCTGAGTCAAATGATATGGTATAAATTCCAACTTCTGTTGCTGTTTTCTTATATCGCTCTAGACTGTAACCTCTTGGCTACCCTTTCTGTGTATAAAATAAGATTATGGGAATTGTCAGTGAGATATGGCAAATATCACCCACACATCTATGAACGTACACTAACTATGAAAGTCCCAGAAGCATCATTTAAGACATTTGACTTCCAACTGTTCAGCTCAACGTGCCAGATCCTCATGTCTTCCCTTTGATTCACCTTCTCTGCCACCACCTGGCAATAGGCACACTGGTCTTCCTTCTGAGCTGAGTATTTCAACCGCCCAACGAACTGTACACGCAGGCACAGTCAACTCAAGGGGCTCAAGAACAAGAGCAGAATCTCGCACTTAGTGAGGCTTTCACCTGTCTGGAAAATCTCAGTGTGGTCTGCAGGGAAGATGGATGAGGAAGATACCCATATCTCCTTGCTCGAGCTGAAGTTCTGGTTTTAGTGGGTGTGCTGTCAATCCAGCTGTAGTCTGAGAAAGAGGGCTTGGAGCAGAAGTCTGCTCTGTGATGTTTCCGTTCACAAGAACAGAGGGAATTCTTCCAGGTCCATGCAGGGAGGTACGGCATGGAATTTCAAAGAGCCCCCACAGGGGTTACAGATCCATAACCAGCAGGGAAAACAAGCCTCCAAGAATGTTTGTGGAAGACCTAGGAACTAAGAGCGACTTTTTGAAAGATCTCAAAAGAAAGATAATATCTCATGACATATGAAAATTATATGGAATTCAAGTGTAGCATCTATAAATAAAGTTTTATTGGAACACGGCCCCACTCACTCATTTACACATTGTCTGTAGCTGCTTCTCTGCTCTAACAGCAGGCTTGAGTAGATGAAACAGAGACCATATGGCTCACAAAGCCTGAGACATTTACAATCTGGCCCTTTACAGAAAAATGTTTGCCAACCCTTAATCTACACGCATTCCTCTGCAAAATCTCCAAGTCTTGCTACCCCTAACGTGTGCCAATGCTAATTGTCTTCCCTTCCAGCCCGACTCACCGCCTAATCCCTTAGGAATGGCTATCTGTTAAACTCATCTGTCATGACCTCCCTCATGCTTGCTCTCTTCTGTTCACAACTTTTCTATATATACTTTAATCAGGAAAAGAACATAATTTTTCTTTTTGATTGACATATATTTCTAGGGTAGGTATGATACATATATTCTACAACATATAATGATCAAATCCGAGTAATGAATGTTCCCTAAACTTTTTTCTTTTTCGATACTTCCAACTCTTCTTTCTAGTTCTTCATGAAACATATTTTAAAATGTGCTTTAATACACCATCGATTATCTATCATTTATAGATAAATAGCATAGATAAACTGGCCATTTTATTCTAACCCCTGCCTACCACCACTGCTTAGCACCCACCCACCCCTCATCCTGTTGATATTGTGTGCCCTCCCTTCCCGCTCCTGATATCAACTTCATCCCCTTTTGGGAGCAGTGAGACCCCAGATCCTGAATTTCTTGTAAACAACTTGTTTTTCCCTGATCTGATTGCCTACAGCTGCTCTGAGCACCAGACCTTCAGGAGTTCCTGATGGCAGGAGAGTGGTTTCTGGTGGGTTTGGCTGGGGCGTGGCTATCTCTATATAATCTGCCCCTGAACACAATAAAGGGGGCATTCTTGGGGCTTTCTGAACCAGCGTTTGGAGGTCCGTGTGTCGGTCTGTCTCTGCGTCTGTATTCTCAACCTCCAGCCCTCTTGCCTGAAGCTTGCGAACTGGGTAATAGCGCACGGAGCGCAGACACGGGGACGCGATGCGCGGCAATCCCCCTACCCCCTCTTCACACATCTTTAGCCCCAAAAGGTTGTGCCTTGGTCAATTGTTCCCCAAGCCACCTACTTCTCCAAGAAGACATTTACTAGTTCTCTAGTCTGGTTTGCCATTTCCACCAGCAAATGAGCCGCACAGAATTGGAATTCACATTTCTAACCTCTTTACGGCTCCAGTACTTTGCATAAAGAAAACATAATAGAGTTTATAAATTTAACGATGACACTTTTGATTAGTGTTATTATCTTTGTCTATCTCAGCAGCTCAGAGCACCAGTTTCTAAAATCAAGGATAAGCTTTTGCAGACTCATCCCACGGAGCTGTGAAGCTTTAGATAGCCACTTGAGTGTTCTGAGATGCAAATGTCTTATGTGTCAGCAGATGAGGAAGAGCTCCGACTGCCTGTTCACAGAAGGCATGCCTGATCAGCACGCAGAAAGTGAGGACCAGCATGAGGCGTGCACCTTCACACTCCTAAAAGGTACCAGGCTAGAAAGTACTTCAGGAGCAAGGTATCTTAGGCTGGGGGAAGAAATGAAGCCCGAATAACGCAATGCCAGTAAAAGCGGTTTCTAAATTGCAAAGCAAACGTGTGAAACAGCAAGGCTTTTAGTTTTTACTGTAAGAACCACCTGGCAAAGCTCAAAAGATCACAACCGCTCCAGGTGGGTGAAAGTGCCTCTTTGGGAAATCGTCACGTGCCGCTGAGGAGCAGCAGGTAATTTTCATGCTAACGACCCTGCCTTCTGACTTCCTGGGCTTCAATGTCTTCACGAGGAGATAAAACAGCATCATGCGAGCTCATGGAGCTTAGGTCTGCAAAGCATCCCGCAACCGTTATCCCTCTTAGTCATCAGCGTTGCTGACGGTGGGCAAATCTGAAATCCATTCTTCAGGATGGGAAATGGGAAATGACTTGCTTGCTTTAGAGGTTCCTGCCCAAATGAGAAGGGAGAGTTGGAACTGGGGTTCTCAGCATACAGGTTCCTCCACCCGCCAAGGCATTCCAAGATTTGAGACAATCTATTCTGACATCTTCGGAGATTAAGACGGAGGGAGCAGAGAGCACGGCCAGCGGGCTGGCTCAGTGGGTAAAGGTGCCCGTCACCAAGCGACTGATATCCATCCTTGGAGCCTTTGGAACCAACGTAGTGAGAGAAGAAACACTGACTCTAGAGGCTTCTTGTCTGATCTACCTGTGCAACACGTCAGAGAGAGAGAGAGAGAGAGAGAGAGAGAGAGAGAGAGAGAGAGAGAGAGAGAGAGAGAGAGAGAGAGAGAGAGAGAGAGAGAATAAAGAGCAGAGAGCCGGCTTACTGGTTAAAGGCGCTTGCTTGGCAGGACAGGAGTCGGTTCCCGGCATCCACATTGGCTATCTGACAGTTACCAGGAATTCCTGCTTCAAGGGGGCGACACCGCTGATCTCTGAAGGTCCCCACAACTGCCTGCGCATACCCATTCAGAGGCACTATGGACACATTGATAATAAAGTCGTTTTCAAAGAAAATAAAGGTATAAGTGTCTAGGGGAACAAGGGAGGCAGAAAAGGGAGCATAGGGGGCAACGAGGGGTGTATGTTCGAAATGCAATATCCACTTGCATGAAAGCTTAATAAAGAAGAGGATTTTTAGTACATTGATATGTAATTAAATTTTGTTATTTTGTTTTGCTTTGTTTTCTGAAACAGAGTTTCTCTGCGTAGCTTCAGAACCTGGCCTGGCCTGGAACTTGCTTTGTAGACCAGGCTGGCCTCGAACTCATAGAGATCCACCTGCCTCTGCCTCCCGAGTGCTGGGAGTAAAGGCGTGCGCCACCACCACCGGGCTATAATCAATTTTTAAAATCAATTTAAAAAGAAAGTAAAACTCCAGGCCAGGACCAGAACTTCAATACCCATGCCTCAGTGGTTAAGTTTCAAAATTTGTGAAATGAATCCTACCTAAAAAGTAGCTCCCCATGACCCACAAATACCAGTGTTTGCTCTCATCCACAGTACACCCTGCACTAATGGGGATTGACTGGCTTGTAAACCACATGATGAAGAACAATGAAGAACTCTGCAGCTGAGCTAGAAAAAGCTCTCAGAGTTCCATCTTGCTCTCTGAGTTGCTGTGCTCTAAGGGAAGTGTCCTTGTTTCCAGGACACTGGACAGCACTTCTCAAGGCTCCAAATGGCTGGAAACAGGCATCCTGTGGAGAGGCCTGGAGCTGGGGGAGTGGGCCTTCTGGCAAAAGGATCTTCCAGCCCCAGGTGGGATGCCTCTGGTGGTCACAGTTCTGCCAGTGCCTTGACTATTAGCTCAAAGAAGCTCTGAATCAGAGGCGCCCCCGTAAATCTCACGACTTCCTGGCGTGCGGGGATTGTGAGTCAAACGTTTATTGCTGTTTGAGTCAGTTTTGAGGTAATTTTCTATGAAGCAATAAAAAGCTAATATAATTTCCATACTGATGCTTCCAGGAGTAGGCACACTATCCTCCTGAATTTGGGGCTGTCTTTTCCTAAAACCAAGCCATAAATCTACTCTCAAAGCAGTTCCTTAAATTCTCTTTTTAGGGGAATTAATCAAAGGAGAGATGCGACCAGATAATCCGATTTTCTGTAGCCTTGCCCAGCCGCCCCAGAGGCTGTTTATCTCGTCCTCACGTCATTTCTTCACGGTTACTTGCCTCTAACATCCGAAATGAGGGTTTACCAGGTAGCTGAATGTCACGTCCTCTTCCTATCTGGCCTGTACTCTGAGGATCACCCAGCAGAATCTGAGACACCTACACTTGAAAAATTGGCGTCTAAAACAATGGCCTCTGGGTTTGTTCATTTGATCCAGGTTCCGTGTTTCTCCTTTAGCTCCTGTCCCGATCCTCCTATGTTTTATGATTTAGCATCCTTATTGCTGAGAAACCCAAACCATAAAAGCTAAAGGCTAATTATAAACTTGTCCAGCCTTTAAGAAATTTGTAAATTAACGACTCCTTTTTGTAAATAAAATAGTGAAACTGCAAGTCTCCCCCAAATTGTCCCACTTTATGTGGCATTTATTAGGAAAAGGAAGTAAGGGATACAGTCTTGAATTCACACTTCTCTATCCAAAGAAGGAAGCAGGACAGTGTCATATCCGGGCCTTGTTCCTTATTCTGGCTGCATTGGGGTCTTTGAGATGGGATGAAGAGGAAGCAGAGCCAGCTACACCTGGCTGAAGATGCTTTAGGATCCCAAGATCAAAAGAGAACATTCCCTCCTGTATAGATTCAATGTAGCTTTGGAGTCTGTCCTGGAATTAGCTCTTGTAGATCAGGCTGGCCTCAAACTCACAGAGAATTGCCTGCCTCTGCCTCCTAAGTGCTGGGATTAAAGGGGTGTGCCACCACTGCCCGGTGGAAGAGGGGTCTTAAAAGAAGGAAATCTGGTTGGGGAGTTGTTTGTTGGCTGACCGATTTGTTTGTTTGAGTGTCTCTGTGTGGTCCTGGCTGTCCTGAAACTCGCTGTGTAGACCAGCTGGCTTCAGATCCACAGAGTTCCTACCTCTGCCTCTCAAGTACTGGTCCTAAGGGTATGTACTACCATGCCTAGCCAAAAGAAAGAAATCTGTACCAGTTCTTTCTGCTCTGACATGTTTTCCCCCTTAATACTTTTGATTCATATTTGGTCAAAACTAACAAAAAGCCTGGATTATAGAAGGCCAACCGTATTTCCTCTAGTTACACAGTGGTAAGAGAACTCCTTTGATGGATGACTAGGTTCAAGGCCATTTCTTTCGGTCTAATAATGAATGAGCTACTTGACCTCTTGAGCCTATATCGCTCCGTGTAAAGAAAGGCATCTGTCAGCATAACCAGAGATGATGTCCATAAAATGAGTGTTCCCCAGCATCACGCTGCAGAAGAGATTAGTGATTATAGGTGCCTTGCAAGCTTTCTGGAGCATGCAAATTACTAATGAGTTTTGATTAAGTACAGGCTTTGGTTCCTACTTCTAGGGTGTTGCGAAACAGTTGACCTCCTGGCAAGGTTCCAGGAAACACACACGCTGCTCCTATGAACCACATTTTGAGCAGTGTTGATATAAATGGCTTAGTGATTATCATTGGTGTTAAGACGTTAAGTTGATCTCCATAGCAAGAAGGCATGAGAGGCAGAGCCAAAATGCAAACCCACTTGTTCATGCCCCATCCTCTCGCCCCTAAGCCATTTCTCCAAAGGGGAAGAATTTGCTTGGAATGGAGTCAGGCACTGTCATCCTAGATTCATTGGCCAGTTGTCTAACAGCCTGGAACACACTGGGTAACAGTTCAGGTAACAAAGTATCTGGAAATCAAATGGCTTTAGGAACTAATTCCAGCAGAGGTGTTATATGCTCACTGGAGCTCCCACAAAGCTAGTTCAGGCTGAGGACTTTCCAGACTACCCACGTTACTTCTGCCAGCAAAGACGGAGTCAGTCAAAAATGAAAATTGATGTATAATTTAGAATGATGATGAAACTGATTAACCAAGAGATGGGAGATTATCTCCCCTGGTTGCATCTCAGAAGAGCACAGGGCTGAGGTCACACATTCATTAGAATTAATTAAGCACTGCCTGGCCAGAGATCCCAGGGAACAATCGCACTCCCAGGATTAAACAGACCCAGAGACTTGAGCCCTGGCCTTGATTCCACTGCCTCTGGATGCAGGATTGGCTCTGAAGAAGAAGATATCTGGCTTGCACCTGGTGCGGTGGAACCAGGAGGAATCTGCTTACAGTGCTTCTGAGAGTGCTCTGTTTTTTCATGGTTCGTTGATTTTGAAGATATTAGCAAAGACAAAACCTGAGCAAGAAGAGAACAGTCCTCACATTCTGGGTATTTGACGTCAAACGCTGTAAAAAGTGTCTGTCTGGATCCGGGAGTTAGTGAGCATGCACTAGCAACTGGTGGTGGAGGTTTGAGCCTGAGCGGCATGCATGTAATCACAGCTCGCTCGAAATTGCACTAATAATAGCTATGACTAATAAGAAGGACGAGCCCTTCCAAGGCACCGTGCAGAGCGCTGTGAAAGCGTCACCACCGTAACGTCTCCAGGAGTCCTATGGAGAATGCATCTGTCACCCCATGCTCATCTCAAAAGAAAAAAAAAATTATAAAATAGAGACATTCATTTTTCCATGTTTCCATAAGTGGAGGCAATAGTGAAGTAAATCTGTTCTTATGTCAATTGGATTATATGGTAAAAGTAAGAGATTCAGCACCACTAAGCGAAACTGTGTCAAAGACTATGAAAAGGAGTGAAATGGAAGCTTGTTCTTTAGGATCCATAGTAAAAACCCTATTACCCAGAATTTTAAGCTACACAAACCTTTGCTCAGTGACCTGCTGAACAGTGACAATAAAAGTTCAATCCCCAGGACCCACACGGCAGAGAGAACCAACTCTTGCAAGTTCACCTCTGACTTCCATAGTGGCCAAGGCATGTGCACCCACACCGTACACACACAACTAAATGTAATAAAAATGTATTTAGAGAAAAAAATTCAACAGAATGAGCAGTATGCTAGAAATTTGGGTGAGGTTTGTTTATTTGTTGTTTATTTTTAAGTGCAGTCTTGGATCCAGGGACTCTTCTATATTCCGCAAATACTCTCTCCTTGAGCGGCACTCAGCTCCTTTATACCTCTAATGTGTCCATAGCTCCTACATAACGGGGCCCCTGCTCCCAGTTATCGCCATCCCCTTTCGGGAAATCTGGTGATCTAGTGAAACACACACTGGGCTTCATCCCACAACCTGAATCTGTACCCAGGTCACAAATGTGCCTTGGAAAGTTGAAGAAAGCAACTGAAGCCAAGACATAAAATACAACCTCCCTGCTTCTAAATTTAATTGTTGGTGTTTTTAGGACAAAAATACAGAAAGAAGACTAGGATCTAATCTAGAAAGTGCTTTGTGAGCCCGGCAGAATGGCCTTTAGAGGGCAGAATCTAGGGGTTTCTAGGAAGACCATTGTTCCACTAAATGTAGTAACTCCAATTAAACTGTTTTCATTATTCACTTTCATTTTATATGTATGAATGTTTTGCCTGCTTGTATGCATGTGCGCTGCATGGATACCCGGTATCTGCAGATGCCAGACACACTGGATTGCCTCAAACTGTGGTTACAGATTATTGTGAGCAGCCGTGTGGGTGCTGGGAAATGACTGGGTCTTCTGCAAGAGCATCCAAAGCTCTTAATGATGACCCGGCTTTCCATTTCCAGCTTATAAAAGGTGTTTCCAAATGATTTTTTTCCAAATACACTTAATACTATTTACGTATCCTTCCACATATACACTCTGTTTCATCCTCCTATTTCCCTCCCCACCCTACCCCCCTTTCCTCCTTCATCTCACCTGTCTTGTTCTAGCTCTTTCCTTGAACTCTTTCTTCCTCTCCCCCTAATGGTCCCTTCCTTCCTGGTTTCTACTGTTATTCCAAGTTACACACATGAATCTAAATCTTTGAAGAGCTGTGTGTTGATCGGCACCATTTTGTTGCTTTATGCTCAGTGTTTTCATGTTGCATTCTCTACAGACTCCCTTGGTCATCATGTGGTTTTTTTCCCATAACCTCTTGGTCATGCTTGATCTTCCCTTGGGGATTAAGTATTGCTTCCAATATTCTCTGTAGGACTAGTCTGATTGGGCATGAATGTCTTTCTCCAGTTTATCGTGGAAAGGTTTTGCTTTCTCTTTCAATGACAGCAAATAGTTTTCCTGGGTAAGTTAGTCTGGTTGCCATCTGTGGTCTTTGGGGACTTGAGGTCCATTGTTCTAAGTCCTGGCTCTCAAAGTTTCCACAGAGAAATCAGCTGTTACTCAGATAAGTTTACCTTTATATGTGACTTGGGACCTCTCTCTTGAATTTTGCAACACCCTTTCTATTCTGTGTATTTATTATTTAAGTATAATTATGCCCTGAGGAGTTTCTTTCCTGGCCCTGTCTGTTTGACATTTTTGTGCCTCTTATATCTGAATGGGCATGACCTTTCTTTAATTTAAGAAATTTTTCTCTATGATTTTATTGAAGAGCTGATCTATGCCTTTAACCTGGAATTATTCTTCTTCTATGTCCATCAAAGTTCCTGAATATTCCTTTTCTGAGTAAAAAAAATAAAGTCAGTGCTTTGAGAAGCTCTGATATTCTATCTTCTCCTGATTGATTCTGTTGGTATGGATTTCCAGTAAGGTTTTTAATTGAATGGCTGAATTTTTTTATTTCCATCTTTGTTTCAACTTGGATTTTCTTCAATCCAATCTTTGATGAGTTCACTTTTCATATTCTGAATGAGTGAGGTCTCAGGACAGGCAGAAGGGCAGAGCCAAGGTGCCTAAAAGCCAGAGGCAGTGTGAGTAGCTGCTTGGGCAAAGTACTGAGACAGGTGGCATGGGAGGGTGGAGCCAAGGGGACTTCCTACCAGCATTGAGAGGTGCTGTTGGCTTCTGGGATTGGGTTCAGGAGAAACAACAGAAGAAATAAAGGAAGAGGCAGAAGGGCTAATGGCAGTCACCACCAGTACCAGAGTGTTGCTGACTGAGTGGAGGGAGAGTGATGGGGGATAATCCTTCTATACTCTGTGGATATGTATTGCTCTCATTGGTTAATGAAGAAGATGCTTTGGCCTATAGCAAGGTAGAATATGGCCAGGCAGGAAAGTCCAACTGAAAATACAGAGAGGAGAACAGAGTCAGAGAGATGCATCCCAGTTGCCAGAGGAACAAGATGTACTAGAGATCAGGTAAAGCCACAAAGTCATGTGACAAAATGTAGATTAATAGAAATGGGTTGGTTTAAGTTGCAAGAACTAATTATTAATAAACCCGAGCTTTAGGTCAAACATTCTGTATTAATATAAGCTTCTGCGTGTTATTTGATACCAGGCAGTCGACACAACAAAACACCTCCACCTCTGCTTACAAGGGAGCGTGATGTGAAGAGAATTAAGAGAAAAGCTGCAAGGACTAAAAGACTCTAAGAATGCCGGTAGAACTGGGGCTGAGTCTAGGAAGAGTGGCCAGGATAGGGGAAGAGACAGAAGGATGCACTATTCTGAAAAACCTCCAATCAAACACACATCCAAAGAATCCATTTCACCAGAGAATGCAGAGTCAGTAGAAGGGTGGGACACTGTGGAGCACTCAGGCATGACGTGGCCATTGCAAACACTCAGGAAATGCGAGGACCTGCACAAGATTGGACCAGTCAGTGTTTCATCATGAAAGAATGTTTTCACTTGTTTGCTTGTTTGCTTATTTGTTTGACTCTAAAGGGAGTCCCTCTGCATTTTACACCATCTCTTTGGAGGTAATTCCAGCTGAAGTTCTGTTGAGTAGCTCCCAGGTAAGCATGAGGACCTAAACTGGATCCCTGGAATACATATAACATAAAATAAAATGTACATATAACTGAAAGTGAGAGGGGCAGAGACAGAAGGATGCTTGGAGATTTTTTTCTAGTCATCCACATCTGCAAGCATCAGGTTCAGTAAGACACCCTGTCTCAAAACATAAGGTGGCGGTGGGGAGAGGTGGCTTTGCAGCTAAGAGTGCTCACTGTTCCTCCAGAAGTCACTAGCCTGTTCCCTGCACCCACAGCAGGCAGCTCACAACCATCTGTAGCTGCAGCTCAAAGGTATGTGACATTGCCTTCTGGTCTATGTGGATGCTTGAACACATATGCCATGCCCATACTCCCACTCCAGAGGGCTTGAACACACACATACACATGAAATAAACAAGTAAAATAAATGTTTAAAAGAAATAGGGTGGAGAGTGATTGAAGAAGACACTTGACTACTTGACACTGACCTCTGGTCTCCACATACATGTGTCCATACATACATGTGCACATACATATACGTGCACATACACAACACACAAAATTGAGAGCACCCAAACCCCCTACATAGCCATGAATTATTTCATATACAATGTCCTCTGTTTATTGAACCCCATTTGACACCTACTAAGTGTTCAGAGCTTGTTGGGTTTTTTAATTTCTGTTCCGTAGGAATATCAAAGAGTTACACTTCTTAGCTGAAGACATTGTGCCTGGTGAGGTTAAGAAGTCCTGGGTCACTACAGATAATAGAAAGAAGAAAAAGATTCCAATTACCCGACTGTTAAGCCAGAATTTATTTCAGTAAGCCTTTCTAGACTAGAGATAAACAATCGAATCATTGATTATTCCCTAGATGGCATAAATTCTCTTGTGAAGCCAGTTGTTGCAAAGACAAAGAATGCTTTGAGAAAAGGGGATTTTGTACAGGCTGAGAGAGTGACAAATGCTGTCCCAGGTCCCCACCTGAGCCATATACCCACTGTTCCGTAAAACGCTGTGCGTTTCTGTACTTAGGGAGTCACCCAGCCTGAGCCCCTGAGATTAGAATGGGACCCATCAGCCTGTTTCCTCCACTTCCCCCCACTGACACTTCCAAACTTTCTTTCATGAGGAAAAGGATGTGGTTCTCTTTGGATCACCTCTCAGCAGTTCTCAATCATTCTAAATTAGTGCTCAGAATCTCTATAGTATAGTGTACACAGCACAAATACACACACACACACATACATACACACATATACATCATAAACATACACACTCAGATACCAATATGTACACACACACACACACAATTCACCCACGATCTCTGCGCTGATTTCCATAGTGACTGAGATCACTCACATTTTCTCTCAAAGAGCAGAAAAGTTCCTTTCTCTCCACATCCTCATCAGAATTCTGAGTTTTATTTTCTTGATGGTAACCATTCAGGATGAAAGGAAATGGAATCTGAATGTAGATTTGATTTTCATTTCTTTGCTAGCAAAAGTATTAATTTTTTTCAAATACACAATAGTACTTGCAAGAATGGATAAAATTTCAGATCATATTATGCAAAATAAGCCAGATTCAGAAAGACAATCATTGGGTTTTCCTCCCTCTCTCTCTCTCTCTCTCTCTCTCTCTCTCTCTCTCTCTCTCTCTCTCTCTCTCTGTGTGTGTGTGTGTGTGTGTGAGAGAGAGAGAGAGAGAGAGAGAGAGAGAGAGAGAGAGAGAGAGAGAGAATTTGAAAGTAGAGTTAGAGGACCACTGGACCACTGAAAAGAGGAGAGAGATGGGGGAGGAGGGCAATGGAGGGGAGCAGAGGAAAGAATAAGATCAAATACATCATATGCATATGTGGAACCCATAAACATGATTAATGTGAAATTAATGAAACTCACTGAATAATTAATGTGTGGTAATTTTTTTAAAAACTCCAGCAACCTGGGTTACACATATAAGGGACAATTTTACTAATCAGCAATTAGAAAGTAATAGAAAATATTTCAAGGCTCAATTCCCAAATCAAGGCTTCAAACTTCCTCTCAATATCTGATAAGTTCTGCTATAAAAACTAGCCCCATTGTTTTATTCTGGATCATCAGAATGATACTTTGGTAAGTTCCTAGAGAAGAGACAATATCAGCTCGTCAAACGCCTTAACATGACTTATTAAATACAACTTTTCATTACAGTTAGAGGAAGGAAAGGAGAGAGGAAGAGGAGGGATAGAAGGGGGAGATTGGGGGAGGGAAGAATGGAGGGAGAGAAAAGGAGAGCAAGGAGGAGAGATAGAGGGATGGGGAAAAGGGAGAGCTGAAGAGAGGGAGAGGAAGTAGAGAAGTCTTTCTAAAATGTAAATTAAAACAAAGCATAGCTGCTGAATAAATAAAGCCAGAGGCAGGGAAATTAAATCCATTTCTCAGGTCTTTCTTCATGAAAGGGAAAGAGGAAGTCTCATGCATTGACTACATTCTGCAGGAAACCAGCCAAGAGACAAAATACCAAAGGAGAATAAAATGCTGTGTTCACTTGAAATTTTTTCAACTGGAATTTTTAATGTATTCTTGATTTATTTTATTTTTATGTATATAAGCATTTGCCTGAATGTATACATGTATATCAGATATGCGTCTCATGCTCACAGAGGTCAGAAGGGGGCTTTGGATCCCCTTTAACTAGAGTTCTGTATGGTTGTAACCCACCATGTGGTGCTGGGATCCTCTGCTAGGACAGCAAGTGCTCCTAACTGCTGAACCATGTCTCCAGCCTCTGAGTTTTATTTTACGTTTATTATTCATGTTGTGTTGGGACATGCATTCTGATAAGCACACAGAGGTCAGAGGACAACTTGGGGATGTCAGGTCTCTCCTTTATCACGTGGGTTCTGGGGCTTGAACCAAGGTCATCAGATTCCATAGCAAACACCCTTACTTCCCTCGCTGAGCCATCTTGCCAGCCCCAAAACTGGGATCTTCTAGTGACCCAGATACAGCATAATCAATTGAGCACGGAGCCTGGATTGAAATGAGAAACTTTACTTCATATATTCTTTAAAGGAACTGGCTAGGCTTAGAAGATGACAGAGAGACTAATCGCCGAGTGACAGGCGGTTATCAATGCCATATCAAAGGTCGGCTAATAGGATCTTGGAATGAAAATTGAGCTTAAAGGTGGTTTAGCTGAAGACCATAAGAACCTCTTCCGGGAAGACTCTAATCCCCACCGGACTGAACAGAGTGACCGCAGTGCATAAAACATGACCCACAATTCATGGCAAGGATCTCAGGCAGCCCCTGAGGAGTCACCGAAGCTGTGATTCCATATTAATTGATACAAGGATTCTGTTTTCCAGATGACCTCACACCTAATTGAACAAGCAGACACGCTTAGCTCATGCCATCATGCTTACTGCAAGCATTAGCCTCATTCAGCAGCCGGGACTTTTTACCAGCAGCGTGGGTTGGTTGAAAGAGCGGTGGAATCTGATGGGCCCAAGACTGGTCAGAGAAAATTCACCCCGTGAATTCAATCATCTTTAAAACTGGCAAAGAAACAGCATCTATCTCAAAGTGTAGTAAGCCAATGCATTAAGAATACAGCATATACAGTACCAGTATCCTGTGAACATATGTAAACAACATTGTTATCATCTGCATTTTCTGAAGCCTTTTCTCTCCAGACTGATTCAAGGAAAATTAGCGTACTCATGTTTCGTGAGTGTTTTCTATTTCTCACGGCATTCAGTGAGGGAGATATGATTATTCGTATTTGAAAGCTGAACCAATCAAAACTCAAGTAAATTCCCTTCAACCATTGGCTAAAGCCTTGGGTTTTGACTTGGGCTCAGATCTTGCAGTGTTATTTCTGACAAACTACTTCCCAGGCAGCAAGACAGAATCTGCCACATTTGTCAAAGTCTGTGACCTAAGCCACGACGGCCAATGTCAAAAAAACAAGGAATCAGCTTTGGGACTGTACCCCACCTCGCCATCAGCTCTCACTGGTCTTATTTAAAAAAAAATCATGCTCACAACTGAGGAAGTTAAGGCTGAACCTTGCTTCCTTCTGTCCATTGCTGTCAGCGTTCTTTTGCTCTTCACCTTCTGGATTTTTCTCAGGCTATAAATCAGAACCAGAAGACAACAGAAGGCAAAGTAGGGGTAAAGAGGGAAGTGAATAAGAAATAGTGCTGACAGCCGTGAACAAAGAGAAATCAGATGGCAGATACAAAGAGCAGGCCTGAGCAGCTGGAGGGGCACAAGCAGCTAAGGAAACAATGATCTAAAGAAGCGGTTCTCAGCCTTCTTAATGCTGTGACCCTTTAATACAGCTCCTCATGTTGTGGTGACCCCCAACTTATAAACTTATTTGCGTTGCCATTTCATAGCTATAATTTTGCTGTTATGAATCATAATATAAATATCTGATATGGAGTTTCTCTGATATGTGACCTCTGTGAAAGGGTTGACTGATCCCCCAAAGGGGTCATGACTCATGGGTTGAGAAGCATTCATCTAAAGAGATGTCAACGTACAAATAGGAGGCAGAAAGATTGGGCTCATCCCCACACTTCTTGCTATGCACCTGTGAGGAATTTATCAACATTGTCTCGGCCTCAATTTCCTTTCCTGTAGTAAGTGCAATTAAGAGTATCTCCTTGGGAAATGTTAAATGATATGAAACTTTATTATGTGATAACAACTCTGCTTCAATTTGGGAAAAAATACATTTATTTTACTTTATTTTTCTCTTTGAAGTTCATGTATATTCTCTTGAACACCTTTCTTGGGCAAAGGTGCACTATCCATCCCTTCAGAACATTCCTAACTGACATTTCCTTTGTTCCTCTGTCCTTCTAAGCCCTTTTACTCTGGAGTGTAGTGCACATATCTCCCAACTACACATGTTTACTCGGTTACCATTTTATCTATACAATGTGCTTAGGGTGACTTCTGAGTGAACATCTTATATTTTTATCTGAATAATATTATATTCATTTTCTGAAACAGACAAATAAAATGCCATGGGTCAGGTGTATTAAACAGAGTGAACTTATTTCCTCTTAGTTAGTTCTATAGACTAAAGAAATCCAAGATCCAAAATCGGTGATGTTGTTCTCTTCCAAGGCTTCTGTCCTTAATTTGTAGATGGTTGTTTGGTTGGTTGGTTTATTGAGACAGGAGCTCATGTACCCTAGGCTGGACTCAAACCCACTATGTAGCCAAAGGTGACCTTAAACTTTTGATTCTCTTGCCTCTGTCTCCCAAGTGCTGGTAATACAGGTTTACATCACCAGCCCCAGAGAGCTACACTATATGAATAGGGGGAAGGTTGCAATTCATCTTTAAAACAAAGCTTGTTCTACAGTGAAGGGAGGATATTGCAGTCATGGTGCCCATTGAACCACATACCATACCCTGGACCATCAAGGATCCCTTTATATCTTTGGCCCCAAAAAGCCTGGCATACAACTTACTCTATGGGACACTTTAGCAAGCATGATTCCCACAAAGGCTTAATAATATCTTCTTCACTGGAGTTGCTTTTTCTTGGTGTTGGCACATTGTCCAGCCTTGCATGAGAAAACCTAAGCTAACCGGCCGGTTGCTATATAGTCAGGAGGTCCTCCCGGACCTGAGGAGCTAATGTCAATGATTACTTTTGTGGATGAAGCCATTTTAGACAGTGGAGACAGTTGGCACGCTTCCAATCAACTTTAGGAGCATTGTGTGAGGCCAGGAAAAAACTAGCAGAATTCCCTGGCTTGGGCTAGCCCAAAATGTTGAGGTAGCCAGTAAGTTTGGGGTGCTTTGTTAACAGCAGTTGGCATGACGAAGCCGTGGATCTCATCTTTGTTTGTTCAATCTAACACTGTGTACTTGAGAAATTTCTATTTGTATCTCTTTTCGCTCCTTCTGGCTACTGGGTGGCATCCTGTCATCTACACATGGCATGTTTTACTTACCCATTCTTCTAGGAATGAGCAGTTGGGTTGCCTCCAGGTTTTTCCTCTGCAAACACACTCATGTACAGATCTTTATCTGCCCGCGCGAGCGTTTCTCTGGAAACGCTATTCAGAAATTGCAGGCTGCCGGGTATCCATACACTTAATTGCACTACGTGTTATCGAATTGGTCTTTAGAATCATTATAGCAATTTACACTCCTTCTAGAAAGAAGGAAGACTGGCCTAAAAACTGTTCCCTGCTTTGCACTGGAGCAGGCCTCACTCTCTTATGGTCATTAACTTTAGAACTGCAAGAGACAGTACAGGGTGCCCACCGAGGACAAAATGAGGGGGCCTAAAGGCTAGGGAGAAAGTTCAGCTGTTAAAATATTTGCCATATAAGCTTGAGGGCCTGAATTCAAACCATAAAACCCGTCTTAAAGAGCTAGTCACAAATGCCAAACACTTGCAGTCCTGGAAAGGCAGACAAGTGGGTTCCTAGGGCTCAGTGGCCGACCAGTCTAGCATAGTTGACAAATCCAAGGACATGAGACACTAATAAAATAAGGTGAATGGCTGGTGAGGAATGACATTTGGTGTAGTTATCTGGCATGAGCACACGCAGACACATGCACACACAAGCACACACACACATGTGCACACAGACCAGCACACAGCAGAGAAAGGTAGTCCAGAAATCAAGATCTAGCTAGTGACAGGCCCCTCTTAGCATGTGTCCTTCTACGTCCTCTCTGCTACATTACATGCAATTGATATGCCCTTATTTTTTTTTGCTTCACCTGTTATAACTGTTAAATTAAATTTTCTGTTTTCCGTTTTCAATTTGAAATTTTAATTGTGCTTTTTCAGTATTTTTATTTTTTTTCTATCATAAGCCATCTAAAAGAATAACCACAATTTACTGACAGTCGATAACTGTGTGAAAATAATTGTAACAGTTACCAATGTGTTTGAAAATACAAAAATAAAAAGCAATTCTGATAGGACTAGAAAATAACTACAATGTTAAGAGAAAAAAATATTTGGATGCACAACATTATTACATGGTGCATAAATCCCAATTGTGTTCCATGAGTCTGTTTGCCGATGGTAATGGCTTAGACTCCGATGCATGGCTGTGAAGAACAAGAAGGGGGAAGTTCCAGCCCAGGGCACCCCCGAGACCAGGAGCATTAAGGCTGGGACATACACTATAAACTACCTGTTATCCTCCTATCCTCAGGCACACCTCACCAAAAACGGGCCAGAAATAAGACTGTAAGGCCCTCTGTAGGAAACCCAGAAAGCACATTGATCCTTGAACTAAGGGGAATCTGGTCAAATAATTTTCCAGGGCAGTGACAAGCTGGTTATCAAAGGTAACCAGGCGCACTTGGAGACAAAGCAGAAGCAGGGAGCAGACAGCTCAATTATAAACTAACATAAAACAACCGAGATTGTTACGGTTATGTAGATAAGAGGCGGGGATTTTCAGCGGTTGTAGGAAACTAAAAGAAGCTTGCTATCATAGATTTGAAGAAAAAAAAACAATCAGAACTTCTGGGTATAAAATACAAATAAGAAGACGTAAGAGCTAAGAGCTCAGAGGTTACACTGGACAGTAAATTTGACTGAGCGGAAAAGAAGTTAGAATAGAAAATAGCATTCCCCAGACACAACGCAAAGACAAGTAAGCATAAACTGAATACCCTTAGGAAGAGAGAGAGAACAGAACAGAGGCGAGGCTTAAAGGAATAATGTCTGAGATTTCAAGACTTGATGTATTAAGTCAACCTGCATAGGTTTAGAAAATCCATCAGGTCAAATAAAAAGAATTTTGGGTGTGGAAGAGGATGTGTGGGTGTGGAAGGGGATGTGTGTGTGTGTGTGTGTCTGTATGTGTGTGTGTGCATGTGTGTGTATGTGTGTCTGTGTGTGTGTGCATGTGTGCATGCATATATATACACATGTACACATTCAAATGGTGGGGAGGGGTGTGACATGGTCAAACTGAGACAGTCGAACTAGTTAGCCAAAAGAAACTTATAAAAAGGCACAGAGCCAGATCACCCTCCATAGGAGATAGGCAACTGATGATGGATTTCTGTACCAGCAAGAAAAGCCAAAGTAGAACACTGCTGTCCTCTGGCAGCTGAAAGAAACTTCAAGGCCGCCAAAATTTCTAGACCTGACAAGAGTATGTGTCAGGAACGAGAGACAGAGTAAAAACTCTTCACACAAACTACATTTGAGATTCATAACCAAGAAGTTCTCCCTGGAGGAAATGCTAAAAGATACATTTCAAATGAAATTACAAGGTGAGATTTAAGAACGAATAGGGACAAAGAAAGCTACATGCATGGTTACACGTAAACTAAAGAGCATGCAATAATGTATACATGTGGATGGGTGAACACACACATACACAGAGAATTAAAATGCCATTGAACAAAAAATGGAAGGGTTAGCTGCAGTTCAAGTGTTCTGAGGTTTATCGGTATGTAAGTTAAAGAATTTTATTGAACTTTGATTTTTAATTTTAGGTATGCATGCCATCATTGTTGTAATAACTACTAATATGAACAGAAAAAAAAACAATATACTGGAAATGTATTGACCAAGTTAAGAATTATAGCATCTCTACATATGTCAACAAGAACTGAACAATTACATAAATGGATAGCAGATGGTTCCAGCCAAGTTTCTCATTACTGGAGTGGGAAATTCAAGATAAACAGACAAGATGGCTACAGTGACCTATGTATTAATAACTTGAAGCTGTAGACATCAATAAAAGCTCATGCCATTTTTAATATAGGCATAACCGCAATGCCCATGGATAGGTGCATGACAGTTAATAAACACAAACATATTTCTTTGCTCTGTTAGCCTAGGTCACAAATTAGAGGCCAAATCTTGGTTTCTAAACTCATTCTCCAGCCAAAGAACCAGGGCTCCCAATTGGCAGACTTTAGGATTGAGGTAGAAATACGCAAGATGAACACAGAGTATTCTGTAATGTCAGAAAGGAGAATTTTTTTATTTTTTTCTGCAATGAAAAGGTTGTTTACGATGTGAGAGAGATAAATTCTACTCTTCAAAGAAAGAGATAATACATTCAAGAATAGCCTTTCTCTTTATACTTAGTTTTCTGTTCTGCTGGAAATAGACCAGAAGTATACCAATTATAACTGCACAATTCCTGAAAAGAAATCAGAAAGACCATATCTTACAGTTTTTCATAAGTAGTCTGCTACTTCAAAATCATTTTCATAATTCCCAGTCTGAAAAAAACAACAACCAAAATTGATGACTTTGGAGGAGATAAAAGGACCCCCAGAAAAGATGGAGAAAGGTCCATTTGGGAGCACAAGCCTCTGGCCTTGTGCTTCCACTTGTGACATCAAATACCAAAGGGGAAATTACATCGGAAGCTCACAACAGCCTCAGTCTCATCTTAGGGAAGCATTTTAAAGGGGTAGATCCTCAGGGAGGGGCAATACCAGAGAATTTGTTTGATTACTTGTGACCTTCTGCAGGTCACATAGGCCTCCCTGGGCCTCAGTGTTCTGGTGTCCTCATTTGCAAAATCAGGGTTTGGAAGGCCAACCTCCAAGGACCCATCCAGCATTTAAATCTTATGCCTGATGGCTATTTAATATACAGGACAGATCTGATAATAAAATCAATGGTGAAGATAATAACATTGAATACTCTTAACATTTGAATCTGTAAAAATGCTTTTCAATTGATGTGCATTTTGTCTCTGGCAAGTTCTATTTTAAGTAAGAATATAAACGTCATACCTATTATGAAAGTGAGAACAATGAGAAAAAGGAGCACTGGCAAGAAGCAATAGGAAGTGCACTTCTGAAATCCTTCTGAAAACCTAGAGACTGGCTGGTATTCGGTAGCTATGTACTTTAACCATTTTCATGCTTGGGGGTTTAGTTGTGTTTCTGTTATCTGCAAAAGGAACACGTGGAGTTAAACTGAATGGTTTCTATGATTCTTTTCTTTTATGCCTACCATAGATTCACCCTCTGGTAAGTAGGGGTGCTTCACCAAAATTAAGTACTCTTGATTATGGAAAGGCCCAGTCAATGGTCCCCTTGAGCAGTTCAGAAACCTTAGAAGTATGTGTATATGGCTCAGATATTGTTCACTTAGATATCACCCACCGCCACACACACACACACAGAGACAGACACACTCACTAACCAACACAGTGCAGACTCTCCTATAACTGAATTCGGTTCTACTTCCAACTTATAGGAGAGAAGAGTAAAGACCATTCCAACACAGGTTCAGAGACCTCTGGATAAAGGACACTGCACAGATAGGAGAGCCAACCATTGTGCTTATGAGCTCACGGTGGTTGTAGCTGTCTACGCAAGACCTGCAAAGATCAAGTCAGGCAACAATCTGGCAGGAATGAAAGAGGGGCTCACTAGGTCCCACCTTTAACTGAGGCGCTACTGACTGCCGCTAGCCCCTGGGGGGCAGGGGAGTCGGGTTTCTTTTTTTTCCACAAAAATAATTTTTTTCTTTTATTGAACATGGATTCTTTTCTCACAAAATGCATCCTGATTATAGTTCCCCTTCGCTTTCCTGCTCCCAGTTTCTCCCACCTCCACTCCCTTCCAGATCCACTCACTTTCTGTCTCTCAGTAGAAACAAGCAGACTTCCAAGAGACAACAACAAAACATAACAAAATAAAATACAGTAAGATAAAGCAAGCACTAGCATATTGAAGTCAGACATGGCAACCCAACAGGAGTCCCAAGAGTAGGCAAGAGTCAAAGACCCATTTATTCTCAAAATAAGAAGTTCCATAAAAACATTAAGCTAATAGCTATAATATATAAGCAGAGGACCTGGTGCAGACCCATGGAGGCCCTGTGCTCGCCGCTTCAGTCTCTATGAGCTCATATGTGCCTTGCTTAGTTGATTCAGAGGGCTTTGTTCTTGGGGTCCTCCATCCCCTCTGGCTCTTACAATCACTCCACCTCCTCTTTCCTAGGATTCCCTGAGCTCTATGGGGAGGGATTTGATTGAGAACTCCCATTTAGAATTTTTCTGATGTGTTCTTAGATTCAGTTTGAGTATTCTATTATTTTTGCACCTATGTTCATAAGGGAATTTGGTCTGTAATTCTCATTCTTTGTTGAAACTTTGTGTGGTTTGGGTATTAGGGTGACTGTGGGCCCATAAAATGAATTGAGCAGTGTTCCTTCTGTTTCTATTTTGTGAAATATTTTTTTGTTGTTGTTTTTTTGAGACAGGGTTTCTCTGTGGTTTTGGAGCCTGTCCTGGAACTAGCTCTTGTAGACCAGGCTGGTCTCGAACTCACAGAGATCCGCCTGCCTCTGCCTCCCGAGTGCTGGGATTAAAGGCGTGCACCACCACCACCCGGCCTTTTGTGAAATAATTTGAGGAGTATTGCTGTTAATTTTTCATTAAAAGTTTGGTAGAATTCTATGCTAAAACCATCCAGCCCTGTCTTTTCAGAGTTGGGAGACTTTTAGTGACTGTTTCTGTTTCACTAGGAGTTACGGGTCTATTAAAATGGCATATCTGATCCTGATTTAACTTTGGAAAGTGGTATCTATCAAGAAATTTGTCCATTTCTTTTAGATTTTCCAACTTGGTGGAGTCCAGATTTTTAAACTATTTCCTTGCGACTACGGATTTTGTTGGTGTCTCTTGTTCTGTCCCCCTTTACGTTTCTGATTTAGTTAATATCTATATTCTCTCTGCTTTTGAATTAGATTGGGTAAGAAGTTCTCCATCTTGTTGATCTTCTCAAAGAACCAACTCTTTGTTTCTATTTTATTGATTTTAGCCCTCAGTTCAATTTATCTCTTGCCATCTAATCCTCTGAGGTGTGCTTACTTCTTTTTGTTCTGGAGCTTTCAGGTGTGCTGTTAAGTTGCTAGTATGAGATTTCTCCAATTGTTTTTAATGTAGGCACTTAATTATGCACATTCCCCTTAGGTCTGCTTTCATTGTACCCCATAAGTTTGGTTATGTTGTATATTCGTTTGCCTTGAATTCTAGCAAGTTTTTCGTTTCTTTATTTCTGTCTGAGAGTCAGGTTTCTTTACAGGTGTGGCTCCTGCTTGCTTGGCCATGCTCCAGGAGATAGCCTCACACCCCTGCATATATGGACTACACTAATTGAGTTAGACAAATTTCAAAACAAAAGACATGACGTTGGGAGGCAGTCATGGGGTTCGGTCTGGGAGGAACACAGAGAAAGAGTGATAGGGTGAAGATGACCAAAATGTGCTGTGTATGTATGAAATTTTCTGCAAATGAATATGATTACATTATGAGAAACACTGCATGTATATAAGGTCTTTCTAGCCAGCAGGGTCACTTCCTCCCAGTGTTTCATATAGTGGTGCATTGAAAACAAGGTGGCATTCCTGGTGACAATGTGATGGATCCACAGCAGTTGCCACTGTATGTTGCTTCACGTTTGCCTCAGGCAGGATACCTCAGAGGACGCTGTTGCTGCATGTCCAGAGACCACACTTTGGTATGTCACTGCTCTGAAGGACACGTTGTTTTAATATGGGCTGAATTAAGAGTCAGCAGGATTTCCCAGTGGAAAAAATCAGAACCCAATCCTTGCTGTATCTGTCCTCTGGTACCATCCTGAGGAAGTTTGTCCTCTTACATCTGACTACCCTCTGAATTTTTTTGTTTCTCGCTATCTTTTTATAGTTACTTCTAAACAGACTACCACAAAAAGTTATTGGGAACATTTAAAATAATTTTCTCTGATAGTGAAACAGTAGTAACTGTCTATGTTAATATATACTTTCTATGAAATTAGTTTATGTGGTCATTAAACTTCCTCTAAATTCAAAGACATTATATCACATTATGTAATGTGTTATTAGTTGACATACTTAAATTAAATACATCTCTCCCCAACAACTCCATTACTTTAATATAAGGACCAGAATTTATTATGCCTTGACCTTGGACAGTTTTTCAAACTCTTTGGGCAAGTTTAAATGCTCAGTTTTCTCATGTGATAGTTTTGAGAACTGGAAGAGTAGACACACATATGCACACACAGGGAGTGAGGGGGGAGATGGAGAGAGAGAGAGAGATAGCTCAAATATGTTCATCCTTGTATGTGCTTATGAAAAGATCAATGTAAATAGATATTTTTCAGTGAATGGTTATCTGAGGAAAGAATTGATTTCTCTAAGTAACTAAATTCAATTAATAGAAGCTAACAGCTCATAGATTAAATATCTACAACAACTTACTTCCTGCAAAATTGAATTGACTTGAGGATAGAGAGAAGGCTCTATGGTTAAGAGAACCGCCTGCTCTTCCAGAGGACCAGGGTTCCATCCCAGCACCCCCAACCAGACAAAAGTTATTTATAAAACCAGACCCAGGGAATCCGAGGGTACCAGAAATGCACATGGTGTACAGACACACATGAAAACAAAACAAACAGATACATACAATTAATTAATTGAAAATGAATTGACTTAACTTACTGGAAGGAACAAAATCAATGTTTGCTTAGGAAATGGCTTCTAACTATATGAACACATTTCTTACTTTTCATGTCTATTTTTCATCTTCAGAACCCATGTCTTTCCTCCAATGCCTTCCTGTCATATCCAGTCCCTTCATCCAGGTTGATGCAATGAAAGCCCTGTTAGTTAGGCTACTATCCATGGCAGGCCAGTCAAAGTGCAGTCATGACAGTCTTGGACCTCGATCTAAAAAGTCAGCCTTTAAATGCTTACTGTTTGATTGGGAGCTCAGAGCATATTTATAGTCCTATCTTCTGTGGCATGGATTGCACATGAAATAAATCTTACACATAGATATGAGAAGAAAGGAGCCAGTATGTGGAGAGAATTGCAGATAAAAGAAATACAGTCAACCCTGAGAGCTAAGTTCTTGACCTAGAAGGTCCTGAGACCTGGTCGTATTTGTGTTCTTGGATCTTATGATACATATCAGAACCATAAATGAACATATGACATATAATTTACTAGTGTTATTTTCTTCTGTTTGTACCTAAGTGATTCTAAACAATACCATGTCCAGTGATTCACTACTAAAGGGTCATCATTCACTTAGGTGTAACTGCAGCTACGCTCAGAACCCTCTAACGAAACGTCAACTTTAAAAACGACAAATGAAAATCAGCAACCTTTATACTATTCATTAAGAAATAATAATTTTGGGCTGGAGAGATGGCTCAGAGGTTAAGAGCATTGTCTGCTCTTCCAAAGGTCTTGAGTTCAATTCCCAGCAACCACATGGTGGCTCACAACCATCTGTAATGGGGTCTGGTGCCCTCTTCTGGCCTGCAGGCATACACAGAGACAGAACATTGTATACATAATAAATATTTTTTTTAAAAAAAAAGAAATAATTTTTAAATGTTCAGTTCTCAGAAAGAAAGGAAAATTCTTGAAGAGGTCAAAGGCTGAATCATAAAGCCCAACATCAGGATGAGAGGCATTAATGAAGAGACAAGTTATCCCACATAACAGCTATGAGATCCTGGCTCCGGAATAAGAAAAAATATATCAAATGTTTTTAACTAAGTATCTATCATTTTATTTTATCAATAAAGACTCAGGAGCCAGATACTGGAGCAAAATCCTGCTAGCTCAGAGAGGCAGAGAAAGCTCCCAGCTACTTCACCTTTTTCTGTCATCCCAGAAAGAGCAAGAGAGCTTTCTCAAACAAAAACTACTCCAACCTGTTGTCCCTCCTTTTACTTTTTACTTCTCTCTCTCTCTCTCTCTCTCTCTCTCTCTCTCTCTCTCTCTCTCTCTCTCTATTTCCTCTTACATCCTATGGGTTTTTTTTTTCTTTTCAGTTGGTTGCCTGCTCCACCTCTTGACTATGGTTGATTTTATTTTATCCTGTTTACAGTATTCAAGCAGAAAGCTCTTGGGTTAAAGGTGTGTGCTAGGGCTGAGTCACACTACAACTAGAAACAGGTTTGTACAGTAAATAATGCAAACTCAGGGTTCACAATGTGATCAAATATCCTGCAACAATCAGCCTTCACTATTTACTACAGATTCAAGACCTCTTCCATTACAAGGGAGCAGGCAGCATACAACCAGCAACTTCAATGAGAAAGAAGGGGTGGAGGAGAGCTAGCCTGGCGGTACAAGCATGTAGTCTGTGCTACACTGAAGGCTCAGATGGGAGGATGGAAATTCAAGTCCTTTTGATTTTCAGAACGAGTTCAAGGTCAACCTTGAACTTCCTGAAACCCTTTCTCAAAATAAAAAATGTATTCAAAGAGGCCTAGATCTCAGAGAAATTGTGGCAATGTGCAGAAGAGCAAACCAGATCAAACAAGACAAAATCCCAGCATGGAGAAGGGGACACGTAACTCTAAGACACAACCCTAACCAAGAAGCTATTTGTAACTGATACCTTCTGGGAAAGAGAACATCAGCTTTCTTCAGTAGAGTGACTTTGGTTATATTAACCACACCCCAAGGCAGGCTGCATGCTTTGAAATAGTTGGCTAACAAAAACTGAACACCATGTTTGTTTTGATTTGTTTGATTTGGGATGCTTTTTGGTTGTTTGGTTTGTTGGCTGGTTGGTTGGTTGGTTGGTTTGGTTTGATTTGGGTTTTGGTTTGTGTTTGGGCTTGTTTGGTTTTTTGTTTCTGTTTTTAAGAGAGAAAGAATATGAAGTTGGGTGGGGAGGAAGGTGGGAAAATAGAAGTAAAGAAAGGGAAAGAACATGACCAAAATATGTTGAACAACAAAAAAAAGTTAAGAATGAATGAATGAATGAGCAAAGAAAGAGATCTGGGCATATAACTAAGTTTTCTAAGTGGCTGTCTAAAAGGCATGAGCCCCTAGGTCCTTAATCTAGCGCCCACCCTGTAAAAGGTAGGCATGGGAAAGGGGAGGGCAATAGCTCAGCTGATAAAGAGCTTGTTAGGTAAACATGTGGCTCTGTGTTCAATCCCCAGAAACTCAATTAAAAAGGCAGGTGTGGTGACATACACTTGTAATCCCAGTGCTAGAGACAAGTAAATAGGTGGGATCCTAGTGCCTGCTGGCCTGCCAGACTCATCTGCTTGGCAAGTTCCAGGCTCGTGAGAGATCCTGTTTAGAAATCGAAGGTGACTGGCACCTGAGAAATACTTGAGGTCCTCTGGTTTACACACACACACACACACACAAAGAGAGAGGCTTTGACACACATGTGTACCTCCACACATACATAGACAAAGGCAAAGATGCCTTTTAGATATTCTTGAGAAGTCTTAAGACCTACTCCATCTTTATGTAGCAAGAAGAAGATGTAGACAGGGCTGAAGATGGCCTGGCTTGGAACTCTCAGGATGGTGATGCAGTTCCCCGTATGGGCCCAAAGTCCAATGGCTGCTTTCTTCATTGTCCTACAGCACTGTTCTATACTGCCTGAACAGACCCTTTCTAGAAGCAGTGAGTCGTAATCTGCATTTAATGGTTCCTATCTTATTCCTAAAGAAAACTTCCCCAAAACACTCAGGAAGGCTAGCCATGCTGATCACAGTTCTATTGAGCACTGTGACTGGTGGTGATACGGCTTTAGTCTTCGGTTTGCAAGGGGAAGACAAGGTAGCCTGTCTGCCTCAGTGGGTGCGCTCCGCTTCTCTGGCTCACCTGACTGAACACCTGAGCCCTATACCAGCTGGCGGGAGATGAAGCTGGAGAGCACGCTGAAGCGCGAACCCTTTCCCTCACCACATTTTCCCAGGTTGCTTGCGGCTGTCAGTCTCATGCCTGAGAAAGGCGATTTAGGCAATGGCAGCCGCTCAGCTTCCATGATGACAAACATCCCTGCTCATTTATCCCCCCCCCCCTCCGTCGATGCACTACATTCACAGGTCTGACCCTAATTGATTTCCTTTAACAGTCCTCTGTAAGGCGTGAAAATGCAGAATTCCCCACAGAGTAAGGAAAGAGAGGTAGACTGTGTAAAGCAAGCCTTAGATGGAAAGAGACAGGAGACGCTGAGATGTCGGTGGTCGGCGTTTTCTTCTAATGCAAAGACACATCAAGAGATTATATACTTGTTTATTTCAATCAGTTTGGGGAGAAGACACGATGTGACTTTATTGATGAAGCTGTTGAAGTGGGGAGAATAGGGGCAGCTTGCGAATTAGCATGCATTTAAGTAGGGGGCCACAAACTACCTTTTGCCTTCCGGCATCCTATAGGTTTCTTGGGGTGGAGTGGTATAGCTTGCGGTTTTAGTGCTTGGTTCTCATGTGGGAGGCCCTATGGTCAATCCCCCAGCATGGCAAGGAAGAGGGGATCAATTGCTTTAAAAATAAGACAGCGCACTTCCTTTCTTCACCTCACCTCACAGTGGTTAAGAGAGCTCACTGCGCGGGCGGTGGTGGCGCACGCCTTTAATCCCAGCACTGGGGAGGCAGAGGCAGACGGATCTCTGTGAGTTCAGCCTGGTCTACAAAGCAAGTTCCAGAACAGGCTCCAAAGCTACCCAGAGAAACCCTGTCTCGAAAAACCACCCCCAAAAAAAGAGTGTTCACTGCTCTTGTTGTGTATTGGGTTCAGTTCCCAGTGCCCACATGGCATCTCACAACTGTCTGTAATGCCAGTTCCGGGAACCCAACATCCTCTTCTAGTTTCCCTGGCCTCCTGCACTGAGGTGATGCATGTGAACTAAGATAGGAGCACACATACACGGTCGCATAAAATAGAACAAATAGAATTATCAGAACAAGCCAAGACTGTGTTAACACTCATCTGAATGAGGGGCTGCCCTTGCTCCGTCATTCCATTTCCTACTGAGCCATTAGAACTCCATGTGCTGACTACAGGGAATGAGTGTGGAATAACACTCCATGGAGTAAAAAGAAGCAGGCTGATCCTGTCCAGAGGTGGGGGTTGGAGAGGGGGATTGATGGGAGAAGGCAGATGCAAGTCAACCATGCAAAGGAGCCCATGTGGAGGGAAGATAAAAAGCAGAAAATGCAGGGAACCAGAGGAGCCACAGGAGTTCACACAGCCCTGATGCCCGAGGGGGCGGGAGAGGCTGAGGAGAGGCTGGCTCAGGTTATATATATCAAGACTTAGATAAGAAACGCCTAGGAAGCATTTTCTAAATTTTAGCATGAATGTATCCCCTTTTAATGACTGTTTCTTTTCTTTCTTCTTACCTAATCCCCTTAAGTGCTGCAAAGAATGCCAAATTCACCCATCACAGTTTTGCAAAGTGACATCCAGAAGTCTTCAGACCTGAGCTATAACCTGCTCTTCTGAAATCCGAGATAATCATCATATTCCATAATAGACGTTAGAGAAGTTTGAAATGATTTATTTTCCAAATGTCTGGTGCATTCTAGGTGGTCAATAAATGGTAACTATTAATATGTTTTCATTGGGGATAATGTTTCCAGTGACACTATACATTTCTGATGTACAGAGGGTATTAATAAGTGTGGTCACATCTCTCTGGAGTGAGGAGGGATGTTTCTTCATTAGTATTATTTCAGAAGAGTTGAAAATACTACCCGTGATTGGCCTCATCTGAAATTCCAAGCTTCAGAAAAATTTCTATAGCTGTTTTTAGGCAAACTTGTCCTGTGGTGTGAAGATGTAGAAACACACATACATGATAAAGCAACATTTTTTAAAGCATATTTTACACAGAAGACTTCAAACTCAGTAAGAGAAAACACAAGTTAGGGTTTTATCTACCTTTAAGAACTTCATTATGATCACCCAGGCATTTTACACAGCAGGAGCTATGGAGGGAGGTTAGCACCGGCATCAGTAACAGTAGCTATAACAATGTACAGTTCAATACACTGCAACATTCATTGTGCTGTCTCATTTTCTCCGTGTTCACTGAGGTCTTAAAATAATGAAAGCTCATGTTTCTCATCCCATTTCCCCTTTGCCCCTTGCCACCTCACCCGCAAGTTCCCAGTTTTTGCCCTGCAATCTTGTCTACTTCCCCTCTCCAGGCGGATGACTATATGATTTTCTTTGGGTTCACTTTCTTATTTAGCTTCTCTAGGATCACAAATTATATGCTCAATGTCCTTTATTTATGGCTAGAAACCGATTATGAGTGAGTACATCCCATGTTCCTCTTTTTGGGTCTGGGATACCTCACTCAGGATAGTGTTTTCTATTTCCATCCATTTGCACGCAAAATTCGAGAAGTCATTGTTTTTTACCGCTGAGTAGTACTCTAATATGTATATATTCCACACTTTCTTCATCCATTCCTCCATTGAAGGGCATCTAGGTTGTTTCCAGGTTTTGGCTATTACAAACAATGCTGCTATGAACGGATAGGGGGAGGGGACTAGGGGGAGGGGGCAATATTTGGGAGGAGGGGAGGGAAATGGGAAACGGGGAGAAGGTGGAAATTTTAATTAAAAAAGAATAAAAAAAAATTCAGGAAAAAAAAATAATGAAAGCTCACTTACATAATGCTCTCTGTCATGGACTATGCCAAGCACTTTTCCTCCCTCCTCGCCTCCCATTCCCTTCCCCCACCTACCCTCACAGCTGCCCCCAGTCCACTCCTCTTCAGTGTCTGTTCAGATAGGGGCGGGCTTCCCATGGGTGTCAACAAAGGATGGCATATCAAGTTGGGGTAGGACTAACTAAGCTCTTCTCCTGTATTAAGGCTAGGCAAGGCAGCCCAGCGTGAGGAATATGTTCCTGGAAGCCAGCCAAAGCCTTAGGGACAGTCCCTGTTCCCACTGTTAGGCGTCCCACAGGTAGATCAAGCTACACAACTGTCATACATATGTAGATGGCCTACCTAGGTCAGTCCCATGCAGGCTCCCTAGCTACAGGTACAGAGTCTGTGAGCCCCTTTGAGCCCTGGTTAGTTGTTTCTGTACATTTCCTTGTAATGACCTTGACACATCCCCACCCCCACCCACCACCACTCCATCACCCCCTCCCACTTCCCACACACACACAACTCTGCTCAAGCAATCCTTCTTCCCTCTCTTCAATGGAATTCCCCTATCTCATCAGCCACTGGATGAAGTCTCTCTGATAACAATTGGAGTAGTTACCAATCTGATCACAGGAGATGGCCAGTTCAAGTTACTTAACTACTGTTGTTAAGAGTTAACTGGGGTCATCCTTGTGGATTAATGAGGGCTTCTCTTGTACCAGGTTCCTACCTGACCCCTAAACACCCCCCATCAAGATGTCTCTTTCCTTACTCTTCCCCTCCACCCACCCTCCCAACCCAATCCCTCATGTTCCCATCCCTGCCTGTCCCCAGTCTACCCAGAAGATCTATTTCCTTTCTCAGAGAAATCCATGCATCCCTGTCCCCATTTAGGCCCTTGTTGTTACTTAGCCTCTCTAAGGCTGTGGATTAAATCTGCCTAGATACCAGAGCTCATTCACCACAGACTTCCTTGACTGGTTGGATCCTCATTAAAGCGGCTCTAAGTTCTCTTCATGTACGAGTTAAATGTTAGCAAATGGGCTCAAACAGCACAATCAATCTAAGCCTCAGTTTCAGTTCTATGTCTGGCTAAATTTATTTCAGATCACAAAGTTGGGGCAATGGGGTCGGAGCCTGGTGCAGGGTGTGACTGTCGCTGATGAGCAGATGGCCCTGTTTTCCTCCCATGGCAGCAGTGATGCTAATAGCACAGAGTACTTTATCGCTTTTCTCATGCACTTGCTTGACTTCTCAGAGAAGAGAGGATTTGTGGGTACTTGAGAGTCCCCATGCTTCAGTACCTTCCCTGCACTCAGCAGGTGCCAACCCTCAGAAACCAATGGACACCAGCTCAGATAATGGATGCTCAGTCTGCAGGCTTCAGAACCTCTCCATGAAACTGTAAAACCTCACTGTGGTCCCATGAAGTGGCCAACTAGCTCACAACCACAACGCATGAAGGAGAAAAGAATGTAGATGATGTTTTGATGTGAGAAAAATTTAAATATCAAGATCCAAGATTGTTTCACTCACTTATACATGTTTGCAAAGATATCTATGAAACTAGAACTAATTGAATCCCTAATGGGAACATCTAGGCACAACGAGTAGAATTCCATTATGTACTAGTGTACTGGAGAAAAGAGCTTTTTAAGTTGTTGTGTACCTTTTATTTTATCAATTTAATGATATCATTTAAGAGTTTGAGCATCAGAGAACCATATTATCCATGATAGCTTTTATAAAGGAAGGAAGTTAATAGCCAGTGCTTATATATGAGATGTCAAGGAAAGTACCTACAATAGAACAATTACCTCTCAGGACAAAATTACAAGGTGGACAGCTCGTGCTCATTCTCTCTCTCTCTCTCTCTCTCTCTCTCTCTCTCTCTCTCTCTCTCTCCTTCCTCATATGACACAAAGCAAACTGATGACAGATGGCAACAATAAATCAAGCTATGATCCCAGGTCTTAACTCTTTCTCCAGCAATAGGATTGTACACCCATAACCTTTTCTAACCTTCTCGTGAGAAAACACAATCCACAGGCTCCTGAGCTCAGCTAGAAGGCTTTTGGGGTTCCTAGGATATTAGCAGATCAACAGCCAGCAGAGGTGTGGAATGTACTTTTGTAGGTAGACCTACAATCTCGCCCTTCTGCCTTCACTAGTCTAGTATTCATGGGGGTGTGTGTGCATGAATTAGGTCCACCTCCTCAAGTCAAATGCAGCTAATCCTATCCCCAACGCCCATCCCACATTCCCCCAATCTCATGCTATCCCACAGACATGTGAGCTAAAATAAATATTACCGTGTTTGGGGAGCTAACTTCTGTTTTTAATTAACACATAGTTAACTAGTTTACTGGGAACAATGCCATGTTTCATCTACAAAACTATTGTGTAATGAGAAAATCATGGTAACTGACAAATCAACTCAAATATTTATCAGTCTTTGTGAAAGAATCACAAAGCCCTCTCTTCTAGCTATTTTGAAAGCACAGTGCACAGTTGCTGGCTGGCTGCGGTCAGCCCAGCCTACCACGTAACAGAGCTTCAGAAGTTAGCTGGTCTACTTGACTTTGTTGTCTGTGGGCAACCTCTCTCTCCATGCTCCCTCAAGCCTGGCAACTACTCTCTACCCCCTATGTCTTAGGTTTCTATTCTTAAGATAAAACAACACGGTCCAAGCAAGCTGGGGAACCAAGGGTTTATTTGGCTTACACTTCTAAAGCACAGCCCATTGTTGAGGGAAGTCAAAGCAGGAAATCAAGCAGAACTGGAACCTGGAGGCAGGAACTGATGTAGAGGCCATGAAGGAAGTTGCTTACTTCCTTGTTCCTCATGACTTGCTCAGTTTTCTTTCTTAGACAGTTCAGAACCAGGGGTGGCATTGTTTCCAAAGGATTGGGTCCTCCCACATCAATCACTAATCAAGAAAATTCCCCACAGATTTGCCTATAGACCAATCTTATAAAGCAGCTGTTCTGAACCTTCCTAGTGATGCTCCTCTTTAATACAGTTCCTCATGTTGTCATGACCCCCAAACCATAAAATTATTTTCATTGCTACTTCATAAATGTGATTTGTCTAATGTTTTGAATCATAATATAAATATCTGTGTTTTCCAATGGCCTTAGGTGAGCCCTGGGAAAGGTTGAGCCCCGCAGGTTGAGAACTATTGTTATGGAAGCATTTTCTCAACTAATGTTTTCTCTTCCCAGATGTTAGAGTTATGTCAATGCCAAGTTGAAAAAAGAACTCTTACGCATGCCCTATTTTTATAAGATCAACTAAATACCCATCGAAACTATAACGTTATATCATTGAAATGTTGTGGTTGCCCGTTATCATCATTATGGACATCAATGGAAACAGTACGTCAGAATTTAAGCCCAGACTCAGAATAAAACCCCAGGTCTTATGCTCACCTGAGATATACTCCCACAGAATCTAAAGCTTTCCCATTCACACTTGAAACAAACTTTCCCTGGCAATGTAGACTGGTCCTGAGTCTCAAGGCGAGAGGGGGCAACTGGGGGGTGGGGGGGGCTGGTCGGTCTCTAGGAAGGGACAGGTCTGGGTCCCTCAGCCATGCTAGCTTGAGAGTCCCCCATAGGGAGTGGGCTGGGATCTGGTGAATCTCAATGGGAGAGGCCCACCTAGTGCACCCTTGATACGTGGGAAATTGTGATCAAATAAAAATATTGAACAAGTTCATCTTTGGCATCCTTTCTCTTTTACTATGAAGACCCTCCCTCTGAACTAGACTAGTCCCTACCCTAAAAATAATAAGGCTATGAGACTAATACAAATTTTATTATCAATACTTAAAACACGTATCTACAGCATCTGATCTCTCTCACAAGCAGTTTTGCCAGTTCTCTGACATTCAGCACATGGATAAATGATTTCCTGGGCTATTTTATTGGAGACTGTATTTGTTTTCAGAAGTGAAAAGCCTCTCTAAATGGTGCTAGTTTATACCAAAAACGTGTCCCTTTAATTTAACTGCCCATTTGAAAACGCAGCTTGTACCCAGCTTCTTGGAATCAAGCAGACAGTATTAATAAATCTAACAGAGTACACGAAATGATTTACAGAAACAACATATAATTTTCTAGCCATTACTTTTATGGGAAAATAGCTTATCTAAACTGCCATGTAGGAAATGTTTCTTTATGTACCGTCTAATTTCCTTGTGGAAACTAAATCTTTTCTATGGTGAATCATAACAGCTCTGGATACCAGTATCCCTGAAAAGCTCGTGTTTCTTATTCTCTTATTTTTTGTTGTTCGGTTGCTGTTGGATTTAACGTGAGTGTAATACCTGATGCTGTTCCCTAGAGAGGTTTAGGCTTGGGTGTGACATAGTCACCGGTAGAGGTTCTCATAAGGCTTGCTTTCCTTCCCCTACCTCTCCTAGAAGTCCAGCTCTACTTGAAGTGTCTAGTTAATTCCATCGCCTTCAATAGTCCCCAGAGCTAGAAATGTACTCAGACATAATCCAGCTGGATTCCTGATGTTCATGTTAAAGATTTGCTTTGACCCCAAGGGGGATCTCCAGTTCCAGTTGTGAGCAAACTAGCCAGCCAACAGTGTGAGCTCTGCTATCATGAAGTCTGTGTGTCAACTGTCTCTCCCCACAGCATTTGAGAAGGTCCTTGGGTTTGAACATCACACTTCAAATGACATCAGCTGCTTGGGGAAGAGAGTAGGAGCATCTCCCTCCTTTGTGGACAGCTTTGCAAACTCTCTATGACATAGCTCTGGAAGTGAGGTGAGAATGTCGCCAGCTTTTCTCTGCTCTAGAATGGATGCTCAGTGAGAAGGGTACTAAAGATTGGGGTCTTTGTGGCTTGCCTGCTGAAATGAACTCATGGCTTCCAGGCTGAAACAAAGGGTGTATAGGGGGCTCCGATATCCTCAACCTGCCCTAGTCCACAGTGCAGGCTGGGCAGAAGGAAGCCTCTCACCAGAACTCACCCTAATGGCAAATGAATAGGAACAAGAAGAATGCTAGTGTCTGCTCCTCCCCAAAGAAATGTCTCTGGCTGTGAACAAAAAAAAAAAACAGTGACTCCTGGGTTCTTGGCTGCAGCTTTCAGAAGCGGAGTGAATTTGGTCAGCACACATGCTGAAGAAGAGACTCTCTTCACAGGAAGGGAATAAGAAAACACACCCCTTTTCCTAGTCAACGTCCATAGATCTCCTGAGTAGCTCTATACACTTGTTGGCCATCAAGACCTCTTCCGTTGGCTTCCAGGAGTTTTTCTCCCTGGTGAGTGGGTTCTAGAGTTCCATGCTAGCACCAGAAGTTGATGTCTGGTCACTAGCCTTGCATAAATAATGTTTGTCATCCATGAACATATAACCATGACAAGTAAAAAAAAAATAAGAGTTTTTTTTACTCCAGACCTGTTCATGTATAGATGTAGAAACTGAGGGCCAAAGTCATTAGTTCAAGGCTACCCCACTAGACAGCAGTCAGCTTAGACTCATATTGATTTTTAATTCAAGCGTGTATACTCTTTTGTGCCTCACCCCTGATCGTCAGCTGCTACCTCTGATTTCCACAGGGGTCCATCACCCCTTTTCCTGGCTCCAAATCGTTTTCTGCTACTCACCACACATCCCTTGTCCTGCAGCAGCTTGCCCTGGGGGTTCCCGTTAAGTTTCTGCCACCTCTGACTCTGGAATACCATGGCAATTGAATGAGCCCAGTGATAGTCCCAGCCCACAGGAAACAATGTCAGTCCTCACTACATTTGGCAGGTTGAAAGGCACTAAAGTTAGTAAATGTCTGTCCCCAGGAACATCTGTTGCCTCCCTGGAAGAAGGCAAATGAGATCATTATAAAGAGCGCCCATAGCACAGGGGATGCCTAGCAGGGTGGAAATGCCCCCGTGGTTCCCTAATGATGGACATGTGTCAGTGTGCATTAGTGAAAAGCCATCGACTGTCCAACTCCAAGAGCCGCGCGGACGCAAACTGCAGACTTGGGTTGACAACCATATGTCAGTGTAAGTTCACCAAGGTGCCACTCCAGGGGAGACTGTCTCTGTGGGTTACATGTGGGGAAATCTCTATAACTTCCTCTTAATTTTTCTAAAGTCACTTCCTCACAAAACTAAGTCTTAAAACCAAAGAGTGTCTTCCTCAGAGTTCAAGAGAAACGCTTTAAATGTATTGGCACTGGAATAGAAAAGCCAATTAAATGCCATGTTGAAATGAATGATATTCACAACAGTTATTTTTCCCCTTCCTGTGACCAAGTATCTGATAATGTAAGGAGGTAGGAATAATAGCTCATGTCTGGATGAGCTAGTTATGAAGTTTATTCACCTCTCCCAGAGCAGGAAACAGGGCTCAGCCAGAAACAGCTGGCACGTTCCCCTAAGGTCTAGCCACCAGTGTCCCACCTCCTCTAACTGGGCCCAACCTCATAAAGCTTTCATAACCTCGCAAGACAGCACCCCCTGCTGTGGACTAATATCTAAACATGTGAGCCCACGGAGGCACATTTTACATGGAAGGCATGGTGCCTACCACAATATACAGAGGAGCAATACCAAGCCTTGGTGAGGACATAAAGCAATCAGACTACTGGGAAGATAACAATTGCTACACACTCCTCAGGAAACTTCATAGTTGCAGAATGCTTATTAGGAAGCACTCGGGATCTTCACCGTGGAGGGAAAGGAAACAGAATTGGGCAGGGGAAGGGACTGTTGGGCTAGCGCGCAGTTGCATGCCCTGTGCTGATTCTATAAGCATTCTGGGGTGAGAGCCCAGGCTGTCCTGTTTCCAGTGTCAACAGAGGTGGGTGTGCCTGCCCCTGCAGAGATGTGTAACCTTGGGCAATACAGTTCTCCTCAGCCAACAGACCGGAGGAATTTCTCCTTCGTTACGAAGAGAGGATCCAGATGAGACCAAACAACACAACGAGAAAACACAATGAACGAATCGAGGCAAATGCACTCAAGGAAAAACAATACCGCCCGAGGAACAATGAAACCCAAGAACCAGACACTGATGAGAATACAGAGCATAGGGAGAATTTCAAACACACAACCTTCACAGACAGCCACGGCAGAGCTGAGGAGCAGAGCGGCTCCCCTGGTCAGAGCGGACAGGACCCTAGAGACTCTGCTGACAGAGTCTGGTGGCGTGAGTTCTCGGGGTTGCATGGTAATGAAAAGTAAGGGAATTGCACGGGTGATGTGAACTGTCCTGAATGGGTGTTTCCCTCCAGTTAAACTCTTCTTAAGCCAAAAAATGAGAGCACTCAGGTAAGTTGGGAAAGAAAGAACAGTAGAAAAGGGAAAATAATGAATTAAAAATACTAATAAGCCTATAAGTAGTAAAATTTATAAATCATTTGGATTTTGAGGTATAAGGCCATAACTTTAAGTTATTTCTTTTCTCTCCTTTTGCCAGGTTTCTCCTGTTCTAGGCTGGTGTTAGAAGAGAAAGGAGAATATGAAATAAGAAAATAATAAGAGTAGGCATGGTGGTGCTGAATCTATCAAAAACCTTGTGGCCTGAATGAGGCCCAAGTGGACCTGGAGGGGATGTGGCAGGTTCAGCCTTCCAGACCGAGTAAGAGACAATGCTAAAGGGAACCTTCCCTGTCTGCTCATCTGCCCTACTTCAACAAGAAGCACTCCCACTGAAGGTACAGCCTATTTCTGTGGCCCGGAGGCCCCCACCGTGCCCACTAAATGAAACACCACTGTAGAGCAGGTCCTGGCTTTCTTTTAAATAGTTCCATTCAGCCATGGTCCCTTTAATCTTACTTGACTAAAGATAACTCTGCTTTGTTGGACAAAATCGCATCTGGAGTACAGCATCTTCCCAGAGAATGGGCCCAGATGGTAGAGGTATTTAAGGAAATACAGTTTTCCAAATTGGGAATTTGTAACCCCTTCTGATTTCATGTCTCTCATGTGTCAAGCCCCTCCCCCTGCTGTGGCCTTTACAGGCTGTTCAAGTGCCAAGGGAGTTATGTGACGCAGTCATAGTAACCTTGAAAGTCACTATGCTACACACACAGAGAGAGAGACAGAGAGAGAGAGAAAGAGAGAGAGAGAGAGAGAGAGAAGTTTCACCCACCAGCCACACCTCCAATAATGAATGACTTTCGTACTTCAAGTGAGCTGAAAATAACAGACACTAAAGTTGTATGAACCCCCCCAATGTTGTATTTCTGTCACTATATCTTATTAGTATTCACACCAAAGGTAGACACCATCCATGGGAGGCCGGTTGTTTGCAGCTGAAGGCTTCCTTTGGGTTGAGAATGAGGAATTCATACAGCCTCCCTCTGTGCTGCAGCGGAGACTGGAAATTGAAGGTGGCCTCAAAGACGCGTGCACTCCCCTGATTGTTTTCCCTTTCCTGGCAGTAATAACTATTCTTGGCGGATCACGTTGGCTTTCAAGGCAGGTAATTAGTGCTTTCAACACGGTAATTGAATTTCCTGGCAGCAAATACCCGCATTCTGTAATCCGGGGGCCCCATTATTTGACCAGGAGCTGAATTTCAATGAGAAGAGATAAGAATCCCACAGAAGGTGCTAGTTATGTCACACCTGAGTTAGAGAGGAGAGACCCCAAGAGATGGCTTGGGAGAAGCAAGCATGGCCAGATCCACATTCAGGGGCCAGAGACTGAGCCAGATTGGAAATCCTTGTCTTAAGACATGAGGAAGGCCAGTGACATGGCCCAATGGGAAAGACAGCTGAAGCCAAGCCTGATACCTGAGTTCAATCCCCAAAGCCTGCATGGTGGGAAGAGAGAATGACTCCAGCAAGCTGTCTTCTGATGGTCACACACATACTCTGGCATGAGCATGCACACACACACGCACATGCACACACACAAGTGTATGCATGTATACACACACGCATGCACATTAAGTATAAAATAATGTGGAAGACAAGAGGAGTTTGGCCTGTAGAAGTTTAGAGACTTGAAAGTCCAAGCCTGTGTTTTACAAAACATCACCTCTGAAGAGCAGAATGGGAGACCCCTGCTCCAGGCCCTTGTCACCCTCTGTGGAGAAAGTGCTGGTTACAACATGGGTCCTGTGTGCTCACTTATCTGCCTCTGCAATGGCACATCCAAGACACCCTCCAAGGACCTCTCCTCTTGCTTCCCTCTACCCTTGAACACTCACTCACACGCTCGCTCGCGCTCGCTCGCTCTCACACACACACACACACACACACTCACACTCACACTCACACCATGTGTATTCACTAGCCACTATTGCATGGCATGACCAAAGGACTGGCCATCCTAACGAATGCTTACATATAAAATGGAGGGCAGTTTAAGGCCTTAGGTGTGGGAGTGAGTGGACCACCAGGAGCCAAAAGCCAGTGGATACATGGTATCCTCTTCCTTACCTGTGTGTGGGTTCAATGGTAGCGGGAAGCAAGAGGCGTTCACTGCAAGAAGGTTGTCAAGCCTGTGCAGCTGATGGCCATAGCATCCACAGACATTACCAACAACGAAGGGGATAGTAGATGCATTCCTGAATGCTCGGTCACTTGGTAGGGGTATAGTAGTGAATGAACTGACCCCAGGATGCAAATACCCTCTCCAGCATCTTTGCCAGGCACTGTACTGTGATGGTTTTCATGCACCTGCCTCAGGAATCACCTTCTGTCCCTCTGACCTGTTGGTAGACATGGTGCTGCCCCAGGCCCTGGACTCTGGCTCACATGCTGGACCTTTTCGTTTCCCCGTTTGAAGACTCGGGATCTCCAAACGCTTCATCTCTGTAGTTGTAGAATCTCTTGTGATGACCTGTTTCTTGCTTCCCTGGGAACCACCTGCTGCCTGCTTCTGACTTGGCCTTGTTCCAAGCTCTTGTCTTGTTTTCTGACTCCTTCTGCCCTCCTCATCTCAGTCATTCTCTTTCTCTCTTCTCTTTAGCATCTTTCTTTTTGGCCTGGTTTCCTGGGGGGAAATCCTATATGCAGTGTAAATTAGATCGGAGAACTTGATGAAAATACATTATTGATTTCAGAAGCAAGCTTATGCAAATTACTGGTAGTCTATTCTTCTTGCTGGAATTTCTTTAACAAAATTAGGAAGCAGAAGGTCTTTGAAACAAGGCTGATTTTAAAGAAATAATATATAAGGGCTGATGCATGAAGACCCACGCTTCTGAACCATTGATTGCTGCCTCAATGAAACTTCAATGCCCAGAATATTGGAGACAAAATAATTCACTGAATTTTGTCCAGTTTCTCCATATCTCTTTTTCCAGGTGAGACGATTCATTTTCCTCCAGTCACCTCATCTGGCATGTAACCAGTAACTATTCCGTGTATACATTTGTAGGTCTCCTATACCCCAGACCACATCTGGTCTTCTCCCGTGGTCCTTAGGATTTTCTCCACACTGGTACTGCTAATATAGGTGCCACTCAGCTCTGGATGGGGTTACACTCTGCCGTGGAAGATACAATGATGGGTTGGTGAGACGGCTCAGCGGGCAAAAGTGCTTGATGCAGACAGGACAACTGAGTTCAGTCCCCCAAACACATGTAAAGACAGAGTTGTCATCTGACCCCCATGCACATTCTGTGGCATATATGTACCCACATTCACACACACACACACACACACAGAGAGACATAGAGACACAGAGACACAGAGACAGAGAGAGAGACAGAGAGAGAGAGAGAGAAAGAGAGGGAGGGAGGGAGGGAGGGAGAGAGAGAGAGAGAGAGAGAGAGAGAGAGAGAGAGAGGAGAGAGGGAGGGAGGGAGGGAGGGAGGGAGGGAGGGAGGAAGAGAGGTAGAGAGAGAGAGAGAGAGAGAGAGAGAGAGAGAGAGAGAGAGAGAGAGAGGAAAGAGGGAGGGAGAGAGAGCACATTTAATGCATCTCACTTAGTGGCTGACAAGAACCTACAGCTTACAGCCAATGCCCTACATAACAAGGATTTAATCATACTACATATCACCCGCCCGGAAAAGGTTGAAATTCAAATTTTAAATGATGGTGATTACTGAATATATATCATTTTGCCCCATCATGAACTGGAAGTGAAATGTAAGTCAAGCTAGTATTGGTCAGGAAGTAGGTCTGTGTAGGATTTCAGGGTCCTTAAGAGCCACGTAGTACTCAAATTTAAACATGCCTATCTAAAGATTCAAATGTAGCATCCACATATGAGAAAGGACACTCAATATTTGTCTTTCTGGGTCTTGGTGACCTTACTCAAAATGATTATTTCCAGATCCCTCCATTTACTTGGAAGTTCCATCATTTTGCTTTTCTTGACAGCTGAATAATATTCTATTGTGTAATATACCACATTTTCCTTATCTGCTCATCTGTTGGTAGACATCAATCACATCTCCTAGCTATTGTAAACAGAACAGCAATGAACATTATATTTTTATTGCGAGATATGGAGCTCTTTGGGTATTATCCATAAGAGTGGTATGGCTAGATCATAGATCTATTCCTGGGTTGGGAGAGGGGGCTTCCACACCGATTTCCATGGGGCCCACACAGGTGATCCGCCCCCTGCCCCACCACCAAGAAGCTTCTTTTTGCTGTAAATGGAAATTTATACAGAAACCCACAAATGACCAATAGAGAGAAAACAGGAGATGGCAGAATGTTCAGCTCTAAATGAGACGTCTATATCACACCCCTTCCCAGAAAGGCTCATCACGGAAGAGAGGGTGGAAAGATGGCACGAGCCAGAGGAAGTGGACATCTGCGGGAAAACAGAGTTGGGTAGACACAGCAGGGCCATTGCACACATGAACACACAGTGGCTGTGGCTCCGTGGACAAGACCTGCACAAAATCAAGCCAGTCAAAATCCCAGCATGGACTGGAAAGAAACTCATGAGATCCCACCCCCTAGATGGGGAGCTGTTGACCACTGGTAGCTTCTGGGAGAGGGAAAGTTTTCTTTGGGGATGCAGGCCCTGATAAGCTCATGCTTCAGTAGAAGCCTCCACATCCACACACACACACACACACACACACACACACACACACACAGACTCGGTGGATCTTTAAAAAACAATCACATCAGTGCGAGTGAAATGTAGGAGGGCACGGACAGGTGAAGGAGAAGACAGGGGGTGGGGGTATATTTGACCAAAATATATTCTATACAAGTCTGAAATTCTCAAACAATAAAAAATAATTTTGAGCGTCTCATAGTTATCCTGTCTGAGTTAGGGTTTCTGTTGCTGCAATAAAACAGCATGACCAAAAAGCAAGTTGGGGAGGAAAGGGTTTATTCCATTTATGCTTTCCCATGACTGTCCATCACTGAAGGACATCGGGACAGGAACTTAAACAGGGCAGGGTCCTGGAGTCAGGAGCTGATGCAGAGGCCATAAGAACTGCTGCTTACTGGCCTGCTTCCCGTGGCTTGCTCAGCCTCCTTTTTTATAGAGCCCAGGATCACCAGCCCAGGCCTGGGCCCTCCCTCATTGATCACTAATTGAGAAAATGCCTTGCAGCTGGATCTCAGGGAAACATTTTCGCAACTGAGACTGCTTCCACTCTGATGACTCTAGCTTGTGTCAAGTTGGCACACAAAACTAGCCATTTCACGGCCTATCAGCGTTTCCCCATACCCTTGTGCCAGCTCTGGATCCTCTCATCAAAGTGCACCCCCAAGTCCGTTCCCTTCTCTCCATTGCTAAGACTGCTGCCTCAGAATCTGCAACACACCTGTAGCCTCCTCTCTCATGAGTTAAGGATCCCGGGAGGCCCAGCAACTGATCTAAGGTTGTATTATCTTTCCTTTCCTTCTTTGCCCATGCAGTGTGCCCGTTGTTTGATCTCTGCTCTGAAAGCCAAAAGAATCCTGTCACACAAGCTACTGTCACGAAGGTAACATAAGAGGACTAGAATTAAGAAAATTTCCAAGTTCCCTCACCCATCTTTCTGAAAACAGTATGGTTTCTTCAGTACCCTGGCTCTTCTACTATACCCTAGGATACTTTCCTATGTGTTTGAGTCTATGGAGGATGGAAGAAGCTTAAGTTTCAAGAAATTCATATTCAAGAACTGACAAAGGGCTTAAGCAATATTCATGGACCATCAGATGAGAATGAATCTCAGTAAAGCACGCACGCACTCACTCTCTCTCTCTCTCTCTCTCTCTCTCTCTTCCTCCCTCCCTCCTCTCTACAACTTCCCTGTTTCAGCCACCATGTTGCTGGTCTCTCTCTCTCTCTCTCTCTCTCTCTCTCTCTCTCTCTCTCTCTCTCTCTCTCTCTCCCTCCCTCCCTCCTCTCTACAACTTCCCTGTTTCAGCCACCATGTTGCTGGTCTCTCTCTCTCTCTCTCCTCTCCTCTCCTCTCCTCTCCTCTCCTCTCCTCTCCTCTCCTCTCCTCTCCTCTCCTCTCCTCTCCTCTCCTCTCCTCTCCTCTCCAACTTCCCTGTTTCAGCCACCATGTTGCTGGTATCTCAAAGTGTTCATTCAAAGCTGAGCTCAATTTTCTCTCTGGTTTTCCTGTAAATTAACCCTGAACCCATGTTTCCTTCAACAAAACACAACTCACCTGCTGCTGACTTGCTCCCTCCACTGTTGAGCAGTAAGCAAAACAGAGCCTCGAGTCTGTCACTGTGCCACACAGCCAACATGGCATGTGCAATTTCTCGCATCCAGTCAAGATTCTCTGCCTGTGTTTCGGTTTGCACGCATTCCTAGGTGGGCACTGTTAGGTGGGCACTGTTCTCAACCTCATGGTCACTCCCCAGCCCTTTCTGTCTGAACCCTTTCTGTATTAAACATGAAGCAAATGAGATCAAGCAACCATCCCGAGACCTCAAAGCCTTTCTCTAGATTATACAAGCATACCCAAGAGACTCCGGGGCTCCCAGGAGGAGCTTCTGCTGTGGGGAAAAATGCCAGTTTCCGTGACCTGAGTGAGGTCAGCGACTCTATCTGGTTTTTAGTACAGCTGATGTAAAGATTACCTCCATATGTGGAGGAGGCGAGATCTTCTTGTTTAAATACATTATCCTCGTGAATTTCCAAACACACCCAGAGGTTTTCACTGTACGAAATGAAGCAAGGACAAGAAACAGCGAAAGATCTGATATGCCTGGGTTGAAACTCAGCTGTCTACTAGGATGGAGCAGGGCATGTCCACACCAGTGTTTAATAAATGCTTACTGATCTAGAATTCCTCCAGAGACAAAGAAATTCCCGTATTTCAGACTTAACATTATAATGAGTCTGAGGGAACTCCAAAGTCCTTCGAAAATGTCTTCTGGAATCATCTCTACATTCACATGCTTCCCACAACAGAGTGGGAAACAAGCATTTCCCCAAAAGCTAGAGACTGGGGGGCATGGTAACCAAGCCTGGAGAAGCCGTCTTGCATATTCCAGGTAGCTACTGCCATCTAGCGTTGGTGTTGGAATAAAGCAGCATGCATCCTCAGACCTGAGTTTAATCAGCCGCGTGCCTCAGCAGACTTGGCAGGTAACTTGGGGAACCCCGCCAGAAAGGTGGCCTCAGCGGAGTTGACTCCTCGTGCCTCTGAAGCTTCTACTCATCTCATTCACACTGTGTTTCCGTACTTCCATACCAGTCAGCAAAGAGCCAGGTCCCTCCTTCTGGATGCCCCAGTTCTCGCCACTACCTAGTAATTAAGCCTTAAAGCTCTGGGAAACGAGGGGCTGGAGACGGCTCAGAGGTGAAAAGTCCTGATTGCTACTTCCAGAGGACCCACCACCTGCATGGCACCTAACAATCACCTATAACTCCTTCTCCAGGGAATCCAACACCCTCTTCTGGGCTCTGTGGGCACTGGGCATGCATGTGGTGCGCAGACAGGCATAACACCGATACACATAAGATAAAAATACATACAACTAAAACAAACTTTTTAAAATCCCAGCCAACAGGGACTCCAGACACCCAGCCAGGTCTGCAACTGTTTTACTGTGTAACCTGTGTCAGGGCTGAACCAACCCAGGGATTGAATGTCTTTAGTCTCAGCATTCACCCAGCGTCTCTCCATCATTTAGGATCATCCACTGTGACCACACAAACAAGCCCCAGGTGTATCAAGAGGCAAGTCCTTTTCTGCCAAGGTCTTGTGTCAGTCTACATTTAAGATGGCTACTAATTTACAAAACAGCAGCCAGCTGGCCCCGAAACACTGCTGACTGACAGCCAGTCTCCACGCAGACCTCTCTTGGAGATCAGTGGGTTGCTACACTGTTTGAGCACAGGTATGAGAGCACTGGTATTTGTATATGCAATGTCTTTTGATCGTATCCGTCACCCATGCCCCCTTTAACTCCTCCCTAAACCCCAGTATCCCATGCCCAGCTTCACCTCATCCAGTTCCCCAAATAACCCACTAAGCTGAACTAGCTCTACCCTTACCCCTGTGGGCATGGGTGTAAGACCATCTCCATGGCAACATCCATGGAGCCACAGCCCTGGGGAAAGCTAACTCCCCCTCCCACAGCATCCATCAACTGAATTTGTTTTAATGATAGGGATTTTTTTTTTTTTGAAAATAGGATTTTTCATACCAGGGATTGAAGCCAGGGCTTTGTGAACGCCAGAGGCAAGAGCTCTTCCCAAGTTGTGCCCCAACCCTTGACCCCAATTATTAGCAACTGTTTGGTCTTTGGTACCATAGGACTGGCCCTTGTGGCACAAGACTAAAGCAAAGCTGGTCCTAAAGGTATTTTACAGAAAGATGGCAAGCTTCCCAAGAAATATATCGTCCCTGTTTGGTGTGGGTGAGTACATGTCATCGGGCATCAGGAGTGTTGCAAATGCCTTCTTTGGGTGGGTCACGAGAGAAGAGAAAAGGAGATGGATGGAGGCAGAATAGAGAGGAACAAGAAGATCTGCGATCATAAAGCACAAGGACGGACTAACGAGGTGGAATAAACAGAAGCAGCTTGGGGAAGGGAAGGACTGGGTCTAGTGAAGGCAGTGCGAGACGGAAACACACGAGAACAAAGTACAGGACACATGCATGGAGATTCCATGAGAAAACCCATTACTTTGTGTGCTGACCTTAAATGGTATTTTTTTTAAAAAATCCTCCCCAAGTGTTTTCTTTTATTTATTTATTTATTTATTTATTTATTTATTTATTTATTATGTATACAGTGTTCTGCCTGCACGTATCCACGCAGGCCAGAAGAGGGCACCAAATCTCATTACAGATGGTTGTGAGCCACCATGTGGTTGCTGGGAATTGAACTCAGGACCTTTGGAAGAGCAGTTAGTGCTCTTAACCTCTGAGCCATCTCTCCAGCCCCCCAAGTGTTTTCTTTACCTGCAAACTATTCTTCGCCCTTCACTAGACAGAGTATTAGAGACTCCCGAGTACCTGAAGCTAACCGCTGCTGGTAACGTCATTCCTAGGCACCATGGCGCCAGAAGCCTCTTGCTGCCGCAGACAGCCTCCTCCGTGATTCACATCTAAAACGCTAGAAATAATGTCTCACCTACTAAAAGCCCTAGGATAGGCACCTGTGCGGCAGTTACTGGCGGAACCACTTTGCCGACATCCCGAGACCAGGAGCAGTCACAGCTATAGTTCGGATGAGGTTTGTCCCCAGTCAGACTCATGTTGGAGCCTAGTTCCCAATACAAGGGTTCCGAAGGTTGGCAGGACCTTGGGGTGTGGTAGGTAGCGGGAGGAAATGAAAGGATCAAAATTCACCCTCGGGAAGGGATGAATGTCCGTCTCTCGGAGTGGGTTAGCTCTGAATTAGTCCCAATGACAGCAAAAGTGAGCCTGGCCCTTTCCCTGCCATCTTTCTTCCTCTCCCACCCTGTGACCTCTCTCTCATCACACCTTGTCACCGGCCATGGTGTGACATAGCCAAGGAGTCCCTGACAGACACTGGCACCATTGCTACTTAAACTTCCCAACCACCAAAATCATGAACCTTATTAACCTTTTCATCGTACATTGCCCAGCCACAGCACGCTGTTAGAAACACACAATGGATGGAGACAGTCATCCAAACATACTTTGTCCTCTCTCTAACACTGGCACTCTCCGAGGACCGTCTCCCATCAAAGAATAAAACCCATTAGGTCTTCAGATTTTCTCACTAGCACCTAAAACTTTCCCAATTTAGGACATGACTTTGGAATTGGAAAAAGACAAAAGACCACCAGCGTGTATTGCTGAGATCTATAAGCCATCAAACTCTGAGTGTTTTCTCATGCCTTAACCTATTTAACCCACCGAGAACAACGCAGAAGGACATTTCTAGTCTGTTAAAGTCAAAGACCTCTGTGATCTGTCTGTGCCATATTTTCAAGTAGAAAAATAACCTTAAATAGTTCCACTCTTGAAATCTAAAGTGTACTTATCACTCACATTGCTGTTTGACCTATATGAAATTAAGCATACTTTGCAAATTTGCATAATCTATCTGATAAATATTTCAAATTGTAAAGTATCTTTCCATGCTTTGGTCTTATATAAAAATAAACTAAATTAAAACTGACTAATTCATGGCATGTAAATTAGGCAAAAAAAATGGTGACTGTGTGTGTGTCTGGTATGTGGGTGTGTTTTGTGAGGCATTTTTCCTATTTTTTATGTCATAAGGACCTACGTTGCACTTTGCCGAAATATAATTTTAAGATGTTGGGCTTCCTTTCAAGTCATCTACTAATCTCCCAGGATAAGGACACATGTGTTCAGAGTTACCTACACAGCATGCTTTCTCTGGCTCACCACTCACAGCTAAGCAACCTACTACCCAAATCCTTCGAAAATCACGAGCTACAATAACATCCCATCTCCGCTGTTCAGTGTGAAAAACGAGGGTTGCTTTAAAGGGAGCCTTAAGACCACTGGTACCATGCCAGCAAGTCCATCACATTCTTTCTAATGAAAGCTTTCTCCCTGCCAGCATTCTAGAGACCAGTAGACCAATGCTTCAGGAGAAGGACCTGAACCAGCGAGACTCATTTCTAATCCGTTCATCAGTTGCTTCAGCGTTTTCCTTCTCGTCCTTCAACAATTCCTTTGTGATATGATGTCCTTGGAAAGCCATTTTTCATTTATTTGCCTTTAACACTGACACAAATTCCATATATTCATGGTGTGCAGCGAATTTTGATGAATAAATCTGTGCTGCATGGAGGTGAACTATATAGATAATTATGGCCCTCGGAGATGGGGTTGCCTGATAACTCTGTGCCCAGTTGTGCGTGTGTGGGCACACACTCTGATGCTTGCACGACTTCAAGGTTGTTCAACACTCATTTCTCAGCACACACCTGCTTCCCTGGTTAAACACACACTTAAGTATGCATTGTTGGGAGGCTAACCCGAGCTAATAAACTCTACATAGTTATCTTTTTCCCCTTTTGGATGTAATAAAATGCTATTTTGCAGGCCTTTTGTTTGGACTTGTTGAAATCATCACAAGTGCTGATCTGAAGAAATCTGAACTGCCGAGCACGCGTATCGTAAGTGAAGGTCAGAGCTGTCATTGCTGAGTGGCTTGCTCTCCAAAGTGACAGTGGCTGTGATCCAGTAAATGTCCCTAAGTGAAATTATTAAATGTGGTGGCCACGCTAACTCCAGGAGAAGATCTCTCAGTGTGTCTTTGTGACCTCTTTAAAGTTTGTTAAACCCATGGTACCCAAGGGAAAGAGGGCAGCTGGGAAGCTAAATGTCTATTTAAAGTGAGGTGACCGTGAGTACTTCCTATTCCTGAACTGAACCTTACACGGGTTATGGGATGGGTCTGCTAAATAAATTCCCCACCCAACCCATAACTTACAAACAACTTTTATTCTTCTGTTTCACATCTGTGCATAGTTCTAGGCTATGTTTCATTCCATTATTAACCTTTGAGGAAGCCCCCTACCCCCGCTGCACAAAACCCATGCATATAAATTCTTCACCATGCCTCTGCAAATTAAACAGCATTTGCTTGAAGCTTGCTTGAATTCAAAGGTGCTTTGTGAATGACTTGCTAATGGCTCTGGGCTATGTCCAAAGATGACAGAGCTACTCACACAGTCGCACAGCATTTTAACTTGGAGAATATCCTCCTAAGATCAGGTACCTGACACAGCACAAGGGCAAGGGAGCTGTTCTGTAAAAATTGTGTCCCGTGAGTTCTGCGAGGAGGAAGGTGGCCAAACCTGCCTCACCTCTAATGGAAAAAGCTTCCCATCTTTGTCAAGAGTGTCACCACGCAAGGTCAGCTGATGGTCAGCAGGTCATACTCTACCTCAGTCTGTCATGATCACCAGGTAGGGAAAAGCTTTTAGGATCAAATGGTCACTATGGAGCCCCGGGGAGTTCATACCACAAAGGCATATTTGTCTGCCAAAACCTAAAAACACCGCCACACCACAACAGACCAAGTGGAAATAATCAAGGCAAACACCAGCAATCCCAGATGAAAACCATCCCCAGAGTCTAGCAAGAGGCAGAGCTAGACCACTGGACATGACCCAGAGGCCATGACCTGAGGAAAACCACGGTCTTCAGGGATGAAAATGTCACCACTGACACCACTGAGTCCCTGATGTCTGTCCCTAGTCAATACCATTGAAATGTTGAAAAAGCATTATTGCTTCTTATGGGCTCACAGGAGATTCTGGTTGGGCTAATACTGAGGGAAAAAAAGAACTCTGACACCCCACCCCCAACCCACAAATCAAAGTACTTAGCTAAGGACAGGGTGTCTGTGTTTCTCCAAACACGGTTTGGAGACTAATGCCACTCACGTCACGTGAGAGTTTAAAGTGCCGATTCTCGGCCTCTTCCCCATACTAAGTCAGAGTCTCTGCGGATGGGGCCAAGCAGTACGTTCAGATTTGTGTTCGTGTATGTGCGTGTACACATGATATGAGTGTAGAGGCCAGAGACACTCTCTGGGGTCATTCTTCAAGCACTGTTTACCTTTTCCTTGATGTCTCTATTGGCCTGGGGTCCCCCCCCCCAAAAGAGATGAGGCTGACTGTCAATCAATACCAAGGATCCTCCTCTCTCCACCTAAGTATTGGAATTATTACCAAGTCACCATGTACACCTTAGATGGGTTCTGGGGATCAAGCTCAGGGCCTGATTCTTGCCAAGCAAGCACTTCACTAGCTGAGATATCACCCCAGTCCCAAGTCCAGATGATTCTGATGAACAAGAAATTTAAGAAGAATGATTCACTGGTCTGTTTTCTTTTTTTTGTACCAAGGACTTCACTTTGAAGAAATAATGATCGTGCACCCCATAAATATATTTCCGAGCATGCCCTGCAGCAAAGGAGATCAATGGTGTTCATGTGGAAGTAACTGGGAGGGACCTCCAGTAGAGCAGGTTTGAAAGAGCCTGGTTCAGTTGGGAGAGTTGGTCCAGAAAGAGGCAGCATCACAACAGGCCTTTTACATCCCTGCACAGTCCTAGCACCACAGGTGGCTGGGTCACATCGGCCAACCTCTCAAGAATGGTACAAGGGAGGATTTGGTTGCCTTAGGAATACAGAAGAGACCTAAGTGCCTGAAAATGGTCTCCAGCCTCATTTCTTAGAGATTCACTTAACAGTTATTTTTATTGTTTCTGCCGTGAACCAATAGCCAGGGAACCCAGAGAATGGAGTTATTTATTACATGATCTCAAGCTCTTGTGCTACAAATTTCAGAAACAGGACGCCTCTTTCACCAATTAGTTTTAATAAAACGAAAGATCAAAACTCAGCATCAGGCGATAACACAACGCAGTTGAAAGTAACGACTCCCAAAGTGACCATCATAAACTATGTCACGAACTGTGAACAGTCTGGTTCAATGAGGGAATGGCTCTTCCCTTTCACCCTCTAAGGATGCCATGAGGAGTCTCTTGGGGCAAAACGAGAGATGGATGGCTGAGTGTTGTACATTATCCCCCGGTGACCTGCCACAGAGACTATTTTTGAAGACACATTCATCTCACTGGGTATGACAGGAGTTATGAGGTGGCCAGGTACCATGGCCAGATAATCCTTCATGAGAGGGGCTGCAGACCATGGCTGCATCCTTCATACGGCCCAAGTGATGGATTGGGAACTGCCCTTGGTTGGTTAGGTAGATGGTGTAAGGATCCATAAACGCAATGTAGAAGACAGAGCTTAGAAGCTAAGCAGGGTTAATCTACAAAGGGCTGCAGCCACCCCTGCACTCAAAAGGCAATAAGATTGAAGTTTGCAAGATCCATCCAGCTGGAAAGGCAGACTCTGCCTTGGACATTTCTGAAGTGGCAGCTGCTCACTGGGTTGTATTATCCCATTAAAGATTACTGCTATAAGGGATGTGTAATCACAGATTTACACAATTCTCTCATGGTCCTAGCCGATGCATTCCATATCACGAGAAAATGAGGATGGATATTAGAGCTATATTACAGAAAGTCTCTCATTATCAACAGAGTGTTGTGTTAGTTAATTTCTATAAAACACCAGGAGAAGCATTAATATATTATGTATATTTATATATATTTATATTTGGGGGAATCGGGGCGTCACATCAGAGCTGATGTGGCATCTTCCTTCCCTATACAGAAAGTAGTGGGGATGTCAAGAGGCAGGGACCAGAGAAGCAGAGTAAACATGTTAGCCAGACTTGAAGATGGGAAGGAAGATCTCAAAAAAAAAAAAAAAATCACTTTCCCCTTGCTGATTTATACTCAAGGATTTACAGAAAGATGGCTTGAACTGTCATGGGAACTAAGCATTCCCACCAGAACGAGAACACATTCAACGTAGCCATTAGTCTCATTTAGATCTGGGGAGGTGTCTAATAGGCAAAGTTTAGCACGTTACAGCTCCCGGGTATGCTGCAAATAAAGAGGGCAAACTAGTTCTTACAGACTGATGTTCCCCTGGCCCAGGCAAGCGCAGATCTAGTGACAGGAACACCTACCTCCCTGTCTCCACCATTGCTAGATTGTCCTGACGAAAAGCACGCTGCTCTTTCGGCATCGAGTGAAGACCTCAGATGATGGCTGACACCAACCAGAGCAGTTTGCCCTGACTTCCGCTCCCCACCTACTTCCGCATTCATGGCACCAACTGGATCTCAGGAAAGATCCCTTAGAACGCTGAAGAAATGAATGTACCTAACACCCATCACTTCCTAACTTCCATGCTAACGGCCTGTTTCAGAAGCCCTCGACCAGGACATGGAGCGCAAATTTCTCGTAGGGCCTGAACGTCATAATAAATGTCCATCGTGCTTTCCTGCTAAATCAAACAGGAAGAATTCACACTTTCGAAGGACTTTTTCCCAACCTTAGTCCGTTACTGTGTTATTTTAGTCTCTATACAGAGAGCGCCAGCAGTCAGAGGGCCCCTGGATTTGAGTTTCACAAGTGATTGACATAGGAGAGAAAAGGAACTGCCCTGCTAAACTGAAAAGTCCCTAGGTGGAGAAAACTGCCCATGGCTTACTTGGTGCATTCTCTTGACAACAAGTTAGTTGGCTGTATTGAAAATTGTGCTCAAATGTCATTCAGTCGCACCTAGTGTCCTGGGACCTTGAACGGCAAGTCCTCCCCAAATATGGCTGAAACGCTGACAACGTGAGCAGCTACCTTTTGTCAAAATAAAACCTCAAAACTGTTATATACAAACTGAGTTTACAGAACACCCATCCTTAAGTGTCTCTGACTCGAGGAAAATCATAATAAATATCATAGTGTGTCACCTCTTCACCGTGCAAAGTTGAGGATGCTTGGGTAGAAAAGTCACTCTATACAGAATTTGCTTAAGTATTTGGTTTTCTGATATCAGAATATCTTCAAATGGAAAATATGTTAGGTAATACTTTGAATGTAAATATAAATCCTGTTCTCCTCACCCAGTATCCATGTGTTGGCTCCAACTCCCAACCAAGGCAACCTGCCAGGTCACAGGGCTCCCAGGAGCTACGTGGAGGAGCTCAAAATGTTTCTTGTCCTCAACTTCAGTCTGAAATGCAGATAATTCCTTGCACCTCATTTAGAGAAACATATACTCCTTGCTCACTGTATTCATTTACTGGAGGGTCCTCCCCCTCCATGCCTTGGATGGAGAGACCTTAAGAGAAGCACACAGCTCTGGGAATATAAGGGTGACTCAGGGCACCCCTAGTCAATATATTGACAACTGCAGGGGGTCCTAAACTAGGGGTCACAAAGTCCATTTCTCCTCCCGCGCTGTCCATGATGTACACGGACAGGGAGAGGCAGGAGGCGTGGCTGTGCTGGGGTGTCCTGGAGAAGATCTTCCCATCTTTCTCCCAGGGGGGGCTGTTCACATCAGGACCTGCTCTCGGGTCTCCGGCAGTCGGAGGGCGATCAGGCCACCTCCAACCAGAGAAGCGGCAGCCAGAAGGATGGGGACCACTTTGGTTATCCCAACAAAGGAAGCAAAGATCGTGTTTCCCAGGATGGCGCCAAATTTGCACAATCCATTGAGGATGCCAAATGCTGTGGCCCTGCAAAAGAAGAACACAGGAGAGAATTGTGAGGTTCTGGACCTCACCAGACGAGCCGCACTAGGTTCTGACCTTGTCATAGGAGGAGGGGTGTGGTCGTGAGTGTTTTACCTAGATATAAAAACAATGTTTTCATTTTTGCCAACATTGGAAATACTGAATAATATAAAGACATAGGGACACCTAGACTAATAACCACCATTAACATTTTGGAGTATTGCCATCAAGTTTCTTTATCTTCCCAAGCCTATCTCTTAGTAAAATAGCTAAGAGTAGCACTTGCTTACAGAAATATATCAAGAAATCAGGCTGCATGCAAAATAAAGTGTGAGTGCAGCTACTTCACAACACTCTATCCTGACAAAGACTGCTAGCTTGCCCTGAAAAGCAGCTCTCCAAGTGTAAGACTACATTTCCCAGAATTCTTTGCTGCTGGCTGTGTGGGCGTGACTTAGTTTAGGCCAATGAGACAAAAGTGCAAGAGGCGGCTATGGAGAAATTTCCCGAAGGTTTTGAGTGGGCTTTTGCTCTCCCTTTATTTCTTTTCCCCTTTTTGTCTTACTTCCTGCAACAGAAATTGTCTGTGGTGGAGTATAGACAAAGGATAATAATAACATAGGTGCCTAAGCCATCTGCTCAGGCTGCTAATGAAGAGCATATGCAGAGCCTAATCCCCCAGGCTGTTCGAAATTTCACGATAGACCCAGTACCCTATCCCTATCCCTAGATCGCTTTTCAATGATAACCATCAGGAACCACACAGCCTGTCCTGATCCTGGCTGTATTATAGAGCAGAGGTTATCAACCTGTGGGTCACGCTCCCTCTTGGAGTTTCAACGGGATCCCCCCTATACCATCAGAAAACACAGATATTTATATTACAATTCATAATAGTAGCAAAATCACAGTTATGAAGTTAGCAACGAAAATAATACTATGGGTGGGGGTCATGACAACATGAGGAACTGTATTAAAGGGTCGCAGCATTAGGAAGGTTGAGAACCACTGGTATACAGAGACAGTATTCTTAAGATGGGCATATCCTGGCTGAAGTGAAATGTTCCTTTTTTATATCAAAAGTTTAAGAACATTAGTATTGCTTTATAGTTACAGATCTTATTCTATTGCTATCTATACCTGAACAACATGGTGTTTGGTCAGAAGCGTCACCTCAGCTCCCTGGCACCCCTTTATATAAAAATTTGGAATGTTTAGCTGGGGACTTCACCCCAGCTCCTGGCATAAGCTCCCTCCCCTGGGAGTTGCCTCAGTCCAAACACCACCTCCAAGAAAGCCTGCCAAACAGTAGCTCCTCCCCAGGGAAGGTCAAGACCACTCCCACAAGCTATTAAACTGCCCCCCAGAGAATGAACACGTGGTCTCTGGGTTCCCTGTGGTCTCCCCTTTTCCTTCTTTTCCTCTCCATGTTTTCCGGGAACCACCCGAAAGTATTGCCATCCATTAAACCTAGGCATCTTTTAATTCCATCTGATTTGGTCTGATTAGGATTATTTGGGTCAGCAGAGAGCTTTATTGGCCAAGAAAATACTTAGCACATGGTGGCTTATAAGCCCCAGTCCCAGTCCTGGCCCTTCTGTGTTTGCTTTAATGTTATTCTATTTTTGGATGCATGCTTTCCTCAATAAAATTTAAAAGGATTTTTCTAAGTTTGCAGGGAAGAAAAAGACTGAATTTTTAATTATAACTTGGAAAAATTAAATAAGACTTGACATTTTTCTAAGATTAAATTGTCTCATCCATAATGAAGCATGTCTTGATTTCTATTTTATGTCTCTTTTTATGTTGTAGTAAAAGTTTATGATTTTATTCATGAATGTTTCAGGTTGGTTTTTAGATATTTTATAACTTCTATTATCAGATGTATTTTGATAGCATTTTTACCCTTTTTGATACAGTTAAACACGTTCTAAGGGTTTTTTTTTTCCTGGTCACCTATTATTTCTAAGTGTATCTTTATTTCACCCTCCTAAATTTCCTACCTGTAAAGCCATACCCCGTTCAATAATGGCCACTGTCCCGTTCCTTACTATTTGTAAAACTTAGCATTCTTTGGCTCTGGAAAGAGGTTTCAAATATGGTATGAGGTCACAACCATAGCCATCCAAATCCCAGATGTTCTGTCATCGACTTTAGAAATGTCACAAAATAATTTTCAGAATTCCATTTACACATCCTCCATACCAAGCCCATTCCTTAGGAGCAGTTCTCTGCCGTACTTACAACTCGAGATCCCTTTCGTGAAGAGAAACACCTACTGAGTAATGGCCTTGACCCTCTGCTTTCATTTTTTTTTAATTTATTTATTTATTATGTATACAATATTCTGTCTGTGTGTATGCCTGCAGGCCAGAAGAGGGCACCAGACCCCATTACAGATGGTTGTGAGCCACCATATGGTTGCTGGGAATTGAACTCAGGACCTTTGGAAGAGCAGGCAATGCTCTTAACCTCTGAGCCATCTCTCCAGACCCTCTGCTTTCAAACCGTAAACCCTGGCAGTCCTGGACCGCTCTGCCTCCGCTCACCTCCTCCTTGTGTGCCCCCACGCCATGCTGTTCCAAATCTTCACCTTTTCTCCCCAGTTCCCATTGGCAGGTCTGGGCTCTGCTGCCGTGAGGACTGCAGTATACACAAGACTTTATCTTTATCAGCCTAGCCTGCCCAGGTCCAGGCCTCTGTCACCATCTTGGAGAGAAAATCCCCAGGATACGTTTGGCACGTGGACTCCATAGAGACCAATACTACGTGTGTTGCGAGATTCGGCGGGAAGTAGGTTTCTGACCAAAGAAACACCCACAAGTCCTAGAGCGAAATCCGGGGAAGAACCGACCTCTGGTGGGTGGGATACAGCTCCACTGTGATAACATCCAGAGCATTCCACGCCGCGATGCTGGTCCCACAGAACAGGCATTGCCAGCCAATCATCGCAGACTCGCTGTTGCCAAAAAACAGGAAGAAGCAGCAGACTGCCGAGATGAGCATGGAGCCACCTGTGGAGACAACGGTCCAAAGAAACGTGAAGCCCGTGCCCTGGAGTCTGTTCCCCCACAGGATTTGCCCATCTTCCATCCTCACAGGCTCAGCTGAAGTAACTTTAGCTATTAGGTCCATCTTCAACTTGGAAAGTGCACAGATGCGAAGAACAAACGCATACATATTTTAAATACAATTATATATACTTGGAAAAGTGAATGTTGCCATTTGCATATGGAAGGAGTAGATATACATCTATATACACCTCAAAATTGAAGATATTAAAATTTAGCTTTTTTTTTTAAAGAAATGTAAAATAAAAAATTAAGAACCCATGCTCATGTAGCTTACATTCCAGGGTGAACACATTTGTAGGTGAGCTACCAGGGGAAAATTCCAGAAGGGCTGTTCTGCTTCGCTTACGACCTGTTCTGGTTTGGATTTTAAATGACTCCCCCAAAGGCACATGTGTTGACTGAAGGGCTAGCCACAAAGCTGCAAAATTCAGATGTGGGGCCTCTGACATCATGGGTGGATTAAATCATTTATGGACTATGGATTCATAGCTTATTAGAGTCTGAAGGAGGAGCTTTTTAATAAAAGTAGGCTCTCTCTGCTCCCAGGCCACCGTGAGGTGAGCAGCTTGCTTGCATGTCCACATCTCCTTGCCATGATGCTCCACCTCAACACAAACCCTAAAGCAAGGGAGGCAAAGGACCATGGACCGATATCTCTGAACTCAGGAATCAAAACTGTTTCTTCCTTCTAAGTGGAAAGTCTAGGATGTTTTATCACAGCAACAGGAACATGACTCGGACACCCCCAACTCCATCCCAGAGATCTCCCTGCCCTCACAGTCCTATTGCAACCCTCTGAGAAGCTGACCTGCAAGAACCATTATCACCATTATGGGAAGAGAGAGAGGGGCAGGATGCTCCATGATTCCTATCCCATTTTAGGAGCTTCAGTTTTGGCCATGGCTGCATCCCTCTGGGACCACAGCGCCTTGCAGGTTATTCTCCCGCTACCAGGCTCTGTGAATGCTGTTTTTCTCCCTTGGTTCCTGGCTGCAGAGGATGACAACTGCCATCCCACCTCTGCCAGCGAGAGTCTTGCCTCCCTCATTTGTCCTCCCAAACCTGGCCACATGTCTAAAGCTGCCCATCCGCAATGTCTTTTCACTAAGGCCATCCTGGGTGAATTCTCCGACTAGGACCCCACCAACTGAGCTGGTGATAAGAGGCCCCCATTTAAAGGGGGCTGTACCAAACCCTTTCCAAACCCAGGAAGTCTACTCAGGAGAGCTTGGGGAGCCTCTGGTTAGTTCTGGTCATGTCAGAGCAGGCTACAGGCTGAAAAGGAATGAAGGAGGGCGGGCCCCAAAGAAAGAAAGTAAAAGAAGTGGGTTCCAGCCAGCAGGTGGGTGAGCAGGTGAGGAAAGAGCCTCTCCTTGCCAGGGATCCAAATGCGCATCTGCCTCTAAGGAGAAACTGCTTCCTGACAGGACCTCACCCTGGATTCACACCGGAACCTTGGGACTTGGGCTCTAAGACTATTGATTGGGGCCTCTGTCTAAAGAACTAGAGAAAGATAACCGTCTACCTGGATGCTGCCCCCTCTGGGGAGGGGCAGAACTGCAGGCAGAAACTGCAGGCTCTTTCTAACAGCCAGGAGAGGATCATGGGAGAAAGAGGCTGGCATCTATGGGCCACAAGAATCCTGAGAACAATTTCCCCTAAAGGCACGCTCTCCTCAGTGGGACCAATGTGAGGCTCAGCTAATAAATTCTGATAAATGAAACACCATTGATGAATAAAGCCATGGTCTAGGAGAGCTTTCTTGACTCCAACTCCGTGTTAACTGCTCCTACCTTTGAGCCTCCTGACCCACTGCCCTTTCACTCTGTGACCCTGACACCTTGCCTAATTAAGAGGTCTGAGTTCAAATTCAAGCCTCACCACTTCCTATCTGTGTGACTCTGAATGGCTCATTTACCCTCTCTGCAGTGTCTCAGTTTTCCATCTGTAACATGTTAATAAAAAGAGTACCTGCCCCATGGGGTTATGTTATGGTGAGGGTTCAAATGCATTAGTGCTTATGAAATGCTTGGAGCACAGCCTGGCGGGTAACAAGCGTCCCAGCGTTACTTAAATGAAATCTCTAGCTTATGTCTGTCTCTCTCAATCTATCGCTGGCTCTTTAAACATGAGGATGTTGACGGTCTCAATTACTGTTATATTCCCATTGCTTCCTCCCGTCTGGTGCAGAGTAAGGACTGTATAAATAAATGTTTATTAAATGAATAAATGACTGAGCAACAAGCTCATTAAGAGAACTTCTACACTGTCCTTAATAAGAAATGACTGCAACCAGACGAGAGCCCCAAGGACTGAGCTGGACAAAGCTGCAGCAACCAGGCTGCTCTGAGGGCCCCAGAAAATGCTGCCTTAAAGCAGCTCCCTGCATCCTGTAGGGATTCTGCCTAGGATTGGCTAGTGCTTCTTCTGTGCTGAGAGGGCTGTAGCTGGTCCATAGCCCCAGGCCTTTCTGTAAAGGTGAGGGATAGCCATGGCCTGGATGCTAGCACTAGTGTTCTCAATCTCTCTCTCTCTCTCTCTCTCTCTCTCTCTCTCTCTCTCTCTCTGTGCCTTTGAAGAGACTTCTGAACTAACAAGGTCACATCCCTAATAAATGTGACTCTATCTGTTGTACCCAGAAGATGACATTCCATCTTTCTGATCAGACAAAAAAGCCAAGCCACAGGCACATCTTATGTTCATTATTCTAAATATTCATCTCATATAAATAATAATAATAATAATAAAGTATCCAATACCATCCAAACACGAAGAAATATTTCCCATGAAGATATGATCTATTTTCTCATCACCAACAAAATGAAAGTGTGACTGATTTTATTTCCTTTTGTGTTTTGACACTGGACCATTTGTTATTAATTTTCCTGATCAACAACATCCTGGGGGCAGATCCTTAATGGCCTTTTTTTTTATTAATGTGCCTCCCGCCTTCCTAGCTCCGGTCTTAGCTCACATTTAGCACACAGACCTCCAGCCCTCAATGCACACATTCCACTTCCTATTGACCCCCTCATATCATTGTGTTTCAGCATCGGATGGTGTGTGTCCTGGTGCAAGGAAGCAGGGCAGCTGTGAATGCAGATGCCACTCAGAGAGCCAACAACACGCTGGGAATTATAAAATGTTCTGACTGTCTTATGTTCAGCCCTCACAAAATCCTCCCGGCTATTACACCTCATCTTATTAGAAAACCAAAACCCAGGGAAAGGTATATGCTCACAATCAAATGGCCGTGTGTGCAAGGATTTCAACATGAGTCTGTCCAACAGAGCCTAAACTATTTTTATGCAATTTAAAATAGTTTTTATTCTTTAACTGTTCACCTATTCTTTTACAATTTCATACATATATAATAGAATTCACTCCTAGTCCCAATATGTCTATCATCCCTGCTCATTTCCACTATCAATCAACAGAAAGTTGCTATTTAAATATGAAAAATAATATGGTTTGCCTTGAATCATCAAACTATCATTGAAGCACGTTAAATATATTTTCTAAATAATTTTATAAATCATCTGTGGTGTGTCTATTTGATCACTGCTAAGGGGGTGCTAATAGAACACCCTAGAAATGATGCAGGACCCCTCCCCAGCACCCTCAAAGTCTTTCTATGAAACCCTCGGATCCTGCGAATGTGCCTCCTTGGTCTTACAGCAGTAGGTCCAGCCTTACCTCGTGAAATATTTCTTTAAGAGGGGGAAGCAAACCATTGTGGCCAGGAGACCCGAATGCTCCACTGCGAGCAACTCACCAATCATCTTGAGTCTTCCAATTCTATCCATGAGCAGGGCAGAAATTATGTTCCCAGGCAAGACAGACAGGCTGCCGAGAAAGCTGACGAGGTAAATCAGAAAATCGTTGTCCTCCTCAAAGTCCATGTGGCAGCCCTCCTTCTGATCCAGAAAGGTAGAGTTGATGAAGCGACAGTCGATGAACTTGTGCTTGTAGAGGTCTGGAGAGAGAAAGAAGCCTTGGTTCATGTGAGTGGCGGGGAGCTGGGGAGAGACGGACAGACAGACACTGAAATGCCTTCTTTATGAACAACCTGTAACCACAAACTCAAAGTGATGTTTGCCAAAAATGTTCAAGTTCCTGCCATAAAAAGAAACAAAACTGATACCAATTTTAGAGACATAAACTCACTTGTGTATGTTTGTGTAGTATGTACATGAGTGTGTATTCACATGTGTATAGATATATATGTGTGCACACGTGTGTTAAGACGTGAAGTTGTTGGATGTCTTTCTCAGCCACTCTCCACCACTTTATCTATTGAGGCAGGGTCCCTCACTGAAAGTGGAGTTCACTTATTCCAGCTACTCCAGCTAGCCATCTTGCCCTGGGTACCCCCTGTCCCTGCCCCTCTAGTGCTGGGATGACAGACATCAGTCACACCAGATCAATCTTTGCATGGATTCTAAGGATGTGAACTCCAGCCCTCACACTTGTATGGTAAGCACATCATCCAGGGCCTTTGGGGTTAGGGATTGGCAAAGCACTGTCTGTGAAAGAATGAAGACACACACACACACTGTTCACACACAAGAATTAGGGACAGCCTGAAGCCTACTTCAGAGCCCAGGCAGTAGCTTATTCAACACCCTAAACTTTCTCAAAAGTAAAAACCCCTTGCTGTGAAAACAACTCACGTGTTTTCCGACACCATCAAAGACCAACTATCCGAGTAGAAAGAATACTCAGTAGAGAAATCTGGGTTCGACAGCTGACCCTATCACGAGCACTCATTTCCCTGAACGTCTGCCTATAAAACCAAAGGCATACAGGGACTGGCGAGGCCAGATGGCTCAGGTGATAAGGTGCTTGCCGTGCTTGCCATGCAAGCATCAGGACCTGGGTTCTGATCCCTGGCTCCTGTTTAAAAAATCAATAGAGTAGCCTGTGCCTATAATCCTAGATTTGGGGAGTTGGTCACAGGACAGTCTCTAGGACTTGCTGACCAGTCTAGTTAAATCAGTGAGCTCGAGGGTCAGTAAAAGACCCTGTCTCAGAAAGGAAGGTGGAGAAGTGATTGAAAATGACATTCAACGTCAACCTCTGGCTTCCATATGTCCACACACAACTGAAGGCATACACTGACTACAGCCTTTGCTTCTTCCAGCTGTGAGATTAGCCAACTACAAATGTCGACCAAAAAAATCAAAAATAAAAAAAAAAAAAGCCTATGATGAGTATGCAGATGAAGAAGCATCATTGACACTTAAAAGAATAAAAGGATATGGCCGTTTTTAATGACAAAGAGAACTTCTGAAATTGGTTATTTTTAAGGTAAATCTAGGAAGAAATCCAGGAAGATATGTCCAATAACAGATTATTAGCGGCTGGAGGATTTTAGGGGCCAGATATTGAAACATCTGAAGCTGAGAGAGTGAGGTGTGGAGACGCTGTGTGAACAGTCTGTTGGCACGGATGCCAAGGAGAAAGTGTAAATATGAACGTGAGGCAAGCAGTCCACACAGAGTACAGCTTTCTGAGCCAGGTAATCGAGAAACGGCTCCTGATGCCAACTCCTTGCTAGCTGTGTCCCTCATCAATTGCCTAAGTCTGTTTCCTCAGCTCTAAGGTAGGGATAATCAGAATCCATGTCTCCACTGAGACCATGAAGGGAAGGCTCTGGTACTCCTCAATGAGCTCCCGTGTGTCCCAGCTGCACCGAAGAGGTTGTTAAGTTATGATGAGCACAGCAGAAGTAGCAAGGGTGGTGGAGTAGAAGAATTCTGTGATTTTTTTTTTTCACTCATGAAAATCTGAAACGGTGAAATTCTAGAATGTTCTCAGTGGCTCGCCTTACATGCCAAGTCTGAACAGAGGTAACATTCCCTTTTGATTTAGTATCCCGAAAACAGTTTTTAATTGTGCAAGTTTTAAGTTATGCAAGGTCTCCAGGAAGGAATCCAGGTTGAAAACGCAGCCCCCCTGGAATGCTGGTTTTATGACTGTCATAATGTAGTTTTGAATAGCATCAGTCTCATTCAGAAAAAGGCAGTCTCATTCAGATGAGGACACTGGGCCAGACGTTTTGCTTCAATTTACGTGTGAAAAAAGCTGAGATATAGATCAGACAAATGCCAGACTACCTCAGGGCCCCTAATGTAGGGGGTAGAAGCCATTTCTTCCCCACTGAGGCTGGCATTCATGACTGTGAGCCCTAGTGGAACACTTTCCCGGTCACCTGGCTATGAGTTGTGGCTTCTAAAGCCCAGGCCACCTTTTTGTACTCTTCCCAGGGCACCCACCTTCTTACCTGTGTTGTAGAAGATGGTTGACTCAATGGTGCAGTTCTTGAAATAGGTGTCTGTGGACGTTACGTCTTCAAAATAACATTTGTCAAAGAATGTGTCCTCAAAGAGGACATGTTTAAAATACATCTTTATGAACCTGCGGGAAAGACGGCTTCCCTGAGTGAAGCTTCCCAGAAAAAGAACATTTGAGGACCAAAATAGAAAACACAGAAGGACAAAAGCGACTAGTCTGTGGCAAAGGTGCTAGGGCCTAATTTCAAGCCAGACTACTGCCCCATTTCTCAGCTGCATTTCTATGTCTGACAGTAAACTCTAGGGCCATGGAAGAAGCATCTGGTCCGGGTATACGTGGAGGACTCTGCACTGGTGGCAGAGCTCCCAAATTCAGGTCCCCAGACCTTCCCATTAGAATGACAGAAGGGTGGAAAGTATGAAGTGAAGTTATAACCAACAGCTCACTTTCCCACAAGCCTGGAACCCATGCCTATCCCCAGGCAGATGGGTACCGTCCTGTACATTCATAGCAGAAAATAATCACCACAGTTCCTTTGGGGGGACATTTTCACAGAATTTAAATCTTACATCTCCCTTGATTAGGAATTATTTTACATACATTTGCTCATATATTCAAGGAGATACATTTATTGGTCCTTATAGCAATATTGTTTATGATATCAATGGATTACTATGTCTAGTCACCTATGGGTGTACATCTGTGTATTCATGAGATCTAGAGAGATGACAGACAGCTATCATACAGTGTACTACTATCTGGCCATTATAATAAACAAGACAGACCTCTCTGTATTAATAAGAAGCAATGTTTAAGATGTATTAAGTGAACCAAGAATAATGGTTCACGCTTGTAATTGCAGCACTTGGGAGACTGTAGCAGGAGGGCGGCTTTGAGTTTGAAGTCAGCTTGGACTATCTAGTGAATTTCCAGACAGCCTGGGATGCAAGCAAGCCTCTGTCCTGGAAGGAAAGGAGGAAATGAGAGGAAAGAAGAGAGGGACATATAAAACAAAAATATTTAAAGTCAAGATATAAATAGAGTTGACAGAATATGATACATATTTTCCCAAATGTATTTTCAGAGTTATACCACAAAATGAAAGCAGTCATGGTGCCTGAAATTGTTGTAATAAGAATAGGAACTGGGTCAGCTCTTCACTTTAGACCAAGGGTATGCAGGGGGTTTTGTTTATTTGTTTTTGTTTTCCCTTAAAAACAGGCAGTTAATAATAAGCGGGCAAGGAAGGCATCTAGGTAGTTAAGAGGCACAGCCACATTGGAAGGCTACGTGGTTCAGCCTCCAAGCCCATGCTAACTTAAATGGAAAGGAATTCCATTGTGTGCATGTTAATGTGATTCCCTGTAGCTTGGTCAGATGCTTAGGCAGGATGCCTTCAGACAGGTTCTCATTAGTTAATAATCACAAACCACTCACTCTTCATACATCAGTACATTCAGTCTTTAGCCAACCCTTTCTGAGCATGGTACTAGAACTCATAGGTACTTCATCCTACGAGTAGAGAGAAAAACTATGTTCCCCTTCCTTCAGGCTAAGTGGACAGAAGAAGCGATACTTCAAGCAAAGTAGACCCCTGCCATACAGTGGGGTCACAAGGAAGAGAAACGCGGGGTGCTGAGGGTCATTGTTCCTCTTCAGCACCCTGAGAAGATGTGCTTTCTGACAACACAGAATGGCCAGTGTTCCACCATACCCTGCTCAGAGCCTGACCTAGAGACGCAAACCATTGGCTCTACAAAGGGACTTCCCTCCCCCAAAGAAGGTTTGAACCGAACTAGAGCTTGCCACAGTGATAGCCCCTAACCACATCATTAGAATAAAACTAGGAAACTACTGATAAAGATTCAGTTTCCGTTGCTGGACATGGTGGTGAACACCTGTAATCCCAGCACTGGGGTTGCTGAGGCAGGAGGATCAAGAGTCAAGGCTAGCCTAGGATATTCAGTGAAACCTCTCTCTAAATGTATATATCATATTTACCGGAGGCAAAGACCAGATTATTACACTTTCAAAGTGTGTTGAGATTATTGGTCTAGGAAATAAAAATACTCCGTGAAGGGAACCCTGCAGGAGGTGACAACAGGCATGGAAAGGAACACGAAGAGGTGAGAATAAAAACTCAGGTCATATTGACTTCATCAACCTGGACCAAGACTCTGCTCAGGGAGTCTGATCCCCGTGGTTTATTTCCAACAAATTTAAGCGCAGTATGATTTGGAAAAGAGTTTCCTGGTGTAATACAAGTATGGGTGCACAAGAAGGCATGATTGCATCAAAACTTAACTCAGGGTAAAAGTTGTTTCTTCCAAGAAGATGGGTTCTAGAACGCAGAGGAAGGACCTGACCTGACCTCCGTCATACAGACAGCATAGAGGTCACTTAGGCTATTAGCTATCTCTGGTCCTGGTTGTGAGAGCTTGGGGGAGCCTCTGGCTATACAGATAACGGAAGGATCATTTAGACCAATAGGTATCTCCACTTCTGGTTATAGGGTCTGGATGCGGTCAACAAACGACAAGGGGGTTAGTCACTTCCAATTCCCAGCTTTCTGGACGGAAGAACAGGTTTGACATCGTCCCCTCTGGAAAGACAACCCTGCATGCTTAGCATTCCGCATTTCTCTGGAAATCTGTGGACACAAGGACCTCCATGCTGTGCTCCCAACAACTTTAATCATTTTTTTCTCAGGCCCAAATTTGAATGGACATTTGAACTCCAGCTTCTAGCGTCTGAACTTCTCAGTGTCTAGAGACAAGCTAATTGGAATATGGCAGCTAACACCTGTCAAAACAGCACTGCGGAGGCTGGCTTAGGAGAGCAGCTGTGAGGTAGAGGGCAGCCTCAGCGACAGAGTGAGACCTGATGGGGGAACAAGAGTACGGTGGCACTTGCCTATGACCCCAGGGTCCCAGCATTTGAGAGGCAAAGATAGGAAAATCAGGAGTTCAAGTCACTCTCAGCAAGGAATCCATGACCAGTCTGGCGTATAGGAAATCCTGCCACAGAGGGGGAAGGGGCAGAGGTGAGGGTGGTAGGAGAAGGGAGGGGAAGAGAGGGGAAAAAAAGCTATCTGGGGCACTTTTATTACAGGAAGATGTCTGTGATTTCAGATATTGTGCACCAGATGTATTTACGCGGGACAGCTATTCCTGTCTCAGCCTTTTCCTTCTTTAAGATATCTTTCTCTTTAATATAATAATAGGCTGATGATGTGGCCTCCAAAGGTATTTTAATATTCTTCCAAGGGTGGGTGAGAAAGCCAAGCCATAAATCAAAAACGAGTCTGACGCAGGCAGACCTTAAAATGTATCTCCAAGTGGGTTATAAAAAGCCAAAGTTATAAGGAAAAGGATGCAAGGAGAAAGGACCAACACATATTTTCTGGGTCTTTCTTTACATAAATCATCTCTCCCAATACCAGTTTACACACTGAGACATCCCAAGATTCCTCACTCTGGAGAGTTCAAGGGCTGAAAGCAACATGACCAAAAGCAGGGACATTGGTATCCACCTTCAAGTATAGTACTTGGGAGATGGAAGCAGGGGATTATGGGTTCGGAGCCAGTCTGGGCACATAGTGAGATCCTGTCTCTAGGCAAGAGAAGCCACTGATAATGCTTTCTAGATAATAGTTTCTAGAAGAAAACTATTGTGATGGCTCCGCTGAGCCTACCGGGCTCCAGGGGATAGTTCCAACCCTGTGGTCATATGGGCAGCCCTGGGGGAACCCTGTGAGCCACAGACCAAACACAAAGGCATAAACATGTGAAGAGGGTTAGCAGGGGTGAGAGGGAGGGAAGACACATGGAGCATCTTGTGCATGTATGAAATCGTCAAAGGTCAATGTTAAATAATACATTTTAAAATTTGAGAAAAGCATCATCATTGAACAACCTATTTTGGTCTCCTAAGCCCCGACAGCATGGTCATCTTTTGTGGATGCATGAGATCCACCTCTGCTCATTGCGTGGTTTTACTTTCTACCCCTGCTCTCCCTGCTTCCTGCCGAGCTCATTTACAGGTGAATCTCGCAGGCCTCGCTTTCACCCTGAGCTGCCCACAGCTGACCTTTAATGAAAGCGCTGTCGACTTTGCCTTTCTGCTCCTGGCTGGCAAATCACCTGCGTGAACGGTGACACATTCAACTGCGGGTCCAATCCCGAGTGTCCGGAATATAGCCCTGACTCTCCTTGTGCTGTGAGGAAAGATGGGGATCAGGACATTGTTTCCAGGACCCTGAACCATGGCAGACAGGAGTCAGGTAGCTCTCTCTGGTGCTCTTCCCCAAGCCTACCCCTTTCACCAGCCAGTCCAGCCAAATCGCTTCCTCCCAGCAGGAGACACATTAATTACTCAGTTCCTAGTTAACACATACTCAGATGGGAGCCGCTCTTCTTAATTACTAATAAGGGTAACCTGAACTGGCCTTTTGGCTAAGAGTGTAAAATATGAATTTAATTCTGTGCCTTTTTTGCGCTTTGAAAAACAAGCTCTGGAGTAAACGGAATGCTGGACCTCAGAGGCACTGTGTGCCATAAGACGCACTAGGAGTCAGTGGGTGATTGGGTGCTTTCATTTCTTCTTGAGGTCAAGCAGATAGGTTTCTCAGCGGGGTGAGGGTTAGCTTTCAGTGGTACCTTCAATACATGGAGGAAGTCCGAGGCCCATCTATATAGAAGTCATTTCCTCTGTGTGTTTTAGTAAATAAAATAAATCATGGTCATCTAAATTTTAGCGTAGCAATGTGGGCATAGTACCACAGGAGAATGCTGGCACAAAGGTTAGATGTCCAGGTGTTACAGGTTGGGACTTTGAAGGAAAAGAAGCACTATCACTTCCTGACCAGCAGATGGCAGCATAACACAGGACGAGAAGCATGGTGTTCTTTCAAATCAGTCCATGACAAGGAATACACTTTGAACTCAAAGGGTTTCAGAGGGGAAGTTATGTAACCAGTGATAATTCATGTACTCCAGTGATTGGTGATGGTGCCAATATTAAATTGTGATGAACACAGAGGTTATAGCATTGACAGTGATGTGTCTAGGTCGTGACATCTCCAGCAATTCGACATAATCCTACGGTCATCCATACACCACTGAACTCAAGGACTTTGCTAGCTAGAGTTCCAGAAGGCAGACTTCAAGGGACCCATACTCACCTTGAAGAACAATATGACCCAGAACAAGCTTATCTAATGCCCCGCCTGTCTCTACCACTTCACCTCCAGAAGGCAACCTCAGAGAGGCAAATTAGTGGGCTAAACTATCCGTTTCGTCTGTCCAAGGACTACAGAGATGCATCAGATGGACTGAGGAAGCGTCCTCATAAAGATGTAGGCAGAACCTTTCTGATGCTCAGCTGATTTCTCTCCTAATGCCAAGGCTCCCATTGACCATAGAGCATCCCGGTTCACCTTCTGAAGACTAGCACAAGGTAGTTCCATAATAGCCTTGCACAGAGAAGTTTCCAGAATCAAAGAAAAAGTTCAATGGCCAGAACACAGATTGTTTCAGAGACCTCAGCACTAAAATCTGTGGGTCCTTTATTTCTTGGTTCAATGGCAATTTCATAGTCACTCACATGACCGTCAGTCACTCTCTGGGAGCTTGCTAAACACAGTTCAAGCTCAGAGGAGGGCATGCGCATCCTAGCGAATAATGTGGCACCATGATGGCGTGTGACTTTCTGTTCCCTTCCATCAAAGGGTCAAGTTCTCAGGAAAGAAGGCCAGATTGGCCACCCGCCACCAAATATCATCTCATAGTCAGGAAATGAGAGGATTTGGGGGGTCAATGCAATACAGATTCAGTTGGGGGGGGACTGTAGTGTCTCTAGCAGCCAGGATGGGTGTGAGGACCACTTTATCCTTGGAGCTCATCCTTAGCACATTGAACTCTCATCTTCCCCACGTTCTCTCCCAAGGGAAGCCCCAGGGACTGTCACTCGGGTCCAGGGAAAGCCCGTGGCCACACACTTACTTATCATTCACAAGTTTCCCGTGCTGGTGGATCTGGTTTTCCATTGTGAAGTTGATGGTGGCCCCGTGCACATGCTCACCGAAAAACACCTTCATTTTAGACTTATATTCTTCATCCTGGAAATACCGGATCATATCAGGGAACCAAACCGTCAGGCCATAGTAACTACAAGAGAGAAGGCAGGAGGTCTGAGAAACCACAGGGCTCATTTCTTCAGCAGCAGAATCTGCATCGATGACTTAATGTAGATGAGGCTTAATGTAGTAATTCTGATCATTATTTGAAAATACATAGTTCATCACATTAACATATCTAAGAGACAAAAGAAAACAGTATTCTGAAATCCATTTGATTTAAAAACTCATTTGCTATTTAAAAACAACTACCAATGATTATGGACTGACGGACCCTTCTTTAACCTACAGAAAACATATTAATTCAAACGCCAGAAGTGTAGTAAAAATGGACCTACTAAAAGGTATTCCACCTAGTGTGAGGAGCAAGGCAGCATGCTCATCACCACCGACTTAGCAGCTCTTACCCAGCCTGGTCAGATGAGAGAAAGAAACAGGAACAGGGTCTGAACAAACAGCTCAGTGGATAAAGTCCTCATCGTTGCATTCCTAAAGGCTGGGTAGACAAGATGGCCTACCTGGAGAGGTACAGTCAGGGAATCCCTAGTGCAAGCTGGCTAGCTAGACAAGACAAATCAGCAAGATCCAGGTTGTGTGGCACCCTGCCTCAGCGAATGAGGTGGGAATAATCTGGGAAGACACTCAACTTTCAATGTCTGGCGTGCACACACACACAGTATAAAAACATACCTGCATACACCACATTTACACATGAAACAAACACAGAAATATGAAATTGTAAAAATATCTCTCTTTTTGAATACTATAGTTTATACCCTAAACCCTAAGATGTCAACTCAAAGCAATAGAAACATTCCACTCACTAAAAACGATGCCCTATTCTATGGATGTCAAGAAAAACACACATGGGGGAGAGTTTACTAGTGCCTAAAAGTGTATCTGATGGCTTTATCACTTTTGACCCTTGAATCACACATCCATTGACAAAACAGTCCCATCGTAAAGTGTCCTGCACACAGGAATAGACATTGTGGCACTCTTTTTTTTTTTTTACGATTTATTTATTATGTGTACAGCATTCCTTCCATGTGTGCTTGCATGCCAGAAGGGGATGCCAGGTCTCATTATAGAAAGCTGTGAGCCACCATGTGGTTGCTGGGAATTGAACTCAGGTCCTCTGGAAGAGCAGTCAGTTCTCTTAACCACTGAGCCATCTCTCCAGCCCCATGTGGCACTCTTTACAAGGGCAAAAATCTGGCACCTCCCAGGAGTCTAGAAAGGGAGCCTTGGATAATGATGGGTGAAGGGGTACGACCCAGACATATCATTTCACTGCAAAGAAGGAAAGTCCAGGTTAGGTAGCACATGTTTGTAATTCCAGCACTTCGGAGGTGGAGGCAGGAGAATCAGAGTTCAAGGACACTCTCAGCTACATTGTGAATTTCCTGTCAGTCTGGACTACATGAATCCTATCTCAAAACAAGGAAAGAAAAGCAAGGAAGGAAAAAAGAATAGGAGAAAAGAGAGAAGATGGAGAGAAAAGGGAAGGAAGCAAGCAAACAAAACGCTGGTTGATTGGTGTGGATTGATATTCAGAAAACATAACTGAGTACAATGAGCAAATGCAAAATGTTTTCCTTCGAATAAGAAGAAACATCTGCACATTATGCATACACATAGACCTTGGAAAGAAGATACATACATACATAGACCATGGGAAACAGTTACATACACAGACCACAGATCATGAGAACATCTACATATAAACAGACCTTGGGAAACAGCTACATTCATACACAGACCTTGGGAAATGGCTACATTTCTACATAGATCTTGGAAAGCATATATATATATATATATATATATATACATAGGCCTCAGGAAATAATCTACATATACATACATTTTAGGAAACACTCACATATATACATAGACATTTGGAAATATCTACAGGTATCTGTACACATTTGCTTACATTTGTTTAAAAAAGGGGAACACTGGAGTGATAAACAGGAAATAAAAGATGATTATATAGTAGAGGCAGAAGGGAGTGGGTGGAAGAGGCAGGAGTGGAGGTAAGATTTCCTAACGTTCCAACCTTGGAAATGTATTACCTATTCAAGTAAATTAAATTAAACATAAATAAATATAAATGAAGCCCACTTTTTAATTGCCGGTGAGTTGGCTATTAGTGCGCACCACATCTGGCTTCTAAAATGTTGAAACTGAATAATTTGAGAGTAGCGGGGTCAGTCTTCCTCTGTATTCAAATAGGCTGGAGTCCATACCTTCCAGCCAGGTACTGAATGACGTTAGATTTGCCCATATTCACCCCATAATCAAAGAGATCACTAGAGCCCATTGCCTTTCTGGGGTTTAGGGGGGTCATAGGCTGTAGAACAAAGCAATCTCACGGATCTAAGTTTACAATCTTGCTAACTGAGCACTGTGTAGCAGTTACCCTTTGTGCACACAGCTGAACAGCTCTACGTGCTGTACGCGCCCTCCAGAGCCACCCTAGGGAGCAAGATGATGCTGTCTGAAGTCAAGAACTGTCTGGGGTACCAGCCTGCAGCTTAAGACCAGAGCCACTTGCAGCTCTTTGTAATTTGTTTTTCTGTATCGTTGGGCACAGTAGGGCAGGAGCTGAAACTTTATTCAGACTTCAGCCTTCAGGAAAGTACAGGCATCTTCAGCGTGGGGGTGAATCCAAGCGAGTGAAAACCGACAGACCAGTCTCACTTCCTTAGTCAGTAACAGGAAAGGAGACTGCCATCTGTCTACTGAGACAAAAGGAAATGTTGGCTCGGGAGTTTCTGAAAAAAAGGGCCATTGGTTTTTTTAAAAAAAAACAGAAGCTCAGTAATTAACAATTATAGCTAACAGTAACAATCAGTTCACAACCGATAATCAGCGCCTACTTGAACTCCGCTGAGGAGGAAAGCATTGGGATTGAGTGGAGAGGGAAAAGAGGAGGACAAGAAGATGATTATATCAAGGTGATACATGTCACTGTTAGCTTGATTATTTCACAACGCTTTTGTATATTGAAGAATTCAGTTGTGCGCTCTAAACATACTCATTTCCCATTTGCCAGTTATACCTCAGCATAGACAGAAGAGAAAGCTCAAAAGAGTCAGCCTCTCCTTCCTTCAGACTCTTGTTTAGTTTACAGGCAGCCTTCAGGCTTTCTGCAATCCCAGCAAGACTAGCCCAAGGCTGGACCGCCTCCTCCTCCTGACTGCTCTGAGGATTCTTGTTGGCCTAAGGGAGGTCTCTGTTCACAGAAGCCACTAGGCAGGGTTGCTTGTGATGTGTGAACCAAAACATCCACTCTGACGCCAAGTGCACTTGGCCAATTTATAAGCCTCCATCAACAGACCAGGCTGTGGAGGGACCGGTGTGAGGTGGAACTTACCTTAACGCCATGGTGAACCAGACCACTGCCAGAATCAGGGTGTTCATTCTGTAGGGTCCCATCACACAGTACAGGGCGTTGTCCCAGACCTAAGACCCATATCAGAGAAGGACAATTAAAGCCGGGGGCTGGCAACAGAGAGAGCACATCCCTCAGACTTGCTAATAAAGTAACTAAGACATCACAGAAGAAGGGGGCAGCCCACCCTCTTCCTAAAGGAAGAAGCCTTGTCTACATAACAAGGCAAATCCATCCCTTCTTTCTGGCTAGCCTTAAACATCAACAGTCCTGTAATTTTCCCGCCCCCTTCCCCCAGGAACATGGAATTTGGGTACATGTGACCAAAAGCACACCGAGTTTGGGTTCCAAAGCATTCAGCAACCTGTAACAGTCAGTTCCACCCCCCACCCCACCTCCACCCCACAACCCATGGGCAGAGTAACACTTTAAATGTTTATTTACCATAAAGCACGAACCCACTGAGTCTCAGGAGAAGCTAGCTGGCTACCCCACTCAACAATTGGCTTGATCCTTGCCTGAAAGACCCCTGGCAAAATGGAATCACTGTTTATAGTTCCTTCCCAAAGTCATTTAAAATCCCAGAGTCATTTATTTTTGTCACGTCTTCCTTGCTGTGGGTTACTTAAAGAGAAGTTGCTGGGAAGGAGGAGGCTTGCTTAGGCTGTCAAAACCAGAAAGAACAGCAAGACAAAAACACCACACTTTAAAGCACTGACATCTCTAGGCACAGGGCAAGTTTGGAGGTGACCTTGCATGGAGCAGACACCTTCCTTGGGGCTGCCTGCTCTCTGTATGTTGCCTTAGTTTAAGGATGCTTGTTACATCTTTCTTCTTCACCCACTGAAATAACAGACTCTTATGCATGTTCACAGAGAGTACCTGTTTGAAAATGGTCATGAACCTGACCAACCAGCGCTGGTACCAAGTGCCGGTTGAACTCTGGATCTCAATGAATTCGTCCATTTGCTTGGGTGTTTTGATGTGAGAAACCTGGAAAACAAAGACAGATGTGGCTATTTCAATGCCATTTCTCTTTGTTTTCTTTTCAATGTTTACTTTAATGCAATTGGCTTTACTGAATTATTTATTATTCAAAAAGCATTTGCCTATCCCCTAGTTATGATTTTTAATCAAAGATTTGCATGAGAGTGAACCTTCCCACATGGACATGTCTGACTGCAAGCAAAATGAACTAGAATTTTCCCAGTAAATCAGGCCAATCAAGACATTAAGAAATGTTTATTACTGGGATCATAATATGTTGACTGACTGAGATGGTGTTGCCTTAAAATTTGCCCTTGTATATGAGTGGGTATACCATCACAGAAGTTTGGGATACAGCCTGGCAACAGTGTCGGGGAGAGATGCTGCTACTTAAGAAGTTTGAAAAACCCAACAGAATGAGAGGAATCGCGGTGGCCATGACATCGCAGCTTCCTTGGTACAAATGAGTTTTGGAATCAGGTAAAGTGTGTTCTGCTCAAGGACATGAAAAACATGGGAAGCCCAAAACAAACAACCCTCACTCACTAAAACAGAGACTTTCAAGAAACATGATGTTTAAACCGATGGTTGGATTGCAGACCCAGTGAGTGCTTAGGAGGTTCCTGACCATGCAAACCACTTTAGTGTAGTTATCCAGGTCCACAAGGCTGACATTCTCCCCAAATTCACAGGACCAGAAGAGGAGTGTGCTCAAAAAACTCGGAAGCAGTTTTATCTGTTCTCTAAGAAAGTATTTGAATAGATAAAAAAACAGATCCGAGTTCTCTGTCTCTTTCTCCAGCCAATGACTGAGAGTGTGAAGATGTAGAAGAGAAACACAGACGGAGCTGGGCAACCTTCAGGATGGCCAGACACCTGCTCTTGCTCAACAATGGGCTGACGGACACATCTGTGCAGTCTGGGCATCCCGGCTGCACAGCCTTGAAAAATGCTCCTTGTTCTGGGGTTAGCCGGGAAAACTGGGCGAGTGTCATAGGAGTCTCAGCAGAAGGACTCGGCTGAAGCAGATGGAACAGGGCTTCAAATCATCAAATAGCCCCTTGGAAATCATGGCAGCAGCTACCGCCGGAGGAGGCCAAAGGGAAAGGGTGCCACCGGGTTAGAAAGCCCCTTAATAAATGGTACTCCGAATCACCAAAGTAGTCACAATGGTGTAAATTTTCTTTGCTTTGCTCCTTGGGGAAATAACACCTTGTTCCCAGTCCTGGAGAGTGGGCGTGTTGATTTGAAGCGAGAGTGCTGTAATTTACAATTAATTAGAACACTCTCTCTGGTGCCACGGAGAACAGCATATGGCCTGGGTTCCTGTTTCCCCTGCAGAACACAAGCTCTTAGCAGAATGCTCCAAGGTCCTGACCCTCCAGAGGTTTGTCTGCAAGGAAAGCTTCTGGCTGTGGCTGTCTGAGCACGTGGGAGAGCATATCAGAGCTGTAAAGCTCGGGTCAGTAGGGAGTGGGCGCTCAGCCTCACAGATTCAGAGCTGACCTTCTTAGGCTCCAGAGTGCACTGTGAGTGCTTAGAGGCCACACAGGAACCAGCTGGTGGCCCTGTCCAGCGGGCGGAGTGTGCACCACCTCCTGACGGCCAAGGTCAGCCCAGCTGCCTGAGGTCAATCAGTTCTCTGTTTCTCCCTCCCTTTTTCCTTCCCTCCCCTCCCCTTCCCCTTTCATTTCCCCTTTCTCTCTCTTCTTTCCACCTTCTCCTCCCCCTCCCCTTCCTCTTTTGCTTCCTTTCTTCCCTCTTCCCATCTTTCTTCTCTCTTTCTCCCTTCTCTCCTTTCCCTCTGTCCTCCTTCTCTCTCTCTCTCCCTTCTTTCCTCTTTCTTGGACTATCTAGTTATTCACTGCAGCAAGCTCATGACCAACAAGGCAGTTTGGAACGCTGAGCTATAATCTTTTAACTGTACTTTCCAATTAGGCAAAAACCACTAAAAGCAGATATGAGCCTCCGGTCTAGGTAGAGGCTTAGGTGTTGGGGTGAGACACAAATTCATCTCAGATGCACAGGCATCTGAGAGCCCGTTGCATTCCTCTCCATGAACTTGCTTCCCAGTGTGCTCCCATCCCTGATATAAAGAGTGGTCCTGAAGCAAATGGCTTAGTTTGTACCTTTAGATATTGGAGTGCTTGCTGCTTATGTCATTGGACTTCCTCGAAGGAGCAGAGAAACTAGCAGAATGTTCCAATATCTCCCCGAGAAAACTTTCCCTTGAACTCCCACAGCAGAATCCCAACCACCTCAGGATTGGAGCTACAGACTCACAAATCTCTTCTGTTCAGATAAAAGCCTAATTGTAAATGTGCTGGAGCTTATCTCTTTGCTCTTTCTCAAGTGAGAATGCAGGATCGCTTTTCTACAAAGGACAGCCAGTCTTAGAAGTCAAGCTAGTTTTTCACAAGTATTCTTACAAAAACCATAGTCTGGTTGCCCTGGGAGAGGCTTCTGTGTGAAAGGTGACCAAGCATAAGAACATACACACACACACATGCACACGCACACATGCACACACGCACACACAGACACGGGTTGAAGAGGAACTTTCTATCATGACACCTCTTAGGAGAGTCCGTAGTTTTGATAAATCATTATCATCAGCTTTTTAATAACATCACTAAATTCACAAATGCTTGCTGAAGGTGGCTGTCTGAACGACATGTGCTCCACACCAGGTGATGTGATCCAAAAGCCATTGCAGCTGAGATGGATTCAGAGAATGGAGGCAGAGAGAGCAATGGAAAGGAAACGTCTCCTGGGATGTACCAGGAACTTGTTCTTGCCCAGGCTGTGGGACAGGTCAGGGTGAGGACTGCAGAAATGATGGCATGGACAGGGAGAATGCCCTAAGGCCTGGCTTCTGCAACGGTAGCCCACCTGGGTACCACAGTCCACAGAGAGCATGTGGCTAGAAGACTGGGAGGGCTGCTGACCCTTCACATCTTCATCTGGAGTATTTCTGCTATTTGTGCTTCACAATAAACTTTAGTAATGGAAGTATTGGTCACATAAAAGAACAAGGGAATTGATGTAGGAGGATCTTCTGTTTTATGTTGATTTCATTGGTTAAATAAAGAAACTACCTTGGCTTTTTGATAGGGCAGAAAATAAGGTAGGTGGAGTAGACAGAACAGGATGTTGGGTAGAAGGCACTGTGGTGGATGCCATGGCTCTCCTCTCCGAGATGGATGCCAGTTAGACTCATCCCGGTAAGCCACAGTCACGTGGTGATACACGTTATTAGAAATGGGTTGAATCAATATGTAAGAGCTAGCCAATAAGAGGTTAGAACTAATGGGCCAGGCAGTGTCTAAATGAATACAGTTTCCATGTAATTATTTCCAGTGTAAACTAGCCAGGCGGCTGGGAGCCAGGCGGTGGGAAAGCGACTGGCCGTTCCTTTTACAACAGGGAATGTATCTAGGAGAACCAACAGAAGTAATGGAAGGGAAGAGAGAAGGGGAGTGGGGAGAAAGGGGGTGTTGCTAATATATACAATATATGTGTTTATAAAGATTTTAAATTAAAAGTAAATTCAAATGCTTATCATTTTAAATAATTTAAGAGCATCAGAACTGGGCCAACATGCCATTAAGCAGTTTTCTATAAAGATTGTAATGAGCTAATTTATGCAAATATATGTCATAACATTTTTCATAACTGTTAATATTTTATGATACTCCAAGGCAGGCACTGTTTTGGGTGCTTTGTTTAATCTCTGTAATAACTCTCTTCACAGACCCATTGTCTTCCTTTCCCATGTGCTACCATGTGCTGCTGTCTGGAAATCCAAAGCTTTAAGTAGCACATTAACAAGGAGACGTTAGGGGATGGGAGTTAGGTGGGTGCTCACACAGGAGGGCTTCTCGGAGGAAACCAATTAGAAGTGGGTCTGAAAGGACCTACTAAGTGCAGGTGTGAAGAGCTGCCTGTAGCAAAGCTTTACTTGGGTTTGGCTACAAAGCATGGCAAACAGACGCACAGATCTGTCTCTAAGGGGCCTCTTCGTGGAAATGACCACTTCCTGGTTCCTAAACCCAGGCTAACAGTCAGTGGTGATAGGGTGGGGAAAAGATGGGCAGTTTGCTACTTACAGATTTGAAGAGTGACAGGACTCTAATGAGATGTAACGTGAGGATTCATCTCAAGGTTATATTTAAGCATTTAGAAACGTGTGTATATGTATGTATGAAGTAACAATTAATAAAAAAAAAAAGAGGCCATGAATTTGAAAGAGAGCAAAGAAGTCTATATGAGAGGGTTTGGAGGGAGGAAAGGGGTTAGGTGTGTGTGATTATAATCTCAAAAAATAAAATGGATAATAAAAAATCAATACCAGGTTGAGCCAGTAATTTCATGTCTACAGAGCATGACGGGAAAGGAGCTACATGAACGAGAAGATTCATCACAACAGTATTTATAGAAACAAGGCAATAAAGAGTGCAGATGGACCTCTGACATTAGGGGCATGTTGAAAACAGTGTTACTGCTCTGAGCACTGACATTCATTAAAACGATGGCATCGTCCGTTAAACAGACTATGAGAGGCTGATGGAGGGAAGCGATGGCTCTGAAGACTACGAGGCAGCACTGAAAACGATAGTGCACACTGCCAAATACAACACACAAATCTTCACGTGTGCTGTTGTTCATAGGAATACAGGGAGTCCTAAATTCACTCATTTTCACTTTGTCGCAGGGGTGACTTTTGCCTGCCGCTGTGTCTGTGTGTGCACCACACACATGCCTGGTGCTCAGAGAAGCCAAAGGAGGGGATCAAATCCCCTACAACTGAAGTTACAGTGAGCTATCATGTGGGTGCTGCAAATGAAACCCCAGTCCTCTGCAAGAACAGCAACTGCTCTTAACCACTCAGCCATCTCTCCAGCCCCATAGTTCTGTGTGCGTGTGTATGTGTGCATGCTTGTGTATGTGCATGCATGTATATGTGTATGTGTGTATGAGTTCACTTGTGTGCATGCATGTGTACATGTGTGTGCATGCATGTGTACGTGTGTATATGAGTGCATGCATGTGTGTGCATCCATACATACATGTGTATGAGTGCGCACATATGTGTGTGTGCATGCGTATGTGTTTGCGCGTGCATGTGTACATGTGTGAATCGTGTGTATGTGTGTGTATGAGTGCATGTGTACATGTATGTGCATCCATGCATACATGTGTGTATGACTGCACATGTATTGTGTGAGTGCATGCACACGTGTGTGTGCGTGCATGTGTATGTGTGTATGAGTGCATGCATATGTGTGTTCCTACATGCATATGTGTGTATGAGTGCGTGTATGTGTCTGTGGATGCATGCATATGTGTGTGTATGAGTACATGCATACATGTGAACAGCAGAGGATAACTCCCAGTAGTCAGTTTTCTCCCACCACCTAGTGGGATTCAAGAATTCCACTCGAGTCATCAGGCTGTATGCAAGCGCCTCTACCCATGGAACCATTTTGCCGTCTTGCCAGCCCTAGTTAGTTTTTCTTTGTTAAAATTTTCTAATAGCATGAACAACGAAGTCAGGACCACGAGGGGTGCACCCACCCACTGAGACAGTGGGGCTGATCTATTGGGAGCTCACCAAGGCCAGTTGGACTGTGACTGAAAAAGCATGGGATAAAACCGGACTCTCTGAACATGGCGGACAATGAGAGCTGACGAGAGGCCAAGGACAATGGCACGGGGTTTTGATCCTACTTCAGGTTCTGGCTTTGTGGGAGCCTAGACAGTTTGGATGTTCACCTTCCTAGACCTGGATGGAGGGGGGAGGACCTTGGACTTTCCACAGGGCAGGGAACCCTGACTGCTCCTGGGACTGGAGAGGGAGGAGAAGAGGAGTGGGGGGAGGGGGAGAGGGGCGGGAGGATGGGGAGGGAAATGGGAGGTGGGGAGGAGGCGGAAAATTTTTTTTTCAATAAAAAAAAAAATTTCTAATAGTATTACCTAAGGAAAAATCTAGAAAGACAGCTACTAAAGTGCAAAGACGATGTGAGGAGATGCTAGTCAATAGAGTGCTTGTTGCCCACACATGAGGACATGAGTGTGATTCCCCAGAGTCCACAGTAAGAAAGCTGTGTGTGCCCTTATCAAGGTGGAAAGTGGCGAGGAAGACAGCCGAGGTTGACCTCTGGCCTCCACATGTACCCACATATCCATACATACATGTGCACCTCCCCCCACATATATACATGCAAAAAACAAATAATAACTCTAATGAAGAGATCTTCCAGGCATAAAAGTGATAGAAATATTCAACGAATACTCGTCTTTCAACAAAGTTGATGTTCCATGCAACACATAGTGGCAAAGTGCCTCGTTGGTCCAGGCTAGCACACTCACCGTGAACACCTTCTCAGGGGTCCCCTTAGCCCGCATGTTGGTGTCATGGACTTGCTTGAGAATCATCCAGGCTTCATCATGTTTGCCCATCTGAAAATCCAAAGATAGGGACATGAAAGTTCATGGCTGCATATGCCTTCTTTTTGTTGGGATGGGAAGCCCTACACCCCTAAACAGTGCACCGGGTCTGCAGCATTGGACATGGACCCATTAGCCATAGGGGACAACTATGGCACCCTACAGGTTGTGATTTCAAGGGGTAAATGGCACGTTATTATCATTATGAATAATTACTGTCGTGTTGAGTGGATCGTGGTGAGACAGGCCCCTCACTGGTGAGACAAAGCAGAAAAGCAATAGATTATGTGTGAGGTCCTAGGTACTACCCCCACCCTGGTCATGCACTACAGAGTGTCCTCATTCAAGGAAGACTACTGCAGATGAAATTAGTTAACATTAGGTCATCCTGGAGAAGGATGGGTTTTCAACCCAGTATGACTGGAGTCCTTGTGCAGAACAGGGAAAGCTCCTTGTCTGCCAAGTCTCAGAGGGAGCCCAGCCCTGCTGGTGCCCTCATTTGGTGCTTCTCCTTTATGGAACCTGGAGATCAATTTGTTGAAGTCCCTCGCTGTTGCTTTCGTACAGCATCCCTAAGAAAAGTGTAGATGAAGGATGCGGTTTGTAATGGTTCAAAGCTGCCTGCTGCGTGTGACTACTGAGATGGAAGAGGGAACTCATCATGAGTCTCATTGCAAAGATCAGTAGAGGCTGATGTGGGGACTGAGGCTGTGGGAGACTGAGTGCTGTCCCCCAAGGCCAGCTCCCACTGCCTGAACACGGCAGGCACAAGAGACAGATGTCAGAGCTGAAATACTGAGATCATCAGAAGCTTTCCTGTGGATAGAGGTCTTACAGAGCTAAGAGTCCTAGAGACCCTGGGACAGTGACAAGATTTACCAAAGAGCTCACTAGGGCCACACGGGGGTGGGGGAGGGGGCAGTTTGTGAAAACGTGAAGGATCTGAGGAGGTGACCATGAGGTAGCCTAGGAGCTGTCCCTCCTACCCTGAGAGAGGGTCCCCTCCTGTTTCACCTTGAGCTTCAACCCCTGACCTGTCACCGCCACCAAAAGGAAGGGCAGAGGAAGGGCGCCAGATTTAGCGATAAGCAAGGTCGTGAACAAGGGCAAGCGCAGCAAGCAACGGGGAGAGAACACAGCAGCTGGGGACTGAGTGACTAAGGCCAGGGTTCCCGCAGCCGCTGGAGACTTACCTCCAGCAGGAACCTGGGGCTTTCTGGCATGAACTTCAGTGCCACCATGGACAAGGTGCAGGGCAGAGCACAGACGATGACAAACACTCTCCAGCTGTGGAAGTGGTAATTGGTCCCCATGCTGAAGCCCCAGCCTAGAAAGAAGCAGAAGGTTTGTGGGATAGGCTTCCCAGCAGTAGATGAAACGGAAGAACTAGGTCTCAAGGACACACAAGCCTTTTGGAAGAAGCTGCCAAAAAATGCAGGCTCCCCAGTGGTCTGGGATGAACTGGAAGTCTTCATTTTGACAAACCCTGAGCCCTGGGACTACTGGGCACTTACAGAACCTTATATAAATGTACAAATAGGAAAAAAAAAAAAGCAAATAACATCTCTCTGTTGAAGAGAGAAAAAGGACTGATTATACGAGCCAGGGAGGGGGTGGTCAAAGACATAACAGGTGACCCCGTAGAGACAGCTGACCTGAACTTGTGGGAGCTCATGGACTCTGGACTGACTGCTAGGGAGCCCGCAGGGGATCAACCCAAGCTTTTTGTGCTACAGTTGTGTAGCTTGGTCTGTTTGTGGGACTCCTAGCAGTGGGAACAGGACCTGTCCCTGGAGCTCAAGCTGGCTTTTGGGAATCCATTCCTCATGCTGGGCTGCCTGGCAGGGGGAGGAGCTTGGTCCTGCCACTGCTTGCCATGCTTCACTGACTCCCACGGGAGACCTGCCCCTTTCTGAGTGGAGATGGAGGAGGAGATGATGGGGGATGAGAGTTGGGGGGAGGGGATGGGAGCAGAGGAGGGAGGGGAAACTGTGGGAGGTAGGTAAAATAAATGAAAAAATTTAATAAGAATTTAAAAAAGAAAAAGGAAAAAAAAGAGAGAAACAACATCCCATCAAACATGGGGTGCATGCTTATAATCTGAATATTCAGGTGGCTGAGACAGGAGAATTACTGTAAGTCCAAGGTCAGCCTGGGCTATACAGTGAGACTTTATCTAAAAGAGAGAATCAGCATCCATGTCTTATTTTTACCTCTATCTTTTATTTTTCTTTGACAGGGTCTCACATAGCTCAACTTGGCCTGGAACTCACTATGCAGTTAGTCAAGGAACACCTTGAACACCTTTATCTAAACTATTTATTTTTATTTTACGTCCATAAGTGTTTTGCCTGCGTGTATGTGTGTGCACCACATGCAAGCCTGGCACCTAAGGAGGTCAGAAGAAGGTATCAGATACCCTGGAGTTACAGCTGGTTGTGAACCACTAGGTGGGTGCTGAGAATCGAACCCTGGTTTTAACCACTGAGCCATCTCTCCATCTCTAACCATGAACTTCTGATCCTCCTGCCTCTGCCTCCCAAATACTGGGATCACAGGCATACACCACCATACCCAGCTTATATGGTGCTGGGGATAGATTCAGCAGGCCCTTGTGCACACTGGACAACACTGTCCTAACGAAGCTACATTCTCAGCCCTGTATGGACATTGGATTTTGAGTGAACAAGCTGTTAACTGAAGATACCCTACTGACACACCTCCTCAAACAGTGGCCTAGAAGGCATTCTCACTGGATGCCCTTCTCCTCCTAGTGAGCAAGGAGCTCTATACCACGTGGTAGACACACCCCACAGACCAGCATGGTGTAAAGGGCCACTCTTGTCTTGATTACAGGTATCTAGTGGGTCTGCGTGCCCAGAGCGTGATCTGGTGGGAGCGGGGGAGGGATATGGGAATTCAGGAGATCCTGATGGCATCAACCCAGAGCTTGGTACCTCAGGAGTCAGAGTTCCCCCAGCTCCAGGTGACCCCGGTGAGAAGTGGAAAGTCCCAACATGACTGTGTATGTTATCCAAAGCAACTGTCCTTCTCCATTCAGATGACCCTCCTACCATGGGAACAGGAGGTGAGTAGGTCCTGTCTGCTGTTGTTGTGCAAAGTGTTGCTAGATTCTTCTTCAGAGACTACCTTCAGAAAGCATTTTTTGAGGACTTATTAGCGTCTTTGTGCTCATCACATGAAGTTCTGGGTTTCATTGTGACGTTTTCATTCAAGCATCCAATACTCTATATTCATATCCCAATATCTCATCATGTGCCCCTCCCTATGATCCCTTTTCTATTCCCAAACTGTCCCCTTCTACATTCATGTCACACGTACATAGTTAAATCGAGCCTGTACATATGAAATAAAACAGGTAATATTTGTCTGATTCTGGCTTACTTTAATGATAATCTCCAACCCCATTCATTTTCTTGCAAATGACACAATTCTGTTCTTCCTCACGGCTGAATGAGCCTTTATTCTGTATATACACCACATTTGCTTTATCTGTTCACCTGCTGATGAACATACAGGATGGTTCCATACTTCAGCTACCGTAAATTGTGCTGTAGTAAATCCAGATGTGCACCCACCTCTACAGTATGCTAACTTAGATTCCTTTGGGCAAACATCCAGATGTGCGCCCACCTCTGCAGTATGCTAACTTAAATTCCTTTGGGCAGACATCTAGGAAGTGTATAACTGAATCATAGGAGATCCCTAGTTTTATTTTGCTTTTTTTTTTTTTTTTTTTTTTTTTTTTGAGGGCAGAAACTCTGCTGTGATTTTCATAGTGGCTGTGCTAGTTTACCCAAGCACTAATTTTCAATGTCTTCATGATGAACCAACTCCCATCTTTTAAGGAGTAGCAATACAGCACGATGGGAAGAGGAGCTTGGACTATGTAGTCACATAGGTCAGAGTTCAAATCCTGACCATGTCTTATCTTAATGGGTCTTCACAGCTACGGAACGCAGGCAATGGTCTCCTGCAAGTTTGCTATGCAAGCCCGTTCCTGACAATCCATAAAAACTTACCTATTTCAAGACTAGAGTCAACATTTTCAGAATTAACTATGTGACATTTAGTGTCATAGTCTCTGGATAAAATGGATGGATTACTTTTGAAAAGCAAAGACTCTGGTAACAATACCCCCTGGGGCTTATCTAAAAACAGCCCAATCAGTGTTTTAATAGATAAGGCCTGAGAAATAAATACACCCACTCCTAACATTTAGAAGGCAGTAGCTACTTGGATACAAAACTTCTAGTTCTTTAGTTTAAAAAGAACGCTTGATGGCTGGCTCGGGTAGTGGGAGGCTCATATCTTAAGTTTTTTATGCATCATGGTTCAAGTTGTTTCTCCACGGTAGACTTCGAACCCACATCTGCTGTGCCACAAACTTTCCTACTGGACACACACCTGAATGAATAGCGAAGCAGGAGTCCAGGTGCTGAGATGTGGCCCCTTAGGCACATTTGACTACAAGAAGGGTACCCACGCCTCACCCAGTACACCCATAGAACAAGAGCACCCACACTTCATCCAGTGTACCCCTTAGAGTTAGGGCACTCACACCTCACCCAGTGCACCCCATAGACCGAGGGCACCCACTCCTCATCCAGTGTGCCTATAGAGCAAGGGCATCCACACCTCATCCAGTGCACCCCATGGAGCGAGGGTACCCATACCTCACCCAGTGCACCCCATAGAGCAAGGGCACCGAAACTTCATCAAGTGTATTCCATAGGGCGAAGCCTCTTTTTCTTTGCATAGCTTGGTCTCTTCTTGTCTCACTGGGGGGTTGGTTCATTCATTTTATTTTTAACTAAAAAGCCTTTACTTCCTGCTGGGAGTAGCACTAGTCAAGGGAAGATAAAACCATAGCAGTATTTCTACATTCGCTGCGCAGGTCCAAACAGTTCTGGCATCATTAGAAGCAAAGCTGGTGAAAACTTTCCCAGACTGAAATGGAGGACCAGGAAAGATGGAGAGACATTGATATATATATATATATATATATATATATATATATATATATATATATATATATATATACAGCATCCTCCACCAGAAAGATTTTTTCTTCATTATAATATGTGTGAAATATCCCCTCACACTTCTGTGATTCATTAGGCACATCTTTGGGGCCTTAAATAGAATAGAATTCAGGCATGAACTGCTTCTAAATATTTGAAACAATATTAATTTAGAGGCAGGGAGTGTTCTGCTGGCTGATCTTTCAGCTTGCCCTACTTTTTTGTGTAAGGATTTCACAAACATCTGGCGGGGATGATTTCAATGAGAGCCTCTCTTCCATCATATACCCATTAGGTTTTAGTTTTTCCTGGGCTGTCCCCATGAGTTCTCAAACAACAACAACAACAAAAGACTCTGAGTTTTGTCATTTTCTCTCTCAGTGAACTGGTTGCCCAAATTTCGAGAGCCAATCATTCGTTCTTACAGAAGCAACTAAATGGTTTATACAAGCAGTGCACATGCGAGCATCTATCTCCTTCCTGGATCCACCCTTCACATTGGTTAGACGACTGAAGTCACAAGCATATCGAGAAACATCATCAAATACCTGTTCACTGTCTATCAGACATCTGGTCCTGGTAAAATGATGCTTAAAGTATATAATTGCTCTTGTTGTATTCTGATTCTACCACTCCATGTTTCTCAAATAGTTTTCCTCTAAGACATTGCTGGCTTTGATTAAACATCGACTTTCAAATTGGAGTATAAAAGTCACAGATTTCATACAGGCATATGAATAAAGAAGGTGCCCATTCATTTGGGGTGAAATATTTAGCCCCAAGCGCTTCTGTTAGCCAGTAGTGACCAGATAGCACCCATAGGGTCCCTCTGTGTGGCCTTTCATTTGCTCTCCACCTCAATTTTTCACTAAAGTCTTAAAAAACAGACCGTTAGTGGTGCATGTCTGTGATCCTAGCAGTTAGGAGACAGAAGCAGGACGGCTGCCACAAGTTCAAGTATAGCCAGGGTCACAAAGTAAAATCCTGTCTTAAAGCAACAACAACAACAACAACAGCAACAAACAACAAAATAAACCAGGCATTCAGGGTGTGTGTGTGTGTGTGTGTGTGAAGATTTATAAACTTGTGCAGGTGGTAATGATCACTGCAGCTCACCTCTTCTCTTACAGTGTCCATTCCTGCCCTCTCTTCCCTACTTCTCCCACTGTGTGGCAAACATCTGACATGGGTGAGACCAAGGCCCCAGCCAGTCCATCCAGGACCTGCATCTTCCAGTGTACGGCAACCAGTTGAGATGAGAACAGGTTTTACGCTGATCCAATCAGAGGAAGCCACGGCCTTTCTGCTCCCTGTATGAGCTGAGGACACGCTTCCTTTGCCCATGTCCTCTGTAACCAGATGGGTTCGAATGGTGACTGCTTCCAGGAGGAAAGCTGGCTCCAGTACTAAGGTCACCTGGACAATAATCTCCACACTGTGTGCACCCCGGGAGTCACCGTCCTGCGGGCTGTGGGGAGTCTGCCGTGAATTTTTACCACATCTCTCTCCTGTGTTGTGAGTGACGGACCCAGGGCTGCAAAGATGGGGTGGCGTGGCCCAGAATGCACAGCACCACTGATGTCACCCAGATTTGATTCAGATTGTTTCAGAGTGAATCCTTACTCCCTTTTATTCAGATTTGCCCCCAACCAAAATGTTTTCCAATAAGTTCATGTAAATGTGGAAATCTTTCTGTGGTGTTAGCACATTTAGGTCAGTTAGCAGAGGGAGTGGTGTTATAGAAGGGATAGTGGCTAAAATCAATAAAGAAATAAAAATAATTCTAATTCTCAGAACCATATAACTTAGTTGGTGGGAAATTAACATATGCATCTGGCGAAGGAGAGAAAGGCCTCCCGTTAGGAGTACGTAATTTTATACCTAAAGTCATGGAAAATGACCTGATGGCAAAATTGCCAGGAAACTCCTCTTTTCTTCACCATACCTACCCATAACTTTCCTTGCTTCTAATGATATGAGATTGAGTAGGCTCTCAAATATTAAAAATGGCCACAACTGCCTGATACTCCCAAACCCCTTTTTTCTATTTCTAGACTCCCAGCTGACCTGTGTTTCCCAGCACCCATTGCAGTTGCATTTGTTACACTACAGATATGGGGACAATGGGATGTGAGGTGGGGTGGTACACCCCATTTCCTGACTGGCCCTGAAAATCCTGCACAGAACTTCCCATGATCCTCGAGGTGGAGGAGCTACCTTCCGCATCCCTGTGACAGAATAAGGGAGAAAGCTTTGATTCTGGCTCGCAGATCAAAACTCAGAGTGCAGGCTAAAACCTCCTAGCCTGCCCCATGGACCTGTGTCTACTAGCTGGAGCCCATGACCTGAGAGCTCACAATCTTACTAAACAGCAGCACCAGCTGAGGACTAATGGTTCAGATCACATGAGCCCCTGAAGGGCACTGAACACTGAAGCCGTAACATGCTGCCAGTCTTCTGTGAGAGAGGGCGGAACTGCATGATGTGAGCCCCCAAACTGCAGATACAGCACCGCGACCTGCCAACCAGAAACATCAGCCTGAAGTGGGAGGAGCCAACTTCTACTGTGCTAAACCACGGAAATTTCAGGGTCTCTCAGTTTTTCCCAATCATGCGCCCAATACTGCCCCCAGCTAACACAGCAGCATCGTCAACCTTGCAACTGCTTCTCACTAAGATGCTCATCAGCCTCCCCGAGCTCAGCACACACAGCAAAGACCGATTTAAAACAAGAAAACGGCTCATAGAGAAGAGTCTCTGGCCAGCGCCTCCCCACTGCTCTGTAGGATTCCACAGCCTGCAGAGCCCCAACTTATCAATCAACAGTTTGAAAAAAAAAACCAACTTTGGAAGGATGCTAGTGACATTACCAGACTACTCAAAAGGCCTCATAAAATTCAAAACTGCTGTTTCTCCCCCCATTTAACTCTCAGCAAAACAGTGAGTAAAGTTAATGTTGCCAGGTCTCTGCCGAGATTGCAGTTTCTTTTTACCCATTGGGGATAATAAAATTGACCTGACTTAACAAATGATTGTGAACTGCTTCACCTCTGTGGACAAACAAGAATGACATCAGGCATGAAAGTAGAGTATTTCAGCATAGAGTCAGCATACAAACATCAACCCACAATAGTCAACAGTGCTACCATGTCCCGATAACAAGTTTATGAAGAAGGAATCTTTTTAATCCCATTCGTGATAGTTTCAAAAATATCTATTGCTAAACTTAGCAAAGGAGACAAATGGCCTTTACTGTGAAAACTTAAAAGAATCTGAAGATGGTATTAGACGGAAAGACTGGCCTGCTCACAGATTGGTGGAATTGACATCATTAAAATGACTGTTACCAAAACAAACTACAGATTCAGTGATGTTTCAATTAAAATCCCAATGATAGTCTACATAGAACTAAAAAAATGTCTTAAAATTCACAAACTAGCCGGGCAGTGGTGGAGCATGCCTTTAATCCCAGCATTCGGGAGGCAGAGACAGGCAGATCTCTGTGAGTTCATGGCCAGCCTGGTCTACAAGAGCTAGTTCCAGGACAGGAACCAAAAAGCTACGGAGAAACCCTGTCTTGAAAAATAAAAAAAAAAAAAAAAATTCACAAACTACCCAGAAGAAGAAAAGTAGTATCCTAATACCTGAGTTCAAACTATACAACAGAGCCACAGTGACAAAGCAAGCCTGGCACAAAAACAAACATGTAAACTAATAAAAATTGAATAGAGGACTCAGAAACAATCCAACCCATCTACAGCAACCTGTTTTTTTGTTTGTTTGTTTGTTTGTTTTTTTGGCAAATATGTCAAAAGCATGCTTCAGTAGAAAGACAGCCCTTTAAACAAATTGTGCTTGGAAACTCGATTTCCACAGTTTTCTTCTAGAGGCTGGAGCTGCACCTCTCAACCTGAACAAAAGTCAATTCAAAATGGATCAAAGACTTCAACGAAACACATAAAGCTGCCAGAGAAAAACAGGTAAGATATTTGAAGATGTGGGCACAGGCAAGGGGTTCCTGAAAAGGACTCGGCCAACACAGGAAACAATTCTAAGAACTGACAGATGAGTTACACAAAATTAAAAAGTCTTGGCACAACAAAAGGAAAATACTACCAAATAAAAGAGGCCACCTACAGAACAAAAGTCTCGTTTTTTACTACACATCGAACAAGGAATTCATATTCAGGGTACATATAGAACTACAATAATTAAGCATCCAGTTAAGTAATCATCAACAAACCCAAATCAGCCAGTTAACTAATGGGCTAATGGGCTGAATGGATTGTTCTTAGAAGAAGAACAAATGGCCAATAAGTACCAGAAAATGTGTTCAATGTCCTCAGCCATCAAGGAAACATCTCTTTGAGATTCAAGAAAAAAAAGTGTTGACAGTGGTGTAGGCAAAGAGGAACCTTGATTCACGGATGATGGAAATGTTACTTTAAATACCTATTATAGAAATTAGGATTGAATTTCCTTAAAATACTAATAGAACTACCATATGGCTCAGCTCTCCCAGCACTGGATACACACCCAAAGGACTCCAAGTAGGCATACCACAAACACACTTGCACATCCATGTTATCACTACAACATCCACAATAGCCAGGAAATGAAATCAACCTACATCCATCAACAGATGAATGGATGAAGACAATGTGGAATGCATATACAACAGCAATTATGTATTCATAAAGAAAAATGGTAACATTCGCAGGGGAATTGGTATAAATATAAATCTTTGCATTAAGTGATACAAGTCAGAAAGATGAAGAACTCGTATTTTCTCTTACAGGCTGAACACACACCCTGAAATATGTATACAAATAACATTACTTGGACTGAAAAGATTGTAATTATATAGTTAGAAACATGTACATGTTGTAACAATTAAAGAAAAAGAAGCCATGAATTTGAGAGACGGCAAGTGGGTACATGGAAGGGGTTAAGGAGGGAAGAGAAGGGGAAATAATGCAATTATAATATCAAAAAATTAAAAATAAAATAGAAAAAAAGGTGACTAGAGAAAAGTAAACGTAAGTGCATGTGTGTTTATATGTGTGTGCACATATGTGTTTATATGTGTATGTGTGTATATGCATGCCTGCATGTACATGCATGTGTGTATGTTTGTATGTATGTGGATCATGAGAAGGGAGGAAGAGCTCCTGAAGGAGGCAGGGGACTGTAGAGAGCATTGGAACACAGGTGATGATAAATTGGGGTGGGGCACTAACTAGGGGAAAGGACCAGCCAGCAGAAGGAAAAGGGCCAGGGGAGGGGAATGAACAAGAACAAGTACAATAACACAAGTATGAAGATGCTGCAAGGACACCCATTGTTTTATATGCTAACTCAAAATCTAAAAAGAAAGGAAGGAAATGGAAAATGCACAAGAAGTGGGCTACACCAAGAGGAACACCAGACTCCTAGCCCTACCCTCTTCGGTAGGCGAGTCAGCCATTTCTCTCAACTTTTTTTTTTTTTTTTTTTTTTTTTACATTTGTCAACTATAAGATGGGACTCCCAAAGCCTGACTCATCAAAGCAAAGAGAGTTAGAGAAAATGAAGGCTGTGTGAGAACTGACTCTCCCAAGTTGTCCTCCAACCTTCATAGGTACAAGCATGAGCACACACACCAAGACGTAAGAGAAAGAAAATTTAACAGAGGGAGGAAAAGGGAGGGGGAGGAGGAGAGGAAGAAAAGAAGAGGGGGAAGGGATGATGTTTTTTCTAAATTGAAATTAACAATTTATATTCAATATTATGAATTCTTTTCTAAAAAAAAGGTCACATGCAGAAAGTGTGTGAGAGAGGGAATAAGGCTAAAGTTGAGTCTTTATTGCCATAGAAACAGAGAACCTGGAGCTATCTTAAGTCAGTGGCTCACCATAGTGTGGAATGATGCTCCAGGCCATGGCAGATGCATAGATGCCCCCAGTCATCCAGAAGATGCCCAGCCAGCTAAGGTGTTCACCTCGTTTCTCCCGCGATAAGAATTCAGAAAAGTAGGTAAAAACAATTGGCAGGGAGCCGCCAATACTGAAGGGGGAAAAAAAACAGCAGAAAGAGACAATCAAGTAATATACTAAAAAAGGTCATAAAAGAAATCAAATTGCTTTCTACTGCACATTTAGGCTCTGTGATGAAAGTCTATTCATTTAGGAGACCAGCAAAGAGGCTTCCCCTCCATTTGAAAAGCAAGCTTGGGTTGTTTGGGCTTTTGAAAAGTTATTGCATTTACTTGCTTGCTTGTTTGTTTATTATTTATGTGTGTGCACACACACAAGACATGGCACGATGCATAGGGGTTAGGCAAAAACTTGTGGGAGTTGGTGCTCTCCTTCCACCATGTACATTCTAGACATTAAACTCAGGTCATCAGGCTTGGTGGCAAGCACTTCTACCCGCTGAGCAATCTCACCTGCTCTTAACTGTAACATAGCATCTTTAAAATCAAACAAAAACACTTCCTCCATGTGCTTCCTGAGGTATCGCGTGCAGCTAGAGGGCCAGAGGAGATGGACTTACGGTGGACAACAGTGCATACCCTATGCCTGAGATGAGTCTGCAGAAGAGGAAGGCTCCGTATCCCTGCACGAAGGAGGAGAGGGAGGCAAAGGAGGCATTGATGGCCAAGGACATGCTGAGGACTTTCTTCCTTCCCAGTTTATCAGCCAGACCCCCCAGGATGAAGGCTCCTGCCATCATTCCTAGGTAGACTATCAGCCCTGTGAAGAAGAAAGAAGAAGGGGGTTAACAAAAGAAGACAAGGCTTTAGAGAGCTTTAGTGACTTTTTACTGCACCCTCAGGCTCTGTAGTGAAATAATGTGAGAACTGAAGAGACCAGCCAGGTGCTGGCCACGAGCATGGTCACCCAATGGACACTTTACCCATCCTAGAAATCCCATGTCAACCCCATGAGAAAGGGGATGGAACAAGATCCCCACGGTGATTTTATACACTTGCTGTTATTGAAATGAAGCAATGAGCTCTCCTGCTTCACATGTATACACATCAACACAGATGGACTGAAATTAGGTTTGTAACATCATTCTAAAGGCTTCCATTTTAGCCTCACAATCTATAGATGAGAAAATGTGAAATTTTGCTTTGAAACAAGGAAAGGTGTACCTTAAAGGACCTCACCTGAGATGTGGTGTTTAAAGAATTTCCAGAGTAAATCGCACAGGAAACATAGCCAAGAGAGAAAAGAACGTAAATGTGAAAACAGCCATTAGCAACAGCATCGACTGGCGTGCACACACCCGTGAGCAAGAGTTGTCACGTTACAGTGTTTGGACTTCTAGTTACATAATTTATAATGATGTGGGATGAGTCCAATTTCACTCCTCTGCATGTGGGTATCTAGTATTCGCCACGCTGTTTATTCACGAGGTTGTCTGTCCCCTCTTACGTTTTATTGGCATCTTTCCCAAAGACAGACCCACCATGTGGCTGAAGAGATGTCTCTGTGAGTAAAAGCACTGGCTGCTCTTCCAGAGGACTTGGGTTCAATTTCCAGCATCCACATGGCAGCTCAAAACTATCTGTGACTCCAGTTCCAGGGGACCCAACACCCTCTTCTGGCCTCCTCGGGCACCAGGCACACACATGGTGCACAGACAAAACACCCGTACACATTTAGTGAATCTAAATATACATATTTAAAAGATCAACCAACCCTAAATTTGTGGCTCTATTGGTAGGTCATGATTCTCTTCCACTGGTTCTTTCTTTCTGTCCCAGTACCATTCTGTCTCGATCTCTATAGTTTTGAAACATATATGAAGTTGGGTGGTGTGATGCCGTCAACTTTGTTCCTTTAGCTCAAGATTTCTTTGGCTATTCAGTGCCTTGTATTCCACACAAATTTTATATTTCTTCTAACACTGAGAAAAATGCCATTGGGATTTTGATAAGGATTGCATGCTGGGTAGTATGAGGATTTTGATAAGGATTGCATGCTGGGTAGTATGAGGATTTTGATAAGGATTGCATGCTGGGTAGTATGAGGATTTTGATAAGGATTGCATGTTGGGTAGTGTGAGGACTCTGAACAGTGTCTGTTCTTCCAGTCTATGGACAAGAGACATTGTACACTTACTTGTATCTTCTTCAACATTCTTCAGGGTTTTATAGCTTAGTGTGTGGCACTTTTATTTCCTTGCTTAAATGTATTCTGAAGTATTTCTTGATGCTATGCAAATGGCAATGGTTTTAATTTCTTTTTTTCAGACAGCTCGCCCTTCACATATTTCAGAAACACTACTGATTTTTGCGTGTGGCTTCCCCATGCTACAACTTAGCTGAATTTATTCACTAGTTATAACAGGTTGTTTTTATGGTGTTTAGGTTTTTAATTTTATTTTATTTATTTGCTATAGGGATATATCATCAGCAAACAGACACTTATGTGTCTTCCTCCCTAATTGAGATGGCTTTATTTATTTATTTAGTTAGTCAGTTAGTTAGTTATTTTTGCCTGAATGCTCTCACTGGGATATTCCAGTCCTAACTGAAAAGAGTGGAGCGTCCTGACCTCACTCCTGGTCTCATTAGGAAGCTTTTACTATTAAGCATGATACTGGCTCAGGGTTTGTCACTCACAGCTTTGAATACGGTGATTAGCATTCCTTCACCTGACCTGCTTTAAGTTTTTAATCATTCACTGGATAGCTTTATGTCAGCTTAACACAAGCTATCGTCATCTGAGAGAAGGAAGACCCAATTCAGAAAATGCCTCCCTAAGATCAGTCTGTAAGGTTACAAACCTGTGATACATTTTTAAATTAGTGATTGATGTGGAAAGGTCCAGATAGCTGTGGATGGTGCTACCCTGGGCTAGTGGTCCTTGTTTCTATAAGAAAACAAGCTGAGCAAGCCACGGAAAGCAAGCCAGTAAACAGCAGTTTTCCATGGCTCTGTATCAGCTCCTGCTTCCAGGTACACACCCTGTTTGTGTTTCTGTCCTGACTTCTTTCAGTGATGAACTATGGTTGTGGAAACATTAGCCAAATCAACTCTTTCCTCTTCAAGTTGCTTTTGGTCATAGTGTTTCATCATATCCACAGAAACCCTAAGACACAAATAGTGAACTGTCTTTGTATTGCAAGAAAAAGAACTCCACTTGATCATGTTGTATGATCTTCCAAGTTTGCAATTGTATTTGATTTGGTGCTTATTTGGGAATATTTTGTTGATGATTTGGTAATATTTTGTTGATGATTTTTGTATAAATGCTTACTGGGGATTTTACCTATAATAATCTTCTTTGAGTTTTCTCTCTCTGTCTGTTACAGGCCCCCAGGCGTTAGCACAATTGTCTCCATGATAGAAACATTGTTCAGGCCTTGAGACCAAGCACACAGGCAGCAATTGCTGTGGGATATTGCTCTTGCACACTGCAAAGATTTGTCACTCATATTAGTTTAACAAAACATTGATTGGCAAGTAGCCAGGCGGGAAGTATAGGTGGGGTGACCAGACTACGAGAATTCTGGGAAGAGGAAAGGCTCAGTCACCTTCCAGACACAGAAGAAGTCAGATAAGAATGCTGCATTGAGAAAAGTTACCAAGCCATGTGGCTAAGCATAGACAAGAATTGTGGGTTAATTTAAGTTGTAAGAGCTAGTTAATAATAAACCTGAGCTAAGAGGCCAAACAGTTTATAATTAATATAACCCTCTGTGTATTTCTTTGGGACTGAATGGCTGCAGGACCAGAAACTTCTATCTACAAGCAACGGTTGCCAAACCAGAAATAAAGGCTAGGTCACTGGTTCCAGGATACAGTCAAGAAACTCCCTAAATGTACTAACCTTGCTTTTTTAGCTTCTGTTGTTTTGCTTCTTTCTAACTTTTCTTGTTAGCTGAAGTGTATCAACCAGGATGTGGGTTTTGTGCAAAAAACACCAAGAGTTGTACAGCTCAGGGTTATATGATTTGGGCTAGTTCCTCCATTTAGTGGCTAGGCAGCAAATAAAGAGTTTCTTTTCAGCTTTCAGAGTGCATATGCTTGACTTTAGCATCACAGTGATGTTGGCTTTATAAAAATGCATTTGGAGATGCTTAAACTTCAAGGGAAGACTTTAAGAAATACTGCTATTAGTTCTTCAGCTATTTGGTTGGGCTCCCTGGTGAAGACATCAAGTCTTAGGTTTGTTGTACTGACAAGTACTTGATTACTGATTCAATCTCTACTAATTTTTAGTCTCTTCAGGTTTCCTGCTCCTTATGATCTGGTCTTAGCAGTATGTTTCTATGGGTTTATCTATTTTTGGTCATCTAATTTGTTGACACCTACTTGTTCACGGAGGTCTGTTATTACCTTTTATATTTCTGTGGTGTCAGCTGCAATGTCCCCTCTTCCCTTTATTTTTGTGAGTCTGCTCTCTTTTTCCTTAGGTCAGCCAAAAGTCTATCAGTTTTGTCTATATTTGAAAAAAAATGAGCCTACAGCTACTACACGTTACTGCTTTTTCTAGATAAACATTGGCTAGATTTCTTGTCTCTATATTAGTCCATTCTTCATTACTCACCTCCAGGATGATCTGCTAACTGGGAAATGGTTCCTTCATTTCAAGGAGATAAGCAATAAAAAATATGATCATCACCAAGCAACAAAATCCAGAAAATATATTGGTCAAGTATTATTAAATCATGGAAAAGGAATCTCATTCAGTGTGGCAAGGCTTCACTGAACAATGTTCTACTCTTCTTACAGTGGACATTAAAGACCTTGCATGCAGCTAGGAAAATGGCTCAGTGAGAAAAATGCTTTTCATGCAAGCATAAAGATCTGATTTCAGATATCCAAAACCCATATAAAAGTATAAGTTTGTAATCCCAGGCAGGAGACAGACTGTGAGCCAGCTAGTTTGCCATGGGCAGTAGAAAACAACAAAATGACCTCATCCCAAACAAAGTGGAAGTCCCAGTTTGTCCTCTGATCTCCACATACATAGCATAGTTTGGACATGCTTGCATACACATACATACACTTGCATATAAATGCATACACTTGCATACACTTGTATACACTTGCAAACACTTGTATACTCTTGCATACACATGCATACACTCATATACCTGAGTGCACACACATATACATACCCATACATTATACACACACAAGACGATGTCCAGTGACATGTGCAAATCCAGGAAAGCAGAAAGCAAGTCTGGTATGTCTTGGTGATCACTGTCATGTAGCTGAGCGGGAATGGAGTATAGTTGATGTGGTGGTGGCTGATGGGGACCTGAGGCTAACGTGTAGGACCTACTCACACAGAGTTCTGTGTCTATGTGTGACAGAGGAGGGAGCCTGAGCTCCTGCATCTCTAAGAAGCTCTCAGGTGAGGCTGGCCATGCTGGTTCAGAAACAAGACTTGGCGTAGCAAAAGGACTGCTGTTCTTTAACCACAGTGAGAAAGGACACTGGCCTTGGAACCCAGAGATTTCATTTACCAAGTATATGGTTTTGGAGAAAAATCTCTTGCCTTCTCGGGGTGGGTCTTATCTACCTCATTCATAAACTATTTGCTGAACTCCAAACCATATTCCAATTTTTTAAATACAAATCATGAAAGATGAGGTTCTGTAGATGTCTCACTTAGAAGGTTAAAAACAAGCCTCATGAGATGCTTTAGAAAGAAAGGCGCCTACCACTGAGCCCGACAGCCTGAATTCAATCTCTGTGACTGTACAGTGGAAAGAGAGGGCTGAATTCCCCCAAGTTGGCCTCTGTTTTCACATGCCACACACACACATACACACACACACACTAAATAAAAATAAACAAATGTATAAAAATTCAACGTAAGCCTAAACACAGTTATCTAATGAGGGCCACACAAGACATGTTTTTAACCGGAAGTGGCTTCCAGGTTTACCCGTTTGCTAGCTCAGAAGGGAAAACTGCGCCAGGCATTCAACTACTGCATCCCAGCTCCAAAGCTCTTCTGGACCTTACTTGATGCTGCTCCCTCTAAGTTCTTCCCACAGAGGACGATAGAGAGTAGATGAAGGTCCTCTTCATTCTATCCTGTTGAACCTCTGATGGTTTCATCATTATCACCCTGACAGCTGCAATGCCCCCTCATTGTAGCAGCTGGATCCAATTAGCAAAAGCCACGCTGTGCCATCTTCCTCTCTCATACCAGGGTGAGCCATCCGAGGACTCTTCTTCTGGAACACAGCTCCAGGGTAGCCCTTCTCTGGTCTGTCCAATTATAATAATTCCAGTACCTTCTCTCTGTCTGCAGTCCTGCAGGTGCTAGCTGCACTCTCACTGGTTAAGCCATGCTTTTCAAACACACTTCACTCACCCAATGAGTCATCTTCTACACCCAAGTCTTTCCAGATAACTGGTATGATGTTGGTGTCCTTGCTATTCCCCGACAGATCTGGACTCACCAGGAAATCGGCAAGTCTTAGAAACTGGATATTCAATTCCACCACCACCCCTCATTTTATTAGATAAAGGTTTAGCCCCAAGAAGCTTATGACTTTCCCAGAATCTTGATGCTGGCTGAGGGTCCACAATCACTGCATCCTTGGTTTCCTGGCACCAAACCTGGCACTTTCACTGGCAAACCTCCCCGTCCAAGCCAATGGCGGCACGGGAAGAGCAAGATTCTTAAATGAGGTTGGGTAGCAGTAATGAAAGAGAAACGACCCTATCCATCAGGGAAGAGAGATGTGAAATTAACGACGCCTCTGAAATGGCTGCACTACTAAACTTGTTTAGAACCCACCTTTAGCTGAAGAAATTAAGACAATAAATTTGGGAAATTGGAGTGCAATGGAGTTCTCAAAAATTAGCTTGAAGCAGATGAGAGATTACTTAGAAAGGATTACACAATCGTCCTTCTAGATGAGGGAAGTGGCCTCATCATATTTTTTTAAATTAAAATTTGGGATTACTACATAAATAATGGAGCTGATAACGTCAAATGGAGGTGGATATGGCCAGGGAGCCATAGCTTTCAACTGATGACAGCACAACAAAGACATGGAATCCTTCTGCATGGAAAAGAAAGCTGTCTTCAACGACAGCCATGGCGGAAGAAACAGAGACATCTTCACATCGTGCACAATTCCCAACAACATGGCGACGGTTAGCCAGAAACATCTTTATAGACTTCAGCCAGTGGTCTTGTTACAGAGCTGTCGCGGTGACATGAGAGATGGGCGGGGGGGGGGTCAGCAGGAGAGCATACGTACAACCGCCATACGTTCCTATTGTCATCAAGAGTGCACCCGGGGTGGGCTACTGCCTTAGGAAGCCAGGGCTCAGGGAATTGAGGATGAAATGGTGGCATTTTAAAACCAAGCCAACCATATACGAGAGGAATCACAAAGGAGGCTAGAGAGTTGCAGGAAGTACTTATTTATAGCAGTATGCCTTTTAAATAGGCTTGCCTTCCTCCAGACATGGAGAGGGAGCCATGCTCCAATATAAAGCTTCCTTTGATGAAAATACTTTTCAGTTTTCTTTAACAAAAAAAAATTAAATGGAAAAACTTTTCCTGCAACCCAATTCTTAAATTTAAGTTCAGATTATAAATGTCTTTCCATTAGAGAGACATCCCCAATGTTATAAATTCCATCTCACTAAATTTTTCTGCCAAGGGCCAGAAAGTGAGTATTTTACTTGCACAGAGTTATATCATAGACCCCCCCAGGGTTTTTTGAATATGGCTTGCACTGCCTCCTCTTCCTCCTCTTCCTCATCTTTGTCTTCCTTATCCTCATCCTGGTCTCCCTCCTCTCTCTCCTCCTTCGTTTTCAAGTTTGTACTTTATATGAACACACACTTAGAAGGGATATATTCTGGTGTTCTAGAAGGAGGGGAGGCTAGAGTTTACAGGGACTTACTGTTTATTTTAGAAAGACTGGGATCTGGGTGTGGTGGTGCACATCTTTAATCTCAGCACTCAGGAAGCAGAGGCAGGTAGATTTCTGTGAGTTGAAGGCCAGTCTAGTCTACCAGGCAATTCCAAACCAGTCAGGCCTGTACAATGAGACCTGCTCCAGAGAACTAGAGGATGAAAACAGGAGAGTGGGAAGGGTCCCAACACAGCAAAATGATGAATGCTTTATATAGGAATGCTAATTCTCTGAATCAGATAATTCTAGATCACATACATGTATCAAATTACCAAATTATATGCCATGAATATGTGTAATTTTGTCCATCGATTACATTTTAAAATAAATATGTACTTCCCTTTAAGCAGTACAAATAGAAATAGGTCACAGGACATTGGGGCATAGTTTGCTGACCTCTGTCCTGAAGAAACATGGTTACCTTGCTCATCTTTCCCACTTTTCTATTAGATAACCTTATATCCAGTGGCTATCAAACTCCTTTGAGTGTGAACTCCTGTAGGAGTCCTGTCAGTTCTGCTAAAGTCCCTACTATGTGTCACACACTTAGCACAGAGTAGGGAGTGAGCACATAGTAGGTGTTCCATTAACATTTGCTCATGTCATGGAGTAAAGCTGAGAGATGACAAAGATCTAGAGAAGGATCCAAAGTCTACATGGCAATTTGCTGAGCCATATGTAGTGATTCCATGACAAGGAAGTGGAGATGAATAAGTCAAAATTCCTCTGCTTGGTTATACTTACATATTTAGGAATATATGTAACAACAATTATATATATATCTATATATATATACATACACACACACACACAAAATATATGTAACGAGAAAAGAGGAACTTGAATTTCAAAGAGAGAAATGAGGTGTATATGAGAGGGTTTGGAGATAGGAAAGAGAAGGAAGAATGGATATAATTATATTGTAATCTCAAAATAATAAGAATAAATAAAAATTTAAAGAACATAAATGACAATTCTCAATATGGTTCTAGAGAAGGAAAGTCTACAGGCTGGTATAATATAAATAAAATCTTTAACAGTATTTAATTTAAAAAAAATCTCTGCTTTCTTAAAGTTCATAATCCAATAGGTTTTGAAAAGGATAAGATTAATATCCAGAGAAGGAACATAGCCAGATCACTGGCAGACAGGTGTCTGGAAGGAGAGTGGGGATCTGAGTGTGGCTGACTTAGCATTTGAATGTGGAATGGAAGGAAGAAGGCGGCAGGGCTGATGAGTGCACATCACATGATCAGAAGGTGATGGGACTAGAAACTGGCAGAAATCCAACTCCTGCCTGTGTCACATCTGTCCTTCCAGAATCTAGACACCTTTTTCATCCAGTGGCCAAACCAGACTCCTCCTCTTCAGGAGTCAGCATCGCCTACGTTCAGGCAAACTTGTTTCATAGCAAGAAAAGCCAGACCTTTGTCTCTGGGGATACTTAGGTATGTGCCTATGACTTTTGTCCAACATAGGGGCATCTATGATGTGCCATAAAAGCCTAAGTCTCCTAGGAGCCTCTGGTGTCACTTACTGGCAGTTCTCGGTGGCATAGTGGCTTAGTCTACCTGGCTTGACCCCACACAACTTGTTAGACAACTGGTTCACCCTGATTCCCTTTGGGCACTTTCTGCCTTGATTGCTTCCAAAGTTAAATTTTCTTGTACATATCTGAGTAGCTCAAACTGGAGACAGGACCAAGGCTAGATGCTTCTTGGGTCTATGGCTAGATGTCTCTTGGGTCTATGACTAGATGCCTATTGGATCCATGGCTAGATGCCCCTTGGGTCTATGGCTAGATGTCCTTTGGGTTCATGGCTAGATGCCCTTGAGTCCATGGCTAGATGCCCCTTGGGTCCATGACTATATGTCCCTTGGGTCTCCAGTATTTGTTACCCTTTTCTTTTTCTTCATCTACTTTATTCTTTGACTTTAAATAGAAATCTTCCATGAACATGCTTAGAGGGTCACATGGATCCTTTTAAATATCTAAACTAAAACAAATAATAAATAAGCTCAAATAAAAAATCAGCTAAACATCATGACCTTGTGGTTTCAAAACCAGATGTTTCCAGAACAAGATAAGTAGCACACATGGGCAAAGCTGGCAGAGCATTAGTAGGGAGTGGGTGGCTGGAGCTTTGTTGGGAAACCAAAACATTTTAAGACAGAGGCTAGAGAGATGGCTCAGAGGCCTTTTGATCTTGCAAATGACATGAATGCAGTTCCTAAGCCCATATCAGATGACGCACAACTACCTGTAACTCTAGCTCCAGGGAATCTTATGCCTTCTTGTTTCCTCTGGAACTTGCACACACGCACACACATATTCTCTCTCTCTCTCTGTCTCTCTGTCTCTCTCTCTCTCTCTCTCTCTCACACACACACACACATACATACACACACACAAAGTGGTATTTTTAAAGAATATAAAAATAGATGATAAATAGATAGGTGACAGATACATGCATACATAGATTAGATAGATAGATAAGATAGATGATAAATAGATAGAATGGATGGATAGATAGATAGATAGATAGATAGATAGATAGATAGATAAGATAGATAGATGATAGATGTTTCATCTAAAGGGAGTAGACACCACCTAACCTCAAACAACTGCTGAATTATGTATGACTGATCTTATTACAGTTTCAAAGAGAGACAGAAATTTGAATTGCTAAATAAAACTCTGCTTTTTAAATACTCTTCTAGCAAAACAGTTATTTTTATCTATTGCTTGAGAACCCATGTGTCTTGTTTGATTTGTGTTTAATAGTATGTTAATAAAGTGAATACCCACATTGTTAAAAATAAAATATAACTCATGGTCCAATCTCTTGTTTTCACTCCTTTGCCAAATACACTTAATGTGCTCTTCACATTGAATGGCCCCGAGATGGTGATGTCCTATGTTTCCCTGCCTCAGTGTCTTCTCTAGCACTTGGACACACCGTCATTCTTCTGTCTGCAGGTCTTTACATGGTTGGTCCCTCTCACGCTCCAAGCCTAGTTCTGAGAGGCCTATCTTGACTAAGCATCCACCCTAGCCTTTCCTTTCAACAAGCTAGATCATGACAATCAGTAAGGACACTGTTGTTACATATTCTAAGTGAATGATGCTGACAACATGGGCAGAGAGGGAAGCAGCAGAGGTAGGATGGAGTGGCTGGGTTCCAAAGGTGCTATATAGATTAACACCACTTGAAGGGCAACATTAAAGTAGAGTTGAATGAATTCTCCAGAGGTGTGGGTGGCCGTAGTGTGACTGAGCACTAGAATATCCCAGTGTTCAAAGGTCAGAAAGATAAGAACCTAGCGATGGAGACCTAAAAGGCACAGCCAGTGAGCAGCAACAGGAAACGGGAGACAGGGACAGATGAGAAGTCTGAGTGCTGGGGCAGCAGTAATGCGGACAGTTGCTGTGATCAGGCCAGGGTGTTGAGCACTAAGATCTAACCACCGGGCTGAACACATAGGAGTCACTTAGTGGTCTAGGCAAGAGCAAGCTTCTGAAGTGGATTGGGACTGAACCCTGCTCGAATGGCTTCAAGGGAGAATGGGAAAAGAGGGTTAGATTCTGAGTTTTCTTAAAACAAAGACTTGAAAAGATGCACATGGGTAAACACAGCTGAAACCACTGCATGCTGGGCACTGATACGGGGGAAAGACCATTGAAAGAAAAACCTGTTGATGGCATAGAAGATAAGAATTTTTAAAAGCGATATCCTGGGGAAGATGGGTAGTGATGAGAACCAATATGCAAATGACCAGGTTCCCTCCCCAGAGTGACAGGAGAGAGGTGGCAGCACAGAGGGGAGGCGGCAGGGAGTCATGGAGAGAGGAGCCATGGAAGTTCTCTTCCAGTTGCTCCTGTTATTCTTAGGAAAGAGGAACTGAGTTCATAAGTCAGCATGTAGGCATGGGCGTGAGGCCCTGGGAAGAGGAGAAGGAAACAACCATCATCAGTGAAAGAGGAAATAGACCTAGGAAATAAAAAGCAATCACTGGTGGCACAGAGAGCCTGTGAGGGTCCTTGATCATGAGTTTAGTAGGGTCAGCACACACCATGCATGTTTTTCACCAGCCACATTCAGCGACAGGATGCAAAAAGAGATGGATGATGAAGCCAATACAACCAGCAGTGCGGAATCTAAGAAAGAAGAGAGGCACAAGGAAATTCACGTGTATGCAGTGATTCTGATTAGTGTCCATAAATCTAAGTTCAATGAGGAATGTTGTAAGTGCAAGTGGACAGCAAGAGATATTTTCATCAAATGTCTGTTGGAGAGGACTCAGAGGAACAGAGAGGCCAAGGCACTGGAAAGTAAATATTGAAACCACCAAGAATTATGGTGTTGGAATGTGACATTGAGCCTGGAGAGAAATTCCTAAAGGGCCAAAACACTAAGACCCAGAGGTCATTGGATTTCTACTATAAGAATGTGTAGGAGGTGGTAGACCCTGATGACAAAATATTAAAATCCAGCTCCTTTTAGTCAGGAGAGAGGGAGAGTGGTTTGGGGAGGTTAATTGGAGGCAAGTGTGCTGGAGGCAGGGTGTGGAAGAGGAAACAGGGCGCACTGAGTACCGCAGCTAAGCAACACTGAGAGCGGAGCAAGTTTGGTAACAGACAGAAGCAGTAAATGGCTTTCCGAGAAAACTCAAAGGGACACAGGGGTATAGCATTGTGTGTGGGCGAGAGTGGAGGTGAGAAGGGATAGCCTGGGATATATGGGACTCCTAGTGTGACTGATACATACAGGACACAAAGCATAACAAATTTAATCTTGGTTTTGGTAGCGGGACTGGTAGCATTGTGGAAAAAGAATTCCTGGGAGGCCTACCAAGATTTTGTTAAGTTCTTGAGGACCTGTCTAGCAGACATGAGGTCCTGGGCTCCATTTTCAACACTGCACCAACCAGGCATGCATAGTGTGAGCCTGTAGTACCAGTACTGGCTGGAAATAGGAGGGTGACAAGTCAAAGGTCATCCTCTCCACAGAGCAAGTCTGACGCCAGCCTGGGCAACATAAGACCGTGTCTTAAAAACTAAGCATACACATTAAGTCCCAGCATTCTCTTCTTTCCTGACAGAGAAGTGAAGGCTGAGAGGCAGTGGCCTTTGATTGTTATGTTTCATGATGAAAGTATTTGCCCCTTGAGGCAAAAGATGTATATGTCTTAATAATTGGACAGTTGGTAAATGTTGACTCCTTATTGTATAAAACAAGCATATAGAAAACATATGCATAAACTTATATTTGGTGGATCCTTACTTGGAAGAGGTTTTGTTGAGCCTTTCTATGCATTTTTTTAAGTTTTAGTTTTTATTTCACAAGTGGTTTGCCTGCGTGCACACACTTACACCAAATGCATGTCTAGTGCCTGTGGAGTTCAGAGGGTGTCAGAGCCCCTGGAATTGGAGTTACAGATGGCTGGGAGATACTATGTGGGTACTGGGAACCAAATCTAGGTTCTCGGCAGGAACAATAATTGCTCTTAACCACTGAGCCATCTCTCCAGCCTCCCTATGTGTTTATTATCTTATTTGGTTTTGTTAAGTTTTATTAATAAATGTTTTATTAAGTGCTGATGATATGTTGATTTTATCGATTAAGAAACCAAGGGTTGGGATGCTGGTGACTAGTCTAAGATTAGGTAGAGATAGTGCTATAGCCAAGCTTTGACATCAAGCTTACCTTGGAAAAAAGTGGTACATGTGGCAAACCCTGTCCATTGCATTTCCACCAACTTTGTTTTCTCTTCTCTCTTGTTGGAAGAACTTTGGTTTGGTTTTGCTTTTCCAGGGATTGGAAAGGTATCTGAAAAATTTCTCCCACACTCAACCCTCAGGGATGACCTGTAGTTTTTAAGATGGTCATCTTTATCCAGTTTTTTTTTTTTTTAACCAGTGATAAACCAAGGAAAGGGAAGCAGTTAAGACATCTTGCAGAGGCCTCAGAGTACTGTGTCCTGACAGACTAAAAGGAAACATGGAGGGAGATGGAGGTTGTCCACTATCCCTCTCCTTTCTCCACTTAGAATATGGTCCTGAGGAGTGTGTAGAGATCTTAGAACTGGAGTGTCAACCTCGTGACCTTAAGAAAATGGAAAAGACAATCATGGAGACGTGAACCTCACAACCCTGACATCAGCAAGTCACTGGCTCAATGCTTGGAGACACATACTGGGAGAATTCTGGAGCAGCAAATAAGGAAGGAATGCCTTTATGACTCAAAGCCGCTGTTGAAAGCAGCCAAATATATCCTGTGCACATATTGTCTCCTATAAAAAGAAATCACGCAGATAAAAACATCACCTGATTGACTTATATAGTTATCTTTTAGGCACAGAGGCAAGAGGGTTTGATGTAGAGAAAGGGCCCTGTGCCAGTGATCGGTGAACTGGCTAGGTTTTTGCCAATTCGACACAAGTTAGAGTCATTTGGAAAGAGGAACCCTTAAGTGAGAAAATGTCCCCTTGAGATTGGTCTATAGACAAAGGTGTAGACATTTTCTTGATTAATGATTGATGTAAGACGGCCTAGTCCACTGTGGGAAGTGCCACCCCTACACAAGTGGTCATGCAGTATATAAGAAAACAGGCTGAGCAAATCAAGGAGAACAAGTCAGTAAGCAGTGTTCCCTCATGGGCTCTGCTTAAGTCTCTGACTTCAAGTTTCTGCCTTGAGTTCCTGGCCCGACTTCTCTGAGTAATAGAGTGTAACCAGAGAGTCATAAGATAAAATAAACCCTTCCCTCTCCAGACTGCTCTGGATCACGGTTTTTAATGACAGCAATAGAAGCCCTAACTAAGACAGCCAGTAACAAGGAGGCCCAGGCTCTAGTTCCAGGACTCATGACCTTGACCAAGTTACTTCCTCTGTGGGGATCTGTTTCCCAGAGCTAGAAATGAAGAAAATGCTGGAAGTTATCTATCTTCTTCACAGCTGATATCATGTGACCTTCAACACTGTAACTTGGGCCTCATGGTTGACTTATAATCAGCTAACACATCCTCTTTCAACGATAATAAATAGTTCCCTTCCTCAGAGCCAAGGAAAAGTGAGGCAGAGAGGTTGGGGCACGGAGGAGATTTCTCTGGACTATTTTCTGCACACCCCCAACAGAGATTAATGGGTGCCTCTGAGTCAGCAAAATCCCCTGCAGGGGAACACAAAGTGCTCGCTCTGTGCTTCTGAGCAACCTGCCAGCCCACCCAGAGGAGAGTGTGTCCATCCAGGCTGTTCAGTGAACCTCCGTGGGGTTCGTCGAAGGCCATGGCATTTCTAGAGCCAGATATCTTCTCCCCTCTCCTCGACCCCATTAATATCTATGACATTTACCCTTCCTTCTCTAGGAACTAAATCAATCCCCTGCAGAATAAAAAATCAGAACATCTGGGCTTGTTCAGCTTGAGATTTCTAAGATGGGTTTTAGACCCACCAGCCTATAGGGGGCCATTTTAGCTGTGTCGTCATGAACTCCACACAGGACCCAAGTGCTCCACCTAATGTGGATGCTGGAGGGGAGTTTGGGGGATGCACTTGTTGCCTCTGCTACTGTGCTATATCATGGTGACAGACATTACTTAGAGGGCATCCTTCTTAGCCTGATGCATGATGGCACGGATGCTTCCCAACTCTCCAGAGCGAGGCCTGCCCTGGGTAGACAGTCTGTGCCTTAAGGAATTACTACAGACTCCAGACTCCTGCAGTCCCCTGTCCTTCATGAGACAGCTGGCTGAGACTCCTGTCACCTGCAGAAATGGGTTGTCACTGATTCCAGCACTCGGCTGGAAGCCCCACACCTTCACTTGTAACTTACTGCATGGTGAATTTTTCATAAAAGGTTAAGATTATGTACGTGATGGCCCCCCTGCAAAGTCTCCTTCCGTGGATTATAGAGCAAGGGAAAGGAGAAGCAATAGGTGAAGTTAGATATAGCCAGTTTCGAACCCTAATTTTGTCTCCAGCTAGTTTAGACAAGTTATTTTAACCTCTTAAAGTCTGCGGGTTCTCACTTGTGAAATGGTGAAGATGATATTTACCTTGCGTGCTGCAGTGGCGATTAGAGATGACATATATCAGATACTAGTGCAGAATTGATGAAAGGAGCAAGCTTATCAAATTATAGCTCTCGGTCGTGGTGGTGTAATTATTATAATTTGCTTGTAAATTAGAAGAAAGCGAGCAGCGATTGTACTGGTTCTGGGAAATCACCGGCTCTTTAGCCTCCACTCCTTTGGCATCCTGGGAGGAAATCTGTGCATGAAAAAAGCTGACCTTCCAACCTCATTAGCAGAAAGTAACCCAAGCAAGGATGAATAGCAATGAAGGGAGCACAGGGCCAGGAAACTTCATTAGGAAGTGGAATCCAGCATTCATCACTTAAGGTCTCCAGGCAACACCTCCCTCATCTGGGGAACTGGGGGTTCATACTGTGTTCATCACACTGAGTCACGTAAAAATAACATGAGAAAGACCAGCAAAACAGTTGAAAATATGTAAAGCACCGAGAAGATTCCAATGTATATCTATCCTGTCATTCTAACCAAGGCAGTGGATAGATAAACTATCAAAGAAAACACAAGGGAAGCCACTTAGGAATCATCTGCCACCTTGCATGGCACAGTGAGCAAAGGTCCTGGCATCTCTGAAGCCCACATGGAGAAGGAGTGTGGTATCAATTATCCCCTTCTCTACCCTGAGTGCACAACAAAACCCCTCCGTGCCCATGGCCCACCAGTAGGAACTCTAATGAAAGCTAGGGAGACTAGTAGAGAGCCAGATATACATTCTTAGAGAGAGAGACACAGAGAGAGAGAGAGAAGAGTGTGCACATGCGTGTGCATGCGGTAATGGTATGTGTAATGTATATACTTGCTATATACATTATATAGGTGTATACAGGTACATGCATACTTGTATGAACAAATGTGCACATTGTACAGTGAATGTAGCTATCAATATAAGTGTGTGCATGTATGTGCATGTGTACAGTCACAGATGTGTGGAAGCCAGAGGCAGACATTAACTATCTTTCCTCCATCACTCTCCACATTGTTTATTTGTGAGACAAATTCTCTCTCTGAACCTCAAGTTCATTGATTTGGCTAGACTGGCTGGTTGGCTGATGAACATTAGGGATACCCCTTTCTCTAACACTATTCTCCTCCAGTGCAGAGTTATAGTTATAGGCCACCATTACCAACTTTTTACATGGGTTCTGGGAATCCAATCTCAGGTCTTCATGCTCATGCAGAAGGCATGTTCCTAACTGAACCATCTCCCCAGTCCCAGGTACGCATTCATCTACAGCTTCTTGGGTGGTGCTAACAAACATCCACTGCCCGCATCTAGCTCAGGACTGGCATGGTCCTGTAAGATGTTTAACACTGAACAGCTTTCTATTGCCGGTGAATCAAGTTGCCATCACCACACACGGCAGTCAGTAACCATAGCTCTCGCTCTCTCCTAAGCAATCCTGTGGTCTACACACTGGTGAATAAAGTGGAGGTAGAGAGATGGCTCTCAGTGGTTAAGAGCATTTGGTCATATTCTACAGAATTGGATTTCAGTTCTCAGAACTTAAACTGGGCAACTAATAACCACATATAACTTCATCCCCAGGGGATCTGATATTTTTTCTAGCCTCCACAGGCATGGCACTCTCATGTGCATACACACTCATGTACATATAATTAAAAGTAAAACATATTTAATTAATCAGAGGTGAAGCATGGAAACACATGCTTATAAGCATAGTGTTTGGGAGGTAGAAGCAGAAGGACCAGGGATTCAAGGCTATCCTTGGCGATATGAAAAGTTTCAGACTAGCCTGAGTTATATGAGTCCCTATTACAAAAACAGTTTAAACTTAGAAAGAGAAAGGAAGGAAGAAAAGTGCTGGAGATGGAGCTCAGAGTGGAACACATGCTTGTGGTGTTCTAGTATGTGAGTTCGATGAATGAAATTGCTAAAACCTTTTTATAAACTTCTAAGGGACTGTTTTCCTTTTATGTGCACAAGTATTATACCCGCATGTCTATAAAGGTATCCTTGGTATCCAGAAAGACCAGAAACATGGGACAAAACTGGACTCTCTGAATGTGGTGGACAATAAGAGCTGACGAGAGGCCAAGGAGAATGGCACAGGAACTTTCATCTGGCGATGGATCGAGAGAGAGACAGAGACCCAATTTGGATCAACTGTCTGAGCTCTTAAGGTCCAAATGAGGAGCAGAAGGAGGGAGAACATGAGCAAGGAAATCAGGACCACGAGGCATGCACCCACCCACAGTGACAGTGGAACTGATCTATTGGGAGCTCTCCAAGGCCAGCTGGACTGGGACTGAATAAGCATGGGTTGAAACTGGACTCTCTGAACAAGGAGGACAATGAAGGCTGATGAGAAGCCAAGGACAATGGCACTAGGTTTCGATCCTAATACATGAACTGGCTTTGTGGGAGTGTAGCCTGTTTGGATGCTCACCTTCCTGGACCTAGATAGAAGTGGGAGGACCTTGGTCTTCCTGTAGAGCAGGGAATTTGGACTGCTCTTCAGTATCGAGAGGGAGGGGGAGTGGACTAGGGGGAGGAGAAGTGGAGTGGGGATAGGGGGAGGGGAGCGGGGGGAGGGGGCAATATGTGGGAGGAGGGGGAGGGAAATGGGAAACGGGGAGCAGTTGGAAATTTTAATTAAAAAAGAATAAAAAAAGAATAAAAAAAAAAAAAAGGATGCAGAATCCCAAACTGGAGATAAAGGTGATTGTGAGCTGTCACCTAGACGCTGGGACCTGAAACTGGGTTCCTGCACAGCAGATACTCTTACCCACTGAGCCAACCCTCCAGCTCCTTTTTAAAAACAATTAAAAGAGGCAATGGCTCAATGGGTAAAGGCCCTGTCATACAACCATGTGGACTGGAGTTCAGACCCTCAGAAAGCATGTAAAAGCTGGGCAGCCATGCAGTCGCCTGTACTCGGGAGGCATACACAGGAGAGTCCCAGGGCAGCTTGGCTAGCTAGACTAGCCAGTATTGGTGAGCTCCAAGATTTAGCGAGAAGCCCTGCTTCAGTAGGTAAAGTAGAGAGAGATCAAGGGAAATATCTCACATGAACTCTGAGTCCTAAAAACATGGGCACACACATGCATGTACAAACTACACACCATGATGTGGGATTTCCCTTTGTATGCTGTGATTACCATTAATGAATAAAGAAACTGCTTTGAACCTATAGCTGGACAGAACTTAGGTAGGTAGGGGAACTAAACTGAATCCTGAGAGAAGGAAAACAGAGAGAGAGAGAGAAGCCATGGAGCCACTGGAGACAGGTGCTGGGAATTTTAGTGGGTAAGCTACAGCCTCGTGGCAATACACAGATTAATAGAAATGAGTTAAATTAATATGTAAGAGTTAGCCAATAAGAAGCTAGAGCTAATGAACCAAGCAGTGATTTAAATAACACAGTTTCTCTGTGATTATTTTGGATCTGAGCTAGCTGAGTGGCCGGGAAGAACAAGTGACCCTCTCCAACATGTGCACACTCACATACACATACACACGTACAGAGTGAGAGAGAGAGAGAGAGAGAGAGAGAGAGAGAGAGAGAGAGAGAGAGAGAGAGAAAGAAATAAAAGAAATAGATAATTAAAAGAACAAAGGACATGCTTAACTAAAAAGCAGATACATTTTCCTTGTCTTAAAGGTGACCACCACTGATAGAAGCATGCCTGAGACTACAGTGCTGGCTGTGTGTTCTTGAACCTGTTTTCTACCCCATGAGGCAGATGTTCATGAGGGGCTCACTAGAACACAATGCTCAAGAGGAAAAACTAAGATACCAAGAGAGCATTTTAACTTTTCTAATTTGATTCATTTCTTCCCAGTAGGAAAATAAAAAAAAAAAAATCTATGAGTTAGACCTTGGTTGTTCTCTGTGTTGTTTTCTTGGGCCGCTAACTGAGAGTCAAATTAGAGACTTCACTTGAGAGAGTTTCTTTTCAAAACAGAATGAAAATGGGAGAGGAAAGAGAGCTCTGGGTCAATGCTGGAACACAAGGGCCTTTTGCCCGCTAAGGTCAAGTAGCTTGACCTTAAGGGTCCATGAGGCATCATGTTGGCTGAAGCACATATTCAAAATTCATTGTGAATCTGGCCCTGAGTATGGGTAGCTCATCATCACTACACCAAGCAATCAGGTTAATAATAATAATAACTTCAATCAAAAGCAATAAAGATATCTTGAGCACCTGTGAGGTTCAGACAGCAAGTTAGCCAAGTTAACCACATTACATCCAGCATGGTTAAATTCAGAACCAGAAATCCTACAGAACAGACATTACCATCTAACACACTATACAGAGGAGGGAGCCAAGGCATGAAGCAGCTGAGTAACCTGCCTGAGGTCTCCCCACGAAGAGTCAGCAGAGTGTTACTTCAGCCCAGGCAGCCTGGCCCTGATCTCCATTATGTCAGTGCAGTCTGAATCCATGCCAGTGCTGGCAGGATGGTGGCATGGAACCAAGAAAGGAGCTCAGCTGTTTAGAAAGCATCCATTCTGTTGCATTGTTTGCATTATCTCAGTCCTCATAATGAATGTGTCATCATCCTTACCTTGTCCTCGGGAAAACTAGTTGCGAGAGTTGGGACTGGTCCTAGGTCACTGACCGATATGATATAGCTAGCTGCCAAACTCTCACAGTCAAACTCCAGTGCTCAAGTATTATCCACGGTTGCATGGTCCCACATGGAGAGAAGCCTGCTCCAGGGCAGGGCTTCTTATCCACAACCCATGCATAAGGAAAAGGCAGGATGGTACCAAAGAGTGAGTGCAGACTTCAAAGTCAGACAATTTTGCCATCGTGCCCTTCCTGGCACTTAGATAAGGCTCTCTGAATCTATTTCTACATGTGACCAGTCTCCAAGGTGACTCTGAGACTCTTAGTCATCCACCTAGATTCACTTAGACTCCCATTTTCTTGACCACACAGGAACTCTCCTGTGGAAATCTCTGCTCAGGGTCTATGTGTCCTTCTCAGTTTGAGTCACAGCATCACCTTGGTAAACATGGGGCAAACTTACACCAGAGTGGGCTCTTCAGATCATAACCACATGCCCTCAGCTCCTGCCCAGCATTTGCCCTGCAAGAGGCTGGAGCTGCCACGGTGCTGCAGCTCTGCTAATGAGTCTGCTGGGCACAGTGGTGCCAGAGATACTGGTGGGCATGAAACCTTAACTGGCATTGCCAGAGTAAACAGGGACTTAGGTTTTAGTTGGGAACAGCACAAAATGAGCTCATGACTTAAAAATGCTTAAGTCAGTTAGGGACGGGTTGGTTTCAGTTAGGAATTTTGTTCTTTTGTTTGCCCTTTTAAAAATCAACTATTTGGGGCTGGAGAGATGCTTCAGTGGTTAAGAGCACTGGCTGCTCTTCCAGAGGACCTGGGTTCAATTCCCAGCAGCCACATGGCAGCTCACAGCTGTCTGTAACTCCAGTTCCAGGAGATCTGACACCCTCACACAGATATACATGCAGGCCAAACAACATGAATATAAAATACAAATAAATAAATAAATTGTTACAAATCTACTGTTCAACATTTGAGGTTGGGTAGTGTCTATGTGCATGTGTGGACGAATGTACGTGTGCTCACACACAACTAAAATTCTACTGTGCTCTACAAGCTGAATGACTTCCCAGCGTCTCAAAGCATTTTTCGCTTTGAGATATACTGATTGTATATCTCAACCTCCTTTGATTTTTTAGGTCATGTCTAATGGAGCTCTAATCATTTTAAGTGGCATTATAGCTAAACATAAATGTATGAGACAAGTTTTAATGGCCCAGAGATAATTCTTTTTTGTTTGGCTAGTTTTGTCGTCTTGGTTGATGTTATTTTATTTCTCGTTGACAATTTTTCTTATTTCTCCATATACACACTTTCTCACTCTTTTCAGATTTGCTCTCAAAGCTCACAGACCCTGCATCCACCTCCTGAGCACACTCACGTCCATTTGTTCACATGTCATCTCCAGATGATTTTGATTACAGTCATGGATTTGGATAGTTATGGCAGAGGCCATCTGGGCTTCGAATATGTGTACCATCTCAGAAACATTTGCTAATGCTTTCTCCAAAGTCAAGGTCTAGAAACACACAGGCACATGCTAGTACAGACCCCTGGCGTTGTTAAGTCATTTCTGTGTTCATGAAGACCTTCTTACCTTACGATATATATTAAGAAACAAGAGCTGTTTTCTCTCCAGGACTGTATCACAGGTAGTAGCATACAATAGACCAAAAATATGTACTTATTTGTTGAATTGATGAGTTTGGTGGCTAGACAGAGCTTGAACTCCTGAGGGCCATAAGTATTTTTCATCTTGAATGAAAAACTGACTCACAGTAAATTCTCAAAAGCTGCATGCTTCCTGGGCTCTACATGGTCACTAAATTTAGAGAGTAGATTTGTTTTCAGGATATTTGGGGACTGAGATGAGCCATTAGCTATATTATGATGAATCTCTTCTATTCCACACCATGTGTGTCCATCCTCTCTAACTGCATAGAATCCTCTGTGCCACAAGCTCTGATAGTTAGGGCTTGGATCTCACAGTGCCACTCTGCTAAATGACTTGCAAGCTGCTCCTCTACCCTTCAGAATCCATCTGGGCTTCACCCCATGATTCTCAGCTGCCCACGGAAAAGCTGTGGGTATTGCTCAAGGCCCTCAGTTATCCAAAGTACATGGGCACTCAGCCACTAACTTTTAGTATAAGAGAAGCTGGAAGCAGAGGTCATTGGGTTCTGGGAAGACACATGAAGAAGGAAGGATGGAAGAGACCTCTGGCTTATCCCCTTCCAAAATGTATTGTTATTTGAATAGGGAACATGGTTTACTGGAAGAATAGTCTGTCATTCAAGAAATCAAGATATGGGAATCAAAGAAAGAGCTAGATATCAAACGGATTTGAATAGGAAAGCAAGCTCTAATACTAGCTATGTAAGTCTGACCCAATCAATTAACTACTTTATTTCTATAAGACAATAATGCCTTAATGGCAAATGACTATAAAATTATAATTTCACAGGATTCCATGGCATATTTAAAATGTCTAACGGTGACAGACTTTCTCTCTCTCTTTATATATAAATATATGTATGTTGTATTATGTATATGTGTGTATACCTACATATATAAGAAGATAGTACATATGTATATTTTTTTCCTTTCACATATTTGAGGTCACAGGGAAATGACCTGGGAAGTTTCTACTTACCAAGCATTCCTTTCTTGGAGCTGGACAAACACATGTCTTTCTCCGCACTGGGCAGGGCAAAGCTCACCACGAACACTTCCACTCCATCAGCCATTAAGGCCAAACCCAAGACAAAAAAGAGGGTCCACTGGAAACGCCCATGGCCACACTCATCAATGATGGTCTCATATTGGTGGGCCAGCTGCTCCTCATCTTCCATCCTCTCGGCCATCAGGTCTGCCTGGCCCCGAAGGCCATCTGCCCTGGAGGACGCCATCTTAGTCTGTTTGGACTTGACATCGTCTGGATGAGGGATGCCCTGGTACTCTCCCTCATAGATCTCGTCCTCCTCATCATGGCCTTCTGTCACGTCACTCTGGGCATCTTCTTCCGGGTTTGACTCGTTGCCCCGATAGTAGCCATCGCTGGGGGCATAGCCCTCATAGTTGTCCCGGTACCTGTAGCCATCCATTCTTTGGTTCTGGAACTGTCTGATAGCTTCTGAAGCTATATCTTTTGCTCTGTGGTAAACGCTGGGGCTATCTCAATGACCATCATCTATGATATGGTTGCAATGGAGGGTACGTCCGTGTGAAGTCTTCGATGAAAGTTGCACCTCCCTTGTTTCTTTCTCAAATCAAGCAGATTCATACAGAGACGACCTAAGTGGACTTTTGCACTCAGTGTGTATTAATTGTCTTTGGAAAGTTTCAAACCCTGCCCTGTTCTTCCCCTGTGACCCAGAGGCTTGTGCTGAGAGGTGCTGATTAAAAACAGGACCAGCTGCTTTCTTTGACAGGGTGGGGGCAGCACTTGGCAGCTCACTGACTGTGGTAATTTGTCCTTCTACTGAAGGTGATGCCCTGGGAATAGAGACAGAAAAGGGGATAGTTACAGAAGGCTCAGATTCTGACATGATCTCTGAATTAAGTGAATGTATTTACTAATATCCGTATTTTGTGCGTTAGGTAAAGTAGATCTTAGACATTTGAATTCACATAAGCTAAATGAGGATTGAATCAGTGAGGCAGGTGAAGGGAAACCCTGGGCAGAGAGCCCTTTGAGCTCCCAAGAACCAGCTAAAGGTCAAAGGTAAGATCTTACACAGACACACAATAAAAAGTAGCCAAGGGGTTTCCAGCACAAGACAATTTTGTGTTATGGGTTTCCTTTGAACTTGTCAAGCTTTTGGCATCAATGGAAGTATTCTACAGGCCAATTTCCATTGTTAAAATGAATGCTTTTCCAACTTCATTATCAAGTAACCAGAAATGCAAAGCATGGAATATCTAGAAATGCAGAGCCCAGAAATAGCCTAGAGAGCTTTCTCGGAGGCCCATCTTGCTTTGGAGATCAGCACTGTGGCTCAAGGACCACTCTGACCTTGTACTTGGCTCAATGTCAAGAACACAGAGTCTGACACCCAGAGCCATGCTTCCTGGATTTCTGTGAAACACGACTCCAATGCACCACAAGCATGAACATATACACCACTTTCCAAGCACCAGTGCTCTCTTGTGTAAATCAAGGACAACAGTACTTGATGCATAAGAATATATTTCAAATAACCCGCCCGAATGTCAATATCATATCAGTCAATATTATTTTCCTAGTCCCAGCTCTGAAAAACCATGAACCAGTATTGTCTATGGCCAAGGGGCTGTCTTATAACCCAGTTCTAATCACTGCATCACTCTGTTGAGTCCAACATCCAAGATTCTTCTAGAATCTCAAGTCTCCCAATATTTGAGGCATCGTCGAATGATGCTTACCATCATCTTCCCAAATGTGGCCTGAAAATGAGCTACATCCTGATCCTGAGCACTATAGGAGGTAGGGAAGAGTGAAAAAAGAAAGGGGGGAGAAGGGGAGGGAAAGAGGAGAGAGTAGGGGGAGCAGGAACATTTCATCTAGTGGACAAAGCAAGTGTGACTCAGAGGAAGTTAGAAACAGCGAGGCTATCACAAAGCTAGAATTCACTGCAAGGACCACAGGTCTCTGGAGGCTGTGTCCTAAATACTGTCCTGGGTGAACGGCTCATTAGATCAGATGGGAACTTTGAAAATGCAGTCTCCAGAGCTCGCAGAAGGGCCTATTGAACATGAGAAATCGGAACGTTTGCACAGCTCCCCAAGTAGGCCCGAGGTCCCACCTGAGTAAGCAGGCCCTCAGCAGTACAGGCTAGACCCCTCTCTCAGGCATTCTCCACACCACCTGTGCCCAGGAGTCAGATTTTCTGGGAAAGATATTTAGACTTCTTTCCATAGGAGCTGACAGAAAGCTGTTCCTCAGTTCAGGCCAACTACCAACAAATTCAGAGTCATCAACCCCTACCAGCCCCCCTCCGCACGTCCTCTTCCACGTTCAACAGATGTCATCTCACAATGGATTACGCTCACGTGCCCTTGCCACAGCTGGTAGACTCTTACCCTGCCCACAGCCCATCTCTGGGCCCTCTGCCCCACACATGCCACCTGGATTTCTGCACCTTCAGCCTTGGGGAAGACTCCGGCTCTGGGAATCATCTAACCCCGATGAGACAAGGCATGCTTTCCTGGAATCATGACAGGAAACACTGACTCCCAAACACAGAGTGAGTGAGAACCACCCAGGTGGCTCATTAGAAATGGAATCCTAGGCCCTGTCCCTCAGAAGACGCTAAACTGTGGTGTGGGAATCAGGCCTGGACATTTTTCCTCAGTACTGCTACCAGCCCAGGGGACCTGGAGCAATAGCACTAAAGGACCCAGCAAGGAATACTTAACAGAATGACTCTCACTCCACCCTGGCAGAATTTTCACCGTCTCCAGTAAATAAACTTCTATTGGGCCAGGCTGGCTTGGATCCTGTCAGATGAATAGTCTAAATCGGTTTTCATTGCATGTGTTTAGGAACCCTAGGAGGACAATACATCACACATAAACAGCAGGGCCCTCTGCAGCATGCTGTCACAAGGAGAAAGCGTGCCAACTGCCTAAGAGCTGCTGGGTTAGTTCTATTCTAGAGGCCCCGCAAAAATGTCACGAGCCAGAAACGAAAGGTTTTCGATTCTGAAAGCATATGTGGGAAATAGCACTTTGGGTAAAGATTCTGGAACCTTCTCTGTGGAAAGAAACAGGTCTTCGTCAAAACTAACCCCACTCATCCGAGCTGGCTAAAAGAAGTGCTGTAAATGTCTAGTCCAGGCAAGCAAAGAGGCTTCAGTGTCAAGCATTTTTGTTTTATTTTGTTTTTTGGTATTTCCTCAAGCTTCAATCTCATTGACAAATGCCAAGCTCTTTTGTTTATTTATTTTTTTAATTTATTTTTTATTTACTCTTGCAACATAACGTTTTCTAGAGAGCAGGCCAATTAGTCATTTGCAACAACAAGGGTTAAATTATCACAAAAGCTAAATTGAAACCCAACCCTCAGGATCTCAGAGCATGATCTCAGGAAGATCAGAGTCTGAGACTGGGGGGATTGGGGAGACAGATCAGTGGGTTAGTGCTTGGTGCACAGGCATGAGGTGGCGTGTTCAGATACCCAAGCTCGTGGGTGTCAGAAAACAGGAGGCTTGTTGGACTTGCTGGCCTTCAGCCTACCTGAAAATTAAACTGACGTGTGAGCTCCAACAAAATAAGGAGGAGAAAAAGATGCCCACTGACTTGTTTTTAGGCTCAGCATTCACACACACACACACACACACACACACACACAGCAAGGTTTTACAGAAGTGATAGAACAGGACTTTCCAGTGAGTCTAAAACAATTGTGATCTTATGAACAAAGCAAACCTGGACGTGGAGACAGATGGGTTAGAGGGAAGATGGTGTGGACATTCACCAACAATGTCATCTATATACTGCAGCAGCCTGAGGCCAGCAGTTGTGAGATGGGCTGGGAACGGTCTCCTTCATGACTCTTGGAAAGAACCGAGCTGCTGGTATCTTGACTCAGCACTTCTAAGAGCCTCTGGGACGTGGCAGATCTCTTTGATTTGCTCCACAAAATCTGTACTATCTGTTACTGTGAGCCTTTGGAAGAACACAGTCGACAAGCTTATCAACAAAACAGCAATGGAAAGAGGCCATTGGCTAAGCACCAAATGGATCACTTCCCATGATTCCTCATCTATGCTCAGGGCCAAGAATGGGATGAGATTCTCTGTGCTGTGGGTGGAGAGACAGAGGGCTGGGAGGGTAAAAGGATGCGCCGAGTGAACACAGAAAAGCAGTACCAGGAACTACGTGTGGCGCTGAGTTTAAACAGAATGTAGGGGTCATGCAGAAAGAAAGAAACTGGAACCCAAGGAGGCAAGTTAAGGCCCCCCACCCAGGCGGCAGCAGAACTAATCTTGATGAAGAACAGGATCCTATCCCCACACTTGAGTTTTTCTGCCCACCCTCGCCATGCATTTCCCAGTGTCTTTGGTGCTTAAGGTTCTGTGTAAATGTTCATAAATCAACTCCATTCTCAAGGAGCTGAGCCATTATGAGAAAGTCAAGTTAAAATAATACAGATCATCCCTCGGCAATGACACTGACACTGGTTAATCTTGATCGCCAACTTGGCTGGATTTAGGATCTCTTCGGAGAGATTTCCCTGGGAATGTCTAAGGGTGTTTCAAGACAGATTCAACTGAGGAGAGGTGGCACCATCCCATGAACTGGAGTCCCAGACAGACTCAAACACCATGTGCTCTACTCCGTGACTACAGATGAGATGTGACCAGCTGCCTCCCATGCCCACCGTCAAAACTTTCCCCATCATGATGGACTGGCACCATCAACCTGTGAACACAAATAACCCTTCCTTCCCTGTTTTTGGTGGGGATTTTGCCACAGCAATGAGCGAAGTAACAGATACACAATCTTAATTATTTATCAATCACATATTTTCATTTATTGAACACTCGTCTTACAGCTTTGCACCAGCTCCTGGGCTAAGTTTAATCATGTCTTTACGTGTTTTACATCTTCTGACCAGCATCAGAGCCCCCATGAGGCACTCCCATAATGACATCATTTACAGAGAACAAGACTGGGCATGAAGAAGCAAGACAAGTGACCAAGAGGGGAATGAGAAGGTTCTCTAAGGGGATTCAGAGGAAGGAGGGCCACTGCGCCTTAGGATCTGCGGAGATAGCATCCTAGAGGTAAGGAAACATCCAAAGGCAGAGGGGCTCAGAGAAGCGTGGGTACCACAAGGGAGGCACCAGAAGCTGGAGAGCAAGGCCTAGAAGTAAGACTAGCTCGTCCAGTTTTGGACACCTTTAATCCCAGTAGCCACACTAGCTTGCCATAGAAACCAGGCGGTAGGGGTGCATGCCTTTAATGCCAGAACTAGAGAGGATTATAAAACAGGAGGAGACAGCTCTCAGTCTCATTCTGAGGTTTCCTGAAGGTAGAATCACCATTTTTGCACTGAAGTCAAAGTAAGAGCCAGTGGCTGGCTGCTTTGCTTTTCTGGTCTTCAGGTTGAAACCCAAATTCTGTTTTTATTAATCATGCTTCAAATCTGTACATCTCTATAAGGCTGTGTCTTACCAGTAAGGTTCTGGAGTCTTTCTCCTTCAGTTGCTACATGGTATCTGCCTCACTCTGCCTTCTTTCTCTCTGCATTCAATTTAGTTTTCCTGCCTACCTATATTCTGCCCTGCCATAGGCCAAAGCAACTTCTTTATTAACCAATGGTAATAAAACGTATTCACAGCATATAGAGGGGAATCCCACATCAAAAGACAACTCTGTCAGAGATATTTGCGTAAAATAATATCTACAAATTTATATAATCCTATGGATATTATTGGCCTAATATATGAATTCATGATTTTCCTAATATTTTTACTAATGTTTCCTATATTCTTTTTTCTAAATGAAAGTTCTTCAGAGGCATAGTGTTTAAATATTGCCATACTATTTAACTATATAAATATTTTAAGGTTGGTCTTGCCCCCATTTAGCATATGACTTACTTCAATATTTATTCATATAAACAATGCTATAATTAACATTCTTCATCTGTTGTTATCCTAGTTTTCCATTTTAAAAGCAAGAGACATTCTCTAACTTCAAACCAAGTCTGGCTTTGTTTTAACAGATTTAGTATTATTTTAAAGTATTTGTCTTAATTTCTCAAGAAAAAAAAACCGGAGGGTTTGTCTGGTCTTCCTTAACTCCACTTGTTTCTCATAGTTTGGAATCCAGCTTTCTGTTCTAATACAGCGGAACTGAATTGGGTGGTTCAGCTAAGAAGGGAGAAGTACCCTTAAGATTGTAACACTAATGAACTAACATGGTCTTGAGTGGGGCAAATCCGGAAGTACTGCATAGATAGATGGCATTTCATTTATGTGTTCATGGGCACATGGGCCTTTGTGCTATTCACACTTTGGAGCTGAGGTAGATGCTACTGCTGTGAACACTTGCGTACAAGTCTTTGTGTAAGCATATGCCTATATGGGTCTTAGGTACATTTTCTGATTGGAATTGCTAGGGTTTTGGTAAACATATGTTTAATATTGTAAGACCCTGGCAAACCATTTTCCAAAGTGCCTGAGCCCTCGCCCACTCTCCCCAGCAGTTTCCAATGGTTCTGATCCATCACCTCCTAATCCACACTACTGTCATCTGTTTGTTGATTACAGTTATAATAGTGGGTGTGTAGCAGTGTCTTGTTGTTGTGCTAAGTAGGGTTTTGTTCAGTACTTACAGCTTTCAATTTGACAGGGTGTCTGTGAATCACCCAAAGAGAATCGTGAATAAAGGATCCAGTGTTTACCAAACCTATTTGCTCTTAGAACCTTTGCATCTCTCTTCAAAGGATATGTTCAAGGCCTAATCCTGTTCAGAGTTCTGGGAATAATTACATCATTTGATTAGTATTGTTTTTTAACCTCATTCTGAACAAGGGTCTATGGCACAATGATTCTGAACCAAGCAGCTCGAGGAGGCTAACACTGTAACCTTTAAAGAAAGTCAGCAAACAGATCGGTACTAAGAGGTTTGTAAACCAGTAGTTTCTCTGTTCTTGGTTCCCTGACTCAGCCCAGGTGTGTCCAGATTTCACAGAGAGGAAGCTGGGATGCTGGTTACATGTTAAGTCCCAATGCACAGATAATAATCATCACAGTGTACGGATGATAGTAAGATGAGATTTGTATTGTTCTACCTGTGCATGTTGGGAGTCATGGTGCCTGAGGTTTGTGGATAGCTCACCGAATCCTCATGGCGACTTTATAAGGGGTGCTGTTAACAGATGAGGAGCCTGTGTCGGTACTAAGAGGCTATGAGTAGCTTCTACATAGGTAGCAAGAGACAGCAGAATCAGAATTTGAATCTGGGTCTCCCAGACATCAGGGTGTTTCAAATATATCCTACTACCCTGCTAAAGAGGCAAAGAGGAAGACCTTTCATTTGTCCTATTGTCCTTCTGGCTCGAGACAAATATGACATTCTAGTTCCTGAGTTGTTATGAGAGTTGAGTTGACATTTCACAAAACTTGGTTTGGTGCCTATGACCAAGAAGGAACTCAACAACAACCAGAGAAGCCATTGTGTAAATACACACAGAGGGAAAGGCCTTGCTCGTATGCATTGTGTATGCCTCAAAGCATACTGGTTCAAGAATCTTCAGAGGCATCAGCTCAGCTCTTCCAGCCGCCTGTTATCTTTCTAACCATCCTTTCTAGTGAAATGGGAACACGCCTCAAGCTCAGAACCTTTAAAAGGGATGCTTTCAGGAGGCATCAGGATATTATAATGTTTTCTTCAGTTTTGTTTTTATGATTTATGGCATTGCCTGCTGCTAAATGGAAAGATCCTGGCAACCAACAATAGATCAGGAAACATTGACTACACATGGAAGTCTACCGACTGCTGCTGGGAAGGCCAGCTTGCGGCAGCACCTTGTCCCCAATCTAACGGAAGGTTCCATCTCTTCTCTACCATTCTGCTTTCCCTTGCAAGGTTATCCAATGAAGAACATCTTCTGTCAGTCACAACCGAAGACACCCCTGGGTGATCACGCAGGAGCATTCGCACCCTAAGCGAACCCAACTCAGGTGACGTCAAACTGTCAGGTGGAGGGATCCCCATTTGGCCAGTGAGTGCAGCAGGGGGACATTTAGGAAGATGGCTACAGGAACATGTGGACGCAAAGACAGAAACAGATTGTGAAAGATGGACACAACTCTTAAGAACTCGAGAGAAAGCATCAGTTTCTTGACACCGCAAAGCCTGAGCAGAGAAGCCGGTACAGGGAAGCTTTGGAGCTGGACAGGGGAGGAAGGGAGCAGATTTGGAAGTATCAGAAACTGCTCCTGTTTCTTTTGAGAGATAACTCTTCTTTAGAAATGAAAGTAGAAGCTATTACCGTGGAAGCCTCTACTACTGGACATAAAGGCTGGCGGGACGCAACATAAGCTCCCCTAAGAAATCACTGATTATGGTTGGTCATATTTCCAGAAAGCATCAATATCCTGGAGAAAGGAAGAGATATTATAACCTTCTGGGCATTTCAGATATGTTTTTTTTTCTCTTCCCAAAATAGAGATGGTTGAAAAATAATTCTACAGGTAGAAAGCTTGTCTCAAAAACAGAGAACAAATAGCTTAAACCAATAAGCCAATAATGAAATCACAGCTGACCTTGGAGATGGCATTGACCATTGCAAAAAGAAGAGTTCAATGATTCTCTCCTTGTATGGCTGGCAGGTTTTGCCTGATGACACTATCAGCTTCTACATTGTGTCGCCAAGCCTAAGGCCTAGGGCCAAGCACTTTATACCATTCTATTGGCATGGCTCTACCACATCTCTTATGCCAATCATCCTAACACTGCCAGGCCCTTCATCCTCCAAACAGCTGGGAAATTTCCCTTAGTCACTTCCTAAGACTTGATGTGACCTCAAGTTATCCTGCACTGAGCAATGCACACCCAAGTTCTCAACTTCACTTTCCCCTTTCTGGCAGCTCCTCCCAAGGCAAATGGCCACACGTGGTTCTCATTGTTGCTCTCATCATCTGTTCTGTCAATCTTGGGAGTCACAAAGAGGTCCTGCATCAGGTGCTGGGAACACCCAGGAGAATCTAACAAGCTCCCACTGTCCTGTCCCTTGTAAGACAGTAGATATAACTAAACATAAAATCAGCACCCTGTCTGCAAGGATAAGGAATTCTTACCACACATAAGACGTTATCATCTGGATCACTGGAGGTTTTGGAAGAATGTCAAGAATAAAAAGAGCTGCCAATGAACCTAGAAGATTATTGCTCCAACAGGGGCAACAGCTTGGAAATTGGAATCACAATGGGTCGAGGGGAGCTAGAGAAGTGGCTCGGTGTTTAAAAGGAGCTGAACACCCAAGTTGGATTGCCAGCACCCACATGGTGGTTTGCAATCATCTAGAACACCAGTCCTGAGGGATCTGATGCCCTCTTCTGGACTCCTCGAGCACTGCAAGCACATAATGCACAGATAGACGTGTAGATGAAATACCCGCAGACATAGAATATAAATAAAGGGAAAAAGTTTTAAAGGCTCAAGGAACTATATGTGTGTGTGTGTGTGTATAACTATATATATATATATATATATATATATATATATATATAAACTTTATAACTATAACTTTATGGATTTGAGTTGAAGGAAGCCTGGGAGACTGCTAAAGATATCAAGATGAATTTTGGACTTTTCTTCACACACACACACATACAAAGGAAAGCCACAAGACCCACTTCATGTGTCTTAACCTGCCTCTGCATTCATATACTTTTCCTTCTGGAAATGACCTACCTTTGGCTGCAAACTAGCCCTGCCTTGTCTAGTCCTGGAGACACATCATCCTTTTAGGACTGCCTAAAGTGGGTACCTTGTACATCTCAGACACTCTAAGTCACCACTCCCTGATGGTTACGGTTCCCTGGCTTCAGTCAGTTAGCTATTGTTCTCACAGAGTTAGTCTGTGACTCTCTGGGTCTTTGGAAACCTCCTTACTTTTCTCAATGGGGAAATTATAAACAGAACCCTCACAGCTGATCTTGAAGCCTCATCTATTTCCCTGAAATGATTTTTTAACTCATTTCAATACATCACAGTCCCTACCTCCATCTCTTAATCATCCCAAATCACTAAGCCCTGAGTGATATTGGCCCTGTGATACTCCTCTGCCCAGACATACTCACCCCACTCCAGTGTACTACTTCTGTGAAATTAGTCCCTCTGTCTGTCTGTCTCTCCATCCCTACCCCTAATTCAGCCTTGGCAATGTATAAACTTCATAATTAGAACAGGCTCAAACATTGCCGGGAATGCAAACACATATAGCACTAGAGCCTAGCATTTTGTGCTATTCTGGGCTCTACTCCAAATGCTAGAGATACAGAGAAAGACAACAAAGGAAGAAGGTGTTAATGAGCCTATAGTCCATGTCTGGGACTAATACACAATCTCACGTAATGCTCCCAGAGACTGGACAAGGACCTTTGTGAGCTCAGAGACCCAAAAGATGTTGCCAGGGTTACAAACATGGAGAAAGGCAGAGTAGTTTCCATCCCAGGTTTATATCTTTTATCAGTCGAATCTGAAGGGTCATGTTTTGAACCACTGGTCTCCAGCTAGTGGCACTATTTGGGGAGGGTTCTGGGCATCTTGGAGAGGTGGGACACAGCTGTCAGAAGTTAGTCACTAGGAGTAGGTCTTTGAAGATTATATTTGGCTGGTTCTCTCTCTCTCTCTCTCTCTCTCTCTCTCCCTCCTTCCCTCCCTCCCTCCCCTCTTCATTTCTCTTCCTCTCCCTCTCCTCTCTCCCTCCCTCCTCTTCCTTTTCATTTCTCTTCCTCTCCCTCTCCTTCTCTCTCTCTCTCTCCTTATTGATGAACAGTAATATGATCCACTCTGCCACACACCCCAGCCACAGTGGTTTGAGCCGCTCCACTACCTCCCTCCATCCTGATGGGCAGAACCCTCTCATGCCATAAACTACAGTAAGCCATTCTTCCCTTGAGCTATTTCTATCAGGTACTATGATAACAGAGATGCAGAGACAACTAATGAAATACCAATACTGTGGTCTGGGGGGGTTCACAAAACATCACGTGACCTCCATCTGACAGGCCTGACTTCCTACACATACCTCCTTTCCTGTGTAAAGGACGGCTACATACTTGACAAGGAGAGATGCCCAACGATATCAACATTTTTCGAGAGCCTGTAAGATACGGAGGGCAGTCTCTCATCCTTACAGTGACTGCTAGATTGGGAGTACCATACCGCCCATGAGGTCTGTAGAGTCCAACCATACGTCATCTTTGCCTCCCACATAGCATGTATCAGGACTTGGCGCAGACTCCCGCCCAAGTCAACCCTAGAGTGATGGAAACTCACAAGCCTATTATGACATCTAGCAGTGTCATGTCAAAGAAGTCTGAGGGGGAGCAAGAGAGGGAGGAGGGAGAGAGCCACCAAGCTGAGGGTGCTAATCAAGACAGCGTCAAAATTATGTCATTGTTATCCTGTCCCTTTTTTCTTCTGTTTTGACAGAATCTCACTAAATAGAACTCCAACTTACAAGCCACCTGCTTCCCCCTCCCAGATGCTGAGATTAAGAGTGTATACCACCTTACACATAGGAGGTGTAGTACAGCTCCTATGCTTAAATTGAAATGACATAGAGAGGATTATCTCAAACCCGGTCTCTTTTGAGAAGCCCTGCCAGGAATGTTTTCATAAGCTTCTCAAAGCCCCTCCCCCAGCTACTAGAAGCAGATGGCACATCGCTGCGGAAGGACATTCCCACATCAGACAGCCACAGGATCCGCCCCCAGTGCTGCTGGCTGCTGTCATCAGGAGCCCTGGAATCAAACACAAGATGTCTTTCCGTGCTGCATGACCAGACACTGTCACCAGGAAAGCGGGTTTTAACCACTTTCCCCTTGCATTGAAACCAACTAACACCCTGTTGTTTTCTTTTCAATGATTGGGGGAGGGGGATAGTTCTTTATCATAAACCACACACTGATGGTTCTCCCTAGAAATCCAAAGAAGCAAGAGGTCACCTGCAAGCTGTTGTACGTCTAAGCTGAAGTACAGATACACAGACTTTGCATGAGGGAAGGCTTTGTGATCTCTTCTGGGGAATTGGAAACCAACTTCTCAGGCTTAAGCAGGTTTGTAGCATGTGGAGAAAGTTCCAGGGGCTTGTGCTAGACCGGAGATCAGATTAGACAGTGGATACAGGGAGTAGGCAGGAAACTTGTCTCCAGAATGTGGTACCCTGGTCATGGAAGAAACGGCCGAAGCTGCAGTTTATACTCCCCAAAAGCAGAGTATAAATGAGATGCCCCTCATATCTCCTTCCCAAAGGAAGCCATAAAACCTAGGAGGAAAACTCTCGGATCTTCTCCCTGACATCCCACGTGACTGGTGTCTGTGCTACATCTGGAGTTGGAAGGAATTAAACACAAGGAACAACAAGAAAAAAAACAAAACAAAAAAAAAATCCTCCCCCATTAGGACATCTCACATGTTTGCATAACTGTCCACAAAAAAATCACCACGGATCTTCCCACGGCTTTGAAGTTGCATTGCCAAAGCCTCCTGTGCTGCACAAAGCGTCCACTAAATAAATGTGTATTCTTTTTCTCTTGTTAATCTGTTTCTTGTTATGGGGTCTCAGCCATGAACTTTGCGGTCAGTAAGGAAATAAATGTTCTGCCCTACAACACTGAGCGGATGGAAACAGACGAGACAGCATCACCCTCTGCTTGCAGAACCTGGACAAATCGTCTCCTCCGTGGGCACCTTCCCCATCACACGGGCTGTTTCCAGGCATAGTGACCCGGGTGATCCCTTCCTGAGCCAGGAATCTGCCCTCGATACAGTCTGCCTTCTACAAAACTATCAGATTCACTTTTCAGAATATCTGCATAAGAGTATTTTAGGGAAAACCGCTCACCCTTCTATTTTAGATCCCATTTAATCTCGTGGTGCTGGGATTTAACGCGGGGCCGTTTCTGCACTCAGCAAGCACTCCACCACTGAGCTAGAGGCCCGGCCCTCAGCTGCACATCTTTTATAGATAGAATTTCCAATTTGCTTTCACTCTCAACCTAATTCTTGCTTCTTGTCCTCTCCAGCCTTCCTGGAAGACATATCCCCAACTCTGAGCCACCACCCCCTTTGCTATCAGGAATGATACACACAAGTTAAAGATCCTAACATTAGACCACCAATCAATCTGTCAAGCTTCAAGATCAGTCAGAGGACAACTTCCCCACCTCTCCCCTCCACCCCAGACTCTGCTGACCACTCAATGTTCTTTTTCTACTGTGGAATCTATTCAGGAGGAAAGACATCAAGGACTAGGTCTAACATTTGTAATGTTAAGAGCATGTCTTGACAAACTATAAGAAACTCTATTATTCTCTTCAGTAAATGTGTGCTCTACAACCCCCCACCGCTCACTCAGAAAGGATTTTCTAATCTGAGCTTTGGAGAAGGCATCGCCTACTGTATGCTCAGATGGATAGACAGGCCTTCTTAAATGCCAAGAAAACTGTCAAACTTTCACTCTGACTCAAATCAAAAACAATATCTGATTTTTTCCTCACTGAAATGAAGACAGTGACCCTAGTCAGCCCTGTGTACCATCCATGTATGAAAAAGCCATCCCCACTGCTGCATGCATGGAGAAGTTTCTGGAAGGGGATATTAACAATGTATTTTCAACAATCATCTCTAGGAGATAAAAATCATGTGCAATGAACCACATCCATAGCACTTTCTAGAAGATGGGGCAACAGAAGAAAAAGAGCAGCCAGCAAGACCTGTTCATTAATTACTTTTACTTAAAATATTTATTTACTTTTGTTTGTATGTGTACGCCTTTGTGAGTTCATATGCAGCATGCATAAACAGGCCCCTTCAGAGCCCAGAAGAGGGTTCTATATCCCCTGCAACTGGAGTATATATACATAATGTTTTGGAAATTATATATATATATATGTATTATGTATATATATAATATATATATATGGCCTGCTGACTTAGACTACTCTAAAGTCTTGACCTATTTTGCTAAAACAACTGCAAAAGCAAAAATCAATCACCCAATCATCACCTTCATTTCACCACAGAGGATAACGCTGATCAAACCTACTGAATTGAGACCACAGGAGTTAGACAGCCCAGGATGATCACCCGTGGGCAACAAGCCACAAGGAGAAAAGCTTGTAGACCAAATCCAGCATGGAGTCCTAGCTTCTTTATGGGGAAGCTAAGACTCTCAGTAGATTAATTTGCTCTGTATTCAATGCCCTCTAGACTTGCTTCGCAGGCAGCAAATTAACTCCTAGATTAAAACAGCGGAGTCAGAAGTCCTCATCCCAGCCAGGTACTGAAGCAGGTTTACTCCGATGGGCGACTGGAGTGTTGGGGTGGTCCTACCAGTGCATGCGTGGAGTGTGGGAAGAGAATGACCTGGGTAAAAAGAATAAAAAATTACACAAATAAATGAGAAAGTGTTTGTTAAATGAGGACTGCATTGGAATATAAGGTGAATTCAGGAGAAAAGGGAGTCTGGGACTGTGTTGTGTAGAGAACTGAGGGAGGCCCTTGGGGATAGAGTAATATTTGAGTGAAAGATAGGAAGTGAGTCACACAGATATTCAAGGGCATACGGTGTCCCATAAAAGACACAAGAGCAAAGCTGGAAGTCATGAAAGATATTGACCAAAGGTCTGGCAAGATTTGGCAAATTCTAAAAGAATTTCTCTGGTTGTTTTTATTGAAAACAGACTCAAGGGCATTCTGAGACCAGAAAGGAAGCAGGGAGGCCTCTTGTAATAACCTAAACCAGCAGGGGCAGTCATTTGGATCGAGATCTTTTCAAGGACATGTTAGGAACAGAGATATCCAAACAAGAGGCGGAGTCATTTAGATGGGGCAAATAGATCAATGTATGAAGCAAAGGAAAAGCCAAAGATGACGCCAAGATCTGGGCCTCAGCATTTGGAGAGTACTGTGCCCTGAGATACAGGGGTCTGAGGGAGGAACAAGAAGGTAGTGTAAGGCCAGATGATGTGGAGCAAAATGCGACTTGGCTTAGTTACCCCAGAGGTCAGCAAGCAGAGGGGCAGCAGCGGACTGGGCCAGGCTAGTTATAAACACAGGTTCCACAGCCAGACGCCAAGAGGGGAGTCTCAGTCCCACCACCAGCTGTGAGCCCTTGGGTGAGATGCTGGGTCCTCCTTTTTGAATTTCATCCTTTTCATCTGTAAAATGGGAAAAACCTTTGTGCTAGCCTCATAGTGTTGCCAGGAAGAGAAGTAAGCATGACCACGTGTGTGTAGAAAACAATTGCTTTCCATCAAGAAGCACCGTGTCCAGATTTAAATATGAAAACAAAGCTCTTCATCTAAAATTTCAAAGTTCATATTTAGTAGAAGAGACCAGGGAAAGGCAAGTGGGTGGTTCTGAATTCTAGCTTCCCAGATCTGGGGGATCCTGGGTTTATCTTTGAAAGATGATTAGAAAGTAGGCAGATGGTGAGGGAGGGACGGAGGAATGTCCAAGGCAGAGAGAACAGTCTGTCCTTTTTCGTGTGTCTGTGATAACGCAGCCAGCACACAACAAAATCCAAGCATAAAATGGTTATCTTAGAGGTCTCGTCTTCCATTTTCATGATACGGTAGGAAATGTTTTTTCGTTTTCATATTCACAACGAATCAGCCTAGTCCAGCTTGCCTGACCTCCAGCTGCCATCCCTGAGTGACACCAGAGCTGCCACACTGACCAGGACCCTGTCAAAATTCGTCCTGAAGCTGAGAGCAGTCAGCATTTCAGGAGGCTGAAGTAGGAGGGATGTGGCATTTTGAGGCCAGCCTGAGTTACATGGTGAGTTTCAGGCTAGCCAGGGCTTCATAGCAAGACTTGCTCTTTATATAGCAAGACCCTGTCTCAAAACATATATTGGTATTGTACATACCAAACATATAACATATCAAATGTTATGCATATGTATACATGCATGCACACATACACACACACGGGCCTCTGGCAGTCACCATTCCTGTACCCCATAGCTCCCTTTCTGATATTCCAGGAAGACGTGCTCAAAGGTCAGCAACAGAACAGAGACGGTAGAGCTGTTCTCACCACATCTGAGCATGTTTTAAGGCCATATGCCCCAATAAACATCCCTAAACTCTCGTTGAGTCTAGGTTCCTAATGATTCTAGTGGAGGAATTTCCTACAAAGGTAAGAATTTTAATTCTCGCTGAGCAATACTGGATTCAGGAGAAATATCCGCCCAGACTGGGGTCAGAAGAAAATCCTTGGATGCCCTCCATAGAAGCCTAATCTCTCGGCGAAGCATCACGCATCAGAATATGAGAAACAGCAGAACTTGTGCCTGAACTTTCTAAGGCACCTTGGATATACAAATGTGGACAGTCTGTGTCAATACTAGCAGATGTTGAGAAGAAAGCAGACCCGAACTGTGGGGCTATGTCTGTCTTGCCAGGTCGTTCACTGGAAGACCGGCAGTCTGCAAGCCTATCCTCACGTGGACCCCCTCAGGGAGAATGAACCTCCCCACCCCAGCTGCCACGGTGCTTACTCACGTGGACCCCCTCCGTGAGAATGCACCTATCCACACCAGCTCAAATCTGCTTTATCCTCGTCAGACAACCTTAAAATAACCTCCAGTCTGAAATAAGCTATCAAGACCTCACCCACAGGGCTCATGACTAGAAGCATCACTGGGCCACCATTCCATCACATGGCTGGCCCACTGACACACATGGGTTCTGAAACCCAGGTCCTATAATGCTTCCTCGGAGCTCCTACTCTGTGGTCTTGCTTCAATGGTAACTTAGAAACAAATTCCAAGAAACATACTGCTTGTCACTGGGAATCTCAAAATATTTGCTTTATTCAAAGATGCTTGAGGGCTTAACATACCCAGGGGCACAGTGGTTAACACAAAGATATTTAATAATGAGAAACTAAGACTCATCCTTACCTAGGAAAAGGGAAACATGGAGAAGTGCCCATGCCGCCGTCTCTCTCTCTCTCTCTCTCTCTCTCTCTCTCTCTCTCTCTCTCTCTCACACACACACACAGAGAGAGAGAGAGAGAGAGAGAGAGAGAGAGAGAGAGAGAGAGAGAGAGAGAGAATCATCCACCACCACACTTAGGTTATGGTCTCCTGAGCACACTGACAGACAGTAGCTTTACTCCACCATTTACCATAGCCCTCCTCCTTTCAGCAAATCTTACAGCCATTTGTTCTTATTCTTTCCCTAGAGAGTGATGGGTAGAGATAAGAGTCAATTATTTTCTGAAAATTCTTCCCCCAAGCCTCGCTGAGATTACCTCTAGACAGTTTAGATGGTGTGAAAGGGGTTTTATTCCAAAAATGAAAACTGCATTTTGTAATAATGACAATGCTGCTACAGGCTTTAAGTGTGTATCTGAAAACCAAAGGAGATTCCACAGGTCCTAGAAGGGTATCTTCATGTAGCTCAGAGTCTCAAGTTTGTAGATTCCAGCTCCAGTCATGTGCCTATAGCTACACCGCTCTGGGTCAGGTCCCAGTCATCCACATAGCCCCCAAACGTTATAATGAGTTGTCGCTGCCATTTGTCCTGGACAGAATGCCTTCCCCTGAATATTCTATCTTCTCAGTCCATGCCCTTCGTCCTTGCAGCCCAGGCTCATCCATAGAAGAAGCCCCGTCTACTCATAAAAAGTACTCTAATTTACGTTTAATCTAAAGGCAATAAACCTTTAGGTCTGAGTACAAACGTAACACTCCATCTGATCCAATATACTACCTTTCTCCATCAGACCTCCAAACACATGCCTACATACATGTAACATGGATGCAAAGCAAACACTGTCACAGAGAAGAAATAATCAACCCCCCAACACCAAAGAGAATGTCTTTGATGATAGGCCTCCACGTCTTGATGAAAGCATTTCCACTGGCGTTCTTAGGATGTTGTGAAATGTTTCCGATACAGAAATAAGAAGAAAGAATAACTCAATAAGCTACCATGGATGCACTGCCCAGCCTCATCTAATCTCAACATTTGCTTTCTTGCCGTCTTTCTCTTAAAACAAAGGAGCCATACATCTTTAATACCAGTACTCCTTTGGAGGCAGAGGCGGGTGGATCTCCATGAGTTCAAGTCCAGCACGGTCTACATGATGAATCCCAGGCCATCCAGGCCTACACAATGAAACCGTATCTCAAAAAAAAAAAAAAAAAAAAAAAGTAAGCACAGAAGATAAGAAATTGAAGACTCTTTATGAATATTTTCTATAGTTCCCTCTCCTCCTTTCAAAGAATCACTAGCTTTTGTTTTCTCCACATTCAGTGCATCCTCCCTAGAAGCACACCTTATGTGCATTTTTAACTTTAAGTAGGGCATGGTGGTACATGCCTGTGTTCCCAGCCCTTGGGAGGTGGAAGGAGGAGGATCAGGAGCAACCTGAGTTAGATTGTAAGTTGAGTCTAGTCTAGGATTCATGAGACTCTGTCTAAAAAATGGAAGGCAATAGACAGATGGATAGATAAATGATAGATAGATAATAGATGATAGATGGATAGATCGATAATAGATAGACAGATATATGATGGATAGATAGATAAAACAAAGACTCTGCACAGGTAATAAATCCAGAAAGATTTTTTTTTTTACCCAACAATGCATTTTGGAGACTTGGCCATAACATGTATATAACTCTAATTTGTCTGGTTATATTCCCTTATATTCCCCTATTTAAGTATTTTCCCTTTATAAGACTTGGGATTTTACTATTAAAAGGAATAATCAGAGTATCTCATTATGTTGATTAATTAATAAATAAAAACAGAATAAAGTAAAATCTACTACAGGCTGAAGGCTATCAGTCAGAGTCAACAGGCCAAGCAGAAGAGAGACAAAATCCTTATGACTCTGCACACTTGCCTTGTAGCAGGACTATTTGGGAGGTGTGTGTCACAGGGCTTCCCACATTGCTGGCATCCGATAGAAAGTAATCAGCATTCTTATCACCATCTGCCTGAGCCCCTGCTGGGCTGGCACCACAGGGTACTCCTTTAGACTCACCAGAGTGACACATCAACTCATTAATAATCCTAACTGGCATATTTCTCATTTTGATACAATTTCCACCCAACAAACTATGAAGAAAGGAGTATCCTGCCCGGTAAATGAGATCTGTGTTTGATATATTAATAGGGATTGTTTATAATGTTGCTGGGTTTTCTGCCTCCTTATCATTGGTGTTTGTCCAACCAAGCACACCATCCCACCTTGCCTGAGGACACAAGGCCAGGTTCTCTACCACAGCTCAGGGACCTTCCATCCAGGCTCCGTCACGCATCCCATCTCATTTGTAGCCACATCCACACTGATCTCCCAGTCAGCGCCATCCTTCCACACATTTCCAAGGGTGTCCAACCCATCTCTTAAAAAAAGAAAGTTAAATATCGTCTTCTCTCCAAGACTTTGACTAGCACCAGCGTGAACATTTTATATCACTCTTCCATCTGTGTTCTTGTCATATTTTTGAGTAATTCTGTACAGGAGCTCTCATTACATCATATTTTAATGATGCTTAGAGATGCCCATCTCTCACTCTATTGTGTAATTTTTAGTGTGAGGCCTTTTTATTATTATAATTATATTTATTTCTAATATATGTATATATTAATATCATACATATATCTGTAGAATATGATATTATTCTACACCATACTTTGCTCTGCACAAAATAAAATGAACAAATGTTTTTCAACTACATCAAATAAAATCCTTCCCCAACTCAAGGACTTATAGCAAGAGTAAGAGAACAAGTTTGATGGTCTCTGTGTCCATTGATTGGTTCTTGGAAATAATACAGTTTTAGCAGATCTGTAACAAGTTATTATTATCACAACATCAAGGAGTTGATGAGTCACTGTGTTTTAGCTGAAGCCACTTAACCCGCACACCACCCTATATCATGGTTACCATTGCCGAGCACAGTTTAGAACTGAGGGGATTCAGAGGACTTGAGTAGTTTATTCAAAGCCATACAGCTACTAAGTGGCCTAATTACTTAATCCCATAGCCTGTCTTCACATGAATATTAGGCTAGACCACACTGCAACAACAGAAACCAAATCTCATATCTTTAGAGATCATCACATCTTCAAAGATTGTTTAACAATCTATTGATTACTTCAGTCTTCACAATCCTGTCAGGTTGTATCAACTCAAATAGATGTCTTTTCCCTCATTTTATACATTTGGAAGTTGTAAGTCAACAAATTTACATGCTGCACTCAAGGATACAGAATAAAAACTTTTATAACTAACAACATACAAAGTTACGTGGTGTTAGCCAATATCCCCCAAATATCAATGACTTAAAAGAGAGAATAATACAAGTTGACTGGGAGTCTTCTATAGCATGTTCCATACAGTCTTCATTCTGAGAGCCAAAGAACATAGCAGAATCAGCTTTGAACTTAACCATCATGGTCATTGTGACAGAGGGTAACAGGACCTGGAAAGCCATGAGCTGACTCTTAAAAACACAATTACATGGACACATGTCATTTCATCAGTCAAAACTGGTCACATGACTATGGCCAAATTCAACTAGGGAAAATGAACAATCTTTCATGATCTACCCATACAAAAGGGCTCAACCAGTACCTCCTACAGCAAAGAGTAACAATATCAGGACCTAAAGTCAAACTGCCACCTCCTTTCATTCAGTGACTTTCTAGACTTTCTAGAATATAGAGGGTTTTTTGTTTTTTTGTTCTTTTTTTTTTTTTTTTTTTTTTTTGGTTTTTCGAGACAGGGTTTTGCTGTAGCTTTGGAGCCTACCCTGGAACTAGTTCTGTAGACCAGGCTGGCCTTGAACTCACAAAGATTCACCTGCCTCTGCCTCCCAAGTGCTGGGATTAAAGGCATGTACCACCACCACCTGGCCAGAACAGAGAATTTCTCTACTTCATTCTATATCCCATATGGATGTATATCCCCACTGGGCTTCCTGCATGATGAAACCCTCCCTTGCCTAATAGGCTCTTTAGAGGCAGGGGGCCTTCATCTGAAACCACCAAAAATTTGTTCTGGAATGTTCTAGAAACTTCCAAAAACAGGCAAGTTAATTAACCTAGAAATAGCTATGATTCTGGGGAAAAATTGCTGGGTCTTCAGCCTAGGAACACTGGAGTACATGTTTATATAGGAGTAAGAATATTTACAATAGCTTTATTCACAAAGGGAGAGCAAACTGCCCAAGACATTTCCCCAACTTTACTAGAAGTGCAAGTAGAACTGAAGCAGCTCAGAGATAGAGCAGGCTGGCAAAGTCATGCCTTAAAAGGCAGAGCCTGGGGAGATGCTATGTATTCCTGTGCCATGTCTACTGTTCTGTCACTCACCTCTGTCACAACTAAGTATCTTCTTGCTTTTTCGCCTTTCCTGTCATTTCTGTTTAATTGAAGCACAGTCTGTGGTGGTTTGAAAGAAAATGGCCCCCAAAGGAAGTGGCACTATTAGGGGCTGTGGCCTTTTTGGCGAAAGTGTGTCATTGGGGGTGGGGAGGGAGCAGGCTTTAAGGACTCTTTTGCTCAAGCTTCCCTCAGTGTGTCAGTCAGTCGACTTCCTGTTGCCGGCAAGATGTAGCACTCTCATGTCTGTCTGTGTGTGTCTCTGTGTATCTGTCTCTGTGTGCCACTGCGCATGCGTCAACCATATATCAGAAAAAAAAAGATGTAGCACTCTCAGCTCCAGCACCACATCTGCCTGCACACCACCATGCTCCCTTCATGATGATAATGAACTAAACCTCTAAAACTGTAAATGAGCCACCCCAATGAAATGTTTCATTTTATAAGAGTTGCTGTGGTCATGACATCTCTTCACAGCAATAAAAACACAAACTAAGACACAGCCTCCTCTCCTCTAGGTTGCTAGTACAAGACACCTGCAAAGTTTCCCTGTTCAGCTGTCGTGTAGTGGCCATTAGCTAGGTTCCTACTAGAGAAAATCTCTGGTTGATTCTTCACCATTGACTGTCAGCTAGCAACTATAAGTGTGTGTTTTCAGATTCCATTATTATACTGCAAAAGGAGGGGGAAACTCATGGTAAAAAATGAGGTTTCATATGCCTACACATGCTACAGTATGCAGAGAATGATTCTGAGATATTTTTCTGGACGGAGTTCCCAAGACGATAAATATATTCACAGTGTTCATATCTTCCTCATTCATCTCTTTTGTGGCCACTTTGCATGCATTTCACTTAAGAATTAGTACTATAGTAATACAAAGGGGCAGATATAAAAGCTGAGTGCTTTATAGAGTGAAGATGTAAGACAACTTTGAGATGATGATGAAAGCCACTTTCATTCTGCCTTGGCAAATATCCTTGCACTCGTCACAGATCTGAAGCCTTCAGAGGCCTCAAATATTTAACAGTGCCCAGTGCCCCGTGCCTCTTGATTATGCCCTACAAAGGAAATCCCCATCAGCTCCATCATATCCATCTTTCAGAGTGCCCCACCCCCCAGCTCTGATTTTGTTCTTGGATTTCTTTTTATAACCAATTTGGAAAAGGTCAAGACAAAACAAAGTCAATGCTGCTTTACAGGAAATAATGAGTGAACCCAACTGCTCCTCAGGATACTTCTTACAATATGGTTATCAGTACACGACCACAGTCAACATTCAAGGATGGATGATGCACTGGCACACTGGGTACCACCTCTATCTATAAAGAGAGCATGAACTCAAGAGGGGGATGCAGATGGACAAAGGGGAGTGGGAGGGGAATATGATGAAAACATATTGTGTGTATATACAAAATTCTCCAAAAACAATGAGAAAAGGATTCACAAAAGAGATACAAAAATCTTAAATGAGGTGCAACAATGAGAAGTAACATAATAAGTGAAACACCTATAAAAATTTCAACTAGCAATTAAAATATTGTCAAATTGTATCTTGAGAAAAAATCAACAACCTGATGCTTAGAATTTCTTTTAATTAAAATACACATAAAGGTTACATAGAAAAAAAACTTGACAGCAGGTATCTGTTTAAAATGGCAAGGTAAGCCGGGCGGTGGTGGCGCACGTCTTTAATCCCAGCACTCGGGAGGCAGAGGCAGGCGGATCTCTGTGAGTTCGAGGCCAGCCTGGTCTACAAGAGCTAGTTCCAGGACAGGAACCAAAAAAAGCTATGGAGAAACCCTGTCTCGAAAAAAAACTACTCTTGAACTACTGTAGTACAGAAAGGACATTCTGACACACCGTGGAGCTCGAATCCAAGCATAGCAAGGTCAACCAAGTAGCAAAATAAGCAGAGACAGTGAATACAAGAACTTGATTAAATAACAAAGGCCAGAAAGTTACTAAAATTGGATTAATGTGGTTCCTGTTAAAGGGGGCCAAGGATTTGTGTATAACATAGGGAATAACAATACATCAAGGGTGGGAAGGTACTCTCTAAATTGACTCCTCAAGATTCTTTGCCAGAACTGGATTCAACAAGTCAAGGTCAAGACTTAGATAAAAAGAAAGTTAAGAGGAATGTGAACAAAGTTTGGTCAAAGAGTCTGTGCCCTTTCAAAATAAATATATAAAAATTGGAACATAAAATTCAATGTAACTATTATAACATTTTTTGATTTTTCATGTTATTATTTTAATACATTTGTAATTAAAATATAATTACATCACTTTCCCCTTTCGTGTTCCTCCTTTTGCCCTTGTTGTGCCATCCCCCCACTCTCAGACTGACAGTCTCTTCCCCGCATTACCAACGTCACGTGTGTGTGTGTGTGTGTGCGTGTGTGTGTGTGACAAACATACAATTACAACATGCTGATCCCACTCTTTTTGTGTGTGTATCGATCTTCAGAGTTGATCATCCTGCATTGGGTAATCAATTAAGTGGATCATTCCCTGGAGAAAGTCAATTCTCCCTCTTCAGCTGTCATCAGTTGCTTATAATTTTAATCTGAGGTCAAATCGACATAAGAACAAAGAGGTTCAATATTTACTACAGAAGAAACCCTACCCTACAAAACGGTAATTGTCACGAATGTGAAACTCCACATAGCACAACAGATATAAATAATCACTCATGGATTCACAGAGGAAAGCAAATGAACAAATCCTAGGAAGTGAAGATTTTAATAATCCCTTCCAGAAATAGATAAAGTAGGAAAAAGTCACATTGCAGCAGAGCTAAAAATGTTTGCTTATGCATAAGGGACATTTACGAATGACACGCACCAGGCCTGCAGGAAAGCATCTAGGGACAATGGTTTGGGACATGAAACAGAAACTATAAATCAACACCATGTGCCTGAAAATTAAGAAATATTTTATCTTTGAGAAAAAAGAAACAAAATGGAGATGTGAAGATACTAAAAGCACCTCAAGTAAGCATTTTTTATGATGATGGATAAATAATAATTACCAAAATCATACAGGAAACAACATACCCCATGAGAAAATAAAAGATCTTGGGGAAAAAAAGAAAGAAAGAAGAATGTGCACTGTTACCACAATTGTACAACATAGTACTAGCCTTGCCTAAGCAGTTAAGCAAGAAGAGAAAAAGGAAGGGGGGATGAAAACACATAATAATATCACTGGATCCCCTTGATCCCCTTATGTTGTCTTATTGCTATTGCTAGAACTTCAAGCACTATATTGAAGAGGTATGGAGAGAGTGGACATCCTTGTCGTGTTCCTGATTTTAGTGGGATGGCTTTGAGTTTTTCTCCATTTAATTTAATGTTAGCTGTCGGCTTGCTGTAAATAGCTTTTATTATATTTAGGTATGCCCCTTGTATCCCTAATCTCTCCAAGACCTTTATCATAAAGGAGTGTTGAATTTTGTCGAATGCTTTTTCAGCATCTAATGAAATGATCATATGGTTTTTTTCTTTCAGTTTATTTATATGGTTGATTACATTGATAGATTTGCGTATGTTGAACCAGCCCTGCATCTCTGGAATGAAGCCTACTTGATCATAATGGATAACTTTTCTAATGTGTTCTTGGATTCGGTTTGCCAGTATTTTATTGAGAATTTTTGCGTCGATGTTCATGAGTGAGATAGGCCTGTAATTGGGAGGTGGTGGCGGGGAAGAGGCAGAAATCTTTAATAATTAAATTAATTAATTAATAAAAAAAAAATAATATCACTGGAAGCCGGGCAGTGGTGGCACACGCCTTTAATCCCGGCACTTGGGAGGCAGAGGTAGGTGGATCTCTGTGAGTTCGAGACCAGCCTGGTCTACAAGAGCTAGTTCCAGGACAGGCTCCAAAGCCACAGAGAAACCCTGTCTCGAAAACCAAAATAATAATAATAATAATAATAATAATAATAATAATAATAATAATAATAATATCACTGGAGAGCGACAGGATTGTGGGCCATTCGTGTTGATGCAGTAATCAAAAACTAACAAGAAAATGGATATGAAATCAAATAAAAATACTATAATAATTAGTTCCTTAAATATTAAAGAATTGTTTTAAGGGATTATATAAAATCTTTCAAGAGGAAATTCTAAAACTCTAAAACACTTTTATAACAGATCTACACATACGGAAAGAGTTGCCATCTTCATGTATAGTTATCAAAATATTCTAAAGGAGAAAATTTCTTAGAACTAGATTGTGTTAGTAAGTTAATTCAGAGAAAGTTGACCTTATAAAGTCGGAAGTATTTGAAATACACACACACACACACACAGTCATCCACTCATCTACGGGAAACTGGTTCCCAGTTATAATCTTGGATATCAAAATCCACAGGTACTCAAGTTGCCTACAAAAGATTGCACACTATTTGCATACAACTTACACACATCTCTCTCTACTTTGAATCATGTATAGATTACGTACAACACCAACATATACAAACGCAATGTGCACAGTTGCCACACTGTTATTTAGGGAGAAATGATCCCTAGTTTTATCTATTACTGTGTATAGGTGTAACCACTATAGCACTTAAAAGAGGCACAAAAAGAGCAACGTGTAAGTAGCAGGAGTTAGAAAAGGGCTGGGCTGCCCCGGCGTGTGCTACAGACCAGGGCATTTGAGCAGAGCCAGCAGTGTGCAGCATGTAGAACACTTACGTTTTACTGTTTGGAATTTTGAAAGAGAATTTTCATCCCTGGTTGATTAAATCTGCTGTTGGCTGAGTTTACAACGCTTCTCTAGAACATGGAAAACAACTGAAGAGAGAAGGGGGAAAATCTGCTAACTACACACCGACAACATAAAAAGCCAAAACACCAAATACTAAGAAACCAAACAACCTAATCAACGAATGGGTTAATGAACAGGCAGTTCTCCAAAGATAAAGTATAAATGGCCAATAAACACGAGAAAAATGTCCAGTGTTATCACCCACCAGGGAAACGCAAATCAAAACTGCACTGAGATTCTACCTCACCCCAGTCATCATGGCGATTGTTGAGGAAACAAGCAACAGCAAAGGACGGGAGGATGTGGTGCAAAGCGAACCCTTAGGTGCTGCTGGTGGGGATGTAAATGGTACAGCCTCATGGAGCTTAGTGTGGGCGCTCCTGAAGAAAAACAAAAGTAGGTCTACCGTATGCCAGCTATAGTCAAAGTCATCATGGGGTTGGGCATCCAACTCGGTGGCAGAGTGTTTATTAAGCACACAGGAGGCCATGAGTTCATTTCCTGGAGCCATGAAAGTAAGCAGATAACTATTGGATTATATCTTCAGCTCAGATGCCTTCCCGATAAGAGACCCAAAGCCACCGAGCTCGTGAGCTGTAGCAGCAGCTGAGGATTGAGGACAACGACCTCAAGTCTGCTGCTCTCAGTCGCAGTGAGCAACGAATGTTCTCCGACTCTGTTGTCAAGTAGAAAATTATTGATTGACTTTGAGACTCTGACATTCATCTCATACCGAGAAATCTTTAAGAGCTTTGTAGAATTCATTTTACCCATGCAATAAATCTATTGAGTAATGAGAAAAAGCATCCACTCACGAAAATAGAGAAATATTTCCTCAAGCAGTCACACCAAATAAATTATTCACCTCCTACAATATGCCACAAAATGTGATGCAAATAGTTTTTTGAAATGCAGTATTCATGCACACAGGAATGAGTGTTTATAAAATGTTAATGCCTGTCGGTATTTTATGGAGACTGTGACTTGTGCGTGACTCGAGCCAGGCATGGCATTGGTTCTAAGAACTCAGCAGGTTCAAACAAGCATTTTTTTTTACAGTGCAAAAATAAGCTTTACTTTTAAAAGACAAACAAACCCTAAAAATAAGTTTCTCTTGTGTATTTCATTAGCATGTCATGCCTCTGTCACCAACAAAAGATGTAAGTGTTCTTTTATTTTTTAAATTTCATGAAACATCTAGAACAATCTCACATTTCTACAAAGTGATTAGTAACCCTGAAGTAGGTATAATTACCCCCTCTTAAAAATTAAAAGAATACAAGACTTTCACGATGGTAAAGGCACTTTTTGCCAGGCCTGATAACCTGACTGTGATCCCTTGGATGCACCTGGGAGAAGGAGCCAACACCTGAAGGTCATCCTCCGACATATGTGCTCAAATTCTGAATGCGGTGGTGAAGGCTGTGCAGGTAAGTGGGTGCCCGTGCTAAAAGGAAACACCCTTTGATAGAATCGATGAGCCATGGGTAGCCTTTCTCAAGATCACAAAGGAAGCAGGCGCCCATAGGAGCTAAAGAAGCAGACAACTGAAAACAGAGAGGTCAGGGAGCAGAGAGGAACCACGGTGGTAACCAGAAGGCCATGCAGGCTGCCTTAGGAACTTTATAAGGAAAAGGGCACAGCTTAGGAAGCATTAACCAAAGATACACTGGTCCTCAATAAATAACTGGCACCCCTTCTCAGCTGGCACACCTGGCTTTCATTCATGATGCTCAGGCAAGGCACTGGAACTAACTTTTACTGAGGTTGCTAGGTGCCAGGCGTTCTGCCAAGCATCTTACAGCTTTCTCCCATCCGTCGAGATGGGCGCCCTTAGTGTTTCCATTTCCTGTAGTGTAAATGTGTATCTCTCTTTGTCTCTATATTCGCTTCCTATGGAAAACCAAAGCTCTGAGAAATTAAATGACCTGCCTAAGGATGTGCGGAAAAATCAACCGAGGAGTCTGGATGAACCAGGTAACATGACTCAGGATTCGTGGGTTTCTAAAGAGACAATAGAAAAAGATGCTGAAATGTTAGGAAAATATGATATTGGATAGCTGGGCCTTTCACACTCAGGGAGAAAAATGTCATGTAATTGCTTCCAAAGCAAAGTTTGTATTGAGCTGATGTGGAAGGAGAAAGTAGAGAATGCTGGAGATGGGAGCACAGAAGCATCAAGAACTTTCTAGAGCTTTGCGGCGCTACTTTCCTTTCCTTTTGATCTTTGAGTCTTTTCGTGGGAGTGGCGGACATGCACCACACTCAGAGGAGTCCAGAGGACAACTGCAGGTCCTTCCACCTTCTGTTTGAGATATGGTCTCTCATTAGCCTGGAACATGGGCCAAGCTAGCTGGTCTGTCTCTACCGTTCATTTGGCCATCTTTGAGATTAGAGATGTTCTTTTTGTTTGTTTCTCTTTTGTTTTCTGAGTCAGGGTCTCATTGTGTACCCTTGGCTATCCTGGGATTTTCTCTGTAGACCAGGCTGGCCTCGAACTCAGAGATCCATCTGCCTCTGCCTCCCGAGTGCTAGGATTAAAAGCGTGCGCCACCACCACCTGTAAAGGTGTCTTTTTTTTTTTTAAGAATTTTTATTTTTTTTCAATATTTTTTTCGATTTATTTATGTATACAATGTTCCTCCTGCATGTACACCTCTATGCCAGAAGAGGTCACCAGACCTCATTACAGATGCTTGTGAGCCACCATGTGGTTGCTGGGAATTGAACTCAGGACCTCTGGAAGAACAGCCAGTGTTCTTAACCTCTGAGCCATCTCTCCAGCCCCTAAAGGTGCCTTTTTAATGTGGTTTTGAGGAATCTAATCTCATGTTCTCGTGCTGCAAGTGCTTTACCTCAGCTCCTTTATTTTTATTTTGCTGTTGTTTGGAGAGAATATTTGTTGGTTTCTCTTGTTTTGATTTTTTTAGAGGTTGGGGTTTGACTGTTTGTTTGTTTTCTCAGACATGGTCTTGCTACGTGGTAGCCCCGGCTATCCTTGGGTTTACTCCATTGGCTGGCCTAGCCTCAAACACACACCACTCTTCCTGCCTCAGCCCCTCAAGTTCTGGGATCACATGTGTGAGCTACCACACTTGGCCATCTTTCCTTGCTATACACAATAGGAAGTACGATTTTTAAGTACTCTAATAATTTTGAGGTATTTTTAATTGGCTTGTGTACAATGTACAAGGATGAGATTAACCCCAAAAGCTTTTTTAGCTGGTTATCATTAAATAACAGATTACCAGTCAGATAAATAATAGTCAGACAGAGTAATTGTGAGGCAGTCACTCTCTGAGTGATCATATCTGTCATTGCTTCCCTGTAACAGTCAAGGCTGGACTTGTGTTGGAACATTTGCAAAGAAACATAAGATATTCTACAATATAATATCTGGTCTCCTATCTAGAAAGAGGAAGGTGCAGGGGTAGGGAGAGAGGGAAGGAGGGAGGGAGGGAGGGAGGGAGGGAGGGAGGGAGGGAGGGAGGGAGGGAGGGAGGGAGGATTTATTTAAACCTAAAAGACAAGAAGAGAAAATGAACTCTTGAAATTTTGAACGTTCTTTTATTTTGAAACACGTATCTCCAAATGCAAGATCAGGAACTACAATATCGCTGTCTTTCTTGGTGGGGAGGGGTGGATTCCAATGAAAAACATACAGGCACTTCAAAATGGATTCAAGTAGGTGAGCCAAGAAGAGGGCTGTTTTCCTCATGGCTGATTTAAAGGGAAGGACGGTTCCAGCAGAGAGAGCTGTTCTCCAGCTTAGAAGTCTCACTCACAGCCATCCGTCTAACTGCCACTGTGAGGAGCATGGGCTCACCTCAGACCCAGCAGTATGTTTGAGTCTCACCCCGTAGCAAAAGCACAGCGGTGGAGGGGTAGGGCTCAACTAATATTTGTTAAATTTGTGTGCGCATGCATCCATAACTGGATAAAAAAGAAAAGCTAGCACAGAAAACCCAAAATAGGGCAGTTCTTGTCTACAGCCACGGAAATAAGATTATGAAGCTGAAGGTGGTTGCATCGATGAAGTTTTCCCGATGATGCTACTAAGGACAAGTTCGTGAACTTGATCCCCTTGGAAGTCAAGCGAGCCTATAGGATTCTGAGCCTCCGCACTGCACTCTGCGGCTGGTCCAGCCCATTTCCTCTCAAAGGGGTGCCCGTGCCCACCAGAGCATCTCAGTTGCATCAGTCCTGAATCCAACCTAGAGGAAATGACTCCAAAGGCCTGTTCTGCATCTGAGCCTCTGTGTGACTCCTTCACTGTAAGGACTTCCTGCTACCTGTGCAAATGTCATTCGGGAGGGAACGAAGCCACAATTCTGTTGGGTATTGGTTAATCCTAAACCAAGCTCAGAAGCACACACGACTGTCATGTTCCCCACACCTGTGCACACACGACTGTCATGTTCCCCACACCTGTAGCACTGTAACAAGCTTGGAGAAACCGACTCCATCAACACCTTCATGGATTGCATATTCCGAGGATGAAATGAACATTACAAATACACAGACCAGTGAAAACTATTGGAAATGTTATCGCTTGGAGTGACTTTCATTAATCTGAGTTTTTGGAGATGTCGCCAGCAAGGTAACCTCTGAACTGAGAGCTCAATGATGAATAATTATGGGAAAAAAAATAAGAACCCATAAATGCTGACTACACACAAGGTAGGATTAATTAATCTAGCTAATCAGGGGGACCACTCCCTTCACTTGAATTCTTCAAATGATTCCCTTTGCGTTTCTGTTGTCTACTATCAAAATATCCTGTTGTGAAGCTAGTTATTGACCAGAAAATACTTTACCCTTAACAACATAGATTCTAGCCAAGAGAGCTTTGGGTTGGAGCTGGGTAAACATTGGCTTTCTGTAGCACCTATGGCCAGTTCTAGTGTCCAGTTTAAGATACATGACCTTGTATGTCACAAGTTTAAGGTGTATCCCCCCTCCCAGAGAGCCATGAATTATAGCAAACTCTGATACTGTCTATTTCCTTGTTCATGAGATTCCACCTGCCTGACTGGAGTGTCTCTGCCCAATGATTTTATTGAATCTCACAGTCATTTCCTGTGTGATTGTCAGGGGATTCATCAGAGGACAAAGGAAATGAAAAGCCCAGGCCCAAAGCTCTGGGAATGTCAATGAGCAAACAGATCTAACAAGCCCAGTGCACCGTGAGGAAAACAGGGAAGGAGGGAGGTGATCATTTGCCAAGGACAGAAGGGAACGTAAATTGAGTTTTCCTCCTGACCTTTGAAATTTTTGACATTTTTATCTGCTCATCACTTCTACAGTCATTTTCACAACTTCCTTAACAGCCTAAATAACTGCCTCGGGCAAAAACAAACAAAACAACAACCACAAAACCTGTAGTGGCTGCTGGAATCACCTAGTTGAAACTGCCATTAACAAGAAAATACGCTCATGTTCCTCTTAATGAAATCTCTAGAACACATAACACTGTGTTGTGAACTCAGTGCACGGGAACCACTGCAGGAATATGTAGTCTCATTTCTGTCCCTACCCCAGTAGCTAGCATCAGTCCCAGCATAAAGCCCCAGTAGGGTCCTCTACAGCACCTAGAAAAGTGGCTTGTCAAGTGACTCAGAGTCAGCCGGAGAGAAAGTGGAAGCTCGTGGCTTTTGAATTCTGACTGTTCTTTATTAGCTACTAAGCAAGCACTGGAAAACACCTCAGCTTTCTAAACCCCAAGGTCTTTCTGCGGAATAAAGATAAAGACCACTCACCCTACAAGGACACAGAAAGAACAAGTCAGGGCCTGCAGGACTTTGTCTTACTAGGAAGAGAAGTATTATGTTCTCTTTACTTTTCCTGAAAATGGTGTGAAATTTTTATTTTTATTAGTAGAAGAAACATGAGAGACAGGGGCACAGACCACTTCACATTAGATAAGGCAAATGTTTTGTTGGATGTGTATGTGTGTGTGTATTTTGGGTATACCCACATATATGGAGGTCAGGAAGTCAGGAACCATCTACTTTGCCTTTAAGATAGGGTCTCTCCGTGGCCTGGAACTTCACCAAGTAGGCTAGATTGGCTAGTCACTGAAGGGAAGTCTTGACTGCCGGTTCTCTGTTTTCACTTGTTGAGGAGGAATGGAACATTTGGGAGAGAGGAGCGGCTTTGGGGGATCTTATGTCTACCAGCTACCTCTGTCTAAGCTCTGCCTCAGTCTCGTCTCTCTGTTCTGCCTGTCGGAGAAGCTCACATCCCACATTCCCAAGGCAGAATAAAAGGAGAACCACAAAGCGATGCATGAGCGAGCGAGGGGGCTGAGGCGATCCCAAGAGACCGAGGTCCATCTCACACACCTTCATGGTTCTGGGCTTAGGAGAGAGTCTGATACATGGGGAACCTTGAAGGGAGGTAGGACGCACCTTGCCCTCTGGAGAAATGTCTAAAACTGACACCCACGGGGAAAGTGTTGTGGCTGCAGAAGGGTACAAGGAGCAGGATGGGGGGAGGCGGGGCAGAGAGGTGTGGCCAGGTAGAAAAGGCACTGAGCACTCAATGAGGAGCGCTAGCTCCTCCTGCTTCTGGCCATGTCGCTTCCATGGACCCATGTGTGTAGCAGTTGACTTCTTTTGGGGGTTCTCATTAGGTACCCCAGGCTGCTCTCAAACCCACTCCTCCTGCCTCTGCCCCTCGAGGGCTAGATTAAAGGTGCGTACCACCATGTTCAGATAGCTGCTATTTTTTTTGGGGGGGGGTTGACTGTTTTATACGTATGTGTTTGTTTGTATGTGTTCAGGTTCACACGGTGCAGAGGTGCATACAGAGGACAAAAGACACTCCAGCTGTTTTCTCAGATGCTGTCTACCTTGCTTTGGGGGACAAGCTCTTTCACTGGGGATCATTGCTTCACAAGGGCTGGCTGGACTAATCCTCCTGTCTCTACCTCCCCAGCACTGGAACTGAATACACATAACATAACACTGTTGTTAATTGTTTTTTTTTTTTTTTTAATGTGGATTCTGGGTATAAAAGTCAGGTCCTCACACTTGCAAAGCGAGTACTTTACTGATAAGCTATCCCCCCAGCCAGAGCTGGTGTGTCTAGACAAATGTATCTGTCCACTTTACCATCACACCGCAGGGCCATCCACACTGCTACCAACCTGCAAAGTTTCACGTCACTGCCGAGTTTCCACCGACAAAACGGGGCCCTCAGACTGGGTCTTCAAGCCGTGGTTATTCAGACACAAGGAAGGACTGGAGCAATGCTAGCCCCACTCGTCTCTCTCCATGCGTAATCCATGAGGCAAAGAATATTCAACAGCAAATCCCCTTGAAAAACCTCCTCAGAACAATGTCAAGTCACAGACTTTGTCAAAATGCCAAAAGGAGAAAGCATGAAATAGCCAAGCTAGTCTTTATGGGGTAAGCATGGTGTTTTTCCCTAAGAGGGGAAAAACTGCTGTCTGATCAATATGGCAACCACAGCCATCCATTCTTCTCGGGAGCAGAGATGAGGCCATTTTAGTGGTCTGAGTGCTTTAGAGCTGTGGGCACAGCCTCTGCAATCCATCCCAGCCCATCGCTCAGAGAAAATTAGCTGCCACCTAGACCAATAGACCTAGCGAGGCAGATGCAGTGAGTGGCTACAGCCACAGAAAGACGAGGGAACAGAGATACTCAACAAGCAGGCAGCCCTGACCCCCAAAACTAGCACCCAAACTCCTCCTGCTCAGGAAGATGGTGGCCATCCTCCTGGGGACAACTTGGGGTGTGTTTTATACATGTTATGCAGTTGCTTATCCTTTCTCCTGTCTTGCTATTGGTCAGCCAGCTTTTTATTAGACCAATCAAGCGCAGCAGCAGCACATCTTTTCATAATTAAACAAATGTACCACATCTTTATATTGTTTACAAAGGCAACTGAAACAAACCTAACATATCTTTGCACAGTTAAAGCAATATTTCCCAGCATAAACAAATGTAACACATCTCTACATAATTAAATATTCCACAACAGGGGCTGGAGAAATGACTCAGAGGTTAAGAGCACTGCCTGCTCTTCCAAAGGTCCTGAGTTCAATTCCCAGCAACCACATGGTGGCTCACAACCATCTGTAATGAGGTCTGGTGCCCTCTTCTGGCCTGCAAGCATATATGCAGGCAAAATACTGTATACATACATACATACATACATACATACATACATACATACATAAATATTCCACAACAATAAGGTCCTTACGAAGCAGAGTAGGAGAAGGCATAGACAAAGGGTGTGATGGAAAGTCAGACACTGATGAAATCTAAAGCCAGAGACGGGAACACAAGACCAGGAATGCTGGAGGAAGGAACACAGCCCTGCGAACACCAGGCCTGTACTAGAACAAATCTGTTTTAGGCCACAAGATTTATGGTCACTTTTTCAGATTCCTGATGGAAAATCAAAACTCAATTTTAAATTATTCAAACAGAAAATTAGGGAAAATCTCATCCACTCTCAAGGGAAATGATACCAAATGCCAGTCTTGATCTGACTCCTTATGGTTTGAATATGCAGAAGCTTGGTCCCAGCTTGATCTGCTGGGAAAGGGTGGTCCCTCTAAGAGGTGGGGCTCAATGACTGATCAAAAGACTGAGCTCCTCTCCTATGCCATCCTATCTTCTTATATTATCACCTCACAATGATGCCACCAAGCGCGAGGTCCTCAATAATCCCTAAAGCCAGGCTAATATTAGTGCCATGCCCTTCAACCTCTAGAGCTCTACACTAAATAAACCTGTTATCCTTATAAAACAGCTGTCTTGAGTATTTCATTACAGTAACAAAAACAGACTAATTCGCTCCTGATTTGGGAATTATAAAAGATGTGAAAGTAATGGCTGAAACTAGATTCTGTGAAATGAATGCAAATACTTTAAGTGAATGTAAGGAGAAAGCTTTTTAACGTGGCATGGGGCCCAAGAAGAGGAGTTTAGAAGTGTGACTTAAAGTCCCTTGGAGGGATGGACAGAAAGAAAATGAGAGAGAAGTTAATAGATTACATTGACAACAGATCAATAAGGAATTGTCTAGTCTGAAGGGTAAAGGAAAAATTAAAAAGTCAGAGATCTGGGCACCTGTGAAGTGCTACCAAAAATGTAACCAAAAATGATTGCTGTAGTGGTTTAAATAGGAATAGTCCCCATAGACTCGTGTGTTCAAATGCTTGGCCCATCAGGAACAGCACTATTAGGAGGTGTGGCTTAGTTGGAGTAGGTGTGGCCTGATTGGAGGAAGTGTATCACTGTGGAGGTGGGCTTTGAGGTCTTAGCTGCCCAAGTTAGGCCGAGTGTGGCATTCACTTCCTGCTGCCTGCCAATCTGGATGTAGAGCCCTCAGCTACCTCTCCAGCACCATGGCTGCCTGCCTTCTGCCATGCTTTGTGCCAAAACAATAATGGACTGAATCTCTGAAACTGTAAGTCAGCCCCAGTGAAGTATTTTCCTTTATGTCAGCAGCCATGGCCATGGTGTCTCTTCACAGCCATAGAAACCCTAAGACAATTGGGGCCTCAAAAAGGGCAAGAAAAAGAAAATAAAATATTTCAACAAATAATGACCAAATTCTTCTCAAATTTGCTGTGGGACATAAAATTATAGATTATGAGAGATTCAATGAAGCCCTGTTAAGATAAAAAATCTAAAAAAAAAAACAATTTAAAAACATAATCAGGCATGTTTTAATCAGTCTTCTGAAAACCAAAAGTACTTATAAGATTTTACAAAATCATGTTTTAAAAAAAAAATAAGTCTAAGTGTTAACTGTGATGGGTTTTACAGATATATTAAGGTCTCATGTCAACTCCACTTAAAAATAAAGAAATATGGTGGGGGAGATAGCTCAGTCAATAAAAGTCTGTGCCTTGCAGGCACAAGGACCCGAGTTCACCCCCAGAACCCATGAGGAAAAGACTGAGAGTGGGAACATGCCTGGAGAAGCAGAGACCAGCAGATCCCTAGGCCTCACTAGTTGATCAGCCTAGACAAATCAGTGAATTCCAGGCTAATGAGGTTCTGTCTCAAAACACAAGGTGGTGTGGAATGACATTCAAGATCGATCTCTGATCTCCACACCTGTGTACACATATGTGTGTGTGCATACACCTGAGCACACACACTAAGAAAGTCAGGAAAAAAGTAAGCAGAAATAATCAGTCTTACAATGATCACTTACAATTACAATTGGATCTATTAAGTCAGAAACTCTTGCAATTGGATCTATTAAGTCAGAAACTCTTACAATTGGATCTATTAAGTCAGAAACAGAAATCAGAGAGTCTAAGTATAAGGATGGACACTCTGGGCTTAAAGACAGAGAAGGAGGACGTTTGGCTGGCAGTACAGTTGGATCTAGGCCCTGTGACAACAAACAAGGAAATGGAGACCTCCTCTTTCAACCTCAGCGTGTCAAATTCTGTCCTTTTTCCTACAGGGCTTCCAGATGAGCTCAGCTGCTGGCCTGGGAGCCACTTCTGTGATACCGTGAACCCAGCCATGCAACAGAGCAACAGAAACAGGAAATCAATGGTCAGGAATAATAAGTGCCCAGCTTGTTACAGTTAGAAAATGAATCAATAGCACATAGTTTTCCTAGTCAGGGAGATCAATGCTGCACTTCTTTCCCAGGCTGCATAATAACTTGCTATTATTATTGATTTAGCAAAGTGTATTCTAGTACATCCATATTTTCAAAAATGCACATGCCCCTGTTTCTTGTTATTTTCAAGTAACCCAGCAAGCAATCTTAGGGATCTGCCTGAATGTATGTGTGCTATGTTTCTTTTCTCTAGGAGACAGATGGTTCGAACAGAAGTGACTTCACTAAAGGAATACACATTTTTAAATGCTAACAGCTATTATCTCATTAATCTCTAGAAATAGATTGATTTGTAGCCCCCCCCCCAGAGACTCATTTATTCACGTTTCACACTGCCTGTGAAAGGTTTAAGGTTTTAGTTACATGGCTACATAAACAAATCTCCCCCTCTGTTGGTCTGTGCATACCTGGGCTAACTTGAGATCTGATTCTTTGCTGTTTTAGTTTTGATACAACAGTCTTGATTTATCTTTCCTAAATGATACCATTATTTTCCTTGAATCTACATTCTCCTCTTTCATATTTTTAATATTCAATTTTTCTAAAATGATTTGTGTCTATTTTAAATATGTGTCTGCGGGAGCAGTGTGCACATGAGTGCAGATGCCCACGGAAGCTAGAGGAGACACAGACGTCTGGAGTGGGAGTTAGGGTCATATGACTGGGTGCTGGGAACCAAACTCACGTCGTCTGCAAAGGCAACACTTGCTCTTGTTCACCCAACCATCTCTCCAGTCTCATTTTTAAGTGTCTTTGTCATGGACTTCTTAAATATTTGTGTGGTCGAAAATATTTCTTTGTCATTTCTTGTTTAAGAAAATCTTTAACTGTACTACTCAAATATTTTATTTTGCACCTTTCCTGCTTTACTCTCAACATTTTCTATCACTTTATTGACAGATAACTTACAGTCATCTCTAGGTTTGATAGGTCACCTATTTCTACGGGCATCACCACAACCCAGACTTAGAACGCGCCATCATTCCGCACTGCTGCAGTTAACCCCCGCTTCCATTCCAGCCCCCTAAAAAAACATTTGTATCTAGAGGATCGGCCTTTTCTAACATTTCCACTTGACATATGTTTTTAAAGACTATGTTATTGATATATCACTCGTTCTGTCCTTTGTGTGGACAAGTGGTGTGTCCAACCTCCATATCTGTTGGTTCTACATCAAGTGACCATGGATGAAGAATGGTCCAAAAAAGAAAGACAGAAATGGAAAAAAAGATCCTCTCTGCATTTCCCAGTTCAGCCCCTGCCACCTGCTGTCATGACTTCAATGCGTGATCTGCACAGGGCTTTGACCATCTCCTGACCTGCTGTGCCTTCACCAAGGTCAAAGACAACAACAAAAGACCCTGGGGCAGCGAGAGCCTGGCTTGTGCCTGCCCTTGTTATCTGAGCCTTTAGCTTCCAGATAAAACATCTGTGCAGCGCTTTATGGAAACATAAAAACTGCAATTAGCATCCCACATAAAGGAAGTAGGGAGTTCTCTGTGTGGCTCATAAACCCGGGGAGTTCTATACCTGAGAAGAGAGGCTGAAAGGATGTCGTGGCCTGTAGGCTTTCTGGGCAGTGCTTGAAGCAGGTCATGGGAGCTTCCCCGGGAACTTTCAGTTTTCACCCTGAATTGATCACATCTCTGTTTATCCGACATGGGCATCTGAGTAAAAATTACCTCAGAGGGATGAGTGCTTGACTTGACTGTGTATAAGGCAGGCCAGTTACCAGGGAGAGTAACAGCCCAGAGTCACTGGCACCCATCTCTCCTGAACCTCTTCCTTCCCTGATCTGCTTCTGTGTTGCTGAAGTTTCTCCCACATCCTTGGCTCCTGTGCCTGCATCCCAGCATTTATTCTCCTGGGCTTTAACTCTTTGGATGCTCAAAATTTTCTTCCCACCTCCAACTCCAGAGCTTAGGCAACTTCTGGCCCCATGTTGGCCCCTAAGAAGGATTACTAGGAAAGAAAGAAATGGGGGCTCTGTGGGTCCCATGATCAACTGTGTTGTAGTCCTCTGACTCCGGAAGCCCGCAAGTCTCTCGTAAACCTTTCCCAGGTGCACACGCTCATCAGCTGACCTCACACAAGAGGCTCCAGTCCCAAGAAGTCCCTGTGTTCTTCTGGGCCCCTCTTTCTCTGTGTGACAGAGAGCTCTTGGGGTTACCTCTGGAGTGCTCACTCTCCAGTGTCACGGGCTTTGTGGTTGAATTCCTCTGAGACACTGGTGCTGGACTTCAGCCTCCAGTGGCCTGGAGCCATCCATGACCAGAAAATAGAATATTCCTTCACTACTTGATTTCTGCTTGACCTTCTTGACCCTCTCTGATGGAACCCTTGTTTTATTTCAAAGACTGTAAAATCGTGTAGACATTGGTATCTGGGACCATAGATTCTCGAAAAGGGAAGATAGTCTGAAAGTTAAGACAAACATGGATCTCTACAGAAGTCACGTGGTTTCAAGAATTTTAAAATTTGTGAAAAGCCATTGAGTTGATAGGAGTTTCTTTAACCTCCAGGAACAAGAACCATCACGTGATAGCCAAACATGGAGCTCTGATCTTTCCAGCATAGTAAAGTGGTTCAACTTATTTTAAGTTTGTTCTTTGGAGAGAATACAATTCAACTGCAGAAATTTTGCTGTCGTTGTTATCATTGCTATGTCTGTCTTCCTTTCATAAAAGGATGTCATGAGAAGGGAGGGTTCCTATCAAAGTTTGTGTTGTGGATAAACCCACTAAACCTCTCAGAGTTCAGAAGGATCACTATAGTAGGCAAAAACCTGACTAATAGAATCTGAGGGTAAAAACAAAGTGAATTAACTCATATAAATCTTTTCTATCATGTCCCGTTTTTTCTTCTATGGCCTCTCTCTAATGCCCAGTTGGTGTTTCTTGCTATTCTCTCGCCGTTCTTTCTATCCCACATGGTTTCCAGTTTATAGTCAGACAGTTAACAAGGACTCATTTCATGGAATCACAAAAACCTGTCGAACCTACCAAGGAAGTGCTTTACGGCTCAGAGGGGGCATGGCTATGAAGTTCTCAGGCAGATACCCAGAGCAAGCCTCTTCCTCTATCTCTAGGGATAAAGGAATAAACAGTTAATTTCCTGGGTTATGATCTTATGTTAATTGAAATCAAGATGAAGGGTAAACGCAGAACATTGGTAGCTTGTTGAGTTAGAGAAAAGGCCAGTAGATTATGCCTTCCTGAGTCAGTTGTTAGAGCAGATATACTGTCTCTTTGCTTAATGCCCCCTGCTTGGGGCTCCTTTCTTGTCAATGAATCCTGTCAAGACAGTTGTGGAAGACCAGTTTTATGTAGATGAGAACAAAGGTTTGGCTGAGTGAATACTTTCACACCATGACTTCGCTGTGTTGGGGGAAGATATTTAGTTTCCCGTATAGGAAAAGACAGGTTTACACTACTGGAATATTATAGAAGGGAGAAATGTCTTGAATCCACAAGATTTCAACAGAATTGACAGCAACTATCCAAAGACAACTGTTCCTGCAGCTGTGCAAAACGGGTCCCCCACAAGTGGTACCACTGGGTCTGTCTAGGAATCTGTCAGCTGTGCATTTGCTAAAGAACACTTGGGGACTCACAACAGGCTCCCCTGCAACAGGCAGTTACAGGTGAGTCCGCCCCAACCTTGGCTTTAGGTTTTAAGAAGAACATTCAGATGCAAGATGCCAAGACACATACCCAGATCTGGGATACTATGCCTTGTTTGGCATTCAGGGATGATAACAGGGTCCTGCACACAGGTTCAGAGGAGGCCAGAGACACAAAACATACAAGAAGTTCTGGCCACACTCTCCGACTGTAAGGAACAATAACTACAGTTACCTTGCTGTGTTCCCAGGCCCCACGTGCTGATGAATGCATACCCAAAAACCTGCTAAGCTAGACCAAAGGTACTGAGTTAAGCTAAGGCCACCCATTCAACAGGAGCTGGGGACACCATTGTCTACTCTGGACCTTGAAGGATGGGACTCTATCATTTAGAACTCTGCCTTCCTGTGTTCCACCCAGACCACAACCGTGTCCATTTATCTCCATCAGAGTCCTGGTACCAACCTTCTTCCCTCAGCAGTTTCTCTGGGATAGTAAAAGGTAGGATACGGTGAGGGAAGGGGGAGGATGGTAGCCTGCTAAGACGCCGAGTTCAAGAGCGCGGCAGGAAGCTGGCTTCGGGACGCGTGGGGACACTTAGGAAGGGTGACTCACCAATAGCAAGTGACTAGCCATGGGGTAGAAGGTCCAAGCCCTCTCTCAGTTTGCTTCCCTCCCTCATGGCGGTCTAGGCCTGCCTTGAGGACCCATGTTCTTAGACAGAAGGACTGCCATAACAACAGACTTAATCAACACCAACTGGATCGTGACTTAAAACAACAGAAACGTACTTCCCTGTACATTGTTAGAAGTCAAAGTCACGTGTGGGCAAGGCCACATCCCTCCGAAGGCTGGAGGAATGAATCCTGCCTGGCCTCATCTAGTTCCTGCTGGTTGCCACCATTCCTTGGTCTGCAGCCGCATTGCTCCAACCTCTGCACTGTCATCACACACGGCCCTCTACACGTGATTCTTTATTAAAACCCACCCCTTTGATCCTATTCAAGACAGCATGCCCACCTTTGGTACTGTCTCTTGGTCTTCCTGTCCCTTCCCTATTTCATCCAGACCCTTGTCTCCAGCTCTGAATACAGCAGGAATTGATCTTCAGTTGCCAACCTGTCCTGCTTCTTGATCTCTGGAGACCCAGATCTGGCCCAGAGACTCACTCAGGCACTGATCATTTGGGAGGTCCATGATACCAGCTCATCTCAGCATCCCAGCTCACAGCTACCAAAATCTGCACAGCAGACCCCAGAGCTGATGGTTTGCCATGGATTAGTTCCTCAAATCCACAAAACCAACAGGAGCGGTAATAACTCCTGCTGTCCCACTGTATAGATAAGGGTAATGAGCCTTAGAGAGTTAAATACCAGTCCCAGGGGCACACATCTACAGAGTACCAGCACTGGACTCCATCCTGAGCCTGTGACCATGCAGCCAGAGCTCCTGGAGAGTGTCAGTTTCCCAAGAGAGTGGGCGCACACGGTCCTGTAGACATTGGAGAGTGGGTGGTATGATCTCCAAACTAAATCCCAGGGCTCTGGTTTGAACGAATGTGTCCCTCCCAAATTCAGATGTGGGGACATATCCCCTAGGAAAATGGTTCTGAAGTGAGAAGAGATTACTCCCATCATTTTTCCCAAGAATTTATAGACTTCACTAATCCTCCCATCTCTTCCACCATGCAAGAACTCGGGCTTGCTAATCCTGCCGCATGAAGACAGAATAACACCGCCTCATGCTGGAAACACGGATTATCTCACGAGACCCCAAACCTGATGGCTTTGTCATCTTGGGCTTCCTGCCCTCCAGAGCTGTGAGGAATAAGTGTCTATCGCTTATAAATTACTCCAATTTGGGTGTTTGCTATACCAGCACAAATGGAGTAAGATACCTGGTAACCAACCTCCTTCCAGCCCTCCCTCATCTTTCTTAACACATAATGGAGAAAGTGTGTGTTTGGTGTGGTTGGGAAGCAATTAACACCTTCCTGGGATTTGTTAGACTCTTCTGTCCCCTACCATTTTTTTAGGCAAAGTAAACCTCAAGCTTATGAAATTTAACAGGCGATCACCTAGAACAGAAAGATGAACCTGGTCATCTTCTCTTTTTGACACTTTGAATTTACATAAGTCATAGTATTTTGCTTTTGTGGTAGTAACTATAGGTCAGTAGCTTGTTTTTAATACATTTAGATGTACAGGATGTGAATTCACTTCTTGATGACTAATAATAGTTTTCTATTCTTTAAATAGAAACATTTAATACTTAAATACTTCTAATATTCAAATAATAAAAATATATCTCCATATGGAAAAGTCAAGAAAGGGGCACACAGAAGACTCAGAAGTGGGAACCGTGTCCTGTACTGTGCCACCTCTTAAGACTGGGACACTCCAACAGAAACAGCAGCAAAGCCAGTGGCCCCTACCCAATCCAGCTCCAAACACTAGCCACTTAGAACAACTACATGGTTTTGCTCCTTGCAAGGGGAAGAAATCCACCACAAGTTTTAGAAAACCTCAACCATCACATGCCCCACCAAAGACCTCCACAAAGTTTACAAATTTATTCTCACAAATGAATCTACCCTGCCAATCATCAGGTTGGGAAGCAGAGAGAGAGAGAGAGAAGACCAGCTGCAGCGCAAGAACAGACATCCTTTCTCCCTGGGGCATGCAGAACTTTCAGGTCTTCTTTTCATAAGAACTGCTTCCCTGCTTCCCGAAGAGCCTTGATCTAGAAAATCAGAGACTGTGAGAAGTCTCACTGTTGGAAATCACATCTGTGAGAAGGAAGCATCTCACTCTTGCCTGACATCTCACTGACATGTAAACACAGCTTGGTTTCCAGCTCCAGACACTGGAGTCTGTGATGCTGACAGCAGCGCTCACAAACACCTTAACTTGGTCGTTTCCAAGGAAACAAGAGGTTTGATTCAATTCACTCAGCACTGCTTTGCTTTCAAGCCTTATTTTCATTTCACCAAAGTTTTGCCCTTCCCCAAAATCCAACCCTACTCCTGCCTTTCCTGTATTTGTATTTGGTGGAATGCCCCACGGTTCCAGCATGCCATGTCTATCACAGAAATGGGCCAATAAATCTGGCCTTTTGGGGACATAGATCTGTCCCTGGTGATCTTACGATGACTGAACCAAAGCTGTTTACATTGATGACTGAACCAAGGCTGTTTATACTTAACGTTCATTAATCTGAGTCTGATTTTTTAATGATTGTTTATCCTTTGAAATAAACAAGCAAATAAATTGCAGTTCTCAGGCTATGTCAGAGAGACATCGTCAAGCTGTGACTTAACTCTTCTTCAGAAACCACCAGGTAATTGGAATTCACTTTCCCGCACCACCATTAATGCCGCAGTTCATCTGTTTGGGTATCTGTGGCTCGGTTTAGTTCCACTAAGGCCCTGATCAGTGTTTCAAGGAATCCTATAGTCTCTAATTACCCCAGGTGTGCTTCACTGCTTAGCATCAGCTCAGGGCTGCACGGCTCTGACAAGGCAGCCTCTGTGGCCAAGACCACAGCTCTCCTTGAGTCAACTCAATAAGAATCCTGTGGATGAAAAGGACCACAGCCTCTCTACAGCCTCACGAAGGAGGATCATTCGATTTCATCACAGGACTCTCTGAAAAGTGGAAGGAAGGCAAGGCAGGACTCCGGCTCACTTCCCCACGGAGCCATCTGTTCTTTTGTTCCTGCTTCCCTGCAAGCATCTGCTCTCTGCTTGCTCTGGGCTCTGCTGCTAGGCTAACCTAAGGCTCACACATGACTGTGCAATGAGCTTTGCTACAGCCTCTGTGAGCCTCAGAACTCAGTGACCAAGACCAATGCTAGAGTCAGATTAGTGCCTTCTTTCTTGGTCAAGTGTCCATGAAATATAAACCCAGAGAGGTGTGGCTCTCTTGGGCAGGGCTGTGGATTGGAAACAGATTGAAGCAAGAAGAGGCACATTTTGGATCCATTTCTATGTCAACCTTAATAACAGAGAATAAAAGAGATCCAAGTTTTATTCACATCCTGTTTCCCTGCTGCAGGTCTTAACAGTTGTTTGACATTTTCAACCTTCAAGAGAAACTATTGATAGATCATGGATATGGCTCAGCCCACCATGAACTTGGGACTGAATCAGGAACATGACTGTCAGACCATACCAACAGGAGACAGAGAGAGAGAGAGAGAGAGAGAGAGAGAGAGAGAGAGAGAGAGAGAGAGAGGGAGAGAGAGAGAATGAGAGATTGGTACAAGACATTCCCCATCAGAAATACAACTTTCAGCCACTGGCCTAGTTTGAATTGGTTCAGGCAGCATAGAATTATACCACTATTAAGTCACATATTATTATACCATTATTAAGTCATATTGTGTATTTGCAAGGTCATATTCCAAGGAAGAACCAGCAGGTGTTGGGAAGGCTTCATCTTCAGGCAGGCCTGCATCCATTCACGTGAACCTTCCAGCTCTCTGATTGAAGCAAATCCCTCTCTACACCTCAGTTTCTCATCTGAAAACAGTATGCAGCGCTACTTTGCCCAACATTGAACTTGAATATGATAGTGTCATTTGTTCTCTCTTAAAGCTCCAAACATATCAGAAATGGAGAAATCCTGGAAAGCCTGGGTTCATATTGAAAAGTCAACAGTTCAATCAGGACTCCTCTCGTGGATTCTCACTCCAACCTTGGTAGGTTGTCCCCAGAGAAAATCCCATAAGAGCACCGGTCTCTCCTGGATAAAGTCAACGTAACACATCTGACAGTTGTAATTTATAATTTTAATTTTTTAAGATAAAGAAAGTGGGAGTCTTGGGCTGGAGAGATTTCTCGGCAGTGAGGAATATTTGTTGCCCTTGCAGAGGACCAGATTCAGTTCCCAGCAACGACAAGGTGGCTCACAACCATCTGTAACTCCAGTTCCAGGAGACCCATGCTCGCTCGCTTCTGAACTCTGTGGGCACTGCACACGCATGGTGCACATACATGCATGCAAGCAAAACAGTCATAACACGAAAAATGATTAAATACAAGAAACAAACTTAAATGGGGGTGGAGAGATGGTTCATCAGATGGAGTGATTATTACTCTTGCAGAGAATCAAAGTTCAGTTCCCAGCACCCATATCAGGTAGTTCACAGCACCTGAAACACCAGCTCCAGGGGATGCTATGCCCTCTTCTGGTCTCTGCATACCGGTGCATACACATGCATACAGACACACACACACACAGAGAGAGAGAGAGAGAGAGAGAGAGAGAGAGAGAGAGAGAGAGAGAGAGAAAGGGGAGAGCTTTTCAAAGCAGTGATTGAAGATTTAACGAGCAAGTTAGTGTCTTAACCCGCTCTGTGGGGAGGACTTTGATGATGTCACTGCATCCACTGCATCTTCACCTGCTTCACAGCATCCAGTGGTCCTCTAGCACCTGTGTTGCTTCGCTTGGAAGAATTCTTTGCCAACCCTGCTTGCTGTGTCATTGGCAAGACTAAGGTACCAGGGACTGAATCTGTCAGGAGCCCTCAAATCAGGGTAAAAGGGAAACGGCTCCCCTGTGTTTTCAGCAGGTTCCCAGCATCGTTCCAACGCGATTAGGTTCAGCTGCTCATAGTGGCTACCAACTTGACAATCCCTCTTTCCTAGTTTATGGGTCATAGGGCATCCATATATTTCACCATACATTCTGGGTATGTGTTGGAAAAGAAGGTCTGCGTGAGATTAACCTGGGGTCAGAGGACAGATCAGAAGAGATGGCCTCAGCCAATCCAATGCATGCTCTAGTAGAATGAAAGAATAAGAGGCTCCTCACAGCTCACACACACAGCCCCCCAACAACCCCCATAAGGCCCCTCCACACAGCCCACACACAGCCCCCATACAACCTACACACATATATCCCCTTACAGTCATGCCACAGCCCCCACACACAGTTCACACACACACACACACACACACACACACACACACACACCCTTTCTAAAAGGTAATCAGTCTTCTCCTGGTCAAGACTTGAACTCAGAACTGAACATCAGCTCTCCTGGGTCTACAGGCAATTGAACACAATGCTCAGCCTTCAAAATCATGCCAAAAATCTCCTTCTAATGAATAGATGTATGTGTACATACACTATAACATAGGTGTACACACGCACACATAAAGTATATATTTATATATACAGAGAACAACATCAGGTGTAGACGTATTTCCCAGTGGTCTAGTCACTCCAGAGAACCCTGACTAACACCTACAGCTTCTTCCTTTGTCTCACTTCCCCACTCTCCCAGGGTCTCCTCACAACCCAAACTACTTACATTTGAACCTTTATCTCAAGCTCTGTCTCTGAGGACCCCAGACTCAGCGGCCTGACCACCTATGTTCCCAGCCACCTATCCCTGGATGTCTTTTCATGCCAGCTTCCTGTAGAGTACAATGTGGCTACAGACATTTAGACAACGATACATAGAAACAAACACATTGGATGGAAGGTGCCTGAAAAAGCTTTTGAAATGCCTGTTAATAGGCAAAAGAAAAGAAAGAAAGAATAACAACCGTTTTTCTGCCCTTCTCCCCATCTTAACCAATGTAACAATACCTGCTCGCTGTCTTACAACCATAGGGAATCAGTAGCTCCTCACACCCTGAAACACTAGCCATCCCTGCTGAGTCCACTCCAATTGTTCCCGCTAAAGCACCGCATGCATCTGCAATATTTTAACTCTCCTTTCTCCATTCAAACAAGTTTGAAATTCTGCCCTATGATATCCAGAGGGGTTTCTGGCCACGGACTGAGAACAGTGTTTTTCACTTGTGTGTTCCAGAAGCCCGAGGCCTGCTAGAAAGAGCTTCTGAATATGAGTGAGTTGTCTTAAAAGATGGAAGGAAAGAGGTGACCTCACTCAGAATACATAGAGTCCCTTGTGCTAGGGAAGAAGAGCAGAAGCAAGGTTTGGAGCCAGCACATCTCTTAAGTGAGTCACTTCTACCTCCCATCTCAAGGAGCTGCGGGGGATGCCAAGACCAGAAGGACCACACAGGAAGGGACAGCTTGGTTCTCAGTGGTAACCTCCAAGGACTGCCAAGCCCAACTCTGTTAAGATGTCAAGGAAATCTGGGTAGTAGGCCTAAGCCCCTTTAAAAGCATAAGAGTAGAAACGTGCCAGCTTCTCCACTACTGTGGCACTTGCTGAAGAACTAAAACCATTTGCTTTTCATTCCTTTAATGAATACAAATTCTTATGCATTGGTGACCTGGAGAGAAGAGAGCTCAGCATCTAACCAGGACCATGGCTGATAGCCCACCTGTAGGCTCGTGGTTTGCGTTATGAATCTCAGACGCTTCCCAGCCATCAAATGAGATGATTCAGACCAAAGAAGTAGCTCTATGACACATTTACAGATGAGTAAAGAAGATTCAGAGATCGAGTGTCTTACCAATAGTCCCCCAGTCACGACAGATCGTCATTCAGACCCGCGTCCGACTGGTTTGTGCAAGGGTGGCTTCCCGCTTGCTCACCATCCTCTGAGCCCACAAAGAGCAAGCCCAGCACGAATCTGAGGAAGACTGTACTTTAATCTCTGCTGAAGCTTGCCAAGAAGAATGAGTTATATCTTGTCATTCAGCGTGAGAGTTATCCAGAACCAAATGCTGCATCTGCTAGAGTTCCAAGTGGCTTCCACAAAAACCATTCCTATTCATCATACCTTAAGGAGACACACTAATCCCCTATAAGCACATATTAATTATCCCATTAGAAACGAACTAGAGTTAATTATAGTGCCTTCCTAGTTTAAAGGAGAAAAAAGAAAAAAAAAGAAAGAAACAGGCCTGCAGCCAAAGAAGGCTCAACTCTATATTCCGAGATGAGAAAAGTGTGTCCTTGTCTGTGAGCTGCCTCTTCGCTGGGAAGGAGGAAGTTTGAGAGGTCAACCCCTCAGGCTTCACCACCAACACAGAAAGCCTCTCTAGGCCTTGCCTGTGGCATATCTCTCTTTAAGGAAAGGCCCTGGGCCACTGGAAAGATGTGTCCATCAATTATTAAGAAAGCTTAATAAATCAATGAGGAAGGAAAATTGCATGTCATTTTCCTGGCATTCAAATGTTTTCATTATTTATTACTAACATCCATCCATTTAGAGGAGACTAATGTAAGCCAATGCTTTAAAAAAACAAACAAACAAACAAAACACAACCAGGCAGGTCACAATAGCCCATGCCCAGAATCCTAGCACTTGGGAGATAGAGACAGGAGGATCAAGGGTTTAGGATCATCCTCAGCTACATATCCAGTCCAAAGACCAGCGTGGGATACGTGGGATCTTTCTCAAGAAAAGCCAGTGAGCAGATCAACCGCAGAGTCAAAGAGATAAGAAAGTGAGTCTTCTGCAAAACCAGGCAATGTGTGGTACTCACTACTGACATTTCTGTGAAGGTTTTTTTTTTCTGCTTTAAGTACACAAAGAAAAAGCATATTGAAGCATGCCGCAGTCCAGAAACACAGCAGCCCTGAGGTTTGCCTTCTGGTTTCTTAAAATAACTACATCAACTAAATCTCATCCTTGGTCTTTCTCGGGATGTCCTGCCGATGTATGAGTGTTAGCCAACGCCTTCAAAGTAAAATGTGTTTGGTCTCCTGCAGTCACTCAGAAACACTGTTGGAGTGAACGACATTTCCCCATTGCAAAGAAGACGCACAGCTCTGACACTCTAAAGAGAGCACTTGAGAATTATCCTTGCTCACGTGACTAGAACATTGTGCTCGACGCGATAAAAGACTCTCTTTCTGATAACAGAAGATGAAAACCCACAAACTTTCACCACTACTTCTTCCGGTTGTCCCCAAACCTTGGTATGTGTTACGGTTTGTTGGAAAGCTCCCTGGAGTTCTCTCTAGCTGGACCCAGGTATCTGATTTTGAATACACCTTCGCTAGGTGATTCTGATGGACAGCCCCTTTTAAAACTCTCATCTGATTCTATAAATAGATACAAACAAGAAGGGAACTAAACCTCATTTTTAAAAGGAGAGTTGGCAAGCAGTTGAAAGCACTTCTTCTTGCCAAAGACCTGGGTTTGATTCCCAACACCCACAAGGCAGCTCACAACCATCTGTAACTCTAGTCCCAGGAGATCTGATGCCCTCTTTTGACCTCTGTAGGTACCAGGCACGAATGTGGCACACATACATACATGTATATAAGACAATAATATCAATTAATCTAAAATAAATGGACCTTACTCTCTTCTACAGTGGAAGCATTACGTGACTAAGCATAACAAAGAACTTGGATTTTTAATTCACACTGGGCTGGGTCCCAGATCATGCATTTCATGTATTGGATAAATTTCTATCCGCAGACTTTAGTTTAATGGAAATTTGGGGTTAAAATCAACCTAGGGGTCAATGAGATGGCTCAGCAGGAAGTAAGAAGGTTTATTACAAGCTTGACTCTCACAAGCTGACCTCTGACATTCACATATACACCATGGCATGTTGTGCACACACGCGCACACACACACACACACACATTGGGATAATATGAGACACTATCATTCAATAAAAGTTGGGCTCTCCTCCCTTCCCCTCCTTTTTCTTTTCCTCTATGATAAGTTTGTCACAAGATTTTATCAACTCTCAGAATCTTGGACCCAGTTTATTTCTCTAATGCTAATACCACCACCCACATTTATCATCCCTATGTTTGTTCAGCATCTCATTACTTAAATATTAAGCTTGGAAATAGATGAGGGGAAAATATCATTTTAAGAGCAAGCAACATAATCTCTACATAAAAAGCTATTCTGTTTTCCCTGGACAAGATCTCAGAATGTCACGTGGAGCAGCAGATACCTGAGAACAAGAGTTAGCGAAAAGAATAACAAGAAGTAGAAGCTGAAGAAACTGTCCCGCATTTGAAGTGGACTGGCCACACTAAGCATAACAGAGAAGGAAGTGGGGGACCAGGACAGCCATACTGTGGGCAAGCAACAGCAAGAAGATTCTTACAGCAGTGGTCGTAGTAATGGAGAATCGGCGGGAGCGGCAAGTCAGAAGGGAACCTTTGAAAGTGCCCTTGAAGTACAAAAACTCTCCAGTCCTCCCTGTTGTGTCAAATGAACTGAGGCAGACATACCCATAGAGCTCCAGGGCCCCGCAAACATCCAGCCTGTACTGTATTCCTGCAAAAGCCATCTGACATTTCTCTGCTGTTCTATATGATATGCCTCTTTTCGTGAATGCAGAAGGACCCTTGCACGGGCATTGTGAGAGCCTAGGTGCTTCGTTAGAGTGTATCATTCTTCCAAAAATAAACATTTGAGGATAACACTTTTATCTCCTGAATGTAATGTGCTACAAATCCCTTTCTTAGCTACTTCTCTCATTGCTATGACAAATATATATATATATATATATATATATATATATATATATATATATATGCCAAAAGTAGTTTAAGGAGCAAAAGATTCCTTTGGGCTCTTGGGTTTGAAGGTACAGTCTGTCAAGACAGACAAGACATGTTGCAGAAGCAGGAAGCAGCTGGTCACTCTGGGTTCACCCTCAGGAAGCAGAGATCAATGCTGTTGCTAGCTTCCTCATTCAGTCCAGACTCCAGACCATGACACGGTGCTATCCACATTTAAAGTATTTCAGTGAACTCAGTCTAGAGAGAAACTCTCTCACAGATAGTTTCAGAGGTTTGTCTGGGCAACTCTTGATCCTGTCAAGCCGTCAGTATTAACCATCACATTCTCTTAGCAGAAAAATAAAACGTCAAAGTGTGACCCAAGTCCAGAAAACCCTTCCTCAACAATGTAACCCTTTGGAAAAGAAATAATGCTGTCGCGTGCACTAGGTAGTGAGCGCACACTCTGCAGGGCAGTAAACAAGTGTTTTTCTTTTCTTAAGATTTTGCCGGGCGGTGGTGGCGCACGCCTTTAATCCCAGCACTCGGGAGGCAGAGGCAGGTGGATCTCTGTGAGTTCGAGGCCAGCCTGGTCTACAAAGGGAGTTCCAGGACAGGCTCCAAAGCCACAAAGAAACCCTGTCTCGAAAAACCAAAAAAAAAAAAAAAAAAGATTTACTTATTATATATACATTGTTCTGCCTGCATGTATACCTGCAGGCCAGAAGAGGGCACCAGATCCCACTATAGATGGTTGTGAGCCACCATGTGGTGGGAACTGAACTCAGGTCTCCTGGAAGAGCAACCAGTGCTCCCAACCTCCTTCTGAGCCATCTCCCCAGCTCTCTAAATGTTTTATTTCTGTTCTCTCATTCCCTTCCCTCCAACGGCCCCAGAGGTAGATGATATTCTTGCTGTTGTTCTGATAAGGTATATGAGGCTCCCAGGATTTGGTCACCTTGTCATTGCCTCTACAATGGTAAGTGGCAAAGCCAACCTTCTGAGCAGGGTCTGTCTGTTCTCTTGACACACTCTCTTGCCACGTGGATTGAAACTAGGTGGAAGCAGCACGCTATGACACTGCCATAAGTCTGGAAAATTCCAGGTCTTTCTGAAGAAAGGCACACAATAGACTTCGGGTAACATCCGCCAAAGATCAGAAGCATCAAGCCCTGGAAGCAGAAGCTTGAATTTGGCAACAGCAACCCCATTGGGGCTACACCCCAGAACCCTTCCAAAACCAGAGTTTCTCATGCCTCAGCACAGGCCTACGGAAGGGAATTCTTTGGGAACAGGGTACAGATAATCTGTCACTGTGTGTATACTTGTGTAAGTATGCACTTATGTGTAGAGGTGCATGGGCATGTTTACGCACATGTGTGTGGAGACCAGAGGTCGACGTTGGATGTTTATCCTTGATGGCTCTCTACCGTTAGCTCTTGAGACAAACTCTCTCCCTGAACTTCAAGCCCATCTACTTCACTAGACCGGTTGGTCAATGAGCTTCAGCGTTCCACCTGCCTCCAGCCCTCCCCTAATGCTGGGGTTAGGAGCACAGGGTCACCCTGCCGATTTTTGGTTTGGTTTGGTTTGGTGTGGGAACTGGGATCCCAACTCAAATCCTCATGCTTGAACAGCAAGCACTTTCTCAACTGAGTCGCGCCCCCCATGCCCCCCATCCCCAAAGCCTACAAATAGTGCAGCTGGTTCCAGATGAGGGCATTAAGAAAGTGTGATTCTTTTTGCCATTCCACAGTGAAAACCCTGCCACCTCAGAGCTTGTAGCACCTCCAGCTCCCATCCCAATAATAGGTCTATTTTAGGAGGACTTGGGGGAAGTGTGGCGAATCTCAGAGCTAGCATATGTTCAGCTGAGACGGTAGGGAATTCTGCGCAGTGCCTGTGGCCATAAGAAAGCGGAGTTCTGTCACTCCAGATGTCAACTCTCAGCAAGACTACAATTAATGAGGGACCCGGCCTATTATGCTTAATACAAAGTGATAAGCAGTCACTGACGCATGGCAAAAACTCACTAGGGCGAGTACAAGCACACTTTGGCAGAAGGAGATGTTTTGTAGCACAAACATATCAGGTCCAAGCCCCAAAGTCAATTCTGATTGGTCCATGAGGGCCAGTGTGGAAAGAGATGGATAGCAGGGCTCTTCTCCATGTTGTTGTAGACAGACAGTAATGAGCTGTCCCTCAGATTACAAGCAGGTGACAGACACCCAGGGCGTGAGCCAGTACCTGTGAAGAACTAGTTCCATCCAGAAATGGGTGAGAACTTGACCACAGAACCCCCACAAACCAATCCCAGGAGAGATATGTGCCCAGTTAAAGCCTCCTTTGAGGAAAAATCCCCGTCCTATGTATTAAGTATTCTAGACCTTTGGACTGAGACAGGGCCTCACTATGTAGCTTTGGCTACCCTGAAGCTACTATGTAGACCAGGCTAGCTAGTTTCAAACTCACTGCAGAGATCTGCCTGCCCCCGCCTCTGCGATTAACAGCATAAACCACCAGATCCTGTGTCTGTCTGTTAAAACTTTATGAGCATATCAATGGTCAAGAAATGTGTATCAGAAACTTTGGAAATGCTTGCTGCCTGGGTAGCTACAGCTCAGCTCTTGAAATGATCCCTACACCTGTGGTTCTTACGCTTGGTGCCTGATGGGTTAGTGGATCGTTTGTTCCAAAACAGTTTCTTATTTGCTGTGTTTAGGGTAGGACCTAGAATTTTGAATTTCTAACAAATTCCATACCAGGTGGTTCTACACTATTATTCTTGAGACACTGTAGAACAACTGACCCAGATCACTGAGACCAAGCTTCGGGTGAAACACGGGCTCTCATACCCACCAAACTACAGAAACGGGAGGAGAAGACAGAATCTGTAGGCCAGATATGCCTACCTCCCCTTTGACAGGGAGTTCATGGGATTTATTTCCCTAACCCAGTCTTGGTGGGTGTCTTCTGCCATCAGTTTACACCTGGGAATTACCTTAGCATCAACTTCATCCTAAAGGACCTGATTTCCATGCCTCTTCTAGTCCTCTTAATACACTCAGATATCTGACTCACTCTAAACTGTGGAGATTGGAAACCCCTTGTCCATAAATGGAAGGTGCTTTTGCTTTCTTTGAGGTCCAGAGACGTGGGACTCTGGGATCACTTCAGCTGGCCCAGGATGAGGAAGACCTACTTCCTGTTCAGCTATGACCCTGACCACGGTTTTCCAGCGCTTGCCCTTTGGAGGCCCAGCGCATCTTCTCCGGATGCTACTGCACACTCTCCCTGCTCAGCTCTCATCTTAGCTCCAGCTAGAGATTTCTGCTGCTGTTGCTATGGTGTCTGTTCTCATCCGAGATCAGAAAGAGATCCCTTGGAAGTCCCTTACTTCTTTTTCTCTTCACATTTTATTTCAAAAACTACCAGACACATTCAGAATAATATAATATGCCTCTGTGTATTCTCCAAACAGTCCCACAATTATTAACTCATTCCAATCTTGTTTCATCTGCATCCTGACCAAATTCTTCAACCTCACATGACCACTAAGTGATTTTGAAACAGTTCTCAATATCCTGTGATTTTTATCTATAAATATCAGTGGTATCTATTTTTTAAAGACAGACTCTGGAACTGAGGACAATTTGGGTACAACTGTCACCCCATCAAGCAGAGTTGGTGCTGTTTATTTATCTGGCTAGGCCAGTGTGTCCATCTTCTCTCACCACTCAGTGTAGAGATTTGTGTTCTCTGGACTATTTTTTAGTCAAAGATACAAGGGTACCTATTCTCCCATTCTAGAAACTCCAAACAAACTCTCAGAAATAAGACTCAGGCCCAGCCCAGGGCTCTAATCCCCGCACTCAGGAGGAAGAGGCAGAAAGATCTCTGAGAATTAGGCCAGCTTGGTCTACATGGAGAGTTTCAGGCCAGTAAGGGCTACATAGTGAAACCCTATCTCAATAACAACAACAACAAAAATAATAGGACTCTTTTTTTTTTAAATATTTATTTATTTATTTATTATGTATACAATATTCTGTCTGTGTCTATGCCTGCAGGCCAGAAGAGGGCACCAGACCTCATTACAGATGGTTGTGAGCCACCATGTGGTTGCTGGGAATTGAACTCAGGACCTTTGGAAGAGCAGGCAATGCTCTTAACCTCTGAGCCATCTCTCCAGCCCCAATATGACTCTTTTTAAAAATAATCCACTGACCATTATCACACCTAAGAAATTAACAATTGTTTTGTAACATTGACTCTACAGAGTTCAAGTTTTCTCAGTTGTTCAGAGTCGGTTCCAGATAAGTTCTAGACTTTGTCACAGGTGGCTACATCTCATCTTTAGTGACTGAGATGCTCCCCAGGCAATCTCATGCTGTTCACTGTGGCCTTCTTATAATGAAACCAGATGGTTCGTTCTAGTTTCCTTGGAATATGTTTGACTATTTTTTCTATGATTTCCTTCCACATGTTTTCTGTCCCCTGTGTCTCCTGTGAGCTGGCGAGGTTGATCTAGAGCTGTGTTGCCCAGTGTAGTAGCTCAGCTACTGGAGTTCGAATTACTGAAGAATAATACAATTTAATGCCTGGTTCTCAGCAACACAAATCTTATTTCAAATGCTCAACACTCGCAAGCTCACATTCCTGTTGGGCTGCCCATGTATTCTGTGCATGCTCACACACACACACACAATGTTTCTGCCATCACCAGGAGTCCTATTAGAAATGTGTTCTTACTGAGATTCACTGGTTTAGGATTAGGGTTGGGATTAGTGCTAGGGTTGGGTTAAGGTTAGGATTAGGGTTAGGGATTAGACATTTGGTTTAGGTTTAGGGTATGCATGGGTTACAGTTTTGGTTAAGGTTATGGTTAAGTTAGGACTAGGGGTCATATTAGAATTAGTGTTGACATAATGGGGGGGAGTAATGCCAACTGTCATTGTTTTGACTTTAGGCAAGACTGCTTCATAGTTACCCTTGTTCTACTTTTTCAAGAGATCAAATGGCTCTGTTATCTAAGTGATTGCTACACAAGCCCAAGGGCCTGAATCTGAATTACAGCACCCACCAAAGGCCAGCCACAGTGATACACTTCTACAAGTCCAGCACTGAGGGCTTTGGGGACGAGTGGATCCTGGATCTTGATGGCCAGACCATCTAGTCAATCAGTTAGGTCCAGGTTCAGTGAGGGTCTCTGTCTCAAAACCTAAGGCAGAAAGTGACTGAAGAAGACATTTAATGTTAATCTCTGCACACCATATTTATGCACATGGACGAACATACACACACACACACACACACACAGGTGATCGCCACCTATATTCTGCAATTGAGACTACAGAATTCTAATTCTATCACTCCCTCATGTATCAGCTGGAATAGTTATATGAAAAAAAAAATCCCTTTTCAGTTGTCCTAAGGTATGCTGTATGGAAAAGGCAAAGTTAAAACAAACTCTTTGCCTCTTGTTTGCTAAATTTCAAAAGTTGGTTCCCAGCATCTCCCCAAAGGAGCCAGGAGCTGTTTTATTTTGAACCCTGTTACCTAGCTATGGGTTTACACGTGGTTGTTATGTCCTGTAACTGGGTAATTACCTAGCTATGGGTTTACACGTGGTTGCTGTGTCCTATAACCTGGGTGATTACCTAGCTCTGGGTTTACACGTGGCTAGCGTGTCTTGTAACCTGGGTGATTACCTAGCTATGGGTTTACACATAGCTAGTGTGTCCTGCTACTTGGGTGGATGGAAGTGCTTGCATCATTTGTCCCTGCACTTTTAGAACAAACTCTGAGATGTGACTTCAGAGGATGGAACTTCCATCCAGGAGCAAACAGTGCTTCCTTAAGCTGTCAAAATCCTAATCACGGTCAGCATCCTGTAAGCATAGGAGAACAGTGGGCAGCCCACTCGAACCCTCATGACTCCAGCCATATGCCCCTCTGGATCCCATATAAGAGTATTCAATGTGCCAAAAGCTTGGCGGGAAAGCCAACTTCACTATTCCTGTCTCTCCCAAAGAAGGAAGCCGCCATTCGCGATCCTAGGAGGCAGGCATGCTGAAATAAAAACCAGTTTGCCTACCTCTGAGGAAGGCACAGCTGGCCCTACTGTGCTGTCAAGTCAAGGCTCAGCAAATTAAGTCAATGAAAGATGGGAGGTCTCACTGACAACTGCTCCCAAGATCCCTGTTGCGCTACAGGTCCTCTGCCAGTCCCAGAGCATCCCAGAGGGCTGTGTCCTCCCCGGTGGTGCTCAACCAACTGAGATCAGAACATATGGATGAAGGTTCTTTTTCCAAGAATATACCAAAGGCTCCTGGAGAGTGAGCCACCCACAGACTGACTCCTTCTGTTCTGGGTGTCAGGCACACTAACCCTGCATCAAACCACCGAGCAGCCTGCTGGGCCAGGCCTGTCTGTTCCTACTTATTTCTAAGGTTTATACTCTAAAACCATGTGTGATTTCCAGAAAGACAGTCTGCTAGGCTATCTCCAAGGAACAAAAATCATTCTTTGGCATTTTAGAGAGCAGAGGCTTTGAACCTGGGATTCCCAGAAACCCAGGAGTCTCTGAATAGAGGTAATTTGCAAAGGTGGAAACAGGCATTGTTTGCAGAACATTGTGATCTATGCTTCTCTTCATATATAACCATAGAGAAACAATGAACATGGAGGGATGGAGAAGGCAGCATTTGATCCATGAAAGCTGTGTGCATGCACAGAAATGCCACAGTATATCCTATTAATATGAACAACTAGTAAACACGAATAAAAATGCAGGGTATAGAAAGGGGTGCTTGCACACATAATAAAAAAATGGCAGTAGGAAAAATCTAGGCGTGCGGTGGTTCCCATCCTCCTGTATAGGGAGGCTAGGGTGTCCATCTCCTAGGAGTCTTGCTTAAATGGGAAGCAGAAAGGATTTTGGGGAGAGGGAGACCCAGGTTACAACCCAGCCCTCATGAGCTGCTGGCTTTCTGGACTTTTACAAAACAGTCATTGCAAACCCATCTTTGGTTTCTGGAACTATCACATCCCTTCTCTTCAAAGAGCAAGGGCACGACTTTGGATTTAAAGACGCAGAGCACCTAAGCCAACAGGCTCATTGCAGGAGCTTGGTGAAGACCGCTGCCTTCCGCCATTGCCCCTGCCTAGCCCTATGGATGGAGAGGAGTCAGGGTGTTGTTGCCGCAGTGCAGATGTGGTCTTCAGGTCAACTGCACCATCATGATGACTCACCCTCGCTGAGCCTAGACTTTCTCCTCAGGGAAGGATTGCTTCACAAGGATGCTGCAGGGGTTGGAGGGAGGGGCACTTGATCATGTAGTCTCCCGTGGCTTGCCCTCACCCCGCCACAGAGATAAGCCTCTGTGGAGAAGTGTGGCGTCCCCTCTGTGGGAGCATCGGAGACTGGGTGGGAAGAGTGAAAAATGGTGGCACTAAACACTACACAGTGTCCCAGCAGGATGCTGCCTGGTGGAGGGTGGGGGGAGAAAAAGCCAGTTCTCAGGGGAACAATTGCTTCCTCAGGCTGTGGAGGGCAGAAGGTTCAAATAAATACCCTCGCTATCACAGTGATCCGTAGTTCCTCAAAAGTACACAACACGTGAACATACACACACCATATCCGTGATATTAATCTTTTTTGTTTTGATACATGGTTTCATTACATTACCCAGGCTGGCCCTGAGCGCCTGGGATTAAATGGTCTTTCCACCTTGGCTTTAATACTAGCCCCGAATCCTGTGCATCTGACCGTACCCGACCTGCTACTAAAATCTAGTGATAACCATGGCAATTAGCAGGAAGATTGGGGTCTAAAAAGATCACTCGAGAGGTAATGAAAAAATTCAAATCAATTGAGAAACTGTTATATGGAACCCAGAAGGATCTGGGCAAAAAGTTAATTCTCTACTTCTGGGATAGAAGAAATTTTAGGAGAGAGGACAGGTAAATAAGAACGGGGGGAGGGCAGGTGCAATCTTACCTAATGGACACTGAGGAATGGGTTTTGTTGCAGAGGAAGACGTTTTGTTATTGCTGTTGGTTTTATTTTGTTTTTAAAAGAAAAGGGGGGAATATATATATATATGTAGTATATTATATTTTTTTTCCTTGCTGCTAACAAAAGCAACTAAAGGAGAGAAAGGTTTCTTTTGGCCTAGAGTTCAAGGACACACAGTCCAGCCCAGCAGGAAGTCACAGCAGCAGGAGCAGAGGGCAGCGAACCACATTGCACCCCTAGTCAAATGCAGAGAATGATGGTTCTGGTAGTCCGTGGACTTTACATTTGGAGCAGATTGTCCCACTTCAACTAACCCAGTCTAGATACTCCCTCCGACCTTTCTCCGGGCTTGTCTCCGAGCTCATTCTACAGTCAGGCAGGTTGAGGATCACAATATATGCCCTAGGAATTGAAGCAGGCACACTATGGACACTGCGACCATATGCCTATTAAAAACAGAAGTCAGCTTGTGGTGATAAAACTGTGTCTTTGTATCAACCATCAAAACAGTCTGTTTCAAAGCCCTGGTCTTTATAGTGTGGTTGTCCGCCTGAGTTACTCTGGACAGTGCTTCGTGTCATGAAACCAAGATTAAAAAACCTCCCTTTCACTCTCCTGGGTAGCCTGGTTTGGTTCATAAATTGAATAACCATCCTACATTGCAGCTATCCTGATGCTCTGTGCCTTTCTCAAGCCATTTCCATAGAACGGTCCAAAAGTCAGAACAATGTCAAAGACACCCAAAGTCTTTGTCGTGTCCTCTCTAGAACAAAGGTTCTTGGGAAAGCAGCAGCTGATAGAAAGAGGCCGTTACAGAAGGGTGTGCATTCTACCGCTCCCCAGCAAGCCCCACTTTTTATCTATGCTACAAATAGCATCCTGCACACTTGGGCCTTGCAGAGCCCAGAGGACACAAAACCATATGTGCTGGACACCACCCTAGGTCCAGCTTTCTGTGGTCTAGACACCTAGGAGATTCCCTGACACCCATGCAGAGATGAGAAAGGCAATCAGAAGCCCCAAATTAGGGGGGGTTTGTTGCCATGACATCAAATGACGTTAGGTGACCCAGCAGCTTAGAGACTAGAAATGGGGTGGGGTGGGGCTGGTGGCTCAGAGTTGAAGACTGCAGACAGCACCCTCCAGCACTCACTTCCGGGTCTCTGGATGGAAGCCCTACCACCTCCCTCCTCCCTGGTCAGATCCTCGTCTGCAGACCCTCAGAAAATCCACCAAATTGACATCTGCAAGTTCAAGCAGGAAGTCAAGGCTGCTGGAGACAGTCTATTTGTGCCTGCCTCTGAATAATTTAACACTCCCTCCAAAATAGACTGTCATTAGAATTTGCCAATTTCTGTGCATTTAAACAGACAGCTCAAAAAAGGAAAAAGTTCCCACACGTATCACCTCCGAGTAGTGGAACAGACAGGTGGCGGCTCCGTTTTGTTCCTTCTTGCTTTTACCTCCCCGGTCCATCTGACACAAAAGGGAACGCTGCCCTTTGATGTCTAAATAGCCCTGAGACCAACTCTGCACTGTAGGCACGAACTGGAGGCAAAAAAAAAAAAAAATCTAATTCTTAGAGATTCTCTGCCTCCACCTCTTCCTCCGTGTGTGTGTGTGATGCTATTCAAGTCATTAAGCCTTTTGATCTCAGTTTTTCTATCCCAAAAATGTGAATGCTGATGGGATCCCTCCTAAAGGGTGTAACAGGATTAAAGGAACCAATGGGACAATGTAGATCTTTACCATTGTCTTATCTATTCACTATGCACTGGACTTAAGTAAAATGATGCCCGTTCCCATGAAGAATAGCAGAATGCCATTATAGAATATTTAGATACCATTAACCCCTTGTGATGTAGCCTGAAATGTCTACATAGGCACATTAATTTAGACACTTTTTGTGGTCACTAGCTGGTGGTGTTTTGGGGGTGAAGTTGTAGAACCTTTAAGATGTGGGACCCAGCCAGAAGAAGCAGATTGCTCAAGAGGAAGAAGGTCTTATAAGTTCTAGGCTGGGTTCATGGTTCCTGCCAATGCCTGCTTCTTGGATGTGAGGATTCTGTAGCCACAGAAACTTCCTGACCATTATATCCTGTAGAATCCTAAACCACAGTTTTATCTTCTCCACCATGGCAGACTGTTTCACCTCAACTATGAGTCCTTCCTTAAGTTGTCTGTCAAGTATTCCATCATGGAAACAACGCATACATCCTTTGCTGTCCATTGCCCAGACTGCTAAACACTCATGAGAAAGACAAGCCACACACACACACACAGAGAGAGAGAGAGAGAGAGAGAGAGAGAGAGAGAGAGAGAGAGAGAACATGTTTAAGCACAAACACATGTTCTCAATCTCTACCGATGTCTGAATCAACTGAACCCCAATCCTGTTTGCCAATGCCCCCCATATAGTCCCTAGCTTTATTCCCCAGGAAAGTTGTGTTGAGCCTCTCAAGTGAATTCACCCCACTTCTAGATCCCCTTCCCTGACTTCCTGACCTCACCTCTTAGTTCACTAAACACCTGCTCTGGGATCATCTTATCCCTTCCCTCTATCCTCTCCCCTCTCAGCTCCGCAACACCACTTTGTTTCTAAGGCTACCGTCTCTATTTGGAGCTTCCTTTTGGTTCCAGAACTTAGGCTCTAGCCAAGTGTTTTAGTTAGGATTTACTATTGCTCTGAAGAGACACCATGACCACGACAGCTCTTATAAAGAAAGCATTTAATTGTCTCGCTTACAGTTCAGAGGTTTTAGTGCATCAAGAAGGGGAGCATGGCAGCATGCAGGCAGATGAGGTGCTGGAACTGAGAGTCCTACATTTTGACTCAGAGGCAACAGGCAGTCCACTGACTGTCACACTGAGTGAACCTTGAGAAAAAGACCTCAAATACTGTCCCCACAGTGACGTACTACCAACAGAAGGTGTGGCCCAGATGACAGGTGTGCCCTCCAGCCTCATAGTCTGCATTAAAGGTGTGTGTCATCCAGCCTCCTCCTCCAAAACCACACTTCCTTCCAGAAGGCCACACCTCCTAATTAGCCACAAGGCCACTCCCTATGAGTTTATGGGGGCCAAATACATTCAAAATGCCATACCATGCCTGTCGTTCACACATTGATCACACTCATCATCATGCCACAGACTCCACTAAGGTGCCCATTGGGCCCACTAAGTCTCATAAGAGTCCGTACCCATTCTCCCTGCTGTGTTAGCCAGGGATCTTCTGCTGACTGAATCCAGCTACTTTCCTCAACCTGTTCCCCACACTTGCCAAGCCCTAGCCCTTCCGTCGCGCTAGCATTAGTCATTGCTGTCCCTCCTTCTTCCCACACTGTTGCCCAGCTTTGGGCCTTGGCCAGCCTTATCTGCATACCGGCAGCAGCTGTGCACATGGTTCAGGTCTTCTGTCTCCTTCCAACCCGTTCACCCTGCCCTCTCCATGTGCATCTTCTTAGAGTTAGGTTGTTAGCATGAGTTTCCTTTGCTGAGCTTTTCCCAAGCATCAGGCACTAAAATAAACAAGCTCTCAACCCTCCCACTCACTTCCCTAAACCACAGCTCGTCCCTAAACTATTGCTTGTCCCTACGCCACTGCTCGTTCCCCTATTTCATGATCAGGAAACAGAGGCTGAGGAAGCACAGTCTCACACTAGAGTCACAAGGATCACTGACCCCAGGATATGGCCCCAAACCACGATGACATACTGCTTCCATCCACAGACCAAATCAATAACTTCGAAAGAGTCCTTTGGGAACTTTACATTGTCTGCAAACTTCCTCCATGAGAGCACAGTGTGGGCTCGGCCCTTCATGCTCTACCTCCAGGTGTCTCTTCCACTTGGCTTCTGCCCATCTTTGTAATCATGCCCTTGCAATCAGGCCATGCCCCACTTTGGACTTTTCCCCCTTTCTGCTGCTTCTGTGGTCTTCTTTCACTTAGTCTCAGAGCCCCCTCCTCCCCCAGCTCTTACTCCAAACAACTGATATTTTTTCTACTTCATCACAGTTCCGCATTTGGCTGGTATCTCCGCCATCTTTTTTGCACACTATCTTAGGAGATGGACATTGTGTCAGTGCCCTCAATGCCATGCCCATCATACGTCATACACTGACGCCAGAGCAAACTGAACATTTGTTGAAATGGCTTGATCTCCAGGATCTACATACACACACGAGCACTGGACTGATTTTCTCATTGATTTTCTCAATGATTTTCTCATTGGTAAAGGGTCAGATGGCAATGCAGAAATCTCAGCTTCCATCAGAAGCAGGCCACAGATCCTGGGGAGTCCTGGTCCATTTGCTTGCTCCGACTCTGCAGAAAACTCACAGTTACAAGCTGTGAAGTCAGTTTTGGAAGAAAGAGCAGAACATCCTTCGCAATCTGACACATCCTCCTGCAATCCCATCCCACTTTCTCCAAGAACAGCCTCAGGGTGACTCACTGTGGAAGAGGCAAAAAACATTCCTGGGGAAAGGCTGGAAATCTCAGCCAGACACTGAGTGCGGCAGGTGATGGCATTCATCCCCAGAAGGTGAAAATGCCATGTCTCCATGATCCCAGATTTGACTGAGCCCTGGGCTGGGGGGAGCACGGTGGGTGGGGGAGACCCAGCACAACAAGAACTCTCAAATGAGTGCCTTCTCCTTTCTTCCAGCAGGGTGGGCTCAGATACCCTGGGGTGTTTTTCTCTGCAGAACACCAAATGCCCTAATTCGCCATCTTCGCCATAGTGTCTCAACCGCCCACTTTAATGCTTATGATGGCGAAAGGAAAAGCTCCTCTGAGACCTACTTCTGATCCCCCCAGCTTTGCAGAGTCAACACAGACATCCTGGTAAGTGCTGGTGACTTTCTGTGCTCCAATATACAATGGTTTCACCTGAGCTCCATTGATGGAGGCGGCATGCCAGAGCCCTGAAGAACCCCTATTCCAAAGAGCTCACCTCTTCCTCTCCACCCACCTCCACACACTGGCTTCTCAGACCCTTCTACATCAACTCCCTTGGTGGTGGTGGGGGATGAGCCTTGGGTACTCCTTTTCTTTCCCAAGGAGTTGTGTGATCCACTAAAAGAGCAGAATCAAGGGAGGGTGGATGCCCTGCTTTCTCATCAGCGCCTGGGCTGAGCCAGCCTCAGAGGAAGCACTGTTGATGCGGGGGTGTGGAGGACAGGATGCTGTCTTGGCACGTTCACACCAAGGGCATGACAAAATGAGAGGGTTCTGGAACGCTGCACAAAGGGTTCCGTTGGTCTGTTTTCCAGACTCTCTGTTCCCTAACCAGAGCATCATAGACATGCTTCTCCTTTCTCCCTCCTTTCCCCAGTTCATCTGCATCTTTCTCTTTTCTTGAAAAATAAGTGAACAGCAAGGGAAAGGGGAGGAAAAAAATCTCTGGAGTGCTTCCGACATGCCTGGCTCAGAGCTGGAAACCTACTATTCATGGAGTCCTCACAGAAACCCTCCAGTAGAGACATCGGCATCATCTCGTTGTCTGAAGGAAACCCCAGATTGAGGAGAGCTCAGGGAGGCTTAGTGAGCTGCCCCAGACCACACAGCTAATGACTGACAGAACTAGCGTTTGAGTCTAAGTTCTTTGAGTCCAAAGCCCATGTTCTGTGCCCTGCAACACTGAACAAAAGTAGAACTGCCAGCCAGACATCCTTTATTGCTCCTGATCTCAAAGGGGAAACACTCAGTCTTCCACACTATGTGTGCTGCGTTCACTGTGGATTCATCACAGGTGCCCTTAAGTAGATTGATGAATTTCCCTTCTAGACCGAAGTTCCATAGTGCTGGGATTAAAGGCGTGTGTCACCATCACTTGGCTTCTAAATTCCATATTTTTAACATGAAACGGTTTCAATATTGACAAGGGCAAAAGCTAATCACTTTCTTCACCAAAGTATCACAAGAATGATCTCTAGGCAACACACTTAATATTCTTCTCCTCTGAAACCTCTTAAGTGAGCATCCCATTGTTCAAATAACTCTCAGCACCTCCGTCTTCCACGTTCCTACCAATGTGCCCCATTGAGCAGTGCTTAAAGCATTTCACTGTTGTCATAACCCAAAGTACCAAAGTCCGAATTCCTCCAAATAAACACATTGTCAGGCCTGTCACAGCACACAGTTGGTCCCTGTTACCAATTTTTGTCTTAGTTTGGGTTTTACTTATTGCTATGAAGAGACACCATGACCGTGGCAACTCTTAGAAGGAAAACATTGAATTGGAATGGCTCGCTTAACAGTTTCAAAGGTTCGGTCCACGAACATCATTGCAGGATTATGGTGGCATGTAGGCAGATACGGTACTGGCTACATCTTGATCAGAAGGCAACAAGAAATGGACTGATTCACTGAGCAAGGACTGAACATATATGAGACCCACCCCCACAGTACCACACTTCCTCCAAGGTCACACTTAGTCCAACAAAGCCCTACCTCCTAATAGTGCCACTCCTTATGAACTATGAGGCCAATTACATTCAAAGTACCACAGGGAGCAAATCTCTACAAGGAAGAATGGTGAGGGTCACAGAACTAAAGTAGGCAAATTAATCCTGTGTCCAAGTCCCCAGCCAAATGCCCACTGCCCTTAGGCCCACAGTAACACTGTATTATTCAGGGAACCTCACTCCTGAGCTAGCTGGCAAAATGTTGCCCTTTCGGGGGGGGTGGTATTTGGAAAACATGGTCAATGCTGCCTTCTGAGAAGGTCCATTTCCTGAGATGACAAGCTGACCAACCTCTTCAGAGGGCTGGTTGTGTTCTTTAGAGTTCTGACTATGGATAAGTAACGCATTTCAATCATCTTGATCATAGACCAGTCAAAGGAAGCACTCTGCAAACAGCCGCTATCACCACTATTGTTACCCTTGTTAGTCATAATATACTCATCCCAGTTACAGTTGAGAAGAACAGAGCTGGGAGCTTTTCGTCTTTAAGGTGACTTTATTTCTCTAGTCTGTACTTAATCTTGACAGAAACCTTAGCGTGTGTACTGACTTCATAATTACAATTATACAAATGTCATCTGGGATCACTCTTGTATGGTTCATAAGGTGCTTTCCAAATAAGAAGGAAATGAATGTGAAGTCAGGTTCAGTCAGAGCCTGGCACAGAATGAGGACCCAGAAGATGCTTACGCCTTCACTTGTACACTCACTCATTGTGTACTCTCTCAAGTCAGTGTTGAATTTCTAACCCACTTCAACTCCAGAAAGGGATTCTATTTGAAGTCAGGCCCTGTAAAGGGGCAATGAAGTCAAAAGGAGCCTGTCACATTTTGTGGGTCACAGTCCTACAGCTCCCACACTCGCGAGAAGAGAAAGCTAAGACACTGACACAGAAAGGGAAGACTCCAAGGACTTGGTCACTTCCGTCCAGAGATGGCTCTTATGAGATAATCAACTTCTGTTATTTTAAGCTGATCATTCTCTGACCTTTTTTTTTTTTTTTTTGCTATGGCAGACACAACAAAAAAAAATACATTCTTCTATGAATAAAATTGGGGGGAGTGGCATTCTCTGAGAGCAGAAAGCTTCATTACGTATATTAGTTGGTTTTGAGCCACTGTGACGTTATCTGACAGACAACTTCAGGGAGAAAGTAGTTCTTTGGCTCATGGCTTAAGAAGGGGACAATTTGTTCTATCTCAGGGATTTCAGGACATCCATGGGCATGGGAATACTCATGGTGGCAGGAGTATGTGACAGAAGCCCTTCTGATCAGGGTCAACCAGAAGCAGAGACTGAACTTGGAACCAGAGACCAGGGTACAATATTTTTTATTTTTATGTGTAAAGGCATTTTACCTGTACCAATGTCTGTTTACACATGTGTGCATTGCCTTAAAAGCCCATGAAAGGGTATAAGATCTTCTATAACTGGAGTTATAGATGGATGTTAGCTGTCATGTGCTTACTGGCAATGGAACCCATTTCCTCTGGAAGAGCATCCAGTGATCTTAGCTGATGAAACATCACTGTAGCCCTACAATTTTTTTTAAAGATTCATCTATTTGTGTGTATGTCTGTGTGCCTGTGCAAGTGTGTACACACACATGTATGCAGGAGCACATACCTATGTGCACACATGGAGACCAGAAGAGGAAATAAAATGTCTTCCTCTGTCACTATATATCTAGTTCTTTGAGGTAGAGTCTCTCTCTGAACCTACAACTCATTTTCTCTACTGCACTGAAAGCCAGAAAGTCCCAATGATGTTCCTAGCTCTGTCCTCCTCAGAGCATCAGCTACAGATATTGTAGGTTTCCAGGCTTGTTGTGTAGGTGCTGAACTCAAACCCTGGTCTTCATACAGCAAGGACTCTTAACCATTGAACTCTCTCCAACTCAAGGCTGCAATCTTTAAAACCCCTCCCCAATGGCCTACCTTTCACCAGTATGATCTTGCCTCTTAAAGGTTTGACAGCCTCCCATAATAACATCTCCAGTGAGAAGCAAGTGTCGAAACACAAGCCTGTGGGAGTCTCTTCAAATCCACAACATAACAATATGAATTATAAAGAGCCCCTGGTCCTTCGGTGGATCTGAAAACCTGTCTGGTGGATTTTTCACAGACCACATTCTTCCTCTCTCTCTCTGGGACTTCATGCTGGGCCTCACACTCGGTTGAGAGCTTCTCACTTACTGGGGAAGGAGATACCATTAGCTTCACAATTCCCCCCAAGAGACCTGTGTGGGGAGTCGTGCGTGGCAGCCTGGCAGAGGAATCACCACTGGCATCACAGATATGAAAAACTGTAAACTCACAAATGACAGATTCGTGACTTCCCTGGAGAATAAATAGCGAGAACAGATGGGTCCTGAGGCTGGAAGATTGCATACAAATCTTAATAGAACTTTTATAATTTAATGTGTGGTGAAGAAGGAAAAGAGAGAAGGGGGAATCACACAGTAAACCCTCTTGTCCATATATCTTTACTTGCAAGTGTTCATTGCAAAGAGTCATCCATTGGTCTAGTTTGAGGTCTTTGGTTTCTGCTACACTGTCGGTGCTGGACCCTCACTGGAACTCCTCTTGGTTATTCTGCTGTTGCCCCATGTTATGGAGACCCTGCAGCTTTGGTCCCTTCACATGCTCCAAAATATCACAGATGGGGTTGATGATGGGGTGGGCCTCACATAACTCTAGTTGTGGCCCTGGGTAGTTGCAGGGTTGGTCAGCCTACCAGCTCGCCCCTGTCCTCAGCACCAGGGTGAGTTCTTCCTTGCAACCATGAGCAAAGGGCGGGGCCAGTTCTCAAGCTTTTCTGTTTTGCAGGCTTAATCTCCCACACTTCACCTTCAGGGCCAGCTCTACTGTGTTGCCCTGGCATGGCACAGGGGCTGCTCTCCAGAGTGCTGAATCTGATGAGGGGCAGGGCCAGCTCTCCCGCTCTATGACCTCAGCTCTTCCACCAGCTATGACCAGCTCTCCCATCAGCCTCAGATGTTGATGGGGGGGGGGCGGGGCTGTATGTGTTTCTTGTGCTTTTTCTTTGATTGGTTGATTGATTGATTGATTGATTAATCTTATTCTGGTAAGTTTGTTTTTATTTTATCACATTTTAATTTTTTATAGACCTGGGGTTTTTTTTCTAATGACAGAAAAGGAAAAGAATGCCAATTTGGGTGGGTGGGGAAGGAGGGAGGACCTGGAAGGACCTGGTGGAAGAGGAACCATATCAGAATATATTGCATGTAAAAAAAATCTATTTTCAACAAAAAGGGAGGAAAAAACTAAAATCTATATACATTGTGGAACTAGCTAAGCTAATCAATACATGCACTTTCATGAACTTAACCACTTTGGGGGAAAAGAAAATTAAAATCTATTCTAAGGACTTGCATGAATAAAACAGTTATTAACGATAGTTACCACATCATTGTACAGTGTATCTTTTGAATCCGTTCCTCTAACTGAAACTTTGTATCCTTTGATAGATCTCCCAAACACCTCTGACCTTGGGCCCTGGTAACCACTGTTCTACTTTCTGCAAGTTGAACTTTTCAGATTTCAGACTCCAGACTGAAGTGAGGTCGTGCAGCCTTTCACTGTGTCTAGCCTTTTTTTTTTTTTTTTTTTATGTGCTATAGCATCCTTCGGGTTCTGGCTTTTATTTCATAGATGACTTGGAAAATGCAGGAGAAGAAACAGACAAAACATTAAGGCTTGTGAGCCCTAACTACAAAGGATCTTAACGGAAACCTCCAGTTTGTTCAAATCACCATGAAAACCAAAGCAAGCAAGTAAAAGACTCCAGAAGGGAGGAATCAGAGCCGGAAATGGGAAGGCTACCTTTCCATGGTGTGAGATGGCAAAGAGGGTACAGGGAGCTGGGTCCAAATGGCCCCCAGGTGAAGGGAGGGACCAGAGTTGATGCAGCAGGAAAGACTCCCACAAGGGCATGGTTTCAGCAGCTCCTGATTCCCAGACAGTATCAGGAAGGCCATCTGGAATCCCCATTTATGAACATCGTGACCTAAGTGGTCTAGGAGGACAGGAAGGGTATATATGTGTGTGTGTGTGTGTGTGTGTGTGTGTGTGTGTATTCTGAGTCTGCCCCTGTGGTCATTTGATCTGCATCTGCTACACCCTGGACCTGTTAGACACTTGTAAACAGGACAAGAGACAGCAGAGAGAGTTGAGCAAATGGGGGTCTTTGGAGCACACACGGCAAGTACAGTCTTTAGGGCTAGGCTCCTGAAGTCAACAGAAGTCAACAAGATTTTACTTCTAAAATATTGATGTAAATAGAGGTTGGAGAATAGCCCTTAGCCACAATGCTTAGGATAAGAACTATTTCAGAAAAAAAAAAAAAAGAACTATTTCAGAAGCTGGGTGTGGTGCTATACACTTCTAATCCCAGCACTTAGGAGGCAGAGCCAGGTGGATCTCTGAGTGCTAGACCAGCCTGGTCTACAGAGTGAATTCAAGGACAGCCAAGGCTACACAAAGAAACCTTGTCTCAAAAAACTAATATAAAAATAATGATAATATTTCAGATTTCAAGGGCTTTTTCAGATGTTTTAATATTTGCACATATATCATGATATGTCTTTAGGAGGGGACCCAAGTCTAAAAAAAAAAAAAATCCAGTTACATGCACCATATATACACAGCCTAAAGTCAACTTCATACAATAGTCTTCACAGGTCTGTGTTTCTTACTGCAACCTGCGACACATAAAGTCAGATGTGGAATTTTCCACCTACAGTGTCACTATGGAGCTGAAAAACTTTCCAATCTTACAGTATTTCAAATGTCAGACTCCCCCTTTGGAAATAATCAGTGGAGGGTTTCCTGGGGTAGGTGCAGAGTGGAGGGGAGTCGGTAAAA